>NC_060088.1:17225215-18425215 GCF_922984935.1 Meles meles
GGATTTTGTCATCTATTCCCAAAATGTACGAAGAGAGAAGACTCTAATTTACAATGTCCAAAGACCTAATTCACATAGGGACCTCATAGGAAACCAATGGCATACAATTTTAATCAGTAAGATAATGAAACAACAATTCATTTCTCTTCACTTTCTTTCTTCATCTTCACGTGATACGGCCTGTTTTGCTTTCTATTCATTATTTTTCCTAATATTCGGCAAGCCAGCCTTTTATCCTCCTACGTTTTTTGACATAGTGTTCCCTGATTCTTTAATTGCGTACATCACAAAGGGCTCATCCTCATATAATGCCACACCAGCTCCATACCCATTATCCAGTTCCCTCTTTATGGCAGGTCTTATCGTCCTGTAACCCTCAGCTTGGTCCCCAAAGTCCTGATTCTCTACTGGAGCGTCTCCCTGTCTGACATATTCTGCGTCCGTTTTCCCTGACTAGTACTCACGTCCATGGTATTATTCATGAGCCACATATGAGTGAAGCCGTAGGATAGTTCCCTCGGTCTGCTTGCATTTTCATTTGAAGTCATCTTCTTTATCATCATCTTCATAATCATCTTTCTCCGGTAGCCCTTGAAAGGGTCTCTCGGCTCCTTCCGCAGAGACGCTAGAGTGGCATGGCAGGCCATCGATGTTGGCCGTTCCTTTTCATCTGAATAAAGAGAGTCGCTCAACAGGACTCTCCCAAAGGCTATGGCATGTAGCATTAAGTAAAGATGACAAGGAGTGCTGAACAGGGCTCTTTTCTAGAGGTAGCGATCATGGAGAGTTTCACTATCCATGAAGCCTTTGCAACGTTGTTTAAGGTAATGTCAGGTAGACAGAGCCTTCATCCCTTTTCACTGGTGTTTCAGGAAACAAGCAGATACGGACAAGGACAGCACAAAGCATCCATGCCCTGGCAATTTCCCTGGAATTGTGACTTTCCTTCCCTTCTTCCTTCCCTCAACTTCCAAGCTAACCCAGCACCAAAGGCAGACCTTACACCCGAGAAATCATAGGGAACAGAAGCCAAGATTGGACCCTCTGACCCAAGGATATCAAACATCCCATAGACCTAATGGTAGTCAAGAGGCCTCGCTGTTGATTGTGATCTCTAGAAATTGAGTGGAAATAGGAACCCCTTGCTCTCCCTGGAGAAATGTTGGTCTAAAGAATGGTATACAGAACATCATTTTCTTTTCTCTTTGTCCAGAACGTGGAAGTGGGAAAGAAACAGAAAAGACCACCTGAGTTCAGGATTAGGCTAACAGGGCTCTTTCTTGTTCCTCCCCAGGACTTTCTACTTAAAGCCATAGGACTCATATGTCATGAGAATGGGATTGCTGCTTCAACGCAGTCAGCTTCTCTGACATCGCAAAGCTCTGAGGTCCTAGCCACCACTCCTCACCAAAGCACGCCTCATCACTTCACCTGGCTGGAGTAATTCTGCATCAGCCAGGTGTATCACAATCACTCCAAAACCCTGGAGACGCCAGGGAATTTCCCCAAGACATCTTGTGAACCGATTCGGGGTCACCTTCTCCATGGCCGAATTTCGAGTCTTCGTCCATGACTGTCACCACCACCCCTCTGGAATCCTGAGAAGGAAAAGAATGCACAATTCCATCTTACCGACGTAAGGTCAAGACAGAGTCAGGAGTACAAGCAGCCTCACGCGGAGAGCTCCATGCCATACACATGTTCATGGTCCTCACACCCTCTCAGGATGCTTCTGACCAGGAAAAGCGCCCCCCGCCCTCCGAGGAAAGCTCCGACTTAACACCCGCACCCATACCAAAGACATGTCTGGAGTCTTCCACAGTAGGACACGAGTTCTACTTGCATCTCCAGAAATCGTGCCAGAAATGCCTCCCAATTTTCCCAGCTGACCAAACATTAAAGGCAGACCCTACACCCTAGACGCTTAGGCCCGCGACGGACTTATCTGTTTGGAGCTCGCAGGAGCAAGCACGAGCATGTTGGAAGAGAGCCCATCCCCATGGGAAGCCATCAGAAAAAGCTTTCGGGCCAGTTTCTGGAATACAATGTGAATCTACAAAAGGTCTCTGTCTTCTCTGTATTCGAAACGCGCCTTCTGTTATCTACCCTGTAGATAATTCCTTTAGGAAGAAGAGCTCATGGAGTGTCCAAGGGCTGGCTCTTGGGAGAATCTCAGGTGTGTGGGACATGCCCTCTGCGGTTGTATTGTGGCTGCCCACTCTCCTGTGGGCTCGTCCCCTGCAGAGGCTCTCCTTGCCTTCATTCAGGGTGTTTGGTGTCTGGGCCAAATATGGTGTTCCTGTGAAACGTGACTTTCAAACCACTCCACAAACCTTAAGGCCTGCTGAATTCTGTGGCCGGGTGAGAGGATGTGGGCAGGGCTTTCTTCTAGTCCCCATGCAGGGTTTTCTGTTCTCCTGGGACTAAGCATCTTGGCCTGACTAAGGCAGTTCCAACAGTGTTCCAGGTTTGGGAATCCGTGATGCAGGTTGGGCAGCTAATGTGCTCACCGTCCTGCCTCTGGCCACTTCTCACTCTTGATGCTGGCGGTCGTAGAGCCCAAGTATCTTGGGCGCCCGCCCAGGCATCTCCACCAACACTGCCCATCAAAAATGCACACAAAGAAACAATAGTCTTACCACGGTGTCAACCGTTTCCATGGTGTCATGGTTTCCAGGCTGTCTGCACCTGGTTGCTTGCTGGTGTCCCTCTCCAGGAGATACACAGTGTTCTCTGGAGTCTATGTCTGAAAAGCATGCTGATCTGGAATCCCCGGGCCTCAAGACGCTTGGGTTGCAAGAACTCGTGTCCTTCAGACACTCTCCTTTTCTCTGCCAACAGCTATGCGTCAACATTCTAACTGTGGGTTCTACGTGTGCTCTTCTCACCTGGGCCTTTGTCTTTGTTCATGGACCCCTGCCCCCTGAAGCACCAACCGTCGAATTCTCCCATAAGACCTGTCTACTCACTTCTCCCATGGTCTCTGTGACTTCTTCTCTTTTCGCTGTGGAGTTTGATTTCTAGGCTTCCGGTCCATTTATGTCATGTTTACATGTATGTGGTCATCTTCTGGTTGTGCTGATGGCTGAAGAGAAGCCTGAAGCTTCCAGAAACTTCTACCATCTCCCTGTCCTCCAAATGCACTGCCCACTCTTATGGAGCCATAAGCAAGAAGGGATTCTTGCTCCTTGTGACATGTGGCGGAATGGGAGAGCGCATTGGGCTGCACCATATCTGTCAGTCACAGAAAGACAACGACCATACGATTTCACTCACCCCTGGAAGTAAAGAAACGTGTGAAAAAGCAAGAAAAAGGGACAGGAATGAGACTCG
The DNA here is from genome assembly GCF_922984935.1 of Meles meles. Lineage (NCBI taxonomy): Eukaryota > Metazoa > Chordata > Mammalia > Carnivora > Mustelidae > Meles > Meles meles. The sequence goes on from NC_060088.1 coordinate 17,228,549, forward strand.
AACCAGGCACAGAAAATTTGGTGTTTGTTCCAGGCAGGATAGTCAGAATCTGCATTCTAAAGTGGATCAAATGGGACATTCAATGCAGGAAATGTGGCCGGAAGGGATGGAACGTGAGTTTCCACTGTGTTTGAAGGTGAATTGTGATCTGGAATAGAGCAGCTTCATATCTCTTAAAATATCATTTTTTGCGTTTGGTACAACACACACACACACACACACACACACACACACACACACACACACTTAAAAGGGTCTCACAGAAGTTAGGGTGCAAGTGAGGAATAGCACTCATGGAATTAAAATTCAGAGAAAATAGCATAGAAAAAAAAAAGCTTAGAGAATCAAAGTAACAAACCGTCCAAACTGGATAAGTGAACTCCTTACCCATCAAGAATTAATTAATTGATTAATTAATTAAGTAATTAATTAATTTATTTATTAAACAACGTACCTAAAAGACCCCTCCACACATGTATGCCAGCATATCAAATACCGGAGAGAAGAATAAATTCCAAGACCGATACGTATTACCATGATAAGATCATGAGACATCCGTACCTGAGGTCTCAAGTAATGACTTTTGAAGCAGCTTTTGAGGCTTTTCAAGCCATCCACAAACATCTCGCCCCACACAGAAAGCCAGGTTCAAATCAATTCCCTGGTCAACAGTTCGAGACATTTAATGGCAATGTCGGATTTTGTCATCTATTCCCAAAATGTACGAAGAGAGAAGACTCTAATTTACAATGTCCAAAGACCTAATTCACATAGGGACCTCATAGGAAACCAATGGCATACAATTTTAATCAGTAAGATAATGAAACAACAATTCATTTCTCTTCACTTTCTTTCTTCATCTTCACGTGATACGGCCTGTTTTGCTTTCTATTCATTATTTTTCCTAATATTCGGCAAGCCAGCCTTTTATCCCTCCTACGTTTTTTGACATAGTGTTCCCTGATTCTTTAATTGCGTACATCACAAAGGGCTCATCCTCATATAATGCCACACCAGCTCCATACCCATTATCCAGTTCCCTCTTTATGGCAGGTCTTATCGTCCTGTAACCCTCAGCTTGGTCCCCAAAGTCCTGATTCTCTACTGGAGCGTCTCCCTGTCTGACATATTCTGCGTCCGTTTTCCCTGACTAGTACTCACGTCCATGGTATTATTCATGAGCCACATATGAGTGAAGCCGTAGGATAGTTCCCTCGGTCTGCTTGCATTTTCATTTGAAGTCATCTTCTTTATCATCATCTTCATAATCATCTTTCTCCGGTAGCCCTTGAAAGGGTCTCTCGGCTCCTTCCGCAGAGACGCTAGAGTGGCATGGCAGGCCATCGATGTTGGCCGTTCCTTTTCATCTGAATAAAGAGAGTCGCTCAACAGGACTCTCCCAAAGGCTATGGCATGTAGCATTAAGTAAAGATGACAAGGAGTGCTGAACAGGGCTCTTTTCTAGAGGTAGCGATCATGGAGAGTTTCACTATCCATGAAGCCTTTGCAACGTTGTTTAAGGTAATGTCAGGTAGACAGAGCCTTCATCCCTTTTCACTGGTGTTTCAGGAAACAAGCAGATACGGACAAGGACAGCACAAAGCATCCATGCCCTGGCAATTTCCCTGGAATTGTGACTTTCCTTCCCTTCTTCCTTCCCTCAACTTCCAAGCTAACCCAGCACCAAAGGCAGACCTTACACCCGAGAAATCATAGGGAACAGAAGCCAAGATTGGACCCTCTGACCCAAGGATATCAAACATCCCATAGACCTAATGGTAGTCAAGAGGCCTCGCTGTTGATTGTGATCTCTAGAAATTGAGTGGAAATAGGAACCCCTTGCTCTCCCTGGAGAAATGTTGGTCTAAAGAATGGTATACAGAACATCATTTTCTTTTCTCTTTGTCCAGAACGTGGAAGTGGGAAAGAAACAGAAAAGACCACCTGAGTTCAGGATTAGGCTAACAGGGCTCTTTCTTGTTCCTCCCCAGGACTTTCTACTTAAAGCCATAGGACTCATATGTCATGAGAATGGGATTGCTGCTTCAACGCAGTCAGCTTCTCTGACATCGCAAAGCTCTGAGGTCCTAGCCACCACTCCTCACCAAAGCACGCCTCATCACTTCACCTGGCTGGAGTAATTCTGCATCAGCCAGGTGTATCACAATCACTCCAAAACCCTGGAGACGCCAGGGAATTTCCCCAAGACATCTTGTGAACCGATTCGGGGTCACCTTCTCCATGGCCGAATTTCGAGTCTTCGTCCATGACTGTCACCACCACCCCTCTGGAATCCTGAGAAGGAAAAGAATGCACAATTCCATCTTACCGACGTAAGGTCAAGACAGAGTCAGGAGTACAAGCAGCCTCACGCGGAGAGCTCCATGCCATACACATGTTCATGGTCCTCACACCCTCTCAGGATGCTTCTGACCAGGAAAAGCGCCCCCCGCCCTCCGAGGAAAGCTCCGACTTAACACCCGCACCCATACCAAAGACATGTCTGGAGTCTTCCACAGTAGGACACGAGTTCTACTTGCATCTCCAGAAATCGTGCCAGAAATGCCTCCCAATTTTCCCAGCTGACCAAACATTAAAGGCAGACCCTACACCCTAGACGCTTAGGCCCGCGACGGACTTATCTGTTTGGAGCTCGCAGGAGCAAGCACGAGCATGTTGGAAGAGAGCCCATCCCCATGGGAAGCCATCAGAAAAAGCTTTCGGGCCAGTTTCTGGAATACAATGTGAATCTACAAAAGGTCTCTGTCTTCTCTGTATTCGAAACGCGCCTTCTGTTATCTACCCTGTAGATAATTCCTTTAGGAAGAAGAGCTCATGGAGTGTCCAAGGGCTGGCTCTTGGGAGAATCTCAGGTGTGTGGGACATGCCCTCTGCGGTTGTATTGTGGCTGCCCACTCTCCTGTGGGCTCGTCCCCTGCAGAGGCTCTCCTTGCCTTCATTCAGGGTGTTTGGTGTCTGGGCCAAATATGGTGTTCCTGTGAAACGTGACTTTCAAACCACTCCACAAACCTTAAGGCCTGCTGAATTCTGTGGCCGGGTGAGAGGATGTGGGCAGGGCTTTCTTCTAGTCCCCATGCAGGGTTTTCTGTTCTCCTGGGACTAAGCATCTTGGCCTGACTAAGGCAGTTCCAACAGTGTTCCAGGTTTGGGAATCCGTGATGCAGGTTGGGCAGCTAATGTGCTCACCGTCCTGCCTCTGGCCACTTCTCACTCTTGATGCTGGCGGTCGTAGAGCCCAAGTATCTTGGGCGCCCGCCCAGGCATCTCCACCAACACTGCCCATCAAAAATGCACACAAAGAAACAATAGTCTTACCACGGTGTCAACCGTTTCCATGGTGTCATGGTTTCCAGGCTGTCTGCACCTGGTTGCTTGCTGGTGTCCTCTCCAGGAGATACACAGTGTTCTCTGGAGTCTATGTCTGAAAAGCATGCTGATCTGGAATCCCCGGGCCTCAAGACGCTTGGGTTGCAAGAACTCGTGTCCTTCAGACACTCTCCTTTTCTCTGCCAACAGCTATGCGTCAACATTCTAACTGTGGGTTCTACGTGTGCTCTTCTCACCTGGGCCTTTGTCTTTGTTCATGGACCCCTGCCCCCTGAAGCACCAACCGTCGAATTCTCCCATAAGACCTGTCTACTCACTTCTCCCATGGTCTCTGTGACTTCTTCTCTTTTCGCTGTGGAGTTTGATTTCTAGGCTTCCGGTCCATTTATGTCATGTTTACATGTATGTGGTCATCTTCTGGTTGTGCTGATGGCTGAAGAGAAGCCTGAAGCTTCCAGAAACTTCTACCATCTCCCTGTCCTCCAAATGCACTGCCCACTCTTATGGAGCCATAAGCAAGAAGGGATTCTTGCTCCTTGTGACATGTGGCGGAATGGGAGAGCGCATTGGGCTGCACCATATCTGTCAGTCACAGAAAGACAACGACCATACGATTTCACTCACCCCTGGAAGTAAAGAAACGTGTGAAAAAGCAAGAAAAAGGGACAGGAATGAGACTCGAACCAGGCACAGAAAATTTGGTGTTTGTTCCAGGCAGGATAGTCAGAATCTGCATTCTAAAGTGGATCAAATGGGACATTCAATGCAGGAAATGTGGCCGGAAGGGATGGAACGTGAGTTTCCACTGTGTTTGAAGGTGAATTGTGATCTGGAATAGAGCAGCTTCATATCTCTTAAAATATCATTTTTTGCGTTTGGTACAACACACACACACACACACACACACACACACACACACACACACACACTTAAAAGGGTCTCACAGAAGTTAGGGTGCAAGTGAGGAATAGCACTCATGGAATTAAAATTCAGAGAAAATAGCATAGAAAAAAAAAAGCTTAGAGAATCAAAGTAACAAACCGTCCAAACTGGATAAGTGAACTCCTTACCCATCAAGAATTAATTAATTGATTAATTAATTAAGTAATTAATTAATTTATTTATTAAACAACGTACCTAAAAGACCCCTCCACACATGTATGCCAGCATATCAAATACCGGAGAGAAGAATAAATTCCAAGACCGATACGTATTACCATGATAAGATCATGAGACATCCGTACCTGAGGTCTCAAGTAATGACTTTTGAAGCAGCTTTTGAGGCTTTTCAAGCCATCCACAAACATCTCGCCCCACACAGAAAGCCAGGTTCAAATCAATTCCCTGGTCAACAGTTCGAGACATTTAATGGCAATGTCGGATTTTGTCATCTATTCCCAAAATGTACGAAGAGAGAAGACTCTAATTTACAATGTCCAAAGACCTAATTCACATAGGGACCTCATAGGAAACCAATGGCATACAATTTTAATCAGTAAGATAATGAAACAACAATTCATTTCTCTTCACTTTCTTTCTTCATCTTCACGTGATACGGCCTGTTTTGCTTTCTATTCATTATTTTTCCTAATATTCGGCAAGCCAGCCTTTTATCCCTCCTACGTTTTTTGACATAGTGTTCCCTGATTCTTTAATTGCGTACATCACAAAGGGCTCATCCTCATATAATGCCACACCAGCTCCATACCCATTATCCAGTTCCCTCTTTATGGCAGGTCTTATCGTCCTGTAACCCTCAGCTTGGTCCCCAAAGTCCTGATTCTCTACTGGAGCGTCTCCCTGTCTGACATATTCTGCGTCCGTTTTCCCTGACTAGTACTCACGTCCATGGTATTATTCATGAGCCACATATGAGTGAAGCCGTAGGATAGTTCCCTCGGTCTGCTTGCATTTTCATTTGAAGTCATCTTCTTTATCATCATCTTCATAATCATCTTTCTCCGGTAGCCCTTGAAAGGGTCTCTCGGCTCCTTCCGCAGAGACGCTAGAGTGGCATGGCAGGCCATCGATGTTGGCCGTTCCTTTTCATCTGAATAAAGAGAGTCGCTCAACAGGACTCTCCCAAAGGCTATGGCATGTAGCATTAAGTAAAGATGACAAGGAGTGCTGAACAGGGCTCTTTTCTAGAGGTAGCGATCATGGAGAGTTTCACTATCCATGAAGCCTTTGCAACGTTGTTTAAGGTAATGTCAGGTAGACAGAGCCTTCATCCCTTTTCACTGGTGTTTCAGGAAACAAGCAGATACGGACAAGGACAGCACAAAGCATCCATGCCCTGGCAATTTCCCTGGAATTGTGACTTTCCTTCCCTTCTTCCTTCCCTCAACTTCCAAGCTAACCCAGCACCAAAGGCAGACCTTACACCCGAGAAATCATAGGGAACAGAAGCCAAGATTGGACCCTCTGACCCAAGGATATCAAACATCCCATAGACCTAATGGTAGTCAAGAGGCCTCGCTGTTGATTGTGATCTCTAGAAATTGAGTGGAAATAGGAACCCCTTGCTCTCCCTGGAGAAATGTTGGTCTAAAGAATGGTATACAGAACATCATTTTCTTTTCTCTTTGTCCAGAACGTGGAAGTGGGAAAGAAACAGAAAAGACCACCTGAGTTCAGGATTAGGCTAACAGGGCTCTTTCTTGTTCCTCCCCAGGACTTTCTACTTAAAGCCATAGGACTCATATGTCATGAGAATGGGATTGCTGCTTCAACGCAGTCAGCTTCTCTGACATCGCAAAGCTCTGAGGTCCTAGCCACCACTCCTCACCAAAGCACGCCTCATCACTTCACCTGGCTGGAGTAATTCTGCATCAGCCAGGTGTATCACAATCACTCCAAAACCCTGGAGACGCCAGGGAATTTCCCCAAGACATCTTGTGAACCGATTCGGGGTCACCTTCTCCATGGCCGAATTTCGAGTCTTCGTCCATGACTGTCACCACCACCCCTCTGGAATCCTGAGAAGGAAAAGAATGCACAATTCCATCTTACCGACGTAAGGTCAAGACAGAGTCAGGAGTACAAGCAGCCTCACGCGGAGAGCTCCATGCCATACACATGTTCATGGTCCTCACACCCTCTCAGGATGCTTCTGACCAGGAAAAGCGCCCCCCGCCCTCCGAGGAAAGCTCCGACTTAACACCCGCACCCATACCAAAGACATGTCTGGAGTCTTCCACAGTAGGACACGAGTTCTACTTGCATCTCCAGAAATCGTGCCAGAAATGCCTCCCAATTTTCCCAGCTGACCAAACATTAAAGGCAGACCCTACACCCTAGACGCTTAGGCCCGCGACGGACTTATCTGTTTGGAGCTCGCAGGAGCAAGCACGAGCATGTTGGAAGAGAGCCCATCCCCATGGGAAGCCATCAGAAAAAGCTTTCGGGCCAGTTTCTGGAATACAATGTGAATCTACAAAAGGTCTCTGTCTTCTCTGTATTCGAAACGCGCCTTCTGTTATCTACCCTGTAGATAATTCCTTTAGGAAGAAGAGCTCATGGAGTGTCCAAGGGCTGGCTCTTGGGAGAATCTCAGGTGTGTGGGACATGCCCTCTGCGGTTGTATTGTGGCTGCCCACTCTCCTGTGGGCTCGTCCCCTGCAGAGGCTCTCCTTGCCTTCATTCAGGGTGTTTGGTGTCTGGGCCAAATATGGTGTTCCTGTGAAACGTGACTTTCAAACCACTCCACAAACCTTAAGGCCTGCTGAATTCTGTGGCCGGGTGAGAGGATGTGGGCAGGGCTTTCTTCTAGTCCCCATGCAGGGTTTTCTGTTCTCCTGGGACTAAGCATCTTGGCCTGACTAAGGCAGTTCCAACAGTGTTCCAGGTTTGGGAATCCGTGATGCAGGTTGGGCAGCTAATGTGCTCACCGTCCTGCCTCTGGCCACTTCTCACTCTTGATGCTGGCGGTCGTAGAGCCCAAGTATCTTGGGCGCCCGCCCAGGCATCTCCACCAACACTGCCCATCAAAAATGCACACAAAGAAACAATAGTCTTACCACGGTGTCAACCGTTTCCATGGTGTCATGGTTTCCAGGCTGTCTGCACCTGGTTGCTTGCTGGTGTCCTCTCCAGGAGATACACAGTGTTCTCTGGAGTCTATGTCTGAAAAGCATGCTGATCTGGAATCCCCGGGCCTCAAGACGCTTGGGTTGCAAGAACTCGTGTCCTTCAGACACTCTCCTTTTCTCTGCCAACAGCTATGCGTCAACATTCTAACTGTGGGTTCTACGTGTGCTCTTCTCACCTGGGCCTTTGTCTTTGTTCATGGACCCCTGCCCCCTGAAGCACCAACCGTCGAATTCTCCCATAAGACCTGTCTACTCACTTCTCCCATGGTCTCTGTGACTTCTTCTCTTTTCGCTGTGGAGTTTGATTTCTAGGCTTCCGGTCCATTTATGTCATGTTTACATGTATGTGGTCATCTTCTGGTTGTGCTGATGGCTGAAGAGAAGCCTGAAGCTTCCAGAAACTTCTACCATCTCCCTGTCCTCCAAATGCACTGCCCACTCTTATGGAGCCATAAGCAAGAAGGGATTCTTGCTCCTTGTGACATGTGGCGGAATGGGAGAGCGCATTGGGCTGCACCATATCTGTCAGTCACAGAAAGACAACGACCATACGATTTCACTCACCCCTGGAAGTAAAGAAACGTGTGAAAAAGCAAGAAAAAGGGACAGGAATGAGACTCGAACCAGGCACAGAAAATTTGGTGTTTGTTCCAGGCAGGATAGTCAGAATCTGCATTCTAAAGTGGATCAAATGGGACATTCAATGCAGGAAATGTGGCCGGAAGGGATGGAACGTGAGTTTCCACTGTGTTTGAAGGTGAATTGTGATCTGGAATAGAGCAGCTTCATATCTCTTAAAATATCATTTTTTGCGTTTGGTACAACACACACACACACACACACACACACACACACACACACACACTTAAAAGGGTCTCACAGAAGTTAGGGTGCAAGTGAGGAATAGCACTCATGGAATTAAAATTCAGAGAAAATAGCATAGAAAAAAAAAAGCTTAGAGAATCAAAGTAACAAACCGTCCAAACTGGATAAGTGAACTCCTTACCCATCAAGAATTAATTAATTGATTAATTAATTAAGTAATTAATTAATTTATTTATTAAACAACGTACCTAAAAGACCCCTCCACACATGTATGCCAGCATATCAAATACCGGAGAGAAGAATAAATTCCAAGACCGATACGTATTACCATGATAAGATCATGAGACATCCGTACCTGAGGTCTCAAGTAATGACTTTTGAAGCAGCTTTTGAGGCTTTTCAAGCCATCCACAAACATCTCGCCCCACACAGAAAGCCAGGTTCAAATCAATTCCCTGGTCAACAGTTCGAGACATTTAATGGCAATGTCGGATTTTGTCATCTATTCCCAAAATGTACGAAGAGAGAAGACTCTAATTTACAATGTCCAAAGACCTAATTCACATAGGGACCTCATAGGAAACCAATGGCATACAATTTTAATCAGTAAGATAATGAAACAACAATTCATTTCTCTTCACTTTCTTTCTTCATCTTCACGTGATACGGCCTGTTTTGCTTTCTATTCATTATTTTTCCTAATATTCGGCAAGCCAGCCTTTTATCCCTCCTACGTTTTTTGACATAGTGTTCCCTGATTCTTTAATTGCGTACATCACAAAGGGCTCATCCTCATATAATGCCACACCAGCTCCATACCCATTATCCAGTTCCCTCTTTATGGCAGGTCTTATCGTCCTGTAACCCTCAGCTTGGTCCCCAAAGTCCTGATTCTCTACTGGAGCGTCTCCCTGTCTGACATATTCTGCGTCCGTTTTCCCTGACTAGTACTCACGTCCATGGTATTATTCATGAGCCACATATGAGTGAAGCCGTAGGATAGTTCCCTCGGTCTGCTTGCATTTTCATTTGAAGTCATCTTCTTTATCATCATCTTCATAATCATCTTTCTCCGGTAGCCCTTGAAAGGGTCTCTCGGCTCCTTCCGCAGAGACGCTAGAGTGGCATGGCAGGCCATCGATGTTGGCCGTTCCTTTTCATCTGAATAAAGAGAGTCGCTCAACAGGACTCTCCCAAAGGCTATGGCATGTAGCATTAAGTAAAGATGACAAGGAGTGCTGAACAGGGCTCTTTTCTAGAGGTAGCGATCATGGAGAGTTTCACTATCCATGAAGCCTTTGCAACGTTGTTTAAGGTAATGTCAGGTAGACAGAGCCTTCATCCCTTTTCACTGGTGTTTCAGGAAACAAGCAGATACGGACAAGGACAGCACAAAGCATCCATGCCCTGGCAATTTCCCTGGAATTGTGACTTTCCTTCCCTTCTTCCTTCCCTCAACTTCCAAGCTAACCCAGCACCAAAGGCAGACCTTACACCCGAGAAATCATAGGGAACAGAAGCCAAGATTGGACCCTCTGACCCAAGGATATCAAACATCCCATAGACCTAATGGTAGTCAAGAGGCCTCGCTGTTGATTGTGATCTCTAGAAATTGAGTGGAAATAGGAACCCCTTGCTCTCCCTGGAGAAATGTTGGTCTAAAGAATGGTATACAGAACATCATTTTCTTTTCTCTTTGTCCAGAACGTGGAAGTGGGAAAGAAACAGAAAAGACCACCTGAGTTCAGGATTAGGCTAACAGGGCTCTTTCTTGTTCCTCCCCAGGACTTTCTACTTAAAGCCATAGGACTCATATGTCATGAGAATGGGATTGCTGCTTCAACGCAGTCAGCTTCTCTGACATCGCAAAGCTCTGAGGTCCTAGCCACCACTCCTCACCAAAGCACGCCTCATCACTTCACCTGGCTGGAGTAATTCTGCATCAGCCAGGTGTATCACAATCACTCCAAAACCCTGGAGACGCCAGGGAATTTCCCCAAGACATCTTGTGAACCGATTCGGGGTCACCTTCTCCATGGCCGAATTTCGAGTCTTCGTCCATGACTGTCACCACCACCCCTCTGGAATCCTGAGAAGGAAAAGAATGCACAATTCCATCTTACCGACGTAAGGTCAAGACAGAGTCAGGAGTACAAGCAGCCTCACGCGGAGAGCTCCATGCCATACACATGTTCATGGTCCTCACACCCTCTCAGGATGCTTCTGACCAGGAAAAGCGCCCCCCGCCCTCCGAGGAAAGCTCCGACTTAACACCCGCACCCATACCAAAGACATGTCTGGAGTCTTCCACAGTAGGACACGAGTTCTACTTGCATCTCCAGAAATCGTGCCAGAAATGCCTCCCAATTTTCCCAGCTGACCAAACATTAAAGGCAGACCCTACACCCTAGACGCTTAGGCCCGCGACGGACTTATCTGTTTGGAGCTCGCAGGAGCAAGCACGAGCATGTTGGAAGAGAGCCCATCCCCATGGGAAGCCATCAGAAAAAGCTTTCGGGCCAGTTTCTGGAATACAATGTGAATCTACAAAAGGTCTCTGTCTTCTCTGTATTCGAAACGCGCCTTCTGTTATCTACCCTGTAGATAATTCCTTTAGGAAGAAGAGCTCATGGAGTGTCCAAGGGCTGGCTCTTGGGAGAATCTCAGGTGTGTGGGACATGCCCTCTGCGGTTGTATTGTGGCTGCCCACTCTCCTGTGGGCTCGTCCCCTGCAGAGGCTCTCCTTGCCTTCATTCAGGGTGTTTGGTGTCTGGGCCAAATATGGTGTTCCTGTGAAACGTGACTTTCAAACCACTCCACAAACCTTAAGGCCTGCTGAATTCTGTGGCCGGGTGAGAGGATGTGGGCAGGGCTTTCTTCTAGTCCCCATGCAGGGTTTTCTGTTCTCCTGGGACTAAGCATCTTGGCCTGACTAAGGCAGTTCCAACAGTGTTCCAGGTTTGGGAATCCGTGATGCAGGTTGGGCAGCTAATGTGCTCACCGTCCTGCCTCTGGCCACTTCTCACTCTTGATGCTGGCGGTCGTAGAGCCCAAGTATCTTGGGCGCCCGCCCAGGCATCTCCACCAACACTGCCCATCAAAAATGCACACAAAGAAACAATAGTCTTACCACGGTGTCAACCGTTTCCATGGTGTCATGGTTTCCAGGCTGTCTGCACCTGGTTGCTTGCTGGTGTCCTCTCCAGGAGATACACAGTGTTCTCTGGAGTCTATGTCTGAAAAGCATGCTGATCTGGAATCCCCGGGCCTCAAGACGCTTGGGTTGCAAGAACTCGTGTCCTTCAGACACTCTCCTTTTCTCTGCCAACAGCTATGCGTCAACATTCTAACTGTGGGTTCTACGTGTGCTCTTCTCACCTGGGCCTTTGTCTTTGTTCATGGACCCCTGCCCCCTGAAGCACCAACCGTCGAATTCTCCCATAAGACCTGTCTACTCACTTCTCCCATGGTCTCTGTGACTTCTTCTCTTTTCGCTGTGGAGTTTGATTTCTAGGCTTCCGGTCCATTTATGTCATGTTTACATGTATGTGGTCATCTTCTGGTTGTGCTGATGGCTGAAGAGAAGCCTGAAGCTTCCAGAAACTTCTACCATCTCCCTGTCCTCCAAATGCACTGCCCACTCTTATGGAGCCATAAGCAAGAAGGGATTCTTGCTCCTTGTGACATGTGGCGGAATGGGAGAGCGCATTGGGCTGCACCATATCTGTCAGTCACAGAAAGACAACGACCATACGATTTCACTCACCCCTGGAAGTAAAGAAACGTGTGAAAAAGCAAGAAAAAGGGACAGGAATGAGACTCGAACCAGGCACAGAAAATTTGGTGTTTGTTCCAGGCAGGATAGTCAGAATCTGCATTCTAAAGTGGATCAAATGGGACATTCAATGCAGGAAATGTGGCCGGAAGGGATGGAACGTGAGTTTCCACTGTGTTTGAAGGTGAATTGTGATCTGGAATAGAGCAGCTTCATATCTCTTAAAATATCATTTTTTGCGTTTGGTACAACACACACACACACACACACACACACACACACACACACACACTTAAAAGGGTCTCACAGAAGTTAGGGTGCAAGTGAGGAATAGCACTCATGGAATTAAAATTCAGAGAAAATAGCATAGAAAAAAAAAAGCTTAGAGAATCAAAGTAACAAACCGTCCAAACTGGATAAGTGAACTCCTTACCCATCAAGAATTAATTAATTGATTAATTAATTAAGTAATTAATTAATTTATTTATTAAACAACGTACCTAAAAGACCCCTCCACACATGTATGCCAGCATATCAAATACCGGAGAGAAGAATAAATTCCAAGACCGATACGTATTACCATGATAAGATCATGAGACATCCGTACCTGAGGTCTCAAGTAATGACTTTTGAAGCAGCTTTTGAGGCTTTTCAAGCCATCCACAAACATCTCGCCCCACACAGAAAGCCAGGTTCAAATCAATTCCCTGGTCAACAGTTCGAGACATTTAATGGCAATGTCGGATTTTGTCATCTATTCCCAAAATGTACGAAGAGAGAAGACTCTAATTTACAATGTCCAAAGACCTAATTCACATAGGGACCTCATAGGAAACCAATGGCATACAATTTTAATCAGTAAGATAATGAAACAACAATTCATTTCTCTTCACTTTCTTTCTTCATCTTCACGTGATACGGCCTGTTTTGCTTTCTATTCATTATTTTTCCTAATATTCGGCAAGCCAGCCTTTTATCCCTCCTACGTTTTTTGACATAGTGTTCCCTGATTCTTTAATTGCGTACATCACAAAGGGCTCATCCTCATATAATGCCACACCAGCTCCATACCCATTATCCAGTTCCCTCTTTATGGCAGGTCTTATCGTCCTGTAACCCTCAGCTTGGTCCCCAAAGTCCTGATTCTCTACTGGAGCGTCTCCCTGTCTGACATATTCTGCGTCCGTTTTCCCTGACTAGTACTCACGTCCATGGTATTATTCATGAGCCACATATGAGTGAAGCCGTAGGATAGTTCCCTCGGTCTGCTTGCATTTTCATTTGAAGTCATCTTCTTTATCATCATCTTCATAATCATCTTTCTCCGGTAGCCCTTGAAAGGGTCTCTCGGCTCCTTCCGCAGAGACGCTAGAGTGGCATGGCAGGCCATCGATGTTGGCCGTTCCTTTTCATCTGAATAAAGAGAGTCGCTCAACAGGACTCTCCCAAAGGCTATGGCATGTAGCATTAAGTAAAGATGACAAGGAGTGCTGAACAGGGCTCTTTTCTAGAGGTAGCGATCATGGAGAGTTTCACTATCCATGAAGCCTTTGCAACGTTGTTTAAGGTAATGTCAGGTAGACAGAGCCTTCATCCCTTTTCACTGGTGTTTCAGGAAACAAGCAGATACGGACAAGGACAGCACAAAGCATCCATGCCCTGGCAATTTCCCTGGAATTGTGACTTTCCTTCCCTTCTTCCTTCCCTCAACTTCCAAGCTAACCCAGCACCAAAGGCAGACCTTACACCCGAGAAATCATAGGGAACAGAAGCCAAGATTGGACCCTCTGACCCAAGGATATCAAACATCCCATAGACCTAATGGTAGTCAAGAGGCCTCGCTGTTGATTGTGATCTCTAGAAATTGAGTGGAAATAGGAACCCCTTGCTCTCCCTGGAGAAATGTTGGTCTAAAGAATGGTATACAGAACATCATTTTCTTTTCTCTTTGTCCAGAACGTGGAAGTGGGAAAGAAACAGAAAAGACCACCTGAGTTCAGGATTAGGCTAACAGGGCTCTTTCTTGTTCCTCCCAGGTCTTTCTACTTAAAGCCATAGGACTCATATGTCATGAGAATGGGATTGCTGCTTCAACGCAGTCAGCTTCTCTGACATCGCAAAGCTCTGAGGTCCTAGCCACCACTCCTCACCAAAGCACGCCTCATCACTTCACCTGGCTGGAGTAATTCTGCATCAGCCAGGTGTATCACAATCACTCCAAAACCCTGGAGACGCCAGGGAATTTCCCCAAGACATCTTGTGAACCGATTCGGCGTCACCTTCTCCATGGCCGAATTTCGAGTCTTCGTCCATGACTGTCACCACCACCCCTCTGGAATCCTGAGAAGGAAAAGAATGCACAATTCCATCTTACCGACGTAAGGTCAAGACAGAGTCAGGAGTACAAGCAGCCTCACGCGGAGAGCTCCATGCCATACACATGTTCATGGTCCTCACACCCTCTCAGGATGCTTCTGACCAGGAAAAGAGCCCCCCGCCCTCCGAGGAAAGCTCCGACTTAACACCCGCACCCATACCAAAGACATGTCTGGAGTCTTCCACAGTAGGACACGAGTTCTACTTGCATCTCCAGAAATCGTGCCAGAAATGCCTCCCAATTTTCCCAGCTGACCAAACATTAAAGGCAGACCCTACACCCTAGACGCTTAGGCCCGCGACGGACTTATCTGTTTGGAGTTAGCAGGAGCAAGCACGAGCATGTTGGAAGAGAGCCCATCCCCATGGGAAGCCATCAGAAAAGGCTCTAGGGCCAGTTTCTGGAATATAATGTGAATCTACAAAAGGTCTCTGTCTTCTCTGTATTCGAAACGCGCCTTCTGTTATCTACCCTGTAGATAATTCCTTTAGGAAGAAGAGCTCATGGAGTGTCCAAGGGCTGGCTCTTAGAGAATCTCAGGTGTGTGGGACATGCCCTCTGCGGTTGTGTTGTGGCTGTCCACTCTCCTGTGGGCTCGTCCCCTGCAGAGGCTCTCCTTGCCTTCATTCAGGGAGTTTGGTGTCTGGGCCAAATATGTTGTTCCTGTGAAACGTGACTTTCAAACCACTCCACAAACCTTAAGGCCTGCTGAATTCTGTGGCCAGGTGAGAGGATGTGGGCAGGGCTTTGTTCTAGTTCCCTGCAGGATTTTGTTCTCCTCGGCCTAATCATCTTGGCCTGACGAAGGGAGTTCCTACAGTGTTCCACGGTTGGGCATCCGTGATGCAGTTTGGGCAGCTAATGTGCTCACGGTCCTGCATCTGGCCACTTCTCAGTCTTGATGCTAGCTGTTGTAGAGCCCTAGTATCTTGGGCACCCACCCAGGCATCTCCACCAACACTGCCCATAAATAATACACACAAAGAAACAATTATCTTACCACGGTGTCAACAGGTATTGTCTCTGATCATGTTTTCCAGGCTGTCTGCAACTTGTTGTTTGCTGGTATCCTCTCCAGGAGATACACCGTGTTCTCTGGAGTCTATGTCTGAAAAGCATGCTGATCTGGAATCCCCGGGCCTCAAGACGCTTGGGTTTGCAGGAACTCGTGTCCTTCAGACACTCTCCTTTTCTCTGCCAACAGCTATGGGTCAACATTCAAACTGTGGGTTCTAAGTGTGCTCCTCTCAACTGGGCCTTTTTCCTAGGCCATCGCTCCCTGCCCCCTGAAGCAACAACTGTCCAATTCTCCCATAAGCTCTGTCTACACCCTTCTCCCCTGGAATCTGTGACTTCTTCTCTCTTTCACTGTGGAGTGCGATTTCTAGGCTTCAGTTCCATTTATGCCATGTTTCCATTGATGTGGTCATCTTTGTTTATGCTGATGGCTATGACAAGCCTGAGATCGCAGACACCGCTATGGTCTCCCTGTCTTCCAGATGCACTGCGGACTCTTCTGGAGCTATAAGCAAGAAGGCATTCTTGCTCCTTGTGACATGTGGCAGAAAGGGAGAGAGCATTGGGCTGTGTCATATCTGTCAGTCACAGAAAGATGACTACCATACAATATCACTCACTCATAGAAGTAAAGAAACTTTTAAAAAACAAGAAAAAGTGACAAATTAGACTCGAACCAGGCACACAAAATTTGGTGTTTGTTCCAGGCAGGCTAGTCAGAATCTGCCTTTCTAAAAGTGGATCAAATGGGACATTCAATATAGGAAATGTGGCCGGACGGGATGGAACGTGAGTCACCACTGTGTTTGAAAGTGAATTATGATCTGAAATAGAGCAGCTTCCTAACTCTTAAAATATAATTTTTAGCGTTTTGTGAGCTCACTCACACACTCTTAAGAGTCCCACAGAACTTAGGGAGCAAGTGAGGAATAGCACTCATGGAAGCAAAATTCAGAGAAAATACCATAAAACAAAAAACCTTAGAGAATCAAAGTACTAAACCGTCCAAACTGGATAAGTTAATGCCTTACCTATCAAGAATTAATTAATTAATTAATGAAACAACCTTATCCAAAACACCCCTACACAGAAATCTGCCAGCAAATGCAATACCAGAGAGAAAATGATAAATTCCAAGACACATATGCAGTACCATGACAAGATCATGAGTCATACATATCTGACTTCTCAGGTACTGACATTTGAAGCCGATTTTGAGGCTTTTGAAGCAGTAAGCAACAATCTCCCAACACACAGAAAGCCAGGTTCAAATCAATTCCCTGGTCCACAATTTGAGACAGTAAAAATGTCGGGTTTTCTCATTTATTCCCAAAATGTAAGAAGAGAGAAGAATCTAACTTACAATGTCCAAAGACCCAATTCACATAAGGACCTTATAGGAAAGCCAATTGCATACCATTTTAATCACTAAGATAATAAAACTAGAATTCATTTCTCTTCTCTTTCTTTCTTTGACTCCTCGTGAAACGACCTGTTTTGCTTCCTATTCACTATATTTTCTTATATTCGTCAAGACAACCTTTCATCCATCCTACGTTTTGTGACATGGTGTTCCCTGATTCTTTATTTGCATATACCACCAAGTGCTCATCCTCAAATAAATGCCACACCACCTCCATACCCATTATCCAATTCCCTCATTATGGCAGGTCTTATGCTTCTGTAACCCACAGGTGGTCCCCAAATTCCTGAGTCTCTCCTGGTGCATCTCGCTGTCTGACTACTTCTCCTTCCATTTTCCCTTACTAATACTCATGTCCCTGATATTCCTCATGGGCCACATAGGAGTGAAACTATAGGATATTTCCCTTGGTCGGCTTGCATTTTCATTTGGAAATCATCTTCTTTATCATCATCTTCATAATCATCTTTACCCACTAGCGCTAAATGGGTATCTCGGTTCCTTCCACAGTGATGCTAGAGTGGGCAAGGCAGGCCATCGATGCTGACCGTTCATTTTCATCTGAGTAAATAGAGTTGATCAACATGGCTCTTACCATGACTATGGCATGTAGCAATAACTAAAGATGACAAGGAGTGCTGACCAGGGCTCTTTCTTTAGGGGTAGATATCATGAAGAGTTTCACTATCCAAGAAGCCTTTGCCACCGTGTTTCAGGTACAGTCAGGTAGACAGAGCCTTCATCCCTTGGGACTGGTGTTTCAAGACACTAGCAGATAAGGACACGGACAGCACAACGCTTCCCTGCCCTGGCAATTTTCCTGGAATTGTGACTCTCCTTCCCTTCTTCCTTCTCTCACCTTCCAAGATGACCAAGCACAAAAGGCAGACCTTACACCCGAGAAACCATAGGGAACAGAAGCCAAAAGTGCACACTCACACTCAAGGATATCAAACCTCCCAGATACGTATTGTTAGCCAAGAGGCCTCGATGTTGATTGGGATCTCCAGAAATTTCAGAATAAATAGGAACAACTTGCTCTCTCTGGAGAAATATTGGTCTAAAGAATGGTATACAGAACATCGTTTTCTTTTCTCTTTGTATAGAATGTGGAAGTTACAAAGAAACACAAAAGAGCAGGTGAGTTCATGATCAGGCTAACAGGGCTCTTCCTTGTTCCTCCCCAGGACTTTCTACTTAAAGACATAGTACTCATAAGTCATGAGAATGGGATTGCTGCTTCAGTGCAGTCAGCTTCTCTGATGTCGCAAAGCTCTGAGGTCCTAGCCACCACTCCTCAACAAACCACGCCTCGTCACTTCACCTGGCTGAAGTAATTTTGCATCAGCCAGGTGTATCAAAATCACCCCAAAACGCTGGAGCCGCCTCGGAATTACCCCAAGACAGTTTGTGAAGCGACTTGGGGTCACCTTCTCCATGGCCGAATTTCGAGTCTTTGTCCTTGACTGTCACCACCACCCCTCTGGAATCCTGAGAAGGGCAAGAATGCACAATTCCATCTTACCGACGTAAGGTCAAGACAGAGTCAGGAGTACAAGCAGCCTCACACGGAGAGCTCCACGCCATACACATGTTCATGGTCCTCACACCCTCTCAGGATGCTTCTGACCAGGAAAAGCGTCCCCCGCCCTCCGAGGAAAGCTCCGAGTTAACAGCCGCAACCATACCAAAGACATGTCTGGAGTCTTCCACAGTGAGGACACGAGTTCTTCTTGCATCTCCAGAAATCGTGCCATAAATGCCTCCCAATTTTCCCAGCTGACCAAACATTAACGGCAGACCCTACACCAAAGAAGTTTAGGCCTAAACGGACTTATCTGTTTGGAGCTGGCAGGAGCAAGCACGGAGCATGTTGGAAGAGATCCAATCCCCATGGGAAGCCATCAGAAAAGGCTTTCGGGCCAGTTTCCGGAATACAACGTGAGTCTACAAAAGGTCTCTGTCTTCTCTGTATTCGAAACGCGCCTTCTGTTATCTACCCTGAAGATAATTCCTTTAGGAAGAAGAGCTCATGGAGTGTCCAAGGGCTGGCTCTTGAGAGAATCTCAGGTGTGTGGGACATGCCCTCTGGGGTTGTGTTGTGGCTGTCCACTCTCCTGTGGGCTCGTCCCCTGCAGAGGCTCTCCTTGCCTTCATTCAGTGTGTTTGGTGTCTGGGCCAAATATGGTGTTCCTTTGAACCGTGACTTTCAAACCACTCCACAAACCTTAAGGCCTGCTGAATTCTGTGGCCAGGTGGAGGATGTGGGCAGGGCTTTTTTCTAGTCCCCATGCAGGATTTTCTGTTCTCCTGGGACTAAGCATCTTGGCCTGACTAAGGCAGTTCCAACAGAGTTCCAGGTTTGGCAATCCGTGATGGAGGTTGGGCAGCTAATGTGCTCGCCGTCCTGCCTCTGGCCATTTCTCACTCTTGATGCTGGCGGTCGTAGAGCCCAAGTATCTTGGGCGCCCACCCAGGCATCTCCACCAACACTGCCCATCAAAAATGCACACAAAGAAACAATAGTCTTACCACGGTGTCAACAGGTATTGAATCTGATCATGGTTTCCAGGCTGTCTTCACCTAGTTGCTTGTTGTTGTCCTCACCAGGAGATACTCAGTGTTCTCTGGAGTCTATGTCTGAAAAGCATGCTGATCTGGAATCCCTTGGCCTCAGGACCCTTGGGTTGCATGAACTTGTGTCCTTCAGACACTCTCCTATTCTCCACCAATAGCCTTATTGTCTTCATTTACATTGTGGGTCTTTTTTTTTTTTAAGAATTTATTTATTTATTTGACAGAGTGAGATCTCAAGTAGACAGGGAAGGAGGCAGAGTTAGCGGGAAGCAGGGTCACTGCTGAGCAGAGAGCCCGATGTGGGACTTGATCCCTGGACCCTGAGATCATGACCTGAGCAGAAGGCAGCGGCTTTTCCCACAGAGCCACCAAGGCGCCCCACACATTGTGGGTTCTAAGTGTGCTCTTATCCCCTGGGGCTTTGTCTTTGGCCATCGCTCCCTGCCTTCTGAAGAACCAACCGTCCAATTCTCCCAGAAGCCCTATCTACACCCTTCTCCCATGGTCTCTGTGACTTCTTCTCTTTTTCGCTGTGGAGTGTGATTTCTAGGCTTCAGGTCCAGTTTTGCCATGTTTACATTGATGTGGTCATCTTCTGGTTGTTCTGAGGGCTGAAGACAAGCCTGGAGTTCCCAGACACTTCTACCATCTCCCTGTCCTCCAAATTCACTGCCCATTCTTATGGAGCCATAAGCAAGAGGGGATTCTTTCCCCTTGTGACAATGGCAGAAAGGAGAGAGCATTGGGCTGTATCATATCTTTTAGTCATAGAAAGACAACTACCATACGATTTCACTCACTCATGGAAGTAATTAAATATGTGAAAAAGCAAGATAAAGGGGCAGGCAATTCGACTCTAACCAGGCACAAAAAATTTGATGTTTGTTCCAGGCAGGCTAGTCAGAATCTGCGTTTTGGAAAGTGGATCAAATAGGACATTCAATGCAGGAAATGTGCCGGATGGGATGTAACGTGAGTTTCCACTTGTTTTGAATGTGAATTGTGATCTGGAATAGAGCAGCTTCATATCGCTTAAAATATCATTTTTAGCGTTTTGTGATACACACACACACTCACACACACACTCTTAAAAGAGTCCCACAGAAGTTAGGGAGGAAATGAGGAATAGAACTCATGGAAGCAAAATTCAGTTAAAATATCATAAAACACAAAATCTTAGAGAATCAAAGTACCAATCCGTCCAAACTGGATAAGTTAACTCCTTACCTAATAGGAAATAATTAATTAATTAATTATTAATTAATTAATGAAACAACCTTAACCAAAAGACCCCTACCCAGAAGTCTGCCTGCAAATCCAATACCGAAGAGAAATGATAAATTCCAACACACATATGCACTACCATGACAAGATCATGAGTCATACATATCTGACATTTCATGTACTGACATTTGAGCCAATTTTAAGGCCTTTGAAGCAGTAAGCAATCATCTCCAAACACACAGAAAGCCAGGTTCAAATCATTTCCCTGGTCCACAATTCGAGACATTAAATGATAATGTCGGGTTTTCATCATCTATTCCCAAAATATAGGAAGAGAGAAGACTCTGACAATGTCCGAAGCCCCAATTCACATAAGGACCTTATAGGAAAACCAATTGCATACCATTTTAATCACTAAGATAATAAAACTAGAATTCATTTATCTTCTCTTTCTTTCTTCGACTCCACGTGAAACGACCTGTTTTGCTTCCAATTCACTATATTTTCCTATATTCGTCAAGACAGGCTTTCATCCATCCTCCGTTTTGTGACATGGTGTTCCCTGATTCTTTAATTGCATATACCAAAAAGTGCTCATCCTCATATAAATGCCACACCACCTCCATACCCATTATCCAGTTCCCACTTTATGGCAGGTCTTATGCTTCTGTAAAACACAGCGTGGTCCCCAAAGTCCTGAGTCTCTCCTGGTGGATCTCCCTGTCTGACTTCTTCTCCTTCCGTTTTCCCTTACTACTACTCATGTCCATGGCATTATTCATGGGCCACATATGAGTGAAGCCGTAGGATATTTCCCTTAGTCTGCTTGCATTTTCATTTGGAAATCATCTTCCTTATCATTATCTTCGTAATCATCTTTATCCACTAGCGCTTAAATGGGTCTCTCGGCTCCTTCCACAGAGATGCTAGAGCGGCATGGCAGGCCATCGATGTTGGCCGTTCCTTTTCATCTGAATAAAGAGAGTCGCTCAACAGGACTCTCCCAAAGGCTATGGCATGTAGCATTAAGTAAAGATGACAAGGAGTGCTGAACAGGGCTCTTTTCTAGAGGTAGCGATCATGGAGAGTTTCACTATCCATGAAGCCTTTGCAACGTTGTTTAAGGTAATGTCAGGTAGACAGAGCCTTCATCCCTTTTCACTGGTGTTTCAGGAAACAAGCAGATACGGACAAGGACAGCACAAAGCATCCATGCCCTGGCAATTTCCCTGGAATTGTGACTTTCCTTCCCTTCTTCCTTCCCTCAACTTCCAAGCTAACCCAGCACCAAAGGCAGACCTTACACCCGAGAAATCATAGGGAACAGAAGCCAAGATTGGACCCTCTGACCCAAGGATATCAAACCTCCCATAGACCTAATGGTAGTCATGAGGCCTCACTGTTGATTGAGATCTCTAGAAATTGCAGTGGAAATAGGAACACCTTGCTCTCCCTGGAGAAATGTTGGTCTAAAGAATGGTATACAGAACTTCGTTTTCTTTACTCTTTGTATAGAAAGTGGAAGTGGGAAAGAAACAGAAAAGACCACCTGAGTTCAGGATTAGGCTAACAGGGCTCTTTCTTGTTCCTCCCAGGTCTTTCAACTTAAAGCCATAGGACTGATATGTCATGAGAATGGGATTGCTGCTTCAGTGCAGTCAGCTTCTGTGACGTCGCAAAGCTCTGAGGTCCTAGCCACCACTCCTCACCAAACCATGCCTCATCACTTCACCTGGCTGGAGTAATTCTGCATCAGCCAGGTGTATCACAATCACTCCAAAATGCTGGAGCCGACAGGGAATTTCCCCAAGACAGTTTGTGAACCAATTTGGGGTCACCTTCTCCATGGCCGAATTTCAAGTCTTCATCCATGACTGTCACCACCACCCCTCTGGAATCCTGAGAAGAGCAAGAATGCACAATTCCAACTTACTGACGTAATGTCAACACAGAGTCAGGAGTACAAGCAGCCTCACACGGAGAACGTCACGCCATACACATTTTCATGGTCCTCACACCCTCTCAGGATGCTGCTAACCAGGAAAAGCGCCCCCAGCCCTCCGAGGAAAGCTCCGAGATAACACCCACAACCATACCAAAGACATGTCTGGAGTATTCCACAGTGAGGACACGAGTTCTTCTTGAATCTCCAAAAATCGTGCCATAAATGCCTCCACATTTTCCCAGCTGACCAAACATTAAATGCAGACCCTACACTGTAGACGCTTAGGCCCAGGATGGACTTATCTGTTTGGAGCTCACAGGAGCATGCACGGAGCATGTTGGAAGAGAACCAATCTGCATGGGAAGCCATCAGAAAAGGCTTTCGGGCCAGTTTCAGGAATACAATGTGAATCTACAAAAGGTCTCTGTCTTCTCTGTATTCGAAACGTGCCTTCTGTTATCTACCCTGAAGATAATTCCTTTAGGAAGAAGAGCTCATGGAGTGTCCAAGGGTTGGCTCTTGAGAGGGACTCAGGTGGGTGTGACATGCCCTCTGGGGTTGTGTTGTGGCTCTCCACTCTTCCGTGGGCTCTTCCCCTGCAGAGGCTCTCCTTGCCTTCATTCAGGGTGTTTGGTGTCTATGCCAATTATGGTGTTCCTGTGAAACGTGACTTTCAAACCACTCCACAAACCTTAAGGCCTGCTGAATTCTGTGGCCAGGTGAGAGGATGTGGGCAGGGCTTTCTTCTAGTCCCCATGCAGGATTTTCTGTTCTCCTGGGTCTAAGCATCTTGGCCTGACTAAGGCAATTCCAACAGTATTCCAGGTTTGGGAATCCGTGATGTAGGTTGGGCAGCTAATGTGCTCACCGTCCCGCCTCTGTCCACTTCTCAGTCTTGATGCTGGCCGTCATAGAGCCTAAGTGTCTTTGGTGTCCATTGAGACATCTCCACCAACACTTCCCATCACCAATATACAAAAAGAATTAATAATCTTACCAATGTGTCAACAGGTATTGTCTATGATCATGGTTTCCAGGCTGCCTGCACCTGGTTTCTTGCTGGTGTCCTCTCCAGGAGATACTCAGTGTTTTTTGGAGTCTATGTCTGAAAAGCATGCTGATCTGGAACCCCGGGGCCTCAGGACCCTTGGGTTGCAAGTACTCGTATCCATCAGACACTCTCCTTATCTCTGCCAACAGCTTTGTTCAACATTCACATTGTGCGTTCTTTTTATTTTTTTAATAGATTTTATTTATTTATTTGAAAGTGAGAGATCACAAGTAGACAGAGAGGCAGGTAGTGTGAGAGGGAAGGAGGCTCGCTGCTGAGCAGAGAGCCGATGTGAGACTCGATCCCTGGACCCTGAGATCATGACCTGAGCCGAAGGCAGCTGAGCCACCAAGGCGCCCACAGAGCCACCAAGGTGCCCCTAACATTGTGGGTTCTAAGTGTGCTCCTCTCCCATGGGCCTTTGTCTTTGGCCATCCCTCCCTGCCCTCTGAAGATCCAACTGTCCAATTCTCCCATAAGCCCTGTCTATGCCCTTCTCC
The DNA here is from genome assembly GCF_922984935.1 of Meles meles. Taxonomy (NCBI): domain Eukaryota; kingdom Metazoa; phylum Chordata; class Mammalia; order Carnivora; family Mustelidae; genus Meles; species Meles meles. The sequence continues at coordinate 17,252,702 of NC_060088.1, forward strand.
CATGGTCTCTGTGACTTCTTCTCTTTTCGCTGTGGAGTGTGATTTCTAGGCTTCAGGTCCATTTTTGCCATGTTTACATTGATGTGATCATCTTCTGGTTGTGCTAATGGCTGAAGACAAGCCTGGAGTACCCAGGCCCTTCTACCATCTCCCTGTCCTCCAAATGCTCTGCGGACTCTTATGGAGCCGTAAGCCAGAAGGCATTTTGCTCCTTCTGCCTCATGGCAGAAAGGGAGGGAGCTCTGTGCTGTATCATATCTGTCAGTCAGGGAAAGACAACTACCATACGATTTCACTCACTCACAGAAGTAATGAAACATGTGAAAAAGCAAGAAAAAGGGACAGGCAATGAGATTCTAACCAGGCAAACAAAATTTGGTGTTCGCTCCAGGCAGGCTAGTCAGAATCTGCGTTTCGGCAAGTGGATCAAAGAGAACATTCAATGCAGGAAATGTGGCTGCACGGGATGTAACGTGAGTTTCCACTCGGTTTGAAGGGGAATTGTGATCCAGAATAGAGCAGCTTCATAACTATTAAAATATCATTTTTAGCGTTTTGTAAAACACACCAACGCACTCACACACACACTCTTAAAAGGGTCCACAGAAGTTAGGGAGCAAGGGAGGAATAGCACTGATGGAAGCAATATTCAGAAAATATACCATAAAACAAAAAAGCTTAAAGAATCAAAGTACCAAACGGTCCAAACTGGAAAAGTTAACTCCTTACCTATAAAGAATTAATTAATTATTTAATTAATTAATTAATTAATTAATGAAACAACCTTATCCAAAAGACCCTTACACAGAATTCTGCCAGCAAATCCAATGCCAGAGAGAAAATGATAAATTCCAAGAAACATATGCACTACCATGACAAGATCATGAGTCATACATATCTGACATCTCAGGTACTGACATATGAAGCCGATTTTGAGGCATTTGAAGCAGTCAGCAACCATCTCCCAATACACAGAAATCCAGGTTCAAATAAAGTCCTTGGTCCACAATTTGAGACAGTAAATGTTAATGTCGGGTTTTCTCATCTATTCCCAAAATGTAGGAAGAGGGAAGACTCTAACTTACAATGCCCAAAGACCCAATTCACATAAGGACCTTATAGGAAAGCCAATTGAATACCATTTTAATCACTAAGATAATAAAACTAGAATTCATTTCTCTTCTCTTTCTTTCTTCGACTCCACGTGAAACGACCTGTTTTGCTTCCTATTCATTATATTTTCTTATATTCGTCAAGACAACCTTTCATCCATCCTACATTTTGTGACATGGTGTTCCCTGATTCTTTTATTGCATATACCACCAAGTGCTCATCCTCATATAATGCCACACCAACTCCATACCCATTAACCAGTTCCCTCTTTATGGCAGGACTTATCCTCCTGTATCCTTCCGCTTGGTCCCCAAATTCCTGAGTCTCTCCTGGTGCATCTCGCTGTCTAACTTCTCCTTCCGTTTTCCCTTACTAATACTCATGTCCATGGTACTCCTCATGGGCCACATAGGAGTGAAGCCATAGGATATTAACCTTGGTCGGCTTGCATTTTCATTTGGAAATCATCTTCTTTATCATCATCTTCATAATCATCTTTATCCACTAGTGCTTAAATGGGTATCTCGGTTCCTTCCACAGTGATGCTAGAGTGGGCAAGGCAGGCCATCAATGCTGACCGTTCATTTTCATCTGAGTAAAGAGAGTTGCTCAACATGGCTCTTCCCATGACTATGGCATGCAGCAATAACTAAAGATGACAAGGATTGCTGACCAGGGCTCTTTCTTTAGGGGTAGAGATCATGAAGAGTTTCACTATCCAGGAAGACTTTGCCACCGTGTTTCAGGTAATGTCAGGTAGACAGAGCCTTCATCCCTTGGGACTGGTGTTTCAAGACATAGCAGATAAGGAAACGGACAGCACAACACTTCCTTCCCTGGCAATTTTCCTGGAATTGTGACTCTCCTTCCTTTCTTCCTTCATTCACCTTCCAAACTGACCAAGCACAAAAGGCAGACCTTACACCCGAGAAACCATAGGGAACAGAAGCCAAAAATGCACACTCACACTCAAGGATATCAAACCTCCCAGATACCTTTTGTTAGCCAAGAGGCCTCGATGTTGATTGGGATCTCCAGAAATTTCAGAATAAATAGGAACAACTTGCTCTCTCTGGAGAAATATTGGTCTAAAGAATGGTATACAGAACATCGTTTTCTTTTCTCTTTGTATAGAATGTGGAAGTTACAAAGAAACACAAAAGAGCAGGTGAGTTCATGATCAGGCTAACAGGGCTCTTCCTTGTTCCTCCCCAGGACTTTCTACTTAAAGCCATAAGACTCATAAGTCATAAGAATGGGATTGCTGCTTCAGTTCAGTCAGCTACTGTGATGTCGCAAATCTCTCAGGTCCTAGCCACCACTCCTCACCAAACCACGCCTCATCACTTCACCTGGCTTGAGTAGTTCTGCATCAGCCAGGTGTATCAAAATAACTACAGAATGCTGGAGCGCCTTGGAATTAACCCAAGACAGTTTGTGAAGCGACTTGGGGTCACCTTCTCCATGGCCGGATTTCTAGTCTTTGGCCGTGACTGTCACCACAACACCTCTGGACTCCTGAGAAGGGCAAGATTCACAATGCCATCTTACCGACGTAAGGTCAAGACAGATTCAGGAGTACAAGTAGCCTCACAAGAAGAACTCCAAGCCATACACATGTTCATGATCCTCACACCCTATCAGGATGCTTCTGACCAGGGAAAAGCGCCCCCCGCCCTCTGAGGAAAGCTCAGAGTTAACAACCGCAACTACACCAAAGACCTGTCTGGAGTCTTCTACAGTGAGGACACGAGTTCTTCTTGCATCTCCAGAAATCGTGCCATAAATGCCTCCCAATTTTCCCAGCTGACCAAACATTAAAGGCAGACCCTACACCCTAGACACTTAGGCCAAGGGCGGACTTATCTGTTTGAAGCTCACAGGAGCAAGCACGGAGAATGTTGGAAGAGAACCAATCCCCATGGGAAGCCATCAGAAAAGGCTTTCGGGCCAGTTTCAGGAATACAACGTGAGTCTACAAAAGGTCTCTGTCTTCTCTGTATTCAAAATGCGCCTTCTGTTTTCTACCCTGAAGATAATTCCTTTAGGAAGAAGAGCTCATGCAGGGTCCAAGGGCTGGCTCTTGAGAGAGTCTCAGGTGTGTGGGACATGCCCTCTGGGGTTGTGTTGTGGCTGTCCACTCTCCTGTGGGCTCGTCCCCTGCAGAGGCTCTCCTTGCCTTCATTCAGGGTGTTTGGTGTCTGGGCCAAATATGGTGTTCCTATGAAACGTAACTTTCAAGCCACTCCACAAAAATTAAGGCCTGCTGAATTCAGGGGCCAGGTGAGAGGATGTGGGCAGGGCTTTCTTCTAGTCCCCATGCAGGATTTTCTGTTCTCCTGGGACTAAGCATCTTGGCCTAACTAAGGCAGTTCCAACAGTGTTCCAGGTTTGGGTATCCGTGATGCAGTTTGGGCAGCTAATGTGCTCACCGTTCTGCCTTTTGCACTTTTGCCTTTTGCCACTTCTCACTCTTGATGCTGGAGGTCGTAGAGCCCAAGTATCTTGGGCGCCCATCCAGGCATATCCACCAACACTGCCCATCAAAAATACACGCAAAGAAACAGTAATCTTACCACGGTGTCAACAGGTATTTTCTCTGATCATGGTTTCCAGGCTGTCTGCACCTGGTTGCTTGTTGGTGTCCTCTCCATGTGATACAGAGTGTTCTCTGGAGTATATGTCTGAAAAGCATGCTGATCTGGAATCCCCGGGCCTCAAGACGCTTGGGTTGCAAGAACTCGTGTCCTTCAGACACTCTCCTTTCTTTGCCAAGAGCTATGGTTCAACATTCAAACTGTGGGTTCTATGTGTGCTCCTCTCAACTGGGCCTTTGTCTTTGTTCATGGACCCCTGCCCCCTGAAGCAACAACCGACCAATTCTCCCATAAGACCTGTCTACTCCCATCTCCCATGGTCTCTGTGACTTCTTCTCTTCTCGCTGTGGAGTGTGATTTCTAGGCTTCTGGCGCATTTATGTCATGTTTACATGGATGTGGTCATCTTCTGGTTGTGCTGATGGCTGAAGAGAAGCCTGAAGCTTCCAGAAACTTCTACCATCTCCCTGTCCTCCAAATGCACTGCCCACTCTTATGGAGCCATAAGCAAGAAGGGATTCTTGCTCCTTGTGACATGTGGCGGAATGGGAGAGCGCATTGGGCTGCACCATATCTGTCAGTCACAGAAAGACAACGACCATACGATTTCACTCACTCCTGGAGAAACGTGTGAAAAAGCAAGAAAAAGGGACAGGCAATGAGACTCGAACCAGGCACACAAAATTTGGTGTTTGTTCCAGGCAGCCTAGACAGAATTTTTGTGTCTAAAAGTGGATCAAATGCACATTCAATGCAGGAAATATGGCCAGACGGGATGGAACGTGATTTTCCACTGTGTTTGAAGGTGAATTGTGATCTGGAATAGAACAGCTTCATATCTCATAAAATAGCATTTTTAGCGTTTGGTACAACACACACACACATACACACACACACACTTAAAAGAGTCTCACAGAAGTTAAGGAGCAAGTGAGGAATAGCACTCATGGAATTAAAATTCAGAGAAAATAGCATAAGAAACAAAAGCTTAGAGAATCAAAGTAGCAAACCGTCCAAACTGGATAAGTGAACTCCTTACCTATCAATATTTAATGAATGAATGAATGAATTAATTAATTAATTAAACAACTTTACCTAAAAGTCCCAATCACACAAGTATGCCAGGAAATCAAATACCGGAGAGAAGAATAAATTCCAAGAGCAATACGCATTACCATGTTAAGATCATGAGTCATCCTTATCTGAGGTTCAGGTAATGACTTTTGAAGCAGCTTTTGAGGCTTTTGAAGCCATCCACAAATATCTCCCCCCACACAGAAAGCCAGGTTCAAATCAATTCCCTGGTCAACAGTTTGAGACATTTAATGGTAATGTCGGATTTTCTCATGTATTCCCAAAATGTACGAAGAGAGAAGACTCTAATTTACAATGTCCAAAGACCTAATTCACATATTGATCTCATAGGAAACCAATAGCGTACAATTTTGATCAGTAAGATAATAAAACTACAATTCATTTCTCATCAATTTCTTTCTTCATCTTTACGTGATATGGCCTGTTTTGCTTTCTATTCATTATTTTTTCTAATATTTGGCAAGCCAGCCTTTTATCCATCCTACGTATTTGACATAGTGTTCCCTGATTCCTTAATTGCATATATCACAAAGTACTCATCCTCATATAATGCCACACCATCTCCATACCCATGACCCAGTTCCCACCTTATGGCAGGACTTATCCTCCTGTAACCCACAGCTTGGTCCCCAAAGTCGTGAGTCTCTCCTGGTGTGACTCCCTGTCTGGCATCTTCTCCTTCCGTTTTCCCTTGCTAATACTCATTTCCATGATATTGCTCATGGGCCACATATGAGTGAAGCCGTAGGATATTTCATTGGTCTGCTTGCATTTTCATTCAAAAATCATCTTTTTTATCATCATCTTCATAATCATCTTTATCCAGGAGCCCTTGAAAGGTTCTCTCAGCTCCTTCCACAGAGATGCTAGAGTGGCATGGCAGGCCATCGAAGTTGGCCGTTCCTTTTCATCTGAATAAAGAGAGTTGCTCAACAGGACTCTCCCAATTACTTTGGCATGTAGCATTAAGTAAAGATGACAAGGAGTGCTGAACAGGGCTCTTTTTTAGAGGTAGCGATCATGGAGAGTTTGAAGCTTTTGCAACGTAGTTTAAGGTAATGTCAGGTAGACAGAGCCTTCATCCCTTGGCACTGGTGTTTCAGGACAATAGCAGATACGGACAAGGGCAGCTCAAAGCATCCCTGCCCTGGCAATTTCCCTGGAATTGTGACTTTGCTTCCCTTCTTCCTTCCCTCAACTTCCAAGCTAACACAGCACCAAAGGCAGACCTTACACCTGAGAAATCATTGAGAACAGAAGCAAAGATTGGACTCTCTGACACAAGGATATCAAACCTCCCATAGACCTAATGGTAGTCAAGAGGCCTCGCTGTTGATTGAGATCTCTAGAAATTGCAGTGGAAATAGGAACCCCTTGCTCTCCCTGGAGAAATGTTGCTAAACAATGGTATACAGAACTTCGTTTTCTTGTCTCTTTGTATAGAAAGTGGAAGTGGGAAGGAAACAGAAAATACCACCTGAATTCAGGATTAGGCTAACAAGGGTCTATCTTGTTCCTCTCAGGTCTTTCTACTTAAAGCCTTAGGACTCATATGTCATGAGATTGGGATTGCTGCTTCAGTGCAGTCAGCTTCTGTGCCATCTCAAAGCTCTCAGGTCCTAGCCAACACTCCTCACCAAAGCACGCCTCATCACTTCACCTGGCTGGAGTAGTTCTGCATCAGCCGGGTGTATCAAAATCACTCCAAAACGCTGGAGTCGCCTGAGAATTTCCCCAAGACAGTTTGTGAACCGATTTGGGGTCACCTTCTCCATGGCCGAATTTCGAGTCTTTGTCCATGAATGTCACCACCACCCCTCTGGAATCCTGAGAAGGGCAAGAATGCACAATTCCAACTTACCGACGTAAGGTCAAGACAGAGTCAGGAGTACAAGCAGCCACACACGGAGAACTCCACGCCATACTCATGTTCATGGTCCTCACACCCTCTCAGGATGCTGCTAACCAGGAAAAGCGCCCCCTGCCCTCCGAGGAAAGTTCCGAGTTAACACCGCAACCATACCAAAGACATATCTGGAGTCTTCCACACTGAGGACACGAGTTCTTCTTGCATCTCCAGAAACCGTGCCATAAATGCCTCCCAATTTTCCCAGCTGACCAAACATTAACGGCAGACCCTACACCAAAGAAGTTTAGGCCCAGGACGGACTTATCTGCTTGGAGCTCACAGGAGCAAGCACAGAGCATGTTGGAAGAGATCCAATCCCCATGGGAAGCCATCAGAAAATGCTTTCGGGCCAGTTTCCGGAATACAACGTGAGTCTACAAAAGGTCTCTGTCTTCTCTGTATTCGAAACGCGCCTTCTGTTATCTACCCTGAAGATAATTCCTTTAGGAAGAAGAGCTCATGCAGGGTCCAAGGGCTGGCTCTTGAGAGAGTCTCAGGTGTGTGGGACATGCCCTCTGGGGTTGTGTTTTGGCTGTCCACTGTCCTGTGGGCTCGTCCCCTGCAGAGGTTCTCCTTGCCTTCATTCAGGGTGTTTGGTGTCTATGCCAAATATGGTGTTCCTGTGAAACGTGACTTTCAAAAGACTCCACAAACCTTAAGGCCTGCTGAATTCTGTGGACTGGTGAGGGGATGTGGGCAGGGCTTTCTTCTAGTCCCCATGCAGGATTTTCTGTTCTCCTGGGTCTAAGCATCTTGGCCTGACTAAGGCAGTTCCAACATTGTTCCAGGTTTGGGAATCCGTGATGCAGTTTGGGCAGCTAGTGTGCTCACCGTCCTGCCTCTGTCCACTTCTCAGTCTTGATGCTGGCCGTCATAGAGCCTAAGTATCTTTGGTGTCCATTGAGGCATCTCCACCAACACTTCCCGTCACCAATATACACAAACAATTAATAATCTTACCAATGTGTCTACAGGTATTGTCTATGATCATGGTTTCCAGGCTGCCTGCACCTGGTTTCTTGCTGGTGTCCTCTCCAGGAGATACTCAGTGTTGTTTGGAGTCTATGTCTGAAACACATGCTGATCTGGAATCCCCGGGCCTCAAACCTTGGGTTGCAAGTACTCGTGTCCTTCAGACACTCTCCTTTTCTCCACAAACAGCTTTGGGTCTACATTCACATTGTGGGTTCTTTTTATTTTTTTTAAATATTTTATTTATTTATTTGACAGAGAGAGATCACAAGTCGACAGAGAGGGAGGCAGAGTGAGAGAGAAGCAAGCTCGCTACTGAGCAGAGAGCACGATGTGAGACTCAATCCCTGTCCCTGAGATCATGACCTGAGCCGAAGGCAGCGGCTTAACCCACAGAGCCACCAAGGCACCCCTCACATTGTGGGTTCTAAGTGTGCTCCTCTCCAATGGGCCTTTGTCTTTGGCCAGGGCTCCCTGCCCTCTAAAGCACCAACTGTCCAACTCTCCCATAAGCCCTGTCTACACCCTTCTCCCATGGTCTCTGTGACTTCTTCTCTTTTTTGCTGTGGAGTGTGATTTCTAGGCTTCAAGTCCATTTATGCCATGTTTACATTGATGTGGTCATCTTCTGGTTGTGTTGATGGCTGAAGACAAGCCTCGAGTTCCGAGACACTTCTACCATCTCCCTGTCCTCCAAATGCTCTGCGGACTCTTATGGAGTCATAAGCAAGAAGCCATTTTTGATCCTTGTGCCCCGTGGCAGAAAGGGAGAGAGCTTTGGGCTGTGTCATATCTGTCTGTCAGAGAAAGACAACTACCATACGGTTTCACTCACTCATAGAAGCAATGAAATATGTGAAAAAGCAAGAAAAAGGGACAGGCAATGAGACTCTAACCAGGCACACAAAATTTGGTGTTTGTTCCAGACAGGCTCTTCAGAATCTGCGTTTCGGAAAGTGGATCAAATAGGACATTCAATGTAGGAAATGTGGCCAAACGGGATGTAACGTGAGTCTCCACTATATTTGAAGGTGAATTGTGATCTGGAATAGAACAGCTTCATAACTCTTAAAATATCATTTTTAGCGTTTTGTGATACAGACACACACTCACACACACACTCTTAAAAGAGTCCCGCAGAAGTTAGGGAGCAAGTGAGTAATAGTACTCATGGAAGCAAAATTCAGAGAAAATACCATAAAACACAAAAGCTTAGAGAATCAAAGTACCAATCCGTCCAAACTGGATAAGGTAACTCCTTACCTATCAAGAATTAATTAATTAATTAATGAAACAACCTTATCCAAAACATCCTTACACAGAAATCTGCCAGCAAATCCAATAACAGAGAGATAATGATAAATTCCAAGACACATATGCAGTACCATGACAAGATCATGACTCACACGTATCTCATGTCTCAGGTACTGACATTTGAAGCCGATTTTGAGGCTTTTGAAGCAGTCAGCAATCATCTCCCAACACACAGAAAGCGCGGTTCAAATCAATTCCCTGGTCCACAATTTGAGACAGTAAATATTAATGTCGGCTTTTCTCATCTGTTCCCAAAATGTAGGAAGAGAGAAGAATCTAACTTACAATGTCCAAAGACCCAATTCACATAAGGACCTTATAGGAAAACCAATTGCATACCATTTTAATCACTACGATAATAAAACTAGTATTCATTTCTCTTCTCTTTCTTTCTTCGACTCCACGTGAAACGACCTGTTTTGCTTCCTATTCACTATATTTTCTTATATTCGTCAAGACAACCTTTCATCCATCCTACGTTTTGTGACATGGTGTTCCCTGATTCTTTATTTGCATATACCACCAAGTGCTCATCCTCAAATAAATGCCACACCACCTCCATACCCATTATCCAATTCCCTCATTATGGCAGGTCTTATGCTTCTGTAACCCACAGGTGGTCCCCAAATTCCTGAGTCTCTCCTGGTGCATCTCCCTGTCTGACTACTTCTCCTTCCATTTTCCCTTACTAATACTCATGTCCATGGTATTCCTCATGGGCCACATAGGAGTGAAGCCATAGGATATTTCCCTTGGTCAGCTTGCATTTTTATTTGGAAATCATCTTCTTTATCATCATCTTCATAATCATCTTTATCCACTAGCGCTTAAATGGGTATCTCGGTTCCTTCCACAGTGATGCTAGAGTGGGCAAGGCAGGCCATCGATGCTGACCGTTCATTTTCATCTGAGTAAAGAGAGTTGCTCAACATGGCTCTCCCCATGACTATGGCATGTAGCATTAACTAATGATGACAAGGAGTGCTGACCAGGGCTCTTTCTTTTGGGGTAGCGATCATGAAGATTTTCACTCTCCATGAAGCCTTTGCAACCGTGTTTGAGGTAATGTAAGGTAGACAGAGCCTTCATCCCTTGGCACTGGTGTTTCAAGACACTAGCAGATAAGGACACGGACAGCACAACGCATCCCTGCCATGGCAATTTTCCTGGAATTGTGACTCTCCTTCCCTTCTTCCTTCCCTCCCCTTCCAAGCTGAGCAAGCATCTAAGGCAGACCTTACACCCAAGAAACCATAGGGAACAGAAGCTAAAAATGCACCCTCACATCCAAGGATATCAAACTCCCCAGATACCTATTTTTAGCCAAGAGACCTCGATGTTGATTGGGATCTCCAGAAATTTCAGAAGAAATAGGAACAACTTGCTCCCCCTGGAGAAATGTTGGTCTAAAGAATGGTATACAGAACATCGTTTTCTTTTCTCTTTGTATAGAAAGTGGAAGTAGGAAAGAAACAGAAAAGACCACCTGAGTTCATGATCAGGCTAACAGGGCTCTTCCTTGTTCCTCCCCAGGACTTTCTACTTAAAGCCATAGGACTCATATGTCATGAGAATGGGATTGCTGCTTCAGTGCAGTCAGCTTCTCTGACATCGCAAAGCTCTGAGGTCCTAGCCACCACTCCTCACCAAACCACGCCTCAGCACTTCACCTGGCTGGAGTAGTTCTGCATCAGCCGGGTGTATCAAAATCACTCCAAAACGCTGGAGCCGCCTTGGAATTTCCCCAAGACAGTTTATGAACCGATTTGGGGTCACCTTCACCATGGCCGAATTTCGAGTCTTTGTCCATGAATGTCACCACCACCCCTCTGGAATCCTGAGAAGGGCAAGAATGCACAATTCCAACTTACCGACGTAAGGTCAAGACAGAGTCAGGAGTACAAGCAGCCACACACGGAGAACTCCACGGCATGCACATGTTCATGGTCCTCACACCCTCTCAGGATGCTGCTAACCAGGAAAAGCGCCCCCTGCCCTCCGAGGAAAGTTCCGAGTTAACACCGCAACCATACCAAAGACATGTCTGGAGTCTTCCACAGTGAGGACACGAGTTCTCTTGCATCTCCAGAAATCGTGCCATAAATGCCTCCCAATTTTCCCAGCTGACCAAACATTAAAGGCAGACCCTACACCCTAGACGCTTAGGCCAGGAAGGACTTATCTGTTTGTAGCTCACAGGAGCAAGCACGGAGCATGTTGGAAGAGAACCAATCCCCATGGGAAGCCATCAGAAAAGGATTTCGGGCCGGTTTCAAGAATACAACGTGAATCTACAAAAGGTCTCTGTCTTCTCTGTATTCGATATGCGCCTTCTGTTATCTACCCTGAAGATAATTCCTTTAGGAAGAAGAGCTCATGGATGGTCCAAGGGCTGTCTCTTGAGAGAGTCTCAGGTGTGTGGGACATGCCCTCTGGGGTTGTGTTGTGGCTGTCCACTGTCCTGTGGGCTCGTCCCCTGCAGAGGTTCTCCTTGCCTTCATTCAGGGTGTTTGGTGTCTGGGCCAAATATGGTGTTCCTGTGAAATGTGACTTTCAAACCACTCCACAAAAATTAAGGCCTGCTGAATTCTGTGGCCAGGTGAGAGGATGTGGGCAGGGCTTTCTTCTAGTCCCCATGCAGGGTTTTCTGTTCTCCTGGGTCTAAGCATCTTGGCCTGACTAAGGCAGTTCCAACAGTGTTCCAGGTTTGGGAATCCGTGATGCAGGTTGGGCAGCTAATGTGCTCACTGTCCTGCCTCTGGCCACTTCTCACTCTTGATGCTGGCGGTCGTAGAGCCCAAGAATCTTGGGCGCCCATCCAGGTATCTCCACCAACACTGCCCATCAAAAATGCACACAAAGAAACAATAATCTTACCACGGTGTCAACAGGTATTGTCTCTGATCATGGTTTCCAGGCTGCCTGCTCCTGGTTGCTTGCTGGTGTCCTCTCCAGGAGATACACAGTGTTCTCTGGAGTCTATGTCTGAAAAACATGCTGATCTGGAATCCCTTGGCCTCAGAACCCTTGGTTTGCAAGAACTCGTGTCCTTCAGACACTCTCCTTTTCTCTGCCAACAGCTATGCGTCAACATTCAAACTGTGGGTACTAAGTGTGCTCCTCTCAACTGGGCCTTTGTCTTTGTTCATGGATCCCTGCCCTCTGAAGCACCAACCGTCCAATTCTCCCATAAGACCTGTCTAGTCCCTTCTCCCATGGTCTCTGTGACTTCTTCTCTTTTCGCTGTGGAGTGTGATTTCTAAGCTTCAAGTCCATTTATGCCATGTTTACATGGATGTGTTCATCTTCTGGTTGTGCTGCTGGCTGAAGACACGCCTGGAATTCCCAGAAACTTCTTCCATCTCCCTGTCCTCCAAATGCACTGCCCACTCTTATGGAGCCATAAGTAAGAGAGGATTCTTGCTCCTTAAGACATTGGCGGAAAAGGAGAGGGCATTGGGCTGCGTCATAACTCTCATTCACAGAAAGACAATGATGATACGATTTCACTCACTTATGGAAGTAAAGAAACATGTGAAAAAGGAAGAAAAAGGGACAGGCAATGAGACTCTAACCAGGCACACTAAATTTGGTGTTTGTTCCAGGCAAGCTAGTCAGAATCTTCGTGTCTCAAAGTGGATCAAATGGGACATTCCATGCAGGAAATGTGGATGGACGGGATGGAACATGAGTTTCCACTGTGTTTGAAGGTGAATTGTGATCTGGAATAGAGCAGCTTCATATCTCTTAAAATATCATTTTTAGCATTTTGTGAAACCACACACACAGACACACACACACACACACACACACACACACACACACACACTTAAAAGGATCTCACTGAAGTTAGGGAGCAAATGAGTAATATCACTCATGGTATTAAATTCAGAGAAAATATCAAAAAAACAAAAGCTTAGAGAAGTAAAGTCACATACCGTCCAAACTGGATAAGTTACCTCCTTACATATCAAGAATTAATTAAACAACCTTGCCTAAAAGACCCCTCAACACAAGTATGCCAGCAAATCCAATACCTTAGAGAAAAGGATAAATTCCAAGACCCATACGCATTACCATGATAAGATCATGAGTCATCCGTATCTGAGGTCTCAGGTAATGACTTTTGAAGCAGCTTTTGAGGCTTTTGAAGCCATCCACAAACATCTCCCCCCACACAGAAAGCCAGGTTCAAATCAATTCCCTGGTCAACAATTCGAGACATTTAATGGTAATGTCGACTTTTCTCATCTATTCCCAAAATGTACGAAGAGAGAAGACTCTAATTTACAATGTCCAAAGACCTAATTCACATAGGGACCTCATAGGAAACCAATGGCATACAATTTTAATCAGTAAGATAATAAAACTACAATTCATTTCTCTTCACTTTCTTCATCTTCACGTGATACGGCCTGTTTTGCTTTCTATTCATTATTTTTTCTAATATTCGGCAAGCCAGCCATTTATCCATCCTACGTTTTTTGACATAGTGTTCCCTGATTCTTTAATTGCGTATATCACAAAGTACTCATCCTCACATAATGCCACACCACCTCCAAACCCGTTATCCATTTCCATCTTTATGGCAGGTCTTATCCTCCTGTAACCGTCAGCTTGGTCCCCAAAGTCCTGAGCCTCTACTGGTTCGTCTCCCTGTCTGACTTTTTCTGCTTCCGTTTTCCCTTACTACTACTAATGTCCATGGTATTATTCATGGGCCACATATGAGTGTAGCCGTAGGATATTTCCCTCGGTCTCCTTGCATTTTCATTTGAAAATCATCTTCTTTATCATCATCTTCATAATCATCTTTATCCAGTCGCCCTTGAAAGGGTCTCTCGGCTCCTTACACAGAGATGCTAGAGTGGCATGGCAGGCCATCGATGTTGGATGTTCATTATCATCTGAATAAAGAGAGTTGCTCAACAGGACTCTCCCAATGACCATGGCATGTAGCATTAACTAAGGATGACAAGGAGTGCTGAACAGGTCTCTTGTTTAGAGGTAGCGATCATGGAGAGTTTCACTATCCAGGAAGCCTTTGCAATGTTGTTTAAGGTAATGTCAGGTAGACAGAGCCTTCATCCCTTGGCACTGGTGTTTCAGGACACTAGCAGATACGGACAAGGACAGCACAAAGCATCCCTGCCATAGCAATTTCCCTGGAATTGTGACTTTCCTTCCCTTCTTCCTTCCCTCACCTTCCAAGCTAACCCAGCACCAAAGGCAGACCTTACCCCCGAGAAATGATAGGGAAGAGAAACAAAGATTGTACCCTATGACACAAGGATATCCAACCTGCCAGAGACCTAATGGTGGTCAAGAGTCCTCGCTGTTGATTGAGATCTCTAGAAATTGCAGTGGAAATACGAACACCTTGCTCTCTCTGGAGAAATGTTGATCTATAGAATCCTATACAGAACATCGCTTTCTTTTCTCTTTGTCCAGAAAGTGGAAGTGGGAAAGAAACAGAAAAGACCACCTGAGTTCAGGATTAGGCTAACAGGGCTCTTTCTTGTTCCTCCCCAGGTCTTTCTACTTACAGCCATAGGACTCATATGTCATGAGAATGGGAATGCTGCTTCAGTGAACTCACCTGCTGTGAGGACACAAAGCTCAGAGGTCCTAGCGACCACTCCTCACCAAACCACACCTCATCACTTCACCTGACTGGAGTAGTTCTGCATCAGCCAGGTGTATCAAAATCACTCCAAACTGCTTGAGCTAATGGGAATTTCCCCAAGACAGTTTGTGAAGATTTGGGGTCACCTTCTCCATGGCCGAATTTGTAGTCTTTGGCCGTGACTTCACCAACACCCCTTACCATCTTACCGACGTAAGGTCAAGAATGAGTCAGGAGTACAAATAGCCTCACATGGGGAACTCCACGCCATACACATATTCATGGTCCTCACACCCTATCAGGATACTTCTGACTAGTATAAGCACCCCCGCCCTCCGAAGAAAGCTCAGAGTTAATACCCACAACCATACCAAAGACATGTCTGAAGTCTTCCACAGTGAGGACACGAGTTCTTCTTGCATTCTCAAAAATCGTGCCACAAATGCCTCCCAATTTTCCCAACTTACCAATCATTAAAATCAGACCCTTCACGCCAGAAGCTTAGGCCAAGGGCGGACTCTTCTGTTTGGGCTCACAGGAACAAGCACGGAGCATGGTGGAAGAGAACCAATCCCCACGGGAAGCCATCAGAAAAGGCTTTCGGGCCAGTTTCAGGAATACAACGTGAATCTACAAAAGGTCTCTGTCTTCTCTGTATTCGAAACACACATTCTGTTATCTACTCTGAAGATAATTTCTTTAGGAATAAGAGCTCACGGAGTGACCAAAGGCTGGCACTTGAGAGATTCTCTGGTGTGTGTGACATGCCCTCTGGGGATGGGTTGTTGCTTTCCACTCTCCAGTGGGCTCGTCTTCTGCAGAGGCTCTCCTTGCCTTCGATTCAGAGTGTTTCATGTCTGGGCCAAATATGGTGAGGTTAAGCCTCGTGGGTCAGGTGTGCCTGTGAACCGTGACTTTCAAACCACTCCCCAAAACTTAATGCCTGCTGAATTCTGTGGCCAGGTGAGAGGATGTGGGCAGGGCTTTCTTCTAGTCCGCTGCAATATTTCCTGATCCCTGGGACTAAGCCACGTGGACTGAAGAAGGCAGTCCCAACAGTGTTCCAGGATTGGGAATCCGTGATTGTTGATTGGGCAGCTAATGTCCTCACAGTCCTGCCTGTGGCCACTTCTCAGTCTAGATGCTGGCGGTCGTAGAGCCCAGGTATCTTTGGAGCCCATTGAGGCATGTCCACCAACACTGCCCATCACCATGCACACAAAGAAATAATCATCTTACCACGGTGTCAACAGCTATTGTCTCTGATCATTGTTTCCAGATGATCTGTCTGCACCTGGTTGCTTGCTGGTGTCCTCTCCAGGATATACACAGTGTTGTCTGTAGTCTATGTCTACAAAGCATGCTGATGTGGTATCCCCGGGCCTCAAGACGCTTGGGTTGCAAGAACTCGTGTCATTCAAATACTCTCCTTTTCTCCGCCAACATCTATGGTTCAACATTCAAATTGTGGGTTCTAAATGTGCTCCTCTCCCCTGGGCTCTTGTCTTGGCAATGGGTCCCTGCCCTCTGAAGCACCAACCGTCCAATTCTCCCATAAGCCCTGTCTACACCCTTCTCCCATGGTCTTTTTAACTTCTTCTCTCTTTCACTGTGGAGTGTGATTTCTAGACTTCAGGTCCATTTATGCCATGTTTCCATTGATGTGGTCATCTCTGGTTGTGCTGCTGGCTGAAGACATGCCTGGAGTTCCCAGACACTTCTACAATTTCCCTGTCGTCCAAGTGCACTGAGGACTCTTATGGAGCCATAAGCAAGAAGGCATTCTTGCTCCTTTTGACATGTGGCAGAAAGGGAGAGAGCATTGGGCTGTGTCCTATCTGTTAGTCACAGAAACACAACTACCATACGATTTCACACACTCATGGAAGTAAAGAAACCTGTGAAAAATCAAGAAAGAGGGACAGGCAATGAGACTCTAACCAGGCACACAAAATTTGGTGTTTGTTCCAGGCAGGGTAGTCAGAATCTGCCTTTCTATAAGTGGATCAAATGGGACATTCAATGCAGGAAATATGTCCGAACGGGATGTAAAGTGAGTTTCCACTGTGTTTAAAGGTGAATTGTGATCTGGAATAAAGGAGCTTCATATCTCTTATAGTATCATTTTTAGCATGTTGTGAAACACACACACACACACACACACACAAACACACACTTCAATGTGTCCCACAGAATTTATGGAGTATGTAGGAAATTGCACTCATGGAAGCAAAATTCAGAGAAAATACCATTAGAAACAAAAGCTTAGATAATCAACATAACAAACCGTCCAAACTGGATAAGTTAACTCCTTACCTATCAAACATTAATTAATTAATTAATTAAACAATTAATTAAACAGCCTTACTTAAAAGACCCCTACACAGAAGTCTGCCAGGAAATCCAATACTGGAGAGAAAAGGATAAATTTCAAGACACATACGCACTACCATGACAAGATCATGAGTCATACATCTCGGACGTCCCAGGTAATGACTTTTGAAGCAGCTTTTGAGGCTTTTGAAGCAGTCCTCAAACATCTACCAACACAGAAAGCCATGTTCAAATCAATTCCCTGGTCCACAATTTGAGACATTTAATGGTAATGTCAGCATTTCTCATCTATTCCCAAAATGTAAGAAGAGAGAAGACTCTAATTTACAATGTCCAAAGACCCAATTCAGTTAAGGACCTTATAGGAAACAAATTGCATACAATTTTAATCAATAAGATAATAAAACGAGCATTCATTTCTCTTCTCTTTCTTTCTTTGTCTCCATGTGAAACGGCCTGTTTTGCTTCCTATTCACTATGTTTTCTTATATTCGGCAAGCCAGCCTATCATCCATCCTATGTTTTGTGACATAGTGTGCCCTGATTCTTTAATTGCATATACCACCAAGTGCTCATCCTCATATAATGCCACACCACCTCCATACCCATTAACCAGTTCCCTCCTTATGGCATGTCTTATCCTCCTGTAACCCTCAGCTTGGTCCCAAAAGTCCTGAGTCTCTCCTGGTGCATCTCCCTTACTGACTTCTTCTCCTTCCGTTTTCCCTAACTACTACTCATGTCCATGCATCTCCCTTACTGACTTCTTCTCCTTCCGTTTTCCCTAACTACTACTCATGTCCATGGTATTCCTAATGGGCCACATAGGAGTGAAGCCATAGGATATTTCCCTTGGTCTGCTTGCATTTTCATTTGGAAATCATCTTCTTTATCATCATCTTCATAATCATCTTTATCCACTAGCCCTTAAAAGGGTATCTTGGCTCCTTCCACAGTGATAATAGATTGGGCATGGCAGGCCATCGATGTTGGCCCTTCATTTTCATCTGAATAAAGAGAGTTGCCCTACATGTCTCTCCCTATGACTATGGCATGTAGCATTATCTAATGATGAAAAGGAGTGCTGCCCACGGCTCTTTCTTTTTTTCTTTTTTTTAAAATAAACATATAATGTATTTTTATACAGGTCTGTGAATCCCCAGGTTTACATACTTCACAGCACTCACGATAGCACATACCCTCCCCAATGTCCATAACTGCCTCCCCCTCTCTCAAACCCACTCCCCCCAGCAACCCCCAGTTTGTTTTCTGAGGTTAAGAGTCATTTATGGTTTGTCTTCCTCCCAATCCCATCTTGTTTCATTTATTCGTCTCCTGTCCCCCTAACTCCACATGTTGCATCTCCATGTCCTCATATCAGGGATATCATATGATAGTTGTCTTTCTCTGATTGACTTATTTCACTAAGCATGATACCCTCTAGTTCCATCCATGTCATCACAACTGGCAAGATTTCATTTCTTTTAATGGCTGCATAGTATTCAATTGTGTATATATACCACATCATCTTTATCCATTCATCAGTTGATGGACATCTAGGTTCTTTCCATAGTTTGGCTATTGTAGACATTGCTGCTACAAACATTCGGGTACACGTGCCCCTTCAGATCACTATGTTTGTATCTTTAGGGTAAATACCCAGTACTGCAATGGCTGGGTCATAGCGTAGTTCTATTTTCAACATGTTGAGGAACCTCCATGCTGTTTTCCAGAGTGGTTTCACTAGCTTGCATTCCACCAACAGTGGAGGAGGCTTCCCCTTTCTCCGCATTCTCGCCACCATCTGTCATTTCCTGACTTGTTCATTTTAGCCATTCTGACTGATGTGAGGTGGTATCTCATTGTGG
Organism: Meles meles; assembly: GCF_922984935.1. Lineage (NCBI taxonomy): Eukaryota > Metazoa > Chordata > Mammalia > Carnivora > Mustelidae > Meles > Meles meles. The sequence goes on from NC_060088.1 coordinate 17,271,530, forward strand.
TTTTGATGTGTATTTCCCTGATGCCGAGTGACGTGGAGCACTTTGTCATGTGTCTGTTGGCCCTCTGGATGTCTTCTTTGCAGAAATGTCTGTTCATGTCCTCTGCCCATTTCTTGATTGGATTGTTTGTTCTTTGGGTGTTTTGATTTTTATGTTCCTTATAGATTTTGGACACTAGCCCTTTATCTGATATGTCGTTTGCAAATATCTTCTCCCATTCTGTCAGTTGTCTTTTGGTTTTGTTAACTGTTTCCTTTATTGTGCAAAATCTTTTGATCTTGATGAAATCCCAATAGTTCATTTATGCCCTTGCATCCCTTTCCTTTACCGATGTTCCTAGGAAGATGTTGCTGCGGTTGAGGTCGAAGAGGTTGCTGCCTGCATTCTCCTCAAGGATTTTGATGGATTCCTTTCTCACATTGAGGTCCTTCATCCATTTGGAGTCTATTTTCGTGTGTGATGTAAGGTAGTGGTCCAATTTCATTTTTCTGCATGTGGCTGTCCAATTTTCCCAGCACCATTTATTGAAGAGACTGTCTTTTTACCATTGGACATTCTTTCGGCTTTGTTGAAGATGAGTGGACCATAGAGTTGAGGGTCTATTTCTGGGCTCTCTATTCTGTTCCATTGATCTATGTTTTTGTGCCAGTACCATGCTATCTTGATGATGACAGCTTTGTAATAGAGCTTGAAGTCCGGAATTGTGAAGCCACCAACTTTGGCTTTCTTTTTCAATATTCCTTTGGCTATTCAAGGTCTTTTCTCGTTCCATATAAATTTTAGGATTATTTGTTCCATTTCTTTGAAAAAAAATGGATGGTATTTTGATAGGGATTGCATTAAATGTGTAGATTGCTTTAGGTAGCATAGACATTTTCACAATATTTATTCTTCCAATCCAGGAGCATGGAACATTTTTCCAAATGTTTGTGTCTTCCTCAATTTCTTTCATGAGTACTTTATAGCTTTCTGCATATAGATTCTTAGCGTCTTTGGTTAGGTTTATTCGTAGGTATCTTATAGTTTTGGGTGCAATTGTAAATGGGACTGACTCCTTAATTTCTCTTTTTTCTGTCTTGTTCTTGGTGTACAGAAATGCAACTGATTTCTGGGCATTGATTTTATATCCTGACACTTTACTGAATTCCTGTAAAAGTTCTAGCAATTTGGCAGTGGAGTTTTTTGGATTTTCCACATATAGTATCATATCATCTGCGAAGAGTGATAGTTTGACTTCTTCTTTGCCAATTTGGATGCCTTTAATCTTCATTTGTTGTCTGGTTGCTGTGCTAGGACTTCTAGTACTATGTTGAATAGCAGTGGTGATAATGGCAATCCCTGCTGTGTTCCTGACCTTAGCGGAAAAGTTTTCCAATTTTCTCCATTGGGAATGATATTTGCGGTGGATTTTTCATAGATGTCTGACAATATTGCGGTGTATGCCCTCTATCCCTACACTTTGAAGAGTTTTGAACAGGAAGGGATGCTATACTTTGTCAAATGCTTTTTCAGCATCTATTGAGAATATCATATGGTTCTTGTTCTTTCTTTTATTAATGTGTTCTATCACATTGATTGATTTGCGGATGTTGAACCAACCCTGCAGCCCTGGAATAAATCCCACTTGATCGTGGTGAATAATCCTTTTAATGTACTATTGAATCTTATTGGCTAGTATTTTGGCGAGCATTTTTGCATCTGTGTTCTTCAAGGATATTGGTCTGTAGTTCTCTTTTTTGGTGGGATCCTTGTCTGGTTTTGGGATCAAGGTGATGCTCTCCTCATAAAATGAGTTTGGAAGTTTTCCTTCCATTTCTCTTTTTTTGGAACAGTTTTAGGAGAAGAGGAATTCGTTCTTCTTTAAATGTTTGGTAGAATTCCCTGGGAAGCCATCTGGCCCTGGGATTTTGTTTGTTTGGAGATTTTTGATGACTTTTTCAATCTCCTTACTGGTTATGGGCCTGTTCAGGTTTTTTATTTCTTCCTGGTTCAGTTGAGGTAGTTTATATGTCTCTAAGAATGCATCCAGTTCTTCCAGATTGTCAGATTTGTTGGCGTAGAGTTGCTCATAATATGTTCTTATAATTGTCTGTATTTCTTTGGTGTTAGTTTTGATCTCTCCTCTTTCATTCATGATTTTATTGATTTGGGTCCTTTCTCTTCTTTTTGATAAGCCTGGCCAGGGGATTATCAATCTTATTGATTCTTTCAAAGAACCAGCTCTTAGTTTCATTGATTTTTTCTATTGTTTTTTTGGTTTCTATTTCATAGATGTCTGCTCTGATATTTATGATTTCTCTTCTCCTGCTGGGTTTAGGGTTTCTTTCCTGTTCTTTCTCCAGCTCCTTTATGTGTAGGGTTAGGTTGTGTACTTGAGACCTTTCTTGTTTCTTGAGAAAGGATTGTATCGCTATATATTTTCCTCTCAGGACTGCCTTTGCTGTGTCCCACAGATTTAGAACCGTTGTGTTTTCATTATCACCTGTTTCCATGAAATTTTTCAATTCTTTATTAATTTCCTGGTTGACCCATTCATTCTTTAGAAGGATGCTGTTTAGTCTCCATGTATTTGGGTTCTTTCCAGCTTTCCTCTTGTGATTGAGTTCTAGCTTCAGAGCATTGTGGTCTGAAAATATGCAGGAAATGATCCTAATCTTTTGATACCAGATGAGACCTCATTTGTGACCCAGGATGTGATTTATTCTGGAGAAGGTTCCATGTGCACTAGAGAAGAATGTGTATTCTGTTGCTTTGGGATGAAGTGTTCTGAATATATCTGTGATGTCCATCTGGTTCCGTGTGTCATTTAAGGCCTTTATTTCCTTGTTGATCTTTTGCTTGGATGATCTCTCCATTTCAGTGAGGGAGGTGTTAAAATCCCCTAATATTATTGTATTATTATTGATGTGTTTCTTTTATTTGTTATTAATTGGTTGATATAGTTGGCTGCTCCCACGTTAGGGGCATAGATATTTAAAATTGTTAGATCTTCTTGTTGGACAGACCCTTTGAGTAGGATATAGTGTCCTTCCTCATCTCTTATTATAGTCTTTGGCTTAAAATCTAATTGATCTGATATAAGAATCACCACCCCAGCTTTTTTTCTGATGCCCATTAGCATGATAAATTTTTTTCCAACCCTTAATTTAAATCTGGAGGTGTCTTCGCGTCTAAAATGAGCTTCTTGTAGGCAACATACTGATGGGTTTTGTTTTTTTATCCATTCTGATACCCTGTGTCTTTTGATTGGGGCATTTAGCCCATTAACATTCAGGGTAACTATTGAGAGATATGAATTTAGTGCCATTATTAGTCTGTAAGATGACTTGTCCTGTATATTGTCTCTGTACCTTTCTGATCTAATAATTTTGGCTCTCTCTTTGCTTAGAGGACCCCTTTCAATATTTCCTGTAGATCTGGTTTGGTGTTTGCAAATTCTTTCAGTTTGTGTTTGTCCTGGAAGCTTTTCATCTCTCCTATTTTCAATGATAGCCTAGCTGGATAGAGTATTCTTGGCTGCATATTTTTCTCATTTAGTGCTCTGAATATATCATGCCAGCTCTTTCTGGCCTGCCAGGTCTCTTTGGATAAGTCTGCTGCCAATCTAATATTTTTACCATTGTATGTTACAGACTTCTTTTCCCGGGCTGCTTTCAGGATTTTCTCTTTGTCACTAAGGCTTATAAATTTTACTATTAGGTGATGGGATGTGGACCTATTCTTGTTAACTTTGAGGGGGGTTCTCTGCATCTCCTGGATTTTTAATATATTATTTATTTATTTGACAGAGAGAAGTCGCAGTAGGCAGAGAGGCAGGCAGAGAGAGAGGGAGAAACAGGCTCCCTACTGAGCAGAGAGACCTATGCGGGGCTCGATCCCAGGACCTTGAGATATGACCTGAGCCGAAGCCAGAGGCTTAAACCGCTGAGACACCCAGGCGCCCCACCCCTGGATTTTGATGCTTGTTCCCGTTTTCATATTAGGGAAATTCTCTCTAATAATTCTTTCCAATAGACTTTCTGCTCCCCTCTCTTTCTTCTTCTTTTGGAATCCCAATTATTTTAATGTTGTTTCATCTTATGGTGTCACTTATCTCTCGAATTCTCTTCTCATGGTCCAGTAGATGTTTGTTCCTCTTTTGCTCAGCTTCTTTATTCTCTGTCATTTGATCTTCTATATCACTAGTTCTTTCTTCTGCCTCATTTATCCTAGCAGTGAGAGCCTCCATTTTTTATTGCACTTAATTAATAGCTTTTTTTGATTTCAACTTGGTTAGATTTTAGTTCTTCAATTTCTCCACAAAGGGCTTTTATATCTCCAGAGAGGGTTTCTCTAATATCTTCCATGCCTTTTTCATGCCCGGTTAGAACGTTCAGAATCGTCATTCTGAACTCTTGATCTGACATATTACCAATGTCTGTGTTGATTAGGTCCCTAGCCTTTGGTACTGTCTCTTGTTCTTTTGTTTGTGGTCATTTTTTCCGCCTTGACCTTTTGTCCAGGTAAGAGGATATGAAGGATCAAATAAAATACTAATAGGGTGGGAAAGACCTCAGAAAAATGCGCTGTAACCAAATCAGAAGAGACCCCAAATTGTGGTGGGGGGAAAGGGTATAAAAAGAGGTTCAGAAAACAATGAAAAAAGTTTAAAAAATTAAACAATAAAGAAAAAGTATAAAAAAGAAAGAAAATATAAATACATTTAGATAAACTGGTCAAAAAACGTTAAAAAAGAGAAGGGTAAAAGTTTTAAAAAATTTAGCAGAAGAAGAAAAAAGAAAGAAAAAAATTTGAAAAAAGAAAATAAATTGAATTAACCACAAGACTAAAGAATCATGGTGAGAAAGCCATAAGTTCCGTGCTTTGCTTTCTTCTCCTCTGGAATTGCGCTTCTGTCTTAGGAATTGATCCTGCTTTCCTTGATAGATGAACTTCGTCCTGGTTGGATATTTTGTTGATCTTCTGGGAGAGGAGCCTGTTGTAGTGACTCTCAATTGTCTTTGCCTGAGGAGGGATTGCACTGCCCTTACTGGGGGCCAGACTAAGTAATAGGCTTGGGTTCGCTTTTGGGAGCTTCTGTACCCAGAACGCTTTCTGTAGAGTTCTGGAGGATGGGAAAGAAAATGGCGGCCTCCCAGTCTCTGGCCCGGAGGAGCCGAGAGCCTGGGGCCCCACTGCTCAGTGTGCCCCCAGAGGACAGCATCCAATCACTAACGTATCCCCAGCCTCTAGCCATGCTCCAAGATCACCCAGCCCGTGACCAGTTCAAGGTAACCCCAAGCTGAGAGTTCAGTCCTCGGCTCTGTCTCTGTAGCTGGCTTCTCTCTTCTAATACCTGCGAGCTCTGTGACACTCTGACACCCCCGATCCTTCTGTGACCCTGCGGGACCTGGGGCCACGCTGACCCTGCATGGGTTTCACCCCGGTTTAGCCTCTGGAGCAATGTCTCTCAGTGGAACAGACTTTTAAAATTCCTGATTTTGTACTCCGTTGTTCCACCGATTGCAGGGAGCCCCTGCCCACGCAGTCTATCTTCCCATCGATTTAGATTCACTTCTCCGCCAAACCTACCTTTCAGAAAGTGGTTGATTTTCTGTTTCTAGAATTGCTCTTCTTCTTTTCTTCAAACTCCCGTTGGATTTGCAGGAGTTTGCAATGCTTAGAAAAGCTATTGAGCTGATCTCCTGCTACCTGATGTAATCTCAGCCTGCTACTTCTCCGCCATTTGACTCCTCTCCCCAGGGCTCTTTCTTTAGGGTAGCGATCATGCACTCTCAAATGCCTTTGCATCGGTGTTTAAGTTAATGTCAAGTAGACCGAGCCTTCATCCCTTCAGATTGGTGTTTCATGACCTAGCAGATAAGGACACAGACAGCACAACGCATCCCTGCCCTGGCAATTTTCCTGGAATTGTGACTTTCCTTCCCTTCTTCCTTCCCTCGCCATCCAAGCTAACCAAGGGCCAAAGGCAGACCTTACACATGAGAAACCATAGGGATCAGAAGCTAAGAATGGACCCTCTCACCCAAGGATATCAAAACTCCCAGAGACTTAATGGTAGTAAAGAGGCCTCGCTGTTGCTTGAAATCTCTAGAAATTGCAGTGGAAATAGGAACAACTTGCTCTCTCTGGAGAAATGTTGATCTAAGTAATGGTATACAGAACATAAAAAACAAAAGCTCAGAGAATCAAAGTAACAAAACCTACAAACTGGATAAGTTAACTCCTTACCTATCAAGAAGTAATTAATTAATTAATTAACTTAATTAATTAATTAAACAAACATACCTAAAAGACCCCCACACACAAGTCTGCCAGCAAACCAATACCGGAGAGAAAAGGATAAATTCCAAGACACATGCGCACGACCATGAAAAGATTATGAGTCATACATATTTGACGTCTCTGGTAAAGACGGAAGCTTTTTAAGCAGTCTTCAAGCATCTCCCAACACACAGAAAGTAAGGTTCAAATCAATTCCCTGTTCCACAATTCGAGACATTTAATGGTAATGTCGGGTTTCCTCATCTATACCCAAAATGTAGGAAGAGGGAAGACTCTAATTTACAATGTCCACAGACCCAATTCACAAAAGGACCTTATAGGAAACCAATTGAATACAATTTTAATCAGTAAGATAATAAAACGAGAATTCATTTCTCTTCTCTTTCTTTCTTCATCTCCATGTGAAAAGGCCTGTTTTGCTTCCTATTCACTATGTTTTCTTATATTCGGCAAGCCAGCCTATCATCCATCCTATGTTTTGTGACATAGTGTGCCCTGATTCTTTAATTGCATATACCACCAAGTGCTCATCCTCATATAATGCCACACTACCTCCATACCCATTAACCAGGTCCCTCTTTGTGGCAGGTCTTATCCTCCTGTAACTCTCAGCCTGGTCCCCAAAGTCCTGAGTGTCTCCTAGTGAGTCTCCCTTTCTGACTTCTTCTCCTTCCACTTTCCCTTACTACTACTCATGTCCATGGTATTCCTCATGGGCCACATATGAGTGAAGCCATAGGATATTTCCCTTGGTTGCTTGCATTTTCATTTGGAAATCATCTTCTTTATCATCGTCTTCTTAATCATCTTTATCCACTAGCCCCTAAATGGGTATCTCGGATCCTTCCACAGTGATGCTAGAGTGGGCATGGCAGGCCATCGATGTTGGCCGTTCATTTTCATCTGAATAAAGAGAGGTGCTCAACATGGCTCTCCCCATGGTTATGGCATGTAACATTAACTAATGCTGTCACGGGGTGCTGACCAGGGCTCCTTCTTTTGGGGTAGAGATCATGCAGAGTTTCACTCTCCATGAAACATTTTGAATGACATATAAGGTAATGTCAGGTAGACAGAGCCTTCATCCCTTAGGGCTGATGTTTCAGGACACTAGCAGATAAGGACAATGACAGCATAACGTTTCCCTGCCCTGGCAATTTTCCTGGAATTGTGACTTTCCTTCCCTTCTTCCTTCCCTCACCTTCCCAGCTGACCAAGCACCAAAGGCAGAACTTACACCCGAGAAACCATAGGGAACAGAAGCTAAGAATGGACCCTCTCACCCAAGGATATCAAACCTCACAGAGACCTAATTGGAGCCTCGCTGTTGATTAAGATCTCTAGAAATGGCAGTGGAAATAGGAACACCTTGCTCTCTCTGGAGAAATGTTGGTCTAAAGAATGGTATACAGAATATCATTTTCTTTTCTCTTTGTATAGAAAGTGGAAGAGGGAAAGAAACAAAAAATGCCACCTGAGTTCATGATCAGGCTCACAGGGCTCTTTCGTATTCCTTCCCATGTCTTTCTACTTAAAGCCATAGGACTCATATGTCATGAGAATGGGATTGCTGCTTCAGTGAAGTCAGCTTCAGTGACTTCACAAATCTCTGAGGGCCTAGAAACCACTCCTCACCAAACCACGACTCATCACTTCACCTGGCTGGAGTAGTTCTGGGTCAGCCAGGAATATCAAAACCACTCCAAACAGCTGTAGCGGCATGGGTTTTTCACCAATACAGTTTGTGGAGAGTATTGGGGCCATTTTCTCCATGGCCGATTTTGTAGACTTTTCCGTGATTGTCACCACTGACGCTCTGGACTACTCAGAAGGGCAAGAATCCACATTTGCATCTTACCCATGTAAGGTCAAGAAAGAGTCAGGAGTACAAGCAGCCTCACATGTGGAACTCCACGCCATACACATGTTCATGGCCCTCACACACTATCAGGATGCTTCTGACCAGGAAATGCACCCCCTGAACTCTGAGGAAAGCTCAGAGTTAACACCCGCAACCATAAAATAGAGATGCCTGGAGTCTTCAACAGTGAGGTCAAGAGTTCTTCTTGCATGTCCAGAAATAATGCCATAAATGCCTCCCATTTTCCCAGCCTACCAAACATTAAAGGCAGACCCTACACCCTAGACGCTTAGGCCCAGGACGTACTCATCTGTTTGGAGCTCACAGGAGCAAGCACAGGGCCTGTTGGAAAAGAACCAATACCCATATGAAGCCATCGGAAAAGGCTTTTGGGCCAGTTTCAGGAATACAATGTGGCATCTACAAAAGGTCTCTGTCTTACCTGTATTCGAAACCCGCATTCTGTTATCTACCCTGAAGATAATTTCCTTAGGAAGAAGTCCTCCTGGAGTACCCAAGGGCTGGCACTTGGAAGAGTCTCAGGTGTGTGTGACATGCCCTCTGGGATTGTGTTGTGGCTGTCCACTCTCCTGTGGGCTCGTCCTCTGCAGAGGCTCTCCTTGCCTTCCATTCAGAGTGTTTGGTGTCTGGGCCAACTATACGAGGTTAAGCTTCGTCGGTCTTGTGTGTCTGGAAACCTACTTTCAACCCACTCCACAAAACTTAAGGTCTTCTGAATTCTGTGGCCAGGTGAGAGGATGTGGGCAGGGCTTTCTTCTAGTCCCCTAGAGGATTTTCTGTTCTCCTGGGACTAAGCAACGTTGCCTGAAGAAGGCAGTCCCAACAGTTTTCCAGGTTTGGGTATCCGTGATTGCAGGTTGGGCAGCTAATGTCCTCACCATCCTGACTGTGGCCACTTCTCAGTCTGAATGCTGGCGGTCGTATAGTCCAAGTTTCTTTTGCGCCCATCGAGGCATCTCTACCAACACTGCCCATCATGAATGCACACAAAGAAATAATAATCTTACCATGGTGTCAACGTATTGCCTGTGATCATGATTTCTTAGATGTCTGTACCTGGTTGCTTGCTGTTGTCCTCTCCAGGAGATACACAGTGTTCTGCAGTTCTGGAGTCTTTGTCTGCAAAGCTTGCTGATCTGGAATCCCTGGGCTTCAAGACCCTTGTGTTGCAAGAGGTAATGTCATTCAGACACTCTCCTTTTCTCCCGCAACAGCTATGGGTCAACATTCAAATTGTGGGCTCTAAGTGTGCTCCTCTCCCCTGGGCCTTTGTCTTTGGCCATGGCTCCCTGCCCTCTGATGCACCAACCGTCCAATTCTCCCATAAGCCCTGTCTACACACTTCTCCTATGTTCTCTGTGACTTCCTCTCTCTTTCACTCTAGAGTGTGATTTCTAGGCTTCAGGTCAATTTATGCCATGTTTACATTGATGTGGTCATCTTCTTGTTTTGCTGATGGCTGAAGACATGGCTGAGCTCGCAGACACTTCTACTGTCTCACTCTCTTCCAGATGCACTGTGGACTCTTATAGAGCCATAATTAAGAACCCATTCTTGAGGAGTCCGATCCAGGGTGCACATTGACTGCACCACAATCGATAAGTCCAGCTGCATCTGTTCAGTCATCTTACCAAAATGACTAGGAGGAGGAATACCCAACAGAAGAAAAATACAGAGGATGAACCTTCTGCAACAGAGCTAATGGTTATCGACATAGACAATGTGTCAGAAAAGGAATTCAGACTAACAATTATCCAGGCAATAGCTAGGTTGGAGAAAGCCATGGATGACCAAACAGAATTGATTAGGGCAGAACTGAAAGCCACCAGGGATGATGTTCACATGTTAGGGTAGAACTGAAAGCCACCAGGGATGATGTTCAAATGCTCTCAATGAATTCCAATCTAATCTAAATTCTCTAAAAGCTAGGGTAACTGAGACAGAAGATAGAATTAGTGATCTGGAGGACAAAAAGATAGAGAGAAAGGATCAGGAGGAAGCCTGGAACAAACAGCTCAGAAGCCACGAAAACAGAATCAGGGAAATAAACGATGCCATGAAACGTTCCAACATCAGAATTATTGGAATCCCTGAAGGGGAGGAAAAAGAAAGAAATCTAGAAAATAGAGTGGAACAAGTTGTCTATGAAAATTTTCCCAGTCTCACGAATGGAAACAACATTCATGTGCTAGAGGCAGAGAGATTTCCTCCCAAGATTTTAGATTCTCAAAAGTCCTCACGACAACTTATAGTTACAATGAGGAATTATGTTTCAAGAGAGACCCTCTTAAAAGCAGCTAGGACAAAGAAGCTCCTTACATACAGAGGAAAGCCCATTAGAATAAAGTCAGACTTTTCCACAGAGACCTGGCAAGCCAGGAAGGGCTGGCAAAATATATCCAGAGTACTAAATGAGAAGAACATGCAACCGAGAATACTCTATCCAGCAAGACTGATATTTAAAATGGATGGAGAGATGAAGAGTTTCCAAGACTGGCAAGGCTTAAAAGACTATGCAACCACCAAGCCGACACTGCAGGAAATATTAAGGGGGTTCCTATAAAAGAGAAAAAAATCCTAAGAATATCATTGAACAGAAAAATAGAAACAATCTACAGACAGAAAGACTTCAAAGGCAACTCAATGTCAATAAAAACCTATCTCTCAATAATCACTCTCAAGGTGAATGGCTTAAATGCGCCCATAAAACAACACAGGGTTGGAGATTGGATAAAACGACAGGACCCATCCATATTTTGTCTACAAGAGACCCATTTTGAACCTAAGGATACACCCAGACTGAAAGTGAAGGGATGGAGAAGCATCTTCCATGCCAATGGGCCTCAAAAGAAAGGCCTGGGTAGCGATTCTCATATCAAATAAATTAGATTTTAAACTAAAGACTGTAGTCAGAGATACAGAAGGACACTACATAATTCTTAAAGGGACTATCCGCCAAGATGATCTAACAATTGTGAATATCTATGCCACCAATATGGGAGCAACCAATTACATAAGAAAACTATTAATCAAGATAAAGAGTCATGTTGATATGAATACAATAATAGAAGGAGATCTTAATACGCCTCTCTCAGAAATAGACAGATGATCAAAGCAGAAAATTAATAAAGAAATAAGAGCATTGAATGAAACATTGGACCAGATCGATCTCATAGACATATACAGAACATTCCACTCTAAAACAACAGAATACTCATTCTTCTCAGGTGCACATGGAACCTTCTCCAGAATAGACCACATACTGGGTCACAAAGCAAGACTCAACCGATACCAAAAGACTGACATTATTCCTGCATATTCTCAGATCCCAATGCTTTGAAACTGGAACTCAATCACAAGGAAAAGTTCAGAAGGAACTCAAACAACTGGAAGCTAAAGACCACCTTGCTTAAGAATGCTTGGATCAAACAGGAGATCAAAGATGAACCTAAGCAATTCATGGAAACCAATGAGAATGAAGACACTTCAGTCCAAAACCTATGGGATAGAGCAAAGATGGTTCTAAGGGGGAAATACATAGCCATCCAAGCCTCCCTCAAAAAAATTGAAAAATCCAGAATACACCAGCTGTCTCTACACCTTAAAGAAATGGAGAATCAACAACAAATCAAACCAACTCCACATGCAAGAAGGGAAATAATCAAGATTAGAGCAGAGATCAATGAGGTAGAAACCAGAGATACAGTAGAACATATCAATGAAACTAGAAGCTGGTTTTTTGAAAGAATCAATAAGATCAATAAACCATTGGCCACACTAATCCAAAAGAAAAGAGAGAAAGCCAAAATTAATAAAATTATGAATGATAAGGAGCGATCACAACTAACACCAAGGAAATAGAAACAATCATCAGAAATTATTACCAACAGTTATATGCCAATAAGCTAAGCAAATTAGAGGAAATGGATGCATTCCTGAAAAACTACAAACTCCCAAAATTGAACCAGGAAGAAACTGACAACCTGAATAGACCAATATCTCGTAACGAGACTGAAGCAGTGATCAAAAACCTCGCAAAATACAAGAACCCAGAACCTGACGGATTCCCTGGGGAATTCTACCAAACTTTCAAAGAAGAAATAACACCAATTCTCCCGAAGCTGTTCCAAAAAATTGAAGTAGAAGGAAAACTTCCAGACTCTTTTTATGAAGCCAGCATTACCCTGATCCCCAAACCAGGCAAAGACCCTACCAAAATGGAGAATTTCAGACCAATATCACTGATGAATATGGATGCACAGATTCTCAACAAGATTCTAGCAAACTGGATCCAGCAGCACATTAAAAAGATTATCCACCATGACCATGTGGGATTCATCTCTGGGTTGCAGGGTTGGTTCAACATTCGCAAATCAATCAATGTGATAGAACAAATCAATAAGAGAAGAGAGAAGAACCACATGGTCCTCTCAATTGATGCAGAAAAAGCATTTGACAAAATCCAGCATCCGTTCTTGATGAAAACGCTTCAAAGTATAGGGATAGAGGGAACATTCCTGAACTTCATAATATCTATCTATGAAAGACCAACAGCAAATATCATCCTCAATGGGAAAAAGCTTGCAGCCTTCCCGTTGAGATCAGGAACAAGACAAGGATGCCTACTCTCACCACTCTTGTTCAACATAGTATTAGAAGTTATAGCAATGGCAATCAGACAACAAAGAGAAATAAAAGGTATCCAAATTGGCAAGGAAGAAGTCAAACTCTCTCTCTTCACAGATGACATGATTCTTTATATGGAAAAACCCAAAGACTCCACCCCAAAGTACTAGAACTCATACAGCAATTCAGTAACGTGGCAGGATAAAAAGTCAATGTACAGAAATCAGTGGCTTTCTTATACACTAACAATGAAAATACAGAAAGGGAAATTAGAGAATCGATTCCATTTACTATAGCACCAAGAACCATAAGATACCTGGGAATAAAGCTAACAAAGAGGTAAAGGACCTGTACTCGAGGAACTACAGAACACTCATGAAAGAAATTGAAGAAGACACAAAAAGATGGAAGACTGTTCCATGCTCTTGGATTGGAAGAATAATCATTGTTAAAATGTCTGTACTGCCTAGAGCAATCTATACTTTTAATGCCATTCTGATCGAAAGTCCACTGATATTTTTCAAAGTGCTGGCGCAAATAATCCTAAAATTTGTATGGAATCAGAAGAGACCCCGAATTGATAAGGAAATGTTGAAAAACAAAAACAAAACTGGCGGCATCACGTTACCCGATTTCAAGTTTTACTACAAAGCTGTGATCACCAAGACAGCGTGGGACTGGCATAAAAACAGACACATAGACCAGTGGAACAGAGTGGAGAGCCCAGATATGGACCCTCAACTCTATAGTGAAATAATCTTCGACACAACAGGAAAAAAATATTCAATGGAAAAAAGACAGTCTCTTCAATAAATGGTGCTGGGAAAACTGGACAGTTCTATGTAGAAGAATGAAACTCGACCATTCTCTTACACCGTTCACAAAGATAAACTCGAAATGGATAAAAGACCTCAACGTGAGACAGGAATCCATCGGAATCCTAGAGGAGAACATAGGCAGTAACCTCTTCGATATCAGCCACAGCAACTTCTTTCAAGATATGTCTCCAAAGGCCAAGGAAACAAAAGCGAAAATGAACTTTTGGGACTTCATCAAGATCAAAAGTTTCTGCACAGCAAAGGAAACAGTCAAAAAAAAAAAAAAAAAAAACCAACCCACGGAATGGGAGAAGGTATTTGCAAATGACAGTACAGACTAAAGGTTGATATCCAGGATATATAAAGAACTTCTCAAACTCAACACACACAAAACAGATAATCATATCAAAAAATGGGCAGAAGATATGAACAGACACTTCTCCAACGAAGACATACAAATGGCTATCAGACACATGAAAAATGTTCATCATCACTAGCCACAGGGAGTTTCAAATTAAAACCACACTGAAATACCACCTGACACCAGTTAGAATGGCCAAAATTAGCAAGACAGGAAACAACGTGTTTTGGAGAGGATGTGGAGAAAGGGGAACCCTCTTACACTGTTGGTGGGAATGCAAGTTAGTGCAGCCACTTTGGAGAACAGTGTGGAGATTCCTGAAAAAATTAAGAATAGAGCTTCCCTATGACCCTGCAATTGCACTGCTGGGTATTTACCCCAAAGATACAGATGTAGTGAAAAGACGGGCATTCTTTACTCCAATGTTTATTGCTGCAATGGCTATGGTCACCAAACTGTGGAAAGAACCATGATGCCCTTCAACAGATGAATGGATAAGGAAGATATGGTACATATACACAATGGAGTATTATTCCTCCATCAAAAGGATGAATACCCAACTTTTGTAGCAACATGGACGGGACTGGAAGAAATTATGCTGAGCGAAATAAGTCAAGGAGAGAGTCAAGTATCATATGGTCTCATTTATTTGTGGAGCATAACAAATAACATAGAGAATATGGGGAGAAGAAGAGGAGAGGGAATTGAGGGAAACTGGAAGGGGAGATGAACCATGAGAGACTATGGACTCTGAAAAACAACCAGATTGTTTTGAAGGGGCGGCGGGGGGGGTGGTAGGTTGAGGAACCCGGTGGTGTATAATAGGGAGGGCACGTACTGCATGGAGCACTGGGTGTGATGCCAAAACAATGAACACTGTTATGCTGTAAATAAACAAATAAAAAAATAATAAAAGAAGGCATTCTTGTTCCTTGTGACATGTGGCAGAAGGGGAGAGAGCATTGGGCTGTGTCATATCTGTCAGTTACAGAAAGACAACAACCATATAATTTCACTCACTCATGGAAGTAAAGAAACATGTGAAAAAGCAAGAAAAAGGGACATGCAATGCGACACTAACCAGACACTCAAAATTTGGTGTTTGTTCCAGAAAGGCTAGTCAGAAATTGCCTTTCTAAAAGTGAATCAAATGGGACATTCAATGCAGGAATTATAGCCGAATGTGGTGTAAAGTGAGTTTCCACTGTGTTTGAAGGTGAATTATGATCTGGAATAGAGCAGCTTCATATCTCTTAAAATATCATTTTCAGCGTTTTGTGAAACACACACACACACACACACACACACACACACACACACACACCACACACTGAAAAGGGGTCGCACAGAAGTTAGGGAGGAAGTGAGGTATAGCACTCATGGAAGGAAAATTCAGAGAAAATACCATAAAAAAAACAAAGCTTAGAGAATCAAAGTAACAACCCATTCAAACTGGATAAGTTAAATCCTTACCTATAAAGAATTAATTAATTCATTAATTAATTATTAAACGACCTTACCTAAAAGACCCCTCCACACAAGTATGATATAAATCCAATACCGGAGAGAAAAGTATAAATTCCAAAACAAATACGCACTACCATGACAAGATCATGAGTCATACATATCTGACGTCTCAGGTAATGACTTTTGAAGCAGCTTTTGAGGCTTAGAAGTAGTCCTTAAAGATATCCCAACAGACAGAAAGCCATGTTCAAATCAGTTCCCTGGTCCACAATTTGAGACATTTAAGGGTAATGTTGGCTTTTCTCACCTATTCCAAAATGTAAGAAGAGGGAAGACTCTAATTGACAATGTCCAAAGACCCAATTCACATAAGGACCTTATAGGAAACCAATTGCACACCATTTGAATCAGTAAGATAATAAAACTAAAATTCATTTCTCTTCTCATTCTTTCTTCATCTCCATGTGAAATGGCCTGTTTTGCTTTCTATTCGCTATTTTTTTTCTGATATTCGGCAAGCCAGTCTTTCATCCATCCTACGTTTTTTGACATAGTGTTCCCTGATTCTTTTATTGCATATACCACCAAGTGCTCATCCTCATATAATGCCACACCACCTCCATACCCATGACCCAGTTCCCTCCTTATGGCAGGACTTATCTCCTGTAACCCTAAGCTTGGTCCCCAAGTCCTGAGTCTCTCCTTGTGTGTCTTCGTGTCTGACTTCTTCTCCTTCCGTTTTCCCTTACTACTACTCATGTCCATGATATTGCTCATGGGCCACATAGGAGTGAAGCCATAGGATATTTCCCTTGGTCGGCTTGCATTTTCATTTGGAAATCATCTTCTTTATCATCATCTTCATAAACATCTTTATCCACTAGCCCTTAAAAGGGTATCTCGGCTCCTTCCACAGTGATGCTAGAGTGGGCAAGGCAGGCCATCGATGTTGGCCGATCATTTTCCTCTGAATAAAGAGCATTGCTAGACATGGCTCTCCCCATGACTATGGCATGTAGCATTAATTAATGATGATAAGGAGTGCTGCCGAGGGCTCTTTCTTTCGGGGTAGCAATCATGCAGAGTTTCACTCTCCATGAAGCCTTTGCAACGGTGTATAAGGTAATGTCAGGTAGACAGAGCCTTCATCCCTACGACTGGTGTTTCAGGACACTAGCAGATAAGGACATAGACAGCACAATGCATCCCTTCAATGGCAATTTTCCTGGAATTGTGACTATACTTCCCTTCTTCCTTCCCTCAAATTTAAAGCTGACCAAGCACCAAAGGCAAATCTTACACACAGAAACCTTAGGGAACAGAAGCTAAGAATGCACAGTCTCACCCAAGGTTATCAAACCTCCCAGAGACCTGATGGTAGCCAGAGGACTCGCGGTTGATTGAGAACTCTAGAAATTGCAGTGGGAATAGGAACGCCTTGCTCTCCCTGGAAAAATGTTGGTCTAAAGAATGGTATACAGAACATCGTTTTCTTTTCTCTTTGTATAGAAAGAGAAAGTGGGAAAGAAACAGAAAAAAACCACCTGAGTTCATGATCAGGCTAATAGGGCTCTTTCTTGTTCCTTCCCAGGTCTTTCTACTTAAAGCCATAGGACTCATAAGTCATGAGAATGGGATTGCTGCTTCAGTGCAGTCAGCTTCTGTGATGTCACAAAGCTCTTATGTCCTAGAAACCCCTCCTCACAAAACCATTTTTCATCACTTCACCTGGCCGGAGTAGTTCTGGAGTATCAAAATCACTCCAAACTGCTGGAGTCGCCTGGGTATTTCCCCAAGACAGTGTGTGAAACGATTTAGGGTCATCTTCTCCATGGCCAAATTTGTAGTCTTTGGCCGGGACTTTCACCACGACACCTCTGGACACCTGAGAGGGGCAAGAATCCATAATTCCATGTTACCCACGGAACGTCATGAAAGAGTCAGGAGTACAAGCAATCTCACACGGGGAACTCCATGACATACACATGTTCATGGTCCTCAAACCCTATCAGGATGTGTCTGACCAGGAAAAGCGCCCCCCGCCCTCCGAGGAAAGCTCAGAGTTAACACCCGCAACCTTACCAAAGACCTGTCTGGAGTGTTCAACAGTGACGACACGAGTTCTTCTTGCATCTCCAGAAATCGTGCCATAAATTCCTCCGTATTTTCCCAGCTGACCAAACATTAAACGCAGACCCTACACCCTAAAAGCTCAGGCCCAGGACGGATTTATCTGTTTGGAGCTCACAGGAGGAAGCACAGAGCATGTTGGAATAGAACCAATCCCCATGTGAGGCCATCTGAAAAGGCTTTCAGGCCAGTTTCAGGAATACAACGTGAATCTAAAAAAGGTCTCCGTCTTCTCTGTATTTGAAACGCGCCTTCTGTTATCTACACTGAAGTTAGTTTCTTAGAAAGAAGAGCTCATGGAGTGCCCAGCGCTGGCCCTTGAGAGAGTCTCAGGTGTGTGTGACATGCCCTCTGGGGTTGTGTTCTGGCTGTCCACTCTCCTGTGAGCTCGTCCCCTGTGGATGCTCTCCTTGCCTTCCATTCAGAGTGTGTGGTGTCTGGGACAAAAATGGTGAGGTTTAGCTTCGTTGGTCTGGTGTGCCTGTGAAACGTGATTTTCAACCCACTCCCCAAAAATTAAGGCCTGCTGAATTCTGTGGCCAAGATGAGAAGATGTGGCAGGGCTTTCTTCTAGTCTCCTGCAGGATTTTCTGTTCTTCTGGGACTAAGCAACATGGCCTGAAGAAGGCAGTCCCTACAGTGTTCCAAGTTTGGGATCCGTGATTGCAGTTTGGACATCTAATGTCCTCACCGTCCTGCCTGTGGCCACTTCTCACTCTTTAGACTGGCGGTGGTAGAGACCAAGTATCTTTGGCGCCCTTCGAGGCACCTCCACCAACACTGCCCATCACCAATGCACCCAAAGAAATAATAATCTTACCACGGTGTCAACAGTTATTGTCTCTGATCATGGTTCCGGGCTGTCTGCCCCTGGTTGCTTGCTGGTGTCCTCTCCAGGAGATATACAGTGTTCTCTGGAGTCTATGTCTGAAAAGCATGCTGATCTGGAATCCCCGGGCCTCAAGTCCTTGGGTTGCAAGAACTTGTGTCTTTCAGACACTCTCCTTTACTCCACCAACAGCTATGGGTCAACATTCAAATTGCGGGTTCTAAGTGTGCTCCTCTCCCCTGGGCCTTGGGCTTCGGGCATGACTCCATGCCCTCTGAAGCACCAACCGTCCAATTCTCCCATCAGCCCTGTCTACACCCATCTCAAATGGTCTCTG
This sequence comes from Meles meles, assembly GCF_922984935.1. Taxonomy (NCBI): domain Eukaryota; kingdom Metazoa; phylum Chordata; class Mammalia; order Carnivora; family Mustelidae; genus Meles; species Meles meles. The sequence continues at coordinate 17,290,265 of NC_060088.1, forward strand.
TGACTTCTTCTCTCTTTCGCTGTGGAGTGTGATTTCTAGGGTCAGGTCCATTTATGCCATGTTTACATTGATATGGTCAACTTCTGGTTATGCTGATGGCTGAAGACAGGCCTGGAGCTCCCAGACACTTCTACCATCTCCCTGTACTCCAAATGCACTGCGGACCCTTATGGAGCCATAAGCACGGAGGCATTCTTGCTCCTTGTGACTTGTGGCAGAACGGGAGAGAGCATTGGGCTGTGTCATATCTGTCAGTCACAAAAAGACAACTCCCATACGATTTCACTCACTCATGGAAGCAAAGAAACATGTGAAAAATCAAGAAAGAGGGACAGGCAATTAGACTATAACCAGGCACACAGAATTTGGTGTTTGTTCCAGGCAGGGTATTCAGAATCTGCCTTTCTGAAAGTGGATCAAATGGGACATTCAATGCAGGAAATTTGGCCGAACGGGATGTAACGTGAGTTTCCACTGTTTTAGAAGGTGAATTCTGATTTGGATTAGAGCAGCTTCATGTCTCTTAAAATATCATTTTTAGCTTTTTGTAAAACAGACCCCGGCCCCCACCCCCCACCCCCGCCCCACACACGCTCTTAAAGGAGTCCCTCAGAAGTTAGGGAGCAAGTGAGAAATAGCACTCATGGAATCAAAATTCAGAAAATGTCGCATAAAAAACAAGCTTACAGAATCAAAGTAACAAACCGTCCAAACTGGATAAGTTAACTCCTGACCTATCAAGAATTAGTTAATTAATTATCTAATTATATAAACAACATTACCTAAAAGACCCCTACAGCGAAATCTACCAGCAAATCCAATACCGGATAGAAAAGGATAAATTCCAAGACACATACGCACTACCATGAGAAGATCATGAGTCATACATATCTGATGTCTCAGGTAATGACTTGTGAAGCAGCTTTTGAGACTTTTGAAGCAGTCCTCAAACATGTCCCAACACACAGAAAGCCAGGTTCAAATCAATTCCCTGGTCCACAATTGGAGACATTTTAAAGTCATGACGGCTTTTCTCATCTATTCCCAAAATATAGGATGAGGGAAGACTCTAATTTACAATGTCCAAAGACCCAATTCACATAAGGTCCTTATAGGAAACCAATTGCATACAATTTTAGTCAGTAAGATAGTGAAACTAGAATTCTTTTCTCTTCTCTTTGTTTCTTCATCTCCACGTGAAATGACCTGTTTGCTTTTTATTCACTGTATTTTCTTTTATTCGGCAAGCCAGCCTTTCATCCATCCTACGTTTTTTGACATAGTGTTCCCTGATTCTTTAATTGCATAAATCTCAAAGTGCTCATCCTCATATAATGCCACACCAACTCCATACCCATTAAGAACTTCCCTCTTTATGGCAGGACTTATCCTCCTGTAACCCTCAGCTAAGTCCCCAAAGTCCTGAGCCTCTCCTGGTGCATCTCCCTGTCTGACTTCTTCTCTTTCCGTTTTCCCTTACTACTACTCCTGTCCATGATATCCCTCACTTGCCACATATGAGTGCAGCCATAGGATATTTCCCTTGGTCTGCTTACATTTTCATTGGGAAATCATCTTCTTTATCATCATCTTCATAATCATCTTTATCCACTAGCCCTTAAAAGGTATCTTGGCTCCTTCCACAGGTATGCTATAGTGGGCAAGGCAAGCCATCTATGTTGGCCGTTCATTTTCATCTGAATAAATTGAGTTGCTCATCATGGCTCTCCCCATGACTATGGCATGTAGCGTTAACTAATGATGACAAGGTGTGCTAACCAGGGCTCTTTATTTAAGGGTAGCAATCATGCAGAATTTCACTCTCCATGAAGCCTTTGCAATGATGTTTAAGGTAATGTCAGGTAGACAGAGCCTTCTGTGATTCTGTTGGGACTGGTGTTTCAGGCACTATCAGTTACGGACACGAACAGCACAATGCATCTTTGCCCTGGGAATTTTCCTGGAATTGTGACGTTCCTTCCCTTCTTCCTTCCCTCACCTTCCAAGCTGACCAAGAAACAAAGGCAGACCTTACATATGGAACAGAACGTAGGATTGGACCCTCTCACTCAAGGATATCCAACCTCCCGGGGACCTAATGGTAGCTTAGAGGCCTCTCTGTTTATTGAGATTTGTAGAAATTGCAGTGGAAATAGGAACAACTTGCTCTCTCTGGAGAAATGTTGGTCTAAAGAATGGTATACAGAACATCGTTTTCTTTTCTCTTTGTATAGAAATTGGAAGTGGGAAAGAAACAGAATAGACCACCTCTTTTCATGATCAGGCTAACAGGGCTCTTCCTTTTTCCTTCCCAGGTCTTTCTACTTAAAACCATAGGACTCATATGTCATGAGAATGGGATGGTGCTTCAGTGAAGTCAGCTTCTGTGACGTCACAAAGCTCTGAGGTCCTAGCAACCACTCCTCACCACACCACGCCTCAACATTTCATCTGGGTCGAGTAGTTCTGGTCAGCCAGGAGTATCAAAATCACTCCAATTCGCTGGAGCCACCTGGGGATTTCCGCAAGACAGTTTGTGAAGCGATTTGGGGTCACCTTCTCCATGGCTGAATTAGTAATCTTTTTCCGTGACTGTCACCACCACCCTTCTGGACTCCTGAGAAGGGCAAGAGTCCACAATTCCATCTTACCCATGTAAGGCCAAGAACTAGTCAAGAGTACAAGCACTCTCACACTGAGAACTCCACCTTATACACATGTTCATGGTCCTCACACCCTATCAGGATGCTTCTTTTCTTTTCTTTTTTCTTTTTTTAAACTTTTTTATTTATTTAATTTATTTTTTTAGTGTAACAGTATTCATTGTTTTTGCACAACACCCAGTGCTCCATGCAATACGTTCCCTCCATATTACTCACCTCCTCTTCCCCCTACCTCCCACCCCCGACCCTTCAAACCCTCAGGTTGTTTTTCAGAATCCACAGTCTCTTATGGTTCGTCTCCCCTTCCAGTTTATTTTTAATAAACATATAATGTATTTTTATCCCCAGGGGTACAGGTATGTGATTCGCCAGGTTTACACACTTCACAGCACTCAATATAGCACATACCTTCCCCAATGTGGATAACCCCTACCCCTCTCCCAATCCCACCTCCCCCCAGCAACACCGAGAATGTTCTGTGAGATCAAGAGTCTTTTATGATTTGTCTCCCTCGAAATCCCATCTTGTTTCATTTATTCTTCTCCTGCCCCCCTCACCCCCCATATTGCATCTCCATGTCCTCATATCAGGGATATCATATGATAGTTGTCTTTCTCCGATTGACTTATTTCACTAAGCATGATACCCTCTAGTTCCATCCATGTCATCGAAATTGGCAAGATTTCATTTCTTTTGATGGCTGCATAGTATTCCATAGTGTATATATACCACTTCTTCTTTATCCATTCATCTGTTAATGGACATCTAGGTTCTTTCCATAGTTTGGCTATTGTAGACTTTGCTGCTATAAACATTCAGGTACATGTGCCCCTTCGGATCACTGCGTTTGTATCCTTAGGGTAAATACTCAGTAGTGCAATTGCTGGGTCATAGGGTAGTTCTATTCTCAACATTTTGAGGAACCTCCATGCTGTTTTCCAGAGTGGTTGCACCAGCTTGCATTCCCACCAATAGTGGAGGAGGTTTCCCCTTTCTTCGCATCCTCGCCAGCATCTGTCATTTCCTGACTTGTTCATTTGAGCCATTCTGACTGGTGTGAGGTGATATCTCATTGTGGTTTTGATTTGTATTTCCCTGATGCGGAGTGACGTGGAGCACTTTTTCATGTGTCTGTTGGCCCTCTGGATGTCTTCTTTGCAGAAATGTCTGTTCATGTCCTCTGCCCATTTCTTGATTGGATTGTTTGTTCTTTGGCTGTTGAGATTTTTATGTTCCTTATAGATTTTGTACACTAGCCCTTTATCTGATATGTCGTTTTTCAAATATTTTCTCCCATTCTGTCAGTTGTCTTTTGGTTTTGTTAACTGTTTCCTTTGCTCTGCAAAAGCTTTTGATCTTGAAGAAATCCCAATAGTTCATTTATGCCCTTGCTTCCCTTTCCTTTGCCGATGTTCCTAGGAAGATGTTGCTGCGGTTGAGGTCAAAGAGGTTAATGCATGCTTTCTCCTCAAGGATTTTGATGGATTCCTTTCTCACATTGAGGTCCTTCATCCATTTTGAGTCTATTTTTGTGCGTGGTGTAAGGAAGTGGTCCAATTTTATTTTTCTGCATGTGGCTGTCCAATTTTCCCAGCACCATTTATTGAAGAGGCTGTCTTTTTCCATTGGACATTCTTTCCTGCTTTGTCGAAGATTAGGTGACCATAGAGTTGAGGGTCTATTTCTGGGCTCTCTAATCTGTTCCATTGATCTATGTGTCTGTTTTTGTGTCAGTACCATGCTGTCTTGATGATGACAGCTTTGTAATAGAGCTTGAAGTCTGGAATTGTGATGCTGCCAACTTTGGCTTTCTTTTTCAATATTCCTTTTACTATTCGAGGTCTTTTCTGGTTCCATATAAATTTTAGGATTATTTGTTCCCTTTCTTTGAAAAAAATGGATGGTATTTTGATAAGGATTGCATTAAATGTGTAGATTGCTTTAGGTAGCATAGACATTTTCACAATATTTATTCTTCCAATCCAAGAGCATGGAACATTTTTCCATTTGTTTGTGTCTTCCTCAATTTCTTTCATGAGTACTTTATAATTTTCTATGTATAGATTCGTAGTCTCTTTGGTTAGGTTTATTCGTAGGTATCTTATAGTTTTGGGTGCAATTGTAAATGGGACTGACTCCTTAATTTCTCTTTCTTCTGTCTTGTTGTTGGTGTACAGAAATGCAACTGATTTCTGTGCATTGATTTTATATCCTGACACTTTACTGAATTCCTGTACAAGTTCTAGCAGTTTTGGAGTGGAGTCTTTTGGGTTTTCCACATATAGTATCATATCATCTGTGAAGAGTGATAGTTTGACTTCTTCTTTGCCAATTTGGATGCCTTTAATCTCCTTTTGTTGTCTGATTGCTCAGGCTAGGACTTCTTGTACTATGTTGAATAACAGTGGTGATAATGGACATCCCTGCCGTTTTCCTGACCTTAGTGGAAAAGCTTTCAGTTTTTCTCCATTGAGAATGATATTTGCGGTGGGTTTTTCATAGATGTCTTTGACAATATTGAGGTATGTGCCCTCTATCCCTACACTTTGAAGAGTTTTGATCAGGAAGGGGTGCTGTACTTTGTCAAATGCTTTTTCAGCATCTATTGAGAGTATCATATGGTTCTTGTTCTTTCTTTTATTAATGTTTCTATCACATTGATTGTTTTGCCGATGTTGAACCAATCCTTTAGCCCTGGAATAAATCCCATTTGATCGTGGTGAATAATCCTTTTAATGTACTGTTGAATCCTATTGGTTAATATTTTGGTGAGAATTTTTGCATCTGTGTTCATCAAGGATATTGGTCTCTAGTTCTCTTTTTTGGTGGGATCCTTGTCTTGTTTTGGGTTCAAGGTGATGCTCTCCTCATAAAATGAGTTTGGAAAGTTTCCTTCCATTTCTATTTTTTGGAACAGTTTCAGAAGAAGAGGAATACGTTCTTCTTTAAATGTTTGGTAGAATTCCCCTGGGAAGCTGTCTGGCCCTGGGCTTTTGTTTGTTTGGAGATTTTTGATGACTGTTTCAATATCCTTCCTGGTTATGGGCCTATTCAGGTTTTCTATTTCTTCCTGGTTCAGTTGACGTAGTTTATATGTCTCTAGGAATGCATCCATTTCTTCCAGATTGTGAAATTTGTTGCCGTAGAGTTGCTCACAGTATGTTCTTATAATTGTCTGTATTTCTTTGGTGTTAGTTGTGATCTCTCCTCTTTCATTCATGATTTTATTGATTTCGGTCCTTTCTCTTTTCTTTTCGATGAGTCTGGCCAGGGGTTTATCAATCTTATTGATTCTTTCAAAGAACCAACTCCTAGTTTCATTGATTTTCTCTATTGTTTATTTTTTCATTTCTATTTCATTCATTTCTGTTCTGATCTTGATGATTTATCTTCTCCTGCTAGGTTTAGAATTTCTTTCTTGTTCTTTCTCCAGCTCCTTTACGTGGAGGGTTAGGTTGTGTACTTGAGACCTTTCTTGTTTCTTGAGAAAGGCTTGTACCACTATATATTATCCTCTCAGGAATGCCTTTGCTTTGTCCCACAGATTTAGAACCGTTGTGTTTTCATTATCATTTGTTTACATGAATTTTTTCCATTCTTCTTTAATTTCCTGGTTGATCCATTCATTCTTTAGAAGGATGCTGTTTAGTCCCCATGTATTTGGGTTCTTTCCCGCTTTCCTCTTGTGATTGAGTTCTAGCTTCAGAGCATTGTGGTCTGAAAATATGCAGGGAATGATCCTAATATTTTGATACTGGATGAGACCTGATTTGTGACCCAAGATGTGATCTATTCACATGGAGAAGGTTCCATGTGCAATAGAGAAGAATGTGTATTCTGTTGCTTTGGGATGAAATGTTCTGAATATATCTGTAATGTCCATCTGGGCTAGTGTGTCATTTAAGGCCTTTATTTCCTTGTTGATCTTTTGCTTGGATGATCTGTCCATTTCAGTGAGGGGAGTGTTCAAGTCCCCTACTATTATTGTATTATTATTGAGTTGTTTCTTTGATTTTGTTATTAATTGGTTGATATTGTTGGCTGCTCCCACATTAGGGGCATAGATATTTAAAATTGTTAGAACTTCTTGTTGGACAAACCCTTTGTTTAGGATATAGTGTCCTTCCTCATCTCTTATTATAGTCTTTGGCTTAAAATCTAATTGACCTGATATAAGGATTGCCATCTAAGCTTTCTTCTGATGCCCATTAGCATGGTAAATTGTTTTCCACCCCCTCACTTTAAATCTGGAGGTGTCTTCGCGTCTAAAATGAGTTTCTTGTAGGGAACATACTGATGGGTTTTGTTTCTTTATCCACTCTGATACCCTGTTTAGCCCATTAACATTCAGGGTAACTATTGAGAGATATGAATTTAGTGCCATTATTAGCCTGTAAGGTGACTGTTACTGTATATTGTCTCTGTACCTTTCTGATCTACTACTTTTTGGCTCTCTCTTTGCTTAGAGGACCCCTTTCAATATTTCCTGTAGAGCTGGTTTGGTGTTTGCAAATTCTTTCAGTTTTTGTTTGTCCTGGAAACTTTTTATCTCTCCTTCTATTTTCAATGATAGCCTAGCTGGATAGAGTATTCTTGGCTGCATGTATATCTCATTTAGTGCTGTGAATTTATCATGCCAGCTCTTTCTGGCCTGCCAGGTCACCGTGGATAAGTCTGCTGCCAATCTAATATTTTTACCATTGTATATTACAGACTTCTTTTCTCGGGCTGCTTTTAGGATTTTCTCTTTGGCACTAAGACTTGTAAATTTTACTATTAGTTGACCGGGTGTGGACATATTCTTGTTGACTTTGAGGGGGGTTCTCTTCATCTCCTGGATTTTGATGCTTGTTCCCTTTGCCGTATTAGGGAAATTCTCTCCAGTAATTCTCTCCAATAGACCTCCTGCTCCCCTCTCTGTTTCTTCTTCTTCTGGAATCCCAACTATTCTAATGTTGTTTCGTCTTATGGTGTCAGTTATCTCTTGAATTCTCCCCTCGTGTTCCAGTAGCTGTTTGTCCCTCTTTTGCTCGGCTTTATTCTCTGTCATTTGGTCTTCTATATCACTAATTCTTTCTTCTGCCTCAATGTCCTAGCAGTGAGAGCCTCCATTTTTTATTGCACCTCATTAATAGCTTTTTTGATTTCTACTTGGTTAGATTTTAGTTCTTTAATTTCTCCAGAAAGGGCTTTTATATCTCCAGAGAGGGTTTCTCTAATATCTTTCATGCCTTTTTCAAGCCCGGCAGAACGTTCAGAATCGTCATTCTGAACTCTTGATCTGACATATTACCAATGTCTGTGTTGATTAGGTCCCTAGCCTTGGTACTGCCTCTTGTTCTTTTGTTTGTGGTGATTTTTTCCGCCTTTTCATTTTATTCAGATAAGGGGATATGAAGGATCAAATAAAATACTAAAAAGGGTGGCAAAGACCCCCCAAAAATCTCTGTAACCAAATCAGAAGAGACCCCAAATTGTGGGGAAGGGGGAGAAAGGGGATAAAAAGAGGTTCAGAGAAAAAAAGAAAAAAATTTAAAAAGTAAAACAAATATAGAAAAAGTATAAAAAAGAAAGATAAAAATATAGGTAGATAGATAGATGATAAACTAGTCAAAAAACGTTAAGAAAAGGGTAAAAGTTTTTTAAAAATTAGCAGAAGAAGAAAAAAGAAAGAAAAAACATTGAAAAAAGAAAAAAATTGAATTAACCACAAGACTAAAGAATCATGGGGAGAAAGCCATGAGTTCCGTGCTTTGCTTTCTCCTCCTCTGGAATTCCGTTGCTGTCTTAGGAATTGAACCTGCTTTTCTTGATAGATGAACTTCATCCTGGCTGGATATTTTGTTGATCTTCTGGGAGAGGGGCCTGTTGTAGTGACTCTCAATTGTCTTTGCCCGAGGCTGGATTGCACTGCCCTTACCGTGGGCCAGATTAAGTCATCCCCTCGGATTCCCTTTTTGGGAGCTTCTGTTCTCTGAACGCTTTCCGTAGAGTTCTGGGGAATGAAAATGGCGGCCTCCTAGTCTCCAGTGCAGAGGAGCCGAGAGCCAGGGGCCCCACTCCTCAGTGCACCCCCAGAGGACAGCACTAAATGACTCCCATATCCCCAGCCTCCAGCCGTGCTACGAGCTCACCCAGCCGGTGACCAGTTCAAGGTAACCCCGACCTGAGAGTTCAGTCCTCGGCTCTGTCTCTGTAGCCGGCTGCTCTGTTCTAATACCTGTGAGCTCTGCCACACTCCGACACCCCTGATCCTTGTGTGACCCTGCAGGACCTGGGGCCATGCTGACCCCAAGTGGGCTTCACCCCTGTTTAGTCTCTGGAGCAATGTCCCTCAGTGTAACAGACATTTAAAAGTCCTGATTGTGTGCTCTGTTGCTCTGGCACTTGACGGAAGCCGGCCCCTCCCCTGCAGACTATCTTCCTGTCATTTTAGATTCACATCTACGCGAGTCCTACCTTTCAGAAAATGGTTGATTTTCAGTTTCTAGAATTTCTGTCCTTCTTCTCTTCGAACTCCCATTGGATTTGTAGGTGTTTGCAATGTTTAGAAATGCTATTGAGGTGATCACCTGCTACCTGAGGTAGTCTCAGCCTACTACTTCTCCGTCATCTTGAATTCTCCCCCCAGTCAGGATGCTTCTGACCAGGAAAAGCGCCCCACGCCCTCCGAGGAAAGCTCAGAGTTAACATCGGAAAGCATACCAAAGACATGTCTGGAGTCTTCAACAGTGAGGACAGGTGTTCTTCTTGCATCTCCAGAAATCGTGCCACAAATGCCTCCCAATTCTCCCACAGACCGAAACATTAAAGGCAGACCTTACACCCTAGAAGCTTAGGCCCAGGACAGACTCATCTGTTTGGAGTTCACAGGAGCAAGCACGGAGCATGTTGGAAGAGAACCAATCCCCATGTGAAGCCATCTGAAAAGGCTTTCGGCCAGTTTTAGGAATACATCATGAATCTAAAAAAGGTCTCTGTCTTCTGTGTATTCAAAGAGGGCATTCTGTTATCTACCCTGAAGATAATTTCTTTAGGAAGAAGAGCTCATGGAGTGCCCAAGGGCTGGCACTTGAGAGAGTCTCAGGTGTTTGTGACAGGCCTTCTGGGTTGTGTTGTGGCTGTCCACACTCCTGTGGGCTCATCTTCTGCAGAGGTTCTCATTGCCTTCCATTCAGAGTGTGTGGTGTCTGGGCCAAATATGGTGAGGTTAAACTTCGTGGGTGTGTTTTGCCTGTGAGACGTGAACTTAAACACATTCCACAAAATTTAAGGCCTGCTGAATTCTGTGGCTAGGTGAGAATATGTGAGCAGGGCTTTCTTCCAGTCCCCTGCAGGATTTTCTGTTCTCCAGGGATTAAGCAAAGTGGCCTGAAGAAGATAGTCACAAGTGTTCCAGGTTTGGTGTTCCGTGATTGTAGCTAATGTCCTCACAGTCCTGGCTATAGCCACTTCTCAGTCTTGATGCTGGCGGTCGTAGAGCCCAAGTGTCTTAGGCGCCCATAGAGTCATCTCAACCAAAACTTCCCATCGCGAATGCACACAAAGAAATAAGAATCGTAACACGGTGTCTGACCATGGTTTCCATTCTGTCTGCACCTGGTTGCTTGCTGGTGACCTCTCCAGGAGATACACAGTGTTCTCTGGATTTTCTGTCTTCAAAGCATGCTGATCTGGAATCCCTAGGCCTCAAGTCCTTGGGTTTCAAGAACTCGTGTCCTTCAGACACTCTCGTTTACTCAGCCAACAACTATGGGTCAACATTCAAATTGTGGGTTCTAAGTGAGCTCCTCACCCCTGGGCCTTTGTCTTTGTTCATGACTCCCTGCCTCTGAAGCATCAAACGTCCAATTCTCCCATAAGCCCTGTCTACATCTTTCTCCCATGGTCTCTGTGACTTCTCTCTTTCACTGTGGACTGTGATTTCTAGGTTTCAGGTCTATTTATGCCCTGTTTACAGTGATGTGTTCTTCTTTCGGTTGTGCTGATGGCTAAGACAAGCCTGGAGCTCCCAGAAATGACTATCATCTCCCTGTCCTGCAAATACACTGTATACTCTTATGGAGCCATAAGCAAGAAGGCATTCTTGCTCCTTGTGACATGTGGCAGAAAGGGAAAGAGCATTGGGCTGTGTCATATCTGTCAGTCACAGAAAGACAACTACCATACGATTTCCCTCGCTCATGGAAGTAAAGAAACATGTGAAAAAGCAAGAAAAATAACAGGCAATTAGACTTTAACCAGGCACAAAAAATTTGGTGTTTGTTCCAGGCAGGGTAGTCAGAATCTGCGTTTTGGAAAGTGGATCAAATAGGACATTCAATGCAGGAAATGTGGCCGAACGGAAGTAACGTGAGTTTCCACTGTGTTTTAAGGTGAATTGTGATTTGGAATAGAGCAGCTTCATATCGCTTAAAATATCATTCTTAGCGTTTTTAAGAACACACAGACACATAAACACACACACACACACACACATAAAATAGTCGCACAGAATTTAGGGAGCAAATTAGGAATAGCACTCATGCAAGCAAAATTCAGAAAAAATACCATAAAAAAAAAAAGCTTAGAGAATCAAAATAACAACCGGTCGAATCAGGATAAGTTAACTCCTAACCTATCAAGAATTAATTAATTAATTAATCAACTAATTAATTAATTAAACAACCATACCTAAAAGACCCCTACACAGAAGTCTGCCAGCAAATCCAATACCGGAGAGAAAAGGATAAATTCCAAGACACATATCCACTACCATGACAACATCATGAGTCATACATATCTGACGTCTCAGTTATTGACTTTGAAGCAGCTTTTGACGCTTTTTTTTTATTCGTTTATTTGTTTATTTACAGAATAACAGTGTTCATTGTTTTGGCATCACACCCAGTTCTCCATGCAGTACGTGCCCTCCCTATTATACACCACCGGGTTCCTCAACCTACCACCCCCCCCCCCCGCCCCTTCAAAACAATCTGGTTGTTTTTCAGAGTCCATAGTCTCTCATGGTTCATCTCCCTTTCCAGTTTCCCTCAACTCCCTCTCCTCTCCATCTCCCCATATCCTCCATGGTATTTGTTATGCTCCACAAATAAGTGAGACCATATGATACTTGAATCTCTCTGCTTGACTTATTTCGCTCAGCATAATTTCTTCCAGTCCCGTCCATGTTGCTACAAAAGTTGGGTATTCATCCTTTCTGATGGAGGCATAATACTCCATTGTGTATATGTACCACATCTTCCTTATCCATTCATCCGTTGACGGGCATCTTGGTTCTTTCCACAGTTTGGTGACCATAGCCATTGCTGCAATATACATTGGGGTATAGATGGCCCTTCTTTTCACTACATCTGTATCTTTGGGTAAATACCCAGCAGTGCAATTGCAGGGTCATAGGGAAGCTCTATTCTTAATTTTTTCAGGAATCTCCACACTGTTCTCCAAAGTGGCTGCACTAACTTGCATTCCCACCAACAGTGTAAGAGGATTCCCCTTTCTCCACATCCTCTCCAAAACACGTTGTTTCCTGTCTTGCTAATTTTGGCCATTCTAACTGGTGTCAGGTGGTATCTCAATGTGGTTTTAATTTGAATCTCCCTGATGGCTAGTGATGATGAACATTTTTTCATCTGTTTGATAGCCATTTGTATGTCTTCGTTGGAGAAGTGTCTGTTCATATCTTCTGCCCATTTTTTGATAGGATTATCTGTTTTGTGTGTGTTGAGTTTGAGAAGTTCTTTATAGATCCTGGATATCAACCTTTTGTCTGTACTGTCATTTGCAAATATCTTCTACCGTTCCGTGGGTTGCCTTTTTTGTTTTGTTGACTGTTTCCTTTGCTGTGCAGAAACTTTTGATCTTGATGACGTCCCAAAAGTTCATTTTTGCTTTTGTTTCCTTGGCCTTTGGAGACATATCTTGAAAGAAGTTGCTGTGGCTGATATCGAAGAGATTACTGCCTATGTTCTCCTCTAGGATTCTGATGGATTCCTGTCTCACGTTGTCCCCTCCACTCTAGTATGCCAGCAAATCCAATATTGGAAAGAAAAGGATAAATTCCAAGACACACACGCACTACCATGACAAGATCATAAGACATACATATCTGAAGACTCAGGTAATGCCTTTTGAAACAGCTTTTGTGGCTTTTGAAGCAGTCCTCAAACATCTCCCAACACACAGAAAGCCAGGTTCAAATCAATTCCCAGGTCCACAATTCGAGACATTAATAGTAATGCGGGCTTATCTCATCTATTCCCAAAATGTAGGAAGAAGGAAGACTCTAATTTACAATGTCCAAAGACACAATTCATATAAGGACCTTAGAGGAAACCAATTGCATGCAATTCTAATCAGTAAGATAATAAAACTAGAATTCATTTGTCTTCTCTTTTCTTCAACTCCATGTGAAACGGCCTGTTTTGCTTTCTATTCACTATTTTTTCTTTTATTCGGCAAGCCAGTCTTTCATCCATCCTACGTTTTTTGACAGAGTGTTCCCTGATTCTTTAATTGCATATACTACCAAGTGCTCATCCTCATATAATGCCACACCACCTCCATACCAATGAACCAGTTCCCTCTTTATGGCATATCTTATCCTCCTCTATCCCTCAGCTTGGTCCCCAAATTCCTGTGTCTGTCCGGGTGCGTCTCCCTGTCTGACTTCTTCTCCTTCCATTTTACCTTACTATAACTCAAGTCCATGCTATTCCTCATGGACCACAAATTAGTGAAGTCATTGGATATTTCCCTTGGTCTGCTTGAATTTTCATTTGGAAATCACCTTTTTTATCATCATCTTCATAATCATATTTAATCACTAGCCCCTAAAACTTTATCTTGTCTCATTCCACAGGGATGCTAGAGTGGGCATGGCAGTCCATTGATGGTGGTTCATTTCATCTGAATTGAGAGTTGATCAACATGACTCTCCCCATGACTGTGGCGTGTAGCATTAACTAATGATGACATGGAGTGCTGACCAGGGTTCTTTCTTTAAGGGTAGCGTTCATGCAGTGTTTCACTCTCCATGAAGCCTTTGCAACGGTGTTTACTGTAATGTCAGGTAGACAGAGACTTCATGTCTTGGCAATGGTGTTTCAGGAAACTAGAAGATAAGGACAGGGACAGCACAACACATCTCTGCCCTGGCAATTTTCCTGGAATTGTGACTTTCCATCCCTTCTTCCTTCCCTCACCTTCCAACCGGACCATGCACCAAAGGCAGACCTTACCTGAGAAAACATAGGGAAGAGAAGCTAAGAATCCACACTCTCACCCAAGGATATGCAACCTCCCAGAGACCTAATGTTAGCCAAGAGGACTCGCTGTTGATTTAGATCTCTAGAAATTGCAGTGGAAATAGAAACACCTTGCTCTCTCTGAAGAAATATTTGTCTAAATAATGATATACAGAACATCGTTTTTTTTTTTTTTCTCTTTGTACAGAAAGTGGAAGTTGGAAAGAAACAGAAAAGACCACCTGAGTTCATGATCAGGCTAGCAGGGCTCTTTATTGTTCCTTACCAGGTCTTTCTACATAAACCCATAGGACTCATATGTCATGAGAATGGGATTGCTTCTTCAGTGAAGTCAGCTTCTGTGACGTCACAAACCTCTGAGGTCCTAGCAACCACTTCTCTCCAAATCATGCTGCATCACTTCACCTGGCTGCAGTAGTTCTGGGTCAGCCAGGAGTATCAAAATCACTCCAAACCGCTGGAGCCGCCGATATATTTCCCCAAGACAGTTTGAGAAGCGATTTGGGGTCATTTTCTATATGACCGAATTTGTAGTCTTTGGCCGTGACTGTCATCACCATCCCTCTGGACTACTGAGGAGGGAAATAATCCACAATACCCTCTTACCGATGTAACATCAGAGAGTGAGGAGTACAAGCAGCCTCACACGGGGAAATCCACGCCATACACATGCTCATGGTCCTCACACCCCAACAGGATTTTTCTGACCAGGAAAAGCAACCCCCGCCCTCCGAGGGAAGCTCCAAGTTAACACCCGCAACCATACAAAAGTCATGTATTGAGTCTTCAAGAATGAGGACACGAGTTCTTCTTGCATGTCCAGAAATAGTGGCATAATGCTTCCAATTTTCCCAGCTGACCAAACATTAATTGCAGACCCTATATCCTAGAAGCTTAGACCCAGGATGGACTCATTTGTTTGGATCTCGCAGGAGAAAGCATGGGGCATGTTGGAAGAGAACCAATCCCCATGTGAAGCCATTGGAAAAAGCGTTCAGGCCAGTTTCAGAGTACATCGTGAATCTTCCAAAGATCACAGACTTCTCTGTATTCGAAACACGCATTCTGTTAACTACCGTGAAGATAATTTCTTTAGGAAGAAGAGCTCATGGAGTGACCGAGGGCTGGCACTTGAGAGAGTCTCAGGTGTGTGTGACATGTCCTCTGGGGTGGTGTTGTGGCTGTCCACTCTCCTGTGGGCTCGTCCTCTGCAGAGGCTCTCCTTTCCTTCCATTCAGAGTGCTTCGTGTCTGGGCCAGATATGTTGTGGTTAAACTTCGTGGGTCTGGTATGCCTGTGAAACGTGACTTTCAAACCAATCCACAAAACTAAAGGCCTGCTGAACTCTGTGGCCAGCTGAGAGGATGTGGGCAGGGCTTTCTTCTAGTCCCCTGCACGATTTTCTGTTCTCCTGGGACTAAGCAACTTGGCCTAAAGAAGGCAGTCCCAACAGTGTTCCATGTTTGGGAATCCGTGATTGCATGTTGTGCAGCTAATGTCCTCACCGTCCTGACTGTGGCCATTTCTCAGTCTGAATGCTGGCGGTCGTAGAGTCCAAGTCTCTTTGGCGCCCATCGAGAAATCTCGACCAACAATGCCCATCATGAATGCACACAAAGAAAGAATAATCTTACCATGATGTCAATAGGTATTGTCTGTGATCATGGTTTACAGGCTGTCTGCACCTGGTTGCTTGCTGGTGTCCTCTCCAGGAGACACACAGTGTTCTCCTGAGTCTATGTCTGCAAAGCATGCTGATCTGGAGTCCCAGGCCTCAAGACACTTGGGTTGCGAGAACTCGTGTCTTTCACACACTCTCCTTTTCTCCAGCAAAAACTATGGGTTAGCATTCAAATTGTGGGGTCTAAGTGTGCTCTTCTCTCCTGGGCCTTAGTCTTTGGCCATGGCTCCCTGCCCTCTGAAGCACCAACCGTCCAATTCTCCCATAAGCCCTGTCTACACCCTTCTCAGATGGTCTCTGTTTCTTCTTCTCTCTTTCACTGTGGAGTGTGATTTCGAGGCTTCATGTTCATTTATACCACGTTTCCATTGATGTGGTCAACTTCTCGTTTTGCTGATGGCTGAAGACAAGCCTGGAGCTCCCAGACACTTCTAGAGACTACCTGTCCTCCAGATGCACTGTGGACTCTTATGGAGCCATAAGCAAGAACGCATTCTTGCTCCTTGTGACATGTGGCAGAATGGGAGAGAGCATTGGGCTCTGTTGTATCTTCAGTCACAGAATGAAAATTACCGTAAAAATTCACTCACTCATAGGAGTAAAGAAACACGTGAAAAATCAAGAAAAACTGATAGGCAATTAGACTCCAACCAGGCACACAAAATTTGGTTTTTGTTCCATGCAGGCTAGTCACAATCTGTGTTTCAATAAGTGGATCAAATGGGACATTCTAAGCAGGAAATGTGGCCTAAAGGGATGTAGCTTGAGTTTCCACTGTGTTTGAAGGTGAATTGTGATCTGGAATAGTGTAGCTTCATATCTCTTAAAATATCATTTTTAGCATTGCGTGAAACCCACAGACACACAGAAAACACACACACACACACACACACACACACACACACACACACACACAATTAAAAGTGTCCCACAGAATTTAGGGAGCATGTGCGAAATAGCACTTATGGAAGCAAATTTCAGAGAAAATACCATAAAAAAACAAAAGCTTAGAAAATCAATGTAACAAACCATCCAAACTGGATAAGTTAACTCCTTACCTATCAGGAATTAATTAATTAATTAAACAACCTTACCTAAAAAACCCCTACACACAAGAATCCCAGCATATCCAATACTGGAGAGAAAAGGATCAATTCCAAGACACATACGCACTACCATGACGAGATCATGAGTCATACATATCTGACGTCTTAGGTAATGACTTTTGAAGTAGCTTTTGAGGCTTTAGAAGGAGTCCTTAAAGATCTCCCAACACACAGAAACCCAGGTTCAAATCAATACTCTAGTCCGCAATTCAAGACATTTAATGGTAATGTCGGCTTTTCTCATCTATTCCCAAAATGTAGGAAGAGTAAAGACTAATTTACAATGTCCAAAGTCACAATTCACATAACAACCTTATAGGAAACAAATTGCATTCAATTTTAGTCAGTAACACAATTAAACGAGAATTAATTTCTCTTCTTTTCTTTCTTCATCTCCATGTGGAAAGGCCTATTTTGCTTTCTATTCACTATTTTTTCTTATATTCGGCAAGCCAGCCTTTCATCCATCCTATGTTTTTGGACATAGTGTTCCCTGATTCTTTAATTGCATATAACACCAAGGGCTCATCCTCATATAATGCCACACCACCTCCATACCCATTAATCAGTTCCCTCTTTATGGCATGTCTTTACCTCCTTTAATCTTCAGCTTGGTATCCAAAGTCCTGAGTCTCTCCTGGTGTGTCTCCCTGTCTGACTACTTCTTCTTCCATTTTCCCTTACTACTACTCCTGTCCATG
Organism: Meles meles; assembly: GCF_922984935.1. Lineage (NCBI taxonomy): Eukaryota > Metazoa > Chordata > Mammalia > Carnivora > Mustelidae > Meles > Meles meles. The sequence continues at coordinate 17,307,683 of NC_060088.1, forward strand.
TTATTCCTCATGGGCCACATAGGAGTGAAGCCATAGGATATTTCCTTTGGTCTGCTTGCATTTTCTTTTGGAAATCCTCTTCTTTATCATCATCTTCATAATCATCTTTATTCACTAGCCTTTAAAGGGAATCTTGGCTTCTTCCACAGTGATGCTAGAGGGGTCATGGCAGGCAATTGATGTTGGCCATTCATTTTCATCTTAATAAGGAGAGTTGCTCAACATGGCTCTCCCCATGCCTATGGCTTGTAGCATTAACTAATGATGACAAGGAGTGATGACCAGGGCTCTTTCTTTAGGGGTGCCGATCATGCAGAATTTCACTCTCCATGAAGTCTTTGCAACGGTGTTTAAGGTAAAGTCAGGTAGACACAGCCTTCATTCCTTAGGACTGGTGTTTCAGAACACTAGCAGATAAGGACACTGAGTGCCCTAGGCATCCCTGCCCTGGCGATTTTCCTGGAATGGTGACTTTCCTTCTCTTCTTCCTTCCCTCATCTTCCAAGCTAACCACACAACAAAGGCAACCTTACACCCGGGAAACCATAGGGAACAGAAGCTAAGAATGGACCCTCTCATCCAAGAAAATCAAACCTCCCAGAGACGTAATGGTAGCCAAGAGGCCTCGCTGTTGATTCAGATCTCTAGTAATTGCAGTGGAAAGAGGAACACCTTGCTCTTTCTGGAGAAAATTTGTTGTAAAGAATGGTATACAGAACATCGTTTTCTTTTCTTTTTGTAAAGAAAGTGGAAGTGGGAAAGAAACAGAAAAGACCACCTGAGTTCATGAACAGGCTAACATGGCTCTTTTTTGTTCCTTCTCAGGTCTTTCTACTTAAAGCCATAGGAGTCATATGTCATGAGAATGGGATTGCTGCTTCAGTGCTGTCAGCATCTCTGATGTCACAAGCTCTAAGTTCCTAGCAACCACTCCTCACCATACCATGCCTCATCACTTCACCTGGCTAGAGTAGTTCTGGGTCAGCCAGGAATATCATAATAATTCCAAACCGCTGGAGCCACCTGGGTATTTCCCTAAAGAGTTTGTGAAGCGATTTGGGGTCACCTTCTCCATAGCTGAATTTGTAGTCCTTGGCCTTGACTGTCACCAACACACCTCAGGACTCCTGAGAAGGGCAAGAATCTACAATTTCATCTTTCCCATATAATTTCAAGGAAAAGTCAGGTTCAAGCAGCCTCACAGGAGGAACTCCAAGCCATACACTTTTTTATGGTCCTCACAGCCTATCAGGATGCTTCTGACCAGGAAAAGTGAACCCCGCCCTCCGAGGAAAGCTCAGATTTAACACCCGCAACCATACCACGACATGTCTGGAGTCTTCAACAGTGAGGACACGAATTCTTCTTGCATCTCCAGAAATCGTGCCATAAATGCCTCCCTACTTTCCCAGCTGACCAAACATGAAATGCAGACCCTACACCCTTGAAGCTTAGGCCCAGGATGGATTCATCTGTTTGGAGCTCACAGGAGCAGGCACGGAGCATGTTTGAGAGAACCAATCCCCATTTTAAGTAATCTGAAAAGGCTTTCGGACCAGTTTCCAGATTAAAACGTGAATCTACAAATAGTCTTTGACTTCTCAGTATTCAAAACAAGCATTCTGTTATCTACACTGAAGATAATTTCTTTAAGAAGAAGAGCTCATGGGGAGCCCACGGACTGGCACTTGAGAGAGTCTCAGGTGTGTGTGACATGCCCTCTGTGGTTGTTTGTGGCTGGCCTCTCTCCTGTGGGCTTGTCCTCTGCAGAGGCTCTCCTTGCCTTCCATTCAGAGTTTGTGGTGTCTGGGACAAATATGGTGAGGTTAAGCTTCGAGGGTCTGTACTCCTGTGAAACGTGACTTTCATCCCACTCCACAAAACTTAAGGCCTGCTGTATTCTGTGGCCAGGTGAGAGATGTGGGTATGGCATTCTTCTAGTCCCCAGCAGGATTTTCTGTTCTCCTGGGACTAAGCAAGGTGGCCTGAGGAAGGCAGTCATAACAGTGTTCCAGGTTTGGGAATCAGTGATTGCAGTTTTGGCAGCAATGTCTTAACCGTCCTGCCTGTGGCCACTTCTCAGTCTGAATCCTGGCGGTCGTAGAGTCCAAGTTTCTTTGGCGCCCATCGAGGCATCTCCACCAACACTGCCCATCATGAATGCACAAAAAGAATTAATAATATAGTCACGTGTCAACAGGTATTGTCTGTGATCATGGTTTCTTGAAAGTGTGCACCTGGTTGCTTGCTGGTGTGCTCTCCAGGAGATACACAGTGTTTTGCAGTTCTGGAGTCTCTGTCTGCAAAGCATGCTGATCTGGAATACCTGGGCTTCAAGACCCTTGGGTTGCAAGATCTAATGTCATCCAGACACTCTCCTTTTCTCCGCCAACAGCTATGGGTCAACATTCAAATTGTGGGTTCTAAGTGTGCTCCTCACCCCTGGGCCTTTGTTTTTGGCCATGGCTCCCTGCACTCTGAAGCACCAACCGTCCAATTTTCTCATAAGCCCTATCTACACCGTTTTCGCATGGTCTCTGTGACTTCTTCTCTCTTTCGATGTGGAGTGTGATTTCTAGTCTTCAGGTCCATTTATGCCATGTTTCCATTGATGTGGTCATCTTCTAGTTTTGCTGATGGCTAAAGAAAAGGCTGGAGCTCCCAGACACTTCTACGATCTCCCTGTTCTCCAAATGCACTGCGGACTCTTATGGAGCCATAAGTAAGAAAGCGTTCCTGTTCTTCTGACATGTGGCGGAATGGGAGAGCACATTGAGCTCTGTCATATCAGTCAGTCACAGAAAGAAAATTACCATACAAATTCACTCAGTCATGGGAGTAAAGACATATGTGAAAAAAACAAGACAAAGGGACAAGCATATAGACTCTAACCAGGCACACAAAATTTGGTGTTTGTTCCAGTCAGGGTAGTCAGAATCTGCCTTGCTAAAAGTGAACAAATTCAACATTCAATGCAGGAAATGTGACCGAACGGGATGTACGGTGAGTTTCCACTGCGTTTTAAGGTGAATTGTGATTGGAATAGCGCAGCTTCATATCTCTTAAAATATCATTTTTAGCGTATTGAGAAACACACACACATCAACAAACACACACACACACAGTTAAAAGAGTCCCACAGAAGTTAGTGAGCAAGTTAGGAATAGCACTCAAGGAAGCAAAATTCAGAGAAAATACCAAAAAAAACCAAAAGGTTAGAGAGTCACAGTAACAAACCGCCCAAACTGGATAAGTTAACTCTCAACCTATCAAGAATAATTAATTAATTAATTAATTAAACAACCATACTTAAAAGACCCCTACAAAGAAGTCTGCCAGCAAATCCAATACCGGAGAGAAAAGTAAAAATCACAAAGAATAATAATATTAACACGGTGTCATCTGGAATTGTCTCTGATCATGGATTCCAGAGTGTCTGCACCTGGTTGCTTGATGGTGTCCTCTCCAGGAGATGCACAGTGTTCTCTGGAGTCTATGTCTCCATAGCATGCTGATATGGAATCCCCAACCCTCAAGATCCTTCAGTTTGAAGAACTTGTGTCATTCAGTCACTGTCTTTTCTCCACCAACCTCTATGTGTCAACATTCAAACTGTGGGTTCTAAGTGTGCTCCTCTCCCCTGGGCCTTTACTTTTGGCCATGGCTCCCTGCCCTCTGAAGCACCAACCGTCCAATTCACCCATAAGCCCTGTCTATACCCTTATCCCATGGTCTCTGTGACTTCTTCTCTCTTTCACTGTGGAGTGTGATTTCTAGGCTTCAGGTCCATTTATGCCATGTTTCCATTGATGTGGTCATCTTTGGTTGTGCTGATGGCTAAGAGAAGCCTGAGCTCGCAGACACCGCTATGGTCTCCCTGTCTTCCAGATGCACTGCGGACTCTTCTGGAGCCATAAGCAAGAAGGCATTCTTGCTCCTTGTGACATGTGGCAGAAAGGGAGAGAGCATTGAGCTGTCATATCTGTCAGTCACAGAAAGATGACTACCATACAATATCACTCACTCATGGAAGTAAAGAAACATGGGAAAATGAAGAAAAAGGGACAGACAATGAGACTCGAACCAGGCACACAAAATTTGGTGTTTGATCCAGGCAGGCTAGTCAGAATCTGCGTATCTAAAAGTGGATCAAATGGGATATTCCATGCAGGAATTGTGGCCCAATGAGGTGTAACGTGAGTTTCCACTCTGTTTGAAGGTGAATTGTGATCTGGAATAGAGCAGCTTCATATCTCTTAAGATATCATTTTTAGCGTTTTCTGAAACACACACACACACACACAGACACAAACACACACAGACACACTTAAAAGAGCCCCACCGAAGTTAGGGAGCAAGTGAGGAATAGCACTTATGGAAGCAAAATTCAGAGAAAATACCATAAAAAACAAAAGCTTAGAGAATCAAAATATCAACCCATCCAAACAGTATAAGTTAACTCCTTACCTATCAAGAATTCATGAATTAATTAAACAACCTTACCTAAAAGACCCCTCCACACAAGTATGCCAGCAAATCCAATGCCTTAGAGAAAAGGATAAATTCCAAGACAACTAAGCACTACCATGACGAGATCATGGGTCATCCATATCTGACTTCTCAGGTAATGATTTTGAACCAGCTTTGGAGGCTTTTGAAGCTGTCCTCAAACCTCTCCCAATACACAGAAATCCAGGTTCAAATCAATTCCCTGGTCCAAAATTCGAGACATTTAATGGTAAGTAAGCTTTTTTCACCTATTCCCAAAATGTAGGAAGAGGGAAGACTCGAATTTACAATGTCCAAAGACCCAATTCACATAAGGACCTTATAGGAAACCAATTGCCTACAAATTTAATCAGTAAGGTAATAAAACTAGAATTCATTTCTCTTCTCTTTCTTTCTTCATATCCATGTGAAACGGCCTGTTTTGCTTTCTATTCACTATTTTTTCTTAATTTCAGCAAGCCAGGCTTTCATCCATCCTACGTTTTTTGTCATAGTGTTCCCTGATTCTTTAATGGCATATACCACAAATTTCACCCTCGTATAATGCCAAACCACCTCCATACCCATTAAGCAGTTCCCTCTTTATGGCATATCTCATCCTCCTGTAACCAAGGTTGGTCCCCAAAGTCCTGAGTCTCTCCTGGCGCATCTCCGTTTCTGATTTCTTCTCTTTCCGTTTTCCGTTAATACTAGTCATGTCCATGGTATTCCTCATGGGCCACATGTGAGTGAACCCATAGGAAATGTACGTGGGTCTGCTTGCATTTTCATTTGGAAATCATTATCTATATCATCATCTTCATAATAGAATTCATTTTTCTTCTCTTTCTTTCTTCTCCTACCTGTGCAACGGCCTGTTTTGCTTTCTCCTCACTATTTTTTCTTATATTCAGCAAGCAAGTCTTTCATCCCTCCTACGTTTTTTGACATAGTGTTCCCTGATTCTTTAATTGCATATAGCACCAAGTGCTCATCCTCATATAATGCCACACCAACTCCAAACCCATTATAAAGTTCCCTCTTTATGGAATGTCCTATCCTCCTCTAACCCTCAGCTTGGTCCCCAGAGCCTGAGTCTCTCCTGTTGTGTCTCCCTGTCTGAATTCTTCTCCTTTCATTTTTCCTTACTACCACTCATGTCCATGGTATTCCTCATGGGCCACATATGAGTGAAGCCATGGGATATTTCCCTTCGTCTGCTTCCATTTTCATTTGGAAATCATCTTCTTCATCATCATCTTCATAATCATCTTTATCCACTAGCCCCCTTAAAAGGGTATCACCGCTCCTTCCACAGTGATGCTAGATTGGGCATGGCAGGCCATCGATGTTGGCCGTTCATTTTCATCTGAATAAAGAGCGTTGCTCCACATGGCTCTCCCCATGACTATGGCCTGTAGCATTAACTAATGATGAAAAGGAGTGCTGACCAGGGCTCTTTCTTTCCGGGTAGTGATCATGCAGAGTTTCACTCTCCATGAAGCCTTTGCAACGGTGTTTAAGGTAATGTCAGGTAGACAGAGCCTTCATCACGTGGGCCTGGTGTTTCAGGACACTAGCAGATAAGGACATGGACAGCACAATGCATACCTACCGTGGCAATTTTTGGGAATGGTGACTTTCCTTCCCTTCTTCCTTCCCTCACCTTCCAAGCTGAAGAAGCACCAAATGCAGACTTTACACCCGAGAAAACATGGGGAAATGAAGATAAGATTGGACCCTCTCACGCAAGGATATCCAACGTCCCAGAGACCTAATGGTACCCAAGAGGCCTAGCTGTTGATTGATATCTCTAGAAATTGTAGTGGAAATAGGAAAACTTTGCTCTCTCTGGAGAAATTTTGGTCTAAAGAATGGTGTACAGAACATCGTTTTCTTATATCTTTGTATAGAATGTGTAAGTGGAAAATAAACATAAGAGACCACGCTGAGTTCTTAAGGCCTGCTTAATTCTGTGGCTAGTTGAGCGGATGAGGGCAGGGCATTCATCTGGTCCCCTGCAGGATTTTCTGTTATCCTGTAACGAAGCCACGTGGCCTGAAGAAGGCCATCCCAGCAGTGTTCCAGATTTGGTAATCCGTGATTGCTGGTTGGGCAGCCAATGTCCTCACCTTCCTGCCTGTGGCCACTTCTCAGCCTTGAGGCTGGAGGTCGTAGAGCCCAAATTTCTTTGGCGCCCATCAAGGCATCTCCACCAACACTGCCCATTAGGAATGCACAGAAAGAAATAAGAATCGTACCACGGTGTCAACAGGTATTGTCTCAGATCATGGTTTCCAGGCTGTCTGCACCTGGTTGCTTGCTGGTGTCCTCTCCAGGAGATACAGAATGCTATCTGGAGTCTATTTCTGCAAAGCATGCTGATCTGGAATCGCCAGGCCTCAAGAACCTTGGGTTGGAAGAACTCGTGTCCTTCAGACAATCTCCGTTTCTCCGCCAACAGCTATGGGTCAGCATTCAAATTGTGGGTTCTAAGTGTGCTCCTCTCCAATGGGCCTTTGTCTTAGGCCTGGTCTCCCTGCCCTCTAAAGCACCAACCGTCCAACTCTCCCATAAGCCCTGCCGACACCCTTCTCCCATGGTCTCTTTGACTTCTTCTCTTTTCGCTGTGGAGTGTGATTTCTAGACTTCAGGTCCATTTATGCCATGTTTGCATTGATGTGGTCATCTTCTGGTGGTGCTTTGGCTGAAGACAAGCCTGGAGTTCCTAGACACTTCTACCAACTCCCTTTCCTCCAAATGCACTGCGGACCCTTATGGAGCATAAGCACGAAGGCATTCTTGCTCCTTGTGACAATGGCAGAAAGGAGAGAGCATTGGGCTGTGTCATATCTGTTAGTCATAGAAAGACAACGACCATACGATTTCACTCACTCATGGAAGTAAAGAAACATGGGAAAAAGCTAGAAAAAGGGACAGGCAATGAGACTCGAACCAGGCACACAAAATTTGGTGTTTGTTCCAGGCAGGCTAGTCAGAATCTGCCTTTGAAAAAGTGGAACAAATGAGACATTCAATGCCGGAAATGTGGCAGAACGGGATGTAATGTGAGTTTCCACTGTGTTTGTAGGTGAATTGTGGTCTGGAATACAGCAGCTTCATATCTCTTAAAATATCATTTTTAGCGTTTGGTACAACACACCCACACACACCCACACACACCACATACACACACTCTTCAAAGAGTCCCACAGAAGTTAGGGAGCTTGTGAGGAATAGCACCCATGGAAGCAAAATTCAGAGAAAATACCATAAAAAAACAAAAGCTTAGAGAATCAAAGTAACAAACTGCCCAAACTGGATAAGTGAACTCCTTACCTATCAAGAATTAATTAATTAATAAACAACCTTACTTGAAAGACCCCTACAAAGAAGTCTGCCAGCAAATCCAATACCGGAGAGAAAAGGATAAATTCCAAGAAACATACGCACTACCATGACAAGATCATGAGCCACACATTTCTGACGTCTCATGTAAAGACATTAAACGCAGCTTTTGAGGCTTTTTAAGCAGTCCTCAAACATCTCCCAACACACAGAAAGCCAGGTTCAAATGAATTCTCTTGTCAACAATTCGAGACATTTAATGGTAACGTCAGCTTTTGTCATCTATGCCCAAAATGTAGGAAGAGGGAAGACTAATTTACAATTTCCAAGACTCAATTCATATAAGGACCTTATAGGAAACCAATCGCATACAATTTTAATCAGTACGATAATAAAATTAGAATTCATTTCTCTTTTCTTTCTTTCTTGATCTCCACGTGTAACGACGTGTTTTGCTTTCCATTTACTATATTTTCTGATATTCGGCAAGCCAGCCTTTCATCCATCTTACATTTCTTGACATCGTGTTCCCTGATGCTTTCATTGCATATACCACCAAGTGCTCATCCTCATATAATGCCACACCAACTCCAAACCCATTATCCAGTTCCCTCTTTATGGCATGACTTATCCTCCTGTAAACCTCAGCTTAGTCCCCAAAGTCCTGAGTGTCTCGTGGTGCATCTCCCTGTCTGACTTTTTCTCCTGCCGTTTTCCCTTACTACTACTCATGTCCATGGTATTCCTAATGGGCCACCTAGGAGTGAAGCCATAGGATATTTCCCTTGGTCTGCTTGCATTTTCATTTGGAAATCAACTTCTTTATTATCATCTTCATAATCATCTTTTTCCACCAGCCTTTAAAAGGGTATCTCGGCTCCTTCCACAGTGATGCTAGAGTGGGCATGGCAGGCCATCGATGTTGGACCTTCATTTTCATCTGAATAAAGAGCATTGCTCAACATGGCTTTCCCCATGTCTATGGCTTGTAGCATTAACTAATGATGACAAGGAATGCTGCCCAGGGCTCTTTCCTGAGGGGTAGCGATCAAGCAGAGTTTCGTTCTATATGAAGCCTTGGCAACGGTGTTTAAGGTAATGTCAGGTAGTCAGGGCCTTCATCCCTTAGGACTGGTGTTCCAGGACACTAGCAGATAAGGACATGGACAGCATAACGCTTCCCTGCCCTGGCAATTTTCCTGGAATAGTGACTTTCCTGCCCTTCTTCCTTCCCTCCACTACGAAGTTAACCAATAACCAAAAGCACACCTTACACCTGAGAAACCAAGGGGAATAGTAGCTAAGAATGGACCCTCTCACTCAGGGACATCAAAAGTCCCAGAGACATATTTGTACCCAAATATGGGTACCCAAATATGTACATATGGGTACATACGCTGCTGATTGAGATCTCTAGAAATTACAGTGGAAATAGGAACAACTTGCTCTCTCTGGAGAAATATTGCTCTTAAGAATGCTCTACAGAACATCATTTACTTTTCTCTTTGTACAGAAGGGGGAAGTGGGAAGGAAACAGAAAAGACCGCCTGAGTTCATGATCAGGCCAGCAGGGTTCTTTCTTGGTGCTTCCCAAGTCATTTTACTTAAAGCCATAGGAATCATATGTCATGAGAATGGGATTGTTGCTTCAGTGAAGTCAGCTTCTATGACGTCACAAATCTCTGAGGTCCAAGAAACCTCTCCTCACCAAACTACGGCTCATCACTTCACCTGGCTGGAGTAGTTCTGGGTCAGCCAGGAGTATCAAAATCACTCCAAACCCCTGGAGCCGCCTGGGGATTTCCCCAAGACAGTTTGTGAAGCGATTTGGGGTCACATTCTCCATGGCCGAATTTGTAGTCTTTGGCCGTGACTGTCACAACCACCCCTCTGGACTCCTGAGAAGGGCAAAATCCACAATTCCATCTTACACATGTAAGGTCAAGAAAGAGTCAGGAGTACAAGCAGTCTCACACAGGCAACTGCACGCCGAACACATGTTCATGGTCCTCATACCATATCAGGATGCATCTGACCAGGAAAAGTGCCCCCCGCCCTCCGAGGGAAGCTAAGAGATAACACCCACAGCCATACCAAATACATATCTCGAGGCTTCAATAATGAGGACACGACTTCTTCTTGCATCTCCAGAAATCGTGCCATAAATTCCTCCCCATTTTCCCAGCTGACCAACCATGAAAAGCAGACCCTACACCCTGGAAGCTTAGGCCCAGGGTGGAGTCATTTGTTTGGAGCTCACAGGATCAAGCACGGAGCATGATGGTAGAGAACCAATCCCCATGGGAAGCCATCGGAAAAGGCTTTTGGGCCATTTACAGGAATATGATGTGAATATACAAAAGGTCTTTATCTTCTCTGTATTCGAAACTCGCATTCTCTTATCTACCCTGAAGCTAATTTCTTTAGGAAGAAGAGATCATGGAGTTCACAAGTTCTGGCACTTGAGAGAGTCTCGGGTGTGTGTGACATGCCCTCTGGGGTTGTGTTGTGGCTGTCCACTCTCCTGTGGGCTCGTCCTCAGCATAGGCTCTCCTTGCCTTCCATTCACAATGTGTGGTGTCTGTGCCAACTACGGTTAAGCTTCGTGAATCTGGTGTGCCTGGAAACATGACTTTCAACCCACTCCAAAAAAATTAAGGCCTGCTTAATACAGTGGCTAGGTGAGAGAATGTGGGCAAGTCATTCTTTTTGTCCCCTGCAGGATTTTCTTTTCTCTTTGGACTAAGCAACATGGCCTGAAGAAGGCAGTCCCAACAGTGTTCCAGGTTTGGGAACCCATGATTGCTGGTTGGGCAGCCAATGTCCTCACCTTCCTGCCTGTGGCCACTTCTCAGTCTTGATGCTGGTGGTCATAGAGCCCAAGTTACTTTAGCGCCCATCGAGGCATCTCCACCAACACTGCCCATCAGGAATGCACAGAAAGAAATAAGAATCGTACCACAGTGTCAACAGGTATTGTCTCTGATCAGGTTTCCATGCTGTCTGCACTTGGCTGCTTGCTGGTGTCCTCCCCAGGAGATACAGAATGTTATCTGGAGTCTATGTATGTAAAGCATGCTGATCTGGAATCGCCAGGCCTCAAGAACCTTGGGTTGCAAGAACTCGTGTCCTTCAGACACTCTCCGTTTCTCCGCCAACAACTATGGGTCAGCATTCAAATTGTGGGTTCTAAGGGTGCTCCTCTCCAATGGGCCTTTGTCTTTGGCCAGGGCTCCCTGCCTCTAAAGCACCAACCGTCCAACTCTCCCATAAGCCCTGTCTACACCCTTCTCCCATGGTCTCTGTGACTTCTTCTCTTTTCGCTGTGGAGTGTGATTTCTAGACTTCAGGTCCATTTATGCCATGTTTGCATTGATGTGGTCATCTTCTGGATGTGCTTTGGCTGAAGACAAGCCTGGAGTTCCTAGACACTTCTACCATCTCCCTTTCCTCCAAATGCACTGAGGACCCTTATGGAGCCATAAGCACGAAGGCATTCTTGCTCCTTGTGACAATGGCAGAAAGGAGAGAGCACTGGGCTGGGTCATATCTGTTAGTCATAGAAAGACAACGACCATACGATTTCACTCACTCATGGAAGTAAAGAACCATGGGAAAAAGTAAGAAAAGGGGACAGGCAATGAGACTCGAACCAGGCACACAAAATTTAGTGTTTGTTCTAGGCAGTCTAGTCCGAATCTGCCTTTCTAAAAGTGGATTAAATGGAACATTCAATGCAGGAAATGTGGCTGAACGGGATGTAATGTGAATTTCCACTGTGTTTGTAGGTGAATTGTGGTCTGGAATAGAGCAGCTTCATATCTCTTAAAATATCATTTTTATCGTTTGGTACAACACACACACACACACACACACACTTAAAAGAGTCCCTCAGAAGTTATGGAGCAAGTGATGAATAGAACTCATGGAGGCAAAACTTAGGGAAAATACCATAAAAAACAAAATCTTTCAGAATCAAAGTAAAAAACCGTTCAGACTGGCTAATTTAACTCCTTAATAACAAATGATTAGTTAATTAATTAATTATTTAATAAATTAAACAACCTTACCAAAGAAACCCCTCCACATAAATCTGCCTGCAAATACAATACCAGAGAGAAAGGATAAATTCCAACACACATACGCAACCATAACAAGATCATGAGGCATAACTCTTGGACGTCTCATGTAAAGACTTTTGACACAGCTTTTGAGGCATTTGAAGCAGTCCTGAAACATCTCCCAACACACAGAAAGCCAGGTTCAAATCAATTCCCTGGTCAACAATTTGAGACATTTAATGGTAATTTCAGCTTTTCTCATCTATTACCAAAATATAGGTATTGCGAACACTCTATTTTCTAATGTCCAATGTCCCTATTCAGATAAGGCATTTATAGGAAACCAATTGCATACAATTTTAATCAGTAAGATAATAAAACTAGAATTCATTTGCCTTCTCTTTCTTTCTTCACCTACATGTGAAACGGCCTGTTTTGCTTTCTATTCACTATTTTTTCTCATATTCAGCAAGCCAGCCTTTCATCCATCCTACGTTTTTTGATATAGTGTTCCCTGATTCTTTTATTGCATATACCACCAAGTGCTCATCCTCATATAATGCCACACCAACTCCATACCCATTAAACAGTTCCCTCTTTATGTCAAGTCTTATGATTCTGTAACCCACAGCGTGGTCCCCAAAGTCCTGAGTCTCTCCTGGTGCATCTCCCTGTCTAACTTCTCCTTCCGTTTTCCCTTACTAATACTCATGTCCATGGTATTCCTCATGGGCCACATGTGAGTGAAGCCATAGGATATTACCCTTGGTGTGCTTGCATTTTCATTTGGAAATCATCTTCTTTAACATCAACTTCATAATCATCTTTATCCAGTAGCCCTTAAAAGAGTATCTTGGCACCTTCCACAGTGATGCTAGAGTGGGCATGGCAGGCCATCGATGTTGGCTGTTCATTTTCATCTGAATAAAGAGAGTAGCTCAACATGGCTCTCCCTATGACTATGGCATGTAGCATTAACTAATGATGACAACGAATGTTAACCACAGCCCTTTCTTTAGGGGTAGCGATCATGCAGCCTTTCACTCTCCACGAATCCTTTGCAACTGTGTTTAAGGTAATGTCAGGTAGACAGAGCCTTCATCCCTTAGGACTGGTGTTTCAGGACACTAGCAGATAAGGACACGGACAGCACAAACCATCCCTGCCCTGGCAAATTTCCTGGAATTGTGACTTTCCTTCCCTTCTTCCTTACCTCACCTTCCAAACTGTCAAAGCACTAATGGTAGACCTTATACCCGAGAAACCATAGGGAACAGAAGCTAAGAATGGACTTTCTCACTCAAGGATATCAAACCTCCCAGAGACCTATTGGTAGCTAAGAGACCTCGCTGTGGATTGAGATCTCTAGAAATTGCAGTGGAAATAGGAACACCTTGCTCTCTCTGGGGAAATGTTGGTCTAAAGAATGGTATAGAGAACACCGTTTTCTTTTCTCTTTGTATAGAATGTGGGAGTGGAAAATAAACAGAAATGACCACCCAAGTTCTTGGTTAGGCTAACAGGGCTCTTTTTTGTTCCTTCCCAGGACTTTCTACTTAAAACCATAGGACTCATATGTCATGAGAATGGGATTGCTGCTTCAGTGAAGTCAGCTTCTGTGATGTTCACAAATCTCTGAGGTCCTAACAACCCTTCCTCACTAAACCAGGCCTCATCACTTCACCTGGCTGGAGTAGTTCTGTGCCGGGCAGGAATACCAAAATCACTCCAAACCGCTGGTGTCGCCTATGTATTTCACCAAGACAGTTTGTGAAGCGATTTGTGGTCACTTTCTTCATGGCCAAATTTGTAGTTTTTGGCCTTGACTGTCATCACCAGCACTCTGGTCTCTTAAGAACGGGAAGAATCCAATATTCCTCTTACCCACATAAGATCAATAAAGTGTCAGGAGTACAAGCAGCCTCACACGGGGATCTCCACGCCTTAAATATGTTAATGGTCCTCACACCCTATCAGGAAGTGTAGTTCTGGGTCTGCCAGGAGTATCAAAATCCGTCCAAACCACTGGAGCAACTTGGGTATTTTGCCAAGAAAGTTTGTGAAGCGAATTGGGGTGACCTTCCCCTTGGCCAAATTTGTAATCTTTGGCCATGACTATCTCCAACACACCTCTGAACTGCTGAGAATGCCAAGAATCCACAATTCCATCTTACCCACGTAAGGTCACGAAAGAGTCAGGAGTTCAAGAAGTCTAACACGTGGAACACCAAGCCATACACATGTACATCATACTCACACGCTATCAGGATGCTTCTGACAAGGAAATGTGCCCCCCGCCCTCCGAGGAAAGCTCAGAGTTGACACGCGCAACCATACCAAAGACATGTCTGGAGTCTTCAACAATGAGGACAAGATTTCTTCTTACATCTCCAGAAAACGTACCATAATTGCCTCCCAATATTCCCAGCTGACCAACCATTAAATGCAAACCCTACACCCTAGATGCTTAGGCCCAGGACGGATTCATCTCTTTGGAGCTCACAGGAACAAGCACGGAGCATGTTGAAAGAGAACCAATACCCATGTGAAGATATCTGAAAAGGCTTTCAGCCTGTTTCAGGAATACAATGAGAATCTACAAAATGTCACTGTCTTCTCTGTATTTTCTGTATTCGAAACACGCATTCTGTTATCTACCCTGAAGAAAATATTTTTAGGAGGAAGAACCCATGGAGTGCCCAATGGCTGGCAATTGAGAGAGTCTCAGGTGTGTGTGACATGCCCTCTGGGGTTGTGTAGTGACTGTCCATACACCTGTGGGCTAGTCCTCTGAAGATTCTCTCTTCCCTTCCTTTCAGTTTTTGGTGTCTGGGCCAAATATGCTGATGTTAAGCTTCGTAGGTATGTTGTTCCTGTGAAACGTGATTTTCAACCCACTCAACAAAACCTAAGGCCTGCTGAATTCTGTGGCCATGTGATAGGATGTGGGCGGGCTTTCTTCTAGCCCCTGCAGAATTATCTGTTCTTCTGGGACTAAGCAACGTGGCCTGAAGAAGGCAGTCTCAATGGTGTTCCAGGTTTGGGAATCTGTGATTGCAGGTTGGGCAGCTAATGTTATCACGTCCTGCCTGTGGCCACTTCTCACTCTTGATGCTGGCAGTCGTAGAGACCAAGTATCTTTGACGCACATCCAGGCATCTCCACCAACACTGCCAATCAAAAATGCACACAAAGAAACAATAATGTTATCGTGGTGTCAACAGATATTGTCTCTGATCATGGTTTCCAGGCTATCTGCAACTGGTTTCTTGCTGGTGTCCTCTCCAGGAGATACACAGGGTACTCTGGAGTCTATGTTTGAAAAGCATGCTGATCTGGAATCCCTGGGCCTCAAGACCCTTGGGTTGCAAGAATTCGTGTCCTTCAGACACTCTCCGTTTCTCTGCCAACAGCTATGCGTCAACATGCAAACTGTGGGTTCTAAGTGTGCTCCTCTCAACTGGGCCTTTGCCTTATGCCATCGCTCCCTGACCTCTGAAGAACCAACCGTCTAATTCTCCCATAAGCCATTTCTACACCCTTCTCCCATTGTCCCTGTGACTTCTTCTCTTTTTTACTGTGGAGTGTGATTTCTAGGCTTCAGGTCCATTTATGCCATGTTTACATTGATTTGGTCATATTCTGGTTGTGCTGATGGCTGAAGACAGGCCTGGAGTTCCCAGACACTTCTACCATCTCCCTGTCCTCCAAATACACTGCGGACTCTTATGAAGCCATAAGCAAGAAGGATTTTTGCTCCTTGTGCCTCGTGGCAGAAAGGGAGAGAGCATTGGTCTGTGTCATATCTGTCAGTCAGAGAAAGACAACTAGCATACGATTTCACTCACTCATAGAAGTAATGAAACATGTGAAAAAGCAAGAAAAAGGGACAGGCAATGAGAGTGTAACCAGGCACACAAAATTTGGTGTTTGTTCCAGGCTGGCTAGTCAGAATCTGCGTTTCGGAAAATGGATCAAATAGGACATTCAATGCAGGAAATGGGGCCAAACGGGATGTAATGTGAGTTTCCACTGTGTTTGAAGGGGAAATGCGATCTGGAATAGAGCAGATTCATATCTCTTAAAATATCATTTTTAGCGTTTTCTGAAACACACACACACACACACTCTTAAAAGAGTCCCACAGAAGTTAGGGAGCAAGTGAGGAATAGCACTCATGGAAAAAAAATTCAGAGAAAATACCATAAAAAAACAAAAGCTTAGAGAATCAAAGTACCAAACCATCCAAACTGGATAAGATAACTCCTTACCTATCAAGAATTAATTAATTAATTAATTAATTAATTAATGGAACAGCCTTATCCAAAAGACTCCTACACAGAAGTCTGCCATCACATCCAATAAAGGAGACAAAATTATAAATTCCAAGACCCATATGCACTACCATGACAAGATCATGAGACATACATATCTGACTTCTCAGGTACTGACATTTGAAGCCGATTTTGAGGCTTTTGAAGGAGTCATCAACATCTCCCAACACACAGAAAGCCAGGTTCAAATCAATTCCCTGGTCCACAATTTGAGACATTGAATGTTAATGTCGGTTTTTCTCATCTATTCCCAAAATTTAAGAAGAGAGAAGACTCTAACTTACAATGTCCAAAGACCCAATTCACATAAGGACCTTATAGGAAAACCAATTGCATACAATTTTAATCAGTAAGATAATAAAACTAGAATTCATTTCTCTTCTCTTTCTTTCTTCGACTCCACGTGAAACGACCTGTTTTGCTTCCTATTCACTATATTTTCTAATATTCGTCCAGACAGCCTTTCATCCATCCTACGTTTTGTGACATAGTGTTCCGTGATTCTTCAATTGCATATACCATCAAGTGCTCTTTCTCATATAAATCCACACCACCTCCATATCCATTAAGCAGTTCCCTCTTTATGGTAGGTCTTATCCTCCTGTAACCCTCAGCTTGGTCCCGAAAGTCCTGAGTCTCTCCTCGTGCGTCTACCTGTCTGACTTCTTCTCCTTCTGTTTTCCCTTACTAATACTCATGTCCATGGTATTCCTTATGGGCCACATAGGAGTGAAGCCATAGGATATTTCCCTTGGTCTGCTTGCATTTTCATTTGGAAATCATCTTCTTTATCATCATCTTCATAATCATCTTTATCCACTAGCGCTTAAATGGGTATCTCGGTTCCTTCCACAGTGATGCTAGAGTGGGCAAGGCAGACCATCGATGTTGAACGTTCATTTTCATGTGAGTAAAGAGAGCTGTTCAACATGTCTCTCCCCATGACTATGGCATGTAGCATTAACTAATGATGACAAGGAGTGCTGACCAGGGCTCTTTCTTTCTTGGAAGCGATCATGAAGAGTTTCACTCTCTATGAAGCCTTTGCAACCGTGTTTCAGGTAATGTCAGGTAGACAGAGCCTTCATCCCTTGGCACTGGTGTTTCAAAAAACTAGAAGATAAGGACATGGACAGCACAACGCATCCCTGCCCTGGCAATTTTCCTGGAATTGTGACTCTCCTTCCCTCCCCTTCCAAGTTGACCAAGAACCAAAGGCAGACCTTACACCCGAGTAACCATAGGGAACAGAAGCTAAAAATTCAACCTCACACCCAAGGATATCAAACGTCCCAGATACCTATTGTTAGCCAAGAGACCTCGATGTTGATTGGGATATCCAGATATTTCAGAAGAAATAGGAACAACTTGCTCTCTCGGGAGAAATCTTGGACTAAAGAATGGTATACAGAACATCGTTTTCTTTTCTCTTTGTATAGAATGTGGAAGTGGGAAAGAAACAGAAAAGACCACCTGAGTTCATGATCAGGCTAACATGGCTCTTCCTATTCCTCGCCAGGACTTTCTACCTAAAGCCATAGGACTCACATGTCATGAGAATGGGATTGCTGCTTCAGTGAAGTCAGCTTCTGTGACGTCACAAAACTCAGAGGTCCTAGCCACCACTCCTCACCAAACCACGCTTCATCCCTTCACCTGGCTGGAGTAGTTCTACGTCAGCCGGGTGTATCAAAATCACTCCAAACCGCTGGAACCGCCTTGGAATTTCCCCAAGACAGTTTGTGAAGCGATTTGGGGTCACCTTCTCCATGACCGAATTTCGAATCTTTGGCCGTGACTGTCACCACCACCCTCTGGACTCCTGAGATTGGCAGGAATTCACAACTCCATCTTACAAACGTGATGTCAAGAAAGAGTCAGGAGTACAAGCAGCCTCACATGGGGACTCCACGCCATACACATGTTCATGGTCCTCACAACGTATCTGGATGCATCTGACCAGGAATAGTGCCCCCACTCTCTGAAGAAAGCTCAGAGTTAACAACTGCAACCATACCAAAGACCTGTCTGGAGTCTTCAACATGAGGACATGAGTTCTTGCATCTCCAGAAATCGTGCCATAAATGCCTCCCAATTTTCCCAGCTGACCAAACATTAAAGTCAGACCCTACACCATAGACCCTTTGGCCCAGGAAGGACTCATCTGTTTGGATCTCACAGGAGCAAGCACGGAGCATGTTGGAAGAGAATCAATCCTCATGGGAAGCCATCGGAAAAGATTTTCGGGCCAGTTTAAGGAATACAACGTGAAACTACAAGAGGTCTCTGTCTTCTATGTATTCGAAACGTGCATTCTGTTATCAACCCTGAAGATAATTTCTTTAGGAAGAAGAGCCCATGGAGTGCCAAAGGCTGGCACTTGAGAGAGTCTCAGGTGTGTGTGACATGCCCTCGGGTTTTGTGTTGTGGCTGTCCACTCTCCTGTGGGCACATCCCCTGCAGAGTCTCTCCTTGCCTTCTTTCAGTGTGTTTGGTGTCTGGGCCAAATATGGTGTTCCTGTGAAACCTGACTTTGAAACCACTCCACAAAACTTAAGGCGTGCTGAATTCTGTGGCCAGGTGAGAGGATGTGGGCAAGGCTTTCTTCTAGTCCCCATGCAGGATTTTCTGTTCTCCTGGGACTAAGCATCTTGGCCTGACTAAGGCAGTTCCAACAGTGTTCCAGGTTTGGGAATCCGTGATGCAGTTTTGGCAGCTAATGTGCTCACCGTCCTGCCTGTGGTCACTTCTCAGTCTTAATGCTTGGGCTGTTGTAGAGCCCAAGTGTCTTTGGCTCCCATCGAGGCATTTCCACCAACACTGCCCATCACGACTGCACACAAAGAAATAATAATCTTACCAAGGTGTCAACAGGTATTGTTTCTGATCATGGTTTCCAGGCTGCCTACAGCTGCTTTCTTGATGGTGTCCTCTCCAGGAGATACTCAGTGTTGTCTGGAGTCTATGTCTGCAAAGAATGATGATCTGGAATCCCTGGGCCTCAGGACACTTGGTTTGCAAGTACTTGTGTCATTCAGACACTCTCCTTTCTCCGCCAATAGCTTTGGGTCAACATTCACATTGTGGGTTCTAAGTGTGCTTCTCTCCCCTGGGGCTTTGTCTTAGGCCATCGTTCCCTGCCCTCTGAAGAACCAACCATCCAATTCTCCCTTAAGCCCTGTGTACACCCTTCTCCAATGGTCTCTGTGACTTCTCTTTTTCGCTGTAGAGTGTGATTTCTAGGCTTTGTTAAATTTATGCCATGTTTACATTGATGTGGTTATCTTCTGGTTGTGCTGATGGCTGAAGACAGACCTGGAGCTCCCAGACACTTCTACCTTCTCCCTGCCCTCCAAATGTACTGAGACTCTTATGGAGCCATGCGAAAGAAGGCATTTTTGCTCCTTGTGCCTCGTGGCAGAAAGGGAGAGAGCATTGGGCTGTGTCATATCTGTCAGTCAGAGAAAGACAACTACCATATGATTACACACACTCATAGAAGTTTTGAAACATGTGAAAAAGCAAGAAAAAGGGACAGGCAATGAGACTCTATCCAGGCACACAAAATTTGGTGTTTGTTCCAGGCAGGGTAGACAGAATCTGCATTTCAGAATGTGGATCAAATAGGACATTCAATGCCGGAAATGTGGCTGAACGGGATGTAACATGAGTTTCCACTGTGTTGAAGGTGAATTGTGATCTGGAATAGAGCAGCTTCATATCTCTTAAAATATCATTTATAGCGTTTTGTGAAACACACACACACAAACACACACACAAACACTCGCACACACACTCTTAAAAGAGTCCCACAGAAGTAAGGGAGCAAGTGTCGAATAACACTCATGGAAGCAAAATTCAGAGAAAATAACATAAAAAACAAAAGCTTAGAGAATCAAAGTACCAATCCGTCCAAACTTGATAAGTTAACTCCTTTCCTATCAAGAATTAATTAATTAATTATTTAGTCTTTCAACAAATATAATACCGGAGAGAAAATGATAAATATGCACTACCATGACAAGATCATGAGTCATACATATCTGATGTCTCAGGTACAGACATTGAAGCGTTTTGTGAAACACACACAAACACACACACACACACACACACACACACACACACACACACACACTCTTAAAAGAGTCCCACAGAAGTTAGGGATCAAGTCAGGAATAGCATTCATGGAAGCAAAATTCAGAGAAAATACCAAAAAAAACAAAAGCTTAGAGAATCAAAGTAACAAACCGTCCAAACTGGATAAGATAACTCCTTACATATCCATAAATAATTAATTAATTTGTTAATTAAACCGCGTTATCTAAAAGACCCCAACAAAGGAGTCAGCCAGCTAATTCAATACCGGAGAGAAAAGGA
This sequence comes from Meles meles, assembly GCF_922984935.1. Classification (NCBI taxonomy): domain Eukaryota; kingdom Metazoa; phylum Chordata; class Mammalia; order Carnivora; family Mustelidae; genus Meles; species Meles meles. The sequence goes on from NC_060088.1 coordinate 17,328,291, forward strand.
TAAATTACAAGACACATACGCACTGCATGACAAGATATGAGTCATACATATCTGACGTTTCAATTAATGACTTTTGAATCCAATTTTGAGGCTTTTGAAGCAGTCCTCAAACATCTCCCAACACACAGAAAGCCAGGTTCAAATCCATTCCCTCGTCTACAATTCGAGACAATTAATGGTAATGTCGGCTATTCTCATCTATTCCCAAAATGTAGGAAGAGGCAAGACGCTAACTTACAAAGTCCAAAGACCCAATTCACATAAAGACCTTATAGGAAAACCAATTGCATACAATTTTCATCAGTAAGATAATAAAAATAGAAATCATTTCTCTTCTCTTTCTTTCTTCATCTCCATGTGAAACGACCTGTTTTGCTTTCTATTCACTATACTTCCTTATATTCAGCAAGCCAGGCTTTCATCCATCGTACGTATTTTGACACAGTGTTCCCTGATTCTTTATTGTATTTTTTTTCCATTTTATTTATTTTTTCAGCGTAACAGTATTCATTCTTTTTGCACAACATCCAGTGTTCCATGCAAAACGTGCCCTCCCCATTACCCACCACCTGTTCCCCCAACCTCCCAGCCCTGACCCTTCAAATCCCTCAGGTTGTTTTTCAGAGTCCATAGTCTCTTATGGTTCGCCTCCACTTCCAAATTTTTTTTTAATAAACATATAATGTATTTTTATCCCCAGGGGTACAGGTCTGTGAATCGCCAGGTTTACACACTTCACAGCACTCACGATAGCACTTACCCTCCCCAATGTCCATAGCCCCCTCCCCCTCTCCTAATCCCACCTCCCCCCAGCAACCGCCAGTTTGTTTTGTGAGGTTAAGAGTCTTTTATGGTTTGTCTCCCTCCCAATCCCATCTTGTTTCATTTATTCTTCTCCTATCCCCCTAAACCCCCATGTTGCTTCTCCATTTCCTCATATCAGGGAGATCATATGATAGTTGTCTTTCTCCGATTGACTTATTTCACCAAGCATGATACACTCTAGTTCCATCCACATCGTCGCAAATGGCATGATTTCATTTCTTTTGATGGCGGCATAGTATTCCTTTGTGTATATATACCACATCTTCTTTATCCATTCATCTGTTGATGGACATCTAGGTTCTTTCCATAGTTTGGCTATTGTAGACATTGCTGCTATAAACATTCGGATACACGTGCCCCTTCGGATCACTATGTGTGTATCTTTAGGGTAAACACCCAGTAGTGCAATTGCTGGGTCATAGGGTAGTTCTATTTTCAACATTTTGAGGAACCTCCATGCTGTTTTCCAGAGTGGTTGCACCAGCTTGCATTCCCACCAACAGTGGAGGAGGGTTCCCCTTTCTCTGCATCCTCGCCAGCATCTGTCATTTCCTGACTTGTTCATTTGAGCCATTCTGACTGGTGTGAGGTGATATCTCATTGTGGTTTTTATTTGTATTTCCCTGATGCCGAGTGACGTGGAGCACTTTTTCATGTGTCTGTTGGCCATCTGGATGTCTTCTTTGCAGAAATGTCTGTTCATGTCCTCTGCCCATTTCTTGATTGGATTGTTTGTTTTTTGGGTGTTGAGTTTGCTAAGTTCCTTATAGATTTTGGATACTAGCCCTTTGTCTGATATGTCGTTTGCAAATATCTTCTCCCATTCTGTCAGTTGTCTTTTGGTTTTGTGAACTGTTTCCTTTGCTGTGCAAAAGCTTTTAATCTTGATGAAATCCCAATAGTTCATTTTTGCCCTTGCTTCCCTTTCCTTTGCTGATGTTCCTAGGAAGATGTTGCTATGGCTGAGGTCGAAGAGGTTGCTGCCTGCATTCTCCACAAGGTTTTTGATGGATTCCTTTCTCACATTGAGGTCCTTCATCCATTTGGAGTCTATTTTCGTGTGTCGTGTAAGGAAGTGGTCCAATTTCATTTTTCTGCCTGTGGCTGTCCAATTTTCCCAGCACCATTTATTGAAGAGGTTGTCTTTTTTCCATTGGACATTCTTTCCTGCTTTGTCGAAGATGAGTTGACCATAGAGTTGAGGGTGGATTTCTGCGCTTCCTATTCTGTTCCACTGATCTGTGTGTCTGTTTTTGTGCCAGTACCATGCTGTCTTGATGATGACAGCTTTGTAATAGAGCTTGAAGTCCAGAATTGTGATGCCACCAACGTTGGCTTTCTTTTTCAATATTCCTTTGGCTATTCGAGGTCTTTTCTGGTTCCATATAAATTTGAGGATTATTTGTTCCCTTTCTTTGAAAAAAATGGATGGTATTTTGATAGGGATTGCATTAAATGTGTAGATTGCTTTAGGTAGCATAGACATTTTCACAATATTTATTCTTCCAATCCAGGAGCATGGAACATTTTTCCATTTCTTTGTGTCTTCCTCAATTTCTTTCATGAGTACTTTATAATTTTCTATGTATAGATTCTTAGTCTCTTTGGTTAGGTTTATTCCTAGGTATCTTATAGTTTTGGGTACAATTGTAAATGGGATTGACTCATTAATTTCTCTTTCTTCTGTCTTGTTGATGGTGTACAGAAATGCAACTGATTTCTGTGCATTGATTTTATATCCTGACACTTTACTGAATTCCTGTACAAGTTCTAGCAGTTTTGGAGTGGAGTCTTTTGGGTTTTCCACATATAGTATCATATCATCTGTGAAGAGTGATAGTTTGACTTCTTCTTTACCAATTTGGATGCCTTTAATTTCTTTTTGTTGTCTGATTGTTGAGGCTAGGACTTCTAGTACTATGTTGAATATCAGTGGTGATAATGGAAATCCCTGCCGTGTTCCTGACCTTAGTGGAAAAGCTTTCAGTTTTTCTCCATTCAGAATGATATTTGGGGTGGGCTTTTCATAGATGGCTTTGATAATATTGAGGTATGTGCCCTCTATCCCTACACTTTGAAGAGATTTGATCAGGAAGGGATGCTGTACTTTGTCAAATGCTTTTTCAGCATCTATTGAGAGTATCATATGGTTCTTGTTCTTTCTTTTATTAATGTGTTCTATCACAATGATTGATTTGCGGATGTTGAACCAACCCTGCAGCCCTGGAATAAATCCCACTTGATCGTGGTGCATAATCCTTTTAATGTACTGTTGAATCCTATTGGCTAGTATTTTTGCGAGAATTTTTGCGCCTGCGTTCATCAAGGATATTGGTCTGTACTTCTCTTTTTTGGTGGGATCCTTGTCTGATTTTGGGATCAAGGTGATGCTGGCCTCATAAAATGAGTTTGGAAGTTTTCCTTCCATTTCTATTTTTTGGTACAGTTTCAGGAGAATAGGAATTACTTCTTCTTTAAATGCTTGGTAGAATTCCCCTGGGAAGCCGTCTGGCCCCGGGCTTTTGTTTGTTTGGAGATTTTTGATGACTGTTTCAATCTCCTTACTGGTTATGGGCCTGTTCAGGTTTACGATTTCTTCCTGGTTTAGTTGTGGTAGTTTATATGTCTCTAGGAATGCATCTATTTCTTCCAGGTTGTGAAATTTGTTGGCGTAGAGTTGCTCATAGTATGTTCTTATAATTGTCTGTATTTCTTTCGTGTTAGTTGTGATCTCTCCTCTTTCATTCATGATTTTATTGATTTGGGTCCTTTCTCTTTTCTTTTTGATGAGTCTGGCCAGAGGTTTATCAATCTTATTGATTCTTTCAAAGAACCAGCTCCTAGTTTCATTGATTTTTTTCTATTGTTTTTTTTTTTTTGGTTCCTATTTCATTGATTTCTGCTCTGATCTTTATGATTTCTCTTCTCCTGCTGGGTTTAGGGTTTCTTTCTTGTTCTTTCTCCAGCTCCTTTACGTGTAGGGTTAGGTTGTGTACTTGAGACCTTTCTTGTTTCTTGAGAATGGCTTGTAGCGCTATATATTTTCCTCTCAGGACTGCCTTTGCTGTGTCCCACAGATTTTGAACCGTTGTGTTTTCATTATCATTTGTTTCCATGAATTTTTTCAGTTCTTCTTTAATTTCCTGGTTGACCCATTCATTCTTTAGAAGGATGCTGTTTAGTCTCCATGTATTTGGGTTCTTTCCAGCTTTCCTCTTGTGATTGAGTTCTAGCTTCAGAGCATTATGGTCTGAAAATATGCAGGGAATTATCCCAATCTTTTGATACCGGTTGAGACCTGATTTGTGACCCAGGATGTGATCTATTCTGGAGAAGGTTCCATGTGCACTAGAAAAGAATGTGTATTCTGTTGCTTTGGGATGAAATGTTCTAAATATATCTGTGATGTCCATCTCGTCCAGTGTGTCATTTAAGGCCTTTATTTCCTTGTTGATCTTTTGCTTGGATAATCTGTCCATTTCAGTGAGGGGAGTGTTAAAATCCCCTACTATTATTGTATTATTACTGATGTGTTTCTTTGATTTTGTTATTAATTGGTTGATATAGTTGGATGCTCCCACGTTAGGGGCATAGATATTTAAAATTGTTAGATCTTCTTGTTGGACAGACCCTTTGAGTAGGATATAGTGTCCTTCCTCATCTCTTATTATAGTCTTTGGCTTAAAATCTAATTGATCTGATATAAGGATTGCCACCCCAGCTTTCTTCTGATGCCCATTAGCATGGTAAATTGTTTTCCACCCCCTCACTTTAAATCTGGAGGTGTCTAACGTCTAAAATGAATTTCTTGTAGGCAACATACTGATGGGTTTTGTTTTTTTTTATCCATTTTGATACCCTGTGTGTTTTGATTGGGGCATTTAGCCCATTAACATTCAGGGTAACTATTGAGAGATATGAATTTAGTGCCATTATTAGCCTGTAAGGTGACTGTTACTGTATATTGTCTCTGTACCATTCTGATCTACTACTTTTAGGCTCTCTCTTTGCTTAGAGGACCCCTTTCAATATTTCCTGTAGAGCTGGTTTGGTGTTTGCAAATTCTTTCAGGTTTTGTTTGTCCTGGAAGCTTTTGATCTCTCCTTCTATTTTCAATGATAGCCTAGCTGGATAGAGTATTCTTGGCTGCATGTTTTTCTCGTTTAGTGCTCTGAATATATCATGCCAGCTCTTTCTGGCCTGCCAGGCCTCTGTGGATAAGTCTGCCGCCAATCTAATATTTTTACCATTGTATGTTACAGACTTCTTTTCTTGGGCTGCTTTCAGGATTTTCTCTTTGTCACTAAGACTTGTAAATTTTACTATTAGGTGACCGGGTGTGGACCTATTCTTGTTGACTTTGAGGGGGGTTCTCTGCATCTCCTGGATTTTGATGCTTGTTCCCTTTGCCATATTAGGGAAATTCTCTCCAATGATTCTCTCCAATAGACCTTCTGCTCCCCTCTCTGTTTCTTCTTCTTCTGGAATCCCAATTATTCTAATGTTGTTTCATCTTATGGTGTCACTTATCTCTCGAATTCTCCCCTCATGGTCCAGTAGCTGTTTGTCCCTCTTTTGCTCGGCTTCCTTATTCTCTGTCATTTGGTCTTCTATATCACTAATTCTTTCTTCTGCCTCATTTATCTTCAGTGAGAGCCTCCATTTTTTATTGCACCTCATTAATATTTTTTTTATTTCTACTTGGTTAGATTTTAGTTCTTTAATTTCTACAGAAAGGGCTTTAATATCTCCAGAGAGGGTTTCTCTAATATCTTCCATGCCTTTTTCAAGCCCAGCTAGAATGTTCAGATTCGTCATTCTGAACTCTTGATCTGACATATTACCTATGTCTGTGTTGATTATGTCCCTAGCCTTCAGTACTGTCTCTTGTTCTTTTGTTTGTGGTGATTTTTTCCGCCTTGACATTTTGTCCAGATAAGAGGATATGAAGGAGCAAATAAACTAATAAAAGGGTGGCAAAGACCCCAGAAAAATGTGCTGTAACCAAATCAGAAGAGACCCCTATGTGGGGGAGAGAAAGGGGATAAAAACAGGTTCTGAAAAAAAAAAAAGGAAAAAAAAGAAAAAAATTTAAAAAATAAAACAAAAAAATATAAAAAAGAAAAAATAAATATGTATATTTAGATGAACTAGTCAAAAACGTTAAAAAAGAAAAGGGTAAAGGTTTTAAAAAATTTAGTAGAAGAAGAAAAAAGAAAAATAAAAAAAATTGAAAAAAGAAAAAAAAATTGAAGTAGCCGCAAGACTAAAGAATCATGGAGAGAAAGCCATGAGTTCCGTGTTTTGCTTTCTCCTCCTCTGGAATTGCTCTGCTGTCTTAGGAATTGAACCTGCTTTCTCCTTGATAGATGAACTTCGTCCTGGCTGGATATTTTGTTGATCTTCTGGGGGAGGGGCCTGTTGTAGTGACTCTCAAGTGTCTTTGCCCGAGGCGGGATTGCACCGCCCTTACCGGCGGCAGGAGTAAGTAATCAGCTCGGGTTCGCTTTTGGGAGCTTCTGTTCCCTGAACGCTTTCCGTAGAGCTCCGGAGGACGGGAATGAAAATGGCGCCTCCCAGTCTCTGGCCCGGAGGATCCGAGAGCCTGGGGCCCCACTCCTCAGTGCGCCCCCAGAGGACAGCACCCAATCACTCCCAATCCCCAGCCACTAGCCGCGCTCTGAGCTCACCCAGCCCGGGACCAGTTCAAGGTAACCTCGAGCTAAGTTCAGTCCTCGGCTCTGTCTCTGCAGCCGGCTTCTCTGTTCTAATACCTGCGAGCTCTCTGACACTCTGACACCCCCGATCCTTCTGTGACCCTGCGGGGCATGGGGCCACGCTGACCCCACGTGGGCTTGCACCTCTGGAGCAATGTCCCTCAGTGGAACAGACTTTTAAAGTCCTGATTTTGTGCTCCGTTGCTCCACCACTTGCCAGAAGCCGGCCCCTCCCCCATGGTCTATCTTCCCGTCGTTTTAGATTCACTTCTCCGCCAGTCCTACCTTTCAGAAAGTGGTTGATTTTCTGTTTCTAGAGTTGCAGATCTTCTTCTCTTCGCTCTCCCGTTGGATTTGTAGGTGTTTACAATGTTTAGATAAGCTATCGAGCTGATCTCCTGCTACCTGATGTAGTCTCAGGCTGCTACTTCTCCGCCATCTTGACTCCTCCTCTCTCCCTGATTCTTTAATTGCATATACCAAGTGCTCATCCTCATATAATGCGACACCACCTCCATACCCTTTATCCATTTCCCTCTTTATGGCAGCTCTTATGCTCCTGTAGCCCTCAGCTTGGTCCCCAAAGTTCTGAGTGTCTCCTGGTGCATCTCCCTGTCTGACTTCTCCTGCCGTTTTCCCTTACTATTACTCATGTCCATGGTATTCCTTATGGGCCACATAGGAGTGAAGCCATAGGATATTTCCCTTGGTCTGCTTGCATTTTCATTTGGAAATCATCTTCTTTATCATCATCTTCATAATCATTTTTATCCAAAGTGCTTAAAAGGGTATCTATGCTCCTTCCACAGTGATGGTAGAGTGGGTGTGGCAGGCCATCGATGTTGGCTGTTCATTTCCATCTGAGTAAAGAGAGTTGCTCAACATGTCTCTCCCCATGACTGTGGCATGTAGCATTAACTAATGATGACAAGGTTGCTGACCAGGGCTCTATCCTGAGGGGTAGCGATCAAGAAGTGTTTCACTCTCCATGAAGTCTTTGCAACGGTGTTTCAGGTAAGGTCAGGTAGACAGAGCCTTCATCCCTTGGGACTGGTGTTTCAAGACACTAGCAGATAAGGACACGGACAGTACAATGCATCTCTGCCCTGGCAATTTTCCCTGGAATTGTGACTGTCCTTCTTTCTTCCTTTCCTCAACTTCCAAGCTGACCAAGCACCAAAGGCAGACCTTCCACCCGAGAAACCATAGGGAACAGAAACTAAGAATGGACACTCTCACCCAAGGATATCCAAACTCCCAGAGACCTTTTGGGAGCCAAGAGGCCTAGCTGTTGATTGAGATCTCTAGAAATTGCAGTAGAAATAGGAACACCTTGCTCTCTGTGGAGAAATGTTGGTCTAAAGAATGGTATACAGAATATCATTTTCTTTTCTCTTTGTATAGAAAGTGGAAGTGGGAAAGAAACAGAAAAGACCACCTGAGTTCATGATCAGGCTAACAGGGCTCTTTCTTGTTCCTCACCAGGTCTTTCTACTTAAAGCCATAGGACTCATATGTCATGAGAATGAGAATGATGCTTCAGTGAACTCAACTTCTGTGACATCACAAAGCTCAGAAGTCCTAGCAACCACTCCTCACCAAACCAAGCCTCATCACTTCACCTGACTGGAGTAGTTCTGCATCAGCCAGGAGTATCAAAATGACTCCAAACCGCTGGAGCCGCCTTGTAATTTCCCCAAGACAGTTTGTGAAGCGATTTGGGGTCACCTTCTCCATGGGTGAATTTGTAGACTTTGATCGTGACTGTAACCAACACCCCTCTGGACTCCTGAGAGAGGCAAGAATCCCCAATTCCAACTTATCGACATAATGTCAAGAAAGAGTCAGGAGTACAAGCAGCCTCACATGGGGAACTCCACGCCATACACATATTCATGGTCCTCACACCCTACCAGGATACTTCTGACCAGGTAAAGCGCCCCCCCGCCCTCCGAGGAAAGCTCAGATTTAACACCCCCAACCATACCAAAGACCTGTCTGGAGTCTTGCAACAGTGAGGACACGAGTTCTTCTTGCATTCTCAAAAATCGTGCCATAAATACCTCCCAATTTTCCCAGCTTACCAATCATTAAAATCAGACCCTGCATGCTAGAAGCTTAGGCCCAGGGCGGACTCATCTGTTTGGAGCTCACAGGAACAAGCACGGAGCATGTTGGAAGAGAACCAATCCCCATGTGAAGCCATCAGAAAAGCCTTTCTTGCCAGTTTCAGGAATACAATGTGAATCTACAAAAGGTCTCTGTCTTCTCTCTATTGGAAACACACATTCTGTTAGCTACGCTGAAGATAATTTCTTTAGGAAGAAGAGCTCATGTTGTGCCCAACGGCTGGCACTTGAGAGAGTCTCCGGTGTGTGTGACATGCCCTCTGGGGATGGGTTGTGGCTTTCCACTCTCCAGTGGGCTCATCCTCTGCAGCGGCTCTCCTTGCCTTCCATTCAGATTTTTTGATGTATTGGCCAAATATGGTGAGGTTATGCCTCGTGGGTCAGGTGTGCCTGTGAACCGTGACTTTCTACCCACTCCAAAAAATTTAAGGCCTGCTGAATTCTGTAGCGAGTTGAGAGGATGTGGGCAGGGCTTTATTCTACTCCCCTGCCGGATTTCCTGAAATCTGGGACTAAGCAACGTGGCCTGAAACAGGCACTCCCAGCAGTGTTCCAGGTTTGGGAATCCGTGATTGCAGGTTGGGCAGCTAATGTCCTCACCGTCCTGCCTGTGGCCACTTCTCAGTCTAGATGCTGGCAGTTGTAAAGCCCAAGTATCTTTGGCGCACATCGAGGCATCTTCACCAACACTGCCCATCACCAATGCACACAAAGAAATAATAATCTTTCCACGGTGTCAACAGATATTGTCTCTGATCATGGTTTCCAGGCTGTCTCCACCTTGGTGCTTGCTGGTCTCCTCTCCAGGAGATACACAGTGTTGTCTGGTGTCTGTGTCTGCAAACATGCTGATCTGGAATCTCCAGGTCTCAAGAACCTTGGATTGCAAGAACTCCTGTCATTCACTCTCCTTTTCTCCGCCATCATCTATGGTTCTACATTCAAATTGTAGGTTCTAAGTGTGCTCCTCTCCAATGGGCCTTTGTCTTGTCCAGGGCTCCCTGCCCTCTAAAGCACCAACCGTCCAATTCTCCCATAAGCCCTATCTACACCCTTCTCCCATGGTCTCTGTGACCTCTTCTCTCTTTCGCTGTGGAGTGTGATTTCTAGGCTTCAGGTCCATTTATGCCATATTTTCATGGATGTGGTCATCTTCTGGTGGTGCTGATGGCTGAAGAGAAGCCTAGAGCTCCTAGACACTTCTAGAGTCTCCCTGTCCTCCAGATGCAATGCGGACTCTTAAGGAGCCATAAGGAAGAAGGCATTCTTGCTCCTTTTGACATGTGGCGGAAAGGGAGAGAGGATTGGGCTGTGTCATATCTGTCAGTCACAGAAAGACAACTACCATACGATATTACTCACTCATGGGAGTAAAAAACATGTGAAAAAGCAAGAAAAAGGGACAGGCAATTAGACTCCAACAGGGCACACAATATTTAGTTTTTGTCCCAGGCAGGCTAGTCAGAATCTGCCTTTCTAAAAGTGGATCAAATGGGACATTCAATTCCGGAAATGTGGCTGAACGAGATGTAACGTGTGTTTCCACTGATTTTGTAGGTGAATTGTTGTCTGGAATAGAGCAGCTTCATATCTCTTAAAATATCATTTTTAGCGTTTGGTACAACACACACACACAAACACACACTCTTAAAAGGGTCCCACAGAAGCTAGGGATTAAGTGGGAAAATGCACTCATGGATGCAAAATTCAGAGAAAATACCATAAAAAACAAAAGCTTAGATAATCAAAGTATCAAACTGTTGAACTGTATAAGTTAACTCCTTACCTACCAAGCATTAATTAATTAATTACACCCTTACTAAAAGACCGATACACAGAAGTCTGCCAGGAAATCCAATACCGGAGAGAAAAAGATAAATTCCAGGACACCTACGCACTACTATGACAAGATCATGAGTCATACATATCTGACGTCTCAGGTAATGACTTTTGAAGTAGCTTCTGAGGATTTTGAAGCAGTCCTCAAACATCTCCCAACACAGAAAGCCAGGTTCAAATCAATTCCCTGGTCAACAATTCGAGACATTTAATGGTAATGTCAGCTTTTCTCATCTATTCCCAAAATGTAGGAAGAGGGAATACTAATTTGCAATGTCCAAAGACCCAATTCACATAAGGACCTTATAGGAAACCAATTGCATACCTTTTTAATCAGTACGATAATAAAATGAGAATTCATTTCTTTTCTCTTTCTTTCTTTTTCTCCATGTGAAATGGCCTGTTTTGCTGTATTCACTATTTTTTCTTTTATACGGCCAGCCAGCCTTTCATCCATGCTACGTTTTTTGACATAGTGTTCCCTGAGTCTTTAACTGCATATACCACCAAGTGCTCATCCTCGTATAATGCCACACCACCTCCATACCCATTAACCAGTTCCCTTTTTATGGCATGTCTTATCCCACTGTAACCCTTAGCTTGGTCCCCAAAGTCCTGAGTGTCTCCTGGTGCATCTCCATCTCTGACTTCTTCTTCTGATTTCTCTTACTACTACTCATGTCCATGGTATTCCTCATGGGCCACATAGGAGTGAAGCCATAGGATATTTCCCTTGGTCTGCTTGCATTTTCATTTGAAAATCATCGGCTTTATCATCATCTACATAATCATCTTTATCCACTAACCCTTAAAAGGATATCTCGGCTCCTTCCACAGTGATGCTAGAGTGGGCATAGCAGGCCAACGATGTTGGCCGTTCATTTTCATCTGAATAAAGAGAGTTGACCAACATGGCTCTCCTCATGGCTTTGGCATGTAGCATTAACTAATGATGACAATGAGTGCTGCCCACGGCTCTTTCTTTCTTTTTTTTTTTAATAAACATATAATGTATTTATATTACATTATAATATCACCAGGTTTACACACCTGTAAATCACCAGGTTTACACAGTTCACAGCCCTCACGATAGAACATACCCTCCCCAATGTCCATAACAACCTCCCCCTCTCCCAATCTCACCTCCCCCCAGCAACCGCCAGTTTGTTTTGTGAGGTTAAGAGTCTTTTATGGTTTGTCTCCCTCCCAATCCCATCTTGTTTCATTTATTCTTCTCCTGTCCCCCTAAACCCCCAATTTGCATCTCCTTGTCCTCATATCAGGGATATCATATGATAGTTGTCTTTCTCCAATTGACTTATTTCACTAAGCATGATACCCTCTAGTTCCATCCGTGTCATCGCAAATGGCAAGATTTCATTTCCTTTGATGGCTGCATAGTATTCCATTGTGTATATATACCACATCTTCTTTATCCATTCATCTCTTGATGGACATCTAGGTTCTTTCCATAGTTTGGCTATTGTAGACATTGCTGCTATAAACATTCGGGTACACGTGCCCCTTCAGATCACTGTGTTTGTATCTTTAGGGTAAATACCCAGTAGTGCAATTGTTGGGTCATAGGGTAGTTCTATTTTCAACATGTTGAGTAACCTCCATGTTGTTTTCCAGAGTGGTTGCACCAGCTTGCATCCCACGAAGAATGGAGGATGTATCCCCTTTCTCTGCATCCTCGCCAGCATCTGTCATTTCCTGACTTGTTCATTTTAGCCTTTCTGATTGGTGTGAGGTGTTATCTCATTGTGGTTTTTATTTGTATTTCCCTGATGCCGAGTGATGTGGAGCACTTTTTCATGTGTCTGTTGGCCCTCTGGATGTCTTCTTTGCAGAAATGTCTGTTCATGTCCTCTTCAAATTTCTTGATTGAATTGTTTGTTCTTTGGGTGTTGAGATTTTTATGTTCCTTATAGATTTTGAACACTAGCCCTTTATCTGATATGTCGTTTACAAATATCTTCTCCCATTCTGTCAGTTGTCTTTTGGTTTTGTTAACTGTTTCCTTTGCTGTGGAAAAGCTTTTGATCTTGATGAAATCCCAATAGTTCATTTTTGCCTTTGCTTCCCTTTCCTTTGCCGATGTCCCTAGGAAGATGTTGCTGCGGTTGAGGTCGAAGATGTTGCTGCCTGCATTCTCCTCAAGGATTTTGATGGATTCCTTTCTCACATTGAGGTCCTTCATCCATTTTGAGTCTATTTTCGTGTGTGATGTAAGAAAGGGGTCCAATTTCATTTTTCTGCATGTGGCTGTCCAATTTTCCCAGCACCATTTATAGAAGAGGCTATCATTTTTCCATTATACATTCTTTCCTGCTTTGTCAAAGATTAGGTGACCATAGAGTTGAGGGTCTATTTCTGGGCTCTCTATTCTGTTCCATTGATCTATGTGTCTGTTTTTGTGCCAGTACCATGCTGTTTTGATAATGAAAGTTTTGTAATAGAGCTTGAAATCCAGAATTGTGATGCTGCCAACTTTGGCTTTCTTTTTCAAAATTCCTTTGGCTATTCGAGGTCTTTTCTGGTTCCATATAAATTTTAGGATTATTTGTTCCCTTTCTTTGAAAAAAATGGATGGTATTTTGATAGGGATTGCATTAAATGTGTAGATTGCTTTAGGTAGCATAGACATTTTCACAATATTTATTCTTCCAATCCAGGAGCATGGAACATTTTTCCATTTGTTTGTGTCTTCCTCAATTTCTTTCATGAGTACTTTATAGTTTTCTGCATATAGATTCTTAGCATCTTTGGTTATGTTTATTCCTAGGTATCTTATAGTTTTGGGTGCAATTGTAAATGGGATTGACTCCTTTGTTTCTCTTTCTTCTGTCTTGTTTTTGGTGTACAGAAATGCAACTGATTTCTGTGCATTCATTTTATATCCTGACACTTTACTGAATTCAAGTTCTAGCAGTTTTGGAGTGGAGTCTTTTGGGTTTTCCACATATAGTATCATATCATCTGCGAAGAGTGATTGTTTGACTTCTTCTTTGCCAATTTGGATGCCTTTAATCTCCTTTTGTTGTCTGATTGTGGAGGCTCGGACTTCTAGTACTATGTTGAATATCAGTGGTGATAATGGACTTCCCTGCCGTGTTCCTGACCTTAGCAGAAAAGCTCAGTTTTTCTCCATTGAGAATGATATTTGCAGTAGGTTTTTCATAGATGTCTTTTATGATATTGAGGCATGTGCCCTCTATCCCTACACTTTGAAGAGTTTTGATCTTCTTTAAATGTTTGTAGAATTCCCCTGGGAAACCGTCTGGCCCTGGGCTTTTGTTTGTTTGGAGATTTTTGATGACTGTTTCAATCTCCTTACTGGTTATGGGCCTGTTCAGGATTTCTGTTTCTTCCTGGTTCAGTTGTGGTAGTTTATATGTCTCTAGGAATGCGTCCATTTCTTCCAGATTATCAGATTTGTTGGCATAGAATGCTCATAGTATGTTCTTATAATTTTCTGTATTTCTTTGGTGTTAGTTGTGATCTCTCCTCTTTCATTCATGATTTTATTGATTTGGGTCCTTTCTCTTTTCTTTTTGATAAATCTGGCCATGGTGTTATCAATCTTATTGATTCTTTCAAAGAACCAGCTCTTAGTTTCATTGATTTTTTCTATTGTTTTTTTTTGTTTGTTTGTTTCTATTTCATAGATTTCTGACCTGATCTTTATGATTTCTCTTCTCCTGCTGCGTTTAGGTTTTCTTTCCTGTTCTTTCTCCAGCTCCTTTATGTGTAGGGTTAGGTTGTGTACTTGAGATCTTTCTTGTTTCTTGAGAAAGGCTTGTAGCGCTATATATTTTCCTCTCAGGACTGCCTTTGCTGTGTCCCACAGATTTAGAACGGTTGTGTTTTCATTATCATTTGTTTCCATGAAATTTTTCAATTCTTCTTTAATTTCCTGGTTGACCCATTCATTCTTTAGAAGGATGCTGTTTAGTCCCCATGTATTTGGGTTCTTTCCAGCTTTCCTCTTGTGATTGAGTTCTAGTTTCAGAGCATTGTGGTCTGAAAATATGCAGGGAATTATCCCAATCTTTTGATACCGGTTGAGACCTGATTTGTGATCCAGGATGTGAACTATTCTGGAGAAGGTTCCATGTGCACTAGAGAAGAATGTGTATTGTTTTGCTTTGGGACGAAAGGTTCTGAATATATCTGTGATGTCCATCTCGTCCAGTGTGTCATTTAAGGCCCTTATTTCCTTGCTGATCTTTTGCTTTAATAATCTGTCCATTTCAGTGAGGGGAGTGTTCAAGTCCCCTACTATTATTGTATTATTATTGATGTGTTTCTTTGATTTTGTTATTAATTGGTTGATATAGTTGGCTGCTCCTACGTTAGGGGCATAGATATTTAAAATTGTTAGATCTTCTTGTTGGACAGACCCTTTGAGTAGAATATAGTGTCCTTCCTCATCTCCTATTATAGTCTTTGGCTTAAAATCTAATTGATCTGATATAAGGATTGCCACCCCAGCTTTCTTCTGATGCCCATTAGCATGGTAAATTGTTTTCCACCCCCTCACTTTAAATCTGGAGGTGTCTTCGTGTCTAAAATGAGTTTCTTGTAGGCAACATACTGATGGGTTTTGATTTTTTATCCATTCTGATACCCTGTGTCTTTTGATTGGGGCATTTAGCCCATTAACATTCAGGGTAACTATTGAGAGATATGAATTTAGTGCCATTATTAGCCTGTAAGGTGACTGTTACTGTTTATTGTCTCTGTACCTTTCTGATCTACTACTTTTTGGCTCTCTCTTTGCTTAGAGGACCCCTTTCAATATTTCCTGTAGAGCTGGTTTGGTGTTTGCAAATTCTTTCAGTTTTTGTTTGTCCTGGAAGCTTTTTATCTCTCCTTCTATTTTCAATGATAGCCTAGCTGGATAGAGTATTCTTGGCTGCATGTTTTTCTCGTTTAGTACTCTGAATATATCATGCCAGCTCTTTCTGGCCTGATAGGTCTCTGTGGATAATTCTGCTGCCAATCTAATATTTTTACCATTGTATATTATAGACTTCTTTTCCCGGGCTGCTTTCAGGATTTTCTATTTGTCACTAAGACTTGTAAATGTTACTATTAGGTGACGGGGTGTGGACCTATACTTGTTGTCTTTGAGGGGGTTCTCTGCATCTCCTGGATTTTTTAATATATTTATTTATTTATTTATTTGAGAGAGAGAGGTCACAGTAGGCAGAGAGGCAGGCAGAGAGAGAGGGAGAAACAGGCTCCCTACTGAGCAGAGACCCCGATGTGGGGCTCGATCCCAGGACCCTGAGATCATGACCTGAGCCGAAGGCAGAGACTTAAACCGCTGAGACACCCAGGCGCCCCACCCCTGGAATTTGATGCTTGTTCCCGTTTTCATATTAGGGAAATTCTCTCTAATAATTTTCTCCAATAGAGTTTCTGCTCCCCTCTCTCTTTCTTCTTCTCTGGAATCCCAATTATTCTAATGTTGTTTCGTCTTATGGTGTCACTTATCTCTCGAATTCTCCTCTCATGGTCCAGTAGATGTTTGTCTCTCTTTTGCTCGGCTTCCTTATTCTCTGTCATTTGGTCTTTTATATCACTAGTTCTTTCTTCTGCCGCATTTATCCTAGCAGTGAGAGCCTCCATTTTTTTCCCGATTTTATTTTTTTTTCAGTGTAACAGTATTCCTTGTTTTTGCACAACACCCAGTGCTCCATGCAAAACGTGCCCCCCTATTACCCACCACCTGTTCCCCCAACCTCCCACCCCTGACCCTTCAAAACCCCCAGGTTGTTTTTCAGAGTCCATAGTCTCTTATGGTTCACCTCCCCTCCCTAATGTCCATAGCCCCCTCCCCCTCTCCCAATCCCACCTCCCCCCAGCAACCGCCAGTTTGTTTTGTAGGATTAAGAGTCATTTATGGTTTGTCTCCCTCCCAATCCCATCTTGTTTCATTTATTCTTCTCCTATCCCCCTAACCCCCCATGTTGCTTCTCCATGTCCTCATATCAGGGAGATCATATGATAGTTGTCCATCAACAGATGAATGGATAAAGAAGATGTGGTATATATACACAATGGAATACTATGCAGCCATCAAATAGAAATGAAATCTTGCCATTTGCGACGACATGGATGGAACTAGAGCGTATCATGCTTAGTGAAATAAGTCAATCGGAGAGCCTCCATTTTTTATTGCACTTCATTAATAGCTTTTTTGATTTCTACTTGGTTAGATTTTAACTCTTTAATTTCTCCAGAAAGGGCTTTTATATCTCCAGAGAGGGTTTCTCTAATATCTTCCATGCCTTTTCAAGCCTGGCTAGAACGTTCAGAATCATCATTCTGAACTCTTGATCTGACATATTACCAATGTCTGTGTTGATTAGGTCCCTAGCCTTTGGTATTGCTTCTTGTTCTTTTGTTTGTGGTGATTTTTTCTGCCTTGTCCTTTTGTCCATATAAGAGGATATGAAGGATCAAATAAAATACTAATAGGGTGGGAAAGACCTCAGAAAAATGCGCTGTAACCAAATCAGAAGGGACCCCAAATTTTGGGGGGGGGGAAGGGGATTAAAAAGAGGTTCAGAAAAAAAGAAAAAATTTAAAAAATAAAACAAATAAAGAAAAAAATATAAAAAAGAAAGAAAAAATATATATTTAGATAAACTAGTCTAAAAACGTTAAAAAAGAAAAGGGTAAAAGTTTTAAAGAATTTAGCAGAAGAAGAAAAAAGAAAGAAAAAAAATTGAAAAAAGAAAAAAAAATTGAATTAACCACAAGACTAAAGAATCATGGGGAGAAAGCCATGAGTTCCATGCTTTGCTTTCTCCTCTTCTGGAATTGTGCTACTATCTTAGGAATTGAACCTGCTTTCCTTATTAGATGAACTTCGTCCTGGCTGGATATTTTGTTGATCTTCTGGGAGCAGGGCCTGTTGTAGTGATTCTCAAGTGTCTTTGCCCGAGGCGGGATTGCACCGCCCTTACTGGGGCCAGACTAAGTAATCAGCTCGGGTTCGCTTTTGGGAGCATCTGTTCCCTGAACGCTTTCTGTAGAGTTCTGGAGGACGGGAAAGAAAATGGCGGCCTCCCAGTCTCTGGCCCAGAGGAGCCGAGAGCCCGGGGCACCCCCAGAGGACAGCATCCAATCACTAATGTATCCCCAGCCTCTAGCCACGCTCCAAGATCACCCAGCCCGCGACCAGTTCAAGGTAACCCCGAACTGAGAGATCATTCCTCAGTTCTATCTCTGTAGCTGGCTTCTCTGTTCTAATACCTGCGAGCTTGGCAAAACTCTGTCACCCCAGATCCTTCTGTGACACTGCAGGACCTGGGGCCACGCTGACCCGGTGTGTGTTTCACCGCGGTTTAGCCTCTGGAGCAATGTCCCTCAGTGGAACAGACTTTTAAATTTCCTGATTTTGTACTCCGTTGTTCCGCTGATTGCAGGGAGCCCCTCCCCATGCAGTCTATCTTCCCATCGATTTAGATTCACTTCTCTGCCAGTCCTACCTTTCACAAAATGGTTGATTTTCTGTTTCTAGAATTGCTGTTCTTATTTTCTAGAAACTCCCTTTGGATTTGCAGGAGTTTGCAATGTTTAGATAAGTTATTGAGCTGATCTCCTGCTACCTAATGTAGTCTCACCCTGCTACTTCTTGGCAATCTTGACTCCTCTCCCCAGGGCTCTTTCTTTACAGGTAGCGATCATGCAGAGTTTCACTCCCAAAGAGCCTTTGCATCGGTGTTTAAGGTAATGTCAGGTAGACCGAGCCTTCATCCCTTAGGACTGGTGTTTCAGGAAACTAGCAGATAAGGACACGGACAGCACAATGCATCCCTGCCATGGCAAATTTCCTGGAATTGTGACTTTCCTTCCTTTCTTCCTTCCCTCGCCATCCAAGCTAACCAAGGGCCAAAGGCAGACCTTACACATGAGAAACAATAGGGAACAGAAGCTAAGTATGGACTCTCTCACCCAAGGATATCAAACGTCCCAGAGACTTAATGGCAGTCAAGAGGCCTCGCTTTGATTGAGATCTCTAGAAATTGCAGTGGAAATAGGAACACCTTGCTCTCTCTGGAGAAATGTTGGTCTAAAGAATGGTATACAGAACATAAAAAAAAAAAAAAAGCTAAGAGAATCAAACTAACAAAACGTCCAAACTGGATGAGGAATGCACAGAAAGAAATAAGAATCGTACCAAGGTGTCAACAGGTATTGTCTCTGAGCATGGTTTCCAGGCTGTCTGCACCTGGTTGCTTGCTGGTGTCCTCTCCAGGAGATACAGAATGTTATCTGGAGACTATGTCGGCAAAGCATGCTGATCTGGAATCGCCAGGCCTCAAGAACCTTCGGTTGCAAGAACCTGTGCCCTTCAGACACTCTCTGTTTCTCCACCAACAGCAATGGGTCAGCATTCAAATGGTGGGTTCTAAGTGTGCTCCTCTCCAATGGGCCTTTGTCTTTGGCCAGGGCTCCCTGCCCTCTAAAGCACCAACCGTCCAACTCTCCCATAAGCCCTGTCTACACCCTTCTCCCATGGTCTCTGTGACTTCTTCTCTCTTTCGCTGTGGAGTGTGATTTATAGGCTTCAGGTCCATTTATGCCATGTTTGCATGGATGTGGTCATCTTCTGGTTGTGCTGATGGCTGAAGACAAGCCTGGAGTTCCTAAACACTTCTGCCATCTCCCTTTCCTCCAAATGGACTGCGGACCCTTTCAGAGCCATGAGCACGAAGGCATTCTTGCTCTTTTGACAATGGTAGAAAGGAGAGAGCATTGGGCTGTGTCATATCTGTTAGTCATAGAAAGACAACTACCATACGATATCACTCACTCATGGAAGTAAAGAAACATGGGAAAAAGCGAGAAAAAAGGGACAGGCAATGAGACTCGAACCAGGAACACAAAATTTGCTGTTTATTCCAGGCAGGCTAGTCAGAATCTGCTTTTCAAAAAGTGGAACAAATGGGACATTCAATGCTGGAAATGTGGCTGAATGGGATGTAACGTGAGTTTCCACTGTGTTTGTAGGTGAATTGTGATCTGGAATTGAGCTGCTCCATATCTCTTAAAATATCATATTACCATTTGGTACAACACACACACACACACACAACACACACACACACACACACACACACACACACACACACACACACTCACTCTTAAAAGTGTCCCTCAGAAGTTAGGGGGCGTGTGACGAATAGCACTCATGGAAGCAAAATTCAGAGAAAATACCATAAAAAACCAAAGCTTCGAGAATCAAAGTAACAAACCGTCTAAACTGGATAAGTTAACTCCTTACCTATCAAGAATTAATTAATTAATAAACAACCTTACTTAAAAGACCCCTACACAGAAGTCTTCCAGGAAATCCAATACCAGAGAGAAAAGGATAAATTCCAAGACACATATGCACTACCATGACAAGATCATGATTCATACATCTCGGACGTCTCATGTAAAGACTTTTGACGCAGCTTTGGAGACTTTTGAAGCAGTCCTCAAACATCTTCCAAAACACAGAAAGCGAGATTCACATCAATTCCCTGGTCAACAATTCGAGACATTTCATGGTTATGTAGGCTTTTCTCAACTATTCCCAAAATGTAGGAAGAGGGAAGACTAATTTACAATGTCCAAAGACCCAATTCATATAAGGACCTTATAGGAAACCAATTGCATACAATTTCAATCAGTAAGATAATAAAACTAGAATTCATTTCTCTTCTCTTTCTTTCTTGAATCTCCTATAACGACCTATTTTGCTTTCTATTTACTATATTTTCTTATATTCGGCAAGCCAGCCTTTCATCCATCCTACGTTTTTTGACATAGTGTTCCCTGATGCTTAAATTGCGTATACCACCAAGTGCTCAACCTCATATAATGCCACACCACATCCATACCCATTATCCAGTTGCCTCTTTATGGCATGACTTATCCTCCTGTAACCCTCAGCTTGGTCCCCAAAGTCCTGAGTGTCTCCTGGTGCATCTCCCTGTCTGACTTCTTCTCCTTCCGTTTTCCCTTACTAATACTCATGACCATGGTATGCCTCATGGGCCACATATGAGTGAAGCCATAGGATATTTCCCTTGGTCCGCTTGCATTTTCATTTGGAAATCATCTTCTTTATTATCATCTTCATAATC
This sequence comes from Meles meles, assembly GCF_922984935.1. NCBI lineage: Eukaryota > Metazoa > Chordata > Mammalia > Carnivora > Mustelidae > Meles > Meles meles. Next base: position 17,348,958 of record NC_060088.1, read on the forward strand.
ATCTTTATCCACCAGCCCTTAAAAGGGTATCTCGGCTCCTTCCTCAGTGATGCTAGAGTGGCCATGGCAGGCCATCGATGTTGGCCGTTCATTTTCATCTGAATAAAGTGCGTCGCTCAACATGGCTCTCCCCATAACTATGGCATGTAGCGTTAACTAATGATGACAAGGAGTGCTGACCAGGGCTCTTTCTTTCCGGGTAACGATCATGCAGAGTTTCACTCTCCATGAAGCCTTTGCAACGGTGTTTAAGGTAATGTAAGGTAGACAGAGCCTTCATCTCTTAGGACTGGTGTTTAAGGACACTAGCAGATAAGGACATGGACAGATCAACGCTTCCTGCCCTGGCAATTTTCCTGGAATTGTGACTTTCCTTCCCTTCTGCCTTCCCTCCCCTTCCAAGCTAACCAAGAACCGAAGGCCGACCTTACACCTGAGAAAACATAGGGAATAGAAGCTAAGAATGGACCCTATCACCCAAGGACATCGAATCTCCCAGAGACATAATTGTACCCAAGAGGCCGCGCTGTTGATTGAGATCTCTAGAAATTGCAATGGAAATAGGAACACCTTGCTCTCTCTGGAGAAATGTGGGTCTAAAGAATGGTACACAGAACATCGTTTTCTTTTCTCTTTGTACAGAAAGGGGAAGTGGGAAAGAAACAGAAAAGACCACCAGAGTTCATGATCAGGCTAACAGGGCTCTTTCTTGTTCCTTCCCAAGTCATTCTACTTAAAGCCATAGGACTCTTATGTCATGAGAATGGGATTGCTGCTTTATTGAAGTCAGCTTCTGTGACGTCATAAATCTCTGAGGTTTTAGAAACCACTCCTCACCAAACCACGCCTCATCTCTTCACCTTCCTGGAGTAATTCTGGGTCAGCCAGGAGTATCAAAATCACTCCAGGCCGCTGGAGCCTCCTTTGTATTTCCCCAAGACAGTTTGTGAAGCGATTTGCCGTCACCTTCTCCATGGCCAAATTGGTAGTCTTTGACCGTGACTGTCACCACCACCCCTCTGGACTCCTGAAGGGCAAGAATCCACAATTCCATCTTACACACGTAAGGTCAAGAAAGAGTCAGGAGTACAAGCAGCATCACACGGGGACTCCATGCCAAACACATGTTCCTGGTCCTCATACCCTATCAGCATGCTTCGGACCAGTTAAAGTGCCCCCTGCCCTCCGAGGAAAGCTAAGAGGTAACACCCACAACAATACCAAATACATATCTCGAGTCTTCAATAATGAGGACACGAGTTCTTCTTGCATCTCCAGAAATCGTGCCATAAATGCCTCCCCATTTTCCCAGCTGAACAAATATTAAAGGCAGACTCTTCACCCTGGAAGCTTAGGCCCAGGATGGACTCATCTGTTTGGAGCTCACAGGAGCAAGCACGGAGCATGATGGAAGAGAACCAATCCCCAAGGGAAGCCATAGGATAAGGCTTTTGGGCCAGTTTCAGGAATATAACCTGAATCTACAAAAGGTCTCTATCTTCTCGTATTAGAAACACGCATTCTGTTACCGACTCTGAAGCTAATTTCTTTAGAAAGAAGAGACCATGGAGTGCGCAAGTTCTGACATTTGAGAGAGTCTCGGGTGTGTGTGATATGCCCTCTGTGGTTGTGTTGTGGCTGTAGACTCCCCGGGGGCTCATCCTCTACAGAGGCTCTCCTTGCCTTCCATTCACAGTGTGTGGTGTCTGGGCAAAATATGGTGAGTATATGATTCATGGGTCTGGTGTGTGTATGAAACGTGTCCTTCAACCCACTCCACAAAACATAAGGCCTGCTGAATTCTGTGGCCAGGTGAGAGGATGTGGGCAGGGCTTTCTTTTAGACCCCTGCAGGATTTTCTGTTCTCCTAGGACTAAGCAACGTGGCCTGAAGAAGGCAGAACAACAGTATTCCAGGTTTGGGAATCCGTGATTGCAAGATGGGCAGCTAATGTCCACACCGTCCTGCCTGTGGCCATATCTCAGTCTTGATGGTTGAGATCATAGAGCCCAAGTATCTTTGGCGCCCATGGAGGCATCTCCAGCAACACTGCCCATACGAATGCACACAGAGAAATAATAATCTTACCGCTTTATCAACAGGCATTGTCTCTGATCATGGATGCTCAAGACCCTTTGGTTGCAAGAACTCATGGCCTCAGACACTCTCCTTTTCTCTGCCAACAGCTAAGGGTCAACATTTAAATTGTGGGTTCTAAGTGTGCTTTTCTCCCCTGGGCCTTTGCTTTTGGCCATCGCTTCCTGGCCTCTGAAGCACCAACCATCCAATTATCCCATAAGCCCTCTCTACACCCTTCTCCCATGGTCTCTGTGACTTCTTCTCTCTTTCGCTGTGGAGTGTGATTTCTAGGCTTCAGGTCCATTTATGCCATGTTTACATTGATGTGGTCATCTTCTGGTTGTGTGATGGCTGAAGACAGGCCTGGAGCTCCCAGACACTTCTACCATCTCCCTGTCCTCCAAATGCACTGCGGACTCTTAGGGAGCCATAAGCAAGAAGGCATTCTTGCTCCTTGTGACATGTGGCAGAAAGGGACAGAGCATTGGTCTGTGTCATATCTGTCAGTCACAGAAAGACATCTCCCATACGATTTTATGCACTCATGGAAGTAAAGAAACATGTGAAAAAGCAAGAAAAAGGGAAAGGCAATGAGACTCTAACCAGGAACACAAAATTTGGTGTTTGTTCCAGGCAGGATAGTCAGAATATGCGTTTGTAAAAGTGGATCAAATGGGACATTCAATGCAGGAAATATGGCCAACGGGATGTAACATGAGTTTCCACTCTGTTTGAAGGTGAATTGTGATATGGAATAGAGCAGCTTCATATCTCTTAAAATATAATTTTTAGCATTTTATGAAACTCACACACACACACACACACACACACACACACACACACACACACACACACACAAGACACACTTTAAAGAGCCCACACAAGTTAGGGAGCAACTGAAAAATATCACTTAGGTAAACAAAATTCAGAGAAAATACCATAAGAAACAAAAGCTTAGAAAAAAGTAGCAAACCGTCCAAACTAACTCCTTTCCTATAAAGAATTAATTAATAATAATTAATTAATTAAATATCCTGACCTAAAAGAAACCTCCACACAAGTATGCCAGCAAATCCAATACCGGAGAGAAAAGGATAAATTTCAAGACACATAAGCACTACCATGACAAGATCATGAGTGATTCATATCTGACGTCTCAGGTAATGACTTTTGAAGCAGTTTTTGAGGCTTTTGAAGCAGTCCTCAAACATCTCCCAACACACAGAAAGCAAGGTTCAAAACAATTCCCTGGTTTCCAGTTCTAGACTTTTAATGGTAATGTCGGCTTTCCTCATCTATTCCCAAAAGTTAGGAAGAGGGAAGACTCTAATTTCCAATGTCCAAAGACCAATTCACATAAGGACCTTATAGGAAACCAATTGCATACAATTTTCATCAGTAAGGTAATAAAACAAGAATTCATTTCTCTTCTCTTTTTTACTTCACCTACATGTGAAATGGCCTGTTTTGCTTTCACTTCACTATTTTTTCTTATATTCGGCAAGCCACTCTTTCAACCATCTAACGTTTTTTGACATAGTGTTCCCTGATTCTTTAATTGCATATACCACCAAGTGCTCAACCTCATATAATGCCACACCACCTCCATTCCCATTAACCTGTTCCCTCTTTATGGCAGGCCTTATCCTCCTGTAACCCTCAAGTTGGTCCCCAATGTACTGAGTCTCTCCTGGTGCGTCTCCCTGTCTGACTTCTTCTCGTTCCGTTTTCCCTTTCTACTATTCATGTCCATGGTGTTCCTCAAGGGCCACAAATAAGTGAAACCATAGGACATTTCCCTTGGTCTGCTTGCATTTTCATTTGGAAATCGTCTTCTTTATCATCATTTTCATAATCATATTTATCCACTAGCCCTTAAATGGGTATCTCGACTCCTTCCACACTGATGCTAGAGTGGGCATGGCAGGCCAAAAATGTTGGCCGTTCATTTTCATCTGAATAAAGAGAGTTGCTCAACATGACTCTCCCCATGACTATGGCATGTAGCATTAACTAATGATGACAAAGAGTGCTGACCAGGACTCTTTCTTTAGGGGTAATGATCATGCAGAGTTTCACTCTCCATGAAGACTTTGCAACGGTTTTTAGGTAATGTCAGGTAGACAGAGCCTTCATCCCTTAGGACTGGTGTTTCAGGACACTAGCAAAAAATGACAAGGACAGCACAATGCATAACTGCCCTGGCAATTTTCCTGGAATTGTTACTTTTCTTCCCTTCTTCCTTCCCTCACCTTCCAAGCTTACCAAGCACCAAAGGCAAACCTTACACCCGAGAAAACATAGGGAACAGAAGCTAAGAATGGACCCTCTCACCCAAGGATGTCCAACCTCTCAGAGACCTAATGGTAGCCAAGAGGATAGATGTTGATTGCGATCTCCAGAAATTGAAGGGGAAATTGGAATACCATGCTCTCTCTGGAGAAATGTTGGCCTAAGGAATGGTATACAGAACATGATTTTATTTTCTCTTTGTATAGAAAGTGGAAGTGGGTAAGAAACAGAAAAGACCACGTGAGTTCATGATCAGGGTAACAGGGCTCTTTCTTATTCCTTTCCATGTCTTTCTACTTAAAGCCATAGGACTCATATGTCTTGAGAATGGGATTGCTGCTTCAGTGAAGTCAGCTTCTGTGACGTCACAAAGCTCTGAGGTCCTAGAAACCGCTCCTCACCAAAGCATAACTCATTACATCACCTGGCTGGAGTATTTCTGGGTCTGCCAGGAGTATCAAAATCACTCCAAACCACTGGAGCCGTCTAGGTATTTCCCCAAGAGAGTTTGTGAAGAGATTTTGGGTCACCTTCTTCATGGCCGATTTTGTAGTCTTTGGCCATGACTGTCTCCACCAACCCCTGGACTCCTGAAAAGGGCAAGAATCCAAAATTCCATCTTACCCACATAAGGTCACGAACGAGTCAGGAGCACAAGCAGCCTCACACGGGGAATTCAAAGCCATAAACATGTGCATGGTCCTCACACTCTATCAGGATACTTCTGTCCATGAAAAGGACCCCCCGCCCACCTAGGAAAGCTCAGAGTTGACACCCGCAACCATACCAAAGACATGTCTGGTCTTCAACAATGAGGACACGATTTCTTCTTAAATCTCCAGAAATCCTGCCATAAATGCTTCCCAATTTTCCCAGCTGACCAATCATTAAATTCAGACCTTACACCCTAGAAGCTTGGGCCCAGGATGGACTCACTGTTTAGAGATCACAGGAACAAGCACGGAGCATGTTGGAAGAAAACCAATCCCCATGTGAAGCCATCGGAAAAGGCTTTCAGGCCTGTTTCAGGAATGCAACGTGAATCTAAGAAACGTGACCATCTTCTCTCTATTCTCTGTATTCGAAACGCGCATTCTCTTATCTACCTAGAAGAAAATATTTTATGAAGAGAGCCCATGGAATGCCCAAGGGCTGGCACTTGAGAGAGTCTCAAGTGTGTGTGGCATGCCCTCTTGTGTTGTGTTGTGGCTGTCCACTCTCCTATGGGCTCATTCTCTGCAGAATCTCTCTTGCCTTCCATTCAGTGCTTGGAGTCTGGGCCAAATATGGTGAGGTTAAGCTCTTGGGTCTCGTGTGCCTGTGAAACGTGACCTTCAACAGACTCCACAAAACTTAAGGCCTGCTTAATTCTGTGGACAGGTGAGAGGCTGTGGGCAGGGCTTTCTTCTAGTCCCATGCAGGATTCTCCAAATAAGCAACGTGGGCTAAGGAAGGCAGTCCCAACAGTGTTCCAGGTTTGGGAATCCGTGATTGCTGGTTGGACAGCTAATGTCCTCACCTTCCTGCCTGTGGCCAATTCTCAGTCTTGATGCTGGCGGTCGTAGAGCCCAAGTATCTTTGGCGCCCATCGAGGTATCTCCACCAACACTGCCCATCACGAATGCACCCAAAGAAATAATAATCTTACCACGGTATCAACTGGTATTGTCTCTGATCATGGTTTCCAGGATGTCTGCACTAGTTGCTTGCTGGTGTCCTCTCCAGGAGATACACAGTGTCCTATGGAGTCTATGTCTGCAAAGCATGATAACCTGGAATCCCCGGGCCTCAAGACCCTTGGGTTGCAAGAACTCATGTCCTTCTGACACTCTCGTTTTCTCGGCCAACCTCTATGGGTCAACATTCAAATTGTGGGTTCTATGTGTGCTCCGCTCCCCTGGGCCTTTGTCTCTCTCCATGGCTCCCTGCCCTCTGAAGCCCCACCTGTCCAATTCTCCCATAAGCCCTATCTACACCCTTCTCCCATGGTCTCTGTGACTTCTTCTCTCTTTTGCTGTGGAGTGTGATTTCTAGGATTCATGCCCATATATGCCATGTTTCCATTGATGTGGTCATCTTATGGTTGTGTTGATGGCTGGAGCTCCCGAAACATCTACCATCTCCCTGTCCTCCAAATGCACTGTGGACTCTTATGGAACCATAAGCCAGAAGGCATTCTTGCTCCTTGTGACACTAGCAGATAAGGACATGGACAGCATAATGCATCCTGCCCTGGCAATTTTCCTGGAATTGTGACTTTTCTTCCCTTCTTCCTTGCCTCAACTTTCAAGCTGACCAAGCACCAAAGGCAGACCTTACACGCTAGAAAACATAGGGAACAGCAGCTAAGAATGGACCCTCTCACCCTAGGATAACAAACATCCCAGAGACCTAATGGGAGCCAAGAATCATCGCTGTTGATTGAGATCTCTGGCAATTGCAGTTGAAATAGGAACACTGGGTGTGATGCCAAAACAATGAACACTGTTATGCTGTAAATAAACAAATAAAAATAAATAAATTAAAAAAAAAGAAATAGGAACCCCTTGCTCTTTCTGGAGAAATATAGGTCTAAGTAATGGTATAATGGGCGCCTGAGTGGCTTAGTTGGTTAAAGCCTCTGCCTTCAGCTAAGGTCCTGAACCCAGGGTCCTGGGATCGAGCCCTATATCGGGCTCTCTCTCAGCGAGGAGCCTGCATCCCTTCCTCTCTCTGCCTGCCTCTCTACCTACTTGTGATCTCTGTCTGTCAAATAAATAAATAAAATCTTTAAAAAAAGAATGGTATACAGAACATCGTATTCTTTTCCCTTTGTATAGAAAGTGGAAGTGGGAAAGAAACAGAAAAGACCACCTGAGTTCATGATCAGGCTAACAGGGCTCTTTATTGTTCCTTCCCAGTCCTATTTGCCATAGGACTCCTATGTCATGAGAATGGGATTGCTGCTTCAGTGCAGTCAGCTTCTGTGACGTCACAAACTCTGAGGTCCTAGCAACCACTCCTCACCAAACCGTGCATCATCACTTCACCTGGCTGGAGTAGTTCTGATTCAGCCAGTAGTATCAAAATCACTCCAAACCGCTGAAACCGCCTGGGGATTTCCCCAAGACAGTTTTTGAAGAGATTTGGGGTCACCTTCTCCTTGGCCGGATTTGTAGTCTTTGGATGGGACTGTCACTACCACCCCTCACCCAACCACTCCTGAGAAGGGCAAGAATCCACAATTCCAACTTACCCACGTAAGGTCAAGAAAGAATCAGGAGTACAAGCAGCCTCACACGGGGAACTCCATGCCAAACACATGTATATGTTCTTCCCACCCTATCACGATGCTTCTGACCAGGAAAAGCGCCCCACCTTTGAGGAAAGCTCAGTACTAACACCCGCTACCATACCATAGACATATCTGGAGTCTTCAAAAGTGAGGACAAGATTCCTACTTGCATCTCCAGAAATCGTGCCATAAATGCCTCCCAATATTCCCAGCTGACAAAAAAAACATTAAAAGCAGACACTACACCCTAGAAGCATAGACCCAGGGTTGACTAATCTGTTTTGAGCTCACAGGAACAAGCAAGGAGCATGTTGGAAGAGAGACAATCCCCATGTGAAGCCATCAGTAAAGGCTTTCGGGACAGTTTCAGGAATACAACACGAATCTACAAAAGGTGTCTGTCTTCTCTGTATTCGAAACGCACATTCTGTTATCTTCCCTGAAGTTAATTCCTTTAGAAAGAAGAGCTCATGAGGCCCAAGGGCTGGCACTTGAGAGAGACTCAGGTGTGTGTGATATGCCCTCTGGGTTGTGTTGTGGCTGTCCACTCTCCTGTGGGCTCGTCTGCAGCAGAGGCTCTCCTTGCCTTCCAATCAGAGTGTTTGGTGTCTGGTCCAAATATGGTGAGTTTAAGTTTCGTGCGTCTGATGTGCCTGTGAAACGTGACTTTCAACACACTCCACAAAACTTAAGGCCTGCTGAATTCTGTGGCCTGGTGTGGATGTGGCCGGGCTTTCTTCTAGTCCCCTGCAGGATTTCTTGTTCTCCTGGGACTAAGCAACATGACCTGAAGAAGGCCGTCCCAACAGTGTTCTTGGTTTGGGAATCCGTGATTGCAGGTTGGGCAGCGAATGTCCTCACTCTAACCCTCACGAATGCACACAAAGAAAAATAATCTTACTACAGTGTCAACAGTTATTGTCTCTGATCATGGTTTTCCAAGCTGTCTTCCCCTGTTTGGTTGTTGGTGTCCTCTCCAGGAGATACACAGTGTTCTCTGGAGTCTCTGTCTACAATGCAGGCTGCTCTGGAATTCCTGGGCCTCAAGACCCTTTGGTTGAAAGACCTCGTGTCCTTCATACACTCTCCATTTCTCCGCCAAAGCTATGGGTCAACATTCAATTTGTGGCTTCTAACTGTGCTCCGCTCCCCTGGGCCTTTGCCTTTGTCCATGGCTTTCTTCCCTCTGAAGCTCCAACCATTCAATTCTCCAATAAGCCCTGTCTGCACCCTTCTCACATTGTCTCTGTGACTTCTTCTCTCCTTCGCTGTGGAGTGTGATTTCTAGGATTCAGGTCCAATTATGCCATGTTTACATTGATGTGGTCATCGTCTGCTTGTGTTGATGCCTGGAGCTCCCAGACACTTCTACCATCTCCCTGTCCTCCAAATCCATTGCAGACTCTTATGGAGCCATAAGCAAGAAGGCCTTCTTGCTCCTTGTGACATGTGGCAGAAAGGGAGAGAGCATTGCACTGTGTCATATCTGTAAGTCCCAGAAAGACAATTTCCATATGATTTCACTCACTCATGGAAGAAAAGAAATATGTGAAAAAGCAAGAAAACTGGACAGGCAAATAAACTCTAACCAGGTACGCAAAATTTGGTGTCTGTCCAAGGAAGGCTAGTCAGAATCTGCTTTGCTAAAAGTGGATCAAATGGGACATTCAATGCAGGAAATGTGGCCTAAAGAGATGTAATGTGAGTTTCCACTGTGTTTGAAGTAAAATTGTGATCTGGAATAGAGCAGCTTCATATCTCTAAAAATATCATTTTTAGCATTTTGTGAAACTCAAACACACACACACACACACACACACACACACACACACACACACTTAAATGGGTCTGACAGAAATTAGGGAGCAAGTGAGGAATAACACTCATGGAAGCAAAATTCAGAGAAAATACCATAAAAAACAAAAGCTTAGAGAATCAAAGTAACAAACTGTCCAAACTGGATAAGTTAACTCCTTTCTGTATTAATTAATTAATTTAACAACCTTAACTAAAGGACCCCTCAACAGAAGTATGCCAGCAAATCCAATACCGGAGAGAAAAGGATAAATTCCAAGACACATACACACTAACATGGCAAGATCATGAGACATACATATCTTACATCTCAAGTAATGACTTTAGAAGCAGCCTTTGAGGCTTTTGAAGCCATCCTCAAAGTTCTCCCAACACACAGAAAGCCAGGTTCAAATCATTCCCTGTTCCACAATTCGAGACATTTAATGGTAATATTGCTTTTTCTCATCTATTCCCAAATATAGGAAGAGGAAAGACTCTAATTTTCAATGTCTAAAGACCCAACTCACATAAGGACCTTATAGGAAACCAAATGCATACAATTTTAATCAGTAAGATAATAAAGCTAGAATTCATTTCTCTTCTCTTTCTTTCTTCCTCTCTTTGTGAAATGGCCTGTTTTGCTTTCTATTCACTATTTTTCTTTATATTTGGCAAGCCAGCATTTCATCCATCCTACGTTTTTTGACATAGTGTTCCCTGAGTCTTTAATTGCATATACCACCAAGTGCTCATCCTCATATAGTGCTATCCCAATTCCATACCCATTAACCAGTTCCCTCTTTATGGCATGTCTTATTCTCCTATAAATCTCAGCTTGGTCCCCAAAGTCCTGAATCTCTCCCGGTGCGTCTCCCTGTCTGACAACTTCTCCTTCCGTTTTCCCTTATACTACTAATGTCCAAGGTATTCCTCATGGGAATCATAGTAGTGAAGCCATAGGATATTTCCCTTGGTCTGCTTGCATATTCATTTGGAAATCATCTTCTTTACCATCATCTACATAATCATTTTTATCCAAGAGCCCTTAAAATGGTTTCTCAGCTACTTTCACAGTTATGCTTGAGTGGACATGGCAGGCCGTCGATGTTTTCCATTCATTTTCATCTGAATAAAGAGAGCTGCTCAACAGGGCTCTGCCCGTGACTATGGCATGTAGCTTAACTAATGATGACAAGAGTGCTGACCGGGGCTCTTTCTTTAGGGGTAGCGATCATGCAGATTTTCCCTCTCCATGAAGCCTTTACAATGGTGTTTAAGTTAATGTCAGGTAGACAGATCTTTCATCCCTTAGGACTGCTGTTTCAGGAAACTAGCAGATAAGGACACAGACAGCACAACACATCCCTGCCTTGGTAATTTTCCTGGAATTGTGACTTTCCTTCCCTTATTATGTCCCATGCCTTCCAAGCTGACCAAGCACCAAAGGCAGACCTTACACCCAAGAAACCATAGGGAATAGAATCTAAGAATGGACCCTCTCACCCAAGGATATCCAACCTCCAAGAGACCTAATGGTAGCCAAGAGGCCTCGCTGTTGATTGAGATCTATAGAAATTGCAGTGTAAATAGGAACACCTTGCTCTCTCTGGAGAAATGTTGTTCTAAAGAATGATACACAGAACATCGTTTTCTTTTCTCTTTGTACAGAAAGTGGAAATGGGAAAGAAACAGAAAATGCCCCCTGAGTTCATGATCAGGCTAACTGGGCTCTTTCTTATTCCTTCCCATGTCTTTCTACTTAAAGCCATTGGACTCATATGACATGAGAATTCGATTGCTGCTTCAGTGAAGTCAGCTTCTGTGACGTCACAAAACTCTGAGATCCTAGCAACCACTCCTCACCAAACCATGCCTCAACACTTCACCTTGCTGGAGTAGTTCTGTGTCAGCCAGGAGTATCAAAACCACTCCAAACCGCTGGAGCCGCCTGGGTATTTCTCCAAGAGAGTTTGTGGATCTTTTGGGGTCATCTTCTCCATGGCCGATTTTGTAGTCTTTGTCCGTGACTGTCACCACCACACCTCTGGACTACTGAGAAGGGCAAGAATCCACAATTCCACATTACCCACATAATGTCAAGAAAGAGTCAGGAGTACAAGCAACCTCACACGGCGAACTCCATGCCATACACATGTTCATGGTCCTCACAGACTATCAGGATGCTTCTGACCAGGAAAAGTGCCCCCCCGAACTCTGAGGAAAGCTCAGAGTTAACACCCGCAACCATACCAAAGACATGTCTGGAGTCTTCAACATTGAGGACAAGAGTTCTTCTTGCATGTCCAGAAATAATGCCATTAATGCCTCCCAATTTTCCCAGCTGACCAATAATTAAAGACACACCCTACACCCTAAAAGCTTAGGCCCAGAAGGGACTCCTCTGTTTGGAGCTCACAGGAGTAAGCACGGAGCATGTTGGAAGAGAAACAATCCTCATGGGAAGCCATCAGAAGACTTGCAGGCCTCTTTCAGGAATACAACGTGAATCTACAAAAGGTCTCTGTCTTCTCTGTATTCGAAACGCGCCTTCTGTTATCTACCCTGAAGATAATTTCTTTCAGAAGAAGAGCTCATGGAGTGCCCAAGGGAGGCACTTGAGAGAGTCTCAGGTGTGTGTGACCTGCCCTCTGGGGTTGTGTAGTGGCTGTCCACTCTCCTGTGGGCTCATCATCTGCAGAGGCTCTCCTTGCCTTTCATTCAGATTTTTTGGTGTCTTGGCCAAATATGTTGAGGTTAAGCTTCATTGATTTGGTGTGCCTGGAAACATGACTTTCAACCCATTCCACAAAACGTAAGGCCTGCTGAATTCTGTGGCCAGGTGAGAGGATGTGGGCAGGATTTTCTTCTAGTCCCCTGCAGGATTTCCTGTTCTCCTGGGACTAAGCAACTTGGCCTGACGACGGCAGTCCCAACAGTGTTCCAGGTTTCGGAATCTGTGATTGTATATAAAGCAAATGATGTCCTCACCGCCGTGCCTGGGGCATTTCTCAGTCTTGATGCTGGTGGGAGTAGAGCCCAAGGATCTTTTGCGCCCATGGAGGGATCTCCACCAACACTGCCCATCACGAATGCACACAAAGAAATAATAATCTTATACGTATAAACAGGCATTGTATCTGATAATGGTTTCCAAGTTGTCTACACAGGTTTGCATACTGGTGTCCTCTCCAGGAGAAATACAGTGTTCTTCAGTTCTGGAGTCTATGTCTGCAAAGCATGCTGATCTGGATTCTCCGGTCCTCAAGAACCTTGGGTTGCAGGAACTCAAATCATTCAAACTCCTTTCTCTGCCAACGGCTATGGGTCAAAATTCAAATTGTGGGTTCTAAGAGTGCTCCTCTCCCCTGGGCCGTTGTCTTTGGCCATGGCTCCCTGCCCTCTGAAGCCCCAACCGTCCAATTCTCCCATAAGCCCTGTCTACCCCTTCTCCCATGGTCTCTGTGACTTCTCTCTTTCACTGTGGAGTGTGATTTCTAGGATACAGGACCATTTATGCCATATTTACATTGAGGAGGTCTTCATCTGGTGGTACAGTTGACTGAGGACAAGTCTGGAGCTCCCAGACACACACATCCACAATCTCCCTCTCCTCCATAAAGAGGGAACTGGATAAGGGTAGGGACGTGGTGTGGCATTATATGAGAATGAGCACTTGGTGGTATATGCAATTAAAGAATCAGGACACACTATGTCAAAAAAGTAGGATGGATGAAAGGCTGACTTGCCAAATATAAGTAAATATAGTGAATAGAAAGCAAAACAGGTCGTTGCGCATGGAGATGATGATAGAAAGAGAAGAGAAATGAATGATATTTTCATTATCTTTCTGTTTAAAATTGTATGCACTTGGTTTTCTATAAGGTCCTTATGTGAATTGGGTCTTTAGACATTGTACGTTAGAGTCTTCCCTCTTCCTACATTTTGGGAATAGATGAGAAAAGCCGACATTACCATTAAATGTCTCAAATTGTGGACCAGGGAATTGATTTGAACATGGCTTTCTGTGTATTGGGAGATGTTGAAGGACGGCTTCAAAAGCCTCAAAAGCTGCTTCAAAAGTCATTACCTGAGACGTCAGATATGTATGACTCCTGATCTTGTCATGGTAGTGCATATGTGTCTTGGAATTTATCCTTTTCTCTCCGGTATTGGATTTGCTGGCAGACTTCTGTGTAGGGTTCTTTTAGGTAAGGCTGTTAAATATTAATTGTTGATAGGTAAGTCGTTAACTTATCCAGTTTGGATGGTTTTTTATTTGATACTCTTTTGTTTTTTTATGGTATTTTCTCTGAATTTTGTTTCCATGAGTGCTATTCCTCACTTGCTCTCTAAATCCTGTGGGACTCATATAAGTGAGCGTGTGTGTGTGTGTATGTGTGTGTGTGTGTGTGTGTATGTCTTTCACAAAACGCAAAATGATATTTTAAGAAATATGAAGTTGCTCTATCCAGATCACAATTCACTTTCAAACACAGAGGAAACTCACGTTACATCCCGTTCAGCCACATTTCCTGCATTGAATGTCCCATTTGATCCATGTTTAGAAAAGCAGATTCTGACTAGCCTGCCTGGAAAAAACACAAAATTTTGTGTGCCTGATTAGACTCTAATTGCCTGTCCCATTTTCTTGCTTTTTCACATGTTTCTTTACTTTCATGAGTGAGTGGAATCATATGGTAGTTGTCTTTCTGTGAAAAAAAAAATCTTAGAGAATCAAAGTAAGAAAACACCCAAACTGGATAAGTTAACTCCTTACTATAAAAATTAATTAATTAATTAAACAATTTACCTAAAAGATCCCTCCACGCAAGTATGCCATCAAATCCAACACCGGAGAGAAAAGGATAAACTTTAAGACACATACGCACTACCATGACAAGATCATGAGTTACACATATCTGAAGACCCAGGTAATGACTTTTTTTTCCATTTTATTTATTTTTTCAGCGTAACAGTATTCATTCTTTTTGCACAACACCCAGTGCTCCATGCAAAACGTGCCCTCCCCATTACCCACCACCTGTTCCCCAACCTCCCACCCCTGAACCTTCAAAACCCTCAGGTTGCCCCAACCTCCCACCCCTGACCCTTCAAAACCCTCAGGTTGTTTTTCAGAGTCCATAGTCTCTTATGGTTCGCCTCCCCTCCCCAATGTCCATAGCCCGCTCCCCCTCTCCCAATCCCACCTCCCTCCAGCAACCCCCACTTTGTTTTGTGAGATTAAGAGTCATTTATGGTTTGTCTCCCTCCCAATCCCATCTTGTTTCATGTATTCTTCTCCTATCCCCGTAACCCCCCATGTTGCTTCTCCATGTCCTCATATCAGGGAGATCATATGATAGTTGTCTTTCTCTGATTGACTTATTTCACTAAGCATGATACGCTCTAGTTCCATCCACGTCGTCGCAAATGGCAAGATTTCATTTCTTTTGATGGCTGCATAGTATTCCATTGTGTATATATACCACATCTTCTTTATCCATTCATCTGTTGATGGACATCTAGGTTCTTTCCATAGTCTGGCTATTGTAGACATTGCTGCTATAAACATTCGGGTACACGTGCTCCTTCGGATCACTATGTTTGTATCTTTAGGGTAAATACCCAGTAGTGCAATTGCTGGGTCATAGGGTAGTTCTATTTTCAACATTTTGAGGAACCTCCGTGCTGTTTTCCAGAGTGGTTGCAGCAGCTTGCATCCCCACCAACAGTGGAGGAGGGTTCCCTTTTCTCCGCATCCTCGCCAGCATCTGTCATTTCCTGACTTGTTAATTTTAGCAATTCTGACAGGTGTGAGGTGATATCTCATTGTGCTTTTGATTTGTATTTCCCTGATGCCGAGTGACGTGGAGCACTTTTTCATGTGTCTGTTGGCCATCTGGATGTCTTCTTTGCAGAAATGTCTGTTCATGTCCTCTGCCCATTTCTTGATTGGATTCTTTGTTCTTTGGGTGTTGAGTTTGCTAAGTTCCTTATAGATTTTGGATACTAGCCCTTTATCTGATATGTCCTTTGCAAATATCTTCTCCCATTCTGTCAGTTGTCTTTTGGTTTTGTTAACTGTTTCCTTTGCTCTGCAAAAGCTTTTGATCTTGATGAAATCCCAATAGTTCATTTTTGCCCTTGTTTCCCTTGCCTTTGCCGTTGTTCCTAGGAAGATGTTGCTACGGCTGAGGTCGAAGAGGTTGCCGCCTGCATTATCCTCAAGGATTTTGATGGATTCCTTTCTCACATTGAGGTCCTTCATCCATTTGGAGTCTATATTCGTTTTTGGTGTAAGGAAGTGGTCCAATTTCATTTTTCTGCATGTGGCTGTCCAATTTTCCCAGCACCATTTATTGAAGGGGCTGTCTTTTTTCCATTGGACATTCTTTCCTGCTTTGTCGAAGATTAGTTGACCATAGAGTTGAGGGTAGATTTCTGGGCTCTCTATTCTGTTCCACTGATCTATGTGTCTGTTTTTGTGCCAGTACCATGCTGTCTTGATGATGACAGCTTTGTAATAGAGCTTGAAGTCCGGAATTGTGATGCCACCAACTTTGGCTTTGTTCTTCAATATTCCTTTGGCTATTCGAGGTCTTTTCTGGTTCCATATAAATTTTAGGATTATTTGTTCTATTTCTTTGAAAAAAATGGATGGTATTTTGATAGGGATTGCATTAAATGTGTAGATTGCTTTAGGTAGCATAGACATTTTCACAATATTTATTCTTCCAATCCAGGAGCATGGAACATTTTTCCAATTGTTTGTGTCTTCCTCAATTTCTTTCATGAGTACTTTATAGTTTTCTGCATATAGATTCTTAGCGTCTTTGGTTAGGTTTATTCGTAGGTATCTTATAGTTTTGGGTGCAATTGTAAATGGGACTGACTCCTTAATTTCTCTTTTTTCTGTCTTGTTGTTGGTGTACAGAAATGCAACTGATATCTGTGCATTGATTTTATATCCTGACACTAATTAATTAAACAAATTTACCTAAAAGATCCCTCCATGCAAGTATGCCATCAAATCCAATACCGGAGACAAAAGGATAAACTTTAAGACACATATGCACTACCATGACAAGATCATGAGTTACACATATCTGAAGACCCAGGTAATGACTTTTGAAGCAGCTTTGGAGGCTTTTGAAGCAGTCCTCAACCATTTTCCAACACACAGAAAGCCAGGTTCAAATCAATTCCCTGGTCCACAATTCGAGACATTTAATGGTAATGTTGGCTTTTCTCAACTTTTCCCAAAATGTAGGAAGAGGGAAGACTCTAATTTACAATCTCTAAAGACCCAATTCACATAAGGACCTTATAGGAAAACAATGGCATGCAATTTTAATCAGTAATTTAATAAAACTAGAATTCATTCCACTTCTCATTCTTTCTTCACCTACATGTGAAACGGCCTGTTTTGCTTTCTCGTCACTATTTTTTTCTTATATCCGGCAAGCCAGTCTTTCATCGATTTAACGTTTTTTGACATAGTGTTCCCTGATTCTTTAATTGCATATACCACCAAGTGCTCATCCTCAAATAATGCAACACCTCCTCACTACCCATTAAACAGTTCCCTCTTTACGGCATGTCCTATCATCCTCTACCAGCAGTTTTGACACCAGAACCTGAGTCTATCCTGGTGCATCTCCCTGTCTGAATTCTTCTCCTTTTATTTTCCCTTCCTACTACTCATGTCCATGGTATTTTTCAGGGGCCATATATGAGTAAAGACATAGGATATTTCCCTCGGTCTGCTTGCATTTTCATTTGGAAATCATCTTCTTTATCATCATCTTCATAATCATCTTTACCCACTAGCCCCCTTAAAAGGGTATTACCACCCCTTCTACAGTGATGCTAGAGTCGGCATGGCAGGCCATCGATGTTGGCCTTTCATTTTCATCTGAATAAAGAGCGTTGCTCAACATGGCTCTCCCCATGACTATGGCATGTAGCATTAACTAATAATGACAAGGATTGCTGACCAGGGCTCTTTCTTTAGGGGTAGCGATCATGCAGATTTCACTCTCCATGAAGCCTTTGCAATGGTGTTTAAGGCAATGTCAGGTAGACAGAGCCTCCATCCCTTGGGACTGGTGTTTCAGGACACTAGCAGATACGGACACGGACAGCACAATGCATCCCTGCCCTGGCCATTTTCCTGGAATGATGACTTTCCTTCCCTTCTTCCTTCCCTCACCTTAAAAGCTGACCAAGCACCAATGGCAGACCTTATACACTAGAAACCATAGGGAACAGAAGCTAAGAATAAACCCTCTTACCCAAGGATATCCAACCTCCCAGAGACCTAATGGTAGCCAAGAGGCCTCGCGGTTGATTGCGATCTCTAGAAATTGCAGTGGAAATTGGAACACCTTGCTCTCCCTGGAGAAATATTGGTCTAAAGAATGTTACACAGAACATCGCTTTCTTTTCTCTTTGTATAGAATGTAGAAGTGGGAAAGAAACAGAGAAGTCCACGTGAGTTCATGATCAGGTTAACAGGGCTCTTTCTTGTTCCTTCTCAGGTTTTCCTACTTAAAGCCATAGGACTCATATGTCATGAGAATGGGACTGCTGTTTCAGTGAAGTCAGCTTTTGTGACGTCACAAATCTCTGAGGTCCTAGCAACCATTCGTCACCAAACTACGCCTCATCACTTCACCTGACTGGATTAGTTCTGCGTCAGCCAGTAGTATCAAAATCACTCCAATCCGCTGGAGCCACCTGGGGATTACCCCAAGAGAGTTTGTGAAGCGATTTGGGGTCTCCTTCTCCGTGGCTGAATTTGTAGTCTTTGACCGGGACTGTCACAACCACCCCTCTGGACTCCTGAGAGTGGCGAGAATCTACAACTCCATCTTACCCACCTAAGGTCAAGAAACAGGAGTACAAGCAGCCTCACATGGGGATCTCCACGCCATACACATGTTCATGGTCCTCACACCCTATCAAGATGCTTCTGACAAGGAAAAGCACCCTCTGCCCTCCGAGGAAAGCTCCAAGTTAACACCCGCAACCATACCAAAGACATGTCTGGGATCTTCAACAATGAGGCATGACTTCTTCTTGCATCTCCAGAAATCGTGCCATAAATGCCTCCCAATATTTCCAGCTCACCAAACATTAAAGGCAGACCCTACACCCTAGAAGCTTAAGCCCAGGATGTACTCATCTTTGGAGCTCAAAGTGCAAGCACGGAGCATGTTGGAAGAGAACTAATCCCGAAGGGAAGCCACGTGAAAAGCCTTTCTGGCCAGTTTCAGCAATACAACGTGAATCTAGAAAAGGTCTTGTCTTCTCTGTACTTGAAACGCGCCTTCAATTATCTAGCCTGAAGTTAATTTCTTAGGAAGAAGAGCTCATGGAGTGCCCAGGGCTGGTACTTGAGAGAGTCTCAGGTGTGCATTACATGCCCTCTGGGGTTGTGTTGTGGCTGTCCACTCTCCTGAGGGCTAGTACTCTGCAGAGGCTCTCTTTGTCTTCCATTCTGAGTGTGTGGTGTCGGGGCCAAAAACGGTGAGATTAAGCTTAGTGGTTCTGTTGTGCCTGTGAAACGTGACATTCAACCCACTCCTCAAAACTTAAGGCCTGCTGAATTCTGTGGCCAGGTGAAATGATATGGGCAGGGTTTTCTTCTAGTCCCCTGCAGGATTTTCTGTTCTCCTGGGACTAAGCAACTTGGCCAGAAGAAGGCAGTACCAACAGTGTTCCAAGTTTGGGAATCCGTGTTTGCAGGATGGGCAGCTAATGTCCTCACCGTCCTGCCTGTGGCCACTTCTCAGTCTTGATGCTGGCAGTCCTAGAGCCCAAGTGTCTTTGGCGCCCATAGAGACATCTCCACCAACACTGCCCATCACCAATGCACCCAAAGAAATAATAATATTACCACGGATTCAACAGGTATTGTCTCTGGTTATGGTTCCAGGCTCTCTGCACCTGGTTGCTTGGTGGTGTACTCTCCAGGAGATACAGAGTGTTCTCTGGAGTCTATGTCTGCAAATCCTGCTGATCTGGAATCCCCAGTCCTCCATACCCTTGGGTTGCAAGAACTCGTGTCCTTCAGACACTCTCCTTTTCTTCGACAAACGTTATGAGTTAATATTAAAATTGTGGGTTCTAAGTGTTCTCCTCTCCCCAGGGCCTTTTTCTATGGCCATGCCTCCCTGCCCTCTGAAGCACCAACCGTCCAATTCTTCCATAAGCCCTGTCTACACTATTCTCCCATGGTCTCAGTTACTTCTTCTCTCTTTCGCTGTAGAGTGTGATTTCTAGGGTCAGGACCCTTTATGCCATGTTTACATTGATATGGTCATCTTCTGGTTGTGCTGATGGCTGAAGTCAGGCCTGGGGCTCACAGACACTTCTACCATCTCCCTGCACTCCAAATGCACTGCAGACTGTTATGGAGCAATATGCAAGAAGGCATTCTTGCTCCTTGTGACATGTGGCAGAAAGGGAGAGTCACTGGGCTGTGTCATATCTGTCAGTCACAAAAAGACAACTCCCATACGATTTCACTCACTCATGGAAGTAAAGAAACATGTGAAAATGGAAGAAAGAGGGACAGGCAATTAGACTCTAAGCAGGCACACAAAATTTGGTGTTTGTTCCTGGAAGGCTAGTCAGAATCTGCGTTTCTAAAAGTGGATCAAATGGGACATTCAATGCAGGAAATAATGCCAAATGGGATGGAACTTGAGTTTCGACTGTGTTTGAAGGTGAATTGTGATCTGGAATAGAGAAGCTTCATATCCCTTAAAATATCATTTTTAGCGTTTTGTGAAACAGACTCACACATACACACACACACACACACACACACTCTTAAGGAGTACCTCAGAAGTTAGGGAGCAAGTGAGGAATAGCACTCATGGAAGCAAAATTCAGAGAAAATACCATAAAATACAAAAGCTTACAGAATAAAGGTAACAAACTGTCCAAACTGGATAAGTTAACTACTTTCCTATCAAGAATTAGTTAATTAATTAACTAATTATTTAAACAACCTTACTTAAAAGACCCCTACATAGAAGTCTGCAGCAAATTCAATACCGGAGAGAAAAGGATAAATTCCAAGACACATACGCACTACCATGACAAGATCAATGGTCATACATATCTGACGTCTCAGGTAATGACTTTTGAAGCAGCTTTTGAGGCTTTAGAAGCATTCCTCAAACATCTCCCAATACACAGAAAGCCATGTTCAAATCAATCCCCTGGTCCACAATTCGAGACATTTAATCTAAGTCGGTTTTTCTCATCTATTCCCAAAATGTAGGAAGAAGGAAGACTAATTTACAATGTCCAAAGACCCCATTCAGATAAGGACCTTATAGGAAATCAATTGCATACCATTTTAATCAGTAAGATAATAAAACTAGAATTCATTTCTCATCTCTTTCTTATTTCACCTACATGTGAAACGGCATGTTTTGCTTTCTCTTCACTATTTTTTCTTATATCTGGCAAGCAAGCCTTTCATCCAACTGAAGTTTTTTGACATAGTGTTCCCTGATTCTTTAATTGCAATACCAACAAGTACTCATCCTCATATACTGCCACACCACCTCCATACCCATTAACCAGTTCCCTCTTTATGACATCTTATCCTCCTGTAACCCTCAGCTTGCTCCCAAAAGTCCTTTTTCTCTCCTGGTGCGTCTCCCTGTCTGATTACTTTTCCTTCCATTTTCCTTTACTACTAATCATGTCCATGGTATTCCTCATGGGCCACAAATTAGTGAAGCCATAGGATATCTCCCTTGTTCAGCTTGCATTTTCATTTGGAAATCATCTTTATCATCATCTTCATAATCATCTTTATCCACTAGCCCTTAAAAGGTATCTCGGTTTCTTCCACAGGGATGCTGGAGTGGGCATGGCAGGCCATCGATGTTGGTCTTTCATTTTCATCTGAATAAAGAGAGTTGCTCAACATAGCTCTCTCCATGACTATGGCATGTAGCATTACCTAATGATGATATATTGTGCTGACCAGGGCTCTATCTTAAGGGGTAGCGATCATACAGAATTTCAATCTCCATGAAGCCTTTGCAACGGTGTTTAAGGTAATGTCTAATGTCTAGGAATGGACGCTGTCACCCAGAGACATCAAACCCCCTAGAGTCGTTATGGTAGCCAAGAGGCCTCGCTGTTGATTAAGATCTCTAGAAATTGCAGCGGAAATAGGAACAGCTTGCGTTCTCTGGAGAAATGTTGGTTTAAAGAATGGTATACAGAGTATCGTTTTCTTTTCTCTTGTATAGAAAGTGGAAGTGGGAAAGAAACAGAAAGGACCACCTGAGTTCATGATCAGGCTTACAGGGCTCTTTCTTGTTCCTTCCCAGTTCTTTCTACTTAAAGCCATAGGACTCATATGTCGTGAGAATGGGATTGCTGCTTCAGTGAAGTCAGTTTCTGTGACGTCATAAAGTTCTGAGGTCCTAGCAACCAATCCTCACCAAACCACGCCTCATCATGTCACCTGGTTGGAGTAATCTGCATCAGGCAGGAGTATCAATATCAGTGCAAACCGCTGGAGCCGCCAGGGTATTTCAACAACACTCTTTGTGAAGCGATTTGGGGTCACCTTCTCCATGGCCGAATTTGTAGTCTTTGGCCAGGATTATCACCACCACAACTCTGGACTCCTGAGAAGGGCAAGAGACCACAATTCCATCTTACCCATGTAAGGACAAAAAGAGTTAGGTGTACAAGCAGCCTCACGCAGGGAACTCAAAGCCATACACATGTTCATGATCCTCACACCCTATCTGATGCTTCTGACCAGGAAAAGTGCCCCATGCCCTCCGAGGAAAGCTCAGAGTTAACACCTGCAACCATACCATTGACCTGTCTGGAGGCTTCAACAATGAGGACAAGATTTCTTCTTGCATCTCCAGAAATCGTGCCATAAATGCCTCCCAATTTTCCCAGCTGACGAAACATTAAAGGCAGACCCTACACCCTAGAAGTTTAGGCCCAGGACGGACTCTTCTCTTTGGAGCTCCAGGAGCAATCACGGAGCCTGTTGGAAGAGAAGCAATCCCCATGGGAAGCCATTGGAAAAGGCTTCTGGGCCAGTGTCAGGAATACAACATGAATCTACAAAAGGTCTCTGTCTTCTCTGTATTCGAAATGCACATTCTGTATTCTACTCTGAAGATAAATTCTTTAGGAAGAAGAACTCATGGAGTGCCCAAGGGCTGGCACTTGAGAGAGCCTCAGGTGTGTGTGACATGCCCTCTGGGGTTGTGTTGTGGCTCTCCACTCTCCTGTGGGCTCGTCCTCTGCAGAAGCTCTCCTTGCCGTCCATTCAGAGTGTTTGGTGTCTGGGCCAAATATGGTGAGGTTAAGCTTCGTGGGTATGGTACGCCCATGAAACCTGACTTTCCACTTACTCTTAAAAAAAATAAAGACCTGCTGAATACTGTGGCCAGTGAGAAGATGTGCACAGGGCTTTCTTCTAGTCCCCTGCAGGATTTCCTTTTCTCCTGGGACTAAGCAATGTGGCCTGAAGAAGGCAGTCTCAACAGTGTTCCATGTTTGGGAATCCGTGATTGCATATTGGGCAGCTAATGTTCTCACCGTCCTGCCTGTGGCCACTTCTCAGTCCTGATGCTGGTGGACGTAGAGCCCAAATGTCTTTGGCGCCCATCGAGCCATCTCCACTAACACTGCCGATCACAAATGCACACAATGACATACTAATCTTACCACAGTGTTAACTGGTATTGTCTCTTATCATGGTTTCCAGGCTGTCTCTACATGGTTCCTTGCTGGTGTCCTCTGTAGGAGATACACACTGTTCTCTGGAATCTATATCTGGAAAGCATGCTGAGCTGGGATCCCCGGACCTCAAGACCCTTGGGTTCAAGAATTCGTGTCATTCAGACACTCTCCTTTTCTTCGCAAACAGCTATGGGTCAACATTCAAATTGTAGGTTCTAAGTGTGCTCCTCTCCAATGGGCCTTTGTCTTTGGCCATGGCTCCCTCCCCTCTGAAGCACCTAGCGTCCAATTCTCCTATAAGCCCTATCTACACCCTTATCCCATGGTCTCTGTGACTTCTTCTCTCTTTCGCTGTGAAGTGTGATTTCTAGGCTTCAGGGCCATTTATGCCATGTTTCCATTGTGGTCATCTTCTCCATGTGGTCATCTTCTGGTTGTGCTGATGGCTGAAGACAAGCCAGGAGCTCCCAGAAACTTCTACCCACTCCCTGTCCTCCAAATGCACTGTGGACACTTATGGAGCCATAAGCAAAAGGCATTCTTGCTCCTTGTGACATGTGGCAGAAAAGGAGAGAGCATTGGGCTGTGTCATATCGGTCAGTCACAGAAAGACAAAGACCATAAGATTTCTCTCACTCCTGGAAGTAAAGAAACATGTGAAAAAGCAAGAAAAAGGGACAGGCAATGAGACTCTAACCAGGCACACAAAATTTGGTGTTTGTTGCTGGCAGGCTAGTCAGAAATGGCCATTCTAAAAGTGGAACAAATGGTACATTCAATGCAGGAAATGTGGCCAAACGGGATGTAACATGAGTTTCCACTGTGTTGGACGGTGAATTGTGATCTGGAAAAGAGCAGCTTCATATCTCCTAGAATATCATTTTTAGCGTTTTGTGAAATACACACACACACACACACACACACACACACACACACACACACACACACTCTTAAATGTGTCCCACAGAATTTAGGGCGCAATTGAGGAATAGCACTCATGGAAGCAAAATTCAGAGAATATTCCATAAATTAAAAAAAGATTAGAGAATCAAAGTAACAATCTGTTCAAACTGGATAAGTTAACTCCTTACCTATGAAGAATTAATTAGGTAATTACTTACTTAATTAATTAAACAACCTTACCTAAAAGACCCCTCCAAAAAAGTGTGCCAGGGAATCCAATACCAGAGAGATAACAAAAAATTTCAAGATACATAAGCCCTACCATGACAAGATCATGAGTCATACATATGTGACGTCTCAGGTAATGCCTTTTTTTTTTATAGATTTATTTATTTGACAGAGAGAGATCACAAGTAAGCAGAGAGGCAGGCAGAGCGAGAGGAGGAAGCAGGATTCCCGCTGAGCAGAGAGCCTGATGTGGGGCTCAATCCAAGGACCCTGAGATCATGACCTGATCTGAAGGCAAAGGCTTATCCCACTGAGCCACCCAGGTGCCCCTCAGGTAATGACTTTTGAATCTGCTCTTGAGGCTTTAAAAGCAGTCCTCAAACATCTCCCAAAAAAACAGAAAGACAGGTTCTAATCAATTTCCTGGTACACAAATCAAGACATTTAATGGTAATGTCGGCTTTTCTCATCTATTCATAAATGTAGGAAGAGGGAAGACTTTAATTTACAATGTCCAAAGACCCAATTCACATAAGGAACTTATAGGAAACCAATTGCACACAATTTTTATCAGTAAGATAATAAAGCTAGAATTCATTTCTCTTCTCTTTCTTTCTTTATCTCCACGTGAAACGACCTGTTCCGCTTTCTATTCATTATATTTTCTTAAATTCGGCAAGCCACCCTTTCATCCATCCTACCTTTTTTTGACATCGTGTTCCATGATTCTTTAATTGCATATACCCCCATGTGCTCATCCTCATATAATGCCACACCAACTCCATACCCATTAACCAGTTCCCTCTTTATGTTATTTCTTATCTTCCTGTAACCCTCAGCTTGGTCCCCAAAGTCCTCAGTCTCTCCTGGTGCGTCTCCCTGTCTGACTCCTTCTTCTTCCGTTTTCCCTTACTATTCCTCATGTCCATGGTATTCCTCATGGGCCACATATGAGTGAAGCCATAGGATATTTCCCTTGGACTGCTCGCATTTTCACTTGGAAATCATCTTCTTTATCATCATCTTCAAAATCATCTTTATCCACTAGCCCTTAAAAGGGTACCTCGGCTCCTTCCACAGTGATACTAGAGTGGGCATGGCAGGCCATCAACGTTGGCCGTTTATTTTCATCTGAAGAAGAGAGTTGCTCAAAATGGCTGTCCCTATGACTGTGGCATGTACTCTTAACTAATGATGACAAGGAGTGCTGAACAGGGCTCTTTTGATAGGGGTAGCGATCATGCAGAATTTCTCTATCCATGAAGCCTTTGCAATGGTGTTTAAGGTAATGTCAGGCAGACAGAGCCTTCTCCCTTGGGACTGGTGTTTCAGGACACTAGCAAATAAGGACACGGACAGCACAATGCATCCCTGCCTTGGCAATTTTCCTTGAATTATGACTTTCCTTCCCTTTTTACTTCCCTCACCTTCCATGCTGAACAAGCACCAAAGGCAGACCTTACACCTGAGAAACCATACGGAACAGAAGCTAAGAATGGACCCTCTCACCCAACGATATCGAACCTCCCACAGTCCTAATGTTAGCCAAGAGGCCTCGCTGTTGATTGAGATCTAGAAATTGGAGTGGAAATAGGAAGACCTTGATCTCTCTGGAGAAATGTTGATCTAAAGAATGGTATACAAACATCGTTTTCCTTTCTCTTTGTATAGAAAGTGGATGTGGGAAAGAAACAGAAAAGTACACGTGACTTCATGATCAGTCTACAGGGCTTTTCTTGTTCCTTCCCAGGTCTTCCTACTTAAAGCCATAGGACTCATATGTCTTGAGAATGTGATTGCTGCTTCAGTTTAGTCAGCTTCTGTGACGTCACAAAGCTTTGAGGTCCTAGAAACCACTCCTCACCAAACCATGCCTCATCATTTCACCTGGCAGTGAAGTTTGGTGTGCATCAAAATCACTCCAAACCTCTAGAGCTGCCTGGGTATTTCAACAAGACAGTTTGTGAAGTAATTTGGCGTCACCTTCTCCCTAGCCAAATTTGTGGTCTTTGGACGTGTCTGTAACCACCACACCTCTAGACTCCTGAGAAGGGCAAGAATCCACAATTCCAACTACCTACGTAAGGTCAAGAAGACTCAGGAGTACAAGCAGCCTCACACGTGGAACTCCACGCCATACAAACGTTCATGGTCCTCACACCCTATCAGGATGTTTCTGACCAGGAAAAGCGCCCCCCCCCCCCCGCCCTCTGAGGAAAGCTCTGAGTTAAGACCCACAACCATACCCAGATATGTCTGGAGTCTTCATCAGTGAGGACATGAATTCTTCTTGCATGTCCAGAAATCGTGCCGTAAATCCCTCCCAATTTTCCCAGGTGACCAAACATTAAACCCTAGAAGCTTAGGCCCAGGATGGACTCATTAGTTTGGAGCTCACAGGAACAAGCACGGAGCATGTTGGAAGAGAACAAATCCCCATGTGAAGCCATCGGAAATGGCTTTCGGGCCAGTTTCAGGAATACAACGTGAAACTACAAAATGTCTCTGTCTTCTCTGTATTCAAAACGTGCATTCTGTTATCTACCCTGAAGATAATTTCTTTAGGAACAAGAGCTCATGGAGTGCCCATGGTCTGGCACGTGAGAGAGTCTCAGGTGTTTGTGACATGCACTCTGTGGTTGTGTTGTGGCTGTCAACTCTCCTGTGGGCTCATCCTCTGCAGAAGCTCTCCTTGCCTTCCATTCAGAGTGTTTGGTGTCTGGGACAAATATGTTGTGCCTCTGAAACGTGACTTTCAACCCATTCCACAACACTTAAGGCCTGCTCTATTCTGTGGCCAGTTGAGAGGATGTGAGCAGGGCTTTCTTCTAGTCCCCTGAAGGATTTTCTTTTCTCCTGGTACTAAGCAACGTGGGCTGAAGAAGGCAGTCCCAACAGCGTTCCAGGTTTCTGAATCCGTGATTGCAGGTTGTGCAGCTAATGTCCTCACCGTCCTGCCTGTAGCCACTACTCAGTCTTGATGCTGGCGATCGTAGAGCCCAAGTATCTTTGACGCCCATTGAGGCATCTCCACCAACACTGCCCATCTCGAATGCGCCCAAAGTAATAATAATCTTACCAAGGTGTCAACAGGTATTGTCTTTGATCATGGTTTCCAAGCTGTCTGCACCTGGTTGCTTGCTGGTGTCCTCTCCAGGAGATACAGAGTGTTCTCTGGAATCTATGTCTGCAAAGCATACTGATCTGGAATCCCTGAGCCTCAAGACCCTTGGGTTACAAAAATTCATGTCCTTCAGACACTCTCTTTTTCTCCGCCAACGGCTCTGGTTCAACATACAAATTGTGGATTCCAAGTGTGCTCCTCTCCCCTGGTCCTTTGTCTTTTTCTTTGGCTGCCTGCCCTCTGAGGCACCAACCATCCAAATCTCCTATAAGCTCTGTCTAAACCCTTCTCCCATGGTCTCTGTGAATTCTTCTCTCTTTCGCTCTGGAGTGTGATATCTAGGCTTCCGGTCCATTTATGCCATGTTTACATCGATGTGGTCATCTTCTGGGTGTGCTGATGGCTGAAGACAAGCCTGAGCTCGCAGACACATCTACTGTCTCTCTGTCTTTCAGATCACTGCAGACTGTTATGGAGACATCAGCAAGAAGGCTTCCCTGTTCCTTGTGACATGCGTCAGAAATGTAGAGAGCATTGGACTCTGTCATATCTGTGAGTCACAGAAAGACAATTCCCATACGATTTCACTCACTCATGGAAGTAAAGAAACATGGGAAAAAGCAAGAAAAAGGCACAGGCAATGAGACTCTAATGAGGCACACAAAATTTGGTGTTTGTTCAAGGTAGGCTAGTCAGAATCTGCCCTTCTAAAAGTGGATCAAATGGGCATTCAATGCAGGAATTGTGGTCGAATGGGGTGTAACGTGAGTTTCCACTGTGTTTGAAGGTGAATTGTGATCTGGAATAGAGTAGATTCATATCTCTTAAAATATCATTTTTAGAGTTCTCTGAAACACAGACACACACACAGACACACACACACACACACACACACACACACACACTTAAAAAGGTCCCACACAAGTTAGTGAGCAAGTGATTGATAGCACTCATGGAAGCAAAATTCAGACAAAATACCATAAAAAACAAAAGCTTAGAGAATCAAAATAACAAACCGTCCAAACTGGATAAGTTAACTCCTTACCTATCAAGAATTAATTAAATAATTAAGTAATTAATTAACATCCTTACCAAAAAAGCCACTCCACATATGTATGGCAGCAAATCCAGTACCAGAAAAAAAGGATAAATTCCAAGACACCTACCCATTACCATGAACACATCATGAGTCATACATATCTGATCTCTCAGGTAATGATTTTTGAAGCAGCTTTTGAGGCTTTTGAAACAGTCCTCAAACATCTCCCAACACACAGAAAGCCAGGTTCAAATCAATTCCCTGGTCCACAATTCGAGACATTTAATGGTCATGTTGGCTTTTCTCATCTACTCCCAAAATACAGGAGGACAGAAGACTCTAATTTACAATGTCCCAAGACCCAATTCACATAAGGACCTTATAGGAAACCAATGGCATACAACTTTAATCAGTAAGATAATAAAACTAGAATTCATTTCTCTTCTATTTCTTTATTCATCTCTACATGAAACGACCTGTTTGCTTACTATTCACTATATTTTCTTATATTCAGCAAGCCAGCCTTTAATCCATCCTACGTTTTTGACATAGTGCTCCCTGATTATTTAATTGCATATACCACCAAGGACTCATAATCATATAATGTCACACTGCCTCCATACCCATTAACAAGTTCCATTTTTATGGCATTTCTTATCATCCTTTAACTCAGAGCTTGGGCCCCAAAATCCTGAATCTGTCCTGGCACATCTCCCTCTCTGACTTCTCCTTCCGTTTTCCCTTAACACTACTCATGTCCCTGGTATTCCTCATGGGCCACATATGAGTGAAGCCATAAGATATTTCACTAGGTCTGCTTGCGTTTTCATTTGGAAATCATCTTTATCATCATCTTCATAATCATTTTTATCCACTAGCCCTTAAATGGGTATCTCGGCTCCTTCCTCAGTGATGCTAGATTGGGATGGCAACAAATCGATGTTGGCCATTCATTATCTTCGGAATAAAGTGAATTGTTCAACATTTCTCTCCCCATGACTATGGCATGTAGCGTTAAATAATGAGGACAAGGAGTGCTGACCAGGGCTCTTTCTTTAGGGGTAGCTCTCATGTGGAATTTCACGCTCCATGAAGCCTTGGCAATGGTGTTTAAGGTAATGTAAAGTAGAGCGAGCCTTCATCCCTTAGGATTGCAGTTTCAGGACACTAGCAGATAAGCACACGGACAGCACAACGCATCCCTGCCCTGGCAATTTTCATGGAATTGTGACTTCACTCCCCTTCTTTCTTCTCTCACCTTCAAATATGACCAAGCATCAAAGGCAGACCTTACACCTGAGAAACCATAGGGAACAGAAGCTAAGAATGGACCCTCGCACCCAAGGATATCAAAAATCCCAGAGACCTAATGGTAGCAAAGAGGCCACGCTGTTGATTGATATCTCTAGAAATTGCAGTGGAAATAGGAGCACCTTGCTGTCTCTGAGGAAATATGGGTCTAAAGAATGGTATACAGAGCATCATTTACTTTTATCTTTGTTTAGAAAGTGGAAGTGAGAAAGAAACACAAAAGACAACCTGAGTTCATGATCAGGCTAACAGGGCGCTTTCCTGTTCCTTGCCAGGCCATTCTAGTTAAAGCCATAGAACTCCTATGTCATGAGAATGGGATTGTTGCTTCAGTGAAGTCAGCTTCCGTGATGTCACAAAGCTCTGAGGTCCTAGCAACCACTCCTCACCAAAGTATGCTTCATCACTTCACCTTGCTGGAGTAGTTCTGGGTTATCCAGGAGTATCAAAATCATTCCAATCCGTTGAGCCACCTGGGTATTTCCCCAAGACAATGTGTGAAGCGATTTGGGGTCAAATTCTCCATGGCCGAATTTGTAGTGTTTGGCCGGGACTGTCACCACCACCCCTCTGGACTCCTGAGAGTGGCAAGAATCTACAATTCCATCTTACACATGTAAGGTCAAGAAAGTGTCAGGAGTACAAGCAGCCTCACACGGGGAACTCCACGCCATACACATGTTCATGGTCCTTACCATCACGATACTTCTGACCATGAAATGTGCCCCCAGCCCACCGAGGAAAGCTCAGAGTTAACACCCGGAACCATACAAAAGACCTGTCTAGAGTCTTCAACAATGAGGACTCGAGTTCTTCTTGCATCTCCAGAAATCGTGCCATAAATGCCTCCCCATTTTCCCAGCTGAAAAACATTAAAAGCGGACCCTACACCCTAGAAGCTTAGGCTCAGGATGGACTCATCTCTTTGGAGCTCACAGGAGCAAGCACGGAGCATGTTGGAAGAGAAACAATCCCCATGGGAAGCCATCTGAAAAGAGTGTCAGGCAAGATTCAGGAATACAACATGAATCTACAAAAGGTCTCTGTCTTCTCTCTATTCAAAACACGCCTTCTGTTTTCTACCCTGAATATAATTTCTTTAGGAAGAAGAGCTCATGGAGTGCCCAAAGGGTGGCACTTGAGAGAGTCTCAGGTGTGTGTGACATGCCCTCTGGGGTTGTGTTGTGGCTGTCCACTCTCCTGTGGGCTCGTCCTCTCAGACGCTCTCCTTGCCTTCCATTCAGAGGGTTTGGTGTCTGGGCCAAATATGGTGAGGTTAAGCTTCGTATGTCTGGTGAGCCTGTTAAACTTGACTTTCAACCAACTCCACAAAACTTAAGGCCTGCTGAATTCTGTGGCCATTGAGATGATGTGGGCAGGGCTTTCCTCTAGTCCCCTGCAGGATTTTCTATTCTGCTGTGACTAAGCAACTTGTCCTGAAGAAGGCAGTCCCAACAGTGTTCCAAGTTTGGGAATCCGTGATTGCAGGTTGGGCAGCTTATGTCCTCACCGTCCTGGCTATGGCCACTTCTCAGTCTTGATGCTGATGGTTTTAGGGCCCCAGTCCTTTGGCGCCCATCGAGGCACCTCCACCAACACTGCCAATCACCAATGTACACAAAGAAATAATAATCTTACCACGATGTCAACACGTATTGTCTCTGATCATGGTTTCCAGGCTGTCTGCTCCTAGTTAATGGCTGGTGTCCACTCCAGGAGATACACAGTGTTCTGCAGTTCTGGAGTCTATGTCTGCAAATCATGCTGATGTGGAATGCCTGGTCTAAAGACCCTTGGGTTGCAAGTACTCATGTCATTCAGACATTCTCCTTTTCTCCACCAAGAGCTATGGGTGAATATTCAAATTATGGGTTCTCAGTGTGCTCCACTCCCCTTGGCCTTTGTCTTTGGCCATGGATCGCTGCCAACTGAAGCACCAACCATCCAATTCTCCCATAAGCCCTGTCTACATCCTTCTCCCATGGTTTCGTGACTTCTTCTCTCTTTTGCTGTGGAGTGTGATTTCTAGGGTCAGTTCCATTTAAGCCATGTTTACATTGATGTGGTCATCTTCTGGTTGTGCTGATGGCTGAAGACAAGCCTGGAGATCCCAGGCACTTCTACCATCTCCCTGTCCTCCAAATGCTCTGCGGACTCTTATGGATCCATAAGGAAGAAGGCATTCTTACTCCTTGTTACTGTGGCAGAAAGGAAGAGAGAATTGGGCTGTATCATTTCTGTCAGTCACAGAAAGACAATACCATACGATTTCACTCACTCATGGGAGTAAAGAATCATGTGAAAAAGCAAGAAAATTGGACAGGCAATTACACTCTAACCAGGCACACAAAGGTTGGTCTTTGTGTCAGGCAGGCTAGTCAGAATCTACCTTTCTAAAAGTGAATCAAATGGGACATACTTTGCAGGAATTGTGACCGAATGGGGTGTAACGTGAGTTTCCACTGTGTTTGAAGGTGAATAATTGTGATCTGGAATAGAGCAGCTTCATATCTCTTAAAATATAATTTTCAGCGTTTTGTGAAACACACACACACACACAAGATACACACACACACTTAAAAGATTCATACAGAAGATAGGGAGCAAGTGAAGAATAGCACTCATGGAAGCAAAATTCAGAGAAAATACCATAAAAGAAACAAAAGCTTAGAGAATCAAAGTAACAAACCATCCAAACTGGAGAAGTTAACTCCTTACCTTTCAAGAATTAATTAATTAATTAAACAACCTTACCTAAAAGATCCCTCCACACAAGTATGCCATCAAATCCAATACCCGAGAGAAAAGGATAAATTCTATGACACATACGCACTACCATGAAAAGATCATGAGTCATATATATCTGATGTCTGAGGTAATGACTTTTGAAGCAGCTTTGGAGGCTTTTGAAGCAGTCCTTAAACATTCTCCAACAAACAGAAAGCCACGTTAAAATCAATTCCCTGGTCCACCATTCGAGACATTTAATGGTAATGTCGACTTTTCTCAACTATTCAAAAATGTAGGAAGAGGGAAGACTCTAAGTGACAATGTCCAAAGACCCAATTCACATAAGGATCTTATAGGAAACCAATTGCATACAATTTTAATCAGTAAGGTAATAAAACTAGAATTCATTTCTCTTCTCTTTCTTTCTCAACCTACATGTGAAACGGCCCATTTTGCTTTCACTTCACTATTTTTTCTTATATTCGGCAAGCCACTCTTTCATCCCTCCTACATTTTTTGACATAGTGTCCCCTGATTCTTTAATTGCATATACCACCAAGTGCTCATCCTCATATAATGCCACACCACATCCATACACATCGAGGCATCTACACCAACACTGCCCATCACCAATGCACCCAAAGAAATAATAATCTTACCACGGTGTCAACAGGTATTGTCTCAAATCATGGTTCCAGTCTGTCTGCACCTGGTTGCTTGCTGGTGTCCTCTTCAGGAGATACGCAGTGTTCTCTGGAGTCTATGTCCGCAAATCATGCTGATCTGGAATCCGGGGCCTCAAGTCCTTGGTTTGCAAGAACTCGTGTCCTTCAGACACTCTCTTTTCTGTGCCAACAGCTATGGGTCATCATATAAATTGTGGGTTCTAAGTGTTCTCCTCTTCCCTGGGCCTTTGTCTTTTGCCATGCCTCCCTGGCCTCTGAAGAACAAACCATCCAATTCTCCCATAAGCACTGTATACACACTTCTCCAATGGCCTCTGTGACTTCTTCTCTCTTTCACTGTGGAGTGTGATTTCTAGGGTCAGGTCAATTTATGCCATGTTTACATTGACATGGTCATCTTCTGGTTGTGCTGATGGCTGAATACAGGGCTTGAGCTCCCAGACACTTCTCCCATCTCCCTGTACTCCAAATGCTCTGTGGACTCTTATGAAGCCATAAGCAAGAAGGCATTCTTGCTCCTTGTGACATGGGGCATAAAGGGAAAGATCTTGGGCTGTGTCATATCTGTCAGTTACAAAAAGACAACTCCCATAACATTCCACTCACTCATGGAAGTAAAGAAACATGTGAAAAAAACAAGAAACAGGGACAAGCAATTAGACTCTAACCAGGAACAAAAAATTTGGTGTTTATTCCCGGCAGGCTTGTCAGAATCACATTTCTAAAAGTGGATCAAATGGGACATTCAATGGAGGAAGTTTTGTGCAATGGTATGTATCGTGAATTACCACTGTGTTTGAATGTGAATTGTGATCTGGAATAGAGCAGCTTCATATCTATTAAAATATCATTTTTAGCATTTTCTGAAACAAAGTGTTTTGTGAAACAGACACACACACACACACACACACACACACACACACACACACACACACACATACACACACACACACACCCTTAAAGGAATCCCTCAGAAGTTAGGGAGCAAGTGAGGAATAGCACTCATATAATCAAAATTCAGAGAAAATATCATAAAATACAAAAGGTTACAGAATCAAAGTAACAAACCGTCCAATGGATAAGTTAACTCCATATCTTTCAAGAATTAGTTAATTAATTATCTAATTATTTAAACAACATTACCTAAAAGATCCCTACAGAGAAGTCTGCCAGCAAATCCAATACCGGAGAGAAAAGGACAAATTCCAAGACACATATGCACTACCATGACAAGATCATGAGTCACACATATCTGACATCTCAGGTAATGACTTTTAGAGCAGCTTTGGAGGCTTTTGAAGCAGTCCTTAAACATCTCCCAACACACCGAAAGCCAGGTTCAAATCATTTCCCTGGACCACAATTTGATACATTTAATGGTAATGTCAGCTATTCTCATCTATTCAAAAAATGTATCAAGAGGGAACACTCTAATTTACAATGTCCAAAGACTCAATTCACATAAAGACTTTATCGGAAACCAATTGCATACAATTTTAATCAGTAAATAATAAAACTACAATTCATTTCTCTTCTCTTTCTTTCTTCATCTCCACGTGAAACGACCCGTTTGCTTACTATTCACTATATTTTCTTATATTGGGCAAGCCAGCCTTTCATCCATCCTACGTTTTTTGACATAATGTTCCCTCAGTCTTTAATTGCGTATACCAACAAGTGCTCATCCTCATATAATGCCCCACCACCTCCATACCCATTATCCAGTTCCTGCTTTATGGCATTTTACACTCCTGTAAGCCTCAGCTTGGTCCCCAAAGTCCTGAGTCTGTCCTGGTGCGTCTCCATGTCTGACTTCTTCTCCTTCTGTTTTCTCTTACAACTACTCATGTCCATGGTATTCCTCATGGGCCACATAGGAGTGAAGCCATAGAATATTTCCCTTGCTCTGCTTCCATTTTCATTTATAAATCATCTTCTTTATCATCATCTTCATAATCATCTTTATCCACTGGGTCTTAAAAGGGTATCTTGGCTCTTTCCACAGTGATGCTGGATTGGGTATGGCAGGCCATCGATGTTGGCCGTTCATTTTCATCTGAATAAAGAGAGTTGCTCAACATGACTCTCTCCATGGCTATGGCATGTATCATTAACTAATGATGACAAGGAGTGCTGACCCGGCTCTTTCTTTAGGGGTAGCGATCATGCAGAGTTTCACTCTCCATGAAGCCATTGAAATGGTGTTTAATGTAATATCAGGTAGACAGGTACTTCATCCCTTAGGAATGGTGTTTCAGGACACTAGCATTTAAGGACACGGACAGCACAACGCATCCCTGCCCTGGCAATTTTCCTTGAATTGTGACTTCCCTTCCCTTCTTCCTTCCCTCAACTTCCAAGCTGACCAAGCACCAAAGGCAGACCTTACACCTGAGAAACCATAGGGAAGAGAATCTAAGAATGGACCCTCTCACCCAAGGGTATCCAACCTCCAAGAGACCTAATGGTAGCCAAGAGGCCTCGCTGTTGATTGAGATCTCTAGAAATTGCATTGGAAATATGAACACCTTGCTCTATCTGGAGAAATGTTGGTCTAAAGAATGGCATACAGAACATCGTTTTCTTTTATCTTTCTATAGAAAGGCAAAGTGGGAAAGAAACAGAAAAGACCACCTGAGTTCATGATCAGGCTAACAGGGCTCTTTCTTGTTCCTTCCCAATTCTTTCTAATTAAAGCCACAGGACTCCTATGTCATGAGAATGGGATTGCTACCTCAGTGAAGTCAGCTTCTGTGACGTCACAAATCTCTGACATCCTAGCAACCACTGCTCACCAAACAACGCCTCATCACTCACCTCGCTGTAGTAGATCTGCGTCAGCCAGGAGTATCAAATTCACTCCAAAATGCTGGAGCCGCCTGTGTATTTTCCCAAAGGAGTTTGTGAAGCAATTTTGGATAACATTCTCCATGACTGAATTTATATTCTTTGGCCGTGACTGTCACCACCACCCCTCTGGACTCCTGAGAGTGGCAAGAATCTACAATTCCTTCTTACCAACGTAAGGTCAAGAAAGAATCAGGAGTACATGCAACCTCACATGGGTTACTCCAGGCCATACACATGTTCATGGTCCTCGCACCCTATCAGGATGCTTCTGAACAGGAAAAGCACCCACTGCCATCCGAGGAAAGCTCAGACTTAACACCCCCAACCATACCAAAAACATGTCTGGAGTCTTCAACAGTGAAGACACGAGTTCTTCTTGCATCACCAGAAGTTGTGCCATAAATGCCTCCCAATTTTCCGGCTGACCTAACATTAATGGCCGACCCTACAACCTAGGAGCTTAGGCCCAGGATGGACTTATCTGTTTGTAGTTCACAGGAGCAAGCACTGAGCATCTTGGAAGATAACCAATCCCCATGTGAAGCCATCAGAAAAGGACATGCCCTCTGGGGTTATGTTGTGGCTGTCCACTCTCCTGTGGGCTCGTCCTCTGCAGAGGATCTCCTTGCCTCCCATTCAGAGTGTGTGTTGTCTCGGCCAAATATGGTGACGTTCGTGTGTGTGCTGTGCCTGTGAACCGTGACTTTCAACCCACTCCACAAAATTTAAGGCCCCCTGAATTCTGTAGCCAGCTGAGAGAATGTGGGCAGAACTTCCTCTAGTGCCCTGAGGGTTTTCTGTTCCCTGGGACTAAGCAACGTGGCCTGAAGAAGGCAGTCCGAACAGTGTTCCAGGTTTGAGAATCTTTGATTGCCTTTTGGACAGCTATTGTCCTCACCGTCCTGCCTGTGGCCTCTTCTCTGTCATAATGCTGGTGGTCCAAGAGCCCAAGCATCTTTGGCACCCCTCGAGGCATCTCCACCAACAGTGCCCATCAGGAATGCACACAAAGAAATAATAATCTTACCACGGTGTCAACAGGTATTGTCTCTGATCATGGTTTCCAGGGTGTCTGTAACTGGTTGCTTGCTGGTGTCGTCTCGAAGAGATACACAGTGTTTGCAATACTGGAGTCTATGTCCGCAAAGCATGCTGATCTGGAATCCACGGGCCTCAAGACATTTGGGTTGCAAGAACTCATGTCATTCAGACACTCTCCTTTTCTCTGCCTTTTCTCTGTAGACCCAGCTATGAGTCTACATTCAAATTGCAGGCTCTAATTGTGCTCTTCTGTCCTTGGTCTTTGTCCTTGGCCATGGATCCCTGCCCTCTGAAGCATCAACTGTCCAATTCTCCCATAAGCCCTGTCTACACCCTTCTCGATGGTCTCTGTGACGTCTTCTCTCTTTCACTGTGGAGTGTGATTTCTAGGCTTCAGGGCAATTTATGCCATGCTTTCATTGATGTGGTATTCTTTTGGTTGTGCTGATGTCAGAAGATAAGCCTGGAGCTCCCAGACATTTCTACCAACTCCCTGTCCTCCAATGCACTGCGGAATCTTAAGGAGCCAGAAGCAAGAAGGCATTCTTGCTCCTTGTGACATGTGTCTGAAAAGGAGATAGCATTGTGCTGTATCATATTTCTCAGTCACAGAAAGACAACTACCATACGATTTCACTCACTCATGAAAGTAAAGAAACATGTGAAAAAAACAAGAAAATGGGACAGGCAATTTGACTCTAACGAGGCACACAAAACTGTGTCTTTGTTCCAGGCAGGCTAGTCAGAATCTGCGTTTCTACAAGTGGATCAACTGGGAAATTCAATGCAGGAAATGTGGCCAAACGGGATGGAACGTGAGTTTCCAGTGTGTTTGAAGGTGAATTGTGACCTGGAATAGAGCAGCTTCATATTCCTTAAAATATCATTTTTAGCATTTTGTGAAACACACACACACATGCAAACACACACAGAGAGACACACACACACACACACACTTAAAGTGTCCCACAGAAGTTAGGGAACCTTTGAAGAGTAGCACTCATGGAAGCAAAATTCAGAGAAAATACCAAAAAAAAAAAAAAAAAAAGAAAGAAAGGAAAGCTTAGAGAATCAAAGTAAAAAACCGCCAAACTGGATAAGTTAATGCCTTTCCTATCAAGAATTTATTAATCAATACTGGATAAGAAAGGATAAATTCCAAGAAACAAACGCACTACCATGACAAGATCATGAGTCATACATATCTTACGTCTCAGGGAATGACTTTTGAAGCAGCTATTGAGGCTTTTGAAGCAATCCTCAAACATCTCCCAACACACAGAAAGCCAGGTTCAAATCAATTCCCTGGTCCACAATTCGAGACATTTAACGGTAATGTCTGCTTTTCTCATCTATTCCCAAAATGTAGGAAGAGGGAAGAGTAATTTACAATATACAAGGACCCAATTCAAATAAAGACCTCCACGACAGATACTTGGGCTCTACGACCGCCAGCACTAAGACTGAGAAGTGGCCACAGGAAGGACGGTGAGGATATTAGCTGCCCAACCTGCAATCACAGATTCCCAAACATGGAACACTATTGGGACTATTGGAACACTATTCAGGCCATGGTGCTTAGTCCCAAGAGAACAGAAAATCCTGCAGGGGACTAGAATAAAACCCTGCCCACATCCTTTCACCTGGCCACAGAATTCAGCAGGCCTTAAGTTTTGTGGAGTTGGTTGAAAGTCACGTTTCACGGGCACACCATATTTGGCCCAGACACCAAACATTCTGAATGGAAGGCAAGGAGGGCATCTGCACGGGACGAGCCCACAGGAGAGTGGACAGCCACAACACAACCCCAGAGGGCATGTCACACACACCTGAGACTCTCTCAAGTGCCAGCCCTTGGGAATTATTTGAGCTCTACTTCCTAAAGAAATTATCTTCAGGGTAGATAACAGGATGCGTGTTTCGAGTACAGAGAAGACGGAGACCTTTTGTAGATTCACGTTTTATTCCTGAAACTGGCCCGAAAGCCTTTTCAGATGGCTTCACATGGGAATGGGTTCTCTTCCAACATGCTTCGTGCTTGCTCCTGTGAGCTCCAAACGGATGAGTCCGTCCTGGGCCTAAGCTTCTAGGGTGTAGAATCTGTCTTTAACGTTTGGTCAGCTGTAAAAATTGGGAGGAATTTATGGCAGGATTTCTGGTGATGCAAGAATAACTCGTGTCCTCACTGTTGAAGACTGCAGACATGTCTTTAGTATGGTTGCGGGTGTTAACTCTGAGCTTTCCTCGAAAGGTGCGGGGCGCGTTTCCTGGTCAGAAACATCTTGATAGTGTGTGAGTACTATGAACATGTGTATGGCGTGGAGTTCTCTGTGTGAGGTTGCTTGTACTCCTGACTATTTCTTGACCTTACGTTGGTAAGATGGAATTGTGGATTCTTGCCCTTCTCAGGAGTCCAGAGGGGTGGTGGTGACACTCACTGCCAAAGACTAGAAATTCGGCCATGGAGAAGGTGACCCCAAAGTGCTTCACAAACTCTCTTGGGGAAATACCCAGGCAGCTCCAGTGATTTTGAGTGATTTTGATGCTCCTGGCTGACCCAGAACTACACCAGCCAGGTGAAGTGATGAGGTGTGGTTTGGTGAGGAGTGGTTGCTAGGACCTCAGAGCTTTGTGACATCACAGAAGCTGACTTTTCTGAAGCAGCAATCCCATTCTCATGACATAGGAGTCCTATGGCTTTAAATAGAAAGACCTGGGAAGGAAAAAGAAAGAGCCTGCTTAGCGTGATCATGAACTCAGGGGGTCTTTTCTGTTTCTTTCCCACTTCCACTTTCTATAGAAAGAGAAAAGAAAACGATGTTCTGTATGCCATTCTTTAGACCAACATTTCTCCAGAGAGAGCAAGGTGTTCTTTTTTTCACTGGAATTTCTAGAGATCTCAATTAAAAGTGAGGCTTCTTGACTACAACTAGAACTAGGTCTCTTGGAGGTTGGATATCCTTGGGTGAAAGGGTCCATTCTTAGCTTCTGTTCCCTATGGTTTATTGGGTGGAAGGTCTGCCTTTAGTGATTGGTTAGATTGAGGTGAGGGTAGGAAGTAGGGAAGGAAAGTCACAAATCCAGGAAAATTGCGGGGCAGGGATGCATTGTACTGTCTGTGTCCTTATCTACTAGAGTCCGAAACACCATTCCCAAGAGATGAAAGCTTTATTTACCTGACATTACCTTCAACACCATTGCAAAGGCTTCATGGAGAGTGAAACTCTGCATGATCGCTACCCCTAATGAACAAGCCCTGGTCAGCACTCCTTGTCATCATTAGTTAATGATACATGCCATAACCATGGGGAGATCCATGTTGAGCAACTCTATTCAGATGAAAATGAAAGGACAACATTGATGGCCTGCCGTGCCCACTCTAGCATCACTGTGGAAGGAGCCGAGATACCCTTTTGAGGGCTAATGGATAAAGATGATTATGAAGATGATGATAAAGAAGATGATTTCCAAATGAAAATGCAAGCAGACCAAGTGAAATATCCTATGTTTTTGCTCATATATGGTCCCTGAAAAATACCATGGGCATGAGTAGTAGTAAGGGAAAATGGAAGGAGAAGAAGTCAGACAGGGAGAGGCACAAGGAGAGACTCAAGACTTTGTCGACAAAGCTGCAGGTTGCAGGAGTATAAGTCCTGCCATAAAGAGGGAACTGGTTCATGGGTATGGAGGTGATGTGGCATTACATGAGGATGAGTACTTGGTGCTATATGCAATTAAAGAATCAGGGAACACTGGTTACTAGGAACTCAGAGTTTTGTGACGTCACAGAAGCTGATTTCACTGAAGCAGAAACCCCATTCTCAAGACATAAGAATCCTCTGGCTTTAAGTAGAAAGACATGGGAAGGAACAAGAAAGAGCCCTGTTAGCCTGATCATGAGCTCAGTGGTCTTCTCTGTTTCTTTCCCACTTCCACTTTCCATACAAAGAGAAAAGAAAACGATGTTCTGTGTACCATTCCTTAGACCAACATTTCTCCAGAGATAACAAGGTGTTCCTATTTCCACTGCAATTTCTAGAGTCCTCAATCAACAGCGAGGCCTCTTGGCTACCATTAGGTCTCTGGAAGGTTTGCTATCCTTCGGTGAGAGGATCCATTCTTAGCTTCTGTTCCCTATGGTTTCTCGGGTGGAAGGTCTGCCTTTGGTGCTTGGTCAGCTTGGAATTTGAGGGAAGGAAGATGGGAAGGGAAGTCACAATTCCAGGAATATTGCCAGGGCAGGAAAGCGTTGTGAGGTCCAGGTCCTTATCTGCTAGTGTCCTGAAACACCAGTAATAAGGGATGAAGTCTCTGTCTTCCTGACATTACCTTAAACTCCGTTGAAAGGGCTTCATGGAGAGTGAAACTCTGCATGATCGCTACCCCTAAAGAAAGGGCCCCAGTAGCACTCCTTGTCATCATTAATTAATGCTACATGCCGTAGACATGGGGAGAGCCATGTTGAGCAACGCTCTTTAACCAGATGAAAATGAACGGCCAACATCGTTGGCCTGCTATGCCAACTTTAGCATCACTGTGGAAGGTGCCAAATATACTTTAAAGGGCTAGTGGATAAAAATAATTATGAAGATTATGATAAAGAAGATGATTTCCAAATGATAATGCAAGCAGACCAAGGGAAATATCCTATGGCTTCACCAATATGTGGTCCCTGTGGACTACCATGGATATCAGTAGTAGTAAGGGAAAACGGAAGGAGAAGAAGTCAGACAGGGAGACGCACCAGGAGAGACTCAAAATTTTGGTGACCAAGTTGAGATTTGCACGACCATAAGACATGACATAAAGAGGGAACGGGTTAATGAGTAGGGAGGTGATGTGGCATTATATGAGGATGAGCACTTGGTGGTATATGCAATTAAAGAATCAAGGAACACTATGTCAAAAAAAGTAGGATGGATGAAAGGCTGGCTTGCCGAATATAAGAAAAAAAAGTAGTGAATAGAAAGCTAAATAGCCCGATTCACATGGAGATGAAGAAAGAAAGAGAAGAGAAATGAATTCTAGTTTTATTATCTTACTGATTAAAATTGTATGCCATTGGTTTCCTATAAGGTCCTTATCTGAATTAGGTCTTTGGACATTGTAAATTGGAGACTTCCCTCTTCCTACATTTTGGAATAGAGAGCAAACCCAACATGACCATTAAAGGTTTCGAATTGTGGACCAGGGAATTGATTTGAACCTGGCTTTCTGTGTGTTGGGAGATGTTTGAGGACTACTTCAAAAGCTTTCATCATAACCTGAGACGTCAGATATGTATGACTCATGATCTTGTCATGGTAGTGCATGTGTTTCTTGGTATTTATCATTTTCTCTCAATTATTCCATTTGCTGGCATATTTTTGTAAAGGGGTCTTTAAGGAAGTGGTTTAATTAATTAATTAATTAATTAGTTCTTGATAGGTAAGGATTTAACTCTAGTTAGGATTGTATGTGACATTGATTCTCTAAGATTTTGGTTTTTATGATATTTTCTCTGAATTTTGCTTCCATGAGTGCTATTCCTCACTTGTTCCCTAATTTCTGTGGGCCTCTATTAAGTGTGTGTGTGTGTGTGTGTGTGTGTGTGTGTGTGTTGTACAAAACCCTAAAAATGATACTTTAAGAGATATGAAGCTGCTCTATTGCAGACCACCAAATTTTGTGTGCCTGGTTAGAGTCTAATTGCCTGACCCTTTTTCTTGTTTTTTCACGTATTTCTTTACTTCCATGAGTGAGGGAAATCATATGGTAGTTGTCTTTCTATGAAAGACAGATAGGACACAGCCCAGTGCTATCTATCATTCTGCCACATGACACATGGAGCAAAATGCCTTCTTGCTTATGGCTCTATAAGAGTCCGCAGTGCATTTGGAGGAAAGGGAGATGGTAGAAGTGTCTGGGAGCTCCAGGCTTGTCTTCAGCCATCAGCACAATCAGAAGATGACCACATCAATGTAAACATGGTATAAAAGGACCTGAAGCATAGAAATCACAGTCCAAAACGAAAGAGAGAAGAAGTCACAGAGACCATGGAAGAAGGGTGAAGACAGGGCTTAGGGGAGAATTGTACAGTTGGTGCTTCAGAGGGCAGGGAGCCATAGCCAAAGACAAAGGCACAGTTGAGTGGAGAACAAATAGAACCCACAATTTGAATGATGACCCATAGCTGTAGCGGAAAAAAGGAGTGTATCTGAAGGACACGAGTTCTTGCAACCCAAGGGTCTTGAGGCCCAGGCATTCCAGATCAGCATGCTTTGCAGATATAGACTCCAGAGAACACTGTTTATCTCCTGGAGAGGACACCAGCAAGCATCCAGGTGCAGACAGCTTCGAAACCATGATCAGAGACAATACCTGTTGGCACTGTGGTAAGATTATTATTTCTTTGTTTGCACTTGTGATGGGCAGTGTTGCTGGAGAT
Source organism: Meles meles (assembly GCF_922984935.1). NCBI lineage: Eukaryota > Metazoa > Chordata > Mammalia > Carnivora > Mustelidae > Meles > Meles meles. The sequence goes on from NC_060088.1 coordinate 17,392,488, forward strand.
GCCTCGATGGGCGCCAAAGATACTTGGGCTCTATGACCGCCAGCATCAAGACTGAGCAGTGGCCACAGGCAGAACGGTGAGGACATTAGCTGCCCAACCTGCAATCATGGAATCCCATGCCTGGAACACTGTTGAGACTGCCTTCTTCAGGCCATGGTGCGTAGTCACAGGAGAACAGAAAATCCTGAAGGTGAGTAGAATCAAACCCTGACTAGAAAAAAGCCCTGCCCAGATCTTCTCATCTTGGCCAAAGAATTAATCAGGCCTTAAGTTTTGTGGAGAGGGGTGAATGTCACGTTTCACAGGCACACCGGACCCACGAAGCTTAACCTCACCATATTTGGTCCAGACACAAACACTCTGAATGGAAGGCAACAAGAGCCTCTGCAGAGGTCGAGCCCACAGGAGAGTGGACAGCCACAACACAACCACACAGGTCATGTCACACACACGTGAGACTCTCTCAAGTGCCAGCCCTTGGGCACTCCATGCGCTTTTCTTCCTAAAGAAATTAACTTCACTGTAGAAAACAGAATACGCATTTGGAATACAGAGAAGATAGAGACCTTTTGTAGATTTACGTTGTATTCCTGAAACTGGCCCAAAAGCCTTTTCCGATGGCTTCCCATGGGGATTGGTTCTCTTCCAACATGCTCCATGCTTGCTCCTGTGAGCTCCAAACAGAAGAGTCCGTCCTGGGCCTAAGCTTCTAGGGTGTAGAGCCTGCTTTTAATCTTTCGTCAGCTGGGAAAATTGGGAGGCATTTATGGCACGATTTCTGAAGATGGACGAAGAACTATTGTCCTCACTATTGAAGACTCCAGACATGTCTTTGGTATGGTTGCGGGTGTTAACTCTGAGCTTTCCTCGGAAGGCGGGTTGCACTTTTCCTTGTCAGAAGCATCCTGATAGGGTGTGAGGACAATGAACATGTTTATGGCCTGGAATTCCCCGTGTGAGGCTGCTTGTACTCCTTGTAGGGGCCTGATTAGCCAGAGGAACTATAAACCCCAGATATAGGGGCGTGCCAGGCCAGATTGCCATATCCAATTAATTTGGTGTGCATATATTAACTGTGGTGAGTTGAAATCTCATTGGCCACCTGTGTGTTGGCCAGGCTCAGCCATCTCTATAAAGATTACTCTGTGAGGCTGGGTGGGGATAGAAGTAGGAGGTGTAAGAATAGCCATTGGAGAAGTAGGAGGAGTTAGAATATCAGTTGGAGAAGTAGGAGGAGTTAGAATAGCGGTTGGAGAAGTAGGAGGAGTTAGAATGGCAGTTAGAATAGCAGTTAGAATAGCCGTTAGGGTAGCCTTTGGGAGCCATTAGGGTAGTCATAGGAGTGATAGCATCGGGGTCATCAGGAGCAGTGCGGCCCAAGCCGCGGCCCTGCCACCAGTGTCCTCGCTGCCCCCAGCTGCAGCCCCACCGCCAGGGAACTCGTTCCCATGAGCTTTAGCCCCACCACGAACAGCCTCGCCGCCTCCAGCAGCCTCACCGCCTCCAGCTTTGGCCCTGCTGCCAGCGGCCTCTCCGCTCTGAGCTGTGTCCAGGGCTGGAGTGGCCTGGTCTGGAGCATGCTCGCCAATGCAGCGTCATTCCAGGGAGCGGCCTTGTTGGCATGTGGCCCCTACCTTTAGCAGCCTCGTCCAGAGTGGCCTCTTCATCATCGGAAGCGGCCTCGTCTGGTGTGTGGCCTCTTCCGGGTAGTGGCCTTGTTGGAGTGGCATCATGGGGAGCAGAGTCTGTGTCGTTGGGGTTGTCGTCCTTGTCATCCTCGCCCAGAGCAGCAGCGGAAGCGGCGCCGCCTCAAGCTGTAACATGAGCAGTGCCGCCCCGATCCCCACCAGAGCAGCAGCGGCAGCGGCGCCACTGCCAGCAGCACCACCCCGTGCACCAGAGCAGCAGCAGCAGCGGTGCCGCCTTGAGCTATAACAAAAGCGGCATCACCCAGTTCACCGCCCAAAGCAGCAGCGGAAGCGGCGCAACCGTGAGCAACACCACCCAGAGCAGCTGCGGCAGAGGCGCCACCGTGAGCAGCGCTCCCCGTGCAGCGCCCAGAGCAGCAGCAGCAGCGGCACCGCCACAAGCGGCATCACCCCGTGCACCGCCAGAGCAGCAGCAGCAGCAGCGCCACCACCAGCAGCACCGCCCTGTGCACCAGAGCAGCAGTGGCAGCGGGGCTGCCGCGAGCTGTAACATGAGCGGCAGCGCCCCATGCCCTGCCCAGAGCAGCAGTGCCAGCAGCGCCACCTCAAGCGGCATTGCCCTGTGAACCGCCCAGAGAAGGAGCGACAGAGGTGCTGCCATGAGCGACGCCACCCTGAGCCAGAGTATCAGCAGCAGCGCCGCGACATGCAGCTACGCCACCTCAGGCAGTGCCGACATCAGGAGCAGCCTCTGAGTAGAAAACGTGCAGCCACGCCGGGAATGGGTTTGTGGTACGGTGAGGGTGAGGCAGGGATCCTCCAGGAGGGACCCCAGCGACTGGGAGGCCGTGGTCCCCAGTAAGACTCGGGCACCTAACATGCAGTTTGGTTTCTAATGCAGTTTGGTTTCTGATGCAGTTTGGTTTCTGATGCAGTTTGGTTTCTGATGCATGGCATGAAATAAAACTTTGCTTGATTTTCGCTTTGTGTCAGTCTCATTCCTTTCATCACGGACCCTAACATTGGGGGCTCGTCCGGGATCAAAGAACGAGAACTGAGCCAGCATCAGAACTTATGGCAAAAGCCTCTGGAGGTGTTAGGATTTTATCTGTCTGTCTGGTTGGAGCTCCAGGGTATGGCCCACCGGGGAGAAGCTGGACACAGCCATGCTCCCCAGAGCTAGAGTGGATGCGGGGACGCCCCATCCCTCTGCTGGTAGATCGACCGGGGGCTTGACTCCCCCTGGGCAGTCGGGGGGTTCGAGGCCCCCTAGGTGGTCAGGGGATTCGAGTCCCCTGTACGGTCACCAGGTGTTTGAGTCCCCCTGTACGGTAACCAAGGGGTATGAGTCACCCTTGATGGTCAGAGGGTTCGAGTCCCCCTAGGCGGACATCAGGGTTTCGAGTCCTCCAAAGTGGTCATCGGGGGTTCGAGTCCCCCTTTCCGGTCATGGGGTTTGAGTCCCCCTAGGAAATCCCCACTGGTGGCAGGAACGCTGGGCCTGTGGTTGTCCTTGTCTTGTCTTTTTGTTGTCTGCTGTGTTGTTTGTTATGTTTGAAGGAATGGGGCAAGCAAAGAGTAAGGGGACTCTGACTTTCATCCCTCTGTTCCTCATAATAGATGTGGGGCTTCTCCCTCACTCATTTCGTGTGTTAAAGGCTATCACTAGAGCCACCTCGTGTTAGTCTAACTCAGGACAGAGACTTTAAGGAATATTCCCAAGCAGCTGCCGAAACTCCCTTTGTTTTGGGAATTCCCTGCCTTCTCTTGCCCTACGTGGACTGCCTAGCCCCTCCCCCTTGCTGGCGGGAAACATGGCGTCTGCAGTGGAATGGGCCCAGATGGAACATGAAATCTGTTAGCAAAGAGATGACTGAACTGTTGGTTAATTGTCTGTCTCAGGTTTTAATTGGTAATTGTTAAAGTAGCTTTCAGAGTCTTTGGCAACCTGAAGCTTTGAATTTTAGCTGGATGACAAATAGGATGAAGTGCTAAGGTGCTGGTTGCTTGAACTGGGTTTGTGCTTTTGAAATCTGTTAGGAAACAAGTTGTGTGCTTAACAGCTGTCATAACAGTTCACAAGTACTAATATGTGAATGGTTTCCTCTTTGCCCACCTAGAATTGTAAATGAGATCTCTTTGAGTCATAAGGCTTTTCCCTGATTTGATAAGTTACTCTGGAAGTACTGCTACATCAATGATAAACCTTGGGTTACATTTGGGTAAATGCTGTAACAACTCCAGAGGTTCTATACATTTCCTAAAGTTTTAATGTTTTGATAAGGGTCATCATTTGATATTTAACCATAACTATTCTGATATTTAACCATAACTATTCATAACTATTTTTTGTCATTTGTAATTGTTTTAATTCTCTTGTAAGATGAATTCTGCCTTAAAGGAAATTCATATGGGAGACTTTCAGAACAAATGCAGGTATGTGATATGTTGAAATCCTGGAACTGAATTTTCCAGAAGTAAAAGTTGCACTCAGACTAAACCATCAGACTAAACCAGAATTAGTACAGTGACTTAAGGTAAGAATGAGTCTCCAGGAGCTTTCTTAGAAAGGCTTATTAAAGCCTATAAAATGTATAGCCTGATCGACCCTGAGGAACCCGAAAATGAGGGGCAGTGAATCTTGATTTTGCCAGTCAGTCAGTCCCAGATATAAGGAGGAAACTTCAGGAAATTGAAGGATTTGAAGGGAAGAATCTGAGTTATTGGGAATAGTAGAAAGGATGTTTAACAACAGGGATGCACAGGAGGATGAAAAACAGACAAAAATTGGTTAAGGTTTTGGCATTACATGAGATAGGTAGGGGATAGTAAGTGGAAGGAAAAGCCTAAGCACAGAGAAGGCAGGTGGGAAGACTTATGCTCAGATCAGTGTGCTTAATGCAAGGAAAAAAGGACACTGGGCCAGGGAGTGCCCCAAAAAGGAATACAGCAATGCTGGCCCCCAGAGTAAAAATTGAAGTGGAGGGGAAATCAATTGATTTTTTTGGTGGACATGGGAGCCCAGTTTTCATCATTACTTGAACCTATGGGAAAACTATCTGGAGAGGAAGTTTGGGTACAAGGAGCAAATGGCACAGAGAGACATAAATGGACAACAGAAAGGAATTTAAATTTGGCCCCAGGAGTAGATAAACATCGATATTTGGTCCTCCCTAATGCCCCATATAACTTGATGGGAAGAGATCTCCTCCACAAGTTATGAGCTGGCATTCAGTTCTCGGAAGGAGACATGACTGTAACCTTGAGACAACCCACTGTACAGGTGATTATGGAAGCAGTAGATGAATATTTCCTTTACGAGCCAGTCTCAAAAACAGAGGAGACAAAGGCGGGGAGCCTTCTCCAAATCCTACAGGTCAAGTTTCCCGAGTTCTGGCAGAAGGGAAGACCCCTGGCTTGGTCAGGGGACAAATTCCAGTGGTGGTACAATTAATGGCGATGGCTATGGCTGTTCCCAATCAGCAGCACCCCCTTCCCAGGAAGCAAAGGAAGGGATCAAAAAACACATTAACCACCTCCGAAGAGAAGGGATCCTAGTTCCTTGCAAATCTCCATGGAACACACCTTTGCTGCCTGTCAAAAAGGCCAAGACTGGGGAGTACAGACCCGTTCAGGACTGTGGGAAGTTAATAAACAGGTTGAAGATATCTACCTGATGGTGCCTAACCCCTATACCCTACTCTCCCTCCTGGGCCACCAAAGAACTGTGTATACTGTCTTACATCTCAACGATGCATGTTTCTGCATATCTTTAGCAAGGGAATCTCAACCCCTTTTTGCTTTTGAGTGGTCCGAACCACAGGAAGGATTCCAAGCCCAGCTCACCTGGACAAGACTTCCTCAAGGATTCAATAATTCACCCAACATTTTTTTTTTTTTTGACGAGGCTCTACGTGAGGATTTGCATGAGTAAAGAACCTCCAACCCAGGAGTCACTCTGCTACAGTATGTTGATGACTTTTTAGTAGCTGCTGAGGACTATGAGTCATGTTTGTGAAGGACAAGAGCTCTTTTGCAGACTGCAGGAAAAAGATTATTATGTGTCAGCAAAGAAAGCACAGCTCTGTCAGAGCCATGCCACTTATTTAGGCTTTGCTCTTCATGAGGGAATGCATTCACTGTCTGACTCCAGGAAACAGGTGATCACCGGACACCCCCGCCGTATAACGTCCCGACATGTGAGGAAGTTTCTTGGATGGTGGGCTACAGTAGGCTGTGGATACTGCAGTTTGCGGAGATTGCCCAACCTCCATACAAACTGGTAAAAGGGGGGCTCACTATGATAGAGTAGACAGCTGAGGCAGAAGGAGAATTTTAGGAATTACAAACAGTTGTACTGAGTGCCCCAGCATTGGCCATCCCAGATGTTACCAAGCCCTTCCACTTGTATGTGTTTGAAAAAGCAGGGGTGGCCAAAGGAGTTTTGACTCATAATCTTGGGCCTTAACAAAGGCCAGTAGCCTATCTTAGCAAGAAACAATATGCAGTAGCAGCTGTGTTCCCCTCTTGCCTCTGCATAATTGCTGCCATGGACATCCTGGTCAAGGATGCAAGTAAATTGACTTTGGGTCAAAATCTCATTTTGACCACCACACGCCATCGAGGGCCTTCTCCGGACTCCACCAGACCGATGGATGACAAACGCCTGAGTGATGGGGTATCAGGCCCTCCTCTTCAACAAACCAAGAGTGACCATCCGGCCCTGGCAGTGCTAAATCCAGCCACGCTGCTGCCAGAGGAGCTGGCTGACCATCCACATGATTGTGGAGAGGTCCTAACCCATGTTGCAGGAATAAGGCCGGATCTCAGAGACATTCCCCTCCCAGATGCTGAGATGACTCTGTTCACAGATGGGAGTATCTACATGGTCAATGGAAAGAGGTATGTGGGGGCTGTGCCACACCAGCTCCATACCCATTAACCAATACTCTCTTCATGAAAGGTCTTATCCTCCTGTAACCCTCAGCTTGGTGCCCAAACTCCTGAGTTTCTCCTGGTGCGTCTCCCTGTTTGACTTCTTCTCCTTCCGTTTTGCCTCACTAATACTTATGTCCATGGTATTCCTCATGGGCCACATAGGAGTGAAGCCATAGGATATTTCCTTTGGTCTGCTTCAATTATCATTCGGAAATCATCATGTTTATCATCATCTTCATAATCATCTTTCTCCACTAGCCCTTAAAAGGGTATTCCCAGCTCCTTCCACAGTGATGCAGAGTGGGCATGGCAGGCCATCGATGGTGGCTGTTCTTTTTCATCTGAATAAAGAGAGTTGCTCAACATGGCTCTCCCCATGACTATGGCATGTAGCATTAACTAATGATGACAAGGAGTGCTGAGCATGGCGCTTTCTTTCAGGGAAACCATCATGCAGAGTTTCACTCTCCATAAAGTCTTTGCAATGGAATTTAAGGTAATGTCAGGTAGACAGAGCTTTCATCCCTTAGGTCAGGTGTTTCAGGACACTAGCAGATAAGACTCGGACAGCACAACAAATCCATGCCCTGGCAGTTTTCCTGGAATTGTGACTTTCCTCCCCTTCTTCCTTCCCTCACCTTCCAAGCTGACCAAGTACCAATGGCAGACCTTACACACGAGAAACCATAGGGAACAGAAGCTAAGAATGGAACTTCTCACCAAAGGATATCAAACCTCCCAGAGACCTAATGGTACCCAAGAGGCCTCGCTGTTCACTGAGATCTCTAGAAATTGTAGTGGAAATAGGAACACTTTGCTCTCTCTGGAGAAACATTGGTCTATAGAACGGTATACAGAACATCGTTTTCTTTTCTCTTTGTATAGAAAGTGGAAGTGGGAAAGAAACAGAAAAGTCCCCCTGAGTTCATGATCGGGCTAAGTGGGCTCTTTATTGTTCCTTCCCAGGTCTTTCTCCTTAAAGCCATAGGACTCCTATGTCATGAGAATGGGATTGATGCTTCAGTGAAGCCAGCTTCTGTGATGTCACAAAGCTCTGAGGTCCTAGCAACCACTCCTCACCAAAGCATAACTCACCTCTTCACCAGGCTGGAGTAGTTCTGGGTCAGCCAGGAGTATCAAAATCACTACAAACCGCTGGAGCCACCTGTGTATTTCCCCAAGAGAGTTTATGAAGAGATTTGTGGTCACCTTCGCAATGGGCGAATTTGGCCGTAACTGTCACCACCACCCCTCTGGACTGCAGAGAAGGGCAAGAATCCACAATTTCATCTTACCCAAGTAAGGTCAAGAAAGTTTCAGGAGTACAAGCAGCCTCACACAGGGAACTCCACACCATACACATATGCATGGTCCTCACACCCTATAAGGATGCTTCTGACAAGGAAATGCTCCCCCAGCCCTCTGAGGAAAGCTCAGAGTTAACACCTGCAACCATACCAAAGACATGTCTGGAATCTTCAACAGTGAGGACACGAGTTCTTCTTGCATCTCAAGAAATCGTGCCATAAATGCCTCCCCATTTTCCCAGCTGACCAAACATGAAAGAAAGGCAGACCCTACACCCTAGAAGATAGGCCCAGGATGGACTCATCTGTTTGGAGTTCACAGGAGCAAGCACGGAGCATGTTGGAAGATAACCAATCCCCATGTGTAGCCATCGGAAAAGGCTTTTGGGCTAGTTTCAGGAATACAATGGTAATATACAAAAGGTCTCTGTCTTCTCTGTATTCGAAACACGCATTCTGTTATCTACCCTGAAGATAATTTCTTTAGGAACAAGAGATCATAGGGACAAGTGCCAAGGGCTGGCACTTGAGAATCTTAGGTATATGTGACATGCCCTCTGTGGTTGTGTTGTGGCTGTCCACTCTCCTATGGGCTCGTCCTCTGCAGAGGCTCACCTTGCCTTCCATTCAGAGTGTTTGGCGTCTGGGCCAATTATGGTGTGCCTGTGAAACGTGACATTCTACCCACTCCACAAAACTTAAGGCTTGCTGAATTCTGTGGCCAGCTGAGAGGATGTAGGCAGGGATTTCTTCTAGTCCCCTGCAGGATTTTCTGTTCTCCTGGGACTAAGCAACGTTTCCTGGAAAAGGCAGTCCGAACAGTGTTCCATGTTTGGGAATCCGTGATTGCACGTTGGGCAACGAATGTCCTCACCGTCCTGTCTGTGGCCACTTCTCAGTCTTGATGCTGGTGGTCGTAGAGCCCAAGTATCGTTGGCGACCATCGAGGATCTCCACCCACACTGCCCATCAAGAATGCACCCAAAGAAATAATAATCTTACCATGGTGTCAACAGGTATTGTCTCTGATCATGGTTTCCATTCTGTGTGCACCTGGTTGCTTGCTGGTGTCCTCTACAGGAGATACACAGTGTTCTACAGTTCTGGAGTCTATGTCTGCAAAGCATGCTGATCTGGAATCCCCAGGCCGCAAGACCCCAGAGTTGTAAGAACTTTTGTCATTCAGACACTCTCCTTTTCTCCCCCAAAAGCTAAGGGTCAACATTCAAATTGTGGGTTCAAAGTGTGCTCGTCTCCCTGGGCCTTCGTCTTTCGCCTTGGATCCCTGCCCTCTGAAGGACCAAACGTTCAATTCTCCCCTAGGCCCTGTCTACACCTTTCTCCCATGGACTCTGTGACTTCTTCTCTCTTTCGCTGTGGAGTGTGATTTCTAGGCTTCAGGTCTATTTATGCCATGTTTATATTGATGTGATCATCTTCTGGTTGTGCTGATGGAAGAAGACAAGCCTGGAGCTCCCAGACACTTCTACTATCTCCCTGTCCTCCTACTGCACTGTGGACGCCTATGGAGTCATAAGCAAGAAGGCATTCGTGCTCCTGTGACATGTGGCAGATGGGATAGAGCATTGGGTTGTGTCATTTTGGTCAGTCAAAGAGAGACAACTCCCATACGATTTCACTCATTCTTGGAAGTAAAGAAACATGTGAAAAAGCAAGAGAAAGGGACAGGCAATTCGACTCTAACCAGGCACACAAAATTTGGTGTTTGTTCCAGGCAGGCAACTCAGAATCTGCATTTCAGAAAGTGGATCAAATAGGACATTCATTGCATGAAATATGGCCGAAGGGCATGTAACGTGAGTTTCCACTGTGTTTGAAGGTGAATTGTGATCTATAATAGAGGAACTTCATATCTCCTAAAATATCATTTTTAGCATTTTGTGAAACACACAAACACACACACACACACACACACACACACACACACACACACACACACACTCTTAAAAGAGTCCCACAGAAGTTAGGGAGCGAGTGAGGAATATCACTCATGGAGTAAATTCAGAGAAAATACCATAAAAACAAAACTTAGAGTATCAAAGTAACAAACCGTCCAAACCGGATAAGTTAACTCCTTACCTATCAAGAATTAATTAATTAATTAATTATTTAAACAACCTTACCTCAAAGATGCCTACACAGAAGTCTGCCAGCAAATCCAATACCAGAGAGAAAATGATAAATTCCAAGACACATACGCACTACCATGACAAGATCATGAGTCATACATACCTGACGTCTCAGGGAATGACTTTTGAAGCAGCTTTTGAGGCTTTTGAAGCAGTCCTCAAACATCTCCCAACACACAGAAATCCAGGTTGAAATCAATTCCCTGGTCCACAATTTGAGACATTTAATGGTAATGTCGGCTTTGCTCATCTATTCCCAAAATGTAGGAAGAGGGAACACTCTATTTAACAATGTCCAAAGACCCAATTCACATAAGGACCTTATAGGAAACCAATTGCATTTAATCAGTAAGATAATAAAACTAGAATTCATTTCTCTTCTCTTTCTTTCTTCATCTCCACGTGAAACGACCTCTTTTGCTTTCTATTCATTATTTTTTCTTATATTCGGCATGCCGGCCTTTCATACATCGTACATTTTTTGACATAGTGTTCCCTGATGCTTTAATTGCATATAGCACCAAGAGCTAATCCTCATATAATGCCACACCATCTCCCTACCCAATAACCAGTTCCCTCTTTATGGCAGGTCTTATCCTCCTATAACTCTCAGCTTGGTCCCCAAGTTCCTGAGTCTCTCCTGGTGCCTCTCCCTGTCTGACTTCTTCTCCTTTCGTTTTTCTTTACTACTACTCATGTCCATGGTATTCCTCATGGGCCATATACGAGTGAAGCCATAGGATATTTCCCTTGGTCTGCTTGCATTTTCATTTGGAAATCACATTTTTTAGCATCATCTTCATATTCATCTTTATCCACTTGCCCTGAAAAGGGTATCTTGGCTCCTTCCACAGTGATGCTAGAGTGGGCATGGCAGGCCATCGATGTTGGCCCTTCATTTTCATCTGAATAAAGAGAGTTGCTCAACATGGCTCTGCCCATGACTATGGCATGTAACATTAACTAATGATGGCAAGGAGTGATGACCAGGGGTCTTTCTTTCGGGGTAGCGATCATGCAGAATTTCATTCTCCATGAAGCCTTTGCAATGGTATTTATGGTAAAGTCCGGTAGACAGAGCTTGCATACCTTAGGACTGTTGTTTCAGAACACTAGCAGATAAGGACACGGACAGCACAATGTATCTGTGCCCTGGCAATATTCCTGGAATTGTGACTTTCCTCCTCTTCTTCTTTCCCTCAACTTCCAAGCTGAGAAAGCAACAAAGGCAGATCTTACACCTGAGAAAACATAGGGACCAGAAGTTAAGAATTAACCCTCTCAACTAAGGTTATCCAACCTCCCAGAGACCTAATGGTACCCAAGAGGCCTCGCTGTTGATTGAGATCTCTAGAAATTGCAGTGGAAATAGGAACACCTTGCTCTCTTTGGAGAAATGTTGGTTTAAAGAATGGTATACAGAACATCGTTTTCTTTTCTCTTTGTATAGAATGTTGAAGTGGGAAAGAAACAGAAAAGACCACCTGAGTTCATGATGAGGTTAAAAGGGCTCTTTCTTGTTCCTTCGCAGTTCTTTCTACTTAGAGCCATAGGACTCCTACGTCATGAGAATGGGATTGCTGCTTCAGTGAAGTCAGCTTCTGTGACGTCACAAAGCTCTGAGGTCCTGGCAACCTCTCCTCACCAAAGCACGCCTCACCACTTCACCTGGATGGAATAGTTCTTGATCTGCCAGTAGTATCAAAATCACTCCTAACCGCTGGAGCCACCTGGGGATTTCCCCAAGAGAGTGTATGAAGCGATTTGGGGGTCACCTTCTTCATGGCCGAATTTGTACTTCTTGGCCGTGACTGTCACCACCACCCCTCTGGACTGCTGAGAAGGGTAAGAAACCACAATTTCATCTTACCCACGTAAGGTCAAGAAATAATCAGGAGTACAAGCTGCCTCACATGGGGAACTCGACGCCATACACATGTTCATGTTCTTCACACCCTATCAGGATGCTTCTGACCAGGAAAATCTCCCCCAACCATCCGAGGAAGGCTCAGTGTTAACACCCGCAACCATACCAAAGACATATCTGGAATCTTCAACAGTGAGGATAGGAGTTCTTCTTGCAATTCCAGATATCGTGCCATAAATGCCTCCCAAATTTCCCAGCTGACCAAACATGAAAGGCAGACCCTACACCCTTGAAGATTAGGCCCAGGACGGACTCATCTGTTTGGAGCTCACAAGAGCAAGCACAGAGCATTTTGGAAGAGAACCAATCCCCTTGTGAAGCCATCAGAAAACACTTTCGGGCCAGTTTCAGGAATACAACGTGAATCTACAAAAGGTCTCTGTCTTCTCTGTATTCGAAACACGCATTCGTTTATCTACCGTGAAGATAATTTCTTTAGGAAGAAGAGCTCATGGAGTGCCCAAGGGCTGGCACGTGAGAGAGTCTCAGGTGTGTGTGACATGCCCTCTGGGGTTGTGCTGTGGCTGTCCACTCTCCTGTGGGCTCATCCTCTGCAGAGGCTCTCCTTGCCTTCCATTCAGAGTGTGTGGTGTCTGGGCCAAATATGGTGTGCCCGTGAAACGTGACTTTAAACCCACTCCACAAAACTTAAGGCCTGATGTGTTCTGTGGCCAGGTGAGAGGATGTGGGGAGGGCTTTCTTCTAGACCCCTGCAGGATTCTCTTTTCTCCTGGGACTAAGCAATTTGGCCTGAAGAAGGCAGTCCCACCAGTGTTCCATGTTTGGGAATCCTTGATTGAAGGTTGGGCAGCGAATGTCCTCACCATCCTGTCTGTGGCCACTTCTCATTCTTGATGCTGGCGGTCGTAGAGCCCAAGTATCTTTGGCGCCCATCGAGTCATCTCCACCAACACTGCCCATCAAGAATGCACCCAAAGAAATAATAATTTTACCACGGTGTCAACAGGTATTGTCTCTGATCATGGTTTCCATTCTGTGTGCACCTGGTTGCTTGCTGGTGTCCTCTACAGGAGACACACAGTGTTCTACAGTTCTGGAGTCTATGTCTGCAAACATGCTGATCTGGAATCCCCGGGCCTCAAGAACCCAGGGTTATTTGAACATGTGTCATTCAGACTCTCTCCTTTACCCTGCCAAAAGCTATGGGTCAACATTCAAATTGTGGGTTCTAAGTGTGCTCCTCTCCCATGTGCCTTTGTCTTTGGCCATGGCTCCCAGCCCTCTGAAGCACCAACCGTCCAATTCTCCCCTAAAACTTTTCTACACCCTACTCCAATGGTCTCTGTGACTTCTTCTTTCTTTCACTGCAGATTGTTATTTCTAGGCTTCAGGCCCATTTATGCCATGTTTACATTGATGTGGTCATCTTCTGGTTGTGCTGATGGCTGAAGAAAAGCCTGGAGCTCCCAGACACTTCTTCCATTTGCCTGTACTCCAAATGCACTGTGGGCCCTTTTGGAGCCATAAGCAAGAACGCATTCTTGTTCCTTATGACATGTGGCAGAATGAGAGAGAGCATTGGGCTGTGTCATATTGGTCAGTCACAAAAAGACAACTCCCATACGATTTCACTCATTCTTGGAAGTAAAGAAACATGTGAAAAAGCAAGAAAAAGGGACAGGCAATGAGACTCTAACCAGGCATACAAAATTTGGTGTTTGTTCCAGGCAGGATAGTCAGAATCTGCACCCTAAAAGTGGATCAAATGGGACATTCAATGCAGGAAATGTGGCCGAACGGGATGTAACGTGAGATTCCACTGTATTGAAGATCAAAAGGTCATCTGAAATAGAGCAGCTTCATATCTCTTAAAATATCATTTTTAGAGTTTTGTGAAACACACAAACACACACATACACACACACACACATACTCTTAAAAGCGTCCCACAGAAGTTAGGGAGCAAGTGAGGAATAGCACTCATGGAAGCAAAATTCAGGAAAATACCATAAAAAAACAAAAGCTCAGAGAATCAAAGTATCAACGCGTCCAAACAGTATAAGTTAACTCCTTACCTATCAAGAATTAATTAGTTAATTAAACAACCTTACCTAAAAGACCCCTCCACACAAGTATGCCAGCAAATCCAATACCTTAGAGAAAAGCATAAATTAAAAGACACCTACGTACTACCATGACAAGACCATGAGGCATACATACCTGACGTTCATGTAATGAATTTGAAGAAGGTTTTGAGGCTTTTGAAGCAGTCTTCAAACATCTTCCAACACACAGAAAGCCAGGTTCAAATCAATTCCCGCTACCAATTGCGATACTTTTAATATTAATGTCGGCTTTTCTCATCTATTCCCTTAATGCAGGAAGAGGGAAGACTCTAATTTAAAATGACCAAAGACCCAATTTACATAAGGACCTTATAGGAAACCAATTCCATACAATTTTAATCAGTAAGATAATCACACTAGAATTCATTTCTCTCCCCTTTCTTTCTTCACCTACATGTGAAACGACCTGTTTTGATTTCTATTCACTATATTTTCTTATATTCGTCAAGTCAGTCTTTCATCCAACCGACGTTTTTTGACATAGTGTTCCCTGATTCTTTTATTGCATTACCACCAAGTGCTCATCCTCATATAATGCCATACCAACTCCATACACATCCAGTTCCCTCTTTATGGCATGTCTTATCCTTATGTAACCAAGCTTGGTCCCCAAACTCCTGAGTCTCTCCTGGTGCGTCTCCCTCCCTGATTACTTCTCTTTCCGTTTTCCCTTACTACTACTCATGTCCATGGTTTTCCTCATGGCTCTCTGCCCTCTGAAGCACCAAATGTCCAACTGTCCCATACGACCTGTCTACACCCTTCTTCCATGGTCTCTTTTACTTCTTCTCTCTTTCGCTGTGGAGTGTGATTTCTAAGCTTCAGGTCCATTTATGTCATGTTTCCATTGATGTGGTCATCTTCTGGTTGGGCTGATGGCTGAAGACAAGCCTGGAGCTCCCAGACACTTCTACCATCTCCCTGTCCTCCAAATGCACTGCGGCCTCTTATGGAGCCATAAGAAAGAAGGCCTTTTTGCTCCTTGTGACATGTTGCAGAAAGGGAGAGAGCATTGGGTTGTGTCATTTCTGTCAGTCAAGAAATACAATTACCATACGATTTCACTCACTCATGGAAGCAAGGAAACATGTGGAAAAGCAAGAAAATGTGACAGGCAATTAGACTCTAACCAGGCACACAAAATTTGGTGTTTGTTCCAGGCAGGCTACTCAGAATCTGTGTTTCTTAAAGTGGATCAAATGGGTCATTCAATGCAGGAAATGTGGCTGAATGGGATGTAACATGAATTTCCACTGTGTTTGAAGGTGAATTGTGATCTGGAATAGAGCAGCTTCCTATCTTTTAAAATATCATTTTTAGGGTTTGTGAAACACACACACACACACACACACACACACACACACACACACACACACAGACATTTAGGGAGTAAGTGAGAAGTAGCACTCATGGAAGCCAAATTCAGAGAAAATACCATAAAAAACACAAGCTCAGAGAATCAAAGTAACAAACCATCCAAACAGTATTAGTTAAGTCCTTACCATCAAGAATTAATTAATTAATTAATTTATTTATTTATTTATTAATATTTTAAACAACCTTAACTAACGGACCCCTCCACTCAAGTATGCCAGCAAATCCAATACTGGAAAGAAATGGATAAATTACAAGACACAGACACACTACCATGACAAGATCATAAGACATACATATCTGAAGTCTCAGGTAATGCCTTTTGAAGCAGCTTTTGAGGCTTTTGAAGCAGTCCTCAAACATCTCCCAACACACAGAAAGCCAGGTTCAAATCAATTCCCTGGTCCAAAATTCGAGACATTTAAGGGTAATGTCGGCTTTTCTCATCTATTCAAAAAATATAGGAAGAGGGAAGACTCTAATTTACAATGTCCAAAGACACATTTCACATTAAGACCTTATAGGAAACCAATGGCATACAAATTTTATCATAAGATAATAAAACTAGAATTCATTTCTCTTCTCTTTCTTTCTTCATCTCTATGTGAAATGGCCTGTTTCTTACTATTCACTATTTTTTCTTATATTCGCCGGTCACGGCCGGAGACTACAAATTCGGTCATGGTCAAGGTGACCCCCAAATCACTTCACAAAATGTCTGGGGGAAATATTCAGGCAGCTAGAGCGGTTTGGAATGATTTTGATACTCATGGCTGACCCAGAGCTACTCCAGCCAGGTGAAGTGATGAGGCGTGTTTCGGTGAGGAGTGGTTTCTAGGACCTCAGAACATTGCGATGTCACAGAAGCTGATTTCTCTGAGGCAGCCATCCCATTCTCATGGCATATGAGTCCTAGGGCTTTAAGAGGAAAGCCCTGGGAATGAACAAGAAAGAGCCCTGTTACCCTGATCATGAACTCACATGGTCTTTTCTGTTTCTTTCCCACTTCCACATTCTATACAAAGAGAAAAGAAAACGATCTTCTGTATACCATTCTTTAGACCAACATTTCTCCAGAGAGAGCATTGTGTTCCTATTTGCACTGCAATTTCTAGAAATCTCCATCAAAAGCAAGGTCTCTTGGCTACCATTAGGTCTCTGGGAAGTTGGAAATCCTTGGCTGAGAGGGTCCATACTTAGCTTCTGTTCCCTATGGTTTCTCGGGGGTAAGGACTACCTTTGGTGCTTGGTCAGCTAGGAAGCTGAGGGAAGGAAGCAGGGAAGGAAAGTCACTATTCCAGGAAAATTGCCAGAGCAGGGATGCATTGTGCTGTCTGTGTCCTTATCTGCTAGTGTCCTGAAACACAAGTCCCAAATGATGAAGGCTCTGTCTCCCTGACATTACATTAAACTCCGTTGCAAAGGCTTCATTGAGAGTGAAATTCTGCATGATCTCTAACCCTAAAGGCAGAGCCGTGGTCAGCACTCCTTGTCATCATTAGTTAAGGCTACATGCAATATTCATGGGGAGAGCCATGTTGAGCAACTCTATTTGTACAGATGAAAATGAATGGCCAACATCAATGGCCTGCCAGGCCCAGTCTAGAATCAGTGTGTAAGGAGCCGAGATACCCTTTAAGGGCTGTGGATAAAGATGATGATGGAGATGATGATAAAGAAGATTATTTCCAAATGAAAATGCAAGGACAGCAAGGGAAATATCCTATGGCTTCACTCATATATGGCCCATGAGGAAAACCATGGACATGAGTAGTAGTAAGGGAAAATGGAAGGAGAAGACGTCAGACAGGGAGACGGGCCAGGAGAGACTCAGGACTTTGGGGACGAAGCTGAGGGTTACATTAGGAAAATACATGTCATAAAGAGGGAACTGGTTAATGGGTATGGAGGTGGTGTGGCATTATATGAGAATGAGCACTTGTTGGTATATGCAATTAAAGAATATGGGAACACTATGTCAAAAATGTCGGAGGGATGAAATGCTGGCTTGCCGAATATAAGAAAAAAATATTGAATAGAAAGCAAAAGAGGCCATTTCACATGGAGATGAAGAAAGAAAGTGAAGAGAAATGAATTCTAGTTTTATTATCTTACTGATTAAAATTGTATGCAATTGGTTTCCTATAAGGTCCTTATCTGAATTGGGTCTTTGGTCATTGTAAATTAGAGTCTTTCCTCTTCCTTCATTTTGGGGATAGATGAGAAAAGCCGACATTACCAGCAAATGTCTCGAACTGAGGACCAGGGAATTGATTTGAACCTGGATTTCTGTGTATTGGGAGATGTTTGAGACTGCTTCAAAAGCTTTTGTCAGTACCTGAGACGTCAGATATGTATGACTCATGATATTGTCATGGTAGTGCGTATGGGTCTTGGAATTTATCATTTTCTCTCCGGTATTTTATTTGCTGGCAGACGTGTGTGTAGGGGTCTTTTAGGTAAGGTTGATTAATTATTTCATTAATTAATTAATTCTTGATAGGTAAGGAGTTAACTTATCCAGTTTGGACGATTTGAAACTTTGATTCTATAAGATTATGGTTTTTAAGGTATTTTATCTGGATTTTGCTCCCATTAGTGCTATTCCTCACTTGCTCCCTAACTTCTTTGGGATTCTTTTAAGAGTGTGTGTGGGGCGCCTGGGTGGCTCAGTGGATTAAGCCGCTGCCTTCAGCTCAGGTCATGATCTCAGGGTCCTGGGATCGAGCCCGGTATCGGGCTCTCTGCTCCGCAGGGAGCCTGCTTCCTCCTCTCTCTCTGTCTGCCTCTCTGCCTACTTGTAATCTCTCTCTCTGTCAAATAAATAAATAAAATCTTTAAAAAAAGAGAGTGTGTGTGTGTGTTTCACAAAACGCTAAAAATCATATTTTAAGAGATATGAAGCTGCTCTATTCCATATCACAAATCTCCGTCAAACACAGTGGAAACTCACGTTATGTCCCGTTCAGCCACATTTCCTGCATTGAATGTCCCTTTTGTTCCACTTTTAGAAATGACGATTCTGACTAGCCTGCCTGGAACAAACACCAAATTTTGTGTGCTGGGTTTGAGTTGCAATGCCTGTCCTTATTGTTGCTTTTTCACATGTTTCTTTACATCCAAGAATGAGTGAAATCATATGGGAGTTGTCTTTCTGTGACTGACCGATATGACACAGCCCAATGCTCTATCCCACTCTGCCACATGTCACAAGGAGCAAGAATGCATTCATGCTTATGGCTCCATAAGAGTCCGCAGTGCATTTGGAGGACAGGGAGATGGTAGAAGTGTCTGGGAGCTCCAGGCTTTTCTTCATCCATCAGCACAACCAGAAAATGACCGCATCAATGTAAACATGGCATAAATGGACCTAAGGCAAAGAAATCACACTCCACAGTAAAAGAGAGAAGAAGTCAGAACGATCATGGGAGAAGGTTTTAGACAGGGCTTATGGGAGAATTGGACAGTTGATGATTCAGAGGACAGGGAGACATGGCCAAAGACAAAGGACCAGGGGAGAGGAGCACACTTAGAACCCACAATTTGAATGTTGACCCATAGCTGTTGGGGGAGAAAATGAGAGTGACTGAATGTCATGAGTCCTTGCAACCTAAGGGTCTTGAGGCCCGGGGATTCCAGAGCAGCATGCAGTGCAGACAGAGACTCCAGAACTGCAGAACACTGTGTATCTCCTGGAGTGGACACCAGCCATTAACCAGGTGCAGACAGCCTGGAAACCATGATCAGAGACAATACCTGTTGACACCGTGGTAAGATTATTATTTCGTTGTGTGAATTTGGGATGGGGAGTGTTGGTGGAGATGCCTCGAGGGGTGCAAAAGATACTTGCGCTCTACAACCGCCAGCCTCAAGACTGAGAAGTGCCCACAGGGAGGACTTTGATGACATTAGCTGCCCAAACTTCAATCACGGATTCCCAAACCTGGAACGCAGTTGGGACTGCCTTCTTCAGGCCACGTTGCTTAGTCCCAAGAGAACAGAAAATCCTGCAGGGGACTAGAAGAAAGCCCTCCCCACATCCTCTCACCTGGCCACTGAATTCAGCAGGCCTTATGTTTTGTGGAGTGGGTTTAAGGTCACGTTTCACAGGCACAAGACACCCACGAAGCTTAACCTCACCATATTTGGCCCAGACACCACACACTCTGAATGGATGGCAAGGAGAGACTCTGCAGAGGACGAGCACACAGGAGAGTGGACAGCCACAACACAACCCCAGAGGGCATGTCACACACCTGAGACTCTCTTAAGTGCCAGTCCTTGGGCACTCCACGGCCTCTTCTTCCTAAAGAAATTATCTTCAGAGTAGATAATAGAATGCGTGTTTCGAATACAGAGAAGACAGGGACCTTTTGTAGATTCACGTTGTATTCCTGAAACTGGCCCAAAAGCCTTTTCAGATGAATTCACATGGGGATTGGTTTTCTTCCAACATGCTCCGTACTTGCCTCTGTGCGTCCAAACAGATGAGTCCATCCTGGGCTTAAGCTTCTAGGGTATAGGGTCTGCTTTAATATTTGGTCAGCTGAGAAAATTGGGAGGCATTTATATCACGATTTATGGAGATGCAAGATAAAATATTAGCCTCACTGTTGAAGACTTCACACATGTCTTTGGTATGGTTGCAGGTGTTAACACTGAACATTACTCAGATGGTGTGGGACGATTTTCCTGGTCAGAAGCATCCTGATAGGGTGTGAGGACCATGAAACTGTGTATGGTGTGGATTTTCCCGTGTTAGGCTGCTTGTACTCCTGACTCTTTCTTAACAGTACGTGGGTAAGATGGAATTGTGGATTCTTGTCCTTCTCCAGAATCCAGAGGGGTGTTGGTGACAGTCACAGCCAAAGACTACAAATTCAGCCATGGAGATTGGGACCCCAAACCTCTTCACAAACTGTCCTGTTGAAATACCCAGTCGGCTTCAGCGGTTTGAAGTGATTTTGATACTCCTGACTGACCAAGAACTACTCCAGACAGGTGAAGTGATGAGGCGTATTTTTTTGAGGAGTGGTTCCTAGGACCTCAGAGCGTTGTGACGTCACTGAAGCTGACTACACTGAGGCAACAATCCCATTCTCATGATATATGAGTCCTAGGCTTTAAGTAGAAAGACCTGGGAAGGAACAAGAAAGAGCCCTATTAGCCTGATCATGAACTCATGTGGTCTATTAGGTTTCATTCCCCCTTAAACTTTCTATACAAAGAGAAAAGAAAACGATGTTTTGTATACCATTCTTTAAACGAACCTTTCTCCAGAGAGAGCAACGTGTTCCTGTTTCCCTGCAATTTCTAGAGAAATCAATTAACAGCGAGGAATCTTGGGTACCATTAGGTCTCTGGGAGGTTTGATATCCTTGGGTGAGAGGGTCCATTCTTAGCTTCTGTTTCCTATGGTTTCTCAGGTGTAATTTCTGCCTTTGGTGCCTGGTTATCTTGAAAGATAAGGGAAGGAAGAAGGGAAGGTAAGTCACAATTCCAGGGAAAATTGTCAGCGCAGGGATGCATTGTACTGTCCGTTTATTTATCTTTTAGTGTCCTGAAACACCAGTCCTAAGGTTGAAAGCTCTGTCTACATGACTTTACCTTAAACTCTGTTGCAAAGCCTTCATGGAAAGTGAAATTCTGCATGATCGCTACCTCGAATGAAAGAGCCCTGGTCAGCACTCCATGTCATCATTAGTTAGTTCTACATGCCATAGTCATGGTTAGAGCCAAGTTGAGCAGCTCTCTTTATTCAGATGAAAATAATCAGCCAACATCGATGGCCTGCTATGCCCACTCTAGCATCACTGTGGAAGGAGCCGAGATACCCTTTTCAGGGCTAGTGGATAAAGATGATTATGATGTTGATAAAGAAGATGATTACCAAAAGAAAATGCAAGCAGACCAAGGGAAATATCCTATGGCTTCACTCCTATGTGGCCCATGAGGAATACCATGGACATTAGTTGTACTAAGGGAAAATGGAAGCAGAAGAAGTCAGACAGGGAGATGCATCAGGAGAGACTCAGGACTTGGGTACAAAGCTGAGGGTTACAGGAGGATAAGACATGCCATAAAAGGGAACTGGTTGATTCGTGTGGAGTTGGTGTAGCATTACATGAGGATTAGCACTTTGTGGTATATGCAATTAAAGAATCAGGGAACACTATATCCAAAAACGTAGGAGGTATGATAGGCTGGCTTGCCAAATATAAGAAAAAATATTGAATAGAAAGCAAAACAGGCCATTTCACAACGAGACGAAGAAAGAAAGATAAGAGAAATAGATTCTAGTTTTATTGTCTAAATGATTAAAATTGTATGCAATTGGTTTCCTCTAAGGTCCTTATCTGAATTTGTTCTTTGGACATTGTCAATTAGAGTTTTCCCTCCTCCTACATTTTGGGCATAGATGAGATAGGCTGACATTACACTAAATGTCTCGAATTGTGGACCACGGAATTGATTTGAACCTGGCTTTCTGTGTGTTGGGAGATGTTTGAGGACTGCTTCAAAAGCCTCAAACCTGCTTCAAACGTCATTACTGAAGACGTCAGATATTTATGAGTTTTTATCTTGTCATGGTAGTGTCTATGTGGTTTAATTTATCCTTTTCTCTTCGGTATTGGATTTGCTGTCATACTTGAGTGTAGGGGTATTTGAGGTAAGGTTGTTTAATTAATTAATTAATTAATAATTCTTTTTTTAAGTTTTAATTTATTTTTTCAGCATAACAGTATTGTTTTTGCACAACAACCAGTGCTCCATGCAAAACGTGCCCTCCCTATTACCCAACACCTATTCCCCCAACCTCCCACCCCTGACCCTTCAAATCCCTCAGGTTGTTTTTCAGAGTCCATAGTCTCTTATGGTTCCCTCCTCTTCCAATTTTTTTTTATAAACATATAAAGTATTTTTATCCCCAGGTATACAGGTCTGTGAATCGCCAGGTTTACACACTTCACAGCACTCACGATAGCTCATACCCTACCTAAGGTTCATAACCCCCTCCCATCTCCCACTACCACCTCCCCCCAGCAACCCCCAGTTTGTTTTGTGAGATTAAGAGTCATTTATGGTTTGTCTCCCTCCCAATCCCATCTTGTTTCATGTATTCTCCTATCCCCCTAACCCCCCATGTTGCTTCTCCATGTCCTCATATCAGGGAGATCATATGATAGTTGTCTTTCTCCGATTGACTTATTTCACTAAGCATGATACGCTCTAGTTCCATCCACGTCATCGCAAATGGCAAGATTTCATTTCTTTTGATGGCTGCATAGTATTCCATTGTGTATATATACCACTTCTTCTTTATCCATTCATCTGTTGATGGACATCTAGGTTCTTTCCATAGTCTGGCTATTGTAGACATTGCTGCTATAAACATTCGGGTACACGTACCCCTTCGGATCACTGTGTTTGTATCTTTAGGGTAAATACCCAGTAGTGCAATTGCTGGGTCATAGGGTAGTTCTATTTTCAACATTTTGAGGAACCTCCATGCTGTTTTCCAGAGTGGTTGCACCAGCTTGCATTCCTACCAATAGTGTAGGAGGGTTCCCCTTTTTCCGCATCCTCACCAGCATCTGTCATTTCCTGACTTGTTAATTTTAGCCATTCTGACGGGTGTGACGTGATATCTCATTGTGGTTTTAATTTGTATTTCCCTGATGCCGAGTGACGTGGAGCACTTTTTCATGTGTCTGTTGGCCATCTGGATGTCTTCTTTGCAGAAATGTCTGTTCATGTCCTCTGCCCATTTCTTGATTGGATTGTTTGTTCTTTGGGTGTTGAGTTTGCTAAGTTCCTTATAGATTTTGGATACTAGCCCTTTATCTGATATGTCGTTTGCAAATATCTTCTCCCATTCTGTCAGTTGTCTTTTGGTTTTGTTAACTGTTTCCTTTGCTGTGGAAAAGCTTTTGATCTTGATGAAGTCCCAATAGTTCATTTTTCCCCTTGCTTCCCGTGCCTTTGCCATTGTTCCTAGAAAGATATTTCTGCGGCTGAGGTCGAAGAGGTTGCTGCCTGCATTCTCCTCAAGGATTTTGATGGATTCCTTTCTCACATTGAGGTCCTTCATCCATTTGGAGTCTATTTTCGTGTGTGGTATAAGGAAGTGGTAGAATTTCATTTTTCTGCATGTGGCTGTCCAATTTTCCCAGCACCATTTATTGAAGAGGCAGTCTTTTTTCCATTGGACATTCTATCCTGCTTTGTCAAAGATTAGTTGACCATAGAGTTGAGGGTCGATTTCTGGGCTCTCTATTCTGTTCCACTGATCGATGTGTCTGTTTTTGTGCCAGTACCATGCTGTCTTTATGATAACAGCTTTGTAATAGAGCTTGAAGTCCAGAATTGTGATGCCACCAACTTTGGCTTTCTTTTTCAATATTCCTTTGGCTATTTGAGGTCTTTTCTGGTTCCATACAAATTGTGGGATTATTTGTTCCATTCCTTGAAAAAAATGGAAGCTATTTTGATAGGGATTGCATTAAATGTGTAGATTGCTTTAGGTAGCATAGACATTTTCACAATATTTATTCTTCCAGTCCAGGAGCATCGAACATTTTTCCATTTGTTTGTGTCTTCCTCAATTTGTTTCATGAGTACTTTATAATTTTCTGCGTTTAGATTCTTAGTGTCTTTGGTTACGTTTATTCCTAGGTATCTTATAGTTTGGGGTGCAATTGTAAATGGGATTGACTCCTTAGTTTCTCTTTCTTCTGTCTTGTTGTTGGTGTACAGAAATGCAACTGATTTCTGTGCATTGATTTTATATCCTGACACTTTACTGAATTCCTGTACAAGTTCTAGCAGTTTTGGAGTGGAGTCTTTTGGGTTTTCCACATATAGTATCATATCATCTACAAATAGTGATAGTTTGACTTCTTCTTTGCCAATTTGGATTCCTTTAATTTCTTTTTGTTGTCTAATTGCTGAGGCTAGGACTTCTAGTACTATGTTGAATAGCAGTGTTGATAATGGACATCCCTGCCGTGTTCCTGATCTTAGCGGAAAAGCTTTCAGTTTTTCTCCATTGAGAATGATATTTGCGGTGGGTTTTTCATAGATGGCTTGGATAATATTGAGGTATGTGCCCTCTATCCCTACACTTTGAAGAGTTTTGATCAGGAAGGGATGCTGTACTTTGTCAAATGCTTTTTCAGCATCTATTGAGAGTATCATATGGTTCTTGTTCTTTCTTTTATTAATGTCTTCTATCACATTGATTGATTTGCGGATGTTGAACCAACCCTGCAGCCCTGGAATAAATCCCACTTGATCGTGGTGCATAATCCTTTTAATGTACTGTTGAATCCTATTGGCTAGTATTTTGGTGAGAATTTTTGCATCTGTGTTCATCAAGGATATTGGTCTGTAGTTCTCTTTTTTTGGTGAGATCCTTGTCTGGTTTTGGGATCAAGGTGATCCTGGCGTCATAAAATGAGTTTGGAAGTTTTCCTTCCATTTCTATTTTTTTGGAATAGTTTCAGGAGAATAGGAATTAGTTCTTCTTTAAATGTTTGTTAGAATTCCCCTGGGAAGCCGTCTGGCCCTGGGCTTTTATTTGTTTGTAGATTTTTGATAACTGTTTCAATCTCCTTACTGGTTATGGGCCTGTTCAGGTTTTCTATTCCTTCCTGGTTCAGTTGTGGTAGTTTATACATCTCTAGGAATGCATCCATTTCTTCCAGATTGTCATATTTGTTGGCGTAGATCTGCTCATAGTATGTTGTTATAATTGTCTGTATTTCTTTGGTGTTAGTTGTGATCTCTCCTCTTTCATTCATGATTTTATTGATTTGGGTCCTTTCTCTTTTCTTTTTGATAAGTCTGGCCAGGGGTTTATCAATCTTATTGATTCTTTCAAAGAACCAGCTCCTAGTTTCATTGATTTTTTCTATTGTTTTTTTTTTTTTTTTTTGGTTTCTATTTCATTGATTTCTGCTCTGATCTTTATGATTTCTCTTCTCCTGCTGGGTTTAGGGTTTCTTTCTTGTTCTTTCTCCAGCTCCTTTACGTGTGGGTTAGCTTGTGTACTTGAGACCTTTCTTGTTTCTTGAGAAAGGCTTGTACCGCTATATATTTTCCTCTCAGGACTGCCTTTGCTGTGTCCCACAGATTTTGAACTGTTGTGTTTTCATTATCATTTGTTTCCATGAATTTTTTCAATTCTTCTTTAATTTCCTGGTTAACCCATTCATTCTTTAGAAGGATGCTGTTTAGTCTCCATGTATTTGGGTTTTTTCCAGCTTTCCTCTTGTGATTGAGTTCTAGCTTCAGAGCATTGTGGTCTGAAAATATGCAGGGAATGATCCTAATCTTTTGATACCGGTTGAGACCTGATTTAGGACCCAGGATGTGATCTATTCTGGAGAAGGTTCCATGTGCACTAGAGAAGAATGTGTATTATGTTGCTTTGGGATGAAATGTTCTGAATATATCTGTGATGTCCATCTGGTCCAGTGTGTCATTTAAGGCCTTTATTTCCTTGTTGATCTTTTGCTTGGATGATCTGTCCATTTCAGTGAGGGGAGTGTTAAAGTCCCCTATTATTGTATTATTATTGATGTGTTTCTTTGATTTTGTTATTAATTGGTTGATATAGTTGGCTGCTCCCACGTTAGGGGCATAGATATTTAAAATTGTTAGATCTTCTTGTTGGACAGACCCTTTGAGTAGGATATAGTGTCCTTCCTCATCTCTTATTATAGTCTTTGGCTTGAAATCTAATTGATCTGATATAAGGATTGCCACCCCAGCTTTCTTCTGATGCCCATTAGCATGGTAAATTGTTTTCCACCCCCTCACTTTAAATCTGGAGGTGTCTTCGCGTCTAAAATGAGTTTCTTGTAGGCAACATACTGATGGGTTTTGTTTTTTTATCCATTCTGATACCCTGTGTCTTTTGATTGGGTCATTTAGCCCATTAACATTCAGGGTAACTATTGAGAGATATGAATTTAGTGCCATTATTAGCCTGTAAAGTGACTGTTACTGTATATTGTCTCTGTACCTTTCTGATCTACTACTTTTAGATTCTCTCTTTGCTTAGAGGACCGCTTTCAATATTTCCTGTAGAGCTGGTTTGGTGTTTGCAAATTCTTTCAGTTTTTGTTTGTCCTGGAAGCTTTTTTCTCTCCTTCTCTTTTCAATGATAGCCTAGCTGGATAGAGTATTCTTGGCTGCATGTTTTTCTCGTTTAGCTCTCTGAATATATCATGCCATCTCTTCCTGGCCTGCCAGGTCTCTGTGGGTAAGTCTGCTGCCAATCTAATATTTTTACCATTGTATGTTACAGACTTCTTTTCTCGGGCTGCTTTCAGGATTTTCTATTTGTCACTAAGACTTGTAAATTTTACTATTAGGTGACGGGGTGTGGACATATTCTTGTTGACATTTTGGGGAGTTCTCTGCATCTCCTGGGTTTTGATGCTTGTTCCCTTTGCTATATTAGGGAAATTCTCTCCAATAGACCTTCTGCTCCCCTCTCTGTTTCTTCTTGTTCTGGAATCCCAAGTATTCTAATGTTGTTTCGTCTTATGGTGTCACTTATCTATCGCATTCTCCCCTCATGGTCCAGTAACTGTTTGTCCCTCTTTTGCTCGGCTTCCTTATTCTCTGTCATTTGGTCTTCTATATCACTAATTCTTTCTTCTGCCTCATTTATCCTAGCAGTGAGAGCCTCCATTTTTTATTGCACTTCATTAATAGCTTTTTTGATTTCTACTTGGTTAGATTTTAGTTCTTTAATTTCTCCAGAAAGGGCTTTAATATCTCCAGAGAGGGTTTCTCTAATATCTTCCATGCCTTTTTCGAGCCCGGCTAAAACGTTCAGATTCGTCATTCTGAAAACTTGATCTGACATACTACTAATGTCTTTGTTGATTAGGTACCTAGCCTTCAGTATTGTCTCTTGTTCTTTTGTTTGTGGTGATTTTTTCTGCCTTGTCATTTTGTCCAGATAAGAGGACATGAGGGATCAAATAAAATACTAAAAGGGTGGCAAAGACCCCAGAAAAATGCGCTGTAACCAAATCAGAAGAGACCCCAAATTGTCGGGGGGAGAAAGGTGATAAAAAGAGGTTCAGAAAAAAAAAGAAAAAAATTTAAAAAATAAAACAAATAAAGAAAAATTGCAAAAATATATATATTTAGATAAACTAGTCAAAAAACATTAAAAAAGAAAAGGGTAAAAGTTTTTAAAAATTTAGCAGAAGAAGAAAAAAATTGAAAAAAGAAAAAAAATTGAATTAGCTGCAAGACTAAAGAATCATGGGGAGAAAGACATGAGTTCTGTGCTTAGCTTTCTCCTCCTCTGAAATTGCGCTGCTGTCTTAGGAAGTGAACCTGGTTTCCTTGATAAATGAACTTCGTCCTGGCTGGATATTTTGTTGATCTTCTGGGGGAGGGGCCTGTTGTAGTGACTCTCAAGTGTCTTTGCCCGAGGCGGGATTGCACCATCCTTACTGGTGGCTGGACTAAGTAATCGGCTCGGGTTCGCTTTTGGGAGCTTCTGTTCCCTGAACGCTTTCTGTAGAGTTCCAGAGGACGGGAATGAAAATGGCGGCCTCCTAGTCTCCGGCCTGGAGGAGTAGAGAGCCCGGGGCCCCACTCCTCAGTGCGCCCCCAGAGGACAGCACCCAATCACTCCCGTATCCCCAGCCTCTAGCCCCTCTGCAAGCTCACCCAGCCGGCGACCAGTTCAAGGTAATCCCGAGCTAAGAGTTCTGTCCTCGGCTCTGTCTCTGTAGCCGGCTTCTCGGTTCTAATACCTGCGAGCTCTGCGAAACTCCAACACCCCCGATCCTTCTGTGACCCTGTGGGACCTGGGGCCACGCTGACCCCGCGTGGGCTTCACCCTGGTTTAGCCTCTGGAGCAATGTTCCTCAGTGGAACAGACTTTTAAAAGTCCTGATTTTGTGCTCCATTCCTCCGCCGCTTGCTGGGAGCTGGCCCGTGGCCCCATGGTCTATCTTCCTGTCGTTTTAGATTTACTTCTCCCCCAGTCCTACCTTTAAGAAAGTGGTTGATTTTTTGTTTCTAGAGTGGCTGTTCTTCTTCTCTTCGATCTCCCTACACATTGTAGGTGTTTGCAATGTTTAGATAAGCTATAGAGCTGATCTCCTACTACCTGATGTAGTCTCAGCCTGCTATTTCTCCGCCATATTGACTCCTCCCCCCTAATTAATAATTCTTTAAGGTAAGAGTTAAATTATCCAGTTTGGATGGTGTTTACTTTGATTTTCTAAGCTTTTCTTTTTTATGGTATTTTCTCTGAATTTTGCTTCCATGAGAGCTATTCCTCACTTGCTCCCTAAATCCTGTGGGAATCTTTTAAGTATGTGTGTGTGTGTGTGTGAGTGTGTGTGTGTGTGTGTGTGTTTTACAAAATTCTAAAAACGATATTTTAAGAGATATGAATCTACTCTATGACAGATCAAAATTCACCTTCAAACACAGTGGAAACTCACGTTCCATCCTGTTCGGCCACATTTCTTGCATTGAATGTCCCATTTGATCCACTTTTAGAAACGCAGATTCTGACTAGCCTGCCTGGAACAACCACCAAATTTTGTGTGCCTGGTTACAGTCTAATTGCCTGTCCTTTTTCTTGATTTTTCACATTTTCCTTACTTCTGTGAGTGAGTGAGATCGTATGGTAGTTGTCTTTCTGTGACTGACAGATATGACACAGCACAATGCTCTCTCCCTTTCTGCCAGATGTAAAAAGGAGCAAGAATGCCTTCTTGCGGGGCACCTGGGTGGCTCAGTGGATTAAGCTGCTGCCTTCAGCTCAGGTGTTGATCTCAGGATCCTGGGTTAGAGACCGCATCGGGCACTCTGCTCCACGGGGAACCTGCTTCCTCCTCTCTCTCTGCCTGCCTCTCTGCCTACTTGTGATCTCTCTCTCTGTCAAATAAATAAATAAAATCTTAAAAAAAATAAGAATGCCTTCTTGCTTATGGCTCCATTTGGAGGACAGGAAGATGGTAGAAGTGTCTGGGAGCTCCATGCTTGTCTTCAGCCTTCAGCACAACCAGACAATGACCCCATCAATGTAAACATGGCATAAATGGACCTGAAGCCTAGAAATCACACTCCATGGCGAAAGAGAGAAGAAGTCTCAGAGACAATGGGAGAAGGGTGGAGACAGGGTTTATGGGAGAATTGGACAGCTTCAGAGGTCAGGGAACCATGGCCAAAGACAAAGGCCCAGGGGAGAGGAGCACACTTAGAACACACAATTTGAATTTTAACACATAGCTGTTTGCGGAGAAAAGGATAGTGTCGAATGACATGAGTTCTTGCAACCCAAGGATCATGAGGCCCGTGGATTACAGATCAGCATTGCAGACATAGACCCAGAGAACACTGTGTATCTCCTGGAGAAGACACCAGCAAGCAACCACGTGCAGACAGCCTGGAAACCATGATCAGAGACAATACCTGTTGACACCTTGGAAAGATTATTATTTCTTTGTGTGCATTCATGATAGACAGTGTTGGTGGAGATGGCTCGATGGGTCCAAAAGATGTCACATCCATCTGATACTCTCTCAAGTGCCAGCCCTTGGTCGCTCCATGAGCTCTTCTTTCTAAAGAAATTATCTTCAGTGAAGATAACAGAATGTGCGTTTTGAATACAGAGAAGACAAAGACCTTTTGTAGATTCACGTTGTGTTCCTGAAACTGGCCCGAAAGCCTTTTCAGAGGGCTTTAAATGGGGATTGGTTCTCTTCCAACATTCTCCGTGCTTGCTCCTGTGAGCTCCAAACAGATGAGTCCTTCCTGAGCCTAAGCTTCTAGGGTGTAGCGTCTGCCTTTAATGATTGGTCAGGTGGGAATAATGGGAGGCATTAATGGCACGATTTCTGAAGATGCAAGAAGAACTCGTGTCCTCACTGTTGAAGACTCCAGACATGTCTTTGATATGGTTGCGTGTGTTAACTCTGAGCTTTCTTCAGAGGGCTGGGGGCACTTTTCCTGGTCAGAAGCATCCTGATAGGGTGTAGGACAATGAATATGTGTATGGTGAGGAGTTCCCCGTGTGAGGCTGCTTGTAATCCTGATTCTTTCTTGACCTTACGTGGGTAAGATGAAATTGTAGATTCTTGCCCTTCTCTGAAGTCCAGAGGGGTGGTGGTAGCAGTCACGTCCAAAGACTTCAAATTCAGCCATGGGGAAGGTGACCCCAAATCACTTCACAAACTCTCTTGGGGAAATCCCCAGACGGCTCCAGCGGTTTGGAGTAATTTTCATACTCCTGGCTGACTCAAAACTACTCCAGCTGGTAAAGTGGTGAGGCGTGCTTTGTTGAGGATGGTTGCTAGAACCTCAGAGCTTTGTGACGTCACGGTAGCTGACTTCACTGAAGCAGCAATCCCATTCTCATGACATATGAGTCCTATGGCTTTAAGTAGAAAGACCTGGGAAAGAACAGGAAAGAGCCATGTTAGCCTCATCATGAACTCAGGTGTTCTTTTCTGTTTCTTTCCCACTTCTGCTTTCTATACAAAGAGAAAAGAAAACGATGTTCTGTATACCATTCTTTAGACCAACATTTCTCCAGAGAGAGCAAGGTGTTCCTATTTCCACTGCAATTTCAAGAGATCTCAATCAACAGCTAGGCTTCTTGGCTACCAGTAGGTCTCTGGGAGGAAAAGTGAGTTTCCACTGTGTTTGAAGATGAATTTTGATGTGGAATAGAGCAGCTTCATATCTCTTAAGTGTTCACTTTTTGCATTTTGTGAAACACACACACACACTGACACACGCACACGCACACACACAGACACTTAAAGAGTCCCACAGAACTTAGGGAGCAAGTGAGGGATAGCACTAATGAAAGAAAAATTCAGAGAAAATACCATAAAAAAGAAAAGCTTAGAGAATCAAAGTAACAAACCGTCCAAACTGGAAATGTTAACTCCTTACCTATCAAGAATTAATTAATTAATTTTTGAATTAATTACTTAATTAAACAACCTTACCTAAAAGACACCTACACAAAAGTATGCCAACATATCCAATACCGGAGAGAAAAGGATACATTCCAAGACACATAAGCACTACCATGACAAGATCGTGAGTCATAAATATCTGACGTCTCGGGTAATGAGTTTTGAAGCAACTTTTGAGGCTTTTGAAGCAGTTCTCAAACATCTCCCAACACACACAGATCCACGTTCAAATTAATTCCCTGGTCCACAATTTGAGACATTTAATTGTAAGTCTGATTTTGTCATCTATTCCCGAAATATTGGAAGAGGGAAGACTCTAATTTACAATGTCCAAAGACCCAATTCAGAAAAGGACATTATAGGAAACCAATTGCATACAATTTTAATCAGTAAATAATAAAACTAGAATTCATTTCTCTTCTCTTTCTTTCTTCATCTCCATGTAAAATGACCTCTTTTGCTTTCTATTCACTATTTTTTCTTATATTCCACAAGCCAGCCTTTCATCCATGCTACGTTTTTTGACATAGTGTGTCCTGATTCTTTAATTGCATATACCACCAAGAGCTCATCCTCATATAATGCCACAACACTTCCCTACCCAATAACCAGTTCCCTCTTTATGGCAGGTCTTATGCTCCTGTAACCCTTAGCTTGGTCCCCAAAGACCTGAGTCACTCCTGGTGCGTCTCCCTGTCTGAGTTCTTCTCCTCCTTTTTCCCTTACTACTACTCATGTCCATGGTATTACACATGGGACACATAAGAGTGAAGATATCGGATATGTCCATTGGTCTGCTTGCATTTTCATTTGGAAATCAACTTCTTTATCATCATCTTCATAATCATTTTTATCCACTAGCCCTTAAAAGGGTATCTTGGCTCCTTCCACATTGCTGCTAGAGTGGGCATGGCATGCTATCGAAGTTGGCTGTTCATTTTCATCTGAATAAAGAGCATTACTCAACATGACTCTCCCCATGACTATGGCATGTAGCTTTAAGTAATGATAACAAGGAGTGCTGACCAGGGATCTTTCTTTAGGGGTAGCGATCATGCATAGTCACTCTCCATGAAGTCACTGAAAAAGTTTATAAGGAAATGTCAGGTAGCCAGAGCCTTTATTCCTTAGGACTGGTGTTTCAGGTCACTAGTAGATAAGGACATGGAAAGCACAACACATCCCTGCCTTGGCAAATTACCTGGAATTGTGACTTTCCTTCCCTTCTTCCTTCCTTCACCTTCCAAGCTGACCAAGCACCAAATGCCTACCTTACACCCAAGAAACCATAGGGAACAGAAGCTAAGAATGGACCCTCTCACCCAAGGGTTTCCAACCTCCCAGAGACCTAATGGGAGACAAGGGGCATCGCTGTTGATTGAGATCTCTAGAAATGGCAGTGGAAATAGAACACCTTGCTCTCTCTGGAGAAATGTTGGTCTAAAGGATGGTATACAGAACATCGTTTTCTTTTCTCTTTGTATAGAAAGTGGAAGAGGGAAAGAAACAGAAAGGACCCCCTGAGCTCATGATCAGGCAAACAGGGCTCTTTCTTGTACCTTCACAAGTCTTTCTAATTAAAGCCATAGGACTCATATGTCTTGCGAATGGGATGGAAGCTTTAGTGAAGTCAGCTTCTGTGATGTCACAAAGCTCTGAGGCCCTAGCAACCACTCCTCACCAAAGTACGACTCATCACTTAACCTGGCTGGATTTGTTCTGGGTCAGCCAGGAGTATCAAAATCACTCCAAACCGCTGAAACCGCCTGGGGATTTCCCCAAGACAGTTTTTGAAGCGATTTGTGGTCACCTTCTCCTTGGTCGGATTTGTAGTCTTTGGACGGGACTGTCACTACCACCCCTCACCCTACCACTCCTGAGAAGTCCTGTCTGTGGTCACTTCTCAGTCTTGATACTTTCGATTGTAGAGCCCAAGTACCTTTGGCGCCCATCGATCCTTCTCCACCAACACTTCCCATCAGGAATGCACCCAAAGAAATAATAATCTTACCATGGTGTCAACAGGTATTGTCTCTGATCACGGTTTCCAGGCTGTCTGTACCTGGTTGCTTGATGGTGTCCGCTCCAGGAGATGCACAGTGTTCTCTGGAGTCTATGTCTGCAAAGCATGCTGATCTGGAATCCCCGGTCCTCAAGTCCCTTGGGTTGCAAGAACTCATGTCATTCAGACACTATTTCTCCACCAACAGCTATGTGTCAACATTCAAACTGTGGGTTCTAAGGGTGCTCCTCTCAAATGGGCCTTTGTATTTATCCATGGCTCCCTGTCTTCTAAAGCACCAACCATCCAATGCTCCCATAAGTCCTGTCTACACCCTTCTCTCTTTCGCTGTGGATTGTGATTTCTAGGCTTCCGGGCCATTTATGTCATGTTTCCATTGATGTCGTCATCAATGGTTGTGCTGACAGCTGAAGTCAAGTCTGGAGCTCCCAGACACTTCTACCATAACCCTGTCCTCCAAATGTACTGCTGACTCCTATGGAGCCATAAGCAAGAAGGCATTCTTGCTCCTTGTGATATGTGGCAGAAAGGGAGAGAGCATTGGGCTGTGTCATATCTGTCAATACAGAAAGACAACTCCCATATGATTTCATTCATTCTTGGAAGTAAAGTACCATGTGAAAAAAAAGAAAAAAAAAAAACAAGAAAAAAAGGACATGCAATTAGACTCTAACCAGGCACACAAAATTCGGTGTTTGTTCCAGGCAGGCGAGTCAGAATCTGCTTTTCCAAAATTGGATTGAATGGGTCATTTAATGCAGGAAATGTGGCCAAACGGGATGGAACGTGAGTTACGAATGTGTTTGAAGGTGAATTGTGATCTGGAATAGAGCAGCTTCATATCTCTTAAAACGTCATTTTTAGCGTTTTGTGAAACACACACACACACACACGCACACACACACACACACACACATACACACACACTTAAAAGAGTCCCACAGAATTTAAGGAGCAAGTGAGGAATAGCACTCATGGAAGCAAAATTCAGAGAAAATACCATAAAAAAACAAAGCTTAGAGAATCAAAGTAACAAAGCGTCCAAACTGGATACGTTAACTCCTGACCTATCAAGAATTAATTATATAATAAATTAATTAATTAAAAAAACTTAACTAAAAGACCCTTACACACATAAGGGTGTGAATGTATTTCATACATCAAATACATGCATCAAATCCAACACCGGAGAGAAAAGAAAAAATACCAAGACACATATGCACTTCCATGATAAGTTCATGATTCATATATATCTGACGTCTCAGGTTATGATGAAAGCTTTTGAAGCCATCTTCAAACATCTCCCACCAACCAGAAATCCAGGTTCAAATCAATTCCCTGGTCCACAATTCGAGACATTTAATGGTAATGTCGGCTTTTCTCATCTATTCCCAAAATGTAGGAAGAGGCAACACTCTAATTTACAATGTCCAAAGACCCAATTCACATAAGGACCTTACAGGAAACAAATTGCGTGCAATTTTAATCAGTAAGATAATAAAATTAGAATTCATTTTTCTTCGCTTTCCTTCTTCTTCCCCATGTGAAATGGCCTGTTTTGCTTTCTATTCATTATTTTTTCTTATATTCGGCAAGACCGCCTTTCATCCATCCTACGTTTTTTGACATAGTGTGCCCTGATTCTTTAATTGCATATACCACCAAGTGCTCATCCTCATATAATGTCACACCACCTCCATACCCATTAAGCAGTTCCTTCTTTATGGCAAGTCTTAAGCTCCTGTATCCCTCAGCTTGGTCCCAAAAGTCCTGAGAGTCTCCTGGTGCATCTCCCTGTCTAACTTCTTCTCCTTCTGTTTTCCCTTACTACTGCTCATGTCCACGGTATTCCTCATGGGCCACATAAGAGTGAAGCCATTGGATATTTCCCTTGGTCTGCTTGCATTTTCATTTGGAAATCATCTTCTTTATCATCATCTTCATAATAATCTTTATCTACTAGCCCTTAAAAGTGTATCTCGGCTACTACCAGAGTTATGCTAGAGTGGACATGGCAGGCCATCGATGGTGGCCGTTCATTTTCAGCTGAATAAAGAGAGTTGCTCAACATGGATCTCCCCATGACTATGGCATGTAGCATTAACTAAAGATGACAAGGAGTGCTGAACAGGGATCTTTCTGTAGGGCTAGCGATAATGCAGTGTTTCACTCTCCATGAAGCCTTTGCAACGGTGTTTAAGGTAATGTCATGTAGACAGAGCCTTCATCCCTTAGGACTGGTGTTTCAGGACACTAGCAGATAAGGACAAGGACAGCACAATCCATCCCTGCCCTGGCAATGTACCTGGAATTGTGACTCTCCTTCCTTCTTCCTTCCATCTTCCTTCCATCACCTTCCAAGCTGACCAAGCACCAAAGGAAGTCCTTAAACCTGAGAATCCATAGGGAACAGAAGCTAAGAATGGACGATCTCACCCAAGGCTATCAACATCCCAGAGACCTAATGGTAGTCAAGAGGCCTCGCTTTTGATTGAGATCTCTAGAATTTGCAGTGGAAATAGGAATACCGTGCTCTCTCTGGAGAAATGTTGGTTTAAAGAATGGTATAGAGAACATCATTTTCTTATCTCTTTGTATAGAAAGTGGAAGTGGGAAAGAAACGGAAACCACCTGAGTTCATGATCAGGATAAAATGGCTCTTTCTTGTTCCTTCCCAAGACTTTCTATTCATTTATTTATTTATTTATTTATTTATTAATTTATTTATTTACTTATTTATTTTTCGTTTATTTGTTTATTTACAGCATAACAGTGTTCATTGTTTTGGCATCACACCCTGTGCTTCCATGAAGTACGTGCCCTCCCTCTTACCCACCAACTGGTTCCTCAACCTCCCACCCACAACGCCCCCCTGCCCCTTCAAAACCCTCTGGTTTTTTTCAGAGTCCATAGTCTCTCTTGTTTCATCTCCCTTTCCAGTTTCCCTCAACTCCCTCTCCTCTCCATCTCCCCATGTCCTCCATGTTATTTGTTATGCTCCACAAATAAGTGAGACCATATGATACTTGACTCTCTCTGCTTGACTTATTTCACTCAGCATAATTTCTTCCAGTCTCGTCCATGTTGCTACAAAAGGTGGGTATTCATCCTTTCTGATGGAGGCATAATACTCCATTGTGTATATGGACCACATCTTCCTTATTCATTCATCCATTGAAGGGCATCTTGGTTCTTTCCACAGTTTGGCGACCGTAGCCATTGCTGCAATAAACATTGGGGTACAAATGGCCCTTCTTTTCACTACATCTGTATCTTTGGGGTAAATACCCAGCAGTGCAATTGCAGGGTCATAGGGAAGCTCTATTCTTAATTTCTTCATGAGTCTCCACACTGTTCTTCAAAGTGGCTGCACTAACTTGCAATCCCACCAACAGTGTAAGAGGGTTCCCCTTTCTCCACATCCTCTCAAACACACGTTGTTTCCTATCTTGCTAATTTTGGCCATTCTAACTGGTGTCACGTGGTATCTCAATGTTGTTTTAATTTGAATCTCCCTGATGGCTAGTGATGATGAACATTTTTTCATGTGTCTGATTGCCATTTGTATGTCTTCATTGGAGAAGTGTCTGTTCATATCTTCTGCCCATTTTTCGATATGATTATCTGTTTTGTGTGTGTTGAGTTTGACAAGATCTTTATAGATCCTGGATATCAATCTTTTGTCTGTACTGTCATTTGCAAATATCTTCTTCCATCCCGTGGGTTGCCTTTTTGTTTTGTTGACTGTTTCCTTTGCTGTGCAGAAGCTTTTGATCTTGATGAAGTCCCAAAAGTTCATTTTTGCTTTTGTTTCCTTGGCCTTTGGAGACATATCTTGAAAGAAGTTGCTGTGGCTGATATCGAAGAGGTTACTGCCTATGTTCTCCTCTAGGATTCTGATAGATTCCTGTCTCACGTTGACATCTTTTATCCATTTCGAGTTTATCTTTG
The DNA here is from genome assembly GCF_922984935.1 of Meles meles. Classification (NCBI taxonomy): domain Eukaryota; kingdom Metazoa; phylum Chordata; class Mammalia; order Carnivora; family Mustelidae; genus Meles; species Meles meles. The sequence continues at coordinate 17,429,871 of NC_060088.1, forward strand.
TGTGCGGTGTAAGAGAATGGTCAAGTTTCATTCTTCTACATATCGCTGTCCAGTTTTCCCAGCACCATTTATTGAAGAGAATGCCTTTTTTCCATTGAATATTTTTTCCTGTTTTGTCAAAGATTATTTCACCATAGAGTTGAGGTCCATATCTGGGCTCTCCACTCTGTTCCACTGGTGTATGTGTCTGTTTTTATGCCAGTACCACGCTGTCTTGGTGATCACAGCTTTGTAGTAAAGCTTGTAATCGGATAACGTGATGCCGCCAGTTTTGTTTTTGTTTTTCAACATTTCCTTAGCAACTCGGGGTCTCTTCTGATTCCATTCAAATTTTAGGATTATTTGCTCCAGCTTTTTGAAAAATACCAGTGGAATTTTGATTGGAATGGCATTAAAAGTATAGATTGCTCTAGGCAGTATAGACATTTTAAAAATGTTTATTCTTCCAATCCAAGAGCATGGAACAGTCTTCCATCTTTTTGTGTCTTCTTCAATTTCTTTCATGAGTGTTCTGTAGTTCCTCGAGTACAGGTCCTTTACGTCTTTGGTTAGTTTTATTCATAGGTATCTTATGGTTCTTTGTGCTATAGTAAATGGAATTGATTCTCTAATTTCCCTTTCTGTATTTTCATTGTTAATGTTTAAGAAAGCCACGGAATTCTGTACATTGACTTTGTATCCTGCCATGTTCCTGAATTGCTGTATGAGTTCTAGTAGTTTGGGGGTGGAGTCTTTGGGGTTGTCCATATAAAGAATCATGTCAGAGAGAGGAGTCAAGATGGCGGAGAAGTAGCAGCCTGAGACTACATCAGGTAGCAGAGATCAGCTCCATAGCTTATCTAAACATTGCAAACACCTACAAATCCAACGGGAGAGTGAAGAGAAGAAGAACAGCAACTCTAGAAACAGAAAATCAACCACTTTCTGAAAGTTAGGACTGGCGGAGAAGTGAATCTAAAATGACGGGAAGATAGACCGCGGGGGGAGGGGCCGGCTCCCGGCAAGTGGCGGAGGAACGGAGCACAAAATCAGGACTTTTAAAAGTCTGTTCCACTGAGGGACATTGCTCCAGAGGCTAAACCAGGGTGAAGCCCACGAGGGGTCAGCATGGCCCCAGGCCCCACAGGGTCACAGAAGGATTGGGGGTGTCAGAGTGTCGGAGAGTTCGCAGGTATTAGAACGGGAAGCTGGCTGCAGAGACAGAGCCGAAGACTGAACTCTCAGCTCGTGGTTACCTTGCACTGGTCGCGGGCTGGGTGAGCTCGGAGCGCAGCTGGAGGCTGGGGATGCGGGAGTGATTGGGTGCTGTCCTCTGGGGGCGCACTGAGGAGTGGGGCCCCGGGCTCTTGGCTCCTCTGGGTCGGAGACTGGGAGGCCGCCATTTTCATTCCCGTCCTCCGGAACTCTACGGAAAGCGTTCAGGGAACAGAAGCTCCCAAAAGCGAACCCGAGCCGATTACTTAGTTCGGCCGCAGGTAAGGGTGGTGCAATCCCACCTCGGGCAAAGACACTTGAGAGTCACTACAACAGGCCCCTCCCCCAGAAGATCAACAAAATATCCAGCCAGGACGAAGTTCATCTATCAAGGAGAAAGCAGGTTCAATTCCTAAGACAGCAGAGCAATTCCAGAGGAGGAGAAAGCAAAGCACGGAACTCATGGCTTTCTCCCCAAGATTCTTTAGTCTTGCAGCTACTTCAATTTTTTATTTCTTTTTTCAATTTTTTTTCTTTTTTCTTTTTTCTTCTTCTGCTAAATTTTTAAAACTTTTACACTTTTCTTTTTTAACGTTTTTTGACTAGTTCATCTAAATATATATATTTTTTCTTTCTTTTTATATTTTTTTATTTTTTAAATTTTTTTCTTTTTTTCCTTTTTTTTTTCTTTTTTTTCAGAACCTGTTTTTATCCCCTTTCTCCCCCCCACATTTGGGGTCTCTTCTGATTTGGTTACAGCGCATTTTTTCTGGGGTCTTTGCCACCCTTTTAAAAGTTTATTAGCTCCTTCATATACTCTTATCTGGACAAAATGACAAGGCGGAAAAAAATCACCACAAACAAAAGAACAAGAGACAGTACCAAAGGCTAGGGACCTAATCAACACAGACATTGGTAATATGTCAGATCAAGAGTTCAGAATGACGAATCTGATCATTCTAGCTGGCTCGAAAAAGGCATGGAAGATATTAGAGAAACAATCTCTGGAGATATTAAAGCCCTTTCTGGAGAAATTAAAGAACTAAAATCTAACCAAGTTGAAATAAAAAAAGCTATTAATGAGGTGAAATAAAAAATGGAGGCTCTCACTGTTAGGATAAATGAGGCAGAAGAAAGAATTAGTGATATAGAAGACCAAATGACAGAGAATAAGGAAGCCGAGCAAAAGAGGGACAAACAGCTACTGGACCATGAAGGGAGAATTCGAAAGATAAGTGACACCATAAGATGAAACAACATTAGAATAACTGGGATTCCAGAAGAAGAAGAAACAGAGAGGGGAACAGAAGGTCTATTGGAGAGAATCATTGGAGAGAATTCCCCTAATATGGCAAAGGGGACAAGCATCAAAATCCAGGAGATGCAGAGAACTCCCGTCAAAGTCAACAAGAATAGGTCCACACCCGGTCACCTAATAGTAAAATTTACAAGTCTTAGTGACAAAGAGAAAATCCTGAAAGCAGCCCGGGAAAAGAAGTCTGTAACATACAATGGTAAAAATATTAGATTTGCAGCAGAATTATCCACAGAGACCTATCAGGCCAGAAAGAGCTGGCATGATATATTCAGAGTACTAAACGAGAAAAACATGCAGCCAAGAATACTCTATCCAGATAGGCTATCATTGAAAATAGAAGGAGAGATAAAAAGCTTCCAGGACAAACAAAAACTAAAGAATTTGCAAACACCAAACCAGCTCTACAGGAAATATTGAAAGGGGTCCTCTAAGCAAAGAAAGAGCCTAAAAGTAGTAGATCAGAAAGGTACAGAGACAATATACAGTAACAGTCACCTTACAGGCTAATAATGGCACTAAATTCATATCTCTCAATAGTTACCCTGAATGTTAATGGGCTAAATGCCCCAATCAAAAGACACAGGGTATTAGAATGGATTAAAAAAAAAAAAACAAAACCCATCAGGATGTTCCTTACAAGAAACTCATTTTAGACGCGAAGACACATCCAGATTGAAAGTGAGGGGGTGGAAAACAATTTACCATGCTAATGGGCATCAGAAGAAAGCTGGGGTGGCAATCCTTATATCAGATCAATTAGATTTCAAGCCAAAGACTATAATAAGAGATGAGGAAGGACACTATATCCTACTCAAAGGGTCTGTCCAACAAGAAGATCTAACAATTTTAAATATCTATGCCCCTAACGTGGGAGCAGCCAACTATATCAACCAATTAATAACAAAATCAATGAAAGACATCAATAATAATACAATAATAGTAGGGGGCTTTAACACACCCCTCATTGAAATGGACAGATCATCCAAGCAAAAGATCAACAAGGAAATAAAGGCCTTAAATGACACACTGGACCAGATGGACATCACAGATATATTCAGAACATTTCATCCCAAAGCAACAGAATACACATTCTTCTCTAGTACACATGGAACCTTCTCCAGAATAGATCACATCCTGGGTCACAAATCAGGTCTCAACCGGTATCAAAAGATTAGGATCATTCCCTGCATATTTTCAGACCACAATGCTCTGAAGCTAGAACTCAATCACAAGAGGAAAGCTGGAAAAAACCCAAATACATGGAGACTAAACAGCATCCTTCTAAAGAATGAATGGGTTAACCAGGAAATTAAAGAAGAATTGAAAAAATTCACGGAAACAACTGATAATGAAAACACAATGATTCTAAATCTGTGGGACACAGCAAAGGCAGTCCTGAGAGGAAAATATATAGCGCTACAAGCCTTTCTCAAGAAACAAGAAAGATCTCAAGACACAACCTAACCCTACACGTAAAGGAGCTGGAGAAAGAACAAGAAAGAAACCCTAAACCCAGCAGGAGAAGAGAAATCATAAAGATCAGAGCAGAAATCAATGAAATAGAAACCAAAAAAAACAATAGAAAAAAATCAATGAAACTAGGAGCTGGTTCTTTGAATGAATCAATAAAATTGATAAAACCCTGGCCAGACTCTTCAAAAAGAAAAGAGAAAGGACCCAAATCAATAAAATCATGAATGAAAGAGGAGAGATCACAACTAACACCAAAGAAATACAGACAATTATAAGAACATACTATGAGCAACTCTACGCCAACAAATTTCACAATCTGGAAGAAATGGATGCATTCCTAGAGACATATAAACTACCACAACTGAACCAGGAAGAAATAGAAACCCTGAACAGGCCCATAACAAGTAAGGAGATTGAAACAGTCATCAAAAATCTCCAAACAAACAAAAGCCCAGGGCCAGATGGTTTCCCAGGGGAATTCTACCAAACATTTAAAGAAGTTTAAATTTAAAGAAGTTTCTCCTGAAACTGTTCCAAAAAATAGAAATGGACGGAAAACTTCCAAACTCATTTTATGAGGACAGCATCACCTTGATCCCAAAACCAGACAAGGATTCCACCAAAAAAGAGAAGTACAGACCAATATCCTTGATGAACACAGATGCAAAAATTCTCGCCAAAATACTAGCCAATAGGATTCAACAGTACATTAAAAGGATTATTCACCACGATCAAGTGGGATTTATTCCAGGGCTGCAGGGTTGGTTCAACATCCGCAAATCAATCAATGTGATAGAACACATTAATAAAAGAAAGAACAAGAACCATATGATACTCTCAATAGATGCTGAAAAAGCATTTGACAAAGTATAGCATCCCTTCCTGATCAAAACTCTTCAAAGTGTGGGGATAGAGGACACATACCTCAATATTATGAATGCAATCCCTATCAAAATACCATCCATTTTTTTCAAAGAAATGGAACAAATAATCCTAAAATTTATATGGAACCAGAAAAGACCTCGAATAGCCAATGGAATATTGAAAAACAAAGCCAAAGTTGGTGGCATCACAATTCCGGACGTCAAGCTCTATTACAAAGCTGTCATCATCAAGACAACACGGTACTGGCACAAAAACAGATACATAGATCAGTGGAACAGAATAGAGAGCCCAGAAATCGACCCTAAACTCTATGGTCAACTAATCTTCAACAAAGCAGGAAAGAATGTCCAATGGAAAAAAGACAGCCTCTTCAATAAATGGTGCTGGAAAAATTGGACAGCCACATGCATAAAAATGAAATTGGACCACTTCCTTACACCACACACGAAAATAGACTCCAAATGGATGAAGGACCTCAATGTGAGAAAGGAATCCATCAAAATCCTTGAGGAGAATGCAGGCAGCAACCTCTTCGACCTCAGCCATAGCAACATCTTCCTAGGAACAACGGCAAAGGCACGGGAAGCAAGGGCAAAAATGAACTATTGGGATTTCATCAAAATCAAGTGCTTTTGTACAGCAAAGGAAACAGTGAACAAAACCAAAAGACAACTGACAGAATGGGAGAAGATATTTGCAAATGACATATCAGATAAAGGGCTAGTATCCAAAATCTATAAGGAACTTAGCAAACTCAACACCCAAAGAACAAACAATCCAATCAAGAAATGGGCATAGGACATGAACAGACATTTCTGCAAAGATGACATCCAGAGGGCCAACAGACACATGAAAAAGTGCTCCACGTCACTCGGCATCAGGGAAATACAAATCAAAACCACAATGAGATATCACCTCACACCCGTCAGAATGGCTAAAATTAAGAAGTCAGGAAATGACAGATGCTGGCGAGGATGCGGAGAAAGGGGAACCCTCCTCCACTGTTGGTGGGAATGCAAGCTGGTGCAACCACTCTGGAAAACAGCATGGAGGTTCCTCAAAATGTTGAAAATAGAACTACCCTATGACCCAGAAATTGCACTACTGGTATTTACCCTAAAGATACAGACGTAGTGATCCGAAGGGCACGTGTACCCGAATGTTTAAAGCAGCAATGTCTACAATAGCCAAACTATGGAAAGAACCTAGATGTCCATCAACAGATGAATGGATAAAGAAGAAGTGGTATATATACACAATGGAATACTATGCAGCCATCAAAAGAAATGAAATCTTGCCATTTGCGATGACGTGGATGGAACTAGAGCGTAACATGCTTAGTGAAATAAGTCAATCGGAGAAAGACAACTATCATATGATCTCCCTGATATGAGGACATGGAAAAGCAACATGGGGGGTTAGGAGGATAGGAGAAGAATAAATGAAACAAGATGGGATTGGGAGGGAGACAAACCATAAATGACTCTTAATCTCACAAAACAAACTGGGGGTCGTGGGGGAAGTGGGATTGGGAGAGGGGGAGGGGGATATGGACATTGGGGAGGGGAGGCGAAGCATAAGAGACTATGGACTCTGAAAAACAACCTGAGGGTTTTGAAGGGTCAGGGATGTTGGGGGAACAGGTGGTGGGTAATAGGGAGGGCACGTTTTGCATGGAGCACTGGGTGTTGTGCAAAAACAATGAATACTGTTATGCTGAAAAAATCAATAAAATGGGGAAGAAAAAAAAAGAATTATGTAGTATCCTTCTGTATCTCTGACTACAGTCTTTAGTTTAAGATCTAATTTATCGGGGCGCCTGGGTGGCTCAGTGGATTAAGCCGCTGCCTTCGGCTCAGGTCATGATCTCAGGGGCCTGGGATCGAGCCCCACATCGGGCTCTCTGCTCTGCAGGGAGCCTGCTTCCTCCTCTCTCTCTGCCTGCCTCTCTGCCTACTTGTGACCTCTCTCTGTCAAATAAATAAATAAAATCTTTTAAAAAAAAAAAGATCTAATTTATCTGATATGAGAAATGCTACCCTGGCCTTCTTTTGAGGCCCATTGGCATGAAAGATGCTTCTCCATCCCTTCACTTTCAGTCTGGGTGTATCCTTAGGTTCAAAATGGGTCTCTTGTAGACAACATATGGATGGGTCCTGCCGTTTTATCCAATCTGCAATCCTGTGTCATTTTATGGTCGCATTTAGGCCATTCACATTGAGAGTGATTCTTGAGAGATAGGTTTTTATTGACATCGTGTTGCCTTTGAAGTCTTTCTGTCTGTAGATTGTTCCTATATTTCTGTTCAATGATATTCTTAGAATTTTCTCTTTGATAGGACCCCCCTTAATATTTCCTGCTGTGTTGGCTTGGTGGTTGCATAGTCTTTTAAGCCTTGCCATTCTTGAAAACTCTTTATCTCTCCATCCATTTTAAATGTCAGTCTTGCTGGATAGAATATTCTTGGTTGCATGTTCTTCTCATTTAGTACTCTGAATATATTTTGCCAGTCCTTCCTGGGTTGCAGGTCTCTGTGGAAAGGTCTGACGTTATTCTAATGGGCTTTCCTCTGTACATAAGGAGCTTTTTTGTCCTAGCTGCTTTTAAGAGGGTCTCTCTTGAAACACAATTCCTCTTTCTAACTATAAGGTGTCATGAGGACGTTCGAGAATTTAAAATCTTGGGAGGAAATCTCTCTGCCTCTAGTACATGAACGTTGTTTCCATTCGTGAGATTGGGAAAATTTTCATACACAACTTGTTCCACTCTATTTTCTAGACTTCTTTCTTTTTCCTCCCATTCAGGGATTCCAATAATTCTGACGTTGGAACGTTTCATGACATTGTTTATTTCCATGATTCTGTTTTCGTGGCTTCTGAGCTGTTTGTTCCAGGCTTCCTCCTGATCCTTTCTCTCTATCTGTTTGTCCTCCAGATCACTAATTCTATCTTCTGTCTCAGTTACCCTAGCTTTTAGAGAATTTAGATTAGAGTGGAACTCATTGAGAGCATTTTGAACATCATCCCTAGTGGCTTTCAGTTCTGCCCTAACGTTGTGAACATCATCCCTGGTGGCTTTCAGTTCTGCCCTAATCAATTCTGTTTGGTCATCCATTGCTTTCTCCAAGCTAGCTATTGCCTGGATAATTGTTAGTCTGAATTCCTTTTATGACATATTGTCTATGTGGATAGCCATTAGCTCTGTTGCAGAAGGCCCATCCTCTGTATTTTTCTTCTGTTGGGTATTCCTCCTCCTAGTCATTTTGGTAAGAGATGACTGAACAGATGCAGCTGGACTTATCGATTGTGGTGCAGTCAATGTGCACCCTGGAACGCTTCTGTGCAATCAGGATTCCCCACCCAAATGAGAGAAAAGAGAAAAGAAAAAGAAATATAGAAGAAGAAAGAAAAAAAAAAAAGGGAAAAGAAAAAAGGAAAAAAAAAGATAGATAGAGAGAGAGAGAGATAGGAAAAAAAGGGAAGATAAAAGAGAAGGCTCAGCCCAGATGGGCCACAAGGTAAGATTTGTGAAGTATACAAACAAAAACAGACAAACAAAAGACTGATAAAAGTATATAACAAGAGAAAAAAATATATATATATACAAAAAAAGGAATCATATATATGATATATATATGATTATATGTATATATATATTATATATATATGATTCCCTTTTTATATATATATAAACTAAACAAACAACAGACAAACAAAAAGACTGATAAAAGTATATTACAAGAGAAAAAAATGCTCATATATATGCTCATGAGCAAAAAAAGGGAAGAACCTCATCAGAAAGAATCCCAAGTATAAGATTTATATATTATCAGGACAAACACAAATTCACAGAAACACTGACAGAAGGAAAATTTAGAAGAGTGGTTATAAATTCTCAGTGTGGTGTGGAAGTATATTTTGACTCTTCCTGAATGTATCTTGATGTTTTTGTTAAGGGATTCAAATTTCCTAAGTTACAGGGGGATTAGAAATTGGTTTGCCTATAGGGGTAGCATTGATTTGGTAAAGGGGATTACCTTGAAGTTTAACTCTATATGTATAGTAGAAAATAAAATAAAATAAATAGTAGAAAATAAAATTTTCATATTTTTCATATAGTAGAAAATAAAAATTAAAAAGAATAAACTAGACTAAACTAAGTTAAAATTAAAAAAGAATTAAAAAAATAGAAAAGCAAAAGAAAAACACGGGTATATGTATGAAAAAGTTCGGGTTAGAAGGTTATTAAAGAATTTGATGTACTGGAAATCTCAGTGTGGTGGTAAATAGGTTAAAAAATTATCTGTATGTATTAAAATAAATGAACCAGAATATTGGTAAAGAGTTAAAAATAAAAGTTGTATTTATGAAGTAGTGGTGGTTGTTCTCTTGTAATCTTTTTTTTTTTTTTTCTTCCTTCCTGGTTGGTTTTCTGGGGAGGAGCCTGCCACGTGGGTTTTCAGACGATGATGTTCCCTGAGTTAGGTCCTCCCACTCCCCTCAAGGGGGTGGGCTCTGCGGAAACTGTTTTTTTCAGGATTTTCTTCTCTGGGGTTTTTTTTTTTATGTTCTTTCATCTGCTTTCTCTCACCTTGACAGCTTTTGATGGTTTTTGGAGGTTTAGAGGAGACCTCCCTCTCAGAGAGAAGCCTCAGTATGTTTTGCAAGAGCAGCTGGCAGAGTCGGTTCTAAGTCACTGTCCCTGGGGATGCAGGAGCTCCTCGTTGTACCCAAAACCAGGGCAGCGGTGGCTGTCTGGGCAGCTCCAGACCACCAGAGATGTTCCGAGCAGAGATCGCACATTGAGATTTTCCCGCTGTCCCGAGCTGGGAATATCTGGTTTTTCTGGATGCCAGAGCTCTAAGCTAGCGCCTATGAGCACCTATCCCAAGGGAGGGTGTGGGACGTGCGCATTTCAGGATTGCCATCTGGCCAGGCTCCCAGCCATCACGGGAGCCAGACCCCACTCATTCTAGGGCGCACTGGCGTTCAGGCACACTGGAGGCTCAGGGATGGAGACCTGATTTCTCTGCTGCACTCTCTCTAGCTCAGCACCAGGAGAGGCTGTCCTGGGTCCAGGGACTTAGGTCCCTGACGCTAACCGCCCAGGTTCCTACTATTTCCCCCTGCGATTCTTTGCTCTTTGTTTTTTGAGTGTTTTCAACCAGACTCCAAGTTAATACTGGTCCCCAGAGGCAGGGCACTCTCATATTGGTGTATTGCTTTCCAAACAGTCACCTCTGGAGGCTCCCACCCCCTTTAGTTTATCTTCCGAAATCAGTCCAACGCTCCCAGTCTGCTTTACCTGCCACTGGCATCTTCTGCTCCTGTAGAGATCCAGACGTGTATAATTCTGATCACAGGCTGATTTCATGGGTGGTCAGAATTCTTTGGTAGGTAATCAGCTCACTTTAGGGTACAGGTTGAAACAGTCCCTCCTCCTTCTTCCCCGCCATCTTGACTCCTCTGGAAATCATCTTCTTTAACATCATCTTCATAATCATCTTTATCCACTAGTCCTTACTAGATACTAGGGTTTCTTGGCTCCTTCCACAGTGATTCCAGAGTGGGCATGGCAGGCCATCGATGTGGGCCGTTCATTTTCATCTGAATAAAGAGCGTTGTTCAACATGGCTCTCCCCATGACTATGGCATGTAGCATTAACTAATGATGACAAGGAGTGCTGCCCTGGGCTCTTTCTTTAGGGGTAGCGATCATGCAGAGTTTCACTCTCCATGAAACCTTGGCAATGGTGTGTAAGGTAATGTCAGGTAGATAGAGCTTCATCCCTTAGGACTGGTGTTTCAGGACACTAGCAGATAAGGACATGGACAGCACAACGCATCCCTGCCCTGGCAATTTTCCTGGAATTGTGATTTTCCTTCCTTTCTTCCTTCCCCCACCTTCCAATCAGACCAAGCCAAAGGCAGACCTTACACCCGAGAAAACATAGGGAAGAGAAGCTAAGAATGGACCCTCTCACCCAAGGATATCAAACCTCCCAGAGACCTCATGGTAGCCAAGAGGCCTCACAGTTGTTTGAGATCTCTAGAAATTGCAGTGCTCTCTCCGGAGAAATGTTGGTCTAAAGAATGGTATACAGAACATTATTTTCCTTTCTCTTTTTATAGAAAGTGGAAGTGGGAAAGAAACAGGAAAGACCACCTGAGTTTATGATCAGGCTAACATGGCTCTTTCTTGTTCCTTCCAAGGTCTTCCTACTTAAAGCCATAGGACTCATATGTCATGAGAATGGAATTACTGCTTCAGTGAAGTCAGCTTCTGTGTCGTCACAAAGCTCTGAGGTCCTAGCAATCACTCCTCACAAAACCAGCACTCATCACTTCTCCTCGCTGGTGTAGTTCTTGGTCAGCCAGGAGTATCAAAATCACTCCTAACCACAGGAGCCGCTGGTATTTCACTAAGACAGTTTCTGAAGCGAATTGGGGTCACCTTCTCCATGGCCGAATTTTTAGTCTTTGGCCATGACTATCACCACCACCCCTCTGGACTCCTGAGGAAGGCAAGAATCCACAATTCCATTTTACCGAAGTAAGGTCAAGAAAGAGTCAGGAGTACAAGCAGCCTCAAACGGGGAACTCCACGCCATACACATGTTCATGGTCCTCACACTCTATCAGGATGCTTCTGACCAGGAAAAGCGCCCCCCGGACTCTGAGGAAAGCTCCGAGTTAACTCCCGCAACCATACCAAAGACATGTCTGGAGTCTTCAACAGTGAGGACAAGAGTTCTTCTTGCATCTCCAGAAATAGTGCCATAAATGCCTCCCAATTTTCTCAGCTGACCAAACATTAAAGCAGATCCTACACCCTAGAAGTTTAGGCCCTGCACAGACTCATCTGTTTGGAGTTCACAGGAGCAAGCATGGGGCATGTTGGAAGAGAAAAATCCCCATGTGAAGCCATCTGAAAAAGCTTTTGGGCCAGTTTCTGGAATACAACGTGAATCTACAAATGGTCTCTGTCTTCTCTGAATTTGAAACTTGCTATCTGTTATCTACCCTGAAGATAAATTCTTTAGGAAGAGGGGCTCATGGAGTGCCCAAGTGCTGGCACTTGAAAGAGTCTCACGTGTGTGTACATGCCCTCTAGGGCAGTCCACTCTCCTGTGGGCTCATCCTCTGCAGAGGCTCTCCTGGCCTTCCATTCAGAATGTGTGGTTTCTGGGCCAATTATGGTGAGGTTAATCATCGTGGGCCCGGTGTGCTTGTGAAACGTGACTTTCAACACATTCCACAAAACTTAAGGCCTGCTGAATTCTCTGGCCAGGTGAGACGATGTGGACAGGGCTTTTTCTAGTCCGCTGCAGGATTTTCTGTTGCCTAGGACTAAGCGACCTGGCCTGAAAAAGGCAGTGCCAACAGTGTTATAGGTTTGGGAATCCGTGATTGAGGTTGGGCAGCTAATGTCCTCACCGTCCTGCCTGTGTCCACTTCTCAGTCTGGATGCTGGCGTTCGTAGAGCCCAAGTACCTTTGGTGAAAATCTCGGCATCTCCACCAACATTGCCCATCACAAATGCACACAAAGAAATAATAATCTTACCACGGTGTCAACAGGTATTGATTCTGAACATGGTTTCCAGGATGTCTGCACCTGGTTGCTTGATGGTGTCCTCTCCAGGATATACACAGTGTCTGCACCCCTATGCATGCTGGTGTCCTCTGCAGGAGATACAGAGTATTCTCTGGAGTCTATGTCTGCAAGCATGCTGATCTGGAATCCCCGGACCTCTTACCCTTGGTTTGTAAGAACTCATGTCATTCAGACACTCTCCTTTTCTCAGCCAACATATATGGTTCAACATTCAAATTGTGGGTTCTAAGTGTGCTCCTCTCTACTGGTCCTTTGTCCTTGGCCATGGCTCCCAGCCCTCTGAAGCACCAATCGCCCAATACTCCCATAAGCCCTGTCTACACCCTTCTCCCATGGTCTCTGTGACTTATTCTCTCTTTCACTGTGGAGTGTGATTTCTGGGCTTCAGGTCCATTTATGCCATGTTTCTATTGAATGTTGCCGAACGGGATGTAAAGTGAGTTTCCACTGTGTTTGAAGGTGAAATGTGATCTGGAATAGAGCAGCTTCATATCTCTTAAAAGATAATTTTTAGCATTTTGTGAAACACACACACACAAAAGACACAAACACACAAACTTAAAAGAGTCCCACAGAATTTTGGGAGCAAGTGAGGAATAGCACTCATGGAAGCAAAATTCAGAGAAAATACCATAAAAAACACAAAAGTTTAGAGATTCAAAGTAACAAAACCTACAAACTGGATAAGTTAACTACTTACCAATCAAGAAATAATTAATTAATTAATTAAGTTATTAAACCACCTTACCTACAAGACCCCTACACACAAGTCTTCCAGCAAATCCAATACCTTAGAGAAAAGGATAATTTCCAAGACACTTACACACTAGCATGGCAAGATCATGGGTCATACATATCTGATATCTCGAGTAATGACTTTTGAAGAAGTTTTGGAGGCTTTTGAAGCAGTCCTCAAACATCTCCCAACACACAGAAAGCCAGGTCCAAATCAATTCGAGACATTTAATGGTAAGGTAGGCTTTTCTCATCTATTCCCAAAATGTAGGAAGAGGGAAGACTCTAATTTACCATGTCCAAAGACCCAATTCACATAAGAAACTTATAGAAAACCAATTGCATACCATTTTGATCAATAAAATAATAAAACTTGAATTCATTTCTCTTCTCTTTCTTCATCTCAATGTGAAACAGCCTGTTTTGCTTTCTATTCTCTATTTTTCCTTATATTCGGCAAGCCAGCCTTTCATCCATCCTACGATTTTGACATAGTGTTCCCTGATTCTTTAATTGCATATAAAACCAAGTGCCCATCCTCATATAAGGCCACACAACCTCCATACCCATTAAGCAGTTCCCTCTTTATGGCATGTCTTATCCTCCTGTAACCCTAATCCTGTTCCCACAAATCCTGAGTTTCTCCTGGTGCAACTACCTGTCTGAATTCTTCTCCTTCTGTTTTCTCTTACTACTACTCATATCCATGGTATTCCTCATGGGCCACATAGGAGTGAAGCCATAGGATATTTCCCGTGGTCTGCTTGCATTTTCATTTGGAAACCATCTTCTTTATCATCATCTTCATAATCATCTTTATCCACTGGCCACATTAGAAAGGTGTCTCGTCTCCTTCCACAGTGATGCTAGAGTGGGCATTGGAAAGCCAACGATGTTGGCCTTTCATATCATCTTAATAAAGAGAGTTACTCAACATAGCTCTCCCCATGATTATGGCATGTAGCATTAACTAATAATGACAAGGAGTGCTGACCAGGGCCATTTCTTTAGGGGTAGCGATCATACAGCATTTCACTCTCCATGAAGCCCTTTCAACGGAGTTTAAGGTAATGTCAGGAAGACAGAGCCTTCATCCCTTAGGACTGGTGATTCAGGAAACGAGCAGATAAGGACAAGCATCCCTGCCCTGACAATTTTCCTCGACCCTCAAGATCCTTCAGTTGCAAGAACTTGTGTCATTCAGACACTCTCCCTTTCTCCACCAACCACTATGTGTCAACATTCAAATTGGGGGTTCTAAGTGTGCTCCTTACAAGTTAACTAATTACCTAACAAGAATTCATGAATTAATTAAACAATCTTACCTAAAAGACCCCTCGACACAGGTATGCCAGCAAATCCAATACCTTAGAGAAAAGGATAAATTTCAAGACACCTACGCACTACCATGACAAGATCATGATTCATGCATATTTGACGTCTCAGGTATTGACTTTTGAAGCAGCTTTGGAGGCTTTTGAAGCTGTCCTCAAACATCTCCCAACACACAGAAATCAGGTTCAAATCAATTCCCTGGTTCACAATTCGAGATATTTAATGGAGAGTCGGCTTTTCTCATCTATTCCCAAAATGTAGGATGAGGGAAGACTCGAATTTACAAAGTCCAAAGACCCAATTCACATAAGGACCTTAGAGGAAACCAATGGCATACAATTTTAATCAGTAAGATAATAAAACTAGAATTCATTTCTCTTCTCTATCTTTCTTCATATCCATGTGAATCGGCCTGTTTTGCTTTCTATTCACTATTTTTTCTTAATTTCGGCAACCCAGGCTTTCATCCACCCTACGTTTTTTGTCATAGTGTTCCCTGATTCTTTAATGGCATATACCACCAATTTCATCCTCAAATAATGCCATACCACCTCCATACCCATTAACCAGTTCCCTCTTTATAGCATGTCTTATCATCCTGTAACCAAGCTTGGTCCCCAAAGTCCTGAGTCTCTCCTGGTGCGTCTCCCTGTCTGATTTCTTTTCCTTCCGTTTTCCCTTACTACTAGTCATGTCCATGGTATTCCTCATGGGCCACATATAAGTGAACCCATAGGATATGTCCCTTGGTCTGCTTGCATTTTAATTTGGAAATCATCATGTTTATCATCATCTTCATAATCATCTTTATTCACGAGCCCTTAAAAGGGCATCGCTGCTCCTTCCACAGTGATGCTAGATTGGACATGAAAGGCCATCGAGTTTGACCGTTCCTTTTCATCTGAGTAAAGAGAGTTGCTCAACATGGCTCTCCCCATGTCTATGGCATGTAGCATTAACTACTGATGACAAGGAGTGCTGACCAAGACTCTTTTGGGGTAGCGATCATGCAGCATTTCACTCTCCATGAAGCCCTTGCAACGGAGTTGAAGGTAATGTCAAGTTGACAGAGCCTTCTTCCCTTAGGACTGGAGATGCAGGACACGAGCAGATAAGGACATGGACCGCACAATGCATCCCTGCCCTGACAATTTTCCTGGAATTGTGACTGTCCTTCCCTTCTTCCTTTCCTCAACTTCCAAGCTGACCAAGCACCAAAGGCAGACCTTCCACCCGAGAAACCATAGAGAACAGAAGCTAAGAATGGACCCTCTCACCCAAGGATATCCAAAATCCCAGAGACCTAATGGTAGCCAAGAGGCCTCGCTGTTGATTGAGATCTTTAGAAACTGCATCGGAAATAGGAACACCTTGCTCTCTCTGGAGGAATGTTGGTCTAAAGAATGGTAGACAGAACATCATTTTCTTTTCTCTTTGTATAGAAAGTAGAAGAGGGAAAGAAACAGAAAAGACGACCTGAGCTCATGATCAGGCTAACAGCACTCTCTCTTGTTCCTTCCCAAGTCTTTCTACTTAAAGCCATAGGACTCATATGTCTTGATAATGGGGTAGCTGCTACAGTGAAGTCAGCTTCTGTGACGTCACAAATCTATGAGGTCCTAGAAACCACTCCTCACCAAACTACGCCTCATCACTTCACCTGGCTGGAGTAGTTCTGGGTCAGCCAGGAGTATCAGAATCACTCCAAACCGCTGGAGCCGCCTGGCGATTTCCCCAAGACAGTTTGTGGAGCGATTTGGGGTCACATTCTCCATGGCCAAATTTCTAGTCTTTGTCCGTGACTGTCACCACAACCCCTCTGGACTCCGGTGAAGGGCAAGTATCCACAATACCATCTTCCCCACGTAAGGTCAAGAAAGAGTCAGGAGTACAAGCAGCCTCACACGGGGAACTCCAGGCAATACACATATTCATGATCCTCACACCCTATCAGGATGCTTCTGACCCGGAAAAGCGCCCCCCGCCCTCCGAGGAAAGCTCAGAGTTAACACCCGCAACCATACCAAAGACCTGGCTGGAGTCTTCAACATTGAGGACACAAGTTCTTCTTGCATCTCCAGAAATCGTGCCATACATGCCTCCCTATTTTCCCAGCTGACCAAATATGAAAGGCAGACCCTACACCCTAAGCTTAGGCTCAGGATGGACTCATCTATGTGGAGCTCACAGGAGCATGCACGGAGCATGTTGGAAGAGAACCAATCCCCATGGGAAGCCATCGGAAAAGGCTTTTGGGGCAATAGGATTACAACGTGAATCTACAAAAGGTCTCTGTCTTCTCTGTATGCTACTCTGTCTCGCGCTTTCTGTTATCCACCCTGAAGATAATTTCTTTAGGTAGAAGAGCTCATGGAGTGCCAAAGGGCAGGCACTTGAGAGAGTCCGGCTGTGTTCGGCATGCCCTCTGGGGTTCTGTTGTGGCTGTCCACTCTCCTGTGGGCTCGTCCTCTGCAGAGGCTCTCATTGCCTTCCATTCTGAAGTTTTGGGGTCTGGGCCAAATATGGTGTTTTGCCCTGGTTACCTTCATGGTTCTGGTGTGCCTGTGAAACGTGATTTTCTACCCACTCCACAAAACTTAAGGCCTGCTGAATTCTGTGGCCAGGTGAGAGGATGTGGGCAGGCTTCATTTTAGTTCCCTGCAGGATTTACTGTTCTCCTGGTAATAAGCAACGTGGCCTGAAGAAGGCAGTCCCAACACTTTTCCAGGTTTGGGAATCCGTGATTGCAGGTTGTGCATCTAATGTCCTCACCGTGCAGTCTGTGGCCACTTCTCAGTCTTGATGCTGGCGGTGGTGGGCCCAAGTATCTTTTGCGCCCATCGAGGCATCTCCACCAACACTGTCCGTCACCAATGCACACAAAGAATAATAATATTACCATGGTGTCCTCTTGCATTGTCTCTGATCATGGTCTCCAGGGTGTCTGCACCTGGATGCTTGATGGTGTACTCTCCAGGAGATACACAGTGTTCTCTGGAGTATATGTCTGCATAGCATGCTCATCTGGAATCCCCGACCCTCAAGATCCTCCAGTTGCAAGAACTTGTGTCATTCAGACACTCTCCCTTTCTCCACCAACCGCTATGTGTCAACATTCAAATTGTGGGTTCTAA
Source organism: Meles meles (assembly GCF_922984935.1). NCBI lineage: Eukaryota > Metazoa > Chordata > Mammalia > Carnivora > Mustelidae > Meles > Meles meles. The sequence continues at coordinate 17,447,561 of NC_060088.1, forward strand.
GGGTGCTCCTCTCCCCTGGGCCTTTACTTTTGTCCAAGGCTCCCCGCCCTCTGAAGCATGAACCATCCCATTCACCCCTAAGCCTTGTTTACACCCTTCTCCCATGATCTCTGTGACTTCTTCTCTCTATCACTATGGACTGCGATTTCTAGGCTTCAGGTCCATTTATGCTATGTTTACCTAGATGTGATTGTCTTCTGGTTGTGCTGATGGCTAAGACAACCATGAGCTCGCAGACAGCTATATGGTCTCCCTGTCTTCCAGATGCACTGCGGTCTCTTATGGTGCCATAAGCAAGAGGGCATGCTTGCTCCTTGCGACATGTGGCAGAAAGGGAGAGAGCATTGGGCTGTGTCATATCTGTCAGTCACAGAAAGACAACTACCATACAATATCACTCACTCATCTAATTAAGAAACATGGGAAAAAGCAAGAAAAAGGGACATACAATTAGACACGAACCAGGCACACAAAATTTGGTGTTTGTCCAAGCCGGCTTGTCAGAACCTGCATATCTAAAAGTGGATCAAATGGGATATTCCATGCAGGAATTGTGGCCGAATGGGGTGTAACGTGAGTTTCCAATGTTTGAAGGTGAATTGTGATCTGGAATAGAGGAGCTTCATATCTCTTAAAATATCATTTTAGTGTTTGAAGAAACACACATCACACACACACACACACACACAGACTCACTTTAAGAATCCCACAGAAGTTAGGGAGCAAGTGAGGAATAGCACTCATGGAAGCAAAATTCAGAGGAACTACCATAAAAAAAAATGCTTAGAGAATCAAAGTATCAACAAGTCCAAACAGTTTAAGTTAACTCCTTACCTATCAAGAATTCATAATTATTTAAACAATCTTACCTAAAAGACCCCTCCACTCAAGTATGTCAGCAAATCCAATACCTTAGAGAAAAGGATAAATTCCAAGACACCTATGCACTACCATGACGAGATCATGATCATCCATATCTGACGTCTCAGGTAATGACTTTTGAAGCAGCTTTGGAGGCTTTTGAAGCTGTCCTCAAACATCTCCCAACACACAGAAATCCAGGTTCAAATCAATTCCCTGCTCCACAATTCGAGACATTTCATGGTAAGTCGGCTTTTCTCATCTATTCCAAAAGGTAGGAAGAGGGAAGACTCGAATTTACAATGTCCAAAGACCCATTTCACATAAGGACCTTAGAGGAAACCAATGGCATACAATTTTAATCAGTAAGATAAAATTGCAATTCATTTCTCTTCTCTTTCTTTCTTTATATCCATGTGAAACGGCCTGTTTTGCTTTCTATTCACTATTTTTTCTTAATTTCGGCATGCCAGGCTTTCATCCATCCTACGTTTTTTTGTCATAGTGTTCCCTGATTCTTTAATGGCATATACCACAAATTTCATCCTCATATAATACCACACCACCTCCATACCCATTAAAGAGTCCTCTCTTTATGGCATGTCTTATTCTCCTGTAACCAAGCTTGGTCCTCAATGTCCTGAGTCTCTCCTGGTGCGTCTCCCTGTCTGACTTCTTCTCCTTCTGTTTTCCCTTATGACTAGTAAGTCATGTCCATGGTATTCCTCATGGGCCACATATAATTGAACCCATAGGATATGTCCCTTGGTCTGCTTGCATTTTCATTTGGAAATCATCATGTTTATCATCATCTTCATATTCATCTTTATTCACGAGCCCTTAAAAGGGCATCGCTGCTCCTTCCACAGTGATGCTAGAGTGGGCGAGGCAGGCCATCGATGTTGGCCGTTCATTTTCATCTGAATAAAGAGAGTTGCTCAACATGCCTCTCCCCATGTCTATGGTATTTAGCATTAACTACTGATGACAAGGAGTGCTCACCAGGGCTCTTTCTTTCGGGGTAGCGCTCATGCAGCATTACACTCTCCATGAAGCCCTTGCAACGGAGTTTAAGGTAATGTCAAGTTGACAGAGCCTTCTTCCCTTAGGACTGGAGATTCAGGACACGATCAGATAAGGACATGGACCGCACAATGCATCCCTGCCCTGACAATTTTCCTGGAATTGTGACTGTCCTTCCCTTCTTCCTTTCCTTACCTTCCAAGCTGACCAAGCACCAAAGGCAGACCTTCCACCCGAGAAACCATAGCGAACAGAAGCTAAGAATGGACCCTCTCACCTAAGGATATCCAACATCCCAGAGACCTAATGGTAGCCAAGAGGCCTCACTGTTGATTGAGATCTCTAGAACTTGCAGTGGAAGTAGAAACACCTTGCTCTCTCTGGAGAAATGTTGGTCTAAAGAATGGTAGACAAAACATCGTTTTCTTTTGTCTTTCTATATTATGTAGAAGAGGGAAAGAAACCGAAAGGACCCCCTGAGCTCATGATCAGGCTAACAGGGCTCTTTCTTGTTCCTTCCCAAGTCTTTCTATTTAAAGCCATAGGACTCATATATCTTGAGAATGGGATGGAAGCTTTAGTGAAGTCAGCTTCTGTGACGTCACAAAGCTCTGAGGTCCTAGCAACCACTCCTCACAAAACCACGCCTCATCACTTCACCTGGCTGCAGTAGTCCTGGGTCAGCCAGGCGTATCAGAATCACTCCAAACATTGGAGCCACCTGGGGATTTCCCCAAGACAGTTTGTGGAGCGATTTGGGGTCACTTTCTTCATGGCCAAATTTCTAGTCTTTGTCCATGACTGTCACCACAACCCCTCTGGACTCCACAGAAGAGCAAGTATCCACAATACCATCTTCCCCACGTAAGGTCAAGAAAGGGTCAGGAGTACAAGGAGCCTCACACGGGGAACTCCAGGCAATACACATATTCCTCACACCCTATCAGGATGCTTTTGATCAGGAAAAGCGCCCCCCGCCCTCCGAGGAAAGCTCAGAGTTAACACCCGCAACCATACCAAAGACTTGTCTGGAGTCTTCAACAGTGAGGACACAAGTTCTTCTTGCATCTCCAGAAATCGTGCCATAGATGCCTCCCCATTTTCCCAGCTGACCAAACATGAAAGGCAGACCCTACACCCTAAGATTAGGCTCAGGACAGACTCATCTATGAGGAGCTGACAGTAGCAAGCACGGAGCATGTTGGAAGAGAACCAGTCCCCACGGGAAGCCATCAGAAAAGACTTTCAGGGCAATCTCAGGATTACAACGTGAATCTACAAAAGGTCTCTGTCTTCTCTGTATTCAAAACGCGCCTTCTATTATCTACCCTGATGATAATTTCTTTAGGAAGATGAGCTCATGGAGTGCCCAAGGTCTGGCACGTGAGAGAGTCTCAGCTATGTTCGGCATGCCCTCTGGGGTTATGTTGTGGCTGTCCACTCTACTGTCAGCTCGTCCTCTGCAGAGGCTCCCCTTGCCTTCCAATCTGAGGGTTTGGTGCCTGGAACAAATATTGTGTTTTGCCCAGGTTACCTTCGTGGGTCTGGTTTGCCTGTGAAACGTGACTTTCTCCCCACTCCACAAACCTTAAGTCCTGGTGAATTATATGCCCAGGTGAGAGGATGTGGGCAGGGCTTTCTTTTAGTCCCCTGCAGGATTTTCTGTTCTCCTGGTACCAAGCAACGTGGCCTGAAGAAGGCAGTCCCAACAGTGTCCCAGGTGTGGGAATCAGTGATTGCAGGTTGTGCAGCTAATGTCCTCACGGTCCTGCCTGTGGCCTCTTCTCTGTCTTGATGGTTGCGGTGGTGGAGTACAAGTATCTTTTGTGCCCATCGAGATATCTCCATCAACACTGTCAATCACCAATGCACACAAAGAATAATAATATTACCACGGTGTCATCTGGTATTGTCTCTGGTCATGGTTTCCAGGGTGTCTGCACCTGGTGGCTTGATGGTGTCCTATCCTGGAGATACACAGTGTTCTCTGGAGTCTATGACTGCATAGCATGCTGATCTGGAATCCCCGAACCCTCAAGATCCTTCGGTTGCAAGAACTTGTGTCATTCAGACACTCTCCCTTTCTCCACCAACCGCTATGGGTCAGCACTCAAATTGTGGGTTCTAAGTGTGCTCCTCTCCCCTTGGCCTTTACTTTTGTCCAAGGCTCCCTACCCTCTGAAGCACCAACCGTCCAATTCACCCATAAGCCCTGTCTACACCCTTCTCCCATGCTCTGTGTGACTTCTTCTCTCTTTCACTGTGGAGTGCGATATCTAGGCCTCAGGTCCATTTATGCCATGAATACATTGAAGTGGTTGTCTTCTGGTTGTGCTGATGGCTAAGACAAGCCTGATCTTGGAGACAGCTCTACGATCTCCCTGTCTTCCAGATGCCCTGCGGACTCTTATGGAGCCATAAGCAAGAAGGCATTCTTGCTACTTGTGATATATGGGAGAAAGGGAGAGAGCACTGGGCTGTGTCATATCTGTCAGACACAAAAAGACAACTACCATACAATATCACTCACTCATCTAATTAAGAAACATGGGAAAAAGCAAGAAAAAGGTACAGGCAATGAAACTCGAACCAGGCACACAAAATTTGGTGTTTGTTCCAGGCAGGCTAGTCAGAATCTGCCTTTCTAAAAGTGGATCAAATGATATATTCCATGCAGGAATTGTGGCCGAATGGGGTGTAACGTTAGTTTCCACTGTGTTTGAAGGTGAATTGTGATCTGGAATAGAGCAGCTTCATATCTCTTAAAATATCATTTTTTGCGTTTTCTGAAACACACACACACACACACACACACACACTCACTCACACAAAAGAGTCCCACAGAAGCTAGGGAGCAAGTTAGGAAGAGCACTCATGGAAGCAAAATTCAGAGAAAATACCATAAAAAAAAACAAAAGCTTAGAGAATCCAAGGATCAACCTGTCCAAACAGTATAAGTTAACTCCTTACCTATCAAGAATTCATGAAGTAATTCAACAACCTTACCTAAAACACCCCTCCACACTAGTATGCCAGCAAACCCAATACCTTAGAGAAAAGGATAAATTCCAAGACACCTATGCACTACCATGAGGAGATCATGAGTCATCCATATCTGACGTCTCAGATAATGACTTTTGAAGCAGCTTTGGAGGCTTTTGAAGCTGTCCTCAAACTTCTCCCAACACACAGAAATCCAGGTTCAAATCAATTCCCTGCTCCACAATTTGAGACATTTCATGGTAAGTCGGCTTTTCTCATCTATTCCCAAAATGTAGGAAGACGGAAGTCTCGAATTTACAATGTCCAAAGACCCAATTCGCATCAGAACCTTATAGGAAACCAACGGCATACAATTTTAATCAGTAAGATAATAAAACTAGAATTCATTTCTCTTCTCTTTCTTTCTTCATATCCATGTGAAACAGCCTGTTTTGCTTTCAATTCACTATTTTTTCTTAATTTCGGCAAGCCAAGCTTTCATCCATCCTACGTTTTTTGTCATAGTGTTCCTGATTCTTTAATGGCATAAACCACCAAATTCATCCTCATATAATGCCACACCACCTCCATACCCATTAACCAGTTCCCTCTTTATGGCATGTCTTATCCTCCTGTAACCAAGCTTGGTCCCCAAAGGCCTGAGTCTCTCCTGGTGCGTCTCCCTGTCTGACTTCTTCTCCTTCTGTTTTCCCTTCCTACTACTCATGTCCATGGTATTCCTCATTGGCCACATATGAGTGAACCCTTAGGATATGTCCCTTGGTCTGCTTGCATTTTTATTAGAAAATCATCATGTTTATCATCATCTTCATAATCATCTTTATTCACGAGCCCTTAAAAGGGTATCGCTGCTCCTTCCACAGTGATGCTAGATTGGGCATGAAAGGCCATCGAGTTTGACCGTTCCTTTTCATCTGAGTAAAGAGAGTTGCTCAACATGGCTCTCCCCATGTCTATGGAATGTAGCATTAACTACTGATGACAAGGAGTGCTGAACAGGACTCTTTCTTGGGGTAGCGTTCATGCAGAATTTCTCTCTCCATGAAGCCCTTGCAACGGAGTTTAAGGTAATGTCAGGTAGACAGAGCCTTCATCCCTTAAGACAGGTGATTCAGGACACGAGCAGATAAGGACATGGACCTCACAATGCATCCCTGCCATGACAATTTTCCTGGAATTGTGACTGTCCTTCCCTTCTTCCTTTCCTCACCTTCGTAGCTGACCAAGCACCAAAGGCAGACCTTCTACCCGATAAACCATAGCGAACAGAAGCTAAGAATGGACCCTCTCACCCAAAGATATCCAGCCTCCCAGAGAGTTAATGTTAGCCAGGAGGCCTCGCTGTTCATTGAGATCTCTAGAAATTGCAGTGGAAATAGCAACACCTTGCTCTCTCTGGAGAAATGTTGGTCTAAAGACTGGTAGACAGAACATCGTTTTCTTTTCTCTTTGTATAGAAAGTGGAAGAGGGAAAGAAACAGAAAGGACCCCCTGAGCTCATAATCAGGCAAACAGGGCTCTTTCTTGTACCTTCACAAGTCTTTCTAATTAAAGCCATAGGACTCATATGTCTTGCGAATGGGATGGAAGATTTAGTGAAGTCAGCTTCTGTGACGTCACAAAGCTCTGAGGTCCTAGCAACCACTCCTCACCAAACCACGCCTCATCACTTCACCTGGCTGGAGTAGTCCTCGGTCATCCAGGAGTATCAAAATCACTCCAAACTGCTGAAGCCGCCTGGGTATTTCACCAAGAGAGTTTGTGAAGCGATTTGAGGTCACCATCTCCATGGGCTAATTTGTAATCTTTGGAGGGACTGTCACCACCACCCCTGTGGACTCTGAGAATGGCAAGAATTCACAATTCCATCTTACCCACGTAAGGTCAAGAAAGAGTCAGGAGTACAACCAGCCTCACACGGGGAACTCCACCTCATACACATGTTCATTGTCCTCACAACCTATCAGGATGCTTCTGTCCAGGAAAGCGCCCCCCGCCCTCTGAGGAAAGCTCAGAGTTAATACCTGCCACCATACCAAAAACATGTCTAGACTCTTCAACAGTGAGGACACGAGTTCTCCTTGCATCTCCATAAATCATGCCATAAATGCCTCCCCATCTGACCAAATATTAAAGGTACACCCTACACCCTAGAAGCTTAGGCCCCGGACGGACTCGTCTGTTTGGAGCTCAAAGGGCAAGCACGGAGCATATTGGAAGAGAAGCAATCCCCATGTGAACCCATAGGAAAAGGCTTTTGGTCCAGTTTCAGGAATACATCGTGAGTCTATAAAAGGTCTCTGTCCTCCCTGTATTCGAAATGCACATTCTGTTATCTACCCTGAAGGTAATTTCTTTAGGAACAAGAGCTCATGGAGTGCCCAAGGGCTGGCAGTTGAGAGTCTCAGGTGTGTGTGAATGCCCTCTGGGGATGTGTTGTGGCTGTCCACTCTTTTGTGAGCTAGTCCTTTGCAGAGTCTCTCCTTGTCTTCCATTCAGAGTGTTTGGTGTCTGGGCCAAAAATATTGTGCCTGTGATACGTGAACTTAAACCCACTCCACAAAACTTAAGGCCTGCTGAATTCTGTGGCCAGGTGAGAGGATGTGGGCAGGGCTTTCTTCTAGTCCCCTGAAGGATTTACTGTTCTCCTGGGCCTAAGCATCGTGGCCTGAAGAAGGCAGTCCCAACAGTTTTCCAGGTTTGGCAATTGCAGGTTGTGCGGCTAATGTCCTCACCGTCCTGCTATTGGCCACTTCTCAGTCTTGATGCTGGCGGTGGTAGAGCCCAAATATCTTTGGCGCCCATCGAGGAATCTCCACCAACACCGCCCATCAAGAATGCACCCAAAGAAATAATAATCTTACCACGGTGTCAACAGTTATTGTCTCTGATCATGGTTTCCAGACTGTCTGCACCTGGTTGCTTGCTGGTGTCCTCTCCAGGTGATACACAGTGTTCTACAGTTCTGGAGTCTATGTCTGCAAAGCATGCTGATCTGGAATACACGGGGCTCAAGACCTCAGAGTTGTAAGAACTCATTTCATTCAGACACTATCCTTTTCTCCGCCAAAATCTATGGGTAAACATTCAAATTGTGGGTTCTAAGTGTACTCCTCTCCCCTGGGCCTTTGTCTTTGGTCATGGCTCCCTGCCCTCTGAATCTCCAAGCGTCCAATTCTCCCGTAAGCACTTTCTACACCCTTCTCCCATGGTCTCTGTGACTTCTTCTCTTTTCGCTGTGGAGTGTGATTTCTAGGCTTCAGGTCCATTGATACCATGTTTACATTGATGTGGTCATCTTCTGGTTGTGCTGATGGCTGAACACAATCCTGGAGCTCTCAGACACTTCTACCCTCTCCCTGCCCTCCAAATGCACTGCACAATCTTATAGAGCCATAGGCAAGAAGGCATTCTTGCTCCTTGTGACATGTGGCAGAATGGGAGAGAGCATTGTGCTGTGTTATATCTGTCAAATATAGAAAGACAACTCCCATACGATTTCACTCATTCCTGGAATTAAAGAAGCATACGATAAAGCAAGAAAAAGGGACAGGTAATTAGACTCTACGCAGGCACACAAAGTTTGGTGTTTGTTCCAGGCAGGCTAGTCATAATCTGCGTTTTGTAAAGTGGATCTAATAGAACATTCAATGCAGGAAATGTGCCTGAATGGGATGTAATGTGATTTTCAACTGTGTTTGAAGATGAACTGTGATCTGAAATAGAGCAGCTTCATATCTCTTAAAATATCATTTTTAGCTTTTTGTGTAACACACACACACACACACACACACACACACACACACACACACACACAGACACTTAAAAGAATCCAATAGAAGTTAGGGAGCAAGTCAGTAGTAGTCCTCATGGAAGCAAAATTCACAGAAAATACCATAGGAAAAAAAAATAGCTTAGAGAATCAAAGTAACAAACCGTCCAAACTGGATAAGTTAACTCCTTACCTATCAAGAATTAATTAAATAATTATGTAATTAAGTAGTTAATTAATATATTAATCAACTTTCCCTTAGAGACCCTTACACAGAAGTCTGCCAACCAATCCAATACCGGAGATAAAAGGATAAATTCCAAGACACATCCGCACTAAAATGACAAGATCATGAGTCATACATATCTGATGTCTCAGGTCATGACTTTTGAAGCAGCTTTTGAGGCTTTTGAAGCAGTCCTCAAACATCTCCCAACACACAGAAAGCCAGGATCAAATCAATTCCTGGTCCACAATTCGAGATATTTAATGGTAATCTGTTTTTCTCATCTATTCCCAAAATGTAGGGAGAGGGAATATTCTAATTTACAATGTCCAAAAACCCAATTAACATAAGGACCTGATAGGAAACCAATTGCATACATTTTAATCAGTAAGATAATAAAACTAGAATTCATTTCTCTTCTATTTCTTTCATCTTCTCCATGTGAAAGACCTGTTTTGTTTTCTATTCACTATGATTTCTTATATTCAGCTAGCCAGGCTTTCATCCATCCTTTGTTTTTTGATATAGTGTTCCCAGATTTTAAATTGCATATACCACCAAGTGTTCACACTCATATAATGCCACACCACCTCCATATCATTATCCAGTTCCCCCTTTATGGGAGGTCTTATCCTCCTGTAACTTTCAGCTTGGTCCCCAAAGTCCTGAGTCTATCCTGGTGTGTCTCCCTATCTGACTTCTTCTCCTTCCGTTTTCCCTTACTACTACTAATGTCCAAGGTATTCCTCATGGGCCACTTATGAGTGAAGCCATAGGATATTTCCCTTGGACAGCTTGCAATTTCATTTGGAAATCATCTTCTATATCATCATCTTCATAATCATCTTTATCCACTAGCCCTTAAAAGGGTATCTCGGCTCCTTCCACAGTGATGCTATAGTGTGCAGGGAAGGCCATCAATGTTGGCCATTCATTTTCCTCTGAATAAAGAGAGTTGCTCAACATGGACCCCCCCATGACTATGGCTTGTAGCATTAACTAAGGATGACAAGGAGTGCTGACCAGGGCTCTTTCTTTCGGGGTAGTGATCATACAGAGTTTCACTCTCTATGAAGCCTTTGCAATGGTGTTTAACGTAATGTCAGGTAGACAGAGCCTTCATCCCTTAGGACTGCTGTTTCAGGACAATAGCAGATAAGGATATGGACAGCACAAACCATCCCTGCCCTGGCAATTTTCCTGGCATTGTGACTTTCCTTCCCTTCTTCCTTCCCTCAACTTCCAAGCTGACCAAGAACCAAAGGCAGACCTTACACCCGAGAAACCATAGGGAACAAAACCGAAGAATGGACCCTCTCACACAAGAGTATCCAAACTCCCAGAGACCTAAATGTAGCCAAGAGGCCTCGCTATTGATTGAGATATCTAGAAATTGCAGTGGAAATAGGAACACATTGCTCTCTCTGGAGAAATGTTGGTATAAAGAACGGTTTACAGAACATCGTTTTCTTTTCTCTTTGTATAGAAAATGGGAGTGGGAAAGAAACAGAAAAGAACCCCTGAGGTCATGATCATGCTATCAGTGCTCTTTCTTGTTCCTTCCCAAGTCTTTCTACTTAAAGCCATATTACTCATATGTCATGAGAATTGGATTGCTGCTTCAGTGAAGTCAGCTTCTGTGATGTCACAAAGCTCTGAGGTCCTAGCAACGACTCCTCACCAAACCACGCCTCATCATTTCACCGGGCTGGAGTAGTCCTTTGTCAGCCAGGAGTATCAAAATCACTCCAAACCAGTGGAGCTGCCTGGGGATTTCCCCAAGAGAGTTTTTGAAGCGATTTGGGGTCACCTTCGGCATGGCCGATTTTGTAGTCTTTGGCCGTGACTGTCACTACCACCCCTCTGGACTCCTGAGAAGGGCAAGAATCCACAATTCCATCTTACCCACGTAAGGTCAAGAAAGAGTCAGGAGTACAAGCAGCCTCACATTAGGAACTCCACGTAATACACATGTTCATGATCCTCACACCCTATAAGGAGCCTTCAGACCAGGAAAAGGGCCCCCCGCCCTCCGAGGAAAGCTCTGAACTAACACCAGCAACCATACCAATAACATGTGTGGAGTCTTCAGGAGTAAAGACACGAGTTCTTCTTGCATCTCCAGAAATGGTGCCATAAATGCCTCCCAATTTTCCCAGCAGACCAAATATTAAACTCAGACCCTACACTGTGAAAGCTTAGGCCCAGGACGGACTCATCTGTTTGGAGCTCACAGGAGCAAGCCTTGAGCATGTTGCAAGAGAACCAATCTCCATGTGAAGCCATCAGAAAAGTCGTTCAGGCCAGTTTCAGGAATACAACGTGAATCTACAAAAGGTCTCTGTCTTCTCTGTATTCGAAATGCACCTTCTGTTATGTACCCTGAAGATAATTTATTTAGGAAGAAAGGCTCATGGAATGCCCAAGGTCTGGCACTTGAGAGAGTCTCAGGTGTGTGTGACATGCCCTCTGGTGTTGTGTTGTGGCGGTCCACTCTCCTTGGGCTCGTCCTCTGCAGAGAATCTCCTTGCATTGCATTCAGAGTGTTTGGTGTCTGGGCCAAATATGGTTTGCCTGTGAAATGTAACTTTCAATCCACTCCACAAAACATAGGGCCTGCTGAATTCTGTGGCCAGGTGAGAGGATGTGAGCAGGGATTTCTTCTAGTCCCCTGCAGGATTTTCTGTTCTCCTGGGACTAAGCAACGTGGCCTGAAGAAGGCAGTCCCAACAGTGTTCCATGTTTGGGAAATCGTGATTGCAAGTTGGACAGCTAATGTCCTCACGTTCCTGAATGTGGCCAATTCTGTCTTGATGCTGTCAGTCTTTGGCGCCCATCGAGGCATCTCCACCAACATTGTGCATCACGAATACACCCACAGAAATAATAATCTTACCACGGTGTCAACAGGTATAGTGTCTGATCATGGTTTCCAGGCTATCTGCACTGGTTGCTTGCTGGTGTCCTCTACAGGAGATATACAGTGTTCTCTGGCCTTTATGATTGCAAAGCATGCTGACCTGGAATCCGCGGGCCTCAAAACCCTTGGGTTTCAATAACTCATGTCCTTCAGACACTCTCCATTTCTAGCCAACATCTATGGGTCAACATTCAAATTGTGGGTTCTAAGTGTGCTTCTCTCCCCTGGGCCTTTGTCTGTGGCCATGGCTCCCTGACCTCTGAAGCACCAAACGTCCAATTCTCCCAGCAACCCTGTCTACACCCTTCTCCCATGGCCTCTGTGACTACTCTTTTTCTCTGTTGAGTGTGATTTCTAGGCTTCAAGTCCATTTATGCCATGTTTCCATTGATGTCGTCTCCTGTTGGTTGTGCTGATGGCTGAAGACAGGCCTGGAGCTCCCTGACCCTCCCATCTCCTGTCCTCCAAATGCACTGTGGACTCTTATGGAGCTGTAGGCAAGAAGGCATTATTTCTCCTTATGACATGAGGCAGAAAGGGAGATAACATTGGGCCGTGACATAACTGTCAGTCACAGAAAGACAACTACCATACGATTTCACTCACTCATGGGAGAAAAAACTTGTGAAAAAGCAAGAAAAATGGACAGGCAATTAGACTCCAACAAGGCACACAAAATTTGGTGTTTGTTCCAGGCAGGGTAGTCAGATTCTGCGTTTCTAAAAGTAGATCAAATGGGACATTCAATGCAGGAAATGTGGCCAAACGGGATGTAATGAGAGTTTCCACTGTGTTTGAAGGTGAATTGTGATCTGGAATAGAGCAGCTTCAAATCTCTTAAAATATCTTTTTTTTTTTTTTGCATTTTGTGAAACACACACACACACACACACACACACACACACACACACACACTTAAAAGAGTCCCACGGAAGTTAGGGATCAAGTGAGGAATAGCACTCATGGAATCAAAATTCAGAGAAAATATCATAAAAAACAAAAGCTTAGAGAATCAAAGTAACAAGTAGTCCAAACTGGATAAGTTAACTCCTTACCTATCAAGAATTGTTTAATTAAATAATTAATTAACAACCTTACTTAAAAAAAAAACCCTCTACTCAAGGATGCCAGCAAATGCAGTACTGGATAGAAAAGGGTAAATTCCAAGACACATATGCACTACCATGGCAAGATCATGAGTCATACATATCTGACCTCTCAGGTAATGACTTTTGAAGCAGCTTTGGAGTCTTTTGAAGAAGTCCCCAAACATCTCACAACTCACAGAAAGCCAGGTTCAATCAATTCCCTGGTCCACAATTTGAGACATTTAAGGGTAATGTCGGCTATTCTCATCTTTTCCCAAAATGTAAGAAGAGGGAAGACTATAATTTACAATGTCCAAAGACCCAATTCACATAAGGACCTTATAGGAAACGAAATTCATACAATTTTAATCATTACGATAATAAAACTAGAATTCATTTCTCTTCTCTTTCTTTCTTCATCTCCATGTGCAACGACCTGTTTTGGTTTCTGTTCACTATTTTTTTCTTTTTTTTTATTCGGCAACCCAGGCTTTCATCCATCCTACGTTTTTTGACACAGTGTTCCCTGATTCTTTAATTGCATATACCACCAAGTGCTCATCCTCATACAATGCCATACCACTTCCATACCCATTAACCAGTTCCCTCTTTATGGCATGTCCTATCCTCCTGTAACCCTCAGCTTGGTCTCCAGAGCCTGAGTCTCTCCTGGTGCGTCTCCCTGTCTGAATTCTTCTCCTTTCGTTTTCCATCCTTATACTCATGTCCATGGTATTCCTCATGGGCCACATAGGAGTGAAGCCATAGGATATTTCCCTTGGTTGGCTTTCATTTTCATTTGGAAATCATCTTCTTTTTCATCATCTTCATAATCATCTTTATCCACTAGCCCTTCAAAGGGTATCTTGGCTCCTTCCACAGTGATACTAGAGTGGGCAAGCCATCGATTTTGGCCGTTCATTTTCATCTGAATAAAGAGAGTTGCTCAACATGCCTCTCCCCATGACTATGACATGTTGCTTTAACAAATGATGACAAGGAGTGCTGACCAGGGCTCTTTCTTTTGGGGTAGCGATCATACAGAATTTCACTCTCCATGAAGCCTTTGCAATGGTGTCTAAGGTAGTGTCAGGTAGACAGAGCTTTCATCCCTTAGGACTGCTGTTTCATTACACTAGCAGTTAAGGACATGGACAGCACAATGCATCCCTGCCCTGACAATTTTCCTGTAATTGTGATTCTCCTTCCCTTCTTCCTTCCCTCGCCTTCCAAGCTGATCAAGCATCAAAGGCAGACCTTACACCCGAGAAACCATAGGGAACAGAAGCTAAGAATGGACCCTCTCACCCAAGGATATCCAACCTCCCAGAGACCTAATGGTAGCCAAGAGGCCTCGCTGATGATTGAGATCTCTAGAAATTGCAGGGGAAATAGGAACACCTTTCTCTCTCTGGAGAATTGTTGGTCTAAAGAATGCTATACAGGGCATCATTTTCTATTCTCTTTGTATAGAAATTGGAAGTGGGAAAGAAACAGAAAATACCACCTGAGTTCATGATCAGGTTAACAAGGCTCTTTCTTGTTCCTTCCATGGTCTTTTGACTATAGTCCTATAGACTAAAGGACTAATATAGCATGAGAATGAGCTTGCTGCTCAGTGAAGTCAGCTTCTGTGATGTCACAAACCTCTGAGGTCCTAGCAACACTCCTCAACAAACAACGCCTCATCACTTCACCGGTCTGGAGTAGTTCTGGGTCAGCCAGGAGTATCAAATAACTCCAAACAGATGGAGCGGCCTGGGGATTTCCCCAAGAGAGTTTGTGAAGTGATTAAGGGTCACCATCCGCATTGCTGAATTTGTAGTCTTTGGACGTGACTGTCACCACCACCCCACTGGATTCCTGAGAAAGGCAAGAATCCACTATTCCATCTTACCGAGGTAAGTTCAAGAAAGAGTCAGGAGTACAAGCAGCCTCACACAAGGATCTCCACGCCATATACATGATCATGGCCCTCACACCCTATCAGGATGCTTCTGACCAGGAAAAGCGCCCCCCGCCCTCCGAGGAAAGCTCAGAGTTAACACCCGCAACCATACCAAAGATATGTCTGGAGTCTTCAACAGTGAGGACACGAATTCTTCTTGCATCTCCAGACATCGTGCCATAAATGCCTCCCAATATTCCCAGCCGAACAAACATTAAAGGCCGACCCTACACCCTAGAAGTTTAGTCCCAGGATGGACTCATCTGTTTGGAGCTCACAGGAGCAATAACGGAGCATGTTGTTAGAGAACCAATCCCGGTGAGAGGCCATTGGAAAAGGCTTTTGGGCCAGTTTTAGGAATAAAACGTGAATCTACAAAATGTCTCTGTCTTTTCTGTATTCGAAACACGCATTCTGTTATCTATCCTGAAGATCATTTCTTTAGGATGAAGAGCTCGTGGACTGCCCAAGGGCTGGCACTTGAGAGAGTCTCAGGTGTTTTTGACATGCCCACTGGGGTTGTGTGGTGGCTGTCCACTCTACTGTGGGCTCGTCCTCTGCAGCAGCTCTCCTTGCCTTCTATTCAGAGTGTTCAGTGTCTGGGAAAAATAAGGTGAGTTGTAGCTTTGTGGGTCTGGTGTGCCTGGAAACGTGACTTTCAACCCACTCCACAAAATTTAAGGCCTGCTGAATTCTGGGGCCAGTTGAGAGGATGTGGGCAGGGCTTTATTTTAGTCCCCTGCAGGACTTTCTCTTCTCCTGGGTTTAAGCAACGTGTCCTGAAGAAGGCTGTCCCAACAGTGTTCTAGGATTGGGAATCCGTGATAGCATGTTGGGCTGCTAATGTCCTCACCATCCTGAATGTGGACACTTCTCAGTCATGATGTTGGCGGTTGCAGAGCCCAAGTATCTTTGGCGCCCATCGAGGCATCTCTGCCAACACTGCCCATCACCAATGCACAGAAAGAAATAATAGACTTACCCCGGTGTCAACAGGTATTGTCTCTGATAATTGTTTCCAAGCTGTCTGCACCTGGTTGCTTGCTGGCGTCCTCTCCAGGAGATACAAAGTGTTTTCTGGAGTCTATGTCTGCAAATCATGCTGCTCTGGAATCACCTTGGGTTGCAAGAACTCGTGTCATTCAGACACTCTCCTTTTCTCCCCCAACAGCTGTGTGTCAACATTCAAATTGTGGGTTCTAAGTGTGCTCCTCTCCCCTGGGCCTTTGCTTTGGCCATGGTTCCCTGCCACCTGAAGCACCCACTGTCCAATTCTCCCATAAGCCCTGTCTGCACCCTTCTCCCATGGTCTCTGTGACTTCTTCTCTCATTCGCTCTGGAGTGTGATTTCTAGGCTTCAGGTCCATTAATGTCACGTTTCCATTGATGTGGTCATCTTCTGGTTGCGCTGATGGCTGAAGACAGCCCTGGCGCTCCCAGACATTTCTACCATCATCCGGTGTTCCAAATGCTCTGCGGGCTCTTATGGAGCCATAAGCAAGAAGGCATTCTTGCTCCTTGTGACATGTGGCAGAAAGGGAGAGAGCATTTTGCTGATCGTATCTGTCAGTCACAGAAGACAAATACTATACGATTTCACTCACTCATGGAAGTAAACAAACATGTGAAAAAGCAAGAAAAAAGGACAGTCAATTTGACTCCACCAAGGCACACAAAATTTGGTGTTTGTCCCAGGCAGGCTAGTCAGAATCTGCCTTTCAATAAGTGGATGAAATGGGACGTCCAATGCAGGAAATGTGGCCGAATGGATGTAACGTGAGTTTCCACTGTGCTTGAAGGTGAATTGTGATCTGGAATGAGCAGCTTCATATCTCTTAAGATACCATTTTTAGCGTTTTGTGAAACACACAAACACATACACACACACATAAAAGGATCCCACAGAAGTTAAGGAGCAAATGAGGAATAGCACTCATGGAAGCAAAATTCAGAGAAAATACCATAAAACACAAAAGCTTAGAGAATCAAAGTAACAAACCGTCCAAAATGGATAAGTTAAGTCCTTATCTATCAAGAATGAATAAATCATTAATTAAACAACTTTACCTAAAAGACCCCTCCACAGAGGTCTGCCAGCAAATGCAATACCAGTGTGAAAATGCAAATTTCCAAGACACATACGCACTACCATGAAAAGATAATGAGTCATACATATCTGACGTCTCAGGTAATGACTTTTGAAGCTACTTTGGAGGCTTTTGAAGCTGTCCTCAAACATCTCCCAACACCAGAAAGCCAGGTTCAAATTCCCTGCTCCACAATCGAGACATTTAATGGTAATGTCGGCGTTTCTCATCTATTCCCAAAATGTAGGATGAGGGAAGACTCTAATTTGCAATGTCCAAAGACCCAATCAGATAAGGAACTTATAGGAAGCCAATCATATACAATTTTAGTCAGTAAGACAATGAAACTAGAATTCATTTCTCTTCTCTTTCTTTCTTCATCTCCACGTGAAACAGCCTTGTTTGCTTTCTTTTCACTATTTTTTCTTACATTCGGCAAGCCAGCCTTTCATCCATCCTGTTTCTAGACATAATGTTCCCTGATTCTTAAATTGCATATACCACCTAGAGCTCATCCT
The DNA here is from genome assembly GCF_922984935.1 of Meles meles. Taxonomy (NCBI): domain Eukaryota; kingdom Metazoa; phylum Chordata; class Mammalia; order Carnivora; family Mustelidae; genus Meles; species Meles meles. The sequence continues at coordinate 17,465,007 of NC_060088.1, forward strand.
CATATAATGCCATACCACCTCCATACCCATTAACAAGTTCCCTCTTTATCGCATGTCTTATCCTCCTGTAACCCTCAGCTTGGTCCCCAAAATACTGAGTCTCACCTGGTGCGTCTCCCCACTGACTTCTTCTCCATCCGTTTTCCATTACAACTACTCATGTCCATGGTATTCCTCATGGGCTACCTAGGAGTGAAGACATAAGGTATTTCCCTTAATCTGCTTGCATTTCCACTTGGAAATCATCCTCTTTATCATTATCTTAATAATCATTTTTATCCACTAGCCCTTAATAGGGTATCTCGGCTCACTCCACAGTATGCTAGAGTGGGAATGGCAGGCCATTGACGTTGGCCGTTCATTTTCATTTAATAAGGAGAGTTGCTTAAGATGGCTCTCCTCATAACTATGGCACGTAGCATTAACTAATGATGACAAGAACTGCTGACCAGGGCTCTTTCTTTTGGGGTAGCCATAATGAAGATTTTCACTCTCCATGAAGCCTTTGCAACGGTGTTTAAGGTAATGTCAGGTAGACAGAGCCTTCTTCCCTTAGGACTGGTGTTTCAGGACACTAGCAGATAAGAACACGGACAGCACAAACTTTCCCTGCCCTGGCAATTTTCCTGGAATTGTGACTTTCCTTCCCTTCTTCCTTCCCTCACCTTCCAAGTTGACCAAGTACCAAAGGCAGACCTTACACCCAAGAAACTATAGGGAACAGAAGCTAAGAATGGTCCCCCTCACCCAAGGATATCAAACATCCCAGAGACATAATAGTAGTAAGAGTCCTCGATGTTGATTGAGATATCTAGAAATTGCAGAGGAAATAAGAACACCTTGATCTCTCTGGAGAAATGTTGCTCTAAAGAATGGAATACTGAACATCGTTTCCTTTTCTCTTTGTATAGAATGTGGATGTGGGAAAGAAACAGAAAAGTCCACGTGAGTTCATGATAAGGCTAACAAGGCTCTTTCTTGTTCATTCCCATGTATTTCTACTTAAAGCCTTGGGACTCATAGTCATGAGAATGGGATTGCTGCTTCAGTGAAGTCAGCTTCTGTGACATCAAAAATCTCTGAGTTCCTAGCAACCACTCTTCACCAAAACACGCCACATCACTTGACGTGGCTGGAGTAGTTCTGGGTCAGCCAGGATTATCAAAATCACACCAAACAGCTAGAATCACCTGGTTATTTCACCAAGACAGTTTATGAAGTGATTTGGGGTCATATTCTACATGGCCGAATTTTTACTCTGTGGCCTGACTCTCACCACCACCTCTCTGAACTCCTGAGAAGTGCAAGAATCCACAATTCCATCTTACCCATGTAAGGTCAAGAAAGAGTCAGGATTACAAGCAGCCTCACACGGGGAAGTTGACGCCATACACATGGTCATGGTCCTCACACCTTATCAGGATGCTTCTCACCAGGAAAAGCGCCCCACGCACTCCGAGGAAATCTCCGAGTTAACACCTGCAACCATACCAAAGACATGTCTGGAGTCTTCAACAGTGAGGACACGAGTTCTTGCATCTCCAGAAATTGTTCCATAAATGCATCCCAATTTTCCCAGCTGAAAAAAAAACATTAAATTTATACCCTATACCCTAGAAGCTTAGGGTAGGAGGGACTCATCTGTTTGGAGCTCACAGGAGAAAGCATGGAGCATGTTACAAGAGAACCAATCCCCATGTGAAGCGTTCTTAAAAGGCTTTCGGGCCAGTTTCAAGAATAAAACGTGAATGTACAAAAGGTCTCTACCTTCTCTGTATTCGAAAAATGCATTCTGTCATCTACCCTGAATATAATTACTTTAGGAGAAGAGCTCATGGTGTGCACAAGTGTTGGCACTTGAAAGAGTCCCAGGTGTGTGTGCCATGCCCTCTGGGATTGTGTTATGGCTGTCCACTCTCCTGTCGGCTCGTCCTCTGCAGTAGCTCTCGTTGACTTCCGTTCAGAAGGTTTGGTGTCTGGGCCAAATATGGTGTGCCTGTGAAACGTGACTTTCAACCCACTCCCCAAAACTTAAGGCCTGCTGAATTCTGTAGCCAGGTGAGACGATGTGGGCAGGGCTTCCTTCTAGTCCCCTGCAGGATTATCTGTTCTCCTGGGACTAAGTAACGTGGCCTGAAAGAGGCAGTCCGAACAGTGTGCCAGGTTTGGGAATCCGTGATTGCACGTTGGGCAGCTAATATCCTCACTGTCCTGCCTTTGGCCACTTCTCAGTCTTGATGCTCGCGGTCGTAGAGCCCAAGTATTTTTGGCGCCCATCGAGGAATCTCCACCAACACTGCCCATCACGATTGCACCCAAAGAAATCATGATGTCAACAGCTTTACTCTCTGATCATGGTTTCTAGGCTGTTTGCCCCTCATTGCCTGCTGGTGTTCTCTCCAGGAGAGACACAGTGTTCTCTGGAGTCTATGTCTGCAACGCATGCTGATCTGGAATCCCTCAGCCACAAGACCCTTGAAAGAACTCATTTCATTCAGTCACTCTCCTTTTCTCCGACAACAGCTATGCGTCAACAATCAAATTGTGGGTTCTAAGAGTGCACCACTCCCCTGGGCCTTTGTCTTTGGCCATGGCTCCCTGCCCTCTTAAGCACTAACCGTCCAATTCTCCCATAAGCCCTGTCTTCACAATTCTCCCATGGTCTCTGTGACTTCTTCTCTCTTTCACTGTGGAGTGTGATTTCTAGGTTTCAGGTCCATTTATGCCATGTTTCCATTGATGTGGTCATCTTCTCCTTGTGCTTATGGCTAAGAAAAGCCTGAGCTTGCAGACACCTCTATGGTCTCCCTGTCTTTCAGATGCATTGCGGACCCTTATGGAGCCATAAGAAAGAATGCATTCTTGCTCCTTGTGACATGAGGCAGAAAGGGAGAGAGCATTGGGCTGTGTCCTATCTCTCAGTCGCAGAACGACAATTACCATACAATTTCACTCACTCATGGAAGTAACGAAACATGGGAAAAAGCAGGAAAAAGGGACAGGCAATTAGACTCTAACGAGGCACACAAAATTTGGTGTTTGTGCCAGGCAGGCTAGTAGAATCTGCCTTTCTAAAAGTGGATCAAATGGGACATTCAATACAGGAAATGTGGCCGAAAGGGAGGTAACATGAGTTTCCACAGTGTTTGAAGGTGAAATGTGATCTGAAATAGAGCAGCGTCATATCTCTTAAAATATCATTTTTAATGTTTTGTGAAACACACACACACACTCACTCACACAGACACACACACACACACACACATTCTTAAAAGAATCCACAGAAGTTAGGGAACAAGATAGGAAAACACTCATGGAAGCAAAATTCAGAGAAAGTACCATAAAAAACAAAAGCTTAGAGAATATAAGTAACAAACCATCCAAACGTGATAAATTAACTACTTACCTATCAAGAATTAATTAAGTAAGTAAGTAATAATTAATTAAACAACCTTACCTAAAAGACGTCTCCACACAAGTCTTTTAGCAAATCCAATACTGGAGAGAAAAGGATAAATTCCAAGACACATACGCACTACCAAGACAAGATCAAGGGTCATACATATCTGACATCTCAGGTGTTGACAAAAGCTTTTGAAGCAGTCCTCAAATATGTCCAACACTCAGAAAGCCAGGTTCAAATCAATTCCCTGGTCCACAGTTCGAGACCTTTAATGCTAATGTCGGCTTTTCTCATCTATTCACAAAATATAGGAAGAGGGAAGACTCTAATTTACAATGTCCAAAGAATCAATTCTCATAAGGACCATATAGAAACCAATAGCATACAATGTAATCATTATGAAAATAAAACTGGAATTCATTTCTCTTCTCTTTCTTTCTTCATCTCCACGTGAAACGACCTGTTTTGCTTTATATTCACTATTTTTTCTTATATTCAGCACGCCAGGCTTTCATCCATCCTACCATTTTTTTATTTAGTGTTCCTATATTCTTTAATTAAATATACCAATAAGAGCTCATCCTCATATAATGCCACACTACCTCCCTACTCAATAAACTGTTCCCTCTTCATGGCATGTATTATCCTCCTGTAACCCTCAGCTTGGTCCCAAAGTCCTGAGTCTTTCCAGGTGCGTCGCCCTGTCTGACTTCTTCTCCTTCCATTTTCCTCTCTGGAAGAGAGCAGCTTCATATCTCTTAAAATATCATTTTCAGCATTTTATGAAACACACACACACACACACACACACTTAAAAGTGTCCCACAGAGGTTAGGGAGCAAGTGAGGAATAGCACTCATGGAAGCAAAATTCAGAGAAAATACCATTAAAAAAAAAGCTTAGAGAATCAAAGTAACAAACCATCCAAACTAGATAAGTTAACTCTTTACCTATCAATAATTAATTAATTAATTAATTAATACTTAATGAAATAACCTTACCTAAAACACCCCTACACACAAGTGTGTGAGCATATCCAATACTGGAGAGAAAAGGATAAATTCCAAGACACATACGCACTACCATGACAAGATCGTGTGGTGTGGTGTTGTGGCTGTCCACTCTTCTGTGGGCACGTCCTCTGCAGAGGCTCTCCTTGCCTTCCATTCATAGTATGTGGTGTCCGGGCCAAATATGTTGAGTTTAAACTTCGCGGGTCTGGTGTGACTGTGAAACATGAACTTAAAACCACTCCACAAAACTTAAGGCCTGCTGAACTCTGTGGCCAGGTGAGAGAATGTGGGCAGGGCTTTCTTCTAGTCCTCTGCAGGATTTTCTGTTCTCCTGGGGCTAAGCAACGTGGCCTGAAGAAGGCCCAACAGTGTTCCAGGTTTGGGATTCCGTGATTGCAGGTTAGGCAGCTAATGTGCTCACAGTCCTGCCTGTGGCCACTTCTCAGTCTTGATGTTGGCGGTTGTAGGGCCCAAGCATCTTTTGCGCCCATCAAGGCATCTGTACCAACACTGCCCATCATGAATGCACAGAAAGAAATAAGAATCGTACCACGGTGTCAACAGGTATTGTCTCTGATCATGGTTTCTAGGCTGTCTATACCTGGTTGCTTGCTGGTGTCCTCTCCAGGAGATACACAGTGTTCTCTGGAGTCTATGTCTGCAAAGCTTGCTGCTCTGGAATGTCCCGGCCTCAAGACCCTTAGGTTGCAAGAACTCGTGTCATTCAGACACTCTCCTTTTCTCTGCTACAGCTATGGGTCAACATTCAAATTGTGGGTTCTAAGGTGCTCCTCCTCCCTTGGCCTTTTTGTCTTTGGCCATGGCTCCCTGCCCTCTGAAGCACCAAACGTGCAATTTTCCCATAAGCCCTGTCTACACCTTTCTCCCATGGTCTCTGTGACTTCTTCTCTCTTTCGCTGTGGAGTGTGATTTCTAGGCTTCAGGTCCATTTATGCCATGTTTCCATGGATGTGGTCATCTTCTGGTGGTGCTGATGGCTGAAGACAAGCCTAGAGCTCCCAGACACTTTAGAGTCTCCCTGTACTCCAGATGCACTGCGGACTCTTAAGGAGCCATAAGGAAGAAGGCATTCTTGCTCCTTGTGACATGTGGCAGAAAGCGAGAGAGGATTGGGCTGTGTCATATCTGTCAGTCACATAAAGACAACTACCATACGATATTACTCACTCATGGGAGTAAAAGATATGTGAAAAAGCAAGAAAAAGGGACAGGCAATTAGACTCCAACAGGGCACACAAAATTTAGTTTTAGTCCCAGGCAGCTAGTCAGAATCTGCCTTTCTAAAAGTGAATCAAATGGGACATTCAATGCAGGAAATGTAGCCAAATGGGATGGAACGTGAGTTGCTACAGTGTTTAAAGGTGAATTGTGATCTGGAATAGAGCAGCTTCATATCTCCTAAAATATCATTTTTTACGTTTTGTGAAACACACGCACACACACACACACACACACACACACACACACACACACACACTTAAAAGAGTCCCACAGAATTTAGGGAGCAAATGAGGAATAGGACTCATGGAAGCAAAACTCAAGAAAGTACCATAGAAAACAAAAGCTTAGAGACTCAAAGTATGAAACCGTCCTATCTGGATACGTTAACTCCTTACCTATCAAGAATTAATTACCTTACCTAAAGACACCTACACACAACTCTGCCAGAAAATCCAATACCGGAAAGAAAAGGACAAGTTCCAAGGCACATACGCACTACCATGACAAGATCATGAGTCATATATGTCTGACATCTTAGGTGTTGAAGAAAGTTTTTGAAGCAGACCTCAAACATCTCCCAACACACAGAAAGCCAGGTTCAAATCAATTCCCTGGTCCACAATTTGAGACATTTAATGGTAATGTTGGCTTTTCTCATTTATTCCCATAATGTAGGAAGAGGAAAGACTCTAATTGACAATGTCCAAAGACACAACTCAGATAAGGACCTTATAGGATACCAATTGCATACCATTTGAATCAGTAAGATAATAAAACTAGAATTCATTTCCCTTCTCTTTCTTTCTTCATCTCCATGTGAAACGGCATGTTTTGCTTTCTATTCACAATTTTTTTCTGATATTCAGCAAGCCAGCCTTTCATCCATCCTACGTTTTTTGACATAGTGTTCCCTGATTCTTTAATTGAATATACCACCAAGGACTCATCCTCATATAATGCCACAACACCTCCATACCCATTAACCAGTTCCCTCTTTATGGCAGGACTTATCCTCCTGTAACCCACAGCTTGGTCCTCAATGTCCTGAGTCTCTCCTGGTGTGACTTCCTATCTGACATCTTCTCCTTCCGTTTTCCCTTACTACTACTCATGTCCAAGATATTGCACATGGCCCACATAGGAGTGAAGCCATAGGATATTTCCCTTGTTCGGCTTGCATTTTCATTTGAAATCATCTTCTTTATCATCATCTTCATAATCATCTTTATCCACTAGCCCTTAAAAGGGTATCTGGGCTCCTTCCACAGTGATGCTAGAGGGGACGTGACAGGCCATCGATGTTGGCCGATCATATTCATCTGAATAAAGAGAGTTTCTCCACATGGCTCTCCCCATGACTATGGCATGTAGCATTAACTAATGATGACAAGGAGTGCTTCCAGTGCTCTTTCTTTCGGGGTAGCGGTCATGCAGAATTTCACGCTCCATGAAGCCTTTGCAACGATGTTTAAGGTAATGACAGGTCGACAAGACTTCATCCCTTAGGACTGCTGTTTCAGGTAAATAGCAGGTAACCTACGGACAGCACAACGCATCCCTGTCCTGGCAATTTTCATGGAATGGTGACTTTCCTTCCCTTCATCCTTCCATCACCTTAAAAGCTGACCAAGCACCAAAGGCAGACCTTCCACCTGAGAAACCATAGGGAACAGAAGCTAAGAATGGACCCTCTCACCCAAGGATATCCAACCTCCCAGAGACCTAATGGCAGCCATGAGGCCTCGCTGTTGATTGAGATCTCTAGAAATTGCAGTGGAAATAGGAACACCTTGCTCTCTCTGGAGAAATGTTGGTCTAAAGAATGGTAGACAGAACATCGTTTTCTTTTCTCTTTGTATAGAAAGTGGAAGTGGGAAAGAAACAGAAAATACCACCTGAGTTCATGATCAGGCTAACAGAGCTCTTTCTTGTTCCTTCCCAGGTCTTTCGTCTTTCTACTTAAAGCCATAGGACTCCTATGTCATGAGAATGGGATTGCTGCTTCAGTGTAGTCAGCTTCTGTGATGTCACAAAGCTCTGAGATCCTAGCAACCACTCCTCACCAAACCACGCCTCATTACTTCACCTGGCTGGAGCAGTTCTGGCTCAGCCAGGAGTATCAATATCACTCTAATCCGCTGGAGCCGTCTGGGTGTTTCACCAAGAGAGTGTGTGAAGCGATTTGGGTCAGTTTCTCCATGGCCGAATTTGTAGTCTTTGGACGTGACTGTCACCACCACCCCTCTGGACTCCTGGGAAGGGCAAGAATCCACAATTCCATCTTACCCAGGTAAGGTCAAGAAAGAGTCAGGAGTACAAGCAGCCTCACTCGGGGAACTCCACCCCATAAACATGTTCATGGTCCTCACACCTTATCAGGATGCTTCTGTCCAGGAAACGCGCCCCCAACCCTAACAGGGAAGCTCAGAGTTAACACCCCCAACCATACGAAAGACATTTCTGACGTCTTCAACAGTAAGGACACGAGTTCTTCTTGCATCTTCAGAAATCATCCCATAAATGCCTCCCAATTTTAAACCTGACCAAACATTAAAGGCAGACAATACACCCTATAAACTTAGGCCCAGGACGGACTCATCTGTTTGGAGCTCACAGGAGCAAGCAAGGAGCATGTTGGAAGAGAACGAATCCCCATGGGAAGCCATCGGAAAAGGCTTTCGGGCCAGTTCAGGAATAAAACGTGAATCTACAAAAGGTCTCTGTCTTCTCTGTATTCGAAATGCGCATTCTGTTATCTAACCTGAAGATAATTTCTTTAGGATGAAGAGCTTATGGAGTGCCCAAGGCCTGGAACTTGAGAGAGTCTCAGGTGTGTGTGACATGTGCTCTGGGGTGTGTTGTGGCTGTCCACTCTCCTTTGGGTCGTCCTCTCCAGAGGCTCTCCTTGCCTTCCATTCAAAGTGTTTGTTGCCTGGGCCAAATATGGTGAGGTTAAGCCTCGTGGGTGTGGTGTGTCAGTGAAACTTGACTTTCAACCCACTCCACAAAACTTAAAGCCTGTTGAATTCTGAGGCCAAGTGAGAGGATGTGGCCAGGGCTTTCTTCTAGTCCCCTGCAGGATTTTCTGTTCTCCTGGGACTAAGCAACGTGGCCTCAAGAATGCATTGCCAACAGTGTTCCAGGTTTGGGAATCCGTGATGGCAGGTTGGGCAGCGAATGTCCTCACCGTCCTGCCTGTGGCCACTTCTGTCTTGATGCTGGCGGGAGTAGAGCCCAAGTATCTTTGGCGCCCATCGATCCTTCTCCACCAACACTGCCCATCAGGAATGCACCCAAAGAAATAATAATCTTACCATGGTGTCAACAGGTATTGTCTCTGATCATGGTTTCCAGGCTGTCTGTACCTGGTTGCTTGCTGCTGTCCTCTCCAGGAGATACACAGTGTTCTGCAGTTCTGGAGTCTATGACTGCAAATCATGCTGATCTGGAATCTACGGGCCTCAAGACCCTTGGGTTGCAAGAACATATGTCCTTCAGACTCTCTCCTTTTCTCCTCCAACAGCTATGGGTCAACATTCAAATTGTGGGTTCTAAGTGTGCTCCTCTCCCTGGGCCTTTGTCGTTGGCCATGGCTCCCTGCCCTCTGAATCACCAGCTGTCCAAATCTCCCATAAGCCCTCCCTACACCCTTCTCCCTTTGTCTCTGTGACTTCTTCTCTCTTTCGCTGTGGAGTGTGATTTCTAGGCTTCAGGTTAATTTTTGCCATGTTTACATTGATGTGGTCATTTTCTAGTTGTGCTGATGGCTGAAGACAATCCTGGAGCAACTAGACATTTCTACCATCTCCCCTCCTCCAAAAGTACGGCGGACTCTTATGGAGCCATAAGCAAGATGGCATTCTTTCTCCTTGTGACCTGTGGCGGAAATGGAGAGGACATTGGGCTGTGCCATATGTGTCTGTCACAGAAAGGCAAATTCTGTATGATTTCCCTCACTCATGGAAGTAAAGAATCATGTGAAAATGCAAGAAAAAGGAACAGGCATTTAGAATCTAACCAGGCACACAAAATTTGGTGTTTGTCCCAGACAGGCTAGTCAGAATCTGGGTTTCTAAAAGTGGTTCAAATGGAATATTCAATGCAGGAAACGAAGTACGGGATGTAACGTGAGTTTCCACTGGTTTGAAGGTGAAATTTATCTGGAATGGAGCAGCTTCATATCTCTTAAAATATCATTTTTAGCATTTTGTGAAACACACACACACACACACACACACACACACACACACACACACACACGCACTTAAAAGATTCCAACCGAAGTTAGCTAGCAAGTGAGGAATAGCACTCATGGAAGCAAATTCAGAGAAAATACTAAAAAGAAAAAAAAAAAGAAGCTTAGAGAATCAAAGTAACAAACCGTCCAAACTGGATTAATTAACACCTTACCAATCAAGAGTTAATTAATTAATTAATTAAACCACCATACCTAAAAGACCCCTACACACAAGTATGCCAAAAAATCCAATACCGGAGAGAAAAGGATAAATTCCAAGGCACATACTCACTACCAAGACACGATCATGTGTCATACATATCTGACATCTCAGGTAATGATGAAAGCTTTAAAGCAGTCCTCAAACATCTCTCAACACACAGAGGGCCAATTCAAATCAATTCTCTGGTCCACAATTCGAGACATTTAATGGTCATAACGGCTTTATTCATGTATTCCCAAATTGTAGGAAGAGGGAAGACTCTTCCTACAATTCCAAAGACCAATTTAGATAAGGACCTTATAGGAAACCAATTGCATACAGTTTTAATCAGTAAGATAATAAAACTAGAATTCATTTCTTTTCTTTCCTTCTTCATCTCCAAGAGAGACGGCCTGTTTTGCTCTCGATTCACTATTTTTTCTGATATTCGGCAAGCCAGTCTTTGATCCCTCCTACGTTTTTTGACATAGTATTCCCTGATACTTTAATTGCATATACTACCAAGTACTCATCCTCATATAATGCCTCACCACCAATATACCTATTATCCAGTTCCCTCTTTGTGGCATGTGTTATCCTTCTGTAACCCTCAGCTTGGTCCCCAATGTCCTGAGTCTCTCCTAGTGTGTCTCCCTATCTGACTTCTACTCCTTTCGTTTTCCCTTACTACTAATGTCCATGTTATTCCTCATGGGCCACATATGAGTGAAGCCATAGGATATTTCCCTTGGTCTGCTTGCTTTTTTATTTGGAAATTATCTTCTCTTTTTTTATATATTTTTATATGTTTATTTACAGCATTAACAGTGTTCATTGTTTTGGCATCACACCCAGTGCTCCATGAAGTACGTGCCCTCCCTATTACCCAACACCTGGTTCCTCAACCTCCCAACCCCCACCCCTTCAAAACCCTCTGGTTGTTTTTCAGAGCCCATAGTCTCTCATCGTTCATCTCCCCTTCCAGTTTCCCTCAACTCCCTCTCCTCTCCATCTCCCCACGTCCTCCATGTTATTTGTTATGCTTCACAAATAAGTGAGACCATATGAAACTTGACTCTCTCTGCTTGACTTATTTCACTCAGCATAATCTCTTCCAGTCCCGTCCATGTTGCTACAAAAGTTGGGTATTCATCCTTTCTGATGGAGGCATAATACTCCATTGTGTATATGGACAACATCTTCCCTATCCATTCATCCATTGAAGGGCATTTTGGTTCTTTCCACAGTTTGGCGACCGTAGCCATTGCTGCAATAAACATTGGGGGTACAGTTGGCCCTTCTTTTCACTACATCTTTATCTTTGGGGTAAATACCCAGCAGTGCAATTGCAAGGTCATAGGGAAGCTCTATTCTTAATTTCTTCAGGAATCTCCACACTGTTCTCCAAAGTGGCTGCACTAACTTGCATTCCCACCAACAGTGGAAGAGGGTTCCCCTTTCTCCACATCCTCTCCAACACACGATGTTTCCTGTCTTGCTAATTTTGGCCATTCTAACTGGTGTCACGTGGTATCTCAATGTGGTTTTAATTTGAATCTCCCTGATGGCGAGTGATGATGAACATTTTTTCATGTGTCTGATAGCCATTTGTATGTCTTCGTTGGAGAAGTGTCTGTTCATATCTTCTGCCCATTTTATGATAGGATTATCTGTTTTGTGTGTGTTGAGTTTGAGAAGTTCTTTATAGATCCTGGATATCAACCTTTTGTCTGTACTGTCATTTGCAAATATCTTCTCCCATTCCGTGGGTTGCCTTTTTGTATGGTTGACTGTTTCCTTTGCTGTGCTTAAGCTTTTGATCTTGATGAAGTCCCAAAAGTTCGTTTTCGCTTTTGTTTCCTTGGCCTTTGGAGACATACCTTGAAAGAAGTTGCTGTGGCTGATATCGAAGAGGTTACTGCCTATGTTCTCCTCTAGGATTCTGATGGATTCCTGTCTCACGTTGACGTCTTTTATCCATTCCGAGTTTATCTTTGTGTACGGTGTAAGAGAATGGTCGAGTTTCATTCTTCTACATATCGCTGTCCAGTTTTCCCAGCACCATTTATTGAAGAGACTGTGTTTTTTCCATTGAATATTTTTTTCCTGTTTTGTCAAAGATTATTTCACCATAGAGTTGAGGGTCCATATCTGGGCTCTCCACTCTGTTCCACTGGTTTGTGTGTCTGTTTTTATGCCAGTACCACGCTGTCTTGGTGATCACAGCTTTGTAGTAAAGCTTGTAATCGGGTAACGTGATGCCGCCAGTTTTGTTTTTGTTTTTCAACATTTCCTTAGCAATTCGGGGTCTCTTCTGATTCCATACAAATTTTAGGATTATTTGCTCCAGCTCTTTGAAAAATACCGGTGGAGTTTTGATCGGAATGGCAGTAAAAGTATAGATTGCTCTAGGCAGTATAGACATTTTAACAATGATTATTCTTCCAATCCAAGAGCATGGAACAGTCTTCCATCTTTTTGTGTCTTCTTCACTTTCTTTCATGAGTGTTCTGTAGTTCTTCAAGTACAGGTCCTTTACCTCTTTGGTTAGGTTTATTCCCAGGTATCTTATGGTTCTTGATGCTATAGTAAATGGAATTGATTCTCTAATTTCCCTTTCCGTATTTTCATTGTTAGTGTATAAGAAAGCCACGGATTTCTGTATATTGACTTTGTATCCTGCCACGTTACTGAATTGCTGCATGAGTTCCAGTAGTTTGGGGGTGGAGTCTTTGGGGTTTTCCATATAAAGAATCATGTCATCTGTGAAGAGAGAGAGTTTGACTTCTTCCTTACCACTTTGGATACCTTTTATTTCTCTTTGTTGTCTGATTGCCGTTGCTAGAAATTCTAATACTATGTTGAACAAGAGTGGTGAGAGTGGGCATATTTGTCGTGTTCCTGATCTCAACGGGAAGGCTGCAAGCTTTTTCCCATTGAGGATGATATTTGCTGTGGGTCTTTCATAGATAGATTTTATGAAGTTCAGGTATATTCCCTCCATTCGTATACTTTGAAGCGTTTTCATCAGGAACGGATGCTGGATTTTGTCAAATACTTTTTCTGCATCAATTGAGAGGACCATGTGGTTCTTCTCTCTTCTCTTATTGATTTGTTCAATCATATTGATTGATTTGCGAATGTTGAACCAACCTTGCAACCCAGGGATGAATCCCACCTGGGCATGGTGGATAATCTTTTTAATGTGCTGCTGGATCCTGTTTGCTAGGATATTGTTGAGAATCTTTGCATCCATATTCATCAGTGATATTGGTCTGAAATTCTCCTTTTTGGTTGGGTCTTTGCCTGGTTTGAGATCGATCAGGGTAATGCTGGCTTCATAAAAGAGTCTGGAATTTTTCCTTCAATTTCCTTCATTTTTTTGGAACAGCTTCAGGAGTATTGTAGTGATTTCTTCTTTGAAAGTTTGGTACAATTCCCCTGGGACTCCGTCAGGTCCTGGGCTCTTGTTTTTTGGGAGGTTTTTGATCACTTCTTCAATCTCATTACTAGATATCGGTCTATTCAGGTTGTCAATTTCTTCCTGGTTCAAGTTTGGGAGTTTATAGTTTTCCAGGAATGCATCCATTTCATCTAGGTTGCTTAGCTTATTGGCATATAACTGTTGATAATAATTTCTGATGATTGTTTCTATTTCCTTGGTGTTAGTAGTGATCTCACCCTTTTCATTCATAATTTTATTAATTTGGGCTTTCTCTCTTTTCTTTTGGATTAGTGTGGCCAATAGTTTGTCGATCTTATTGATTCTTTCAAAAAACCAGCTTTTAGTTTCATTGATACGTTCTACTGTATCTCTGGTTTCTACCTCATTGATCTCTGCTCTAAAATTGATTATTTCCCTTCTTGCATATGGAGTTGGTTTGATTTGTTGTTGATTCTCCAGTTCTTTTTTTTTTTTTTTAAAGATTTTATTTATTTATTTGACAGAGAGAGATCACAAGTAGGCAGAGAGGCAGGCAGAGAGAGAGAGAGAGAGAGAGAGGAAGCAGGCTCCCTGCTGAGCAGAGAGCCCGATGCGGGACTCGATCCCAGGACCCCGAGATCATGACCTGAGCCGAAGGCAGCGGCTTAACCCACTGAGCTACCCAGGCGCCCCGATTCTCCAGTTCTTTAAGGTGTAGAGACAGCTGGTGTATTCTGGATTTTTCTTTTTTTTTTTTTTTTTTTTTTGAGGGAGTCTTGGATGGCTATGTATTTCCACCTTAGGACCACCTTTGCTGTATCCCATATGTTTTGGACCAAAGTGTCTTCATTCTCATTGGTTTCCATGAATTGCTTAAGTTCATCCTTGATCTCCTGGTTGATCCAAGCATTCTTAAGCAAGGTGGTCTTTAGCTTCCAGGTGTTTGAGTTCCTTCTGAACTTTTCGTTGTGATTGTGTTCCAGTTTCAAAGCATTGTGATCTGAGAATGTGCAGAGAATAATGTCAGTCTTTTGGTATCGTTTGAGTCCTGCTTTGTGACCCAGTATGTGGTCTATTCTGGAGAAGGTTCCATGTGCACTTGAGAAGAATGTGTATTCTGTTGTTTTAGGGTGGAATGTTCTGTATATGTCGATGAGGTCCATCTGGTCCAATGTTTCATTCAATGCTCTTATTTCTTTATTAATTTTCTGCTTCAATGCTCTGACTATTTCTGAGAGAGGCGTATTAAAATCTCCTACTATTATTGTATTCATATCAATATGACTCTTTATCTTGATTAATAGTTTTCTTATGTAATTGTGTGCTCCCATATAGGGGACATAGATATTCACAATTGTTAGATCATCTTGGCGGATAGTCCCTTTAAGAATTATGTAGTTTCATTCTGTATCTCTGACTACAGTCTTTAGTTTAAAATCTAATTTATCTGATATGAGAATCGCTACCCCGGCCTTCTTTTGAGGCCTTTGGCATGAAACATGCTTCTCCATCCCTTCACTTTCAGTCTGGGTGTATCCTTAGGTTCAAAATGGGTCTCTTGTAGACAACATATGGATGGGTCCTGCCGTTTTTTCCAATCTGCAACCCTGTGTCATTTTATGGGCGCATTTAGGCCATTCACCTTGAGAGTGATTATTGATAGATAGGTTTTTATTGACATCGTGTTGCCTTTGAAGTCTTTCTGTCTGTAGATTGTTTCTATTTTTCTGTTCAATGATATTCTTAGGATTTTTTCTCTTTTATAGGACCCCCCCCCTCAATATTTCCTGCAGTGTCGGCTTGGTGGTTGCATAGTCTTTTAAGCCTAGCCGGTCTTGGAAACTCTTTATCTCTCCATCCATTTTAAATATGAGTCTTGCTGGATAGAGTATACTTGGTTGCATGCTCTTCTCATTTAGTACTCTGAATATATTTTGCCAGCCCTTCCTGGCTTGCCAGGTCTCTGTGGAAAGGTCTGATGTTATTCTAAGGATCTTTCCTCTGTATGTAAGGAGTTCTTTGCCCTAGCTGCTTTTAAGAGGGTCTGTCATGAAACATAATTCCTCATTCTAACTATAAGGTGTCATGAGGACTTTTGAGAATTTAAAATCTTGGGAAGAAATCTCTCTGCCTCTAGTACATGAATGTTGTTTTCATTCGTGAGATTGGGAAAATTTTCATAGACAACTTCTTCCACTCTATCTTCTAGACTTCTTTCTTTTTCCTCCCCTTCAGGGATTCCATTAATTCTGACGTTGGAACTTGTCTTGGCATCATTTATTTCCCTGATTCTGTTTTCATGGCTTCTGAGCTGTTTTTTCCAGGCTTCCTCCTGATCCTTTCTCTCTATCTGTTTCTCCTCCAGATCACTAATTCTATCCTGTCTCAGTTACCCTAGCTTTTAGAGAATTTAGATTGGATTGGAACTCATGGAGAGCATTTTGAACATCATCCCTGGTGGCTTTCAGTTCTGCCCTAATCAATTCTGTTTGGTCATCCATGGCTTTCTCCAACCTAGCTATTGCCTGGATAATTGTTAGTCTGAATTCCTTTTCCGACATATTGTCTATGTCGATAGCCATTAGCTCTGTTGCAGAAGGCCCATCCTCTGTATTTTTCTTCTGTTGGGTATTCCTCCTCCTAGTCATTTTGGAAAGAGATGACTGAAGAGATGCAGCTGGACTTACCGATTGTGGTGCAGTCAATGTGTACCCTGGAACGCTTCTGTGCAATCAGGATTCCCCATCCAAATGAGTGAAAAAAGAAAAGAAAAAGAAATAGAGAAGAAGAAAGAAAAAAAGGGGAAAGAAAAAAGGAAAAAGAGAGAGAGAGAGAGAGAGGAAAAAAAGGGAAGATAAAAGGGAAGGCTCAGCCCAAATGGGCCAAAAGGTAAGATTCGTGAAGTATACAAGCAAAAACAGACAAACGAAAAGACTAATAAAAGTATATTACAAGAGAAATAGATATATATATATTTGCATATATATGCAAAAAAAAGGGAAGAACCTCATCAGAAAGAACCCCAAGTATAATATTTATATATTATCAAGACAAACACAAATTCACAGAAACACTGACAGAAGGAAAAATTGGGAGAGTGGTTATAAATTCTTAGTGTGGGTGAGGAAGTTTATTTTAATTTTTCCTGAATGTATCTTGATGTTTTTGTTAAGGGACTCAAATTTCCTAAGTTACAGGGGGATTAGAAACTGGTTTGCCTATAGGGGTAGCATTGATGGGGGAAAGGGGATTACCTTGAAGTTTAACTCTATATATATAATTGAAAATAAAATAAAATAAATAGTAGAAAATAAAATTTTCATATTATTCATATAGTAGAAAATAAAAATTAAAAAAGAATAAACTAGACTAAACTAAGTTAAAATTAAAAAAGAATTAAAAAATAGAAAAGCAAAAGAAAAACACTGGTGTATGTATCAAAAAGTTCAGGTTAGAAGGTTATTAAAGAATTTGATGTACTGGTAATCTCAGTATGGTGGTAAATAGGTTAAAAAATTATCTGTATGTATTTAAAAAAAAGAACCAGAATATTGGTAAAGAGTTAAAAATAAAAGTTGTATTTATGAAGTAGTGGTGGTTGTTCTCTTGTAGTCTTTTTTTTTTTTTCTTCCTTCCTGGTTGGTTTTCTGAGGAGGAGCCTGCCACGTGGGTTTTCAGACGATGATGTTCCCTGAGTTAGGTCCTCCCACTCCCCTCAAGAGGGTGGGCTCGGAGGAAACTGTTTTTTTCAGGCTTTTGTCCTCTGGGGGGTTTTATGCTCTTTCATCTGTTTTTTCTCGCCTTGACAGCTTTTGATGGTTTTTGGAGGTTTAGAGGAGAGCAAACTGCACACTGACCTCCTTCTCAGAGGGAAGCCTCAGAATGTTTTGCAAGAGCTGCTGGCAGAATCTCTTCTGAGTCACTGTCCCTGTGGATGCAGGAGCTCCTCATTGTACCCAAAACCAGGGCAGTGGTGGCTCTCTGGGCAGCTCCAGACCACCAGAGAGGTTCCGAGCAGAGATCGCACACTGAGATTTTCCCACTGTCCCGGGCTGTGAATGTCTGGTTTTTCTGGATGCCAGAGCTCCAGGCTAGCGCCTATGAGCACCTATCCCAAGGGATAGGTAGATATCCCTTGCGTGTGGGACATGCGCATTTCAGGATTGCCGTCTGGCCAGGCTCCCAGCCTCTCACAGGAGCCAGACCCCACTCGTTCTTGGCACACTGCAGGCACAGGGATGGAGACCTGATTTCTCCATCTCACTCTCTCTGGCTCAGCACCAGGAGAGGCTGTCCTGGGTCCAGAGACTTAGGTCCCTGACCCTAACCGCCCAGGTTCCCACTATTTCCGCCCGCGATCCTTTGCTTTTTGTTTTTTGAGTGCTTTCATCCAGACTCCAAGTTAATACTGGTACCCAGAGGCAGGGCACTCTCATATTGGGGTATTACTTTCCAAACGGTCACCTCTGGAGTCTTCCTCCACCTTTTGATTATCTTCCGATATCAGTCCAATGCTCCGAGTCTGCTTTACCTGTCACTGGCATCTTCTGCTCCTGTAGAGATCCAGACATGTATAATTCTGATCTCAGGCTGATTTCATGGGTGTTCGGAGTTCGTTGGTAGGTAATCAGCTCACTTTAACTCTAAAGTTGAGTTGAAATGGTGCCTCCCCCTACTTCCCAGGCATCTTGACTCCTCTAGAAATCATCTTCTTTATCACCATCTTCATAATCGTCTTTATCCACTAGCCCTTACTAGATACTAGGGTATCTCGGCTCCTTCCACAGTGATGCTAGTGTGGGCATGGCAGGCCATCGATGTTGGCTGTTCATTTTCATCTGAATAAAGAGAGTCGCTCAACATGGCTCTCCCCATGACTATGGCATGTAGCATTAACTAAGGATGATAAGGAATGCTGACCTGGGCTCTTTCTTTCCGGGTAGCGATCATGAGGCGTTTCACTCTCCATGAAGTCTTTGCAATGGTGTTTAAGGTAATGTGAGGTAGACAGAGCCTTCATCCCTTGGGAATGTTGTTTCAGGACACTAGCAGATAAGGACACAGACAGCACAATGCATCCCTGCCCTTGCAATGTTCCTGGAATTGTGACTTTCCTTCCCTTCTTGCTTCCCTCGCCTTCAAAGCTGACCAAGCAACAAAGGAAGTCCTTAACCCGAGAACCCATAGGGAACAGAAGCTAAGAATGGACCCTCTCACCCAAGGATATGCAACCTCCCAGAGACCGAATGGGAGCCAAGAGGCCTCGCTGTTGATTGAGATCTCTAGAAATTGCAGTGGAAATAGCAACACCTTGCTCTCTCTGGAGATATGTTGGTCTAAAGATTGGTATACAGATCATCGTTTTCTTTTCTAATTTTATAGAAAGTAGAAGTGGGAAAGAAACAGAAAAGACCACATGAGTTCATGATCAGGCTAACAGGGCTCTTTCTTTTTCCTCCCAGGACTTTCTACTTAAAGCCATAGGACTCATATGTCATGAGACCGGGATTGCTGTTTCTGTGAAGTCATCTTCTGTGAGGTCACAAAACTCTGAGGTCCTAGCAACCACTCATCAACAATGCATGCCTCGTCACGTCACCTGGCTGGAGTAGTTATGGGTCAGCCAGGAGTATCAAAATCACTTCAAACCGCTCCAGCCACCGTGTTATTTCCCCAAGATAGTTTGTAAAAAGATTTGGGGTCAGATTCTCAATGGCCGACTTTGTAGTCTTTGGCCGTGACTGCCACCACCACACCTCTGGACTCCTCTTAAGTGCAAGCATCCACAATTCCATCTTATGCACATAAGGCCAAGAAATATTCAGAAGTACAAGCAGCCTCACATGGGGAATTCCACGCCATACACAAGTTCATTGTCCTCACACCCTATCAGGATGCTTCTGACCAGGAAAAGAGCCCCCTGCCCTCCGAGGAAAGCTAAGAGTTAACAACCGCAACCATAACAAAGACATGTCTGGGGTCTTCAACAGTGAGGACACGAGTTTTTCTTGCATCTCCAGAAATCGTGCCATAAATGTCTCCCAATTTCCCCAGCTGACCAAACATTAAAGGCAGAACCTGCACCCTAGCAGCTTAGGCCCAGGATGGACTCATCTGTTTGGAGCTCACAGGAGCAAGCACGAAGGATGTTGGAAGAGAACCAATCCCCATGGGAAGCCATCGGAAAAGGCTTTCGGCCAGTTTCAGGAATACAACATGAATTCAAAAAAGGTCTCTGTCTTCTCTGTATTCGAAAAAAGCATTCTGTTTTCTACCCTGAGGATAATTTCTTTAGGAAGAAGAGCTCATGGAGTGCCCAAGGGCTGGCACTTGAGAGAGTCTCAGGTGTGTGTGACATGCCTTCTGGTGTTCTGTTTTGGCTGTCCTCTCTCCTGTGGGCTCGTCCTCTGCAGAGGCTCTCCTTGCCTTCCATTCAGAGTGTTTGGTGTCTGGGCCAAATATGGTGAGGTTAAGATTCATGGTTCTTGTGTGCCTTTGAAACGTGACTTTCAACCCACTCCCCAAAACTTAAAGCCTGCTGAATTTTGTGGCCAGGTGAGAGGATGTGGTCAGGGTTTGCTTCTAGTCCCCTGCAGGATTTTCTGTTCTCCTGGGACTAAGTGACGTGGCCTGAAGAAGGCAGTCCCAACAGTGTTACAGGTTTGGGAATCCATGATTGCAGGTTGGCCAGCTTATGTCCTCACCGTTCTGCCTGTGGCTACTTCTCTGTCTTGATGCTGGCGGTCGTAGAGCCCAAGTATCTTTTTTTTTTGCCTTAATTTTTTTTATTTGTTTATTCACAGCATAACAGTGTTCATTGTTTTAGCATCACACCTAGTGCTCCATGCAGTACATGCCCTCCACTATTACCCACCACCGAGTTTCTCAACATTCCAAACCCCGCCCCTTCAAAACCCTCTGGTTGTTTTTCAGAGCACATAGTCTCTCATGGTTCATCTCCCCTTCCAGTTTCCCTCAACTCCCTCTCCTCTCCATCTCCCCACGTCCTCCATGTTATTTGTTCTGCTCCACAAATAAGTGAGACCATATGATACTTCACTCTCTCTGCTAGACTTATTTCACTCAGCATAATCTCCTCCAGTCCCGTCCATGTTGCTACAAAATTTGGGTATTCCTACTTTCTGATGGAGGGATAATACTCCATTTTGTATATGTACCATATCTTCCTTATCCATTCATCCATTGAAGGGCATCTTGGTTCTTTCCACAGTTTGGCGAACGTAGCCATTGCTGCAATAAATATTGCATCTTTGGGGTAATGAAATAAACATCTTTGGGGTAAATACCCAGCAGTGCAATTGCAAGGTCATAGGGAAGCTCTATTCTTAATTTCTCAGAAATCTCCACACTGTTCTCCAAAGTGGCTGCACTAACTTGCAATCAAAACTACAGTGTAAGAGAGTTTCCCTTTCTCCACATCCTCTCCAACACACGATGTTTCCTGTCTTGCTAATTTTGGCCATTCGAACTGGTGTTGTAATTTGAATCTCCCTAATCACTAGTGACGATGAATATTTTTTCATATGTCTGATAGCCATTTGTATGTCTTTGTTGGAGAAGTGTCTGTTCATATCTTATGCCCATTTTTTGATAGGATTATCTGTTTTGTGTGTGTTGAGTTTGAGAAGTTCTTTATAGATCCTGGATATCAACCTTTTGTCTGTACTGTCATTTGCAAATATCTTCTCGAATCCGTGGATTGCCTTTTTGTTTGTTGTCTGTTTCCTTTGCTGTGCTTAAAATTTTGATCTTGATGAAGTCCCAAAAGTTCATTTTCGCTTTTGTTTCCTTGGCCTTTGGAGACATATCTTGAAAGAAGTTGCTGTGGCTGATATCGAAGAGGTTACTGCCTATGTTCTCCTCTGGATTCTGATGGATTCCTGTCTCACGTTGAGGTTTTTTATCCATTTCAAGTTTATCTTTGTGTATGGTGTAAGAGAATGTTTGAGTTTCATTCTTCTACATATCACTGTCCAGATTTCCCAGCACCATTTATTGAAGACATTGTCTTTTTTCCATTGTATATTTTTTTCTTTTTATCAAAGATTATTTGACCATAGAGTTGAGAGCCACGGTATCTTTGGCGCCCATCGAGGCATCTCCACCAACACTGCCCATCACAAATGCACACAACGAAATAATAATCTTACCACGGTGTCACCAGCTATTGTCTCTGATCATGGTTTCCAGGCTGTCTGCACCTGGTTGCTTGTTGGTGTCCTCTCCAGGAGATACACAGTGTTGTCTGGAGTCTATGTCTGCAATGCATGCTGATCTCGAACCCCAGGGCCTGAAGACCCTTGGGTTTGAAGAACTCGTGTGCTTCACACGCACTCCTTTTCTCTGCCAACAGCTATGGGTCAACATTCAAATTGTGGGTTCTAAGTGTGCTCCTCTCCCCTGGGCCTTTGTCTTTGGCCAGGGCTCCCTAATCTCAGAAGCAGCAACCCTATAATTCTCCAATAAGGCCTGTCTACACCCTTCTCCCATGGTCTCTGTGACTTCTTCGCCCTTTCACTGTGGAGTGTGATTTTTAGGCTTCAGTTCCATTTATGTCATGTTTCCATAGATGTGGTCATCTTCTGCTTGTGCTGATGGCTGAAGAGAAGCCTGGAGCTCCCTGACACTTCTACCATCTCCATTTGCTCCAAATGCTCTGCATACTCTTAGGAGCCATAAGCAAGAAATCATTCTTGCTCCTTACAACATGTGACAGAAAGGGGGATAGCATTGGGCTGTGTCATATCTGTCAGTCACAGAAAGATCATACGATGTCTCTCACGCATAGAAGTAAAGAAACATGTGAAAAAGCCAGAAAAACGGACAGGCAATTAGACTCTTGCCAGGCACTCAAAATTCGGTGTTTGTTCCAGGCAGGCTAGTCAGAATCTGCGTGGATCAAAAGCAACATTCAATGCAGGAAATTTGGATAAACGGGATGTAATGTGAGTTTCCACTCTGTTTGAAGGTGAATTGTGACCTGGAATAGAGAAGTCTCATATCTCTTAAAATATCATTTTTTGCGTTTTGTGAAACACAGACACAGACACACACACAGACACACACACACACAGACACACACACACACACACACACACACGTAAAAGGGTCCCACAGAATTTAGGGATCAAGTGAGGAATAGCACTCATGGTCCAAAATTCAGAGAAAATATCATAAAAAAAAAAAAAACCTAGGAGAGTCCAATAAACAAACCGTCCACTGAATAAGTTCACTCCTTACCGATCAAGAATTAATTAATTAATTAAACAACCTTATCAAAAACACCCCTCCACAGAAGCCTGCTAGCAAATCCAATAGCAGAGAGAAAAGGATAAATTCCAAGACACATACGCACTATCATGACATCATGAGTCATACATATCTGATGTCTCAGGTAATGATTTTTGAAGCAGATTTGAGGCTTTTGAAGCAGTCTTCAAACATCTCCCAACACACAGAAAGCCAGGTTCAAATCAACTCCCTGGTCCAAACTTCGAGACAATTATTGGTAACGTCAGCTTTTCCCATCTATTCCCAAAATGTAGGAAGAGGGAAGACTCTAATTTACAATGTCCAAAGACCCAATTCACATAAGGACCTTATAGGAAACCAATTGCATACAATTTTAATCAGTAAGATAATAAAGCTAGAATTCATTTCTCTTCTCTTTCTTTCTTCATCTCCATCTGAAATGGCCTGTTTTGCTTTCTATTAACAATTTTTTCTTATATTCAGCAAGACAACCTTTCATCCATCCTACATTTTTGACATAGTACTCCTTGATTCTTTAATTGCATATAGCACCAAGTGCTCATCCTCATGTAATGCCACACCACCATAATACCCATTAAACAGTTCCCTCTTTATGGCATGACTTATCCTCCTGTAACCCTCCGCTTGGTCCTCAAATTCCTGAGTCTCTCCTTATGCGTCTCACTGTCTGACTTCTTCTCCTTCCATTTTCCCTTACTACTACTCATGTCCATGGTATTACTCATGGGCCACATAGGAGTGAAGCCATAGGATATTTCCCTTGGTCTGCTTGCATTTTCATTTGGAAATCATCTACTTTATCTTCATCTTCATAATCATCTTTATCCACTAGCCCAGACAATGGTATCTTGGCTCCTTCCACAGTGATGCCAGAGTGGGCATGGCAGGCCATGGATGTTGGAGGTTCATTTTTATCTGAATAAAGAGCGTTGCTCAACATGTCTCTCCCCATGACTATGGCATATAGCATTAACTAATGATGACAGGGAGTGCTGACAAGGGCTCTTTCTTTAGGGGAAACTATCATGCAGAGTTTCACTTTCCATGAAGCCATGCAATGGTGTTTAAGGTAATGTCATGTAGACAGAGCCTTCATCCCCTAGGACTGGTGTTTTAGGACACTAGCAGATAAGGACACGACAGCACAATGCATTCCTGCCCTGGCATTTTTCTGGAATTGTGATTTCGCTTCCCTTCTTCCTTCCCTCACCTTCCAGGCTGACCAAGCACCAAAGGCAGACCTTACACCTGAGAAACCATAGGGAACAGAAGCTAAGAATGGACCCTCTCACCCAAGGATATCCAACCTCCCAGAGCCAAGAGGCCTCGCCGTTGATTGAGATCTCTAGAAATTGCAGTGGAAATAAGCACGCCTTGCTCTCTCTGGACAAATGTTGGTGTAAAGAGTGGTATACAGAACATCATTTTCTTATCTCTTTGTATAGAAATTGGAAGTGGGAAAGAAACAGAAAAGACCACCTGAGTTCATGATCAGGCTAACAGGTTTTTTTCTTCTTCCTTCCCAGGTCTTTCTACTTAAAGCCATAGGACTCATGTGTCATGAGAATGGGATTGCTGCTTCAGTCCAGTCAGCTTCTGTGACGTCACAAAGCTCTGAGGTCCTAGCAACTACTCCTCACCAAACCACGCCTCATCACGTCATCTGGCTGGAGTAGTTCTGGGTCAGCCAGTAGTATCAAAATCACTCCAAACCGCTGGAACCACATGGATATTTCCCCGGCACTATTTGTGAAGTGATTTGGGGTCAACTTCTCCATGGCCAAATGTAGTCTTTTGCCGGGATTGTCACCACAACCCCTCTGGACTCCTGGAAATGGCAAGAATCCACAATTCCATCTTACCCACGTAAGGTCAAGAAACAGTCAGGAGAACAAGGAGCCTCACACGGGGAACTATGCCATACACATGTTCATGGTCCTCACACCATATCAGGATGCTTCTGAACAGGAAATGCGACCCCCGCCCTCTGAGGAAAGCTCAGAGTTAACACCCGCAACCATAACAAAGCCTTGTTTTGTGTCTTCAAAAGTGAGGACATGAGTACTTCTTGCATCTCCAGAAATCGTGCCATAAATGCCTCCTGATTTTCCCAGCTATCCAAATATTAAAGGCAGACCCTACACCCTAGAAGCTTAGGTCGAGGACGGACTCTCTCTTTGGAGCTCAGAGGAGCAAGCACGGAGCATGTTGGAAGAGAACCAATCCCCATGTGAAGCCATCAGAAAAGGCTTTCGGGCCAGTTTCAGGAATACAACGTGAATCGCACTTGAGAGAGTCTCAGGTGTGTGTGACATGCCCTCTGGGGTTGTGTTGTGGCTGCCCACTCTCCTTTGGGCTCATCCTCTACAGAGCAGTCCTCAAACATATCCCAACACGCAGAAAGCCATGTTCAAATCAATACCCTGGCACAAAATCGAGACATTTATTGGTAATGTCAGATATTCTCATCTAATCCCAAAAGGTAGGAAGAGGGAAGACTCTAATTTATAATGTCCAAAGACCCAATTCACATAAGGACCTTACAGGAAACCAATTGCATACAATTTTAATCAGTAAGTAATAAAACTAGAATTCATTTCTCTCTGTTTCTTCATCTCCATGTGAAAGGGCCTGTTTTGCTTTCTCTTCACTATTTTTTTCTTAATTTCGGCAAGCCAGCCTTTCATCCATCCAACTTTCTTTGACATAGTGTTCCCTGATTCTTTAATTGCATATACCACCAAGTGCTCATCCTCATATAATGCCATACCACCTCTGTACCCATTAACCAGTTCACAATTTATCGCAGGTCTTATTCTCCTTTAATCCTCAGCTTGGTCCCCAAATTCCTGAGTGTCTCCTGATGGGTTTCCCTGTCTGACTTCTTCTCCTTCCGTTTTCCCTTAATACTATTCATTTCCATGGTATTCCCTTGGGCCATATATGAGTGAAGCCATAGGATATTCCCCTTGGTCAGCTTGCATTTTCATTTGGAAATCATCTTCTTTATCATCATCTTCATAATCATCTTTATCCACTAGCCCATAAAAGGGTATCTCAGCTCCTTCCACAGTGATGCTGGAGGGGTTATGGCAGGCCAACATTGTTGGCTGTTTTTTTCATCTGAATAAAGATAGTTGCTCAACATTGCTCTCCCCAGGACTATGGCATGTAGCATTAACTAATAATGACAAGGAGAGCTGACCACGGCTCTTTATTTAGGGGTACGATCATGCAGAATTTCACTCTCCAGGAAGTCTTTGCAACAATGGTTAAGGTAATGTCAGGTCGACAGAGCCTTCATCCCTTAGGACTGCTGTTTCAGGACAATAGCAGATAAGGACACGGACAGCACAACGAAACCCTGCCCTGGCAATTTTCCTGGAATGGTGACTTTATTCCCTTCTTCCTTCCCCCAAATTCCAACCTGACCAAGCACCAAAGGCAGACCTTACACCCGAGAAACCATAGGGAAAATTAGCTAAGAATGGACTCTCTCACCAAAATTTATCAAACCTCCCAGAGAACTAATGGAAGCTAAGAGGCCTCGCTGTTGATTAAGACTCTGGAAATTGCAGTGGAAATAGGAACACCTTGCTCTCTCTGGAGATATGTTAGTCTAAAGAATGGTATACAGAACATCGTATTCTTTTCTCTTTTTATAGAATGTGGAAGTGGGAAAGAAACAGAAAAGACCACCTGAGTGCATGATCAGGCTAACAGGGTTCTTTCTTGTTCCTTCCCAGGTCTTTCTACTTAAATCCATAGGACTCATATGACATGAGAATGGGATTGCTGTTTCAGTGAAGTCAGCTTCTGTGTTGTCACAAAGCTCTGAGGTCCTAGCAACCACTCCTCACTAACGCATGCCTCATCATTTCACCTGGCTGGAGTAGTTCTTGGTCAGCCAGGAGTATCAAAATCACTCCAAACCCGTGGAGCCTCCTGGGTATTTCCCCAAGAGAGTTTGTGAAGCAATTTGGGGTGTCCTTCTCCATGGCCAAATTTGTGATCTTTGACATGACTGTCACCACCACCCCTCTGGACTCCTGAGAAGGGCAAGAATCCACAATTCCATCTTACCCACGTAAGGTCAAGAAAGAGTCAGGACTACAAGCAGCCTCACACCGGGAACTCCACGCCATACACAAGTTCATTGTTCTCACACCCTATCAGGATGCTTCTGAACATAAAATTCGACACACGCCCTCCTACAAAAGCTCAGAGTTAAAACCCGCAACCCTCCCAAAGACATGTATGGAGTATTCAACAGTGTGGACAAGAGTTCTTCCTGTATCTCCAGCAATCGTGCCATAAATGCCTCCAAATTTTCCCATCTGACTAAACATTAAAGGCAGACTGTACACCCTAGAAGATTAGGCTCCGGACTGATCATCTCTTTGGAGCTCACAGGAGCAAGTACGGAGCATGTTGGAAGAGAACCAATCCCCATGGGAAGCCATCAGAAAAGGCTTTTGGGCCAATTTCAGAAATACAACGTGAATCTACAAAAGGTCTCTGTGTTCTCTGTATTCGAAACGCACCTTCTGTTATCTACCCTGAAGATAATTCTTTAGTAAGAAGAATGCCCAAGGGCTGGCACTTGACAGAGTCTCAGGTGTGTGTGCCATGCCCTCTGGTGTTGTGTTGTGGCTGTCCACTCTCCTTTGGGATCATCCTCTGCAGAAGCTTCCCTTGCCTTCCATTCAGAGTGTGTGGTGTCTGGGCCAAAATGGTGAGTTTAAGCTTCGTGTGTCTGGTGTGCCTGTGAAACATGACTTTCAACCCACTCCACAAAACTGAAGGCCTGCTGAATTCTGTGGACAGGTGACAGGATGTGGGCAGGGCTTTCCTCTAGTCGCCTGCAGGATTTTCTCTTCTTCTGCGACTAAGGAACCTGACCTGAAGAAAGCAGTCCCAACTCTGTCCCAGGTTTGGGAATCCCTAATTGCCGGTTGGGCAGCTAATGTCCTCTCCATCCTGCCTGTGCCCTCTTCTCAGTCTTGATGCTGACGGTCGTAGAGCCCAAGTATCTTTTTTTTTTTTTTGGTCTTATTTTTTTTTATTTGTTTATTTACAGCATAACAGTGTTCTTTGTTTTGGCATCACACCCAGTGCTCCATGAAGTACTTGCCCTCCCTATTACCCACTAACTTTTCTCAAACTCCCACATCCCCGCCCTTCAAAACCATCTGTCTCTCATGGTTCATCTCCCCTTCCAGTTTCCCTCAACTCCCTCTCCTCTCCATCACCCCATGTCCTCCATATTATTTGTTATCCTCCACAAATAAGTGAGACCATATGATACTTGACTCTCTCTGCTTGACTTATTTCGGTCAGCATAATATCTCCCAGAACCGTCCATGTTGCTACAAAAGTTGGGTATTCATCCTTTTTGAATGAGGCATAATATCCCATTGTGTATATATACCACATCTTCCTTATCCATTCATCCGTTGAAGGGCATCTTGTTTCTTTCCGGAGTTTAGCGACTGTAGCCATTGCTGCAATAAACATGGGGGTACAGATGGCCCTTCTTTACACTACATCTGTATCTTTGGGTTAAACAGACAGCAGTGCTATTGCAGGGTTATAAGGAAGCTCTATTCTTAATTTCTTCAGGAATCTCCACACTGTTCTCCAAAGTGGCTGCACTAACTTGCTTTCCCACCAACAGTGTAAGAGGGTTCCCCTTTCTCCACTACCTCTCCAACACACGTTGTTTCCTGTCTTGCTAATTTTGGCCATTCTAACTGGTGTCAGGTGCTATCTCAATGTTGTTTTAATTTGAATCTCCCTGATGGCTAGTGATGATGAACATTTTTTCATGTGTCTGATAACCATTTGTATGTCTTCGTTGAAGAAGTCTCTGTTCATATCTTCTGCCCATTTTTTGATATGATTATCTGTTTTGTGTGTGTTGAGTTTGAGAAGTTCTTTATAGATCCTGGATATCAACCTTTTGTCTGTACTGTCATTTGCAAATATCTTCTCCCATTCCGTGGGTTGCCTTTTTGTTTTGTTGACTGTTTCCTTTGCTGTGCTTAAGCTTTTGATCTTGATGAAGTCGCAAAAGTTCATTTTCGCTTTGTTTCCTTGGCCTTTGGAGACATATCTTGAAAGAAGTTGCTGTGGCTGATATCGAAGAGGTTACTGCCTATGTTCTCCTCTGGATTCTGATGGATTCCTGTCTCACGTTGAGGTCTTTTATCCATTTCGAGTTTATCTTTGTGTACGGTGTAAGAGAATGGTTGAGTTTCATTCTTCTACATAGAGCTGTCCAGTTTTCCCCGCACCATTTATTGAAGAGACGGTCTTTTTTACATTGTATATTTTTTCCTGTTTTGTCGAAGATTATTTGACCATAGAGTTGAGAGCCCAAGTATCATTGGCGCCCAAAGAGGCATCTCAACCAACATTGCCCATCACGAATGCACACAATGAAATAATAATCTTACCACGGTGTCAACAGGTATTGTCTCTTATCATGGTTTCCAGGCTGTCTGCACCTGGTTGCTTGCTGGTGTACTCTCCAGGAGGTACAAAGTGATCTATGGAGTCTATGTCTGCAAAGCATACTGATCTGGAATCCCACGGCCTCAAGAACCTTGGGTTGGAAGAACACGATTCCTTCACACTCTCTCCTTTTCTCCCTGCCAACAGCTATTGGTCAACATTCAAATTGTGGGTTCTAAGTGTGATCCTCTCCCCTGGGCCTTTGTCTTTGGCCAGGGCTCCCTACTCTCAGAAGCAGCAACCATATAATTCTCTAATAAGCCCTTTCTATACCCTTCTTCCATGGTCTCTGTGACTTCTTCTCTCTTTCGCTGTGGAGTGTGATTTCTAGGCTTCAGGTCCATTTATGCCATGTTTCCATTGACTTGGATATATTCTGGATGTGCTGATGGCTGAAGACAAGCCTGGAGCTCCCAGACACTTCTACCATCTCCCTGTCCTCCAAATGCACTGCGGACTCTTATGGAGCCATATGCAAGAACGCATTATTGCTCCTTGTGACATGTGGCAGAAAGAGAGAGAGCATTGGGCTGTGTCATATCTGTCAGTCACAGAAAGGCAACTACCATACGATTTCACTCAATCATGGAAGTAAAGAAACATGTGAAAAAGCAAGAAAAAGGGACAGGCAATGAGAGTGTAACCAGGCACACAAGATTTGGTGTTTGTCCCAGGCAGGCTAGTCAGAATCTGCGTTTCTAAAAGTGGATCAAAAAGCTTTTGCACAGCAAATGATACAGTTAACAAAACCAAAAGACAACTGACAGAATGGGAGAATATATTTGCAAATGACATATCAGATAAAGGTTTAGTATCCAAAATCTATAAGGAACTTAGCAAACTCAACACCCAAAGAACAAACAATACAATCAAGAAGTGGGCAGAGGACATGAGCAGACATTTCTGCAACGAAGACATCCAGATGGCCAACAGATACATGAAAAAGTGTTCCACGTCACTCGGCATCAGGGAAATACAAATCAAAACCACAATGAGATATCTCCTCACACCAGTCAGAATGGCTAAAATTAAAAAGTCAGGAAATGAAAGATGCTGGCAAGGATGTGGAGAAAGGGAACCCTCCTCCAGTGTTGGTGGGAATGCAGGCTGGTGCAACCACTCTGGAAAACAGCATGGAGGTTCCTCAAAATGTTGAAAATAGAACTACCCTATGACCCAGTAATTGCACTACTGTGTATTTACCCTAAATATATAAACATAGTGATCTGAAGGGGCACATGTACCCGAATGTTTAAAGCAGCAATGTCTATAATAGCCAAACTATGGAAAGAACCTAGATGTCCATCAACTGATGAATGGATAAAGATGATGTGGTATATAACACAATGTAATACTATGCAGTCATCAAAAGAAATGAAATCTTGCCATTTGTGATGACGTGGATGGAACTGGAGGGTATCATGCTCTGTGAAATAAGTCAATTGGAGAAAGACAACTATCATATGATCTCCCTGATATGAGGACATGGAGATGCAACATGGGGAGTTAGGGGGATAGGAGAAGAATAAATGAAACAAGATGGGATTGGGAGGGAGATAAACCATAAATGACTCTTAATATCACAAAACAAACCAGGGGTTTCTGGGGGGATGTGGGGTTGGGAGAGGGGGAGGGGGTTATGGACATTTGGGAAGGTGAGTGCTGTGAAGTGTGTAAACCTGGCGATTCACAGACCTGTAACCCTGGGGATAAAAATACATTATATGTTTATAAAAAAAATTGGAAGGGGAGGCTAACGATAAGAGACTATGGACTCTGAAAAAAAACCCTGAGGGTTTTGAAGGGTCAGGGGTGGGAGGTTGGGGGAACAGGTGGTGGGTAATAGGGAGGGCACGTTTTGCATGGAGCACTGGGTGTTGTGCAAAAACAACGAATACTGTTACGCTGAAAAAGTAAAAAAATTAAAAGTGGATCAAATGGTACATTCAATACAGGAAATGTGGCCGAACGGGATGTAACGTTAGTATCAACTTTGTTTGAAGGTGAATTGTGATCTGGAACAGAGCAGCTTCATATCTCTTAAAATATCATTTTTAGCGTTTTATGAAACACACACATGCACACACACTTAAAAGAGTCCCACAGAAGTTAGAGAGCAAGTGAGGAATAGCACTCATTAAAGCAAAATTCAGAGAAAATACCATAAAAAACAGAAGCTTAGAGAATCAAAGTAACAAGACTCCAACCTGGATAAGTTAACTGCTTACCTATCAAGAATTAATTAATTAATTAATTAATTAATTAAGCAACCTTACCTAAAAAAAGTCCTCCACAAAAGTATGCTAGCAAATCCAATACCAGAGAGAAAAGGATAAATTCCAAGACACATACGCACTACCATGACAAGGTCATGAGTCATACATATCTGACGTCTCAGGTAATGATTTTGAAGCAGCTTTTGTGGATTTAGAAGCAGTCCCCCAACATCTCCCAACACACAGAAAGCCAGGTTCAAATTAATTCCCTGGTGCACAATTCGAGACATTTAATGGTAATGTCGGCTTTTCTCCTCTATTCCTAAAATGTAGGAAGATGAAAGACTCTAAGTTACAATGTCCAAAGACCCAATTCAGATAAGGACCTTATAGGAAAGCAATGGCATACTATTTTAATCAGTAAGATAATAAAACTAGAATTCATTTCACTTCTCTTTCTTTCTTCAAGTCCATGTGAAACGCCCTTTTTGGTTTGCTATTCACTATTTTTCCTTATATTTGGCAAGCTAGCCTTCCATCCATCCTACATTTTTTGACATAGTGTTCCCTGATTCTATAATTGCATATACCATTAATTGCTCATCCTCATATAATGCCACACCACCTCCATACCCATTAACCAGGTCCCTCTTTATGGCAGGTCTTCTCCTCCTGTAACCCTCAGCTTGGTCTCCAAAGGCCTGAGTCTCTCCTGGTGCGTCTCCCTGTCTGACTTCTTCTCCTTTCGTTTTCCCTAACTACTACTCATGTCCATGGTATTCCTCATGGGCCCCAATGCTATCACTCCTATGACTACCCTAATGGCTCCCAAAGGCTATCCTAATGGCTATTCTAACTGCTATTCTAACTGTAATTCTAACTCTTCCTACTTCTCCAATGGGTATTCTAAGATTTTTTTTTTTAAGATTTTATTTATTTATGACAGAGAGAGATCACAAATAGGCAGAGAGGCGGGCAGAGAGAGTGAGAGGGAAGCAGGCTCCCTGCCGAGCAGAGAGCCCGATGCGGGACTCGATCCCAGGACCCTGAGATCATGACCTGAGCTGAAGGCAGCAGCTTAAACCACTGAGCCACCCAGGCGCCCTCCAATGGGTATTCTAAATCCTCCTACTTCTCCAACCGCTATTCTAACTCCTCCTATTTCTCCAATGGCTATTCTAACTCCTCCTACTTCTCACTCCACCCAGCCTCACAGACTAGCCTTTATAGAGGTGGTTGAAACTGGCCCACACACAGGTGGCCAATGAGATTTCAACTCACCAAAGTTAATATATGCGCACCCCACTAATTGGATATGGCTATCTGGCCTGGCCCGCCCCTATATCTGGGGTTTACAGTTCCTCTGGCTAATCAGGTCTCTACATTCCCCCTTTTTTCTTTGGAAATCAGTCAAATTCTTGACTTTTCAGCCAGTTAGATGTTATTCTGTTGTAAGGGGGTTATATTGAGCATGTAAGACTAATATTTTTATAGCTCCAATTTTCTTTGGTACAAATGACATTAGGGTGTTTATAATACAGAGGCCAAAATGTAACAGTGGTGCAAAGTCGGCTGATGAGTTAGCCATTCAACGCTTTGTATAACCTTTTCCATTTTTTTCTAATTCCATTCATCTAATTTCCCATCTATACTTCACATAAACAGGTAAAATAGGAGCAACAATAAACTCACAGTTTTTTTAGTCTTAGCGTTAGTCCGTGGTCAGCAGAGTCTGTCGAGTGCAGCTTCCATCTCTGGGGGGCGTCCTCGTCCTCGGCTCGTTTGACGTGACCCGCGTGAATCCAGGCCCTGATGCCTTCTACTTTTAGAAGTTGGTCAGGATAACAGTAAATGGTCCCTTCAGCAAGGCTTCCAGTTTCCCCCTTGATAGCAACGTATCCAAACCTAGTCCCCAAGTTGCTAAGGATGTGGTTCCACCTCTGTCTCCATCCCAGTGTGGGCAGTCAGGATCCCTGAGTGGGCTTTTTTAAAGGCAGACTAATGCCTACAGTGACTCGAGTACAGACTGATCAGTCATTTCTGCTAGGTCAACCTCTAGTAGTCAAGGACAGAGAGGGGGGATCTCCCAAATATTATTTCAAATGGGGTCACCTTGCTTAAATAGGGTGTACATTGTGCCCTGAGGAGGGCGAAAGGAAGGAGATCCACCCATCCACCTCTAGTCTCCAGAATTAGTTTTGTCAAGGTCTCTTTAAGAGCCTGGTTCATTCTCTCTACTTTCCCAGAACTCTGAGGCCGTTAGGCACAATGTAATTTCCAATTAGTGTCCACGGCCTTGGCCAAAGCCTGTGAGACTGAACTCACAAATGCAGGGCCATTGTCTGACCCGATTGCAAGAGGTAGCCCAAACCTAGGAATTATTTCTTCTAGTAGCTTCTTGGCTACCACTCCTGCCGTCTCATGTTTGGCGGGAAAAGCCTCTATCCAGCCTGAAAATGTATCTACAAAAACTAACATGAAAATGTATCTACAAAAACTAGCATGTACTTGTGCCCATATTTTCGAGGTTTCATTTCTGTAAAATCTACTTCCCAATAACTTCCTGGTTCCTTACCTCTTTCTCTTTTCCCACTTCCCATTTTCATTCTTCCCACATTAACTTCCTGCCCTTGAGCACATCTATCGACTACATTCTGTACCATACGCCCTAATTTAGAATCCTGGAACTGCTTGCCTAAGCTCCTTGAGTTTGTGTATCCCCAAATGAGTACCCTGATGTATCTGGTCTACTAACTTCTTATCTAGTCTTCGAGGAAGAATTATTTTTCCTGCTTCAGTCTTAGCCTAGTCCCCTTCATAGTTCAATTTAACCAATTTCTCTAAATATTTTAAATCTTCTTCTGAAGAGTTCGGTTTTTCTGGTAGGGCTGGAGCCAGGAGTGTAACCAGTTCTTGCTCTGTTTCTCAGGCTGCTTGCTTTGTGGCTTGATCTGCTAATTGGTTTCATTTTCACATCAGATCACATCAGAAATTGGTGTCCCAGGCAATGTATAATGGCCACCTCAATTAGGTCCCAAATAGCCTGGAGGAGAGCCAATATTTTCCTCTGTTTTTAATTCCTTTTCCTTCTGCTGTTAATAGGCCCCTTTCTTAAAAAAATTAAAAAAAATAGGCCCCTTTCTTTATAAATAGCCCCATGTATATGAAGAGTAGCAAAGGCGTACCTGCTGTCCATATAGAGGTTGGTGGTTTTACCTTTGGCCATCTGCAGTGCCTTAGTGAGTGCAATCAGCTCCGCTCTTTGTGCCGAAGTTCCATGTGGCAGGGCTGCTGTCCAGAGTCTCTGCCCAGGAGAAACTACCTCAGCCCCCGCATACCTCTTTCCATTGACCATGTAGCTACTCCCATCTGTGAACAGAGTCATCTCAGCATCCGGGAGGGCAAGGTCTCTGAGATCCTGCCTTATTCCTGCAACTTGGCTTAAGACCTCCCTACAGTCATGTGGATGGTCAACCAGCTCCTCTGGCAGCAGTGTGGCTGGATTTAGCACTGCCAGGGCCAGATGGGCACTCTTGGTTTTTTGAAGAGGAGGGCCTGATACCCCATCACTCAGGCGTTCGTCATCCATCGGTCTGGTGGAGTCCGGAAAAGGCCCTCGATGTTGTGTGTGGTGGTCAAAATGAGATTTTGACCCAAAGTCAATTTACTTGCATCCTTGACCAAGAGGGCCATGGCAGCAATTATGCAGAGACAAGAGGGGAACCCTGGCGCTACTGGATCTAGTTTCTTGCTAAGAGAGGCTACTGGCCTTTGCCAAGGCCCCAGAGTCTGAGTCAAAACGCCTTTGGCCACCCCTGCTTTTTCAAACACATATAAGTGGAAGGGCTTGGTAACATCTGGGATGGCCAGTGCTGGGGCTCTCAGTACAACTGTTTGTAATTCCCAAAATGCTCCTTCTGCCTCAGCTGTGTACTCTATCATAGTGAGCCCCCCCTTTTTCCAGTTCGTATGGAGGTTGGGCAATCTCCACAAACTGCAGTATCCACAGCCTACAGTAGCCCACCATCCAAGAAACTTCCTCAGATGTCAGGATGTGATGGGGCGGGGGTATCCGGTGATCCCCTGTTTCCTGGACTCAGACAGTGAATGCACTCCCTCATGAAGGGTAAAGCCCAGATAAGTGGCATGGCTCTGATAGAGCTGTGCTTTCTTTGTTGACACCCAATACCCTTTTTCCTGTGGAGTCTGTAAAAGAGCTCTTGTCCCCCACAAACATGACTCATAGTCCTCAGCGGCTACTAGCAAGTCATCAACATACTGTAGCAGAGTGACTCCTGGGTTGGAGGTTCTGTACTCTTGCAAATCCTCACATAGAGCCTCGTCAAAAAAAATGGTGGGTGAATTATTGTATCCTTGAGGAAGTCTTGTCCGGGTGAGCTGGGCTTGGAATCCTTCCTGTGGGTCGGACCACTCAAAAGAAAAAAGGGGTGAGATTCCCTTGCTAAAGATATGCAGAAAAATGCATCCTTGAGATCTAAGACAGTATACACAGTTCTTTGGGGGCCCATGGGGGAGAGTAGGGTATAGGGGTTAGGCACCATCGGGTAGATATCTTCAACCTGTTTATTAACTTCCCACAAGTCCTGAACGGGTCTGTACTCACCAGTCTTGGCCTTTTTGATGGGCAGCAAAGGTGTGTTCCATGGAGATTTGCAAGGAACTAGGATCCCTTCTCCTTAGAGGTGGTTAATGTGTTTTCTGATCCCTTCATTTGCTTCCCAGGGAAGGGGGTGCTTCCGAATGTGAACAGTCATAGCCGTCGCCTTTAATTGTCCCACCACTGGAGGTTGTTCCCTGACCAAGCCAGGGGTCTTCCTTTCTGTCCAGACCTCGGGAAACTTGACGTGGAGGATTTGGAGAAGGCTCCCCGCCTTTGTCTCCTCTGGTTTTGAGACTGGCTCGTAAAGGAGGTATTCATCTACTGCTTCCATAATCACCTGTACAGTTGGTTGTCTCAAGGTTACAGTCATGTCTCCTTCCAAGAACTGAATGCCAGCTCATAACTTGTGGAGGAGATCTCTTCCCATCAAGTTATATGGGGCATTAGGGAGGACCAAAAATCGATGTTTAACTACTCCCGAGGCCAATTTTAAATTCCTTTCTGTTGTCCATTTATGTCTCTCTGTGCCATTTGCTCCTTGTACCCAAACTTCCTCTCCAGATAGTTTTCCCATAGGTTCAAGTAATGATGAAAACTGGGCCCCCATGTCCACCAAAAAAATCAACTGATTTCCCCTCCACTTCAATTTTTACTCTGGGGCCAGCATTGTTGTCTTCCTTTTGGGCACTCCCTGGCCCAGTGTCCTTTTTCCTTACAGTAAGCTCACTGATCTGAACCTAAGTCTTCCCACCTGCCTTCTCTGTGCTTAGGCTTTTCCTTCCATTTACTATCCCCTACCTATCTCATGTAATGCCAAAACCTTAATCAGCTTTTTGTCTGTTGTTCATCCTCCTGTGCATCCCTGTTGTTAAACATCCTTTCTCCTATTCCCAATAACTCAAACTTCAAACCCTTCAATTTCCTGAAGTTTCCACCTTGTATCCGGGACTGACTGACTGGCAAATCAAGATTCACTGCCCCTTGATTTTAGGGTTCCTCAGGGTAGATCAGGCTATACATTTTATAGGCTTAATAAGCCTTTCTAGGAAAGCTCCTGGAGACTCATTCTTACCTTAAGTCACTGTACTTATTCTGGTTTAGTCTGATGGTTTAGTCTGAATGCAACTTTTACTTCTGGAAAATCAGTTATAGGATTTCAACATATCAAAGACCTGTATTTGTTCTGTAAGTCTCCCATATGAATTTCCTGTAAGGCAGAATTCATCTTACAAGAGAATTAAAACAATTACAAATGACAAAAAAAAACCTCAGAATAGTTATGGTTAAGTATCAAATGATGACCCTTATCAGTACATTAAAGCTTTAGGAAATGTATAGAACCTCTGGAGTTGCTACAGAATTTACCCAAATGTAACCCAAGGTTTATCATTGATGTAGCAGTACTTCCTGAGTAACTTAGCACATCAGGGGAAGCCTTATAAGTCAAAGAGATCTCATTTACAATTCTAGGTGGGCAAAGAGAAAACCATTCACATTTTAGCCACTTGTGAACTGTTATGACAGCCGTTAAGCACAAAACTTGTTTACTAACAGATTTCAAAAGCATAAACCCAGTTCCAGCAACCAGCACCCTAGCACTTCATCCCATTTGTCATCCAAGCTAAACTTCAAAGCTTCAGGTTGCCAAAGACTCTGAAAGCTACTTTAACAATTACCCATTAAAACCCTGAGACAGACAATTAACCATCAGTTCAGTTATTTCTTTGCTAACAGATTTCATGTTCCATCTGGGCCCATTCCACTTCAGACGCCATGTTTCCCGTCAGCAAGGGGGAGGGGCTAGGTAGTCCATGTCGGGCCAGAGAAGGCAAGGAATTCCCCAAAACAAAAGGAGTTTCAGCAGCTGCTTGGGAATATTCCTTAAAGTCTCTGTCCTGAGTTAGACTAACCCCAGTTGGCTCTAATGATAGGCCTTAACACACGAAATGAGTGAGGGAGAAGCCCCACATCTATTATGAGGAACAGAGGGATGAAAACCAGATTCCCCTTACTCTTTGCTTGCCCCATTCCTTCAAACATAACAAACAACACAGCAGACAACAAAAAGACAAGACAAAGAAAACCACAGGCCCAGCGGCCCTGCCACCAGTGGGGATTTCCTAGGGGGACTCATACCCCATGACTGCCTAGGGGGACTCGAACCCCCGATGACCACTTTGGAGGACTCAAACCCCTGATGACTGCTTAGGGGGACTCGAACCCTCTGACCATCCAGGGAGACTCAAACCCCCTGGTGACCGTCCAGGGGGACTAGAACCCCCTGACCATCTAGGGGGACTCGAACCTCCCAAACGCCCAGGGGACTCAAACCCCCTGTCGATCTACCAGCAGAGGGATGGGGCATCCCCGCATCCACTCCAGCCCTGAGGAGCATGGCTGCGTCCAGCTTCTCCCCAGTAGGCCATACCCTGGTGCTCCAACCAGACAGACAGATAAAATCCTAACACCTCCGGAGGCTTTTGCCATAAGTTCTGATGCTGGTTCAGTTCTCGTTCTTTGACCCTGGATGAGCCCCCAATGTTAGGGTCCATGATCAAAGGAACGAGACCGACACAAAGCGAAAATCAAGCAAAGTTTTATTTCGCGCCACGCATCAGAAACCAAACTGCATCAGAAACCAAACTGCATTAGAAACCAAACTGCATTAGAAACCAAACCGACTGGTAGGTGCCCGAGTCTTACTGGGGACCACCAACTCCCAGTCGCTGGGGTCCCTCCTGGAGGCTCCCTGCCTCACCCTCACCATACCACAGACCCACTCCTGGCAGTGCTGCACCGTTGGCTCCTGAGAGGCTGCTCCTGATGGTAGCACTACCCGAGGCTGCGTGGCTGCTTGCAGCAGCACTGCTGCTGATAATCTAGCTCAGGGTGGCATCGCTCGTGGCAATGCCACTGCCGCTGCTGCTCTGGGTGGTGCTGCTTGTGGCGGCGCCGCCGCCTGCTGCTGCTCTGAGCGGTGCACAGGGCAATGCTGCTTGAGGTGGCGCCACTGCTGCTGCTGCTCTGGGCAGTGCATGGGGTGTCACCGCTCGTGTTATAGTTGAGGCGGCACCGCTGCCACTGCTGCTCTGGTGCACCGTGCGGTGCTGCTGACAGCGGCGCCGCTGCCACTGCTGCTCTGGGCGGTGCACAGGTCGATGCCTTGAGGTGGCAGCACTGCCGCTGCTGATCTGGGTGGTGCTGCTCACGGTGGCGCCTCTGCTGCTGCTGCTCTGGGTGGTGCACGGGGCGGCGCTGCTCCTGTAACAGCTCGAGTTGGCACCACTGCCCCTGCTGCTCTGGCGCACGGCGCAGTGCTGCTCGCGGTGGCGCCGCTGCCACTGCTGCTCTGGGCGGTGCATGGGGCGGTGCCACTTGAGGTGGCGCCGCTGCTGCTGCTGCTACTCTGGGCGAGGATGACAAGGATGACAACCCCGACGACACAGACTCTGCTCCCCATGATGCCACTCCAACAAGGCCACTCTCCAGTCGAGGCCACACACACCGGACGAGGCCGCTCTGGGCGAGGCCGCTCAAGGAAGGGGCCTCATGCCAATGACGCCACTCCCTGGAATGACGCCGCTCTGGCGAGGCCGCTCGGGACCAGGCCACTCCAGCACTGGTCGCGGCTCAGAGCGGCAAGGCCGCTGGCAGTGGGGCCGCAGCTGGGGGCGGCGAGGCTGCTGGAGGCAGCGAGGCTGGTCATATTGGGGCTACAGCTCAGGGCAGCGAGGTCCCTGGCAGCAGGGCTGCAGCTGGGGCAGCGAGGCCACCAGCAGCAGGGCCGCGGCTAGGGGCGGCGCTGCTCCCGATGAACCTAATGCTATCACTCCTATGACTACCTTAATGTCTCGCAAAGGCTACCCTAATGGCTATTCTAACTAACTGCTGTTCTAATTGCCATTCTAACTACTCCTACTTCTCCAACTGCTATTCTAAATCCTCTAGCTTCTCCAATGGCTATTCTAACTCCTTGTACTTCTCCAAAGGCCATTCTAACACCTCCTACTTCTCCCCGCACCCAGACTCACAACTATCCTTTATAGAGGTGGTTGAGATCGGCCAACACACAGGTGGCTAATGAGATTGCAACTCACCACAGTTAATATATGCACACCCCACTAATTGGATACGGCTATGTGGCTTTCCCTGAACCTATATCCGGGGTTTAGAGTTCCTATGGCTAATCAGGCCCCTACACGGAGTACAAGCAGCCTAACACAGGGAATTCCACGCCATACACATGTTCATGGTCCAAACACACTATCAGGATGCTTCTGAACAGGAAAATCGCCCCCCGCCTTCTGAGGAAAGCTCAGAGTTAACAGCCACAACCATACAAAAGTCATGTTTAGAGTCTTCAATAGTGAGGGCAAGTGTTCTTCTTGCATCTCCAGAAATTGTGCCATAAATGCCTCCCAATATTACCAGCTGAAAAAACATTAAAGGCAGGCACTACACCCTAGAAGCTTAGGCCCAGGATGGACTCATCTGTTTGGAGCTCACAGGAGCAAGCACGGAGCATGTTGGAAGAGACCCAATCAACATGTGAAGAAATAGGAAAAGGCTTTCAGGCCAGTTTCAGGAATACAACGTGAATCTACAAAAGGTCCCTCTCTTCTCTGTATTCCAAACGCACATTCTGTTATCTACCATGAAGATAATTTGTTTACAAAGGAGAGCTCATGGAGTGCCCAAGGGCTGACACTTGAGAGAGTCTCAGGTGTGTGAGATATGCCCTCTGGGGTTGTGTTGTGGCTGTCCACTCTCCTGTGGGCTCCTCCTCTGCAGAGCCTCTCCTTGCCTTCCATTCAGAGTGTTTGGTGTCTGGACCAAAGATGTTGAGGTTAAGCTTCGTGTGTCTGGTGTGGTGTGAAACGTGACTTTCAACCTACTCCCCAAAACTTAAAGCCTGCTGAATTATGTGTCCAGTTGAGAGGATGTGGTCAGGGTTTGCTTCTATTCCCCGGCAGGATTTCTGTTTTCCTGGGACTAAGCAACGTGGCCTTAAGAAGGCAGTTTCAACTGTGTTCCAGGTTTGGGAATCCGTGATTGCAGGTTGGACAGCTGACGTCCTCACCATCCTGCCTGTGACCACTTCTCATAATTGATGCTGGCCATCACAGAGCCCATGTATTTTTGGCTCCATTGAGGCATCGCCACCAACACTGCCCATCATAGTGCACACAAAGAAATAATCATCTTACCACGGTGTCAAGAGGATTTGTCTCTGATCAATGTTACCAAGCTGTCTGCACCTGGTTGCTTGCTGGTGTACTCTGCAGAAGATACACAGTGTTCTCTGGAGTCTATGTATGCAAAGCATGCTGATCTGGAATTCCAGGGACTCAAGACACTTGGGTTGCAAGAACACGTGTCCTTCAGACACTCTCCTTTTCTCCGCCAACAGCTATGGGTCAAAATTCAAATTGTGGGTACTAAGTATGCTCCTCTCCCCTGGGCCTTTGTCTTTGGCCATGGCTCCCTGCTCTCTGAAGACCAACTGCCCAATTCTCCCATAAGACCTGTCTACACCCTTCTCCCATGGTCTCTGTGACTTGTTCTCTCTTTCGCTGTGGAGTGTGATTTCTGGGCTTCGGGTCCATTTATGCCATGTTTCCATTTATGTGGTCATTTTCTGGTTGTGCTGATGGATGAAGAAAAGCCTGAAGCTCCCAGACACTTCTACCATCTCCCTGTCCTCCAGGTGCACTGCGGACTCCTATGGAGAAATAAGCAAGAAGGCATTCTTGCTCCTTGTGACATGTGGCAGAAAGGGAGAGAGCATTGAGCTCTGTCATATCTATCAGTCACAGAAAGACAACTCCCATACGATTTCACTCACTCATGGAAGTAAAGAAACATGTGAAAAAGCAAGAAAAAGAGACAGGCAATGAGACTCTAGCCAGGCACACAAAATTTTTGTGAAACACACAGACACACACACACACACACACAGACACACATCCTTAAAAGAGTCCCACAGAAAGTTGGAAGCAAGTGAGGAATATCACTCATAGGACCAAAATTCAGAAAAAATAACTTAAAAAACAAAATCTTAGAAAATCAAAGTAACAAACCGTCCAAACTGGATAAGTTAACTCCTTACCTATCAAGGCTTAATTAATTTATTAATGAATTAATTTATTAAAAGACCTTACCAAAAAAACCCTTACAAAGAAATATGCCAGCAAATCCAATGCAGGAGAGAAAAGGCTTAATTCCAAGACACATACGCACTACTAGGACATGATCATGAGTCATAAATATCTGACGTCTCAGG
Organism: Meles meles; assembly: GCF_922984935.1. NCBI lineage: Eukaryota > Metazoa > Chordata > Mammalia > Carnivora > Mustelidae > Meles > Meles meles. Next base: position 17,507,458 of record NC_060088.1, read on the forward strand.
TAATGACTTTTGAAGCAGCTTTTGAGGCTTTTAAAGCTGTCCTCAAACACCTCCCAACACACAGAGAGCCAGGATCAAATCAATTCCCTGGTCCACAATTCAAGACATTTAATGGTAATGTCAGGTTTTCTCATCTATTCCCAAAATGTAGGAAGAGTGAAGACTCTAATTTACAATGTCCAAAGACCCAATTCACATAAGGACCTTATAGGAAACCAATTGCATTCAATTTTAATCAGTAAGATAATAAAACTAGAATTCATTTCTCTTCTCTACATTTCTTCATCTCCATGTGAAACGCATTGTTTTGCTTTCTATCAATTATTTTTTCTTATATTAGGCAGGCCAGCCTTTCATCCATCCTACGCTTTTACATAGTGTTCCCTGATTCTGTATTTGCATATAACACCAAGTGCTCATCCTCATATAATGCCACCCCACCTCCATACCCATTATACAGTTGCCTCTTTTTGGCATGTCTTATCTTCCCGTAAACCTCACTTGGTCCCCAAAATCCTGAGTCTCTCCTGGTGCGTCTCCCTGTCTGACTTCTTTTCTTTCCGTTTTCCCTTACTACTACCTATGTCCATGGTATTCCTCATGGTCCACATAGGAGTGAAGCCATAGGATATTTCCCTTGGTCTGCTTGCATTTTCATTTGGAAATCATCTTCATTATCATCATCTTCATAAACACCTTTATCCACTAGCCCTTATAAGGGTATCTCTGCTCCTTCCACAGTGAAGCTAGAGTGGCCATGGCAGGCCATCGATGTTGGCCATTCAATTTCATCTGAATAAAGAGCGTTGCTCAACATGGCTCTCCCCATGATTATGGCATGTAGCATTAACTAATGATACCAGGATTGTTGACCAGGGCTCTTTCTTTAGGGGTAGCGATCATGCAGCATTTCACTTTCCATGAAACCTTTCCAACGGTGTGTAAGATAATGTCAGGGAGACAGAGCCTTCATCCCTTAGGACTGGTTTTTCAGGACACTAGCAGATAAGGACACGGACAGCATAAGGCATCCCTACCCTGGCAATTTTCCTGGAATTGTGACTTTCCTTCCCTTCTTCCTTCCCTCAACTTCCAAGATGACCAAACACCAAAGGCAGACCTTACACCTGAGAAAACATAGGGAATTGAAGTTAAGGATGGAACTTTTCCCCAAGGATATCAAACGTCCCAGACACCTAATGGTAGCCAAGAGGCCTCACTGTTGATTGAGATCTCTAGAAATTGCAGTGGAAATAGGAACACTTTGCTCTCCTGTTGAAATGTTGGTCGAAAGAAAGGTATACAGAACATCATTTGCTTTTCTCTTTGTATAGAAAGTGGAAGTGGGAAAGAAACAGAAAAGACCACCTGAGTTCTTGATCAGGATAACAGGGCTTTTTCTTGTTCCTTCCCACGTCTTTCTACTTAAAGCCATAGGACTCATATGTCATGAGATTGGGATTGCTGCTTCAGTGAAATCAGCTTCTGTGATGTCACAAAGCACTGAGTTCCTAGCAACCACTCCTAACCAAACCACGGCTCATAACGTCACCTGGCTGGAGTAGTTATGTGTCAGCCAGGAGTATCCAAATCACTCGAAACCGCTGGAGCCGCCTGGGGATTTCCCCAAGAGAGTTTGTGAAGTGATTTGGGGTCACCTTCTCCATGGCCAAATTTCTAGTGTTTGGCCGGGACTGTCACCACCACCCCGGTGGACTCCGGAGAAAGGCAAGAATCCACAATTCCATCTTACACACATAAGGTCAAGAAAGAGTCTGGAGTACAGGCAGCCTCACACAGGGAAATCCACGCCAGATACTTGGGGACTACGACCGCCAGCATCAAGACAGAAGTGGCCACAGGCACGACGGTGAAGACATAAATTGCCCAAACTGCAATCATGGATTCCCAAACCTGGAACTCTGTTGGGACTGCCTTCTTCAGGCCACGATGGCTTCACAAGGGGATTCACCGATGGCTTCACAAGGGGATTGGCTTCACAAGGGGATTCACAAGGGGATGGCTTCACAAGGGGATTGGTTCCCTTCCAACATGCTCCGTGCTTCTTCCTGTGAGCTCCAAACAGATGAGTCCGTCCTGGGCCTAAGTTTCTAGGGTGTAGGCTCTGCCTTTAATGTTTGGTCAGCTGGGAAATTTGGGAGGCATTTATGGCACGATGTCTGGAGATGCAAGAAGGACTCGTGTCCTCACTGTGGAAGACTCCAGATATGACTTTGGTATGGTTGCGGGTGTTCACTCTGAGTTTACCTCGGAGGGCGGGGGTCGTATTTCCTGGTCAGAAGCATCCTAATAGGGTGTGAGGATGATGAACATGTGTGTGGCGTGGAGTTCCCCGTGTGAGGCTCTGTGCACTTGACTCTTTCTTGACCTTATGACGGTAAGGTGTAATTGTGGATTCTTGACTTTCTCAGGAGTCCAGAGGTATGTTGTTGACAGTCACGGCCAAAATTACAAATTCAGCCATGGAGAAGGTGACCCGAAATAGCTTCCCAAACTGTCTTGTGATAATACCCAGGGGGCTCCAGCGGTTTGGAGTGGATTTGATATTCCTGGCTGACCCAGAACTACTCCATCCAGGTGAAGTGATGAGGCATGGTTTGGTGAGGCGTGGTTGCTAGGACCTCAGAGCTTTTTTGACATAACAGAAGCTGTCTTCACTGAAGCAGCAGTCCCTTTCTCATGACATATGAGTCCTATGGCTTTAAGTAGAAAGACCTGGGAAGAAGCAAGGAAGATCCCTGTTATCCTGATCATGAACTCAGGTCGTCTGTTCTGTTTCTTTCCCACTTCCACTCTCTATACAAAGAATAAAGAAAAGATGTTCTGTATAACATTCTTTAGACCAACATTTCTTAGAGAGAGCAAGGTGTTCCTATTTCCACTGCAATTTCTAGAGATTTCAATCAACAGCGAGGTCTCTTGGCTACCATTATGTCTCTGGGAGGTTTTATATCCTTGGGTGAGAAGGTCCTTTCTTAGCTTCTGTTCCTATGGTTTCTCGGGTGTAAGGTCTGCCTTTGGCGCTTGGTCAGCTTGGAAAGTGAGGGTAGGAAGAAGGGAAGGGAAGTCACAATTCCAGGAAAATTGTAAGGGTAGTGATGTGTTGTGCTCTCCGTGTCCTTATCTGCTAGGGTCATGAAACACCAGTCCTAAGGGATGAAGGCTCGGTCTACCTGACATTACCTTAAACACCGTTGCAAAGGCTTCATGGAGAGTGAAACTTTGCGTGATCGCTAAACCTAAAGAAAGGGCCCCGGTCAGCACTCTTTGTCATCATTAGTTAAAGCTACATGCCATAGACATGGGGAGAGCCATGTGGAGCAACTCTCTTTATTCAGATGAAAAAAACAGCCAACATCCATGGCCTGCCAAGGCCACTCTAGCTTCACTGTGGAAGGAGCCGAGATACCCTTTTAAGTGCTGGTGGATAAAGATGATTATGAAGATGATGTTAAAGATGATGATTTCCAAATGAAAATGCAAGCTGACCAAGGGAAATATTCTATGGCTTCACTCCTATGTGGCCCATGAGGCATACCATGGACATGTGTAGTAGTAAGGGAAAACGGAAGGAGAAGAAGTCAGAGAGGGAGACGCACCAGGAGAGACTCAGGACTTTGGGGACCAAGCTGAGGGTTACAGGAGGATAAGACCTTCCATGAAGAGGATACTGGTTAATGGGTATGGAGTTGGTGTGGCATTATATGAGGATGAGCTCTGGGTGGTATATGCAATTAAAGAATCAGGGAACAGTATGTCAAAAAACGTAGGATGGATGAAAGACTAGCTTGCTGAATATAAGAAAAAATAGTGAATAGAAAACAAAACAGGCCGTTTCACGTGAAGATGAAGAAAGAAAGTGAAGAAATGAATTCTAGGTTTATTATCTTACTGATTAAAATTGTATGCAATTAATTTCCTATAAGGTCCTTATCAGAATTGGGTCTTTGGACATTGCAAATTAGAGTCGTCCCTCTTCCTACATTTTATAAATAGATGAGAAAAGCCAACATTACCATTAAATGTCTCGAAATGTGGACCAGCGAATTGATTTGATCCAGGCTTTCTGTGTGTTGGGAGATCTTTGAGGACTACTTCAAAAGCCTCAAAAGCTGCCTCAAAAGTCATTACCTGAGACGTCAGATATCTATGCCTCATGATATTGCCATGGTAGTGGGTATGCGTCTTGCAATTTATCCTTTTCTCTCAGGTATTGGATTTGCTGGCATACATGTGTGGAGGGGTCTTTCAGGTAAGTTGTTTTATTAATTAATTAATTAATTCTTGATAGTTAAGTAGTTAACTTATCCATTTTGGACTGTTTGTTTCTTTGATTCTCTTAGATTTTTTTTATTAATGGTATTTCCTCTGAATTTAGCTTCCATGAGTGCTATTCCTCACTTGCTCCCTAACTTCTGTGGGACTCTTTTAAGAGTGTGTGTGTGTGTGTGTGTGTGTGTGTGTGTGTGTGTGTGTGTCTTCCACAAAGTGCTAATAATGATATTTTAAGAGATATGAAGCTGCTCTATTCCAGACCACAATTCACCTTCAAACACAGTGGAAACTCACGTTACATCCCGTTTGGCCTCATTTCCTGCATGGAATGTCCCATTTGATCCACTTTTAGAAACACAGATTCTGACTACCCAGCCTGGAACAAACCACAAATTTGGGTGCGTGGTTAGAATCTAATTTTCTGTCCCTTTTTCTTGCTCTTTCACAAGTTACTTTACTTCCATTAGTGAGTCAAATCGTATGGAGTAATCTTTCTGGGTCTGACAGATATGACACAGCCCAGTGCTTTTTCTCATTCCGCCACATGTCACAGGGAGCAAGAATATCTCCTTGCTTATGGCTGCATAAGATTCCTCAGTGGATTTGGAGGTCAGGGAGATGGTAGAAGTGCCTGGTAGATCCAGGCTTGTCCTCAGCCATCAACACATCCAGAAGATGACCACATCAATATAAACATGGCATAAATGGACCAGAAGCCTAGAAATCACAATCCACAGTGAAAGAGAGAAAAAGCCACAGAGACCATGGGAGAATGGTGTAGATAGGGCTTATAGCGGAATTAGATGGTTTGTGCTTCAGAGGGCAGGGATCCATGGCCAAAGACAAAGGCCCAGGGGAGATGAGCACACTTAGAACCCTCAATTTGAATGTTGACCCATAGGTGTTGGCGGAGAAAAGGAGAGTGTCTGAAGGACACGAATTCTTGCAACCCAAGGGTCTTGAGTCCCAGAGATTCCAGATCAGCAAGCTTTGCAGACATAAACTCCAGAGAACACTGTGTATCTCCTGGAGAGGACACCAGCAAGCAACCTGGTACTGGCAGCCTGTAAACCACGATCAGAGAAAATGCCTTTTCACACCGTGGTAAGATTATTATTTCTTTGTGTGCATTCATGATGGGCAGTGTTGGTCGAGATGCCTCGATGGTCACCAAATGTACATGGGCTCTACGACCGCCAGTATCAAGACTGAGATGTGGCCACAGGCAGGACAGTGAGGACATTAGCTGTCCAACCTGCAATCACGGATTCCCAAACCTAGAACACTGTTGGGACTGCCTTCTTCAGGCCATGTTGCTTAGTACCAAGAGAACAGAAAATCCTGCAGGGGACAAGAAGAATGCCCTGCCAACATCCTCTCACCTGGCCAGAGAATTCAGCAGGTCTTAAGTTTTGTGAGTGGGTTGAGAGTCACGTTTCACAGGCACACCATATTTGGCGCAGACACCACACACTCTGACTGGAAGGCAAGGAGAGCCTCTGCAGAGGACGAGCCCACAGGTTAGTCGACAGTCACAACACAACCGCAGGGACATGTCCAAACACCTGAGACTCTCTGCAGCGCCATGCCTTGGGTACTCCATCCTAAAGAATTTATCTTCAGGATAGATAACAAAATGCGCATTTTGAATTCAGAGAAGACAGAGAAATTTTTTAGATTCACTTTGTATTTCTGAAACTGGCCCAAAAGCCTTTACAGATGGCTTCACATGGGGATTGGTTCTCTTCCAGCATGCTCCATGCTTGCTCCTGTGAGCTCCAAACAGATGAGTCCATCCTGGGCCTAAACTTCTAGGGTGTAGAGTCTGCCTTTAATGTTTGGTCAGCTGGCAAAATTGGGAGGCATTTATGGCATGATTTCTGGAGATGACTTTCGGGCCAGTTTCAGGAATACATCGTGACTCTCCAAAATGTCTCTGTCTTCTCTGTATTCGAACCGTTCATTCTGTTATCTACCCTGAAGATAATTTCTTTAGGAAAAAGAACTTATGGAGTGCCCAAGGTCTGGCACTTGAGAGATTCTCAGGTGCGTGTGACATGTCCTCTGGCATTGTATTGTGGCTGTCAACTCTCCTGTGGGCTCGTCCTCTGCAAAGGCTCTCCTTGCCTTCCATTCAGAGTGTTTGGTGTCGGGGCCAAATATGTTGAGGTTAAGCTTTGTGGGTGTGTTGGGCCTGTGAAACGTGATCTTAAACCCACTCCACAAAACATAAATGGTGCTGAATTCTGTGGCCAGTTGAGAGGATTTGGGCAGGGCTTTCTTCTAGTCCCCTGCAGGATTTTCTGTTCTCCTGGGTCTAAGCATCATGGCCTGAAGAAGGCATTTGTGACAGTGTTGAAGGAATGGGAATTCGTGATTGCAGGTTGGACAGCTAATGTCCTCACCGTCCTGCCTGTGGCCACATCTCAGTCTTGATACTGGCGGTCGTAGAGCCCAAGGATCTTTGGCGCCCATCAAGGCATCTGCACCGAAACTGCTCATCACGAATGCACACAAAGAAATAATAATCTTACGACGGTGTGAAAAGGAATTGTCTCTGATTGTGGTTTACAGGCTATCAGTACCAGGTTGCTTGCTTGTGTCCATCCTATGTTTTTTGACATAGTGTTCCCTGATTCTTTAATTGCATATACCACCAAGTGCTCATCCTCATATAATGCCATACCACCTCCATACCCATGAACCAGTTCCCTCTTTATGGTATGTATAATCCTTTTATACCTCAGCTTGGTCCCCAAAATCCTGAGTCTCTCCTGGTGCGTCTCCCTGTCTGACTTCTTCTCCTTCCGTTTTCCCTTACTATGACTCATGTCCATGGTATTCCTCATGGACCACACACGAGTGAAGCCACAGGATATTTCCCTTGGTCTGCTTGCTATTTCATTTGAAATCATCTTCTTTATCATCATCTTCATAATCACCTTTATCTACTAGCACTTAAAGGGAATCTCAGCTCCTTCCACAGTTATGCTAGTGTGGACATGGCAGGCCATAGATGTTGGCCATTCATTTTCATCTGAATAAAGAGAGTTGCTCAACATGGCTCTCCCCATGACTATGGCATGTAGCATTAACTAATGATGACAAGGAGTGCTGATCAGGGCTCTTTCTTTAGGGGTAGCTATCATGCAGCCTTTCCCTCTCCATGAAGCCTTTGCAACGGTGTTTAAGGTACTGTCAGGTTGACAGAGCCTTCATCCCTTAGGACTGGTGTTTCAGGACACTAGCACGTAAGGACATGGACAGCACAGCGCTTCCATGCCCTGGCAATTTTCCTGGAATTGTGACTTAACTTCCCTTCTTCCTTTCCTCACTTTCCAAGCTGACCAATCACCAAAGATTGGTTACACCCGAGAAACCATAGAGAACAGAAGCTAAGAATAGATGGTCTCACACCAAGATATCCAATCTTCCAGAGACATAATGGTAGAGGACTCGCTGTTGATTGAGATCTCTAGAAATTTCAATGGAAATAGGACCACCTTGCTCTCTCTGGACAAATGTTGGTCTAAAGAATGGTATACAGAACATCGTTTTCTTTTCTTTGTATAGAATGTGGAAGTTTGACAGAAAGAGAAAAGTCCAACTAAGTTCATGATCAAGCTAACAGGGCTCTTTCTTGTTCCTCCCCACTTCGTTCTACCTAAAGCCATAGGACTCAAATGTCATGAGATAGGTTTGCTGCTTCAGTGGAATCAGCTTCTGTGACGTCACAAATCTCTGTGGTCCTAGCAATCACTCCTCACCAAAGCACGCCTCATGACTTCCCCTTGGTGGAGTAGTTCTAAGTCAGCCAGGAGTATCAAAATCACTACAAACCGCTAAACTGCCTGGGTATTTTCCCAAGAGAGTTTGTGAAGCGATTTGGGTCACCTTCTCCACGGCCGAATTTGTAGTTTTTGGCCGTGACTGTCACCATCACCCCTCTGGACTCCTGAGAATGGCAAGAATCCACAATTCCATCTTACCCATGTAAGGTCAAGAAAGAGTCAGGATTATAACCAGCCTCACATGGGGAACTCCACCCCATGCACATATTCATGGTCCGAACACACTATCAGGATTCTTCGTACCAGGAAAAGCAACACACTCCCTCTGAGGAAAGCTCAGAGTTAACACTCACAACCAAATCAAAGACATGTCTGGAGTCTTCAACTGTGAGGACACGAATTCTTCTTGCATCTCCAGAAATCGTGCCATAAATAGCTCCCAATTTTCTTAGCTGACCAAACATAAGAGGCAGACCCTACACCCTAGAAACTTAGGCCTACTATGGACTCATCTCTTTGGAACTCACAGAAGCAAGCACAAAGCATGTTGGAAGAGAACCAATCCTCATGGGAAGATATCGGAAAAGGCTTTCAGGCCTGTTTCAGGAAAACAACGTGAATCTACAAATGTCTGTCTTCTCTGTATTCGAAATGTACATTCCATTATCTACCCTGAAGATAATTTCTGTAGGATGAAGAGATCATGGAGTGCCCAATGGCTGTCATTTGTGAGTGTCTCAGGTGTGTGTGACATGCCCTCTAGGGTTGTGTTGTGGCTGTCCCCTCTCCTGTGGGCTCGTCCTCTTCAGAGGCCTCCTTGCCTTCCATTCAGAGTGTTTGGTGTCTGGGCCAAATATGGTGAGGTTAAGCTTCGTGGTTTTGCTGTGCCTGTGAAATGTGACTTTCAACCCACTCTACAAAACTTAAGGCATGCTGAATTCTGTGGCCAGGTGAGAGAATGTGAGCAGGGATTTCTTCTAGTTCCCTTCAGGATTTTCTGTTCTTCTTGGACTAAGCAACATGGCCTGAAGAAGGCATTCTAACAGTGTTCCAGATTTGGGAATCCGTGATTGAAGGTTGTGTACCAATGTCCTAACTGTCCTGCCTGTGGCCACTTCTAAGTCTTGATGCTGGTGGTTGCAGTGCCCAAGTATCTTTGGCGCCCATCGAGGCATCTTCACCAACACTGCCCATCACGAATGCAGAAAGAAATAATAATCTTACTGCTATGTCAACAGGTATTGTCTCTGATCATGGTTTCCAGGCTGTCTGCACCTGGTTCATGGCTGGTGTCCTCTCCAGGTGATACACAGTGTTCTGCAGTTCTGGATTGTATCTGCAAAGCATGCTGATCTGGAATTCCTGGAACGCAAGACCCTTGGGTCACAAGAATTCGTGTCCTTCAGACTCTCTCCTTTTCTCCGCCAATTGCTGTGCTTCAAAATTCAAATTGTGGGTTCTAAGTGTGCTCCATTCCCTTGGGCCTTTGTCTTTGGCCATGGCTCCCTGCCTCTGAAGCACCAACATTGCAATTCTCTCATAAGCCCTGTCTACACCCTTCTCCCATGATCTCTGTGACCTCTTCTATCTTTCTCTGTGGAGTGTGATTTCTAGGCTTCATGTCCATTTATGTTATGCTTACAATGAGGTGGTTATCTTCTGATTGTGCTGATGGCTGTAGACAAGCCTTGAGCTCCCAGACACTTCTACCATCTCCCGTCCTCCAAATGCACTGCAAACACTTATGTAGCCATCAGCAAGAAGGCATCTTGCTCCTTGTGACATGTGGCAGAAAGGGAGAGATCATTGGGTTGTTTCGTATCTGTCAGTCACAGAAAGACAACTACCATACGATTTCACTCACTCATGGAAGTAAAGAAACATGTGAAAAAGAAACAAGTAAAAAAAAGGGTAGGGAATTAGACTATAAGCATGCACACAAAACTTGGTTTTTGTTCCATGCAGGCTTGTCAGAATCTGCATTTCTAAAGGTGGATCAAAAAGGATATTCAATGACGGAAATGTGGCTGAACAGGATGTAACATGAGTTTCCACTGTGTTTAAAGGTGAATTGTGATCTGGAATAGAGCGTCTTCATGTCTATTAAAATATCATTTTATAGTTTTGTGAAACACACACACACATACACACACAGACTTAAAAGAGTCCCGCAGAAGTTAGGGAGCATGTGAGGAATAGCACTCATGAGCAAAATTCAGAGAGAATACCATAAAAAACAGAAGCTTAGAGAATCAAAGTAACAAGCTGTCTAAACTGGATAAGTTAACTCCTTAGCTATCAAGAATGAATGAATGAATTATTTAATTAAGCAACCTTACCTAAAAAAAAAAAAAAAAAAAAAAAAAACCCTCCACACAAATATGCCATCAAATCCAATACCGGAGAGATTAGGATAAATTCCAAGACACATACGCATTACCATGACAAGGTGAAGAGTTATAGATATCTGACGTCTCAGGTAATGATTTTGAAGCAGCTTTTGAGGCTTTTGAAGCAGTCCTCAAACATCTCCCAACACACAGAATGGTTCAAATCAATTCCCTGGTCCACAATTCGAGACACTTAATGGGAATGGCGGCATTTCTCATCTATTCCTAATATGTAGGAAGAGGGAAGGCTCTAATTTAGAATGTCCAAAGACCCTATTCACATAAGGACCTTATAGGAAACCAATTGCATACAATTTTAATCAGTAAGATAATAAAACTAGAATTCATTTCTCTTCTCTTTCTTTCTCATCTCCATGTGAAACGGCCTGTTCTGCTTTGTATTCACTATTTTTTCTTATATTTGGCAAGCCAGTCTTTCATCCATCCTACGTTTTTTGACATAGTGTGCCCTGATTCTTTAATTGCATATATCACCAAGTGCTCATCCTCATATAATGCCACACCACCTCCATACCCATTATACCGTTCCCTCTTTATGTCAGGTCTTCTCCTCCTGTAACCCTGAGCTTGGTCCCCCAAATCCTGAGTCTCTCCTTGTGCGTTTCCCTGTCTGACTTCTTCTCCTTCCGTTTTCCCTTACTAATACTAATGTCCATGGTATTCCTCATGGACCACATAGGAGTGAAGCCATAGGATATTTCTCTTGGTCGGCTTGTATTTTCATTTGGAAATCATCTTCTTTATCATCATCTTCATAATCATCTTTATCCACTAGCTCTTAAAAGAGTATCTCGGCTCCTTCCACAGTGACACTAGTGTGGGCATGGCAGGCTATTAATGTTGGCTATTCATTTTCATCTGAATAAAGAAAGTTGCTCAACATGGCTCTCCCCATGGCAATGGCATGTAGCATTAACTAATGATGATGAGGAGTTTTGACCAGGGCTCTTTCTTTACGGGTATCGATTATGCAGTGTTTCACTCTCCCTGAAGCCTTTGCAATGGTGTTTAAGGTAATGTCAGGTAGACAGAATTTAAGCTTCGTGGTGTTCGGGTCCGTGATCAATGGAATGAGACTGACACAAAGCAAAAATCAAGCAAATTTTATTTCTCGCCATGCATCAGGAACCAAACTTCATCAGAAACCCAACTGCATCAGAAACCAAACTGCATCAGAAGCCAAACTGCATTAGAAACCAAATTGCATTAGAAACCAAACTGACTAGTAGGTGCCCAAGTCTTGCTGTGGACCACCACCTCCCAGTCGCTGGGGTCCCTCCTGGAGGCACCCTACCTCACCCTCACTGTACCACAGACCCACTCCCAGCATGGCTGCACCGTTGTCTCCTGAGAGGCTGCTACTGATGGTGGCACTGCCGGAGGCGGCAGGCTGCTTGTGGTGGCGCTGCTGCTGATACTCTGGCTCAAGTTGGCGTCGCTCTCGGCAGCGCAGCTGCCACTGCTGCTCTGGGCAAAGCACTGGGCGATGCTGCTTGAGGTGGTGCCGCTGCCCCTGCTGCTCTTGAAGGTGCATGGGGTGCCACCGCTCGTGTTACAGCTCGAGGTGATGGTGCTGCTTCCTGTGCTGCTTTGGGCGGTGCACGGGGAGGTGCCGCTCCTGTTACAGCTTGAGGCAGCACCACTTCCGCTGCTGCTCTGGGTGAGGATGACAAGGACAACAACCTAGAGGACACAGACTCTACTCCCCGTGATGCCACTCCAGCAAGGCCACTCCCTGGAAGAAGCCACACACCAGACGAGGCCGCTTCCGATGATGAAGAGGCCATTCTGGATGAGACCACTCAAGGACAGGGCCACATGCCAACGAGGCCGCTCCCTGGATTGACGCCGCTCTGGCAAGGCTGCTCTGGACAAGGCCACTCCAGCCCTTGTCGCAGCTTGGAGTGGCGAGGCCGCTGGCAGTGGGGCCGCATCTGGGGGCGGTGAGGCTGCTGGAGGCGGCGAGGCTGGTCGCGGTGGGGCTACAGCTCAGGGCGGCGAGGTACCTGGCTCTGGGGCTGCAGCTGGGGCTGGCGAGGCCACCAGTGGTGGGGCCGCGGCTTGGTGCGGCGCTGCTCCCAATGACCCCGATGCTATCACTCCTATGACTACCCTAATGGCTCCCAAAGGCTATCCTAACGGTGATTCTAACTGCTATTCTAACTGCCATTCTAATTCCTTCTACTTCTCCAACGGCTATTCTAACTCCTCCTACTTCTCCAACCACTATTCTAAATCCTCCTACTTCTCCCCGCTATTCTAACTCCTCCTACTTCTCCAATGGCTATTCTAACTCCTCCGACTTCTCGCCCCACCCAGCCTCACAGTCTACCTTTATAGAGGTGGTTGAGCCCGGCCCACACACAGGAGGCCAATGAGATTTCAACTCACCACAGTTAATATATGCACACCCCACTAATTGGATACAGCTATCTGCCCTGGCCCGCCCCAATATCCGGGGTTTACAGTTCCTCTGGCTAATGAGGCCCCTACATTCCCCCTTTTTCTTAGGAAATCAGTCAAATCCTTGACTTTTCAGCCAGTTCTATATTCTCCTGTTGTAAGTGGGTTATATTGAGCATGTAAGACTAACATTTTTATCGCTCCAATTTTCTTTGTTACAAATGACATTAGGGTGTTTATAATGCAGGGGCCAAAAAGTAACAGTAGTACACAGTCGGCTGATGAGTTAGCCATTCAACGCTTTGTATAACCTTTTCCATTTTTTTCTAATTCCATTGATCTAATTTCCCACCTATACTTCACATAAACAGGTAAAATAGGAGCAACAATAAACTCACAGTTTTTTTAGTCTTAGCTTTAGTCCGTGGTCAGCAGAGTCTGTCGACTGCAGCTTCCATCTCTGGGTCCTCGTCCCCGGCTCGTTTGACGTGACCCGCGTGAATCCAGGCCCTGATGCCTTCTACTTTTAGAAGTTGGTCAGGATAACAGTAAATGGTCCCTTCCAGCGAGGCTCCGAGTTTCCCCCTTGATAGCAATGTATCCAAACCTAGTCCCCAGTTTGCTAAGGATGTGGTTCCACCTCCGTCTCCATCCCAGTGTGGGCAGTCAGGATCCCTGAGTGGGCTTTGTTAAAGGCAGACTAATGCCTGCAGTGACTCGAGTACAGACTGATCAGTCATTTCTGCTAGGTCAACCTCTAGTAGTCAAGGACAGAGAGGGGGGGATCTCCCAAAAATTATTTCAAATGGGGTCACCTTGCTTAAATAGGGTGTACATTGTGCCCTGAGGAGGGCGAAAGGAAGGAGATCCACCCATCCACCTCTAGTCTCCAGAATTAGTTTTGTCAAGGTCTCTTTAAGAGCCTGGTTCATTCTCTCTACTTGCCCAGAACTCTGAGGCCAGTAGGCAGAATGTAATTTCCAATTAGTGCCCACAGCCTTGGCCAATGCCTGTGAGACTGAACTCACAAATGCAGGGCCCTTGCCTGACCCGATTGCAAGAGGCAGCCCAAACCTAGGAATTATTTCTTCTAGTAGCTTCTTGGCTACCACTCCTGCCGTCTCATGTTTGGTGGGAAAAGCCTCTAACCAGCCTGAAAATGTACCTACAAAAACTAACATGTACTTGTGCCCATATTTTCCAGGTTTCATTTCTGTAAAATCCATTTCCCAATAAATTCCTGGTTCCTTACCTCTTTCTCTTTTCCCTTTTCCCATTTTCATTCTTCCCACATTAACTGCCTGGCATTGAGCAAATCTATCGACTACAACCTGTACCATATGCCCTAATTTAGAAACCTGGAACTGCTTGCCTATAAGCTCCTTGAGTTTGCATATCCCCAAATGAGTACCCTGATGTATCTGGTCTACTAAGTTCTTATCTAGTCTTCGAGGAAGAATTATTTTTCCTGCTTCAGTCTTAGCCCAGTCCCCTTCATAGTTCAATTTAACCCATTTCTGTAAATACTTTAAATCTTCTTCTGAAGAGTTCGGTTTTTCTGGTAGGGCTGGAGCCAGGAGTGTAACCAGTTCTTGCACTGTTTCTCGGGCTGCTTGCTCTGTGGCTTGATCTGTTAATTGGTTTCCTTTTGACATCAGATCCGTCCCTTTTGGTGTCCCGGGCAATGCATAAGGCCATCTCTTTTGGGTCCCAAATAGCCTGGAGGAGAGCCAATATTTATCCTCTGTTTTTAATTCCTTTTCCTTCTGCTGTTAATAGGCACCTTTCTTTATAAATAACCCCATGTATATGAAGAGTAGCAAAGGCGTACCTGCTGGTCATATAGATGTTGGTGGTTTTACCTTTGGCCATCTGCAGTGCCTCAGTGAGTGCAATCAGCTCCACTTTTTGTGACGAAGTTCCATGTGGCAGGGCTGCTATCCAGAGCTGGGCTTGGAATCCTTCCTGTGGGTCGGACCACTCAAAAGCAAAAAGGGGTTGAGATTGCCTTGATAAAGATATGCAGAAAAATGCATCCTTGAGATCTAAGACAGTATACACAGTTCTTTGGGGCCCCAGGGGCGAGAGTAGGGTATAGGGGTTAGGAACCATTGGGTAGATATCTTCAACCTGTTTATTAACTTCCCACAAGTCCTGAACGGGTCTGTACTCCCCAGTCTTGGCCTTTTTGACAGGCAGCAAAGGTGTGTTCCATGGAGATTTGCAAGGAACTAGTATCCCTTCTCCTCGGAGGTGGTTAATGTGTTTTTTTATCCCTTCCTTTGCTTCCCGGGGAAGGGGGTCCTGCTGATTGGGAACAACAACAGCCGTCTCCTTTAATTGTACCACAACAGGAGGTTGTCCCCTGACCAAGCCAGGGGTCTTCCCTTCTGCCCAGACCTTGGGAAACTTGACGTGTATGATTTGGAGAAGGCTCCTCGCCTTTGTATCCTCTGGTTTTGAGACTGGTTCATAAAGGAGGTATTCATCTACTGCTTCCATAAGCACCTGTAGTGTGGGTTGTCTCAAGGTTACAGTCATGTCTCCTTCCGAGAACCGAATGCCAGCTCATAACTTGTGGAGGAGATCTCTTCCCATCAAGTAATATCGGGCATTAGGGAGGACCAAAAATCGATGTTTATCTACTCCCAAGGCCAAATTTAAAGTCCTTTCTGTTGTCCATTTATGTCTCTCTGTGCCGTTTGCTCCTTGTACCCAAACTTCCTCTCCAGATAGTTTTCCCATAGGTTCAAGTAGTGATGAAAACTGGGCTCCCGTGTCCACCAAAAAAATCAATTGATTTCCCCTCCACTTCAATTTTTACTCTGGGGGCCAGCATTGCCATCTTCCTTTTGGGGCACTCCCTGGCCCAGTGTCCTTTTTCCTTACAGTAAGCACACATATCTGAACCTAAGTCTTCCCACCTGCCTTCTCTGTGCTTAGGCTTTTCCTTCCATTTACTATCCCCTAACTATCTCATGTAATGCCAAAACCTTAACCAGCTTTTTTCTGTTGTTCATCCTCCTGTGCATCCCTGTTGTTAAACATCCTTTCTCCTATTCCCAATAACTCAGATTCTTCCCTTCAAATCCTTCAATTTCCTGAAGTTTCCTCCTTGTATCCGGGACTGACTGATTGGCAAAATCAAGATTCACTACCCCTGATTTTCGGGTTCCTCAGGGTTGATCAGGCTATACATTTTATAGGCTTTAATAAGACTTTCTAGGAAAGCTCCTGGAGACTCATTCTTACCTTAAGTCACAGTACTTATTCTGGTTTAGTCTGATGCTTTAGTCTGAATGCAACTTTTACTTCTGGAAAATCATTTATAGGATTTCAACATATCAAAGTCCTGTATTTGTTCTGTAAGTCTTCCATATGAATTTCCTGTAAGGCAGAATTCATCTTACAAGAGAATTAAAACAATTACAAATGACCAAAAAAAAACCAACCTCAGAATAGTTATTGTTAAATATCAAATGATGACACTTATCAATACATTAAAGCTCTAGGAAATGTATAGAACCTCTGGAGTTGTTACAGAATTTACCCAAATGCAACCCAAGGTTTATCATTGATGTAGCAGTACTTCCTGAGTAACTTAGCACATCAGGGAAAAGCCTGATGAGTCAAAGAGATCTCATTTACAATTCTAGGTGGGCAAAGAGAAAACCATTCACATTTTAGCCACTTGTGAACTGTTATGACAGCCGTTAAGCACAAAGCTTGTTTACTAACAGATTGCAAAAGCACAAACCCAGTTCCAGCAACCAGCAGCCTAGCACTTCATCCCATTTGTCATCCAAGCTAAACTTCAAAGCTTCAGGTTGCCAAAGACTCTGAAAGCTACTTTAACAATTACCCATTAAACCCTGAGACAGACAATTAACCATCAGTTCAGTCATCTCTTTGCTAACAGATTTCATGTTCCATGTTCCACTTCAGATGCCATGTTTCCCGCCAGCAAGGGGGAGGGACTAGGCAGTCTACGTAGGGCCAGAGAAGGCAAGGAATTCCCCAAAACAAAGGGAGTTTTGGCAGATGCTTGGGAATATTCCTTAAAGTCTCTGTCCTGAGTTAGACTAACACGAGGTGGCTCTAATGATAGCCCTTAACACACGAAATGAGTGAGGGAGAAGCCCC
Organism: Meles meles; assembly: GCF_922984935.1. Lineage (NCBI taxonomy): Eukaryota > Metazoa > Chordata > Mammalia > Carnivora > Mustelidae > Meles > Meles meles. The sequence goes on from NC_060088.1 coordinate 17,524,502, forward strand.
ACATCTATTATGAGGAACAGAGGGATGAAAGTCAGAGTCCCCTTCTCTTTGCTTGCCCCATTCCTTCAAACATAAAAAACAACACAGCAGACAACATAAAGACAAGATAAAGACAACCACAGGCCCAGCGGTCCTGTGACCAGTGGGGATTTCCTAGGGGGACTCAAACCCCATGACCGCCTAGGGGGCTCATACCCCCGATGACAACCTCGGGGGACTCTAACCCCCGATGACCACTTTGGAGGACTCGAACCCCTGATGACCGCCTAGGGGGACTCAAACGTCCTGACCATCCAAGGGGACTCGAACCCTCTTACCATCTAGGGGGACTCGAACCCCCCGACCACCCAGGGGGACTCAAGCCCCCTTTTGATCTACCAGCAGAGGGATGGGGCATCCCCGCATCCACTCCAGCCCTGGGGAGCATGGCTGCGTCCAGCTTCTCTCCGGTTGGCCATACCCTGGAGCTACAACCAGACAGACAGATAAAATCCTAAAACCTCCAGAGGCTTTTCCCATAAATTCCGATGCTGGCTCAGTTCTCAATCTTTGATCCCGGATGAGCCCCCAGTGTTAGGGTCCGTGATCAAAGGAACAAGACTGACACAAAACGAAAATCAAGCAAAGTTTTATTTCACGCCATTCATCAGAAACAAAAGTGCATCAGAAACCAAAGTGCATTAGAAACCAAAGTGCATTAGAAAGCAAACTGCATTAGAAAGCAAACTGCATTAGAAACGAAACTGCATTAGAAACCAAACTGACCGGTAGTGCCAGAGTCTTACTGGGGACCACCGCCTACCCAGTCGCTGGGGTCCCTCCTGGAGGCTCCCTGCCTCACCCTCACCATAACACAGACCCACTCCCGGCGTGGCTGCACTGTTGGCTCCTGAGAGGCTGCTCCTGATGGCGGCACTGCCCATGACGGCGTGGCTGCTTGCGGTGGCACTGCTGCTGATACTCAGGTTCAGGGTGGTGTGGCGCGTGGCAGCACCACTGCCTCTGCTTCTCTGGGCAGTGCTGCTCGCGGTGGCACCACTGCCTGCTGCTGCTCTGGGCTGTGCACAGGGCTATTCCGCTTGAGGTGGAGCCACTGCCGCTGCTTCTCTGGGCAGTGCATGGGGCGCCGCCACTCTTGTTACAGCTCGAGGCGCCGCCACTGCCACTGCTGCTCTGGTGTATGGTGCGGTGCTGCTGGTGGTGGCGCCGCTGCCGCTGCTGCTCTGGGCAGTACACGGGGTGATGCCGCTTGAGGTGGTGCTGCTGCTGCTGCTGTTTTGGGCGGTGCACGGGGTGGCGCTGCTCGCGATGGTGCCTCTGCCGCAACTACTCTGGGTGGTGCTGCTCACGGTATCGCCGCTGCCGCGGCTGCACTGGGCAGTGCACGGGGCGGTGTCGCTCATGTTATAGCTCGAGGCGGCGCCGCTGCCACTGCTGCTCTGGTGCACGGGGCGGTGCTGCTGGCGGAGGCGCTGCTGCCACTGCTGCTCTGGGCGGTGCACGGGGCGGTGCCACTTGAGGTGCGCTGCTGCCGCTGCTGCTCTGGGCAGTGCACGGGGTGGCACCACTCGTGTTACAGTTCGAGGCGATGCTGCTTCCGCTGCTGCTCTGGGCGAGGAGTACAAGGATGACAACCCCGACGACATAGACTCTGCTCCCCATGATGCCACTCCAAAAAGGCCACTCTCTGGACGAGGCCACACACTGGATGAGGCCACTTCCGATGATGAAGAGGCCGCTCTGAACGAGGCTGCTCAAGGACGGGGCCGCATGCCAACGAGGCCGCTCCCTTGAGTGACGCCGCTCTGGCGAGGCTGCTCCAGACCAGGCCACTCCAACCATGATCATGGCTCAGAGCAGCGAGGCCGCTGGCAGCGGGCTACAGCTGGGGGTGGCGAGCCTGCTGGAGGCGGCGAGGCTGGTCACGGTGTGGCTACAGCTCTGGGCGGTGAGGTCCCTGGCGCCGGCGCTGTAGCTGGAGGCGTCAAGGCCACTGGCGGCGGGGCTGTGGCTTGGGGTGGTGCTGCTCTCAATGACCCTGACGCTGTCACTCCTAAGACTACCCTAATGGCTCCCAAAGCTACCCTAATGGCTATTCCTTCTGCTATTCTAACTGCCATTCTAACTCCTCCTACTTCTCAAATGGCTAGTCTAACTCCTCCTACTTCTCCAACCGCTATTCTAACTCCTCCTACTTCTCCAATGGCTATTGTAACTCCTCTTATTTCTCAAATGGCTATTCAAATACCTCCTAAACTCCCCCCACCCAGCATCACAGACTAACATTTATAGAGGTGGTTGAGTCCGACCTACACACAGGTGGCCAATGAGATTTAAACTCAGCACATTTAATATATGCACACCCCACTAATTGGATACAGCTATCTGACCTTACCCACCCATATATCCAGGGTTTAGGGTTCCTCTGGCTAATCAGGCCCCTACAAAGAGTACAAGCAGCCTCACATGGGGAATTCCAGGCCATAAACTTGTTCATGGTCCTCACACCCTATCAGGATGCTTCTGACCAGGAAAAGCGCCCCCCACCTTCCAAGGAAAACTGAGTTAACACCCGCAACCATACCAAGGACATGTCTGGAGTCTTCAAGCGTGAGGACACGAGTTCTTCTTGCATCTCCAGAAATTGTCATCTAAATGCCTCCCCATTTTCCCAGCTGACCAAACATTAAAGGCAGACCCTACACCCTAGAAGCTTAGGCCCAGGACGGACTCATCTGTTTGGAGCTCACAGGAGCAAGCACGGAGAATTTTGGAAGAGAACGAATCCCCATGTGAAGCAATATGAAAAGGCCTTTGGGCGAGTTTCAGGAATACATTGTGAATCTACAAGAGGTCTCTGTCTTCTCGGTATTCAAAATGCACATTCTGTTATCTACCCTGAAGATAATTTCTTTAGGAAGAAGAGATCATAGAGTGCGCAAATTCTGGCACTTGAGAGAGTATCAGGTGTGTGTGACCTGCCCTCTGGGGTTCTGTTGTGGTTGTCCACTCTCCTGTGGGCTCGTCCTCTGCAGAGGCTCTCCTTGTCTTCCATTCACAGTTTGTGGTGCCTGTGCCAAATATGGTGAGGGTAAGCTTCCTGGGTCTGGTGTGCATGGAAACGTGACTTTCAACCCACTCCAAAAAATTTAAGGCCTGCTGAATTCTGTGGCTAGGTGAGAGGATGTGGGCAGGGCATTCTTCTTGTCCCCTGCAGGATTTTCTGTACTCATGAGATGAAGCAACGTGCCCTGAAGAAGGCCGTCCCAACAGTGTTCGAGGTTTGGGAATTCGTGATTGCTGGTTGGGCAGCTAATGTCCTCACCTTCCTTCCTGTGGCCACTTCTCAGTCTCGATGCTGGCGGTCGTAGAGCCCAAGTTACTTTGGCGCCCATCCAGGCATCTCCACCAACACTGCCCATCATGAATGCACACAAAGAAATAATAATCTTACCACGGTGACAACAGGTATTGTCTCTGATCATGGTTTCTGCTGTCTGCACCTGGTTGCTTGCTGGTGTCCTCTCCAGGAGATACACAGTGTTTTCTGGCATCTATGTCTGCAAAGCATGCTGATCAGGAATCGCCAGGCCTCAAGAACTTTGGGTTGCAAGAACTCGTGTCCTTCTTCTCTCTGTTTCATTTCAGGGCGTCAGGTCCATTTACGCCATGTTTCCATTGATGTGGTCATCCTCTGGTTGTGCTGATGGCTGAAGACAAGCCTAGACCTCCCAGACATTTCTAGAGTCCCCTGTCCTCCAGATCACTGCGGACTCTTATGGAGCCATAAGCAAGAAGGCATTCTTGCTCCTTGTGACATGTGGCAGAAATCGAGAGAGCATTAGGCTGTGTCATTCACAGAAAGACAACTACCATACGATTTCACTCACTCACGGAAATAAAGAAACATGTTACAAAGCAGGAAAAAGAGACAGGCAATTAGACTTTAACCAGGCATACAAAATTTGGTGTTTGTTCCAGGCAGGCTAGTCAGAATCTTCGTATCTAAAAGTGGATCAAATGGGACATTCCATGCACGAAATGTGGCCGAACGGGATGTAACGTGAGAGTCCACTGTGTTTGAAGGAGAATTGTGATCTGGAATAGAGCAGCTTCATATCTCTTAAAATATCATTTTTAGCGTTTGGTACAACACACACACACACACACACACTCTTAAAGAGACCCACAGAAGTTAGGGAGCAAGTGAGGAATAGCACTCAGGGAAGCAAAATTCAAAGAAAATAAAATTAAAAAAAAAAAAAAAAGCTTAGAGAATGAAAGTAGCAAACCTTCCATACTATATAAGTCTACTTCTTACCTATCAAGAAATAATTAATTAATTAATTAAGCAACCTTACCTAAAAGACCCCTACACAGAAGACTGCCAGCAAATCCAATACTGGAGAGAAAAGGACAAATTCCAAGACACATACACACTACCGTGACAAGATCGTGAGTCATACATAACTGACGTCTCAGGTAATGACTTTTGAAGCAGCTTCTGAGGCTCTTGAAGCAGTCCTTAAACATCTCCCAACACACAGAAAGCCCGGTAAAAATCAATTCCCTGGTACACAATTCGAGACCTTTAATGGTAAGGTCGGCTTTGCTCATCTATTCCCAAAATGTAGGAAGAGGGAAGACTCGAATTTACAATGTCCAAAGACCCAATTCACATAAGGACCTTATAGGAAACCAATGGCATAAAATTTTAATCAGTAAGAAAATAAAACTAGAATTCGTTTCTCTTCTCTTTCTTTCTTCATCTAAACGTGAAACGACCTGTTTTGCTTTCTATTCACTATTTTTTCGAATTATCAGTAAGCCAGCGTTTCATCCATCCTAAGTTTTTTGACATAGTGTACCCTGATTTTTTAATTGCATATACCACCATGTGCTGCTCCTCATATAATGCCACCACACCTCCATACAAATTATCCAGTTCCCTCTTTATGGCATAACTTATTCTCCTGTAACCCTCAGCTTGGTCCCCAAAGTCCTGAGTCTCTCCTGGTGCGTCTCCCTGTCTGACTTCTTTTCCTTCCGTTTTCCCTTCCTACTACTCATGTCCATGGTATCCCTCATGGGCCAAATATTAGTTAACACTTAGGATATTTCCCTTGGTCTGCTTGCATTTTCATTTGGAATTCATCTTCTTTATCATCATCTTCATAATCATCTTTATCCATTAGCCCTTAAAAGTGTATCTCACCTCCTTCCACAGTGATGCTAGAGGGGGCATGGCAGGCCATCGATGTTAGCCATTCATTTTCATCTGAGTAAAGAGTGTTGCTCAACATGGCTCTCCCCATGACTATGGCATATAGCATTAACTAAGCATGATAAGGATTGATGCCCAGGGCTCTTTCTTTAGGGGTAGCGATCATGCAGAGTTACACTCTCCATGAAGGATTTGCAAATGTGTTTAAGGTAATGTCAGGTAGAGTGAGCCTTTGCCCCTTAGGACTGGTGTTTCAGGACACTAGCAGATAAGGACACGGACAGCACAACCCATCTCTGCCCTGGCAATTTCCTGGAATTGTGACTTTCCTTCCCTCCTTACTTCACTCACTTTCAAAACTAACCCAGCACCAAAGGCAGGCCTTACACCCAAGAAACCATAGGGAACAGAATCTAAGAATGGACCCTCTCACCCAAGGATATCCATCTTCCCAGAGACCTAATGGTAGCCAAAAGGCCTCAATGTTGATTGAGATATCTAGAAATTGAAATGGAAATAGGAACACCTTTCTCTCTCTGGATAAATGTTGGTCTAAGGAATGGTAGACAGAACATCGTTTTCGTTTCTCTTTGTATAGAAAGGGGAAGTGGGAAAGAAACAGAAGGCCAGCTGAGTTCATGATCAGGCTAATAGGGCTCTTTCTTGTTCCTTCCCAGGTCTTTCTATTTAAAGACATAGGACTCTTATGTCATGAGAATGGGATTGCTCCTTCAGTGAAGTCAGCTTCTGTGACGGCACAAAGCTCTGAGGTCCATGAAATTACTCCTTACCAAACCGCGCCTCATCACTTCACCTGGCTGGAGTAGTTCTGGGTCAGCCAGGAGTATAAAAATCAATCCAAACTGCTGCAGCCGCCTTGGTATTTCCCCAAGACAGTTTGTGAAGCGATTTGGGGTCACCTTCTCCATGGCCGAATTTGTAGTCTTTGGTCGGGACTGTCACCACCACCCCTCTAGACTCCTGAGAAAGGCAAGACTCCACAATTCCATCTTACCCACGTAAGGACAAGAAAGAGTCAGGAGTAAAAGCAGCCTAACACGGGGAACTCCACCCCTTACACATGTGCATGGTCCTCACACACTATCAGGATGCTTCTGACCAGGAAAAGCGACCTCCGCCCTCCCAGGAAAGTTCTGAATTAACACCTGCAACTATACCAAAGACATGTCTGGCATCTTCCACAGTGAGTACACGAGTTCTTCTTGCATCTCCAGAAATCGTGCCATAAATTCTTCCCAATGTTCCCAGCTGACCAAACATTAAAGGCAGACCCTACACCCTAGAAGCTTAGGCCAAGGACGGACTCATCTGTTTGGAGCACACAGGAGCAAGCACAGAGCATGTTGGAAGAGAACCAATCCCCATGGGAAGCCATCGGAAAAGGCTTTTGGCCCAGTTTCAGGAATACAACGTGAATGTACAAATGGTCTCTGTCTTCTCTGTATTCGAAACGTGCATTCTGTTATCTACCCTGAAGATAATTTCTTTAGGATGAAGAGCTCATGGAGTGCCCAAAGGATGGCACTTGAGAGAGTCTCAGGTGTGTGGGACATGCCATCTGAGGTTGTGTTGTGGCTGTCCACTCTCCTGTGGGCTCTTCCTCTTCAGATGTTCTCCTTGCTTTCCAGTCAGAGGTTTTGGTGTCTGGGCCAAATATGTTGTGCCTGTAAAACGCGACTTTCAACCCACTCCACAAAACTTAAGGCCTGCTGTATTCTGTGGCCAGGTGAGAGGACGTGGGCAGGGCTTTCCTCTAATCCCCTGCAAGATTGTCTGTTCTCCTGGGACTAAGCAACGTGGCCTGAAGAAGGCAGTCCCAACAGTGTTCCAGGTTTAACAATCCGTGATGGCAGGTAGTGCAGCTAATGTCGTCACCGTCCTGCCTGTGGCCACTTCTCAGTCTTGATGTTGGCGGGAGTAGAGCCCAAGAATCTTTGGCGCCCATGGAGGCATCTCCAGCAACACTGCCCATCACGAATGCACACAAAGAAATAAAAATCTTACCACGGTGTCAACAGGTATTGTCTCTGATCATGGTTTCCAGGCTCTCTACAACTTGTTGCTTGCTGTTGTCCTCTCCAGGAGATACACAGTGTTCAGCAGTTCTGGAGTCTATGTCTGCAAAGCATGCTGATCTGGAATCCCCAGGGCTCAAGACACTTGACTTGCAGGAATTCGTGTCCTTCAGACACTCTCCTTTTCTCCGCCAACAGCTATGGTCAACATTCAAATTGTGGGTTCTAAGTGTGCTCCTCTCCCCTGGGCCTTTGTCTTTAGCCATGGCTCCCTGCCCTCTGAAGCACCAACCATCCAATTCTCCCATAAGCCCTGTCTACACTCTTCTCCCATCGTCTCTGTGACTTCTTCTCTCGTTCGCTGTGGAGTGTGATTTCTAGGCTTCAGGTCCATTTATGCCATGTTTCCTTTGATGTGATCATCTTCTGGTTGGGCTGATGGCTGAAGACAAGCCTGAGATCGCAGACACATCTACCATCTCCCTCTCTTCCAGATGCACTGCTGACTCTTATGGAGCCATAAGCAAGATGGCATTCTTGTTCCTTGTGACATGTGGCAGAAAGGGAGAGAGCTTTGGGCTGTGTCATATCTGTCAGTCACAGAAAGACAATTACCATATGATTTCACTCAATCTTGGAATTAAAGAAACATGTGAAAAAGCAAGAAAAAGGAACAGGCAATTAGATTCTAACCAGGCACACAAAATTTGGTGTTTGTTCCAGGCAGGCAGTCAGAATCTGCATATCTAAAAGAGGATCAAATGGGACATTCCATGCAGGAAATATGGCCGAACGGGATGAAACGTGAGTTTCCACTGTGTTTGAAGGTAAATTGTGATCTGGAAAAGAGCAGCTTCATATCTCTTAATATATCACTTTTTAGCATTTTGTGAAACACACACACACACACACACACACACACACACACTCTTAAAAGAGTCCCACAGAAGTTAGGGAGCAAATGAGGATTTGCAATCAGGGAAGCAGAATACAGAGAAAATATCATTAAAAAAAAAAAAAAAAAGCTTAGAGAATGAAAGTTACTAACCGTCCAAACTGGATAAGTTAACGCCTTATCTAACAAGAGTTAATTAGTTCATTAATTAATTAAACAACCTTTCCTAAAAGACCTCTACACAGAAGACTGCCAGCAAATCCAATACTGGAGAGAAAAGGACAAATTCCAAGACCATACGCACTACTTTGACAAGATCATGAGTCATACTTATCTGACGTCTTAGGTAATGACTTTTCAAGCAGCTTCTGAGGCTCTTGAGCAGTCCTCAAACATCTCCCAACACACAGAAAGCCCGGTAAAAATCAATTCCCTGGTACACAATTTGAGACCTTTAATGGTAAGGTCGGCTTTGCTCATCTATTCCCAAAGTGTAGGAATTTACACATTCGAATTTACAATGTCCAAAGACCCAATTCACATAAGGACCTTATAGGAAACCTATGGCATAAAATTTTAATCAGTAAGAAAATAAAACTAGAATTCGTTTCTCTTCTCTTTCTTTCCTCATCTCCACGTGTAACGACCTGTTTTGCTTTCAATGCACTATATTTTAGAATTATCGGCAAGCCAGCGTTTCATCCATCCTACGTTTTATGACATAGTGTTCCCTGATGCTTTAATTGCATATACCACCATGTGCTCCTCCTCATATAATGCACCAAACCTCCATACCCATTATCCAGTTCCCTCTGTATGGCATATCTTATTCTCCTGTAACCCTCAGCTTGGTCCCCAAAGTCCTGAGTCTCTCCTGGTGCATCTCCCTATCTGACTTCTTTTCCTTCCGTTTTCCCTTCCTACTACTCATGTCCATGGTATTCCTCATAATCCACATGTTAGTTAGTTAGTTAGAATATTTCCCTTGGTCTGCTTGCATTTTCATTTGGAATTCATCTTCTTTATCATCAACTTCATAATAATCTTTATCCTTCATCCCTTAAAAGGGTATCTCAGCTCCTTCCACAGTGATGCTAGAGGGGGCATGGCAGGCCATTGATGTTGGCCATTCATTTTCATCCGAATAAAGAGAGTTGCTCAACATGGCTCTCCCCATGACTATGGCATGTAGCATTAACTAATGATGACAAGGAGTGCTGACCAGGGCTCTTTCTTTAGGGGTAGCGATCATTCAGATCTTCACTCTCCAAGAAGCTTTGTAACCGTGCTTAAGGTAATGGGAGGTTGACAAAGCCTTCTTCCCTTGGGCCTGGTATTTAAGGACACTAGCAGTAAGGACACGGACAGCACAACGCATCCCTGCCCTGGCAATTTTCCTGGAATTGTGACTTTCCTTCCCTTCTGCCTTCTCTCACCTTCCAAGCTAAACAAGCACCAAAGGCAGACCTTACACCTGAGAAACCATAGGGAATAGAAGCTAAGAATGTACCATCTCACCCAAGATCATCGAAGCTCCCGGAGACATATTTGTAACCAAGTTGATGTGCTGTTGATTGAGATCTCTAGAAATTGCGATGGAAATAGGAACACCTTGCTCTCTCTAAGAAATGTTGGTCTAAAGAATGATAAACAGAACATCGTTTTCTTTTCTCTTTGTACAGAAAAGTGAAGTGGGAAAGAAACAGAACAGACCACCTTAGTTCATGATTAGGCTAACATGGCCCTTTCTTGTTCTTTCCCAAGTCATTCTACTTAAAGCCATAGGACTCATATGTCATGAGAATGGGATTGCTGCTTCAGTGAAGTCAGCTTCTGTGACGTCACAAATCTCTGAGGTCCTAGAAACCACTCCTCACCAAACCACGCCTCATCACTTCACCTGGCTGGAGTAGTTCTGGGTCAGCCAGGAGTATCAAAATCACTCCAATCTGCTGGAGCCGCCTGGGTATTTCCCCAAGACAGTTTGTGAAGCGATTTGGGATCACCTTCTCCATGGCCGAATTGGTAGTCTTTCACTGTGACTGTCACCACCACCTCCCTGGAAAGCCGAGAAGGGCAAGAATCCACAATTCCATCTTACCGACATAAGGTCAAGAAAGAGTCAGGAGACAAGATGGGATTGGGAGGGAGACAAACCATAAATGACTCTTAATCTCACAAAACAAACTGGGGGTTGCTGGGGGGAGGTGGGATTGGGAGAGGGGGAGCGGGCTATGGACATTGGGGAGGGGAGGCGAACCATAAGAGACTATGGACTCTGAAAAACAACCTGAGGGTTTTGAAGGGTCAGGGGTGGGAGGTTGGGGGAACAGGTGGTGGGTGATGGGGAGGGCACGTTTTGCATGGAGCACTGGGTGTTGTGCAAAAAGAATGAATACTGTTACGCTGAAAAAATAAATAAATAAATAAAAAGGGGAAAAAAAAAAAGAAAGAGTCAGGAGTACAAGCAGCCTCACACGGGGAAATCCACGCCAAATACATGTTCATGGTCCTCAACCCTATCAGGATGCTTCTGACCAGGAAAAGTACCCCCCCGCCCTCTGAGGAAGTCTAAGAGGTAACACCCACAACCATACCAAATACATATCTTGAGTCTTCAATAATGAGGACACGAGTACCTCTTGCATCTCCAGAAACCGTGCCATAAAAGCCACCCCATTTTCCCAGCTGACCAAACATTAAAGGCAGACCCTAAACCCTGGAAGCTTAGGCCCAAGATGGACTCATCTGTTTGGAGCTCACAGGAGCAAGCACGGAGCATGATGGAAGAGAACCAATCCCCATGGGAAGCCATCGGAAAAGGCTTTCGGGCCAGTTTCAGGAATACAACCTGAATCTACAAAAAGTCTCTATCTTCTCTGTTTTTGAAACACGCATTGTCTTATCTAACCTGAGGGTAATTTCTTTAGGAAGAAGAGCTCATGGAGTGCCCAAGGGCTGGCACTTGAGAGAGTCTCGGGTGTGTGTGACATGCCCTCTGGGGTTGTGTTGTGGCTGTCCACTCTCCTGTGGGCTCGTCCTCTGCAGAGGCTCTCCTTGCCTTCCATTCACAGTGTGTGGTGTCTGTGCCAACTATGGTGAGGTTAAGCTTCGTGGGTCTGGTGTGCCTGGAAACGGGAATTTCAACCCACTCCAAAAAATTTAAGGCTGCTGAATTCTGTGGCTAGGTGAGAGGATGTGGCCAGGGCATTCTTCTTGTCCCCTGCAGGATTTTCTGTTCTCCTGGGATAAGCAACTTGGCCTTAAGAAGGCCGTCCCAATAGTGTTCCATGTTTGGGAATCCGTGATTGCAGGTGGGCAGCCAATGTCCTCACCTTCCTGCCTGTGGCCACTTCTCAGTCTTGATGCTGGCGGTCATAGAGCCCAAGTTACTTTGGTGCCCATCGAGGCATCTCCACCAACACTGCCCATCAGGAATGCACAGAAAGAAATAAGAATCGTACCACAGTGTCAACAGGTATTGTCTCTGATCATGGTTTCCAGGCTGTCTGCACCTGGTTGCTTGCTGGTGTCCTCTCCAGGAGATACAGAATTTTATCTGGAGAATATGTCGGCAAAGCATTCTGATCTGGAATCGCCAGGCCTAAAGGACCTTGTGTTGCAAGAACTCGTGTCCTTCAGACACTCTCCATTTCTCCACCAACAGCAATGGGTCAGCATTCAAATGGTGGATTCTAAGTGTCCTCCTCTCCAATAGGCCTTTGTCTTTGGCCAGGGCTCCCTACCCTCTAAGGCACCAACCGTCCAACTCTTCCATAAGCCCTGTCTACACCCTTCTCCCATGGTCTCTGTGACTTCTTATCTCTTTCACTGTGGAGTGTGATTTCTAGGCTTCAGGTCCATTTATGCCATGTTTCCTGGTTGTGCTGTTGGCTTAAAAGAAGCCTGGATTTCCTGGACAATTCTACCATCTCCCTTTCCTCCAAAGGCACTGTGGACCCTTACAGAGCCATAAGAACGAAGGCATTCTTGCTCCTTGTGACATGTGGCAGAAAGAAGAGAGCATTGGGCTGTGTCATATCTGTTAGTCATAGAAAGACAACTATCATACGATATCACTCACTCATGGAAGTGAAGAAAAGTGGGAAAAAGCAAGAAAAAGGGAGAGGCAATGAGACTCGAACCAGGCACCCAAAATTTGGTGTTGGTTCCAGGCAGGCCAGTCAGAATCTGCCTTTCTAAAAGTGGATCAAATGGGACATTCAATGCCGGAAATGTGGCTGAACGGGATGTAACGTGAGTTTCCACTGTGTTTGTAGGTGAATTGTGATCTGGAATAGAGCAACTTCATATCTCTTAAAATATCATTTTAAATGATATCTCTTAAAATGTCATTTTTAGCGTTTGGTACAACACACACACACACACACACACACACACACACACACACACACACTCTTAAAATTGTCCCACAGAAGTTAGGGAGCTTGTGAGGAATAGCACTCATGGAAGCAAAATTCATAGAAAATACCATAAAAAAACAAAAGCTTCGAGAATCAAAGTAACAAACCATCCAAACTCGATAAGTTAACTCTTTACCTATCAAGAATTAATGCAGAGTTTCACTCTCCATGAAGGCTTTGCAAACGTGTTTAAGGTAATTTCAGGTAGAGTGAGCCTTTGCCCCTTAGCACTGGTGTTTCAGGATACTAGCAATTAAGGACACGGACAGCACAACGCATCCCTACCCTGTCAATTTTCCTGGAAATGTGACTTTCCTTCCCTCCTTACTTCACTCACTTTCAAAACTAACCAAGCACCAAAGACAGACCTTACACCTGAGAAACCATAGGGAACAGAATCTAAGAATGGACCCTCTCACCCAAGGATATCCAACCTCCCAGAGACCTAATGGTAGCCAAAAGGCCTCAATGTTGATTGAGATATCTAGAAATTGCAATGGAAATAGGAACACCTGGCTCTCTCTGGATAAATGTTGGTGTAAAGAATGGTAGACAGAATATCGTTTTCGTTTCTCTTTGTATAGAAAAGGGAAGTGGGAAAGAAACAGAAAAGTACAACTGAGTTCATGATCAGGCTAACAGGGCTCTTTCTTGTTTCTTCCCAGGTCTTTCTATTTAAAGACATAGGACTCTTATGTCATGAGAATGGGATTGCTGCTTCAGTGAAGTCAGCTTCTGTGATGGCACAAAACTCTGAGGTCCCTGAAACTACTCCTTACCAAAACTCACCTCAGAACTTCACCTGGCATTCTCCTGTGGGCTCTTCCTCTGCAGAAGCTCTCCTTGCCTTCCAGTCAGAGGGTTTGGTGTCTGGGCCAAATATGATGTGCCTGTGAAATGTGACTTTCAACCCACTCCACAAAACTTAAGGCCTGCTGAATTCTGTGGCCCGGTGAAAGGATGTGGGCAGGGCTTTCCTCTAGTCCCCTGCAGGATTGTCTGTTCTCCTGGACTGAGCTACGTGGCCTGAAGAAGGCAGTCCCCACAGTGTTCCAGGTTTAACAATCCGTGAAGGCAGGTTGGGCAGCTAATGTTGTAACCGTCCTGCCTGTGGCCACTTTTCAGTCTTGAGCCCTGTCTACACCCTTCTCCCATGGTCTCTGTGACTTCTCTCTTTCGCTGTGGAGTGTGATTTCTAGGCTTCAGGTATATTTATGCCATGTTTGCATTGATGTGGTCATCTTCTGGGTGCTCAGATGGCTGAAGACAAGCCTGAGATCACAGACACTGCTACCATCTCCCTCTCTTCCAGATTCACTGCTGACTCTTATGGAGCCATAAGCAAGAAGGCATTCTTGTTCCTTGTGACATGTGGCAGAAAGGGAGAGAGCATTGGGCTGTGTCATATATGTCAGTCACAGAAAGACAACAACCATACGATTTCACTCACTCATAGAAATAAAGAAACATGAGAAAAAGCAAGAAAAAGGAACAGGCAATTAGACTCTAACCAGGCACACATTATTTGGTGTTTCTTCCAGGCAGGCTAGTCAGAATCTTCGAATCTAAAAGTGGATCAAATGGGACATTCCATGCAGGAAATATGGCGAAACCGGATGTAACGTGAGTTTCCACTGTGTTTGAAGGTAAATTGTGATCTGGAATAGAGCAGCTTCATGTCTCTTAAAATATCATTTTTAGCATTTTGTGAAACACACACACACACAAACACACACACACAAACACACACACACACTCTTAAAAGAGTCCCACAGAAGTTAGGTAGCAAGTGAGGAATAGAACTCAGGGAAGCAGAATTCAGAGAAAATACCATTAAAAAAAAAAAAAAAAGCTTAGAGAATGAAAGTAACAAACCGTCCAAACTGGATAAGTTAACTACTTACCTCTCAAGAATTAATTAATTAATTAATTAAACAACGTTACCTAAAAGTCCCGTACACAGAAGACTGCCAGCAAATCCAATACCGGAGAGAAAAGGACAAATTCCAAGACACATCCGCACTTCCGTGACAAGATCATGAGTCATACATATCTGATGTCTCAGGTAATGACTTTTGAAGCGGCTTATGAGGCTCTTGAAGCAGTCCTCAAACATCTCCCAACACACAGAAAGCCCGGTAAAAATCAATTCCCTTGTCCACAATTTGAGAAATTTAATGGTAAGTTCGGCTTTGCTCATCTATTTCCATAATGTAGGAAGAGGGAAGACTCGAATTTACAATGTCCAAAGACCCAATTCACATAAGGACCTTATAGGAATCCATTGGCATACAATTTTAATCTGTAAGATAATAAAACTAGAATTCGTTTCTCTACTCTTTCTTTCTTCATCTCCACGTGAAGCGACCTGTTTTGCTTTCAATTCACTATATTTTCTAATTATCGGCAAGCCAGCGTTTCATCCATTCTACTTTTTTTGACATAGTGTTCCCTGATGCTTTAATTGCACATACCACCATGTGCTCCTCCTCATATAATGCTACAAAACCTCCATACCCATTATCCAGTTCCCTCTTTGTTGCATATCTTATCTTCCTGTAACCCTCAGCTTGGTCCCCAAAGTGCTGAGTCTCTCCTGGTGCGTCCCTGTCTGACTTCTCCTTCCGTTTTCTCTTCCTACTACTCATGTCCATGGTATTCCTCATAAGCCACATATTAGTTAACACGTAGAATATTTCCCTTGGTCTGCTTGCATTTACATTTGGAATTCATCTTCTTTATCATCATCTTCATAATAATCTTTATCCTTTAGCCCTTAAAAGGGTATCTCGGCTCCTTCCACAGTGATGCTAGAGGGGGCATGGCAGGCCATCGATTTTGGCCGTTCATTTACATCCGAATAAAGAGAGTTGCTCAACATGGCTCTCACCATAACTATGGCATGTAGTATTAACTAATGATGACAAGGAGTGCTGACCAGGGCTCTTTCTTTAGGGGTAGCAATCATTCAGATCTTCACTCTCCAAGAAGCTTTTGTAACCGTGTTTAAGGTAATGGGAGGTTGACAAAGCCTTCATCCCTTGGGCCTGATATTTAAGGACACTAGCAGTAAGGACACGGACAGCAAAATGCATCCCTTCCCTGGCAGTTTCCTGGAATTGTGACTTTCCTTCCCTTCTGCCTTCTCTCACCTTCCAAGCTAAACAAGCACCAAAGGCAGACCTTACACCTGAGAAACCATAGGGAATAGAAGCTAAGAATGTACCATCTTACCCAAGGTCATCGAAGCTCCCAGAGACATATTTGTACCCAAGAGGCTGTGCTGTTGATTGAGATCTCTAGAAATTGCGATGGAAATAGGAACACATTGCTCTCTCTAAGAAATGTTGGTCTAAAGAATGGTATACAGAACATCGTTTTCTTTTCTCTTTGTACAGAAAAGGGAAGTGGGAAAGAAACAGAACAGACCACCTTAGTTCATGATTAGGCTAACATGGCTCTTTCTTGTTCCTTCCCAAGTCATTCTACTTAAAGCCATAGGACTCATATGTCATGAGAATGGGATTGCTGCTTCAGTGAGTCAGCTTCTGTGATGTCACAAATCTCTGAGGTCCTAGAAACCACTCCTCACCACCCAAGCCTCATCATCCACCTGGCTGGAGTAGTTCTGGGTCAGCCAAGAGTATCAAAATCACTCCAAACCGCTGGAGCCGCCTGGGTGTTTCCCCTAGACAGTTTGTGAAGTGATTTGGAGTCACCTTCTCCATGGCTGAATTGGTAGTCTTTGACCATGACTGTCACCACCACCCCCCTGGAATCCTGAGAAGGGCAAGCATCCACAATTCCATCTTACACACATAAGGTCAAGAAAGAGACAGGAGTACAAGCAGCCTCACACGGGGAAATCCACGCCAAATACATGTTCATGGTCCTCATACCCTATCAGGATGCTTCTGACCAGGAAAAGTGCCCCCCGCCCTCTGAGGAAGTCTAAGAGGTAACACCCACAACCATACCAAATACATATCTTGAGTCTTCAATAATGAGGACACGAGTACCTCTTGCATCTCCAGTAATCGTTCCATAAATGCCTCCCCATTTTCCCAGCTGACCAAACATTAAAGGCAGACCCTAAACCCTGGAAGCTTAGGCCCAGGATGGACTCATCTGTTTGGAGCTCACAGAAGCAAGCACGGAGCATGATGGAAGAGAACCAATCCCCATGGGAAGCCATCGGAAAAGGCTTTCGGGCCAGTTTCAGGAATACAAACTGAATCTACAAAAGGTCTCTGTCTTCTCTGTATTCGAAACGCTCATTCTCTTATCTACCCTGAAGCTAATTTCTTTAGGAAGAAGAGCTCATGGAGTGCCCAAGGGCTGGCACTTGAGAGAGTCTCGGGTGTGTGTGACATGCCCTCTGGGGTTGTGTTGTGGCTGTCCACTCTCCTGTTTGCTCATCCTCTGCAGAGGCTCTCCTTGCCTTCCATTCACAGTGTGTGGTGTCTGTGCCAACTATGGTGAGGTTAAGCTTCGTGGGTCTGGTGTGCCTGGAAACGGGAATTTCAACCCACTCCAAAAAATTTAAGGCCGCTGAATTCTGTGGCTAGGTGAGAGGATGTGGCCAGGGCATTCTTCTTGTCCCCTGCAGGATTTTCTGTTCTCCTGGGATAAGCAACTTGGCCTTAAGAAGGACGTCCCAATAGTGTTCCATGTTTGGGAATCCGTGATTGCTGGTGGGCAGCCAATGTCCTCACCTTCCTGCCTGTGGCCACTTCTCAGTCTTGATGCTGGCGGTCGTAGAGCCCAAGTTACTTTGGTGCCCATCGAGGCATCTCCACCAACACTGCCCATCAGAAATGCACAGAAAGAATTAAGAATCGTACCACGGTGTCAACAGGTATTGTCTCTGATCATGGTTTCCAGGCTGTCTGCACCTGGTTGCTTGCTGGTGTCCTCTTCAGGAGATACAGAATGCTATCTGGAGTCTATGTTTTCAAATCAGGTTCATCTGGAATCGCCAGTCCTCAAGAAACTTGTGTTGCAAGAACTCGTGTCCTTCAGACACTCTCTGTTCCTCCTGCACAGGAATGGGTCAGATTTCAAATGGTGGGTTCTAAGTGGGCTCCTCTCCAATAGGCCTTTGCCTTTGGCCAGGGCTCCCTGCCCTCTAAAGCATCAACCATCCAACTCTCCCATAAGCCCTGCCGACACCCTTCTGCCATGGTCTCTGTGACTTCTTCTCTCTTTCGCTGTGGAGTGTGATTTCTAGGCTTCAGGTCCGTTTATGCCTTTTTTGCATTGATGTGGTCATCTTCTGGTGGTGCTGATGACTAAAGACAAGCCTGGAGTTCCTAGACACTTCTACCATCTCCCTTTGCTCCAAATGCACTGCGGACCCTTATGGAGCCATAAGCACGAAGGCATTCTTGCTCCTTGTGACAATGGCAGAAAGGAGAGAGCATTGGGCTCTGTCATATCTGTCAGTCACAGAAAGACAACTACCATACGATTTCACTCACTCATGGAAATAAAGAAACATGGGAAAAAGCAAGAAAAAGGGACAGGCAATGAGACTCTAACCAGGCACACAAAATTTGTTGTTTGTTCCAGGCAGGCTAGTCAGAAGCTGCTTTTCTAAAAGTGGATCAAATGGAACATTCAATGCAGGAAATGTGGCTGAACGGGATGTAACGTGAATTTCCACTGTGTTTGTAGATGAATTGTGGTCTGGAATAGAGCAGCTTCATATCTCTTAAAATATCATTTTTAGCGTTTTGTGAAACACACACACACACACACACACACACACACACACTCTTAAAATGGTCCCACAGAAGTTAGGGATTAAGTGGGAAATTTCACTCATGGAAACAAAATTCAGAGAAAATACCATAAAAAACAAAAGCTTAGATAATCAAATAATCAAACCGTTGAAACTGGATAAGTTAACTCCTTTCCTATCAAGCATTAATTATTAATTCGTTAATTAATTAATTAATAAACAACCTTACTTAAAAGACCCCTACACAGAGTCTGCCAGGAAATCCAATACCGGAGAGAAAAGGATAAATTCCAAGACACCTAAGCACTACTATGACAAGAACATGAGTCATACATATCTGACGTCTCAGGTAATGACTTTTGAAGCAGCTCTGAGGCTTTTGAAGCAGTCCTGAAACATCTCCCAACAGAGAAAGCCAGTTTCAAATCAATTCCCTGGTCAACAATTTGAGATATTTAATGTTAATGTCAGCTTTTCTCATCTATTCCCAAAATGTAGGAAGAGGGAAGACTCTAATTTACAATGTCCAAAGATCCAATTCACATAAGGACCTTATAGGAAACCAATTGCATTCCATTTTAATCAGTAAGATAATAAAACGAGAATTCATTTCTCTTCTCTTTCTTTCTTTGTCTCCATGTGAAACGGCCTGTTTAGCTCTATTCACTATTTTTTTCTTTTATACAGCCAGCCAGCCTTTCATCCATACTACGTTTTTTGACACAGTGTTCCCTGATTCTTTAATTGCATATACCACCAAGGGCTCATCCTCATATAATGCCACACCACCTCCATACCCATTAACCAGTTCCCTCTTTATGGCATGTCTTATACTCCTGTAACCCTAACCTTGGTCCCCAAAGTCCTGAGTGTCTCCTGGTGCATCTCCATGTCTGACTTCTTCTCCTTCCAATTTCCCTTAGTACTACTCATGTCCATGGTATTCCTCATGGGTCACATAGGAGTGAAGCCATAGGATATTTCCCTTGGTCTGCTTGCATTTTTATTTGGAAATCATCTTCTTTATCTTCATCTTTACAATCATCTTTATCCACTAGCCTTTAAAAGGATATCACGGCTCCTTCCACAGTGATGCTAGAGTGGGCATGGCAGGCCATCGATGTTGGCCGTTCATTTTCATCTGAATAAAGAGAGTTCTCAACATGGCTCTCCCCATGACTATGGCATGTAGCTTTAACTAATGATGACAATGAGTGCTGCCCACAGCTCTTTCTTTTTTTTTATAAACATATAATGTATTTATATTACATTATAATATCACCAGGTTTACACACCTGTAAATAACCAGGTCTATACACTTCAAAGCCCTTGCGATAGCACATAACCTCCCCAATGTCCATAACCACCAGCCCCCTCTCCCAATCCCACCTCCCCCCAGCAACCCCCAGTTTGTTTTGTGTGTTAACACTCATTTATGGTATGTCTCCCTCCCAATCCCATCTTGTTTAATTTATTCTTCTCCTGTCCCCCTAACACCCCATGTTGCTTCTCCATGTCCTCATATCAGGGAGATCATATGATAGTTGTCTTTCTCTGATTGACTTATTTTACTAAGCATGATACCCTCTAGTTCCATCCGTGTCATCGCAAATGGCAAGATTTCACTTCTTTTGATGGCTGCATAGTATTCCATTGTGTATATATACCACATCTTCTTTATCCATTCATATGTTGATGGACATCTAGGTTCTTTCCATAGTCTGGCTATTGTAGACATTTCTGATATAAACATTCGGGTACACGTGCCCCTTCAGATAACTGCGTTTGTATCTTTAGGGTAAATACCCAGTAGCGCAATTGCTGGGTCATAGGGTAGTTCTATTTTCAACATCTTGAGGAACCTCCATGCTGTTTTCCAGAGTGGTTGCACCAGCTTGCATCCCACCAAGAGTGGAGGAGTGTTCCCCTTTCTCTGCATCCTAGCCAGCATCTGTCATTTCCTGACTTGTTCATTTTAGCCTTTCTGACTGGTGTGAGGTGGTAACTCATTGTGGTTTTGATTTGTATTTCCCTGATGCCGAGTGACGTGGAGCACTTTTTCATGTGTCTGTTGGCCATCTGGATGTCTTCTTTGCAGAAATGTCTGTTCATGTCCTCTGCCCATTTCTTGATTGGATTGTTTGTTCTTTGGGTGTTGAGATTGTTATGTTCCTTATAGATTTTGTACACTAGCCCTTTATCTGATATGTCGTTTGCAAATATCTTCTCCCATTCTGTCAGTTGTCTTTTGGTTTTGTTAACTGTTTCCTTTGCTGTGCAAAAGCTTTTGATCTTGATGAAATCCCAACAGTTCATTTTTGCCTTTGCTTCCCTTTCCTTTGCTGATGTTCCTAGGAAGATGTTGCTGTGGCTGAGGTCGAATATTTTGATGCATACATTCTCCTCAAGGATTTTGATGGATTCCTTTCTCACATTGAGGTCCTTTATCCATTTTGATTCTATTTTCCTGTGTGATGTAAGGAAGTGGTCCAATTTCATTTTTCTGCATGTGGCTGTCCAATTTTCTCAGCACCATTTATTGAAGAGGTTGTCTTTTTTCCATTGGACATTCTTTCCTGCTTTGTTGAAGATTAGTTGACTATAGAGTTGAGAGTCTATTTCTGGGATCTCTATTCTGTTCCGTTGATCTATGTGTGTGTTTTTGTGTCAATACCATGCTGTTTTGATGATGACAGCTTTGTAATAGAGCTTGAAGTCCGGAATTGTGATGGTGCCAACTTTGGCTTTCTTTTTCAAAATTCCTTTTGCTATTCGAGGTCTTTTCTGGTTCCATATAAATTTTAGGATTATTTGTTCCCTTTCTTTGAAAAAATGGATGGTATTTTGATAGGGATTGCATTAAACGTGTAGATTGCTTTAGGTAGCATAGACATTTTCACAATATTTATTCTTCCAATCCAGGAGCATGGAACATTTTTCCATTTGTTTGTGTCTTCCTCATTTTCTTTCATGAGTACTTTATCGTTTCCTGCGTATAGATTCTTAGCATCTTTGGTTAGGTTTATTCCTAGGTATCTTATAGTTTTGGGTGCAATTGCAAATGGGATTGACTCCTTAGTTTCTCTTTCTTCTGTCTTGTTGTTGGTGTACAGAAATGCAACTGATTTCTGTGCATTGATTTTATATCCTGACACTTTACTGAATTCCTGTACAAGTTCTAGCAGTTTTGGAGTGGAGTCTTTTGGATTTTCCACATATAGTATCATATCATCTGCAAAGAGTGATAGTTTGACTTCTTCTTTGCCAATTTGGATGCCTTTAATCTCCTTTTGTTGTCTGATTGCTGAGGGTAGGACTTCTAGTACTATGTTGAATAGCAGTGGTGATAATGGACATCCCTGCCGTGTTCCTGACCTTAGCAGAAAGCTTTCAGTTTTTCTCCATTGAGAATGATATTTGCGGTGGGTTTTTCACAGATGTCTTTGATAATATTGAGGTATGTGCCCTCTATCCCTACACTTTGAAGAGTTTTGATCAGGAAGGGATGCTGTACTTTGTCAAATGCTTTTTCAGCATCTATTGAGAGTATCATATGGCTCTTGTTCTTTGTTTTATTAATGTGTTGTATCATATTGTTTTATTTGCGAATGTTGAACCAACCCTGCAGCCCTGGAATAAATCCCACTTGATCGTGGTGCATAATCCTTTTAATGTACTGTTGAATCCTATTGGCTAGTATTTTGGTGAGAATTTTTGCATCTGTGTTCCTCAAGGATATTGGTCTGTAGTTCTCTTTTTTGGTGGGATCCTTGTCTGGTTTTGGGATCAAGGTGATGCTGGCCTCATAAAATGAGTTTGGAAGTTTTCCTTCCATTTCTATTTTTTTGGAACAGTTTCAGGAGAAGAGGAATTCGTTCTTCTTTAAATGTTTGGTAGAATTCCCCTGGGAAGCCATCTGGCCCTGGGATTTTGTTTGTTTGGAGATTTTTGATGACTGTTTCAATCTCCTTACTGGTTATGGGCCCGTTCAGCTTTTCTATTTCTTCCTGGTTCAGTTTTGGTAGTTTATATGTCTCTAGGAATGCATCCATTTCTTCCAGATTGTCAGATTTGTTGGCGTAGAGTTGCTCCTAGTATGTTCTTTTAATTTTCTGTATTTCTTTGGTGTTAGTTGTGATCTCTCCTCTTTCATTCATGATTTTATTGATTTGGGTCCTTTCTCTTTTCTTTTTGATAAGTCTGGCCAGGGGGTTACCAATCTTATTGATTCTTTCAAAGAACCAGCTCTTAGTTTCATTGATTTTTTCTATTGTTTTTTTTGTTTCTATTTCATAGATTTCTGCTCTGATCTATATGAATTCTCTTCTCCTGCTGGGTTTAGGGTTTCTTTCCTGTTTTTTTCTCCAGCTCCTTTATGTTTAGGGTTAGGTTGTGTACTTGAGACCTTTCTTATTTTTTGAGAAAGGCTTTTACCGCTATATATTTTCCTCTCAGGACTGCCTTTGCGGTGTCCCACAGATTTAGAACCATTGTGTTTTTATTATCATTTGTTTCCATGAAATTTTTCAATTCTTCTTTAATTTCCTGGTTGACCCATTCATTCTTTAGAAGGATGCAGTTTAGTCTCCATGTATTTGGGTTCTTTCCAGGTTTCCTCTTGTGATTGAGTTCTAGCTTCAGAGCATTGTGGTCTGAAAATATGCAGGGAATGATCCCAATATTTTGATACTGGATGAAACCTGATTTATGACCCAGGATGTGATCTATTCTGGAGAATGTTCCATGTGCACTAGAGAAGAATGTGGATTCTGTTGCTTTGGGATGAAATGTTCTGAATATATCTGTGATGTCCATCTGATCCAGTGTGTCATTTAAGGCCTTTATTTCCTTGTTGATCTTTTTCTTGGGTGATCTGTCCATTTCAGTCAGGGGGGTGTTAAAGTCCCCTACTATTATTGTATTATTATTGATGTGTTTCTTTGATTTTGTTATTAATTGGTTGATATAGTTGGCTGCTCCCACGTTAGGGGCATAGATATTTAAAATTGTTAGATCTTCTTGTTGGACAGACCCTTTGAGTAGGATATAGTGTCCTTCCTCATCTCTTATTATAGTCTTTGGCTTAAAATCTAATTGATCTGATATAAGGATTGCCACCCCAGCTTTCTTCTGATACCCATTAGCATGGTAAATTGTTTTCCACCCCCTCACTTTAAATCTGGAGGTGTCTTCACGTCTAAAATGAGTTTCTTGTAGGCAACATACTGATGGGTTTTGATTTTATATCCATTCTGATACCCTGTGTCTTTTGATTGGGGCATTTAGCCCATTAACATTCAGGGTAACTATTGAGAGATATGAATTTAGTGCCATTATTAGCCTGTAAGGTGACTGTTACTGTATATTGTCTCTGTACCTTTCTGATCTACTACTTTTAGGCTCTCTCTTTGTTTAGAGGGCCCCTTTCAATATTTCCTGGAGAGCTGGTTTGGTGTTTGCAAATTCTTTCAGTTTTTGTTTGTCCTGGAAGCTTTTTATCTCTCCTTCTATTTTCAATGATAGCCTAGCTGGATAGAGTATTCTTGGCTGTATGTTTTTCTTGTTCAGTGCTCTGAATGTATCATGCCAGCTCTTTCTGGCCTGCCAGGTCTCTGTGGATAAGTCTGCTGCCAATCTAATATTTTTACCATTGTATGTTATGGACTCCTTTCCCCAGGCTCCTTTCAGGATTTTCTCTTTGTCACTAAGACTTGTAAATTTTACTATTAGGTGACGGGGTGTGGACCTATTCTTTTTGCCTTTGAGGGGGTTCTCTGCATCTCCTGGATTTTTTTAAATATTATTTATTTATTTATTTGACAGAAGAGGTCACAGTAGGCAGAGAGGCAGGCAGAGAGAGAAGGAGAAACAGGCTCCCTATTGAGCAGAGAGCTTGATGTGGGGCTCGATCCCAGGACCATGAGATCATGACCTGAGCTGAAGGCAGAGGCTTAAACCGCTGAGACATCCAGGCGCCCCTCCCCTGGAATTTGATGCTTGTTCCCATTGCCATATTAGGGAAATTCTCTCTAATAATTCTCTCCAATAGACTTTCTGCTCCCCTCTCTCTTTCTTCTTCTTCTGGAATCCCAATTATTCTAATGTTGTTTCGTCTTATGGTGTCACTTATCTCTTGAATTCTCCTCTCTTGGTCCAGTAGCTGTTTGTCCCTCTTTTGCTCGGCTTCTTTATTCTCTGTCATTTGGTCTTCTATATCACTAATTCTTTCTTCTGCCACATTTATCCTAGCAGTGAGAGCCTCCATTTTTTATTGCACTTAATTAATAGCTTTTTTGATTTCTACTTGGTTAGATTTTAGTTCTTTAATTTCTCTGGAAAGGGCTTTTATATCTCCAGAGAGGGTTTCTCTAATATCATCCATGGCTTTTTCAAGCCCGTCTAGAACGTTCAGAATCGTCATTCTGAACTCTTGATCTGACATAGTAGCAATGTCTGTGTTGATTAGGTCCCTAGCCCTAGGTATTGCCTCTTGTTCTTTTGTTTGTGGTGATTTTTTCCGCCTTGTCCTTTTGTCCAGATAAGAGGATATGAAGGATCAAATAAAATACTAAAAGGGTGGGAAAGACCCCAGAAAAATGCGCTGTAATGAAATCAGAAGAGACCCCAAATTTTGAAGGGGGGAAGGGGATAAAAAGAGGTTCAGAAAAAAAAGAAAAAAATTAAAAGATAAAAGAAAGAAAGAAAAAATATAAAAAAGAAGGAAAAAATATATATTTAGATAAACTAGTCTAAAAACGTTAAAAAAGAAAAGGGCAAAAGTTTTAAAAAATTTAGCAGAAGAAGAAAAAAGAAAAAAAAATTGAAAAAAATAAAAAAAATTGAATCAACCACAAGACTAAAGAATCATGGGGAGAAAGACATGAGTTCCATGCTTTGCTTTCTCCTCCTCTGGAATTGCGCTGCTGTCTTAGGAATTGAACCTGCTTTCCTTGATAGATGAACTTCGTCCTGGCTGGATATTTTGTTGATCTTCTGGGAGAGGGGCCTGTTGTAGTGATTCTCAAATGTCTTTGCCTGAGGCGGGATTGCAACGCCCTTAACGGGGCCAGACTAAGTAATTAGCTCGGGTTCGCTTTAGGGAGATTCTGTTCCCAGAACGCTTTCTGTAGAGTTCTGGAGGACGGGAAAGAAAATGGCGGCCTCCCACTCTCTGGCCCAGAGGTGCCGAGAGCCCATGGCCCCACTCCTCAGTGCACCCCAGAGGACAGCATCCAATCACTAACGTATCCCCAGCCTCTAGCCGCACTCCAAGATCACCCAGCCCGTGACGAGTTCAAGGTAACCCCGAGCTGAGAGTTCAGTCCTTGGCTCTGTCTCTGTAGCTGGCTTCTCTGTTCTAATACCTGCAAGCTTGGCAACACTCTGACACCTCTGATCCTTCTGTGACCCTGCGGGACCTGGGGCCATGCTGTACTGCAAGGGTTTCACCCCAGTTTAGCCTCTGGAGCAATATCCCTCAGTGGAACAGACTTTTAAAATTCCTGATTTTGTACTCCATTGTTCCGCTGATTGCCGGGAGCCCCTCCCCACACAGTCTATCTTCCCATCGATTTAGATTCACTTCTCTGCCAATCCTACCTTTCAGAAAGTGGTTGATTTTCTGTTTCTAGAATTGCTGTTCTTCTTTTCTTCAAACTCCCTTTGGATTTGAAGGAGTTTGCAATGTTTACATAAGCTATTGAGCTGATCTCCTGCTACCTGATGTAGTCTCATCCTGCTACTTCTCGGCCATCTTGACTCCTCTCCCCAGGGCTCTTTCATTACAAGTAGCGAACATGCAGAGTTTCACTCACAAAAAGCCTTTGCATCCGTGTTTAAGGTAATGTCAGGTAGACCGAGACTTCATCCCTTAGGACTGGTGTTTCAAGATACTAGTAGATAAGGACATGGACAGCACAACGCATCCCAGCCCTGGCAATTTTCCTAGAATTGTGACTTTCCTTCCCTTCTTCCTTCACTTCCCATCCAGGCTAACCATCACCAAAGGCAGACCTTACACCAGAGAAATCATAGGGAACAGAAGCTAAGATTGGACCCTCTCACCAAAGGATATCCAACGTCCCAGAGACTTAATGGTAGTCAAGAGGCCTCACTGTTGATTGAGATCTCTAGAAATTGCAGTGGAAATAGGAAAACCTTGCTCTCTCTGGAAAAATGTTGGTCTAAAGAATGGTATAAAGAACATAAAAAACAAAAGCTAAGAGAATCAAAGTAACAAAACTTCCATACTGGATAAGTTAACTCCTTTCATATCAAGAACTAATTAATTAATTTTTAATTAAAATAATTAAAATTATTAAAATGAAAATAATTAAAAATAATTAATTAATTAATTAAACAAACTTACCTAAAAGACCCCTACACACAAGTGTGCAAGGAAACAAATACCGGAGACAAAAGGATAAATTCCAAGACTCATACGCACTAAAATGACAAGATCATGAGTCATACATATCTGACGTCAATGGTAAAAACGAAAGCTTTTGAAGCAGTCCTCAAGCATCTCCCAACACACAGAAAGTAAGGTTCAAATCAATTCAATGTTCAACAATTCGAGACATTTAATAATAATGTCGGGTTTCTTCATCTATTCCCAAAATGTAGGAAGAAGGAAGACTCTAATTTACAATGTCTAAAGACCCAATTCACATACGGACCTTATAGGAAACCAATTGCATACAATTTTAATCAGCAAGATAATAAAACGAGAATTCATTTCTATTTCCTTTTCATCTCCATGTGAAACGGCCTGTTTTGCTTCCTATTCACTTGTTTTCTTATATTCCGCAAGAGACCATTTCATCCATCCTATGTTTTGTGACAAGTGTGCCCTGATTCTTTAATTGCATATACCACCAAGTGCTCATCCTCATATAATGCCACACCACCTCCAAACCCATTATCCAGTCCCCTCTTTATGGCATGTCCTATCCTCCTGTAACCCTCAGCTTGGTCCCCAGAGCCTGAGTCTCTCCTGGTGTGTCTCCCTGTCTGACTCCTTCTCCTTTCATTTTCCCTTACTACGACTCATGTCCATGGTATTCCTCATGGGCCACATAGGAGTGAAGCCATAGGATATTTCCCTTGGTCTGCCTGCATTTTCATTTGGAAATCATCTTCTTTATCATCATCTTCATAATCATCTTTATCCACTAGCGCCCTTAAAAGGGTATCACCGCTCCTTCCACCGTGATGCTAGAGTGGGCATGGCAGGCCATCGATGTTGGCCGTTCATTTTCATCTGAATAAAGAGCGTTGCTCCTCATGGCTCTCCCCATGACTATGGCATATAGCATTAACTTATGATGACAAGGAGTGCTGACCAGGGCTCTTTCTTTCCGGGTAGCGATCATGCAGAGTTTCACTCTCCATGAAGCCTTTGCAATGGTGTTTAAGGTAATGGCAGGTAGACAGAGCCTTCATCACGTGGGCCTGGTGTTTCAGGACACTAGCAGATAAGGA
This sequence comes from Meles meles, assembly GCF_922984935.1. Taxonomy (NCBI): domain Eukaryota; kingdom Metazoa; phylum Chordata; class Mammalia; order Carnivora; family Mustelidae; genus Meles; species Meles meles. Next base: position 17,552,307 of record NC_060088.1, read on the forward strand.
CATGGACAGCACAACGCATCCCTGCCCTGGCAATTTTTTGGAATGGTGACTTTCCTTCCCTTCTTCCTTCCCTCACCTTCCAAGCTGAAGAAGCACCAAAGGCAGACTTTACACCCGAAAAACCATAGGGAACAGAAGCTAAGAATGGACCCTCTCACCCCAGGATATCCAACGTCCCAGAGACCTAATGGTAGCCAAGAGGCCTCGCTGTTGATTGAGATCTCTAGAAATTGCAGTGGAAAGAGGAACACCTTGCTTGCTCTGGAGAAATGTGGGCCTAAAGAATTTTATACAGAACATCGTTTTCTTTTCTCTTTGTATAGAAAGGGGAAGTAGGAAAGAAACAGAAAAGACCCCCTGAGTTCAGGATCAGGCTAACAGGGCTCTTTCTTGTTCCTTCCCAGGTCTTCCTCCTTAAAGCCATAGGACTCATATGTCATGAGATTGGGATTGCTGCTTCAGTGAAGTCAGCTTCTGTGATGTCACAAAGCTCTGAGGTCCTAGCAACCACTCCTCACCAATCCACGCCTCATCACTTCACCTGGCTGGAGTAGTTCTGGGTCAGCCAGGAGTATCCAAATCACTCCAATCCGCTGGAGCCGCCTGGGTATTTCCCCAAGACAGGGTGTGAAGGGATTTGGGGTCACCTTCTCCATGGCCAAATTTGTAGTCTTTGGCCGTAACTGTCACCACGACCCCTATGGACTCCTGAGAGGGGCAGGAACACACAATTCCATCTTACCCACGGAAGGTCAAGAAAGAGTCCGGAGTACAAGCAGCCTCACACGGGGAACTCCACGCCATACACATGGTCCTCACACCCTATCAGGATGCTGCCGACCATGAAAAGTGCCCCCCTCACTCCGAGGAAAGCTCCGAGTTAACACCGGCAACCATGCCAAAGACATGTCTGGAGTCTTCAAAGTGAGGACACGACTTCTTGCATCTCCAGAAATCGTGACAAAAATGCCTTGCAATTTTCCCAGCTGACCAAACATGAAAGGCAGACCCTACACCCTCGAAGCTTAGGCCCAGGACGGACTCATCTGTTTGGAGCTCACAGGAGCAAGCACGGAGCACGTTGGAAGAGAACCAATCCCCATGTGAAGCCTTCAGAAAAGGCTTTTGGGCCAGTTTCCGGAAGACAACGTGAATCCACAAAAGGTCTCTGTCTTCTTGGTATTCAAATCGCGCATTCTGTTATCTACCCAGAAGATAATTTCTTTAGGAAGAAGAGCTCATGGGGTGCCCAAGGGTTGGCACTTGAGAGAGTCTCACGTGTGTGTGACATGCCCCCTGGCGTTGTGTTGTGGCTGTCCACTCTCCTGTGTGCTCATCCTCTGCAGAGGCTCTCCTTGCCTTCCATTCAGAGTGTTTGGTATCTGGGCCAAATATGGGGTGCCTGTGAAACGTGACATTCAACCCACTCCACAAAACTTAAGGCCTGCTGAATTCTGTGGCCAGGTGAGAGGATGTGGGCAGGGCTTTCTTCTAGTCTCACGCAGGATTTTCGGTTCTCCTGCGACTAAGCAATGTGGCCTGAAGAAGTCAGGATTGGGAATCCGTGATTGCACTTTGGGCAGCTAATGTCCTCACCGTCCTGCCTGTGCCCACTTCTCATTCTTGATGCCGGTGTTCGTAGAGCCCAAGTATCTTTGGCGCCCATCGAGGCATCTCCACCAACACTGCACACATCACGAATGCACCCAAAGGAATACTAATCTTACCACGGTGTCAACACGTATTGTCTCTGATCATGTTTTCCAGGCTGTCTGCACGTGGTTGCTTGCTGGTGTCCTCTCCAGGAGATACACGGTGTTGTCTGGAGTCTATGTCTGCAAAGCATGCTCATTGGAATCCCTGGGCCTCAAGACCCTTGCATTGCAAGTACTCGTGTCCATCAGACACTCTCCTATTCTCCGCCAACAGCTATGGGTCAACATTAAAATTGTGGGTTCTAAGTGTGCTATTTCGCTTGGGCCTTTGTCTTGGCCATGGCTCCCTGACCTCTGAAGCACCAACCGTCCAATTCTCACAGAAGCACTGTCTAAATCCTTCTCCCATGGTCTCGGTGACTTCTTCTCTCTTTCGCTGTGCAGTGTGGTTTCCAGGCTTCAGGTCCATTTATGCCATGTTCACACTGATGTGGTCATGTTCTGGTTGGGCTGATGGCTGAAGACAGGCCTGGAGCTCCCAGACACGTCTACCATCTCCCTGTCCTCCAAAGGCGCTGTGGACTCTTATGGAGCCATAAGAAAAAGGCATTCTTGTTCCTTGTGACATGTGGCAGAAAGGGAGAGAGCACTGGGCTGTGTCACAATTGTCACAGAAAGACAACTACCATATGATTTCTCTCACTCATGTAAGTAAAGAAACATGGGAAAAAGCAAGAAAAAGGGACAGGCAGTGAGACTCTAACAAGGCACACAATATTTGGTGTTTGTTCCAGGCAGGCTAGTCAGAATCTGCCTTTCTAAAATTGGATCAAATGGGATATTCAATGCAGGAATTGTGGCCGAATGGGGTGGAACGTGAGTTTCCACTGTGTTTGAAGGTGTATTGTGATCTGGAATAGAGCAGCTTCATATCTCTTAAAATATCGTTTTAGCGTTTTGTACAACACCACACACACACACACACACACACACACACACACACACCCCACACACACTTAAAAGGGTCCGGCAGAAGTTAGGGAGCAAGTGAGGTATAACACTCATGGAAGGAAAATTCAGAGAATATACCATAAAAAACAAAGCTTAGAGAATCAAACTAACACCCCGTCCAAACTGGATAAGTTAATTCCTTACCTATAAGAATAGTTTAATTAATCAAACGACCTTACCTAAAAGACCCCTACACACAAGTATGGCAGCAAATCCAATACCGGAGAGAAAAGGATAAATTCCAAGACACATACCCACTACCATGACAAGATCATGAGTCGTACACATCTGACGTCCTAGCGAATGACATTTGAAGCAGCTTTTGAGGCTTTAGAAGGAGTCCTAAAAGATCTCCAAACACTCAGAAAGCCATGTCAAATCAAACCCCTGGTCCACAATTCGAGACATTTAATGGCAATGTCGGCTTTTCTCCTCTATTCCCAAAATGTAGGAAGAGGGAAGACTCTAATTTACAATGTCCAATGACCCAATTCACATAATAAGGTCCTTATAGGAAACCAATTGCATACAATTGTAATCAGTATGATAATAAAACGAGAATTCATTTCTCTTCTCTTTCTTTCATCACCTACATGTGAAGCGGCCTGTTTTGCTTTCTCTTCACTATTTTTTCTTATATTCGGCAAGCCAGTCTTTCATCCCTCCTACATTTTTTGACATAGTGTTCCCTGATTCTTTAATGGCATATACCACCAAGTTCTCATTCTCATATAATGCCACACCTCCTCCAAACCCATTATCCAGTTCCCTCTTTATGGCATGTCCTATCCTCCTGTAACCCTCAGCTTGGTCCCCAGAGCCTGAGTCTCTCCTGGTGTGTCTCCCTGTCTGACTCCTTCTCCTTTCATTTTCCCTTACTACGACTCATGTCCATGGTATTCCTCATGGGCCACATAGGAGTGAAGCCATAGGATATTTCCCTTGGTCTGCCTGCATTTTCATTTGGAAATCATCTTCTTTATCATCATCTTCATAATCATCTTTATCCACTAGCGCCCTTAAAAGGGTATCACCGCTCCTTCCACCGTGATGCTAGAGTGGGCATGGCAGGCCATCGATGTTGGCCGTTCATTTTCATCTGAATAAAGAGCGTTGCTCCTCATGGCTCTCCCCATGACTATGGCATATAGCATTAACTTATGATGACAAGGAGTGCTGACCAGGGCTCTTTCTTTCCGGGTAGCGATCATGCAGCATTTCACTCTCCATGAAGCCTTTGCAACGGTGTTTAAGGTAATGGCAGGTAGACAGAGCCTTCATCACGTGGGCCTGGTGTTTCAGGACACTAGCAGATAAGGACATGGACAGCACAACGCATCCCTGCCCTGGCAATTTTTTGGAATGGTGACTTTCCTTCCCTTCTTCCTTCCCTCACCTTCCAAGCTGAAGAAGCACCAAAGGCAGACTTTACACCCGAGAAACCATAGGGAACAGAAGCTAAGAATGGACCCTCTCACCCCAGGATATCGAAGATCCCAGAGTCATAATGGTACCCAAGATGCCGTGCTGTTGATTGAGATCGCTAGAAATTGCAGTGGAAATCAGAACACCTTGCTCTCTCTGGATAAATGTGAGTCTAAAGAATGGTATACAGAACATCGTTTTCTTTTCTCTTTGTATAGAAAGGGGAAGTGGGAAAGAAACAGAAAATACCCCCTGGGATCAGGATCAGGTTAACAGGGCTCTTTCTTGTTCCTTCCCAAGGCATTCTCCTTAAAGCCATAGGACTCATATGTCATGAGAATGGGATTGCTGCTTCAGTGAAGTCAGCTTCTGTGACGTCACAAAGCTCTGAGGTCCTAGAAACCACTCCTCACCAAACCACGCCTCATCACTTCCCCTGGCTTGAGTAGTTCTGGGTCAGCCAGGAGTATCCAAATCACTCCAATCCGCTGGAGCCACCTGGGTATTTCCCCAAGAGAGTGTTTGAAGCGATTTGGGGTCACCTTCTCCATGGCTGAATTTGTAGTCTTTGGCCGTGACTGTCACCACCACCCCTCTGGACTGCTGTGAAGGGCAAGAATCCACAATTCCATCTTACACACGGAAGGTCAAGAAAGAGTCAGGAGTACAAGCAGCCTCACACAGGGAACTGCACGCCAAACACATGTTCATGGTCCTCATACCTTATAGGATGCTGCTGACCAGGAAAAGTGCCCCCCGCCCTCCAAGAAGAGCTAAGAGGTAACACCCACAACCATACCAAATACATGTCTCGAGTCTTCAAGAATGAGGACACGAGTTCTTCTTGCATCTCCAGAAATCGTGCCATAAATGCCTTGAATTTTCCCAGCTGACCAAACATTAAAGGCATCCCCTACACCCTGGAAGCTTAGGCCCAGGATGGACTCATCTGTTTGGAGCTCACAGGAGCAAGCACGGAGCACGATGGAAGAGAACTAATCCCCATGGGAAGGCATTGGAAAAGGCTTTTGGGCCAGTTTCCGGAAGACAACGTGAATGTACAAAAGGTCTCTATCTTCTCTGTATTCGAAACATGCATTCTCTTATGTAGCCTGAAGCTAATTTCTTTAGGAAGAAGAGCTCATGGAGTGCCCAAGGGCTGGCACTTGAGAGAGTCTCGGGTGTGTGTGACATTCCCACTGGGGTTCTGTTGTGGCTGTCTACCCTCCTGTGGGCTCGTCCTCTGCAGAGGCTCTCCTTGCCTTCCATTCAGAGTGTGTGGTGTCTGTGCCAACTATGGTGAGGTTAAGCTTCGTGGGTCTGGTGTTCCTGGAAACGTGACTTTCAACCCACTCCAAAAAATTTAAGGCCTGCTGAATTCTGTGGCTAGGTAAGAGGATTTGGGCAGGACATTCTTCTTGTCCCCTGCAGGATTTTCTATTCTCTTGGGATGAGCAACTTGGCCTTGAGAAGGCCGTCCCAACAGTGTTCCATGTTTGGGAATCCGTGATGGTTGGTTGGGCAGCCAATGTCCTCACCTTCCTGCCTGTGGCCTCTTCTCAGTCTTGATGCTGTCGGTCGTAGAACCCAAGTTACTTTGGCGCCCATCAAGGCATCTCCACCAACACTGCCCATCAGGAATACACAGAAAGAAATAAGAATCATACCAAGGTGTCAACAGGTATTGTCTCTCATCATGGTTTCCAGGCTGTCTTCACCTAGTTGCTTGCTGGTGTCCTCTCCAGGAGATACAGAATGTTATCTGGAGACTATGTCGGCAAAGCATGCTGATCTGGAATTTCCAGGCCTCAAGAACCTTAGGTTGCAAGAACTCGTGTCCTTCAGACACTCTCCGTTTCTCCGCCAACAGCTATGGGTCAGCATTCAGATGGTGGGTTCTAAGTGTGCTCCTCTACAATGGGCCTTTTTCTTTGGCCAGGGCTCCCTACCCTCTAAAGCACCAACCGTCCATCTCTCCCATAAGCCCTGTCTACACCCTTCTCCCATGGTCTCTGTGACTTCTTCTCTCTTTCACTGTGGAGTGTGATTTCTAGGCTTCAGGTCCATTTATGCCATGTTTGCATTGATTTGGTCATCTTCTGGTTGTGCTGTTGGCTGAAGACAAGCCTGGAGTTCCTAGACACTTCTACCATCTCCTTTTCCTCCAAAGGCACTGTGGACACTTACGGAGCCATAAGCACGAAGGCATTCTTGCTCCTTGTGACAATGGCAGTAAGGAGAGAGCATTGGGCTGTGTCATATCTGTTAGTCATAGAAAGACAACTACTATACGATTTCACTCACTCATGGAAATAAAGAAACATGGGAAAAAGCAAGAAAAAGGGACAGGCAATGAGACTCTAACCAGGCACACAAAATTTGTTGTTTGTTCCAGGCAGGCTAGTCAGAATCTCCATTTCTAAAAGTGGATCAAATGGGACATTCAATAAAGGAAATGTGGCTGAACGGGATGTAATGTGAGTTTCGAAAGTGTTTGAAGATGAAATGTGATCTGAAATAGAGCAGATTCATATCTCTTAAAATATCATTTTTAGTGTTTTGTGAAACACACACACACTCACTCACAGACACACACACACACACACACACACACACACTCTCTCTCTTAAAAGACTCCACAGAAGTTAGGGAGCAAGAGAGGAAGACACTCACAGAAGCAAAATTCAGAGAAAATACCATAAAAAACAAAAGCTTAGAATATCGAAGTAAGAAACCGTTCAAACTGGATAAGGCAACTACTTACCTATCAAGAATTAATTAAGTAAGTAAGTAAGAAAGTAATAAGTAAATAAATCATTAATTAAACAACCTTACTTAAAAGACCTCTCCACGCAAGTCTTATAGCAAATCCAATCCTGGAGAAAAAAAGATAAATTCCAAACACATATGCACTAACATGACAAGATCAAGAGTCATACATACCTGACATCTCAGGTGTTGACAATAGCTTTTGAAGCTGTCTCAAACATGTCCAACACTCAGATATCCAGGTTCAAATCAATTCCCTGGTCCACAATTCGAGACATTTAATGGTAATGTCGGCTTTTCTCATCTATTCCCAAAATATAGGAAGAGGGAAGACTCTAATTTACCATGCCCGAAAACCCAATTCAAATAAGGACCGTATAGAAACCAATAGCATACAATGTAATCATCATGATAATAAAACTAGAATTCATTTCTCTTCTCTTTCTTTCTTCATCTCCATGTGAACGTCCTGTTTTGCTTTCTATTCACTATTTTTACTTGTATTCGGCAAGCCAGCCTTTCATCCATCCTACGTTTTTTGACATAGTGTTCCTATATTTAATTGCATATACCACCAAGTACACATCCTCATATAATGCCACACCACCTCCATAACCATTAACCAGTTCCCTCTTTATGGCAGGACTTATCATCCTGTAACCCACAGCTTGGTCCCCAAAGTACTGAGTCTCTCCCTGTGCGACAACCTGTCTCACTTCTTCTCTTTCCGTTTTCCTCTCTGGAGAGAGCAGCTTCATATCTCTTAAAATATCATTTTCAGCATTTTATGAAACACACACGCACACACACACACACTTAAAAGTGTCCCACAGAGGTTAGGGAGCAAGTGAGGAATAGAACTCATGGAAGCAAAATTCAGAGAAAATACCATAAAAAACAAAAGCTTAGAGAATCAAAGTAACAAACCATCCAAACTAGAAAAGTTAACTCCTTACCTATCAAGAATTAATTAAATAATTATTTAATAATTAAATAACCTTACCTAAAACACCTTACACACAAGTATGCCAGCATATCCAATACCGGAGAGAAAAGGATAAATTCCAAGATACATATGCTCTATGATGACAATATCAAGAGTCATACATATCTGACGTCTCAGGTTATGAATTTTGAAGCAGCTTTAGAGGGTTTTGAAGCAGTCTTCAAACATCTCCCAACACACAGAATGCCAGGTTCAAATCAAATACCTGGACCACATTTTGAGACATTTAATGGAAATGTCACAGTTTCTCATCAATTCCCAAATTGCTGGAAGAGGGAAATCTCTAATTTACAATGCCCAAAGACCCAAGTCAGATACGACCTTATAGGAAACAAATTGCATACCATTTTTATCAGTAAGATAATAAAACTAGAATTCACTTCTCTTCTCTTTCTTTCTTGATCTCCACATGTAAAGACCTGTTTTGCTTTCTATTTACTATATTTTCTTATATTTGACAAGCCAGCCTTTCATCCATCCTAAGTTTTTTGACATAGTGTTCCCTGATTCTTTAATGGCGTATACCACCAAGTGCTCATCTTCATATAATGCCACACTACCTCCAAACCCATTATCCAGTTCCCTCTTTATGGCATGACTTATTCTCCTGTAACCCTCAGCTTTGTCCCCAAATTCCTGAGTGTGTCCTGGTTCATCTCCCTGTCTGACTCCTTCTCCTTCCGTTTTCCCTTACTACTACTCATGTCCGTGGTATGCCTCATGGCCCACATAGGAGTGAAGCCATAGGATACTTCCCTTGGTCGGCTTGCATTTTCATTTGGAAATCATCTTCATTATTATCATCATCATAATCATCTTTATCCACCAGCCCGTGAAAGGGTATCTTGGCTCCTTCCACAGTGAAGCTAGAGTGGCCATGGCAGGCCATCGATGTTGGCCGTTCAATTTCATCTGAATAAAGAGCGTTGCTCAACATGGCTCTCCCCATGACTATCGCATGTAGCATTAACTAATGATGACAAGGAGTGCTGCCCAGGGCTCGCTCCTTAGGGATAGCAATCATGCAGAATTTCACTCTCCATGAAAATTTTGCAACGGTGTTAAAGGTAATGTCAGGTAGACAGAGCCTTCATCCTTTAGGACTGGTGTTTCAGGACACTAGCAGATAAGGACATGGACAGCACAATGCTTCCCTGCCCTGGCAATTTTCCTGGAATTGTGACTTTCCTTCCCTTCTTCCTTCCCTCCACTTCCAAGCTAACCAAGCCCCAAAGGCAGACCTTACACCTGAGAAACCATAGGGAAGAGAAACTAAGAATGGACCCTTCACCCAAGGATATCGAAGCTCCCAGAGTCATAATTGTACCCAAGATGTTGATTGAGATCGCTAGAAATTGCAGTGGAAATAGGAACACCTTGCTTGCTCTTGCGAAATGTGGGCCAAAAGAATGGTATACAAAACATCGTTTTCTTTTCTCTTTGTATAGAAAGGGGAAGTGGGAAAGAAACAGAAAAGACCACCTGAGATCATGATCAGGCTAACAGGGCTCTTTCCTTTCCTTCCCAGGAATTTCTACATGAAGCCATAGGACCCATGTGTCATGAGAATGGGATTGCTGCTTCAGTGAAGTCAGCTTCTGTGACGTCACAAAGTTCTGAGGTCCTAGCAACCACTCCTCACTAAACCATGCCTCATCACTTCACCTGGCTGGAGTAGTTCTGGGTCAGCCAGGAGTATCAAAATCACTCCAATCCGCTGGAGATGCCTGGGTATTTCCCCAAGACAGTGTGTGAAGCGATTTGGAGTCACCTTCTCCATGGCTAAATTGGTAGTCTTTGGCCGGGACTGTCACCACCACCCCTCTGGACTCCTGAGAGGGGCAAGATTCCACAATTCCATCTTACCAACGGAAGGTCAAGAAAGAGTCAGGAGTACAAGCAGCCTCACATGGGGAACTCCACGCCAAACACATATTCATGGTCCTCACACCTTTTGAGGATACTTCTGACCAGTAAAAGCGCCCCCAGCCCACCGAGGTAGAGCTCAGAGTTAACACCCGCAACCAAAGACATGTCTGGAATACCCTCAACAGTGAGGACACGAGTTCTTCTTGCATCTCCAGAAATCGTGCCATAAATGCCTCCCAATATTCCCAGCTCACCAAACATTAAAGGCAGACCTTACACACTAGAAGCTTAGGCCCAGGACAGACTCATCTGATTGGAGCTCACAGGAGCAAGCACGGAGATTGTTGGAAGAGAACCAATTCACATGGGAAGCCTCCGGAAAAGGCTTTTGGTCAAGTTTCAGGAATATAACATGAATCTACAAAAGGTCTCCGTCTTCTCTGTATTTGAAACCTGCCTTCTGTTATCTACCCTGAAGATAATTTCTTTAGGAAGTATAGCTCATGGAGTGCCCAAAGGCTGGCACTTGAGAGAGTCTCAGGTGTGTGTGACATGCGCTCTGGGGTTGTGTTGTGCCTATCCACTCTACTGTGGGTTCGTCTGCTGCAGAGGCTCTCCTTGCCTTCCATTCAGAGTGTGTGGTGTCTGGGCCAAATATGGTCAGGTTAAGCTTCGTATGTCTGGTGTGCCTATGAGGGTGACTTTCAACCCACTCCACAAAACTTAAGGCCTGCTGAATTCTGTGGCCAGGTGAGAGGATGTGGGCAGGGCTTTCTTCTAGTCCCCTGCAGGATTTCCTCTTTTCGTGGGACTAAGCAACGTGGCCTGAAGAAGACAGTCCCAACAGTTTTCCAGGTATGGGAATCCGTGATTGCAGGTTGGGCAGCTAATGTCCTCACTGTCCTGCCTGTGACCACATCTCAGTCTTGATGTTGGCGGTCGTAGCGCCCAAGTTCTTTGGCGCCCATCGAGGCACCTCCACCAAAACTGCCCATCACCAATGCACACAAAGAAATAATTATCTTACCATGGTGTCAACAGTTATTGTCTCTGATCATGGTTTCCAGGCTGTCTGCACCTGGTTGCTTGCTGGTGTCCTCTCCACGAGATACACAGTGTTCTACAGTTCTGGAGTCTCTGTCTGCAAATCATGCTGATGTGGAATCCCTGGGCCTCAAGACCCTTGGGTTGCAAGTACTCATGTCATTCAGACACTCTCCATTTCTCTGCCAACATCTCTGTGTCAAAATTCAAATAGTGGGTTCTAAGTATGCTCCTCTCCCCTGGGCCTTTGTCTTGTCCATGGATCCCTGCCCTCTGAAGCACCAACCATCCAATTCTCCCATAATCCCTGTCTACATCCTTCTCCCACGGTCTCATGAATTTTCTCTCTTTCGCTGTGGAGTGTGGTTTCCAGGCTTCAGGTCCATATATGCCATGTTTACTTTGATTTGGTCATCTTCTATTTGTGCTGATGGCTGAAGACAAGCTGGGAGCTCCCAGGCACTTCTACCATCTCCATGTGCTCCAAATGCACTGCGGACTCTTATGAAGCCATAAGCAAGAAGGGATTATTGCTCCTTGTGACATGTGGCAGAAAGGGAGAGAGCATTGGGCTGTATTGTATTCTGTCAGTCACAGAAAGACAACTACCATATGATTACAGTCACGCATGGGATTTTAGAAACATGTGAAAAGCAAGAAAAAGGGACAGGCAATGAGACTCCCACCAGGGACACAAAGTTTGGTGTTTGTTCCAGGCAGGCTAGTCAGAATCTGCCTTTCTAAAATTGGATCAAATGGGATATTCAATGTAGGAATTGTGGCCAAATGGGGTGGAACGTGAGTTTCCACTGTGTTTGAAGGTGAATTGTGATCTGGAATAGAGCAGCTTCATATCTCTTAAAATATCATTTTCAGCGCTTTGTGAAACACACACACACACACACAAGCACACACACACAAATACACACACTTATTTAAAAGAGTCCCAGAGAAGATAGGGAGCAAGTGAGGAATTGCACTCATGGAAACAAAATTCAGAGAAAATACCATAAATAAACAAAAGCTTAGAGAAACAAAGAAACAAACAGTCCAAACTGGATAAGTAATCTCTTTACTTATCAAGACTTAATTAATTAATTAAACAAACATACCTAAAAGACCACTTCACATAAGTGTACCAGCATATCCAATACTGGAGAGAAAAGGATAAAATCCAAAACACATACATACTACCATGACAAGATCATGAGTCATACATCTCTGACGTCTCAGGTACTGACTTTTGAAGCAGCTTTGGAGGCTTTTGAAGCAGTAATCAAACATCTCCCACCACACAGAAAGCCAGGTTCAAATCAATTCCCTGGTCAACATTTCGAGGCATTGAATGATAATGTCGGATTTTCTCAGCTATTCCCAAAATGTATGAAGAGGGAAGACTCTAATTTACAATTTCCAAAGACCCAGTTCACATAGGACCTTATAGGAAACCAATTGCCTACAATTTTAATCAGTAAGATAATAAAACTAGAATTCATTTCTCTTCTCTTTCTTTCTTCACCAACATGTGAAACGGCCTGTTTTGCTTTCCCTTCATTATTTTTTCTTATATTCGGCAAGCCAGTCTTTCATCCATCTAAGTATTTTTGACATAGTGTTCCCTGATTCTTTAATTGCATATACCACCAAGGGCTCATCCTCATATAATGCCACACCACCTCACTACCCATTAAACAGTTACCTCTTTACGTCATGTCCTATCCTCCTCTAACCCTCAGCTCTGAACCCAGATTCTGAGTCTCTCCTGGTGCGTCTCACCGAATTCTAATCCTTTCATTTTCCATTACTAATACAAATGTCCATGGTATTCCTCATGGGCCACATAGGAGTGAAGCCATAGGATATTTCCCTTGGTCTGCTTGAATTTTTATTTGGAAAATGAAATGATCATCTTCATAATCATCTTTATCAACTAGCCCTTAAAATGGAATCTCGACTCCTTCCACAGTGATGCTGGTGTGGGCATGGCAGGCCATCGATGTTGACCGTTCATTTTCATCTGAATAAAGAGTGTTGCTCAACATGGCTCTCCCCATGTCTACAGCATGTAGCATTAACTAATGATGACAAGGAGTGCTGACCAGCGCTCTTTCTTTAGGGGTAGTTATCATGCAGAATTTCACTCTCCATGAAGCCTTTGCAAGGGTGTTTATGGTAATGTCAGGTAGAGAGAGCCCTCATCCCTTAGGACTGGTGTTTCAGGACACTAGCAGAAAAGAAAACGGACAGCACAACTCATCCCTTCAATGACAATTTTCCTGGAATTGTGACTTTCCTAACCTTCTTCCTTCCCTCAACTTAAAAGCTGACCAAGCACCAATGGCAGACCTAACACCCGAGAAACCATAGGGACCAGAAGCTAAGAATGGACCCTCTCACCCAAGGATATCAAACCTCCAAGAGACCTAATGGTAGCCAAGAGGCCTCTCGGTTGATATAGATCTCTGGAAATTGAAATGGAAATAGGAACACCTTGCTCTCCCTTGTGAAATCTTGGTATAAGAACGATTTACAGAGCATCGTTTTCTTTTCTCTCTGTATAGAATGTGGAAGTGGGATAGAAACAGAAAAGTCCACACGAGTTCCTGATCAGGCTAAGAGGGCTCTTTCTTGTTCCTTCCCAGGTCTTACCACTTAAAGCCATAGGACTCATATGTCATGAGAATGGGATTGGTGCTTCAGTGCAGTCAGCTTCTGTGATGTCACAAAGCTCTGAGGTCCTAGCAACCAATCCGCATGAAACCACACCTCCTCACTTCACCTGGCTGGAGTACTTCTGGGTCAACCAGGTGTATAAAAACCACTCTAATCCGCTGGAGCTGCCTGGGTATTTCCCCAAGAGAGTGATTGAAGTGATTTGGGGTCACCTTCTCATGGCTGAATTTGTAGTCTTGGCGGGACTGTCACCAAAACCCCTCTGGACTCCTGAGAGTGGCAGGAATCTACAATTACATCTTACCCACGTAAGGTCAAGAAACAGTCAGGAGTACAAGCAGCCTCACACAGGGAACACCACGCCATACACATGGTCATGGTCCTCACACCCTATCAAAATACTTCTGACCAGGAAAAGCGCCCTAAGCCCTCCGAGGAAAGCTCTGAGTTAACACCCGCAACCATGCCAAAGACATGTCTGGAGTCTTCAACAGTAAGGACACGAGTTCTTCTTGCATCTCCAGAAGTCGTGCCATAAATGCCTCCCAATATTCCCAGCTCACCAAACACTAAAGACAGACCCTACACCCTAGAAGCTTAGGCCCAGGACGGACTCATCTGTTTGGAGCTCACAGGAGGAAGTATGGAGCATGTTGGAAGAGAACCAATCCCCATGTGAAGTCATCTGAAAAGGCTTCGGGCCAGTTTCAGGAATACAACGTGAATCTACAAAAGGTCTCTGTCTTCTCTGTATTTGAAAGGCGCCTTCTGTTATCCACCCTGAAGATAATTTCTTAGGAAGAAGAGCTCATGGGGTGCCCAGCGCTGGCACTTGAGAGAGTCTCAGGTGCATGTGACATGCCCTCTGGGGTTGTGTTCTGGCTGTCCACTCTCCTGTGGGCTCGTCCTCTGTGGAGGCTCTCCTTGCCTTCCATTCAGAGTGTGTGGTGTCTGGGACAAAAATGGTGAGGTTTAGCTTCGTGGGTCTTCTGTGCCTGTGAAACGTGATTTTCAACCCACTCCACAAAACTTAAGGCCTGATGAATTCTATGGCCAAGATGAGAAGATGTGGCGGGGCTTTCTTCTAGTCCCCTGCAGGATTTTCTGTTCTCCTGGGATTAAGCAACATGGCCTGAAGAAGGCAGTCCCAACAGTTTTCCAAGTTTGGGAATCCGTGATTGCAGGTTGGGCATCTAATGTCCTCACCGTCCTGCCTGTAACCACTTCTCAGTCTTGATGCTGGCAGTTGTAGAGCCCAAGTATCTTTGGCACCCAACGAGGCACCTCCACCAACACTGCCCTTCACCAATGCACCCATAGAAATAATAATCTTACCACGTTGTCAACAGGTATTGTCTCTGATCATGGTTCCAGGCTGTCTGCACCTGGTTTCTTGCTGGTGTCCTCTCCAGGAGATACACAGTGTTCTCTGGAGTCTATGTCCACAAATCATTCTGATCTGGAATATGCCGACCTCAAGTCCTTGGGTTGCAAGAGCTCGTGTCCTTCAGACACTCTCCTTTACTCCGCCACCAGCTATGGTTCAACATTCAAATTGTGGGTTCTAAGTGTGATCCTCTGCCCTGAGCCTTTGGCTTCGGACATGACTCCATGCCTTCTGAAGCACGAACAGTCCAATTCTCCCATAAGCCCAGTCTACACCCTTCTCCCATGGTCTCTGTGACTTCTACTCTCTTTCGCTGTGGAGTGTGATTTCTAGGGTCAGGTCCATATATGCCATGTTTACATTGATATGGTCATCTTCTGGATGTGCTGATGGCTGAAGACAGGCCTGGAGCTCCCAGAAACTTCTTCCATCTCTCTGTACTCCAAATGCACTGCGGACACTTATGGAGACATAAGCAAGAAGGCATTCTTGCTCCTTGTGACATGTGGCAGAACGGGAGAGAGCATTGGGCTGTGTCATATCTGTCAATCACAAAAAACATCTCCAATACGATTTCACTCATTCATGGAAGAAAATAAATATGTGAAAAGTCAAGAAAGAGGGACAGGCAATTAGATTCTAACCAGGCACACAAAATTTAGTGTTGTTCCAGGCAGGGTAGTCAGAATCTGCCTTTCTAAAAGTGGATCTAATGGGACATTCAATGCAGGAAATTTGGCCGAACGGTATGTAACGTGAGTTTCCACTGTTTTAGAAGGTGAATTGTGATCTGGAATAGAGCAGCTTCATATATCTTAAAATATCATTTTAGACTTATGTGAAACACACACACACACACACACACACACACACACACACACGCACACACACACACTCTCTGAAAGGAGTCCTTCAGAATTTAGGGAGCAAGTGAGGAATAACACTCATGGAATCAAAATTCAAAAAATGTACCATAAAAAACAAAAGCTTACAAAATCAACGTATCAAACCGTCCAAACTGGATAAGTTAACTCCTTACCTATCAAGAATTAATTAATTAATATACTAATTATTTAAACAACATTACCTAAAAGACCCCTAGAGAGAAGTCTGCCAGCAAATCCAATACCGGAGAGAAAAGTATAAATTCCAAGACACATAGGCACTGCCATGACAAGATCCATGGTCATACATATCTGACGTCTCAGGTAATGAATTTTGAAGCAGCTTTGGAGGCTTTTGAAGCAGTCCTCAAACATCTCCCAACACATAGAAAGCCAGGTTCAAATCAATTCCCTGGTCCACAATTCGAGACATTTAATTTGTAATGTCGGCTTTTCTCATCTATTCCCAAAATGTAGGAAGAGGGAACACTCTAATTTACAATGTCCAAAGACCTAATTCACATAAGGACCTTATAGGAAACCAATTACATCCCATTTTAATCAGTAAGATAATAAAACTAGAATCCCTTTCTCTTCTCTTTATTTCTTCATCTCCACATGAAACGACCTGTTTGCTTACTATTCAGTATATTTTCTTATATTCGGCAAGCGAGACTTTCATCCATCCTACATTTATTGACATAGTATTCCTTGATTCTTTAATTGCTTATATCAACAAGTGCTCATCCTCATATAATGCCACACCACCTCCATACCCATTATCCAGTTCCCTCTTTATGGCATCTTATCCTGCTGTAACCCTCAGCTTGGTCCCCAAGTCCTGAGTCTGTCCTGGTGCATCTCCCTGTCTTATATTCCGCATGCCAGCCTTTCATCCATCCTACATTTTTTGACAAAGTGTTCCCTGATTCTTTAATTGCATATACCATCAAGGGCTCATCCTAATATACTGCCACACCACCTCCATACCCATTAACCAGTTCCTTCTTTATGGCAGGTCTTATCCTCCTGTAACCCTCAGTTGGTCCCCAAAGTCCTGAGTCTCTCCTGGTGCCTCTCCCTGTCTGACATCTTCTCCTTCCGTTTTACCTTACTACTACTCATGTCCATGTTATTCCTCATGGACCACATATGAGTGAAGCCATAGGATAGTTCCCTTTGTCTGCTTGCATTTTCATTTGCAAATCACCTTATTTATTACCATCTTCATAATCGTATTTATCCACTAGCCCCTAAAAGGTTATCTCGGCTCATTCCACAGTGATGCTAGAGTGGGCATGGCAAGCCATCGATGTTGGTCGTTCATTTCATCTGAATAAAGAGAGCTGATCAACATTTCTCTCCCCATGACTATGGCATGTAGCATTAACTAATGATGACAAGGAGTGCTGACCAGGGCTCTTTCTTTCCGGGTAGCGATCATGCATCATTTCACTCTCCAAGAAGCCTTTGCAACGGTGTTTAAGGTAACGTCAGGCAGACAGAGCCATCATCACGTGTGCCTGGTGTTTCAGGACACTAGCAGATAAGGACATGGACAGCACAATGCATCCCTGCCCTGGCAATTTTCCTGGAATTGTGACTTTCCTTCCCTTCTTCCTTCCCTCAACTTCCAAGCTGACCAAGCACCAAAGGCAGGCCTTATAACCGAGAAACGATATTGTACTGAAGCTAAGAATGGACACTCTCACCCAAGGCTATCCAACCTCCCAGAGACCTAATGGTAGCCAAGCAACCTCGCTGTTGATTTACATCTCTAGAAATTGCAGTGAAAATAGAAACACCTTGGTCTCTCTGGAGAAATGTCTGTCTGAAAATAGAAACACCTTGCTCTCTCTGGAGAAATGTTTGTCTAAAGAATGATTTTCAGAACATCGTTTTCTTTTCTCTTTGTACAGAAAGTGGAAGTGGGAAAGAAACTGAAAAGACCACCTGAGTTCACGATCAGGCTAACAGGGCTCTTTCTTGTTCCTTCCCAATCTTTCTATTTAAAGCCATAGTAATCATATGTCAATAGAATGGGATTGCTGCTTCAGTGGAGTCAGTCTGTGACGTCACAAAGCTCTGAGGTCCTAGCAACCACTCCTCACCAAACCATGCCTCATCACTTCACCTGCCTGGAGTAGTTCTGGGTCAGCCAGGAGTATCAAAATCAGTCCAAACTGCTGGAGCCACCTGGGTACTTCCCCAAGACAGTTTGTGAAGCGATTTGCGGTCACCTTTTCTATGACCGAATTTGTAGCCTTTGGCCTTGATTGTCACCACCCCTCTGGACTCCTGAGAATTGCAAGAATCCACAATTCCGTCTTACTGACATAAGCTCAGAAAGGCTCAGCAGTACAAGCAACCTCACACTGGGAACTCCATGCCATACACATGGTCATGGTCCTCACACACCATCAGGATGCTTCTGACCAGGAAAAGTGACCCTCGCCCTCCGAGGGAATCTCTGACTTAACACCCGAAACGATACAAAAGACATGCATGGAGTCTTCAACAGTGAGGACACGAGTTCTTCCATCTCCATAAATCATGCCATAAATGCGTCCAATTTTCCTAGCTGTAGAAACATTAATTGCAGACCATATGACCTAGAAGCTGAGGTCCAGGATGGACTCATCTGTTTGGAGCTCACAGGAGTAATCACGGAGAATTGTGGTTTCTTGCCCTTCTCAGGAGTCCAGAGGGTTGGTGGTGACAGTCATGGCCAAAGACTACAAATTCGGTCATGGAGAAAGTGACCTCAAATCGCTCCACAAAATGTCTTGAGGAAATACCCAGGCGGCTCCAGTGGTTTGGAGTGATTTTGTTCCTCCTGGCTGACCCAGAACAAATCCAGCCAGGTGAAGTGATGAGTCATAATTTGGTGAGGAGTGGTTGCTAAGAACTCAGAGCTTTGTGACGTCACACAAGCTGACTCCACTGAAGCAAAGCAATCCCATTCTCATGACATATGATTCCTATGGCTTTAAATAGAAAGACCTGGGAAGGAGCAAGAAAAACCCCTGTTAGACTGATCATGAACTCATGGGGTCTTTTCAGTTTCTTTCCCACTTCCAATTTCTATACAAAGAGAAAAGAAAACGATGTTCTGCATTCCATTCTTTAGACCAACATTTCTCCAGAGAGAGCAAGGTGTTCCTATTTCCACTGCAATTTTTAGAAATCTCAATCAACGGCAAGGCCTCTTGGCTACCATTAGGTCTCGGGGAGGTTTGATATCCTTGGGTGAGAGGTTCCATTCTTATCATCTGTTATCCATGGTTTCTCGGGTGTAAGGTCTGCCTTTGGTGCTTGGTCAGCTTGGAAGGTGAGGGAAGGAAGAAGGGAAGGAAAGTCACCATTCCAGGAAAATTCCCAAGGCAGAAATGCATTGTGCTGTCCTTATCTTAATCTGCTAGTGTCCTGCAACACAAGTCCTAAGGGATGAAGGCTCTGTCTACCTGATATAACCTTAAACACCATTGCAAAGGCTTCATGGACAGTGAATCTCTGCATGATCGCAACCCCGAAAGAAAGAGCAATGTCAGCACTCCTTGTCTTCATTAGTTAATGCTACCTGCCATAGTCATGGGGAGATCCATGTTGAGCAACTCTCTTTATTCAGATGAAAATGAAGGTCCAACATCAATGGCTTGCCATGCTGCACTAGCATCACAGTAGAAGGAGGTGAGGTACCATTTTAAGGCCTAGTGGATAAAGATGAATATGAAGATGATGATAAAGAAGAAGATTTCCAAATGTAGATGCAAGCAGACCATGGGAAATATCCTATGACGTCACTCATATGAAGAATAACATGGACATGAGTAGCAGAAATGGAAAACGGAAGGAGAAAAAATCAGACAGGGAGACGCAACAGGAGAGACTCAGGCTCTGGGGACCAAGCTGAGTGTTACAGGAGAATAATACCTGCCATAAAGTGTGAACTGGTTAATGGGTCTGGAGCTGTTGTGGCATTATATGAGGATGAGCTCTTGGTGGTATACGCAATTAAAGAATTAGGGAACAGTATGTCAAAAAACAAAGGGTGGATGAAAGGCTGGCTTGCCGAATATAAGAAAAAATATTGAATAGAAAGAAAACAGGCCGTTTCACATAGAGATGAAGAAAGAAAGAGAAGAGAAATGAATTCTAGTTTTATTATCTTACTGATTAAAATGGAATGCAATTGGTTTCCTATAAGGTCCTTATCTGAATTGGGTCTTTGGACATTGTACATTAGAGTATTCCCTCTTCCTACACTTTGGGAGTAGATGAGAAAAGCCGACATTACCATTAAATGTCTCGAATTGTGGACCAGGGAATTGATTTGAACCTGGTTTTCTGTGTGTTTCTGTGTTTGAGGACTGCTTCAATATCCTCAAAAGCTGCTTCAAAAGTCATTACCTGAGACGTCAGTTATGTATGAATCATGATCCTATCATGGTAGTGCGTATGTGTCTTGGAATTTTTCCTTTTCACTCCAGTGCTGGATTTGATGGCAGACTTCTGTGTAGGGGTCTTTTAGCTATGGTTGTTTAATTAATTAATTCATTCATTAATAAATTAATTAATTTTGATAAGTAAGGATTTAACATGCAGTTTGGACGGTTTGTTACTTTGATTCTCTAAATTTTTTTTATGGTATTTTCTCTGAATTTTGCTTCCATGAGTGTTATACCTCACTTGCTCCCTAACTTCTGTCGGACCCTTTTAAGTGTGTGTGTGTGTGTGTGTGTGTGTGTGTGTGTGTGTGTGTGTGTTTGTGTTTGTTTCACAAAATGCTAAAGATGTTATTTTAAGAGACATGAAGTTGCTCTGCTGCTCTATTCCAGATCACAATTCACATTCAAACACAGTGGAAGCTCATGTTACATCCCGTTTGGCCACATTTCCTGCATTGAATGTCCCATTGGATCCACTTTGAGAAACGCAGGTTCTGACTAGCCTTCCTGGAACAAACACCAAATTTTGTGTGCCTAGTTAGAGTCTAATGGCCAGTCCCTTTTTCTTGCTTTTTCACATGTTTCTTTACTTCCATGAGTGGGTGAAATCGTATGGTAGTTGTCTTTCTGTGATTGATAGATACGATACATCCCAATGCTCTCTCCGTTTCTGCCACATTTCACAAGGAGGAAGAATGCCTTCTTGCTGATGGCTCCATAAAGAGTCTGCAGTGCAATTTCAGGACAGGGAGATGGTAGAAGTGTCTGGGAGCTCCAGGCTTGTTTTCATCCATCAGCACAACCAGAAGATGATCACATCAATGTAAACATGGCATAAATGGACCTGAAGCCTAGAATTCCCAGTCCACAGCGAAAGAGAGAAGAAGTCACAAAGACCATGGGATAAGGGGTTAGAGTGGACTTATGGGAGAATTGGATGGTTGGTGCTTCAGAGAGCAGGCAGCCATGACCAAAGACAAAGGCCCAGGGGAGCAGAGCACACTTAGAACCCACAATTTGAATGTTGACCAAAGCTGTTGCCAGAAAAAAGAAGTGTCTGAATGACACGAGTTCTTGCAACCCAATGGTCTTGAGGCCCAGAGATTCAAGATCAGCATGCTTTGCAGACAAACATTCCAGAACTCAGAACACTGTGTATCTCCTGGAGAGGACAACAGCAAGCAACCAGGTGCAGACCGCCTGGAAACCATGATCAGACACAATACCTGGTGATACCGTGGTAAGATTATTATTTTGTGTGTACATTTTTGATGGACAGTGTTGGGGGAGATGATCGATGGCCGTCAAAGATACTTGGGTTATACGACCGCCAGCATCAAGACTGAGAAGTGGCCACATGCAGGATGTGAGAAAATAGCTCCACAACCTTCAATCATGGAATACCAACCTGGAACACTGTTGGGTTGCCTTCTGACCATGGTGCTTAGTCCAGGGAGAACGGAAAATCCTGCAGGGGACTAGAAAAAAGCTCTGCACACATCCTTTCATCTAGCCACAGAATTCAGCAGGCCTTAAGTCTTCTGGAGGGGTTTGAAAATCACGTTTCACAGGGACACCAGACCCACGAAGCTTAACCTCACCATATTTGGCCCACACACCAAACACTCTGAATGAAAGGTAAGGAGAGCCTCTGCAGAGGACGAGCCCACAGGAGAGTAGACAGCCACAATACAACCCCAGAGGGCATGTCACACACATCTGAGACTCTCTCAAGTGCCTGTCTTTGGGCACTCCATGAGTTCTTCTTCCTAAAGAAATTATCTTCAGGGTAGATAACAGAATGGGCATTTCGAATAAGAAAAGACAGAGACCTTTTGTAGATTCACATTGTATTCCTGAAACTCGCTTGAAAGCCTTTTCAGATTGCTTCACATGGGGATTCGTTCTCTTCCAACATGCTCCGTGCTTGCTCCTGTGAGCTCCAAACAGATAAGCTTCTAGGGTGTAGGGTCTGCCTTTAATATTTGGTCAGCTGGGAAAATTGGGAGGCATTTATGGCATGATTTCTAAGATGCAAGAAGAACTCTTGTCCTCACTGTTGAAGTCTCCAGACATGTCTTTTGTATGGTTGCGGGTGTT
Source organism: Meles meles (assembly GCF_922984935.1). Classification (NCBI taxonomy): domain Eukaryota; kingdom Metazoa; phylum Chordata; class Mammalia; order Carnivora; family Mustelidae; genus Meles; species Meles meles. The sequence goes on from NC_060088.1 coordinate 17,574,578, forward strand.
AATTCTTAGCTTTCCTTGGAAGGCGGGGGGCACTTTTCCTGGTCAGAAGCCTCCTGTTAGGGTGTGAATACCATTAACATGTGTATGGCTTAGATCCCCATCTGAGGCTGCTTGTACTCCTTGTAGGGACCTGCTTAGCCAGAGGAAATGTAAACCCCAGATATAGGGGCGGGCCAGGCCAGATAGCCGTATCCAATTAGTGGGGGCACTATATTAACCTTGGTTAGTTGAAATCTCACGGGCCACCTGTGTGTTGACCGTTCTCAACCAGCTCTATAAAGGTTAGTCTGTGAGGCTGTGTTGGGGGGAGAAGTATGAGGAGTTAGAATAACCATTGGAAAAGTAGGTGATTTTAGAATAGCCATTGGAGGAGTAAGAGGACTTAGAATAATGGTTGGGGAATAGGAGGAGTTAGAATATCCATTGGAGAAGTAGGAGGAGTTAGAATGGCAGTTAGAATAGCAGTTAGAATAGTCATTAGGATAGCCTTTGGGAGACATTAGGGTAGTCATAGGAATGATAGCGTCGGGGTCATCGGGAGCAGAGCCGCCCCAAGCCAAGGACTGGAGTGGCCTGTTCTAGAGAGGCCACACCAGAGCGGCGTCATTCCAGGATGCGTCCTCCTTGGCATGTAGCCCTGTCCTTGAGCGTCCTAATCCAGAGCGGCCTCTTCATCAAGGAAGCGGCCTCGTCCAGTGTGTGGCCTCGTCCAGGGAGTGGCCTTGTTGGAGTGGCATCATGGGGAGCAGAGTCTGTGTCGTTGGGGTTGTCGTCCTTTTCATCCTCGCCCAGAGCAGCAGCAGAAGTGGCACCGCCTCGAGCTGTAACACGAGTGGTGTCACCCTGTGCACTGCCCAGATCAGCAGCAGTAGCGGAGCTGCTGCCAGCGACGCCACCCTGAGCCAGAGTATCAGCAGCAGCACCCCACAGGCAGCCAGGCCACCTCGGGCAGTGCCGCCATCAGGAGCAGCCTCTCAGGAGCCAACGTTGCAGCCACGCTGGGAGTGGGTCTGTGGTACAGTGAGGGTGAGGCAGGGAGCCTCCAGGAGGGACACCAGCAACTGGAAGGTGGTGGTCCCCAGCAAGACTCGGGCACCTAATGATCAGTTTGGTTTCTAATGCAGTTTGGTTACTGATGCAGTTTGGTTTCTGATTGAATTTGGATTCTGATGAATAGCGTGAAATAAAACGTTGCTTGATTTTGCTGTGTCAGCCTCGTTCCTTTGATCACGGACCCTAACACTACTGATTCTTTCTTGACCTGACGTGGCTAAGATGGAATTGTGGATTCTTGCCCTTATCAGGAGTCCAGAGGGGTGGTGGTGACAGTCTTGGCAAAGACTACAAATTCGGAGAAGGAGACCCCAAATCGCTTCACAAACTGTATAAGGGAAATACCCAGGTGGCTCCAGCAGATTGGAGTGATTTTGATACTCCTGGCTGACCCAGAACTACTCCAGCCAGTTGAAGTGATGAGGCATGCTTTGGTGAGGTTGATAAGATCTCAGAGCTTTGTGACGTCCAGAAGCTGACTTCAATGAAGCAGAAATCCCACTCTCATGACATATGAGTCCAATGGCTTTAAGTAGAAAGATCTGGAAAGAAACAAGAAAGAGCCCTGTTAGTCTGATCATGAACTCAGTTGGTCTTTTCTGTATCTTTCCCAGTTCCATTTTCTACACAAAGAGAATAGAAAACGATGTTTTGTATACCATTCTTTAGACCCACATTTCTCCAGAGAGAGCAAGGTGTTCCTATTTCCACTGCAATTTCTAGAGATCTCAATCAACAGCGATGCCTCTTGGCTACCATTAGGTCTCTGGGAGTTTGGATATCCTGTGTGAGAGGGTCCATTCTTAGCTTCTGGTCCCTATGGTTACTTGGGTGTAAGGTCTGCCTTTGGTGCTTGGTCATCTTGGAAGGTGATGGAAGGAAGAAGGCAAGGAAAGTCACAATTCTAGGAAAATTGCCAGGGCAGGGATGCGTTGTGCCGTCCTTGACATTATCTGTTAGTGTCCTGAAACACCAGTCCTAAGGAATGAAGGCTCTGTCTACCTGACATTACCTTAAACATTGTTGCAAAGGCTTCATGGAGAGTGAAATGCTGCATGATCGCTTCCCCTAAAGAAAGAGGCCTGGTCATCACCCCTTGTCATCATTAATTAATGCTACATGCCATAGTCATGGGGAGAGCCATGTAGAGCAATGCTCTTTATTCAGATGAAAATGAACGGTCACCATCGAAGGCCTGCCATGCCGACTCTAGCATCACTGTGGAAGGAGCCGAGATACCCTTTTAAGTGCTGGTGGATAAAGATGATTATGAAGATGATGATAAAGATGATGATTTCCAAATGAAAATGCAAGCAGACCAAGGGAAATATCCTATAGCTTCACTCCTATGTGGCCCATGAGGAAGACCATGGACATGAGTAGTAGTAAGGTAAAATGGAAGGAGAAGAAGTCAGACAGGGAGACTCACCAGGAGAGACTCAGGACATTGGGGACCAAGCTGAGGGTTACAGGAGGATAAGACCTGCCTTAAAGAGGGAACTAGTTAATGGGTATGGAGTTGATGTGGCATTATATGAGGATGAGCACTTGATGGTATATGCAATTAAAGCATCAGGGAACACTATGTCAAAAAACATAGAATGGATGAAAGGGTGGCTTGCAGAATATAAGAAAAAATAGTGAATAGAAAGGAAAACAGGCCATTTCACATGGAGAAAAAGAGAGAAAGACAAGAGAAATGAATTCTAGTTTTATTATCTTACTGATTATAATTGTATGCAATTGATTTACTATAAGGTCTATGTGAATTGGGCCTTTGGACATTGTAAATTAGAGTCTTACCTCTTCCTACATTTTGGGAATAGATGAAAAAAAAAAAAAAACAGACATTACCATTAAATGTCTCAAATTGTGGACCACGGAATTGATTTGAACCTGGCTTTCTGTTTGTTGGGAGATGTTTGAGGACTGCTTCAAAAGCTTTCGCCATTACCTGAGACATCAGATATGTATGACTCATGACATTTTCATGGTAGTGCGTATGTGTCTTGGAATTCATTCTTTTCTCTGTGGTATTGGATTTTTGGCATACTTATATGGAGGTGTCTTTTAGGTATGGTTGTTTAATTAATTAATTAAATAATTAATTCTTGATAGGTAAAGAGTTATCCAGTTTCGACGGTTTGTTACTTCGATTCTCTAAACTTTTTTTTTATGGTATTTTCTCTAAATATTGTTTCAGTGAGTGCTATTCCTCACTTTCTCCCTAAATTCTCTGGGACGCTTTTAAATGTGTGTGTGTGTGTGTGTGTGTGTGTGTGTGTGTGTGTGTGTGTGTGTTTCAAAACGGTAAAATGATATTTTAAGACATATGAAGCTGCTCTATTACAGATCACATTTCACCTTTAAACACAGAGGAAACTCAAGTTACATCCCGTTCGGCCACATTTCCTGCATTGAATGTCCCATTTGATCCACTTTAAGAAACGCAGATTCTGATGAGCCTGCCTGGAACAAACACCAAATTTTGTGTGCCCAGGCAAGTCTAATTGCCAGTCCCTTTTTCTTGTTTATTCACATGTTTCTTTACTCCCATGAGTGAGTGAAATCATATGGTAGATATCTTTCTGTGACTGACAGATATGACACAGACCAATGCGATCTCCCTTTCTGCCACGTCACAAGGAGCAGGAATGCTTTCTTGCTTATGGCCTCACAAGAATCCACAGTGCATTTGGAGGACATGGAGATGGTAGAAGTGGCCAGGAGCTCCAGGCTTGTCTTCAGACATCAGCACAATCATTGATGACCACATCATTGTAAACATTGCATAAATGGACATAAAGCCTAGAAATCACGCTCCACAGCCAACAAGAGGAGAAGTCACAGAGGCCATGGGAGAAGGGTATAGACAGGGCTTATGGAAGAATTGGATGGTTGTTGCATCAGAGGTCAGGGAGTCATGGAGAAAGACAAAGGCCCAGGGAGAGGAGCATACTTAGAACCCACAATTTGAATGTTGACCCATAGCTTTTGGCAGAGAAAAGGAGAGTGTCTAAACGACACGAGTTCTTGCAACCCAAGGGTCTTGAGGCCCGGGGATTCCAGATCAGCTTGCTTTGCAGACATAGACTACAGAGATGACTGCGTATCTCCTGGAGAGGACACCAGCAAGAAACCAGGGGAAGACAGTCTGGAAACCATGATCAGAGACAATACCTGTTGACACAGCGGTAAGATTATTATTTCTTTGTGTGCATTCGTGATGGGCAGTGTTGGTGGAGATGCCTCGATGGGCGCCAAAGATTCTTGGGCTCTACGACCGCCAGCATCAAGACTGAGAAGTGGCCACAGGCAAGACGGTTAGGATATTGCTGCCAAAAATGCAATCACGGATTCCCAAACCTGGGACACTGTTGGGACTGCCTTCTTCAGGCCACGTTTCTTAGGTCCAGAGGAACAGAAAATCCTGCAGGGGACTAGAAGAAATCCCTGCCCACATCCTCTCACCTGGCCACAGAATACAGCAGGCCTTAAGTTTTGTGGAGTGGGTTGAAGGTCACGTTTCACAGGCACACCAGACGCATGAAGCTTAACCTCACAATATTTGGCCCAGACACCAAACATTCTGAATTGAAGGCAAGGAGAACCTCTGCAGAGGATGAGTCCCAAGGAGTGTGGAGAGCCACAAAACAACCCCAGAGGGCATGTCACACACACCTGAGACTCTCTCAAGTGCCAGCCCTTTGGCACTTCCATGAGCTCTTCTTCCTAAAGAAATTATCTTCAGTGTAGATAACATAATGCCGTTTTCGAATACAGAGAAGAGAGAGACTTTTTGTAGATTCACGTTGTATTCCTGAAACTGATCCGGAAGCCTTTTCAGATGGCTTCATATGGGGATTGGTTCTCTTCCAACATGCTCCATGCTGGCTGCTGTGATTCTGAACAGATGTGTCCATCTTGAGCCTACACTGCTAGGGTGTAGGGTCTGCCATTAATGTTTGGTCAGCTGGGAAAATTGGGAGTCATTTACAGCAGGATTTTTAGAGATGTAACAAGAACTCGTGTCCTCACTGTTGAAAACTCCAGACATGTATTTGTTATGGTTGTGGGTGTTAACTCTGAGCTTTCCTCTGATGGCGGGGGGTGCTTTTCCTGGTCAGAAGCATCCTGATAGCGTGTGAGGACCATGAACATGCGTAAGGCTTGGAATTCCCCGTGTGAGGCTGCTTTTACTCCTGACCCTTTCTTGACCTTACGTGGGTAAGGTGGAATTGTGGATTCTTTCACTTCTCAGGAGTCTAGAGCGGTGGTGGTGACAGTCACGTCCAAAGACTACAAATTCGACCATGGAGAAGGTGACTCCAAATCGCTTCACAAACTTTCTTGCAGTAATACCCAGGCGGCTCCAGCGGTTTGGAGTGATTATGATACTCCTGGCTGACCTAGAACTACTCCAACCAGGTGAGGTGATGAGGCGTGGTTTGGTGAGGAGTGGTTGCTAGGAACTCAGAGCTTTGTGATGTCCAGAAGCTTACATCACTGAAGAAGCAATCCCATTCTCATGACATAAGTGTCTTATGGCTGTAAGTAGAAAGACCTGGGATGGAACAAGAAAGAGCCCTGTTGGCCTGATCATGAACTCATTTGGTCTTTTCTGTTCCTTTCCCATTTCCAAATTTTACACAAAGATAAAAGAGAATGATGGTCTGTATACCATTCTTTAGACCAATATTTCTCCAGAGAGAGCAAGGTGTACCAGTATCCACTGCAATTTCTAGAGATCTCAATCAACAGCGAGGCCTCTTGGTTACCATTAAGTCTCTGGGAGGTTGGATAACCTTGGGTGAGAGGGTCCATTCTTAGCTTCTGGTCCCCATGATTTCTCGGGTGTAAGGTCTGCCTTTGTTGCTTGGTCAGCTTGGAAGGTGAGGGATGGAACAAGGGAAGGGTAGTCACCATTCCAGAAAAATTGCCAGGCAAGGATGAGTTGTCTTGTCTGAGACCGTATCTGGTAGTGTCCTGAAACACCAGTCCCAAGGGATGAAGGCACTGCCTACCTGTCATTACCTTAAACACCATTGCAAAAGCTTCATGGAGAGTGAAACTCTGCATGATCGCTACCCCGAAAGAAAGAGCCCTAGGCAGCACTTCTTGTCATCATTAGTTAATGCTACATACCATAGTCATGGGTAGAGCCATGTTTAGCAACTCTATTAATTCAGATGAAAATGAACGGCCAACATCCATGGCCTGCCATGCCCAATTTAGCATCACTATGGAAGGAGCCGAGATACACTTTTAAGGGCTAGTGGATAAAGATGATTATGAAGATGATGATAAAGAAGATGATTTCCAAATGAAAATGCAAGCAGACCAAGGGAAATATCCTATTGCTTCACTCCTCTGTGGCCCATGAGGAATACCATGGACATGAGTATTAGTAAAGAAAATCGGAATGAGAAGATGTCAGACAGTGAGACGCACCAGGAGAGACTCAGGACTTTGGGGACCAAGCTGAGGGTTACAGGAGGATAAGTCATGCCATAAAGAGGGAACTGGATAATGGGTATGGAGGTGGTGTTGCATTATAGGAGGATGAGCACTTGGTGGTATATGCAATTAAAGAATCAGGGAACACTATGTCAAAAAAACGTAAGATGGATGAAAGGCTGGCTTGCCGAATATTAGAAAAAATAGTGAATAGAAAGCAAAACAGGCCGTTTCACATGGAGATGAAGAAAGAAGGACAAGAGAAATGAATTCTAGATTTATTATCTTACTGATTAAAATTGTATGTAATTAGTTTCCTATAAGTACCTTTTTTGAACTTGGTCTTTGGACATTGTAAATTTGAGTCTTCATTTTGGGAATAGATGAGCAAAGCTGACATTGCCATTAATATCTCGAATGGTGGACAAGTTAGCTGATTTGAACCTGGCTTTCTGTGTGGTGGGATATGTTTGAGGACTGCTTCCAAAACTTTCGTCATTACCTGAGACGTCCTATATGTATGACACATGATCTTGTCATGGTAGTGCATATGTGTCTTGGAATTTATTCTTTCCTCTCTGGTATTGGATTTGCTGGCATACTTGTGTGTAGGGATCTTTTAGGAATGGCTGTTTAATTAATTAATTAAATAAATTTTGATAGGTACGGAGTTAAATTATCCAGTTTGGACGGTATCATACTTTGGATCTCTAAGATTTTGTATTTTATGGTATTTTCTCTGAATTTTTCTTCCCTGAGTGCTATTCCTCACTTGTTCCCTAACTTCTGTGGGACTCCTTTAAGTGTGTGTGTGTGTGAGTGTGTGTGTTTCAAAATGCTAAAAATGATATTTTAAGAGATATGAAGCTGCTCTATTCCAGATCACTATTCACCTACAGACACAGTAGAAACTCACGTTCCATCCCGTTCGGCCACATTTCCTCCATTGAATGTCCCATTTGATACACTTTAAGAATCGCAGATTCTGACTTGCCTGCCTGAAACAAACACCAAATTTTGAGTACCTGTTTAGAGTATAATTGCCTGTCCCTTTTTCTTCCTTTATCACGTGTTTCTTTACTTCCATGAATGAGTGAAATCGTATGGGAGTTGTCTTTCTGTCACTGACAAATATGACACAGCCCTATGCTCTCTCCTTTTCGGCTTCATGTCATAAGGAGTAAGAATGCCTTCTTGCTTATGGCTCCAAAGGATTCCGCAGTGCATTTGGAGGACAGTGAGATGATAGAAGTGTCTGGGAGCTCCAGGCTAGTCTTCAAGCATCAGCACAACCAAAAGAGGACCTCATCATTGTAAACACGGCATAAATGGACCTGAACTTAGAAATCACACTCCACAGTGAAAGAGAGAAATCACAGAGATCACTGGAGAAGGGTGTAGAGAGGGCTTATGGGGGATTTGGACGTTTGGTGCTTCAGAGGGCATGGGGCCATGGAGAAAGACAATGGCCCAGGGGAGTGGAGTACACTTAGAACCCACAATTTGAATGTAGAACCATAGCTGTTGGCGAAGAAAAGGAGAGTGTCTGAAGGACATGAGTTCTTGCAACCCAAGTGTCTTGAGGCCTGGGGATTTCAGATCAGCATGCTTTGCAGACATAGACTCCAGACAACACTGAGTGTCTCCTGGAGAGTGCACCAGCAAGAAACCAGGGGAAGACAGTCTGGAAACCATGATCAGAGACAATACCTGTTGACACCGTATTAAGATTTTTATTTCTATGTGTGCATTCATGATGGGCAGTGTTGGTGGAGATGCCTCGATGGGCGCCAAAGATTCTTGGGCTCTACGACCACCAGCATCAAGACTGAGAAGTGGCCACAGGCAGGACGGTTAGGACATTGCTGCCAAAACTGCAATCACGGATTCCCAAACCTGGAACACTGTTGGGACTGCCTTCTTCAGGCCAAGTTTCTTAGGTCCAGAGGAACAGAAAATCCTGCAGGGGACTAGAAGAAATCCCTGCCCACATCCTCTTACCTGGCCACAGAATACAGCAAGCCTTAGTTTTGTGGAGTGGGTTGAAAGTCACGTTTCACAGGCACACCAGACGAACGAAGCTTAACCTCACAATATTTGGCCCAGACACCAAACATTCTGAATGGAAGCCAAGGAGAACCTCTGCAGAGGACGAGTCCCCAGGAGCGTGGAGAGCCACAACACAACCCCAGAGGGCATGTCACACACACCTGAGACTCTCTCAAGTGCCAGCCCTTTGGCACTCCATGAGCTCTTTTTCCTAAAAAATTATCTTCAGTGTAGATAACAGAATGTGGGTTTTGAATACCGAGAAGACCAAGACCCTTTGTAGATTCAAGTTGTATTCCTGAATCTTTCCCGAAAACCTTTTCAGATTAAATCACATGGGGACTGGTTCTCTTCCATCATGCTCTGTGCTTGGTCCTGTGAACACCTAACAGATGAGTCCACCCTGGGCCTAAGTTTCTAGGCCATAGGTTCTGACTTTAAAGTTTGGTCAGCTGGGAAAATTGGGAGGCATTTATGGCACGAATCTGGAGTTGCAAGAAGAATTCATGTCCTCACAGCTGAAGTCTCCAGACATGTCTTTGGTTTGGTTGTGGGTGTTAACTCTGATCTTTCCTTTGGGGGGGGCGCTTTTCCTGGTCAGAAGCATCCTGATACGGTGTGAGGTCCACGAACATGTGTATGGCATGGTGTTTCCCGTGTGAGGCTATTTGTACTCCTGACTCTTTCTTGTCATTAAGAGGTTAAGCTGGAAATGTGGATTCTTGCCCTTCTCAGCAGTCCAGTGGGGTGGTGGTGACAGTCTCAGCTAGAGACTAGAAATTCGGCCATGGAAAAGGTGCCCCAAATCTCTTCACAAACTGTCTTGGGGAAATACCCCATCAGCTCAGGCAGTTGGCAGTGATTTTGATACTCCTGGCTGACCCAGGACTTCTCCAGCCAGGTGAAGTGATGAGGCGTGGTTTGGTGAGGAGTGGTTTCTAGGAAAGGAAAGGGAAGGAAAGTCACCATTCCAGGAAAATTGCCATGGCAGGGATGCGTTGTGCTCGCCGTATCCTTATCTGCTATTGTCCTGCAAAAGCAGTCCTAAGGGATGAAGGCTTGTCGACCTGTCATTACCTTAAACACTGTTGCAAAGGCTTCATGGAGAGTGAAACTCTGCATGATCACTACCCCGAAAGAAAGAGCCCTGGTCAGCACTCCTTGTCATCATTAGTTAATGCTACATGCCATAGTCATGGGGAGAGCCATGTTGAGCAACTCTCTTTATTCAGATGAAATGAAGGGCCAACATCAATGGCCTGCCATGCTCACTCAGGCATCAATGTGGAAGGAGCCGTGATACCCTTTTAAGGGCTAGAGGAAAAAGATGATTATGAAGATGAAGATAAAGTAGATGATTTCCAAATGAAAATGCAAGAAGACCAAGGGAAATATCCTATGGCTTCACTCCTATGTGTCCCATGAGGAATAACATGGACATTATTATTAGTATGGCAAAATGGAAGGAGAAGTCAGACAGGGAGACGCCGTTTCACATGATGACAAAGAAAGAAAGACAGGAGAAATGAAGTCTAGTTTTATTATCTTATGATTAAAATTGTATGCAATAGTTTCCTATAAGGGCCTTATGTGAATAGAGTCGTTGGACATTGTAAATTTGTCTTCCCTCTTCCTACATTTTGGGAATAGATGAGAAAAGCTGACATTACCAGAAAATGTCTCGAATTGTGGACCACAGAATTGATTTGAACCTGGCTTTCCGAGTGTTGTGAGATGTTTGAGGACTGCTTCCCAAGCTTTTGTCATTACCTTAGACGTCAGATATGTATGACTCATGATATTGTCATGGTAGTGTGTATGTGTCTTCGAATTTATCCTTTTCTCTCAGGTATTGGATTTGCTGGCATGCTTATGTGGAGGGGTCTTTTAGGTATGGCTGTTTAATTAATTAGTAAATTAATTAATTAATTAATTCTTGGTAGGTGAGGAGTTAACTTATCCAGTTTGAATTTTTTGTTACTTTGATTCTCTAAGTTGTTTTTTTTTATGGTGTTTTCTATGAATTTTGCTTCCATGAGTGCTATTCCTCACTTGCTCCCTACCTTCTGTCGGACTCTTACGTGTGTGTGTGTTTGTGTGTGTGTGTGTGTGTGTGATTCAGAAAACGCTAAAAATGATATTTTAAAAGATATGAAGCTCCTCTATTCCAGATCACAATTCACTTTCAAGCACAGCGGAAAATCACGTTACATCCCGTTCGGCCACATTTCGAGCATTGAATGTCCCATTTGATCCACTTTTAGAAAGGCAGATTCTGACTAGCCTGCCTGGAACAAACACCAAATTTTGTGTGCCTGGTTGGAGTCTATTTGTGTGTTCCTTTTTCTTGCTTTTTCACATGTTTCTTTACTTCCATGAGTGAGTGAAATCGTATAGTAGTTGTCTTTTTGTGACTAAGAGATATGACACAGCCCAGTGCTCTCTTCCTTTCTGCCACATGTCACAAGGAGCAAGAATGTCTTCTTGCTTATGGCTCCATAAGATAGCGCAGTGCATTTGGAGGACAGGTAGATGGTAGAAGTGTCTGGGAGCTCCAGGCCTGTCTTCAGCCATCAGCACAACTAGAAGGTGTCCACATCAATGTAAATATGGCATAAATGGAACTGAACCCTAGATATCACACTCAACAGAGAAAGAGAGAAGAATTCACAGAGACCATGGGACAAGGGTGTAGACAGGGCTTATGGGAGAATTGGGCGGTTGGTGCTTCAGAGGGCAGGGAGCCCTGGCCAAAGACAAAGGTCCAAGGGAGAGGAGCACACCTAGAACCCACAATTTGAATGTTGACCATAGCTGTTGGCGGAGTAAAGGAGAGTGTCTGAAGGACACGAGTTCTTGCAACCCAAGTGTCTTGAGGCCCTGGGATTCCAGATCAGAATGCTTTGCAGACATAGACTCCAGAGAACACTGTGCATCTCATGGAGAGGACACCAGCAAGCAACCAGGTGCAGACAGACTTGAAACCATGATCAGAGACAATAACTGTTTACACCGTGGTAAGATTATTATTTCTTTGTGTGCATTCGTGATGGGAAGTGTTGGTGGAGATTCCTCGATGGGCGCCAAAGATATTTGGGCTCTATGACCGCCAGCATGAAGACTGAGAAGTGGCCACAGGCGGGACAGTGGGGACATTAGCTGCCCAACCTGCAATCACGGAATCCCAAACCTGGAACACTGTTGGGACTGCCTTCTTCAGGCCATGTTGCTTAGTCCTAGGAGAACAGGAAATCCTTCAGGGGACTAGAAGAAAGCCCTGCCCAATTCCTCTCACCTGGCCACAGATTTCAGCAGGTTTAAAGTTTCGTGGAGTGGGTTTAAGTTCACGTTTCACAGGCACAACAGACCCACGTAGCTTAACCACAACATATTCGGCCCAAACATCACACACTCTGAATATAAGGCAAGGAAAGCCTCTGCAGAGTAGTAGTAACGGAAAACGGAAGAAGAAGATGTTAGACAGGGAGACACACCAGGAGAGACTCAGGACTTTGGGGACCAAGCTGAGGGTTACAGGAGTATAAGACATGCCATAAAGAGGGAACTGGATAATGGATATGTAGGTGCTGTGGCATTATATGAGGATGAGCACTTGGTGCCATATGCAATTAAAGAATCAGGAACACTAGGTCAAAAACGAAGGATGGATGAAATGCTGGCTTGCCGAATATAAGAAAATATAGTGAATAGAAAGCATGAGAAGAAAGAAAGTGAAGAGAAATGAATTCTAGTTTTATTAACTTACTGATTAAAATTGTATGCAATTTTGTTTCTTTTAAGGTCCTCATGTGAATTGGGTCTTTTGAAATTGTAAATTAGAGTCTTCCCTCTTCCTCCATTTTGGGAATAGATGAGAAAAGCCGACATTACCATTAAATGCTTCAAAAGTCATTACCTGAGATGTATGATATGTATGACTCATGATCATGTCATGGTAGTGTGAATCTGTCTTGGAATTTATCCTTTTCTCTCCGGTATTGGATTTGCTGGCAGACTTCATATAGGGGTCGTTTAGGTAAGGTTGTTTAATTAATTAATTAATTCTTGATACGTAAGGAGTTATGTTATCCAGTTTGGACGGTTTGTTACTTTGATTCTCTAAGCTTTTGTTTTTTATGGTATTTTCTCTGAATTTTGCTTCCATGAGTGCTATTCCTCACTTGCTCCCTAACTTCTGTGGGACTCTTTAAGAGTGTGTGTGTGTGTGTGTGTGTGTGTGTGTGTGTGTGTGTGTGTGTGCGTGTGTGTTTCACAAAACGGTAAATTGATATTTTAAGTGATGTGAACCTCTTCTATGCCCGATCACAATTCATCTTCAAACACAGTGGAACCCATTCGGCCACAATTCCTTCATTGTATGTCCCATTTGATCCACTTTTAGAAAGGCAGATTCTGACTAGCCTGCCTGGAACAAACACCAAATTTTGTGTGCCTGGTTAGAGTCTAATTGCCTGTCCCTTTTTCTTGCTTTTTCACATGTTTCTTTACTCCACGAGTGACTGAAATTGTGTGGTAGTTATCTTTCTGTGACTGCCAGATATGGCACAGCCCAATGCTCTCTCCCTTTCTGCCACATGACAGAAGGAGCAAGAATACCTTCTTTCTTATGGCTCCATAAGAGGCTGCAGTGCATTCGGAGGACAGGGCGATTGGAGATGTGTCTAGGAACTCCACGCTTGTCTTCAGCCATCAGCACAAGCAGAAGATGACCACATAAATGGAAACATGGAATAAATGGACCTGAAGCCTAGAAATCACACTCCACAGCGAAAGAGAGAAGTCACAGAGACTATGGGAGAAGGGTGTAGTCAGGTCTTAAGGGATAACTGGTGTTTGGTACTTCAGAGGAAGGGGAGCCATGGTCAAAGACAAAGGCCCAGGGGAGAGGAGCACACTTGGAACCCACAATTTGAATGTTGACCCATAGCTGTTGGCGGAGAAAAGGAGAGTGTCTGAAGGACAGGAGTTCTTGCAACTCAAGGGTCTTGAGGCCGGGGATTCCAGATCAGCATGCTTTGGAGACATAGAACCCAGTGTAGAATTTGTAACTCCTGGAGTGGACACCAGCAAGCAACCAGGTGCAGAAAGCCTGAAACCATGATCAGAGACAAAACCTGTTGACACCTTGGTAATATTATTATTTCTTTGGGTGCATTTTTGATGGGCAGTGTTGCTGGAGATGCCTCGATGGGCGCCAAAGATCCTTGTACTCCTGACTCATTCTTGACTTTACGTCGGTAAGATGGTAAGGGGTGTTGGTGACAGTCACGGCCAAAGACTACAAATCCGGCCAAGGAGAAGGTGACCACAAATCGCTTCACAAACTGTCTTGGGGAAATACCCAGGCAACTCCAGCGGTTTGGAGTGATTTTGATACTCCTGGCTGACCCAGAACTACTACAGCCAAGTGAAGTGATGATGCGTAGTTTGGTGAGGAGTGGTTGCTATGACCTCGGAGCTTTGTGAATTCACAGAAGCTGACTAAACTGAAGCAGCAATCCCAGTCCAATGACATATGAGTCCTATGGCTTTAAGTAGAATGACCTGGGAAGGAACAAGAAAGAGCCCTGATAGCCTGATCATGAACTCCGGGGGTTTTTCTGTTTCTTTCCCACTTCCCCTTTCTATACAAAGAAAAAAGAAAACGATGTTCTGTATACCATTCTTTAGACCCACATTTCTCCAGAGAGAGCAAGGTGTTCCTATTTCCACTGCAATTTCTAGAGATCTCAATCAACAGCGCGGCATCTTGGGTACAATTATGTCTCTGGGAGCTTCGATATCGTTGGGTGAGGGGTCCATTCTTAGCTTCTATTCCCTATGGTTTCTCAGGTGTAAGGTCTGCCTTTGGTGATTTGTTAGCTTGGAAGGGAAGGAAGGAATAAGGGAAGGAAAGTCATAATTCAAGGAAAATTCCCAGGGCAGGGAAGCGTTGTGCTGTCCATGTCCTTATCTGCTAGTGTCCTGAAACACCAGTCCTAAGGGATGAAGGCTCTGTCTACCTGACATTACCTTAAAAACCCTTGCAAAGGATTCATGGAGAGTGAAACTCTGCATGATCATTAACACTGATGAAAGAGCCCTGGGCAGCACTTCTTGTCATCATTAGTTAATGCTACATGCCATAGTCATAGGGAGAGCCATGTTGAGCAACGCTCTTTATTCAGATGAAAATGAACGGCCAACATCGATGGCCTGCCATGCCCACTCTAGCATCACTGTGGAAGGAGCCGAGATACCCTTTGAAGGGCTAGTGGATAAAGATGATTATGAAGATGATAATAAAGAAGATGATTTCCAAATGAAAATGCAAGCAGACCAAGGGAAATATCGTATTGCTTCACTCCTATGTGGCCCATGAGGAATACCATGGTCATGAGTATTAGTAAGGGAAAATGGAAGGAGAAGAAGTCAGACAGGGAGATGCACCACGAGACACTCAGGACATTGGGGACCAAGCTGAGGGTTACAGGAGGTTACAGGAGGTTACAGGAGGATAAGTGCCATAAAGAGGCAACTGGATAATGGGTATGGAGGTGGTGTGGCATTATATGAGGATGAGCACTTGGTGGTATATGCAATTAAAGAATCAGGGAACACTATGTCAAAAAACGTAGGATGGATGAAAGGCTGGCTTGCCGAATATAAGAAAATATAGTAAATAGAAAGCAAAATAGGTGTTACACGTGGAGATCAAGAAAGAAAGAGCAGAGAAATGAATTCTAGTTTTATGATCTTACTGATTAGAATTGTATGCATTGGTTTCCTATACGGTCCTTATATGAATTGGGTCTTTGGACATTGTAAATTAGTCTTCCCTCTTCCTACATTTTGGGAATAGATGAGAAAAGGTGACATTACCATTAAATGTCTCAAATTGATGGTCAGGGAATTGATTTGAACCTGGTTTCTGTGTGTGGGGAGATGATTGAGGACTGCTTCAAAAGCCTCAAAAGATGCCTGAAAAGTCATTACCTGAGACATCAAATACGTATGACTCATGATCTTGTCATGGTAGTGCGTATGTGTCTTGGAATTTATCGTTTTCTTTCCGGTATTGGATTGGCTGGCAGACTTCTGTGTAAGGATCTCTTAGGTAAATTGATTAATATATTAATTAACTACTTAATTACTTAATTAGTTAATTAATTCTTGATAGGCATGGAGTTAACTTATCCAGTTTGGACGGTTCGTTACTTTGTTTCTCAAAGTTTTTATTTTTTTATTGTATTTTCTCTGAATTTTGCTTCCATGAGTGCTATTCCTCACAAGCTCCCTAACTTCTGTGGGACCCTTTTAAGAGAGTGTGTGTGTGTGTGTGTGTGTGTGTGTGTGTGTGTGTGTGTGTGTTTTACCAAACGCTAAAAATAATATTTTAAGAGATATGAAGCTGCTGTATTCCAGACCACACTTTACCTTCAGACACAGTGGAAACTCACGTTACATCCGGTTCGGCCACCTTTCCTGCATTGAATGTCCCATTTGATCCACTTTTAGAAAGGCAGATTCTGACTAACCTGCCTGGGACCAACACCAAATTTTGTGTGCCTGGTTAGAGTATCATTGACTGTCCCTTTGTCTTGCTTTTTCACATGTTTTTTACTCCCAAGAGTGAGTAAGATCGTACGGTAGATGTCTTTCTGTGACTGACAGATATGACACAGCCCAATTATCTCTCGCTTTCCACCACATGTCACAAGGAGCAAGAAGGCCTTCCTGCTTATGGCTACCTAAGAGTCCTCAGTGCATCTGGAGGACAAGGAGACTCTAGAAGTGTCTGGGAGCTCTCGGCTTGTCTTCAGCCATCAGCACCACCAGAAGATGACCACATCAATGGAAACATGGCATAAATGTACCTGAAGCCTAGAAATCACACTCCAGAGCGAAAGAGTGAAGTCACAGACACCATGCGGGAATTGTGTAGACAGGGCTTCTGGGAGAATTGGACATTTGGTGCTTCAGAGGGCAGGGAGCCATGGCCAAAGAAAAAAAGGCCCAGGGGAGAGGAGCACCTTAGAACCCACAATTTGAATGCTGACCTGTAGGTGTTGGCGGAGAAAATGAGAGTGTCTGAATGACACGATTTCTTGCAACCTAAGGGTCTTGAGACTGGGGGATTCCAGAGCAGCATGCTTTGCAGACATAGACTCCAGAGAACTGTGTATCTCCTGGACAGGACACCATCAAGCAACGGTAGAGACAGCCTGGAAACTGTGATCAGAGACAATACCTGTTGACAACATGGTAAGATTATTATTTCTTTCTGTGCATTCGGGATGGGCAGTGTTGGTGCAGATGGCTCGATGGGCATGAAAGATTCTTGGGCCTGACAACCGCCAGCATCAAGACTGAGAAGTGGCCACAGGCAGGACGGTGAGGACATTAGCTGCCCAACCTGCAATCACGGAATCCCAAACCTGGAAACTGTTGGGACTGTCTTCTTAAGGCCACGTTGCTTAGTCCCAGGAGAATAGGAAATCCTGCAGGGGACTAGAAGAAAGCCCTGCCCACTACCTCTCACGTGGCCACAGATTCAGCAGGCCATATGTTTTGTGGAGTGGGTTTAAGTTCACGTTTCACAGGCACACCAGATGCACGAAGCTTAAACTCAACATATTTGGCCCAGACACCACACGCTCTGAATGGAAGGCAAGGAGAGCCTCTGCAGAGGACGAGCCCACAGGAGAGTGGACAGCCACAACACAACCCCAGATTGCATGTCACACACACCTGAGAAACTCTCAAGTGCCAGACCTTGGGCACTCCATGAGCTCTTCTTGCTATAGAAATTACCTTCAGAGTAGATAACAGAATGCGCGTTTCGAGTACAGAGAAGACACAGACCTTTTGTTGATTCACGATGTGTTCCTGAAACTGGCCCGAAAGCCTGTTCCAATGGCTTCACGTGGGGAATGGTTCTCTTGCAACATGCTCCGTGCTTGCTCCTGTGAGCTGCAAACAGATGAGTCCGTCCTGGGCCTAAGCTTCTAGGGTGTAGGGTCTGCCATTAATGTTTTGTCAGGTGGGAAATTTGGCCGGCATTTATGGCACGATTTCTGGGGATGAAAGAAGAACTCGTGCCCACAGTTGAAGACTCAAGAAATGTCCTTGGTATCGATGGTGTGTTAACTCTGAGCTTCGCTCTTAGGTTTCTGGGCACTTTTCCTGGACAGAAGCATCCTGATAAGATGTGAGGAGCATGAACATCTGTATGGGGTGGCGTTCGCCATGTGTGGCTGCTTGTACTCCTGACTCTTTCTTGACCTTACGTGGGTAAGATAGAATTGTGGATTCTTGCCCTTCCTCGGAGTCCAGAGGGGTGTTGGTGACAGTCACATCCAAAGACTACAAATTCGGCCATGAAGAAGGTGACCCCAAATCGCTTCACACACTCTCTTGGTGAAAGACCCAGGCGTCTCCAGCGGTGTGGAGTATTTATGATACTCCTGGCTTACCCAGAACTACTCCAGCCAGCTGAAGTGGTGAGGCGTGGTTTGGGGAGGAGTTGTTGCTTGGACCTCAGAACTTTGTGACATCACAGAGGCTAGCTGCACTGAAGCAGCAATCCCATTCTCATGACATATGAGTCCTATGGCTTTAAGTAGAAAGGCATTGGAAGGAACAAGAAAGATCCCTTTTAGCCTGATCATGAACTCAGGTGGTCCTTCCTGTTTCTTTCCCACTTCCACTTTGTATACAAACAGAAAGGACAACGATGTTCTGTATACCAATCTTTAGACCAATATTTCTCCAGAGAGAGCAAGGAGTTCCTATTTCCACTGCAATATCTAGAGATCTCAATCAACAGCGAGGCGTCTTGGCTACCCTTAGGTCTCTGGGAGGTTGGATATCCTTGGCTGAGATGGTCTATTTTTAGCTTCTGTTCTCTGTGGTTTCTCGGGTGTAAGGTCTGCCTTTGATGCTTGGTGAGCTTGGAAGGTGATGGAAGGAAGAAGGGAAGGAAAGTCACCATTCCAGGAAAATTGGCAGGGCAGGGATGCGTTGTGCTCTTCGTGTCCTTATCTGCTATTGTCCTGGAACAGCAGTCCTAAGGGTTGAAGGCCTGTGGAGCTGTCATTACCTTAAACAGCGTTGCAAAGGCTTCATGGAGAGTGAAATTCTGCATGATTGCTACCCCACAAGAAAGAGCCCTGTTCAGCACTCCTTGTCGTCATTAGTTAATGCTACATGCCATAGTCATGGCGAGAGCCATGTTGAGCAACTTTCTTTATTCAGATGAAAATGAACGGCCAACATCGATGGCCTGCCATGCCCACTCTAGCATCACTGTTGAAGGAGCCAAGATACCCTTTTAAGGGCTAGTGGAGAAAGATGCTTATGAAGATGATGATAAAGAAGATGATTTCCAAATGAAAATGAAGGCCAACTGAGGGAAATATCCAATGGCTTCACTCCTATGTGGCCCATGAGCAATATCATGGTCATGAGTAGTAGTAAGGGAAAACGGAAGGAGAAGAAGCCAGACAGGGAGTCACACCAGGAGAGACTCAGGACTTGGGGACCAAGCTGTGGGTTACAGGAGGATAAGTCCTGCCATAAAGAGGGAACTGGTTAATGGGTATGGAGGTGGTGTGGCATTATATGAGGATGAGTCCTTGGTGGCATAAGCAATTAAAGAATCAGGGAACACTATGTCAAAAAACGTAGGATGGATGAAAGGCTGGCTTGCTGAATACCAGAAAAAAATAGTGAATGGAAAGCAAAACAGGCCATTTCACATGGAGATGAAGAAAGAAAGAAAGACAAATGAATTCTAGTTTTATTATCTTACTGATTAAAATGGTATGCCATTGGTTTCCTGTAAGGTCCTTATCTGAATTGGTTTGGACATTGTCAATTAGCATCTTTCTTCTTCGTACATTTTGGGAATAGATGAGAAAAGCCGACATTACCAGTAAAGGTCTTGAATTGTGGACCAGGGAATTGATTTGAACCTGGATTTCTGTGTGTTGGGAGATGTTTGAGGACTGCTTCAAAAGCTTTCGTCAACACCTAAGACGTCCAATATGTATGACTCATGATATTGTCATGGTAATTCGTATGTGTCTTGGAATTTATCCTTTCCTCTCTGATATTGGATTTTCTGGCAGAGTTGTGTGTAGGTGTCTGTAGGTAAGGTTGTTTAGTTTCTTGATAGGGAAGGAGTTAACGTATCCAGATTGGATGGTTTGATACTTTGAGTCTCTAAGTTTTGTTTTTTACGGTACTTTCTCTGAGTTTTGCTTCCATGATTCCTATTCCTCACTTGCTCCGTAACTACTGTGGGACACTTTGAAGTGTGTGTGTGTGTGTGTGTGTGTGTGTATTTGTTTGTGGGTTTCACAAAACGCAAAAAAATAATACTTTAGGGGATATGAAGCTGCTCTATTCCAGATCAAACGTCACCTTCAGACACTGTGGAAACTCACCTTACATCCGGTTCGGCCACCTTTCCTACATTGAATGTCCCATTTTAGAAAGGCAGATTCTGACAAGCCTGCCTGGGACAAACACCAAATTTTGTGTGCCTTGTTGGAGTCTAATTGCCTGTCCCTTTGTCTTGCTTTTTCACATGTTTTTTACTCCCACGAGTGAGTAAAATCATATGGTAGTTGTCTTTCTGTGACTGACAGATATGACCCAGCCCAATCCTCTCTCACTCTCTGCCACATGTTACAAGGAGCAAGAAGGCATTCCTGCTTATGGCTCCCTAAGAGTCCGCAGTGCATCTGGAGGACAGGGAGACTCTAGAGGTGTCTGGGAGCTCTCGACTTGTCTTCAGTCATCAGCACCACCAGAAGATGACCACATCAATGGAAACATGACATAAATGGACCTGAAGCTTAGAAATCACACTCCACAGTGAAAGAGAGAAGAAGTAAAAGAGACCATGGAAGAAGGGTGTAGAGAGGTCTTATGGGAGAATTGGACAGTTGGTGCTTCCGAGGTCAGGGAGCCATGGCCAAAGACAAAGAGGCCCAGGGGTGAGGAGCACCTTAGAAACCACAATTTGAATGCTGACCCGTAGGTGTTGGCTGAGAAAAGGAGAGTGTCTGAATGACACGACTTCTTGCAACCTAAGGGTCTTGAGGCGGGGGGATTCCAGATCAGCATGTTTTGCAGACATAGACTCCAGAGAACACTGTGTATCTCCTGGGGAGGACACCATCAAGCAACCGGTACAGACAGCCTGGAAACGGTGATCAGAGACAATACCTGTTGACAACATGGTAAGATTATTATTTCTTTCTGTGCATTCGGGATGGGCAGTGTTGGTGCAGATGGCTCGATGGGCATGAAAGATTCTTGGGCCTGACAACCGCCAGCATCAAGACTGAGAAGTGGCCACAGGCAGGACGGTGAGGACATTAGCTGCCCAACCTGCAATCACGGAATCCCAAACCTGGAGCACCGTTGGGACTGCCTTCTTCAGGCCACGTTGCTTAGTCCCAGGAGAACAGGAAATCCTGCTGGGGACTAGAAGAAAGCCCTGCCCACTACCTCTCACCTGGCCACAGAGTTCAGCAGGCCTTATGTTTTGTGGAGTGGGTTTAAGTTCACATTTCACAGGCACACCAGACCCACAAAGCTTAAACTCAACATATTTGGCCCAGACACCACACGCTCTGAATGGAAGGCAAGGAGAGCCTCTGCAGAGGACGAGCCCACAGGAGAGTGGACAGCCACAACACAACCCTGGATTGCATGTCACACACACCTGAGACTCTCTCAAGTGCCAGACCTTGGGCACTCCATGAGCTCTTCTTCCTAAAGAAATTACCTTCAGGGTAGATAACAGAATGTGCGTTTCGAGCACAGAGAAGACACAGACCTTTTGTTGATTCACATTGTATTCCTGAAACTGGCCCGAAAGCCTGTTCCGATGGCTTCACGTGGGGAATGGTTCTCTTGCAACATGCTCCGTGCTTGCTCCTGTGAGCTCCAAACAGATGAGTCCGTCCTGGGCCTCAGCTTCTAGGGTGTAGGGTCTGCCTTTAATGTTTTGTCAGGTGGGAAAATTGGGAGGCATTTACGGCATGATTTCTGGAGATGAAAGAAGAACTCGTGCCCACAGTTGAAGACTCAAGGAATGTCCTTGGTATGGATGGTGTGTTAACTCTGAGCTTCGCTCTTGGGTTTGGGGGCACGTTTCCTGGACAGAAGCATCCTGATAAGTTGTGAGGACCATGAACATGTGTATGGGGTGGCATTCCCCATGTGAGGCTGCTTGAACTCCTGACTCTTTCTTGACCTTACGTGGGTAAGATGGAATTGTGGATTCTTGCCCTTCCTCGGAGTCCAGAGGTGTGGTGGTGACAGTCACGTCCAAAGACTACAAATTCGGCCATGGAGAAGTTGACCCCAAATCACTTCACACACTCTCTTGGTGAAATACCTAGGCGGCTCCAGCGGTTTGGAGTGATTTTGATACTCCTGGCTGACCCAGAACTACTCCAGCCAGCTGAAGTGATGAGGCGTGGTTTGGTGAGGAGTGGTTGCTAGGACCTCAGAGATTTGTGACATCACAGAGGCTAGCTGCACTGAAGCAGCAATCCCATTCTCATGACATATGAGTCCTATGGCTTTAAGTAGAAAGGCATTGGAAGGAACAAGAAAGATCCCTTTTAGCCTGATCATGAACTCAGGTGGTCCTTCCTGTTTCTTTCCCACTTCCACTTTGTATACAAAGAGAAAGGACAACGATGTTCTGTATACCATTCTTTAGACCAACATTTCTCCAGAGAGAGCAAGGTGTTCCTTTTTCCACTGCAATTTCTGGAGATCTCAATCAACAGGGAGGCGTCTTGGCTCCCATTAGGTCTCTGGGAGGTTGGCTATCCTTGGCTGAGATGGTCCATTCTTAGCTTCTGTTCTCTGTGGTTTCTCCGGTGTTAAGTCTGCCTTTGGTGCTTGGTGAGCTTGGAAGGTGATGGAAGGAAGAAGGGAAGGAAATTCACCATTCCAGGAAAATTGGCAGGGCAGGGATGCGTTGTGCTCTCCGTGTCCTTATCTGCTATTGTCCTGAAAGAGCAGTCCTAAGGGATGAAGGCTTGTCGACTTGTCATTACCTTAAACACCGTTGCAAAGGCTTCATGGAGAGTGATATTCTGCATGATCGCTACCCGCAAGAAAGAGCTTTGGTCAGCACTCCTTGTCGTCACTACTTAATGCTACATGCCATAGTCGTGGTGAGAGCCATGTTGAGCAACTTTCTTTATTCAGATGAAAATGAACGGCCAACATTGATGGCCTGCCATGCCCAATCTAGCATAACTGTGGAAGGATCTGAGATAGCCTTTTAAGGCCTTGTGGAGAAAGATGATTATGAAGATGATGATAAAGAAGATGATTTCCAAATGAAAATGCCAGCAGACCAAGGGAAATATCCTATGGC
Organism: Meles meles; assembly: GCF_922984935.1. NCBI lineage: Eukaryota > Metazoa > Chordata > Mammalia > Carnivora > Mustelidae > Meles > Meles meles. The sequence continues at coordinate 17,597,553 of NC_060088.1, forward strand.
TTCACTCATATGTGGCCCATGAGGAATAGCATGGACATGAGTCGTAGTAAGGGAAAATGAAAGGAGAAGAATTCAGACAGGGAGACACACCAGGAGAGACTCGGGCTTTCGGGACCACGCTGAGGGTTACAGGAGAATAGGACATGCCATAAGGAGGGAACTGGATAATGGGTTTGGAGGTGGTGTAGCATTATATGAGATTGAGTCTTTGGTGGCATATGCAATTAAAGAATCAGGGAACACTATGTCAAAAAACGTAGGATGGATGAAAGGCTGGCTTGCTGAATACCAGAAAAAAATAGTGAATAGAAAGCAAAACAGTCCGTTTCACATGGAGATGAAGAAAGAAAGAGAAGACAAATGAATTCTAGTTTTACTATCTTACTGATTAAAATGGTATGCCATTGGTTTCCTGTAAGGTCCTTATCTGAATTGTGTCTTTGGACATTGTCAATTAGCGTCTTTCCTCTTCGTACATTTTGGGAATAGATGAGAAAAGCCGACAATACCATTAAAGGTCTCGAACTGCGGACCAGGGAATTGATTTGAACCTGGCTTTCTGTGTGTTGGGAGATGTTTGAGGACAGCTTCAAAAGCTTACGTCAACACCTAAGACGTCCGATATATAGGACTCATGATCTTGTCATGGTAATGCGCATGTGTCTTGGAATTTATCCTTTTCTCTCAGGTATTGGATTTTCTGGCAGAGTTGTGTGTAGGTGTCTTTAGGCAAGGTTGTTTATTTTCTTGATCGGGAAGGAGGTAACGTATCCAGATTGGATGGTTTGATACTTTGAGTCTCTAAGCTTTTGTTTTTTATGGTACTTTCTCTGAGTTTTGCTTCCATGATTCCTATTCCTCACTTGTTCCGTAACTACTGTGGGACACTTTGAAGTGTGTGTGTGTGTGTGTGTGTGTGTGTGTGTGTGTGTGTGTGTTTGTGTGTTTCACAAAATGCAAAAAATGATATTTTAGGAGATATGAAGGTGCTCTATTCCAGATCACACTTCACCTTAAGACACAGTGGAAACTCACGTTACATCCTGTTCGGCCACCTTTCCTGCATTGAATGTCCCGTTTGATCCACTTTTAGAAAGGCAGATTCTGACTAGCCTGCCTGGGACAAACACCAAATTTTGTGTGCCTTGTTGGAGTCTAATTGCCTGTCCCTTTGTCTTGCTTTTTCACATGTTTTTTACTCCCACGAGTGAGTAAAATCGTATGGTAGTTGTCTTTCTGTGACTGACAGATATGACCCAGCACAATCCTCTCTCGCTTTCCACCACATGTCACAAGGAGCAAGAAGGCCTTCCTGCTTATGGCTACCTAAGAGTCCTCAGTGCATCTGGAGGACAGGGAGACTCTAGAAGTGTCTGGGAGCTCTAGGCTTGTCTTCAGCCTTCAGCACCACCAGAAGATGACCACATCAATGGAAACATGGCATAAATGGACCTGAAGCCTAGAAATCACACTCCACAGCGAAAGAGAGAAGAATTGACAGAGACCATAGGAGAACTGTGTAGACAGGGCTTATGGGAGAATTGGACAGTTGGTGCTTCAGAGGTCAGGGAGCCATGTCCAAAGACAAAAAGGCCCAGGGGAGAGGAGCACCTTAGAACCCACAATTTGAATGCTGACCCGTAGGTGTTGACGAAGAAAAGGAGAGTTTCTGAATGACACGAATTCTTGCAACCTAAGGGTCTTGAGGCTGGGGGATTCTAGATCATCATGCTTTGCAGACATAGACTCCATAGAACACTGTGTATCAACTGGAGAGGACACCATCAAGCAACCAGTTACAGACAGCCTGGAAACGGTGATCAGAGACAATACCTGTTGACACCGTGGTAAGATTATTATTTCTTTGTGTGCATTCAGGATGGGCAGTGTTGGTGCAGATGCCTCGATGGGCGTGAAATATTCTTGGGCCCTACAACCGCCAGCATCAAGACTCAGAAGTGGCCAGAGGCAGGTCGGTGAGGACATTAGCTGCCCAACCTGCAATCACGGAATCCCAAACTTGGAACACCGTTGGGGCTGCCTTCTTCTGGCCACGTTGCTTAGTCCCAGGAGAATAGGAAACCCTGCAGTGGACTAGAAGAAAGCTCTGCCCACTACCTCTCACCTGGCCAAAGAGTTCAGCAGGCCTTATGTTTTGTGGAGTGCTTTTAAGTTCATGTTTCACAGGCACACCAGACCCACAAAGCTTAAACTCAACATATTTGGCCCAGACACCACACGCTCTGAATGGAAGGCAAGGAGAGCCTCTGCAGAGGACGAGCCCACAGGAGAGTGGACAGCCACAACACAACCCCAGATTGCATGTCACACACACCTGAGACTCTCTCAAGTGCCAGACCTTGGGCACTCCATGAGCTCTTCTTCCTAAAGAAATTACCTTCAGGGTAGATAACAGAATGCGCGTTTCGAGTACAGAGAAGACACAGACCTTTTTGTGATTCACGTTTTAATTCCTGAAACTGGCCCGAAAGTCTGTTCCGATGGCTTCACGTGGGGAATGGTTCTCTTGCAACATACTCCGTGCATGCTCCTGTGAGCTCCAAACAGATGAGTCCGTCCTGGGCCTAAGCTTCTAGGGCGTAGGGTCTGCCTTTAATGTTTTGTCAGGTGGGAAATTTGGGAGGCATTTATGGCACAATTTCTGGAGATGAAAGAAGAACTCGTGCCCACAGTTGAAGACTCAAGAAATGACCTTGGTATGGATGGTGTGTTAACTCTGATCTTCGCTCTTAGGTTTGGGGGCGTTTTTCCTGGACAGAAGCATCCTGATATGATTTGAGGACCATGAACATGTGTATGGGGTGGCATTCCCCATGTGAGGCTGCTTGAACTCCTGACTCTTTCTTGACCTTATGTGGGTAAGATGGAGTGGTGGATTATTTCCCTACCCCGGAGTCCAGAGGGGTGGTGGTGACAGTCCCGTCCAAAGACTACAAATTCGGCCATGGAGAAGGTGACCCCAAATCGCTTCACACACTCTCTTGGTGAAATACCCAGGCGGCTCCAGCAGTTTGGAGTGATTTTGATGCTCCTGGCTGACCCAGACTACTGCAGCCAGGTGAAGTGATGAGGCGTAGTTTGGTGAGGAGTGATTGCTAGCACCTCAGAGCTTTGTGACATCACAGAAGCTGGCTGCACTGAAGCAGCAATCCCATTCTTATGACATAAGAGTCCTATGGCTTTAAGTAGAAAGGCTTTGGAAGGAACAAGAAAGAGCCCTGTTAGCCTGATCTAGAACTCAGGTGGTCCTTTCTGTTTCTTTCCCACTTCAAATTTCTATAAAAAGAGAAAGGAAAACGATGCTCTGTATACCATTCTTTAGACCAACATTTCTCCAGAGAGAGCAAGGTGTTCCTATTTCCACTGCAATTTCTAGAGCATCCCTGTGGAAGGAGCTGAAATACCCCTTTAAGGGCTAGTGGAGAAAGATGATTATGAAGATTGTGATAAAGCAGATCACTTCCAAATGAAAATGAAAGCCAACCGAGGGAAATATCCAATGGCTTCACTCCTATGTGGCCCATGAGCAATATCATGGTCATGAGCAGTAGTAAGGGAAAACGGAAGGAGAAGAAGCCAGACAGGGAGTCACACCAGGAGAGACTCAGGACTTGGGGACCAAGCTGTGGGTTACAGGAGGATAATTCCTGCCATAAAGAGGGAACTGGTTCATGGGTATGGAGGTGGTGTGGCATTATATGAGGATGAGTCCTTGGTGGCATATGCAATTAAGGAAACAGGGAACACTATGTCAAAAAACGTAGGATGGATGAAAGGCTGGCTTGCCGAATATCAGAAAACAATAGTGAATAGAAAGCAAAACAGGCTGTTTCACATGGAGATGAAGAAAGAAAGAGAAGACAAATGAATTCTAGTTTTATTATCTTACTGATTAAAATGGTATGCCATTGGTTTCCTGTAAGGTCCTTATCTGATTTGGGTCTTTGGACATTGTCAATTAGCGTCTTTCCTCTTCGTACATTTTGGGAATAGATGAGAAAAGCCAACATTACCATTAAAGTTGTCAAATTGCGGACCAGGGAATTGATTTGAACCTGGCTTTCTGTGTGTTGGGAGATGTTTGAGGACTGCTTCAAAAGCTTTCGTCAACACCTAAGATGATCGATATGTATGACTCATGATCTTGTCATGGTAGTGCGTATGTGTCTTGGAATTTATCCTTTTCTCTCCGGTATTGGATTTTCTGGAAGAGTTGTGTGTAGGTGTCTTTAGGTAAGGTTGTTTAGTTTCTTGATAGGGAAGGAGTTAACGTATCCAGATTGGATGGTTTGATACTTTGAGTCTCTAAGCTTTTGTTTTTTACGGTACTTTCTCTGAGTTTTGCTTCCAAGGTTCCTATTCCTCACTTGCTCCCTATCTACTGTGGGACACATTGAAGTGTGTGTGTCTGTCTGTGTGTGTGTGTGTGTGTGTGTGTGTGTTTCACAAAACCCCAAAAAATGATATTTTAGGAGATATGAAGCTGCTCTATTCCAGATCACACTTCACCTTCAGATACTGTGGAAACTCACGTTACATCCGTTTCGGCCAACTTTCCTGCATTGAATGTCCCATTTGATCCACTTTTAGAAAGGCAGATTATGATTAGCCTGCCCGGGACAAACACCAAATTTTGTGTGCCTTGTTGGAGTCTAATTGCCTGTCCCTTTGTCTTGCTTTTTCATATGTTTTTTACTCCCATGAGTGAGTAAAATCGTACAGTAGTTGTCTTTCTGTGATTGACAGATATGACCCAGCACAATCCTCTCTCACTTTCCGCCACATGTCACAAGGAGCAAGAAGGCCTTCCTGCTTATGGCTCCCTAAGAGTCCGCAGTGCATATGGAGGACAGGGAGACTCTAGAAGTGTCTGGGAGCTCTAGGCATCTCTTCAGCCATCAGCACCAACAGAAGATGACCACATCAATGGAAACATGGCATAAATGGACCTGAAGCCTAGAAATCACACTCCACAGCGAAAGAGAGAAGAAGTCACAGACACCATGTGAGAATTGTGTAGACAGGGCTTATGGGAGAATTGGACAGTTGGTGCTTCAGAGGTCAGGGATCCATGGCCAAAGACAAAAAGGTCCAGGGGAGAGGAGCACCTTAAAACCCACAATTTGAATGCTGACCCATAGGTGTTGGCGGAGAAAAGGAGAGTGTCTGAATGACACAACTTCTTGCAACCTAAGGGTCTTGAGGCCGTGGTATTCCAGATCAGCATGCTTTGCAGACATAGACTCCAGAGAATACTGTGTATATCCTGGAGAGGACACCATCAAGCAACCAGGTACAGACAGCCTGGAAACCGTGATCAGAGACAATACCTGTTGACACCGTGGTAAGATTATTACTTCTTTGTGTGCATTCGGGATGGGCAGTGTTGGTACAGATGCCTCCATGGGCGTGAAATATTCTTGGGCCCTACAACCGCCAGCATCAAGACTCAGAAGTGGCCATAGGAAGGACGGTGAGGACATTAGCTGCCCAACCTGCAATCACGGAATCACAAACCTGGAACACCGTTGGGACTGCCTTCTTCAGGCCACGGTGCTTAGTCCCAGGAGAACAGGAAATCCTGCAGGGGACTCGAAGAAAGCCCTGCCTACTTCCTCTCACCTGGTCACAGTGTTCAGCAGGCCTTATGTTTTGTGGAGTGGGTTTAAGTTCACGTTTCACAGGTACACCAGACCCACGAAGCTTATACTCAACATATTTGGCCCAGACACAACACGCTCTGAATGGAAGACAAGGAGAGCCTCTGCAGAGAACGAGCCCACAGGAGAGTGGACAGCCACAACACAACCCCAGATTGCATGTCACACACACCTGAGATTCTCTAAAGTGCCAGAACTTGGGCACTCCATGAGCTCTTCTTGCTAAAGAAATTATCCTCAGGGTAGATAACAGAATGCGTGTTTCGAGTACAGAGAAGAGAGAGACCTTTTGTAGATTCACCATGTATTCCTGAAACTGGCCCTAAAGCCTGTTCTGATAGCTTCACGTGGGGAATGGTTCTCTTGCAACATTCTCCGTGCTTGCTCCTGTGAGCTCCAAACAGATGAGTCCGTTTTGGGCCTAAGCTTCTAGGGTGTAGGGTCTGCCTTTAATATTTGGTCTGGTGGGACATTTGGGCGGCATTTATGGCACGATTTCTGGAGATGCAAGAAGAACTCGTGTCCTCACAGTTGAAGACTCCAGAAATGTCTTTGGTAGGGTTGTGGTGTTAACTCTGAGCTTCCCTCTTAGGTTTGGGGGAGCTTTTCCAGGACAGTAGCATCCTGATAAGATGTGAGGACCATGAACATCTCTATGGGGTGGCGTTCCCCATGTAGGCTGCTTGTTCTCATGACTGTTCCTTAACCTTACATGGTATGATGGAATTGTGGATTCTTGCCCTTCCCCGGAGTCCAGAGGGGTGGTGGTGACAGTCATGTCCAAAGACTACAAATTTGGCCATGGAGTAGGTGACCCCAAATCGCTTCACACACTCTCTTGGTGAAATACTCAGGCGGCTCCAGCGGTTTGGAGTGATTTTGATACTCCTGGCTGACCCAGAACTACTCCAGCCAGCTGAAGTGATGAGGCATGGTTTGGTGAGGAGTGGTTGCTAGGACCTCAGAGCTTTCTGACATCACAGAAACTGGCTGTACTGAAGCAGCAATCCCATTCTCATGACATAAGAGTCCTATGGCTTTAAGTAGAAAGACATTGGAAGGAACAAGAAAGAGCCCTGTTAGCCTGATCATGAACTCAGGTGGTCCTTTCTGTTTTGTATAGAAAGTCTTCCACTTTCTATACAAAGAGAAAGGAAAACGATGTTCTGTATACTATTCTTTAGACTAACATTTCTCCAGAGAGAGCAAGGAGTTCCTATTTCCACTGCAATTTCTAGAGATCTTAATCAACAGCGAGGCTTCTTGGCTCCCATTAGGTCTCTGGGAGGTTGGATATCCTTGGGTGAGAGGGTCCATTCTCAGCTTCTGTTCTCTGTGCTTTCTCAGGTTTAAGGTCTGCCTTTGGTGCTTGGTGAGCTTGGAAGGTGATGGAAGGAAGAAGCGAAGGAAAGTCACTATTCCAGGAAAATTGCTAGGGCAGGGATGCGTTGTCTCTGTGTCCTTATCTGCTATTGTCCTGAAACAGCAGTCCTAAGGCATGAGGGCTTGTCGTCCTGTCATTACCTTAAACACCATTGCAAAGTCTTCATGGAGAGTGAAATTCTGCATGATCGCTACCCCGCAATAAAGATCCCTGGTCAGCACTCCTTGTCATCATTAGTTAATGCTACATGCCATAGTCATGGGGAGAGCCAGGTTGAGCAAGTTTCTTTATTCAGATGAAAATGAACGTCCAACATCGATGGCCTGCCATGTCCACTCTAGCATCACTGTGGAAGGATCCGAGATACCCTTTTATGGGGGCTAATGGATAAAGATGATTATGAAGATGATGATAAAGAAGACAATTATCAAATGAAAATGAAAGCCAACCGAGGGAAATATCCTATGGCTTCACTCCTATGTGGCCGATGAGGGCAACCATGGACATGATGAGTAGGAAGGGAAAACAGAAGGAGAAGAAGTCAAACCGGTAGTCACACCAGGAGAGACTCAGGACTTTGGGGACCAAGCTGTGGGTTACAGGAGGATAAGTCCTGCCATAAAGAGGGAACTGGTTCATGGGTATGGAGGTGGTGTGGCATTATATGAGATTGAGTCCTTGGTGGCATATGCAATTTAAGAATCAGGGAACACTATGTCAAAAAACGTAGGATGAATGAAAGGCTGGCATGCCAAATATCGAACAAAATAGTGAATTGAAAGCAAAACATGCCGTTTCACATGGAGATGAAGAAACAAAGAGAAGAGAAATGAATTCTAGTTTTATTATCTTACTGAATAAAATGGTATGCAATATGTTTCCTCTAAGGTCCTTATCTGAATTGGGTCTTTGGACATTGTAATTTAGAATCTTTCCTCTTCGTACATTTTGGGAATAGATGAGAAGAGGCGACATTACCATTAAATGTCTCGAATTGTGGACCAGGGAATTGATTTGAACATGGCTTTCTGTGTGTTGGGAGATGTTTGAGGACTGCTTCTAAAGCTTTCGTCAACACCTAAGATCAGATATGTATGACTCATGATCTTGTCATGGTAGTTCGTATGTGTCTTGGATTTTATCGTTTCTCTCCGGTATTGGATTTTCTGGCAGAGTTGTGTGTTGGTGTCTTTAAGTAAGGTTGTTTAGTTAATTAATTAATTAATTAATTAATTTTTGATAGGTAAGGAGATCGCGTATACAGATTGGACGGTTTCATACTTTGAGTCTCTAAGCTTTTGTTTTTACGGTACTTTACCTGAGTTTTCCTTCCATGAGTCCTATACCTCACTTGCTCCCTAACTACTGTGGGACACATTTAAGTGTGTGTGTGTGAGTGTGTGTGTTTTCCACAAAACGCAAAAAATGATATTTTAGTAGATATGAAGCTGCTCTATTCAAGATCACAATTCACCTTCAAACACTCTGGAAACTCACGTTACATCCGGTTCTGCCACATTTCCTGCATTTTATGTCCCATTTGATCCACTTTTAGAAAGGCAGATTCTGACTAGCCTGCCTTTGACAAACACCAAATTTTTTGTGCCTTGTTGAAGTCTAATTACCTGTCCCTTTTTCTTGCTTTTCACGTGTTTTTTACTCCCATGAGTGAGTGAAATCGTATGGTAGTTGTCTTTCTATGACTAACAGATATGACACAGCCCAATGCTCTCTCCTTACTGCCATTGTCACAAGGAGCAAGAATGGCTTCGTGCTTATGGCTCCATGAGGGTCCACAGTGCATTTGGAGGAAAGGGTGATGGTAGAGTGTCTAGGAACTCCAGGCTTTTCTTCAGCCATCCGCACCACCAGAAGATGACCACATCAATGGAAACATGGCATAAATGGACCTGAAGCCTAGAAATCACACTCCACAGTGAAAGAGAGAAGAAGTCACCAAGACCATGAGAGAAGGATTTAGACAGTGCTTCTGGGATAATTGGACGGTTGGTGCTTCAGAGGTCAGGGACCCATGGCCAAGACAATGACCCAAGGGAAATAGCACACTTAGAACCCACAATTTTAATGTTGACCCATAGCTGTTGGCGGAGAATACGAGAGGGTCTGACGGACATGAGTACTTGCAATGCAAGGATCTTGAGGCCCAGGGATTCCAATGAGCATGCTTTGCAGACATAGACTCCAGACAACACTGTGTATCTCCTGGAGAGGACACCAGCAAGCAACCGGGTGCCTGACAGCCTGAAAAACATGATCAGAGACAATACGTGTTGACACCGTGGTAAGATTAGTATTCCTTTGGGTGCATTCGTGATGTGTGCAGTGTTGGTGGAGATGCCTCAATGGGCGCCAAGATACTTGGGCTCTACAAACACCAGCATCAAGAACGAGAAATGGGCACAGGCAGGGCAGTGAGAACATTAGCTGCCCAATGTGCAATCACGGATTCCCAATCCTGACTTCTTCAGGACACATTGCTTAGTCGCTGGAGAACAGAAAATCCTGCGGAGACTAGAAGAAAGCCCTGCCCACATCCTCTCACCTGGCCACAGAATTCAGCAGGCCTTAAGTTTAGTGGAGTGGGTTGAATGTCACGTTTCACAGGCACACCATATTTGGCCCAGACACCAAACACTCTGAATGGAAGGCAAGGAGAGCCTCTGCAGATGATGAGCACACAAGAGAGTGGACAACCACAACACAACCCCAGAGGGCATGTCACACACACCTGAGACTCTCTCAAGTGCCAACCCTTGGGCACTCCATGAGCTCTTCTTCCTAAAGAAATTATCTTCAGGGTAGATAAAAGAATGCGTGGTTTGAATACCAAGAAGACAGAGACCTTTTGTGGATTCACGTTGTCTTCCGGAAACTGGCCCAAAAGCCTTTTCTGAAGGCTTCACATGGGGATTGGTTCTCTTCCAACGTGCTCCATGCTTGTTCCTGTGAGCTCCAAACAGATGAGTCCGTCCTGGGCCTAAGCTTCGAGGGTATAGGGTCTGCCTTTAATGTTTGGTCAGCTGGGAAAATTGCAAGGCATTTTTGACACGATTTCTGGAGATGCAAGAAGAAGTCGTGTCCTCACTTTGAAGACTCCAGACATGTCTTTGACATGGATGCGGGTGTTAACTCGGAGCTTTCCTCAGAGTGCGGGGGGCACTTTTCCTGGTCAGAAGCATCCTGATAGGGTGTGAGTAACATGAATATGTGTATGGCGTGGAGTTCCCCGTGTGAGGCTGCTTGTAATCCGTACTCTTTCTTGACCTTACGTGGGTAAGATGGAATTGTGGGTTCTTGCCCCTCTCAGGAGTCCAGAGGGTTGATTGTGACAGTCCTGGCCAAAGACTACAAATTCAGCCATGGAGAAGGTGACCCCAAATCGCTTCACACACTGTCTTGGGGAAATACCCAGGTGGCTCCAGCGGATTGGAATGATTTTGATACTCCTGCCTGACCCAGAATTACTCCAGCCAGGTGAAGTGATGAGGCGTGGTTTGGGGAGGAGTGGTTGCTAGGTCCCCAGAGCTTTGTGACGTCACAGAAGCTGACTTCACTGAAGCAGCCACCCCATTCTCAAGACATATGAGTCCTATGGCTTTAATGAGAAAGACTTGGGAAGGAACAAGAAAGAGCCCTGTTAGCCTGATCATGAGCTCAGGGGGTCTTTTCTGTTTCTTTCCCACTTCCACTTTCTATACAAAGAGAAAAGAAAACGATGTTCTGTCTACCAATCTTTAGACCAAAATCTCTCCAGAGAGAGCAAGGGGTTCCTATTTCCACCACAATTTGTAGAGATCTCAATGAACAGCGAGGCCTCTTGGATACCATTATCTCTCTGGGAGGTTGGATATCCTTGGGTGAGAAGGTCCATTCTTTGCTTCTGTTCCCTATGGTTTCTCAGGTGGAAGGTCTGCCTTTGGTGCTTGGTCAGCTTGGAAGGTGAGGAAACGACAAAAGGAAGGACTGTCACAATTCCAGGAAAATTGTAAGGGCAGGGATGGGTGTCCTTATCTGCTCCTGTCCTGAATCACCAGTCCTAAGGGATGAAGGCTCTGTCTACCTGACATTACCTTAAAGTCCGTTGCAAGGGCTTCAGGGAGAGTGAAAGGCTGCATGATCCCTACTCCGAAAGAAAGTGCCCTGGTCAGCACTCCTTGTCATCAGTGGTTAATGCTACATGCCTTGTACATGGGGAGAGCCATGTTGAGCAACCCTCTTTATTCAGATGAAAAGGAAAGGCCAACATCGATGGCCTGCCATGCCCAATCTAGCATCACTGTGGAAGGAGCAGAGATATCCAATTAAGGCCTCATGAATAAAGATGATTATGAAGATGATGATAAAGTTGTTGATTTCCAAATGAAAATGCAAGCAGACCAAGGGACATATCCTATGGGTTCACTCATATGTGGCCCAGGAGGAATACCATGGACATGAGTAGTAGTAAGGGAAAACGGAAGGAGAAGAAGTGAGACAGGGAGACGCACCAGAAGAGACTCAGGACTTTGGGGACGAAGCTCGGTTACAGGAGGATAAGACATGCCATAAATAGGGAACTGGTTAATGGGTATGGAGGTGGTGTGGCATTATATGAGGATGAAATTGGTGGTATATGCCATTAAAGAATCAGGGAACACTATGACAAAAAACAGGACGGTTGAAAGCCTGGCTTGCCGAAATTACGAAAAAATAGTGAATAGAAAGCAAAAAAAGGCCGTTTCACATGGATATGAAGAAAGAAAGAGAAGAGAAATGAATTCTAGTTTTATTATCTTACTGATTAAAATTGTATGCCATGGGTTTCCTAGAAGGTCCTTATGTAAATTGGGCCTTTTTTTTTTTTCATTGTAAATTCGAGTCTTCCCTCTTCCTACATTTTGGGAATAGATCAGAAAAGCCGACTTACCATTTAATGTATCGAATTGTGGACCAGGGAATTGATTTGAACCTGGATTTCTGTGCGTTGGGAGATGTTTGAGGAAAGCTTCAAAAGCCTCCAAAGCTGCTTCAAAAGTCATTACCTGAGACGTCAGATATGGATGACTCATGATCTCGTCATGGTAGTCTGCAGGTGTCTTGGAATTTATGCTTTTCTCTAAGGTATTGGATTTGCTGGCATACTTGAGTGGAGGGGTCTTTAGGTAAGGTTGTTTAATTAATTCATTAATTCTTGATAGGTAAGGAGTTAACTTATACTGCTTGGATGGATTGATACTTTGGTTCTCTAAGCTTTTGTTTTTTTATGGTATTTTCTCTGAATTTTGCTTCCATGAGTGCTATTCCTCACTTGCTCCCTAACTTCTGTGGGACTCTTTAAGTATGTGTGTGTGTGTGTGTGTGTGTGTGTGTGTGTGTGTGTTTGTGTTTGTGTTTGTGTGTGTGTATGTTTCAGAAAAGTATAAAAATGATATTATAAGAGATGTGAAGCTCCTCTATTCCAGAACACAATTCACCTTCAAACACAGTGAAAACTCATGTTACACCCCATTCCGCCACAATTCCTGCATGGAGTATCCCATGTGATCCACAATTTAGAGACGCAGATTCTGAAAAGCCTGATGGAACAAACACCAAATTTGGTGTGCCTGGTTCGAGTCTCATTGCCTGTCCCTTTTTCTTGCTTCTTACCATGTTTCTTTCCTTCCATGAGTGAGTGATATTGTATGGTAGTTGTCTTTCTGTGACTGACAGATATGACACAGCCGAATGCTCTCTCCCTTTCTGCCACATGTCACAAGGAGCAAGAATGCCTTCTTGCTTATGGCTCCATAAGAGTCCTCAGTGCATCTGGAAGACAGGGAGCCCATAGTAGTGTCTACAAGCTCAGGCCTGTCTTAGCCATCAGCACAACCAGAAGATGACCACATCCATGGAAACATGGCATAAATGGACCTGAAGGCTTGAAATCACACTCCACAGTGAAAGAGAGAAGAAGTCACAGTGAACATAGCAGAAGGGTGTAGACAGGGCTTATGGGAGAATTGGACGGATGGTGCTTCAGAGGGCAGGGAGCAATGGCCAAAACAAAGGCCCAGGGGGGAGGAGCACCCTTAGAACCCACAATTTGAATGTTGACACATAGCGGTTGGTGGAGAAATGGAGAGTGTCTGAATGACACAAGTTCTTGCAACCAAAGGATATTAAGGGTCGGGGATTCCAGAAAATCATGCTCTGCAGACATAGACTCCAGAGAACACTGTGTATCTCCTGGAGAGGACAACATCAAGCAACCAGGTGCAGACACCCTGGAAACCAAGATCAGAGACAAATCCAGATGACACCGTGGTAATAATATTATGCTTTGTGTGCATTGGTGATGGACAGTGTTGGTGGAGATGCCTCGATGGGCGCCAAAGATACTTGGGCTCTACCACCGCCAGCATCAAAACTGAGAAGTGGCCACAGGAAGGACGGTGAGGACATTAGCTGCACAATCTGCAATCACGGATTCCCAAACCTGGAACACTGTTGGGACTGACATCGTCAGGCCACGTTGCTTAGTACCAGGAGAACAGAAAATCCTGCAGGGGACTAAAAGAAAGCCCTGCCCACATCCTCTCACCTGGCCACAGAATTCAGCAGGCCTTATGTTTGGTCACGTGGGTAGAAAGTCACGTTTCACAGGCACACGAGACCCACGAAGGTAACCTCACAGTATTTGGCCCAGACACCAAAGACTCTGAATGGAAGGCAATGAGAGCCTCTGCAGAGGACGAGCCCACAGGAGAGTGGACAGCCAAACACAACCCCAGAGGTCATGTCGACACCTGTCGAACTTGAGACTCTCTCAAGTCCCAGTCCTTGGGCACTCCATGAGCTCTTCTTCCTAAAGAAATTATCTTCAGGGTAGATAACAGAAGTCGCGCATCGAATACAGAGAAGAGAGAGACCTTTTGTAGATTCACGTTTTAATCCTGAGATTGGCCCGAAAGCCATTTCAAATGGCTTCCCATGTGGACTGGCTCTCTTCCAACATGCTCCCTGTTTGTTCCTGTGATCCCCACATAGATGAGTCCATCCTGATCCTAAGTGTAGGGTGTAGGGTCTGCCTTTCATGTTTGGTCAGCTGGGAAAATGGGGAGGCATTTATGGCACGATTTCTGGAGATGCAAGAAGAACTTGTGTCCTCACTGTTGTAGACGCCAGACAGGTCTTTGGTATGGTTGCGTGTGTTTACTCTGAGCTTTCCTCGGAGGGCGGGGGGCGCACTTCCTGGTCAGAAGCATCCTGATAGGGTGTGAGGATCATGAATAGGTCTATTGGCTGGAGTTCCCCGTGTGAGGCTGCTTTTGCTCCTGAGTCTTTTTGACCTTACGTGGGTAAGATCTAATTGTGGATGCTTGCCCTTCTCCGGAGTCCTGAGGGGTTGTGGTGACAGTCACAGCCAAAGACTAGAAATTCGGCCATAGAGAAATTGACCTCAAATCACTCCACAAACTGTCTTGGGGAAATCCCCAGGCGGCTCCAGCGGTTTGGAGTGATTTGGATACTCCTGGCTGACCCAGGACTACTCCAGCCAGGTGAAGTGATGAGCCGTGGTTTGGTGAGGAGGGGTTGCAAGGACCTCAGAGCTTTGTGATGTCACAGTAGCTGACTTCACTGAAGCAGCCACCCCATTCTCAAGACATATGAGTCCTATGGCTTTAATTAGAAACACTTGGGAAGGAACAAGAAAGAGCCCTGTTAGCCTGATCATGAATTCAGGGGGTCTTTTCTGTTTCTTTCCAACTTCCACTTTTTTTGAAAGAGAAAAGAAAACGATATTCTGTATACCATGCTTTAGTCCAACATTTCTCTAGAGAGAGCAAGGGGTTCCTATTTCCACCACAATTTGTAGAGTTCTCAATGAACTGCGAGGCCTCTTGTATACCATTATCTCTCTGGGAGGTAGGATATCCTTGGGTGAGAGGGTCCATTCTTTGCTTCTGTTCCCTATGGTTTCTCGGGTGGATGGTTAGCCTTTGGTGCTTGGTCAGTTTGGAAGGTAAGGAAACGACGAAGGGAAGGACCGTCACAATTCCAGGAAAATTGTTAGGGCAGGGATGTGTGTCCTTATCTGCTTGTGTCATGATCCACCAGTCTTAAGGGATGAAGGCTCTGTCTACCTGACATTACCTTAAACTCCGTTGCAAGGGCTTCATAGAGAATGAAATGCTGCATGATCCCTACCCCGAATGAAAGTGCCCTGGTTAGCACTCCTTGTCATCAGTAGTTAATGCTACATGCCTTGGACATGGGGAGAGCCATGTTGAGCAACTCTCTTTATTCAGATGAAAAGTAACAGCTAACATCCATGGCCTGCCATGTCCACTCTAGCATCGCTGTGGAAGGAGCAGAGATATCCTTTTAAGGGCTTGTGAATAAAGATGATTATGAAGATGATGATAAAGTTGATGATTTCCAAATGAAAATGCAAGCAGACTAAGGGACATATCCTATGGGTTCACTCATATGTGGCCCATGAGGAATACCATGGACATGAGTAGTAGTAAGGGAAAAAGGAAGGAGAAGAAGTCAGGGAGAACCACCACAGAGACTCAGGACTTTGGGGACCAAGCTTGGTTACAGGAGGATAAGACATGCCATAAAGAGGGAACTGGTTAATGCGTATGGACGTAGTGTGGCATTATATGAGGATGAAATTGGTGGTATATGCCATTAAAGATTCAGGGAATACTATGACAAATAACGTAGGACGGATGAAAGCCTGGGTTGCCGAAATTAAGGAAAAATAATGAATAGAAAGCAAAACAGGACGTTTCACATGGATATGAAGAAAGAAAGAGAAGAAAAATAAATTCTAATTTTATTATCTTACTGCTTAAAATTGTATGCCATTGGTTTCCTGTAAGGTCCTTATGTGAATTGGGCCTTTTTTTTTTTTTTTTTTTTCATTGTAAATTCGAACCCTCACTCTTCCTACATTTTGGGAATAGACGAGAAAAGCCGACTTACCAATAAATGTCTCGAATTGGGGACCAGGGAATTGATTTGAACCTGGATTTCTGTGTGTTGGAGGATGTTTGAGGACAGCTTCAAAAGCCTCCAAAGCTGCTTCAAAAGGCTGAGACGTCAGATATGGATGACTCATGATCTCGTCATGGTAGTGCGTAGGTGTCTTGGAATTTATCCTTTTCTCTAAGGTATTGGATTTGCTGGCGTACTTGAGTGGAGGGGTCTTTTAGGTAAGGTTGATTAATTAATTCATTAATTCTTGATAGGTAAGGAGTTAACTTATACTGCTTGAACAGGTTTATACTTTGATTCTCTAAGCTTTTTTTTTTTTTTATGGTATTTTCTCTGAATTTTGCTTCCATGAGTGCTATTCCTCACTTGCTCCCTAAGTTCTGTGGGACTCTTTTAAGTGTGTGTGTGTGTGTATGTGTGTGTGTGTGTGTGTGTGTTTCGTGTGTGTATGTTTCAGAAAAGTATAAAAATGATATTTTAAGAGATGTGAATCTGCTCTATTTCAGATCACAATTCACCTTCAAACACAGTGGAAACTCACGTTACACCGCATTCCGCCACAATTCCTGCATGGAATATCCCATTTGATCCACTTTTAGAGACGCAGATTCCGAGTAGCCTGCCTGGAACAAACACCAAATTTTGTGTGCCTGGTTCGAGTCTCATTGCCTGTCCCTTTTTCTTGCTTTTTCCCATGTTTCTTTACTTCCATGTGTGAGTGATATTGTATGGTAGTTGTCTTTCTGTGACTGACAGATATGACACAGCTGAATGCTCTCTCCCTTTCAGCCAGATGTCACAAGAACCAAGAATGCCTTCTTGCTTATGGCTCCATATGTGTCCGGAGTGCATCTGGAAGACAGTGAGACCATAGCGGTGTCTGCGAGCTCATGCTTGTCTTAGCCATCAGCACAATCAGAAGATGACCACATCAATGGAAACAAGGCATAAATGGACCTGAAGCCTAGAAATCGCACTCCACAGTGAAAGAGATAAGAAGTCACAGAGACCATGAGAGAAGGGTGTAGAGAGGGCTTTTGGGAGAATTGGACGGCTGGTGCTTCAGAGGGCAGGAACCCATGGCCAAAAACAAAGGCCCAGGGGAGAGGAGCCCCCTTAGAACCCACAATTTCAATGTTGACACATAGCGGTTGGTGCAGAAAAGGAGAGTGTCTGAATGACACAATTCTTGCAACCGAAGGATCTTGAGGGCCGGATATTCCAGATCAGCATGGTATGCAGACATAGACTCCAGAGAACACTGTGTATCTCCTGGAGAGGACACCATCAAGCAACCAGGTGCAGACACCCTGGAAACCATGATCAGAAACAATTCCAGATGACACCGTGGTAATACTATTATGATATGTGTGCATTGGTGATGGACAGTGTTGGTGGAGAGGCCTCGATGGGCGCCAAAGATACTTGTTCTCTACCACCTGCTGCATCAAGACTGAGAAGTGGCCACAGGCAGGATGGTGAGGACATTAGCTGCACAAATTGCAATCACGGATTCCCAAATCTGGACCACTGTTGGCACTGCCTTCGTCAGGCCACATTGCTTAGTACCAGGAGAACAGAGAATCCTGCAGGGGACTAAAAGAAAGCCCTGCCCACATCCTCTCACCTGGCCACAGAATTCAGCAGGCCTTAAGTTTTGTGGAGTGGGTTTAAGTTCACGTTTCACAGGCACACGAGACCCACGAAGGTAACCTCACAATATTTGGCCCATACACCAAACCCTCTGAATTGAAGGCAACGTGAGCCTCTGCAGAGGACGAGCCCACGGGAGAGTAGACAGCCACAACACAACCCCAGAGGGCATGTCTAACACAGCTGAGACTCTCTCAAGTCCCAGCCCTTGGGCACTCCATGAGCTCTTCGTCCTAAAGAAATTATCGTCAGGGTAGATAACAGAAGGCGCATTTCGAATACAGAGAAGACAGAGACCTTTTGTAGATTCACGTTGTAATCCTGAGATTGGCCCAAAAGCCATTTCCGATGGCTTCCCATGGGGACTGATTCTCTTCCATCATGCTCCCTGCTTGCTCCTGTTAGCTCCACATAGATGAGTCCGAACTGAGTCTAAGCATAGGGTGTATGGTCTGCCTTTCATGTTTGGTCAGCTGGGAAAATGGGGAGGCATTTACGGCACGATTTCTGGAGATGCAGGAAGAACTTGTGTCCTCACTGTTGAAGACTCCAGACAGGTCTTTGTTATGGTTGCGGGTCTTTACTCTGAGCTTTCCTCGGAGGGCGGGGGCGCTCTACCTGGTCAGAAGCATCCTGTTAGGGTGTGAGGATCATGAATATGTGTATTGCCTGGAGTTCCCCGTGTGAGGCTGCTTGTACTCCTGAGTCTTTCTTGACTTTACGTGGGTAAGATCTAATTGTGGATGCTTGACCTTCTCCGGAGCCCAGAGGCGTTGTGGTGACAGTCACGGCCAAAGACTAGAAATTCGGCCATGGAGAAAGTGACCCCAAATCGTTCCACAAACTGTCTTGGGGAAATCTCCAGGCGGTTCCAGAGGTTTGGAGTGATTTTGATACTCCTGGCTGACCCAGGACTACTCCAGCCA
The DNA here is from genome assembly GCF_922984935.1 of Meles meles. Lineage (NCBI taxonomy): Eukaryota > Metazoa > Chordata > Mammalia > Carnivora > Mustelidae > Meles > Meles meles. The sequence continues at coordinate 17,616,185 of NC_060088.1, forward strand.
GGTGAAGTGATGAGGCATGGTTTTGTGAGGAGTGGTTGCTAGGACCTCAGAGCTTTGTGACGTCACAGAAGCTGTCTTCACTGAAGCAGCCACCCCATTCTTAAGACATATGAGTCCTATGGCTTTAATTATAAACACTTGGGAAGGAACAAGAAAGAGCCCTGTTAGCCTTATCATGAGCCCAGGGGGTCTTTGCTGTTTCGTTACCTCTTCCACTTTCTATACAAAGAGAAATGAAAACGATGTTCTGTCTATGATTCTTTAGATCAACATTTCTCCAGAGAGAACAAGGGGTTCCTATATCCTCTGCAATATCTAGAGATCTCAATCAATAGCGAGGCCTCTTGGCTACCTTAGGTCTCTGGGAGGTTGGATATCCTTGGGTGAGAGGGTCCATTCTTAGCTTCTGTTCCCTATGGTTTCTCAGGTGGAAGGTCTGCCTTTGGTGCTTGGTCAGCTTGGAAGGTGAGGAAATGACGAAGAGAGGGACTGTCACAATTCCAGGAAAATTGTCAGGGCAGGGATGCGTGTCCTTATCTGCTCGTGTCCTGATTCAGCAGTCCTAAGGGATGAAGGCTCTGTCTACCTGACATTACCATAAACTCCGTTGCAAGGGCTTCATGGAGAGTGAAATGCTGCATGAACCCTACCCCGAAAGAAAGTGCTCTAGTCAGCACTCCTTGTCATCAGTAGTTAATGCTACATGCCATAGTCATGGGGAGAGCCATGTTGAGCAACTCTCTTTATTCAGATGAAAAGGAATGGCCAACATCAATGGCCTGCCCTGCCCACTCTAACATCACTGTGGCAGGAGCAGAGATTCCCTTTTAAGGGCTCATTTAAGGGCTCATGAATAAAGATGATTATGAAGATGATGATGAAGATGATGATTTCGAAATGAAAATGCAAGCAGACCAAGGGATATATCCTATGGGTTCACTCATATGTGGCCCAGGAGGAATACCATGGACATGAGTAGTAGTAATGGAAAAAGGAAGGAGAAGAAGTCAGACAGGGAGACGCACCAGGAGAGACTCAGGACTTTGGGGACCAAGCTTGGTACAGGAGGATAAGACATGCCATGTAGGGTTAACTGGTTAATGGGTATGGAGATGGTGTAGCATTATATGAGGATCAAATTGGTGGTATATGCCATTAAAGAATCAGGGGACACTATGACAACAAACGTAGGATGGATGAAAGCCTGGCTTGCCGAAATTAAGAAAAAATAATGAATAGAAAGCAAAACAGGCCATTTCACATGGATATGAAGAAAGAAAGAGAAGAGAAATGAATTCTAGTTTTATTAGTTTTATTATCTTACTGATTAAAATTGTATGCCATGGGTTTCCTATAAGGTCCTTATGTGAATTGGGCCTTTTTTTTTTTTTTCCATTGTAAATTCGAGTCTTCCCTCTTCCTACATTTTGGGAATAGATCAGAAAAGCCGACTTACCATTAAATGTCTCAAATTGTGGACCAGGGAATTGATTAGAACCTGGATTTCTGTGTGTTGGGAGATGTTTGAGGACAGCTTCAAAAGCCTCCAAAGCTGCTTCAAAAGTCATTACCTGAGACGTCAGATATGGATGACTCATGATCTCATCATGGTAGTGCGTAGGTGTCTTGGAATTTATCCTTTTCTCTAAGGTATTGGATTTGCTGGCATACTTGAGTGGAGGGGTCTTTTAGGTAAGGTTGTTTAATTAATTCATTAATTCTTGATAGGTAAGGAGTTAACTTGTACTGCTTGGACGGGTTGATACTTTGATTCTCTAAGCTTTTATTTTTTTTTATGGTATTTTCTCTGAATTTTGCTTCCATGAGTGCTATTCCTCACTTGCTCCCTAAGTTCTGTGGGACTCTTTTAAGTGTGTGTGTGTGTCTGTATGTGTGTGTGTGTGTGTGTGTGTATGTTTCAGAAAACGATAAAAATGATATTTTAAGAGAAGTGAACTCCTCTATTCCAGATCACAATTCACCTTCAAACAAGGTGGAAAATCACGTTATACCCCATTTGGCCACAATTCCTGCATTGAATAGCCCATGTGATCCAATTTTAGAGACGCAGATTCTGAGTAGCCTGCCTGGAACAAACACCAAATTTTGTGTGCCTGGTTCGAGTCTCATTGCCTGTCCCTTTTTCTTGCTTTTTCCCATGTTTCTTTACTTCCATGTGTGAGTGATATTGTATGGTAGTTGTCTTTCTGTGACTGACAGATATGACACATCCGAATGCTCTCTCCCTTTCTGCCACATGTCACAAGGACCAAGAATGTCTTCTTGCTTATGCCTCCATAAGAGTCCGCAGTGCATCTTGAAGTCAGGGAGACTGTAGCGGTGTCTGCGAGCTCACGCTTGTCTTAGCCATCAGCACAACCAGAAGATGACCACATCAATGGAAACATGGCATAAATGTACCTGAAGCCTAGAAATCGCACTCCACAGTGAAAGAGAGAAGACGTCACAGAGACCATGGCAAAAGGGTGTAGACAGGGCTTATGGGAGAATAGGACGGTTGGTGCTTCAGAGGACAGGGAGCCATGGCCAAAAACAAAGGCCCAGTGGAGAGGAGCACGCTTAGAACCCACAATTTGAATGTTGACACATAGCGGTCGGTGGAGAACGGGAGAGTGTCTGACACAGGTTCTTGCAACCGAAGAATCTTGAGGGCCGGGGATTCCAGATCAGCATGCTATGCATACATAAACTCCAAGGAACACAGTGTATCTCCTGGAGAGGACACCATCAAGCAACCAGGTGCAAACACCCTGGAAACCATGATCAGAGACAATTCAGGATGACACCGTGGTAATACTATTATGCTTTTTGTGCATTGGTGATGGACAGTGTTGGTGGAGATGCCTAGAGGGGCGCCAAAGACACTTGGGCTCTACCACCGCCAGCATCAACACTGACAAGTGGCCACAGGCAGGACGGTGAGGACATTAGCTGCACAACCTGCAATCACGGATTCCCAAATCTGGACCACTGTTGGGACTGCCTTCATCAGGCCATGTTGCTTAGTACAAGGAGAACAGAAAATCCTGCAGGGGACTAAAAGAAAACCCTGCCCACATCCTCTCACCTGGCCTCAGAATTCAGCAGGCCTTAAATTTTGTGGAGTGGGTAGAAAGTCACATTTCACAGGCACACCAGACCCACGAAGGTAACCTCACCATATTTGGCCTAGACACCAAACCCTTTGAATGGAAGGCAATGAGAGACTCTGCAGAGGACGAGCCCACAGGAGAGTGGACAGCCACAACACATCCCCAGAGGGCATGTCGAACACAGCTGAGACTCTTTCAAGTCCCAGCCCTTGGGCACTCCATGAGCTTTTCTTCCTAAAGAAATTATCTTCAGCGTAGATAACAGAAGGCGCGTTTCGAATACAGAGAAGACAGAGACCTTTTGTAGATTCACGTTTTAATCCTGAGATTGGCCCGAAAGCAATTTCAAATGGCTTCCCATGGGGACTGGTTCTCTTCCAACATGCTCCCTGCTTGCTCCTGTGAGCTCCACATAGATGAGTCCGTCCTGAGACTAAGCTTAGGGTGTAGTGTCTGACTTTCATGTATGGTCAGCTGGGAAAATGGGGAGGCATTTATGGCACGATTTCTGAAGATGCAAGAAGAACTTGTGTCCTCACTGTTGAAGACTCCAGACAGGTCTTTGGTTTGGTTGCGGGTATTTACTCTGAGCTTTCTTCCGAGGGCGTGAGGCGCTTTTCCTGGTCAGAAGCAACATGATAGGTTGTGAGGACCATGAATATGTATATTGCCTGAAGTTCCCTGTGTGAGGCTCCTTGTACTCCTGAGTCTTTCTTGACTTTACGTGGGTAACATGAAATTGTGGATGCTTGCCCTTCTCCGGAATCCAGAGGGTTTTGGTGACAGTCACGGCCAAAGACTAGAAATTCGGCCATGGAGAATGTGACCCCAAATCGCTCCACAAAATGTCTTGGGGAAATCCCCAGGCGGCTCCAGCGGTTTGGGATGATTTGATACTCCTGGCTGAAGGACTACTCCATCCAGGTGAAGAGATGAGGCGTGGTTTGGTGAGGAGTGGTTGCTAGGACCTCAAAGCTTCGTGACGTCACAGAAGCTGACTTCACTGAAGCAGCCAATCCATTCTCAAGACATATGAGCCCTATGTCTTTAATTAGAAAGACTTGGGAAGGAACCAGAAAGAGCCCTGTTAGCCTGATCATGGCTCAGGGGATATTTGCTGTTTCGTTCCCTCTTCCACTTTCTATACAAAGAGAAAATAAAATGATGTTCTGTCTACCATTTTGAGACCAACATTTCTCCAGAGAGAGCAAGGGGTTCCTATTTCCACCGCAATTTCTAGAGATCTCAATCAACAGCAAGCCTCTTGGCTACCATTAGGTCTCTGGGAGGTTGGATATCCTTGGGTGTGAGGGTCCACTCTTAGCTTCTGTTCCCTATGGTTTCTCGGGTGGAAAGGCTGCCTTTGGTACTTGGTCATCTTGGAAGGTGAGGAAAAGACGAAGGAAAGGACCGTCACAATTCCAGGAAAATTGTCAGGGCAGGGATGCGTGTCCTTATCTTCTCCTGTCCTAAATCACTAGTCCTATGGGATGAAGGCTCTGTCTATCTGACATTACCTTAAACTCCGTTGCAAGGGCTTCATGGAGAGTGAAATGCTGCATGATCGCTACTCCGAAAGATCGAGCCTTGGTCAGCACACCTTGTCATCAGTAGTTAATCGTACATGCCATAGACTTGGGGAGAGCCATGTTGAGCAACTCTCTTTCTTCAGATGAAAAGGATCGGCCAACTTTTAAGGTCTGCATTGCCCACTCTAGCATCACTGTGGAAGGATCAGAGATATCCTTTTAAGGGCTCATGAATAAAGATGATTATGAAGATGATGATGAAGAAGATGATTTCCATGAAAATGCACGAAGACCAAGTGGCATATCCTATGGGTTCACTCATATGTGGCCCATGAGGAATACCATGGACATGAATAGTAGTATGGGAAAACGGAAGGAGAAGAATTCAGACATGGAGACGCACCAGGAGAGACTCAGGATTTGGGGGACCCAGTTTGGTTACAGGAGGGTAAGACATGCCATAAAGAGGTAACTGGTTAATGGGTATGGAGGTGGTGTAGCATTATATGAGGATCAAATTGGTGGTATATGCCATTAAAGAATCAGGGAACCCTATGACAACAAACGTATAATGTATGAAAGCCTGGCTTGCCGAAATTAAGTAAAAATAATGAATAGAAAGCAAAACAGGCCATTTCACATGGATATGAAGAAAGAAAGAGAAGAGAAATGAATTCTAATTTAATTATCTTCCTGATTAAAATTGTATGCCATTGGTTTCCTATAAGGTCCTTATGTGAATTGGGGCTTTTTTTACATTGTAAATTCGAGTCTTCCCTCTTCCTATATTTTGGGAATAGATCAGAAAAGCCGACTTACCATTAAATGTCTCGAATTGTGGACCAGGGAATTGATTTGAACCTGGATTTCTGTGTATTGGGAGATGTTTGAGGACAGCTTCAAAAGCCTCCAAAGCTGCTTCAAAAGTCATTACCTGAGACGTCAGATATGGATGACTCATGATCTCGTCATGGTAGTGCGTAGGTGTCTTGGAATTTATCCTTTCTCTAAGGTATTAGATTTGCTGGCATACTTGAGTGGAGGGGTCTTTAGGTAAGGTTGTTTAATTAATTCATTCATTCTTGATAGGTAAGGAGTTAACTTGTACTGCTTGGACGGGTTGATACTTTGATTCTCTAAGCTTTTTTTTTTTTTTATGGTATTTTCTCTGAATTTTGCTTCCATGAGTGCTATTCCTCACTTGCTGCCTTACTTCTGTGAGACTTTTTAAGTGTGTGTGTGTGTGTGTGTGTGTGTGTGTGTGTGTGTCTTTGTGTGTGTCTAGGTTCCAGAAATGCTAAAAATGATATTTTAAGATATGAGAAGCTCCTCTATTCCAGATCCAATTCACCTTCAAACACAGTGGAAACTCACATTACACCCCATTCGACCACAATTCCTGCATTGAATAGCCCATGTGATCCACTTTTAGAGACGCAGATTCTGACTAGCCTGCCTGGAACAAACACCAAATTTTGTGTGCCTGGATAGAGTCTCATTGCCTGTCCCTTTTTCTTGTTTTTCCCCATGTTTCTTTACTTCCATGAGTGAGTGATATTGTATGGTAGTTGGCTTTCTGTGACTGACAGATATGACACAGCCTTATGCTCTCTCCGTTTCTGCCACATGTCACAAGGAGCAAGAATGCCTTCTTGCTTATGGCTCCATAATTGTCCGCAGTGCACCAGGAAGACAGTGAGACCAGAGCAGTGTGTACGAACTCAGGCTTCTCTTAGCCATCAGCACAACCAGAAGATGACCACATCCATGGAAACATGACATAAATGGACCCGAAGCCTAGAAATCGCACTCCACAGTGAAAGAGAGAAGAAGTCACAGAGACCATGGGAGAACGGTGTAGACAGGGCTTATGGGAGAATTGGATGGTTGGTGCTTCATTGGGCTGGGAGCCATGGCCAAAAACAAAGGCCCAGGGGAGAGGAGCACCCTTAGAACCCACAATTTGAATATTGACACATAGCGGTTGGTGGAGAAAGGGAGAGTGTCTGAATGAATCATGTTCTTGCAACCGAAGGATCATGAAGGTCGGGGATTCCAGATGAGCATGCTGTGAAGACATAGACTCCAAAGAACACTGTGTATCCCGTGGAGAGGACACCATCAAGCAACCAGGTTCAGACACCCTGGAAACCATGATCAGAGACAATTCCAGATGACACCGTGGTAATACTGTTATGCTTTGTGTGCATTGGTGATGGACAGTGTTGGTGGAGAGGACTCGTTGGGCGCCAAGATACTTGGCTCTAGATAGATAGATAGGGCCCAAGATACTTGGGCTCTACAACCGCCAGCATCAAGACTGAGAAGTGGCCACAGGCAGGACGGTGAGGACATTAGCTGCACAATCTTCAATCACAGATTCCCAAATCTGGACCACTGTTGGGACTGCGTTCGTCAGGCCACGTTGCTTAGTACCAGGAGAACATAAAATCCTGCAGGGGACTAAAAGAAAGCCCTGAACACATCCTCTCTCCTGGCCACATTATTCAGCAGGCCTTAAGTTTTGTGGAGTGGGTAGATAGTCACATTTCTAAGGCACACAAGACCCACGAATGTAACCTCACAGTATTTGGCCCAGACACCAAAACCTCAGAATGGAAGGCAAAGAGAGCCTCTGCAGAGGACCAGCCGACAGGAGTGTGGAAAGCCACAACACAACCCCAGAGGGCATTTCGAACAGAGCTGAGACTTTCTCAAGTCCCAGCCCTTGGGCACTCCATGAGCTCTTCGTCCTAAAGTAATTATCTTTAATTACTAAGGTAATTAACAGATTAACAGATTAACAGATAACAGAAGGTGCGTTTCGAATACAGAGAAGACAGAGACCTTTTCTAGATTCACGGTGTAATCCGGAGATTGGCCTGAAAGCCATTTCCGATGGCTTCCCATGGGGACTGGTTCTCTTCCAACATGCTCCGTGTTTCCTCCTGTGGGCTCCATATAGATGAGTCAGTCCTGAGCCTACGCTTAGGGTGTAGGGTCTGTCTTTCATGTTTGATCAGCTTGGAAAATGGGGAGGCACTTATGGCACGATTTCTGGAGATGCAAGAAGAACATTTGTCCTCACGGTTGAAGACTCCAGACAGGTCTTTGGTATGGTTCCAGGTGTAAATTCTGAGCTTTCCTGGAAGGGTGGGGGGGCGCTCTTCCTGATCAGAAGCATTCTGTTAGGGTGTGAGAATCATGAATATGTGTATTGCCTGGAGTTCCCCATGTGAGGATACTTGTACTCCTGAGTCTTTCTTGACCTTACGTGGGTAAGATGGAATTGTGGATGCTTGCCCTTCTCCGGAGTCCAGAGGGGTTGTGGTGACAGTCACAGCCAAAGACTAGAAATTCGGCCATGGAGAAAGTGACCCCAAATCGCTCCACAAACTGTCTTGGGGAAATCTCCAGGCGGTCCCAGCGGTTTGGAGTGATTTTTATACTCCTATCTGACCCAGGACTACTCCAGCCAGGTGAAGTGATGATGCATGGTTTGCTGAGGAGTTCTTGCTAGGACCTCAGAGCTTTGTGACGTCACAGAAGCTGTCTTCACTGAAGCAGCTACCCCATTCTCAAGATATGAGTGCTATGGCTTTAATTAGAAAGACTTGCGAAGGAACAAGAAAGAGCTCTGTTAGCCTGATCATGAGCTCAGGGGGTCTTTGCTGTTTCGTTCCCTCTTCCACTTTCTATACAAAGAGAAATGAAAACGATGTTCTGTCTATGATTCTTTAGACCAACATTTCTCCAGAGCGAGCAAGGGGTTCCTATTTCCACTGCAATTTCTAGAGATCTCAATCAACAGCGAGGCCTCTTGGATACCATTAGGTCTCAGGGAGGTTGGATAACCTTGGGTGAGAGGGTCAATTCTTAGCATCTGTTCCCTATGGTTTCTCAGGTGGAAGGTCTGCCTTTGGTGCTTGGTCAGCTTTGAAGGTGAGGAAACGACGAAGAGAAGGACCGTCACAATTCCAGAAAAATTGTAAGGGCAGGGATGCGTGTCCTTATCTGCCCGTCTCCTGAATCACCAGTCCTAAGGGATGAAGGCTCTGTCTTCCTGATATTACCTTAATCTCCGTTGCAAGGGCTTCATGCAGAGTGAAATGCTGCATGATCGCTACCCCGAAAGAAAGTGCCCTGGTCAGCATCTGTGTCATCAGTAGTTAATGCTACATGCCATAGACATGGGGAGAACCTTGTTGAGCAACTCTCTTTATTCAGATGAAAATGAACGGCCAACAACGGTGGCCTGCCATGCCCACTCTGTCATCACTGTGGAAGGGGCAGAGATACCCTTTTAAGGGCTCGTGAATAAAGATGATTATGAAGATGATGATAAAGATGATGATTTCCAAATGAAAATGCAAGCAGCCGAAGGGAAATATCCTATGGGTTCACTTATATGTGGCCCACGAGGAATACCTGGACATAAGTAGTAGTAAGGGAAAACGGAAGGAGAAGAAATCAGACAGGGAGACTCACCAGGAGAGACTCATTACTTTGGGGACCAAGCTTGGTTACAGGAGGATAAGACATGCCATAAAGAGGTAACTGGTTAATGGGTATGGAGGTGGTGTGGCATTATATGAAGATCAAATTGGTGGTATATGGCATTAAAGAATCAGGGAACAGTATGACAAAAAACGTAGGATGCATGAAAGCCTGGGTTGCCGAAATTACGAAAAAATACTGAATAGATAGCAAAACAGGCCGTTTCACATGGATATGAAGAAAGAAAGAGAAGAGAAATGAATTCTAGTTTTATTATCTTACTGATTAAAATTGTATGCCATTGGTTTCCTATAAGGTCCTTATGTGAATTGGGCCTTTTTTTTTTTTTTTTTTTTTTTCATTGTAAATTCGAGTCTTCCCTCTTCCTACATTTTGGAAATAGATGAGAAAAGCCGACTTACCATTAAATGTCTCGAATTGTGGACCAAGGAATTGATTTGAAGCTGGATTTCTGTGTGTTGGAGGATGTTTGAGGACAGCTTCAAAAGCCTCCAAAGCTGCTTCAAAAGTCATTACCTGAGACGTCAGATATGGATGACTCATGATCTCGTCATGTTAATTCGTAGGTGTCTTGGAATTTATCCTTTTCTCTAAGGTATTGGATTTGTTGGCATACTTGTGTGGAGGGGTCTTTTAGGTAAGGTTGTTTAATTAATTAATTAATTCTTGATAGATAAGGAGTTAACTTATACTGTTTGGATGGGTTGATACTTTGATTCTCTAAGCTTTTTTTTTTTTTTATGGTATTTTCTCTGAATTTTGCTTCCATTAGAGCTATTCCTCACTTGCTCCCTAACTTCTGTGGGACTCTTTTAAGTGTGTGTTTGTGTGTGTGTGTGTGTGTGTGTGTGTGTGTGTGTGTGTGTGTGGGTGGGTGTATGTGTGTTTTAGATATTTTAAGAGAAGTGAAGCTCCTCTATTCCAGATCACAATTCACCTTCAAACAGAGTGGAAACTCACGTTATACCCCATTTGGCCACAATTCCTACATGGAATATTCCATTTGATCCACTTTTAGATATGCAGATTCTGACTAGCCTGCCTGGAACAAACACCAAATTTTGTGTGCCTGGTTCGAGTCTCATTGCCTGTCCCTTTTTCTTTCTTTTTTCCCATGTTTTGTTACCTTCATGAGTGAGGGATATTATATGGTACTTGTCTTTCTGTGACTGACAGATATGATAGAGCCCAATCCTCTCTCCCTTTCTGCCACATGTCACAAGGAGCAAGAATGCCTTCTTGCTTATGGCTCCTTAAGAGTCCGCAGTGCATCTGGAAGAAAGGGCGACAATAGTGGTGTCTGCGAGCTCAGGCTTGTCTTAGCCATCAGCACAACCAGAAGATGACCACATCAGTGGAAACATGGCATAAATGGACCTTAAACCTAGAAATCGCACTCCACTGTGAAAGAGTGAAGTCACAGAGACCATGGGAGAAGGGTGTAGCCAGGGCTTATGGGAGAATTGGACGGTTGGTGCTTCAGAGGGGAGGGAGCCATGGCCAAAAACAAATGCCCAGGGGAGAGGAGCACCCTTAGAACCCACAATTTGAATGTTGACACATAGCGGTTGATGGAGAAAGGGAGAGTGTCTGAATGAATCATGTTCTTGCAACCGAAGTATCTTGAGGGTCGGGGATTCCCGATCAGCATGCTATGCAGACATAGATTCCAGAGAACACTCTGTATCTCCTGGAGAGGACACCATCAAGCAACCAGGTGCAGACACCCTGGAAACCATGATCAGAGACAATTCCAGATGACACCATGGTAATATTATTATGCTTTGTGTGCATTGGTGATGGACAGTGTTGGTGGAGATGCCTCAATGGGCGCAAAAGATAATTTTGCACTACCACCTGCTGCATCAAGACTGAGAAGTGGCCACAGGTAGGACGGTGGGGACATTAGCTGCACAACCTGCAATCACTGATTCCCAAACCTGGAACACTGTTGGGACTGCCTTCTTCAGGTCACGTTTCTTAGTACCAGGAGAACAGAAAATCCTGCAAGGGACTAAAAGAAAGCCCTGCCCACATCCTCTTACATGGCCACAAAATTCAGCAATCCTTAAGTTTTGTGGAGTGGGTAGATAGTCACGTTTCACAGGCCCACCAAACCCACGAAGGTAACCTCATGATATTTCGCCCAGACACCAAAGCCTCTGAATGGAAGGCAAGGAGAGCCTCTGCATAGGATGAGCCTACAGGAGAGTGGACAGCCAAAACACAACCCCAGAGGGCATGTCAAACACAGCTGAAACTCTCTCAAGTGCCAGCCCTTGGGCACTCCATGAGCTCTTATTCCTAAAGAAATTACCTTCAGTGTAGATAACAGAATGTGCGTTTCGAGTACAGAGAAGACAGAGACCTTTTGTAGATTCACGTTGTAATCCTGAGATTGGGCCTAAAGCCTTTTCCAAAGGCTTTCCATGGGTACTGGTTCTCTTCCAACATGCTCCCTGCTTGCTCCTGTGAGCTCCACATAGAAGAGTCCGTCCTGAGCCTAAGCGTGGGGTGTAGGGTCTGCCTTTCATGTTTGGTCAGCTTGGAAAATGGGGAGGCATAAATGGCACGAATTCTAGAGATGCAAGAAGAACTTGGATCCTCACTGTTGAAGACTCCAGACAGGTCTTTGGTATGGTTGCTGTGTTTACTCGGAGCTCTCCTCGGAAGGCGGGGCGCGCATTTCCCGGTCAGAAGCATTCTGATAGTGTGTGAGGATCATGAATATGTGTATTGCCTGGAGTTCCCCGTGTGAGGCTGCTTGTACTCCTGAGTCATTCTTGACCTTACGTGGGGAAGATGGAATTGTGGATGCTTGCCTTTCTCCGGAGTCCAGAGGGGTTGTGGTGACAGTCACGGCCAAAGACTAGAAATTCGGCCATCTAGAAAATGACCCCAAATCGCTCCACAAACTTTATTGCGGAAACCCCCAGGTGGCTCCAGCGGTTTGGAGTGATTTGGATACTCCTGGCTGACCCAGGACTACTCCAGCCAGGTGAAGTGATGAGGCGTGGTTTGGTGAGGAGGGGTTGCTAGGACCTCAGAGCTTTGTGACGTCACAGAAGCTGACTTCACTGAAGCAGCCACCCCATTCTCAAGACATAGGTGTCCTATGGCTTTAATGAGAAAGACTTGGGAAGGAACCAGAAAGAGCCCTGTTAGCCTGATCATGAGCTCAGGGGTCTTTGCTGTTTCGTTCCCTCTTCCACTTTCTATAGAAAGAGAAAAGAAAACGATGTTCTGTATACCATTCTTTAGACCAACATTTCTCCAGAGAGAGCAAGGGGTTCCTATTTCCAGTGCAATTTCTAGAGATCTCAATCAACAGCGAGGCCTCTTGGCTACAATTATGTCTCTGAGAGGTTGGATATCCTTGTGTGAGAGGGTCCACTCTTAGCTTCTGTTCTCTATGGTTTCTGGGGTGTAAGGTCTGCCTTTGGTGCATGTTCAGCTTGGAAGATTAGGAAAGGGAGAAGGGAAGGACAGTCACAGTTTCAGGAAAATTGTCAGGGCAGGGATGCATTGTGAAGTACATGTCCTTATCTGCTCGTTTCCTGAATCACCAGTCCTAAGGGATAAAGGCTCTGTCAACATGACATTACCTTAAACTCCGTTAAAAGGGCTTCAGGGAGAGTGAAATGCTGCATGATTGCTACCCCGAAAGAAAGAGCCCTGGTCAGCACTCCTTGTCATCAGTAGTTAATGGTACATGCCATAGTCATGGGAGAGCCATGTTGAGCAACTCTCCTTATTCAGATGAAAATGAACAGCCAACATCGATGGCCTGCCATGTCCACTCTAGCATCACTGTGGAAGGAGCAGAGATACCCTTTTAAGGGGTCGTGAATAAAGATGATTATGAAGATGATGATAAAGATGATGATTTCCAAATGAAAATGCAAGTAGGCCAAGGGACATATCCTATGTGTTCACACATATGTGGCCCATGAGGAATACCATGGACATGGCTAGTAGTAAGGGAAAACGGAAGGAGAAGAAGTCAGACAGGGAGACGCACCAGAAGAGACTCAGGACTTTGGGGACCAAGCGTGGTTACAGGAGGATAAGACATGCCATAAGGGGGGAACTGGTTAATGGGTAAGGAGGGAGTTGGCATTATATGAGGATGAAATTGGTGGTTTATGCCATTAAAGAATCAGGAAACACTATGACAAAAAACTTTGGATGGAGGAAAGCCTGGCTTGCCGAAATTATGAAAAAATACTGAATAGAAAGCAAAACAGGCCGTTTCACATGGATATGAAGAAAGAAAGAGAAGAGAAATGAATTCTAGTTTTATCATCTTACTGATTAAAATTTTATGCCATTGGTTTCCTATAAGGTCCTTATGTGAATTGGGTCTTTGGATATTGTAAATTCGAGTCTTCCCTCTTCCTACATTTTGGGAATAGATGAGAAGGGCCGACTATCCATTAAATGTCTCGAATTGTGGACCAGGGAATTGATTTGAAGCTGGATTTCTGTGTGTTCGGAAATATTTGAGGACAGCTTCAAAAGCCTCCAAAGCTGCTTCAAAAGTCATTACCTGAGACGTCAGATATGGATGACTCATGATCTCGTCATGTTAATTCGTAGGTGTCTTGGAATTTATCCTTTTCTCTAAGGTATTTGATTTGTTGGCATACTTGTGTGGAGGGGTCTTTTAGGTAAGGTTGATTAATTAATTCATTAATTCTTGATAGATAATGAGTTAATATATACTGTTTGGACGGATTGATACTTTGATTCTCTAAGCTTTTCTTTTTTTTTTTTATTGTATTTTCTCTGAATTTTGCTTCCATGAGTGCTATTCCTCACTTGCTCCCTAACTTCTGTGGGACTCTTTTAAGTGTGTGTTTGTGTGTGTGTGTGTGTTTGTTGGTTTTTGTGTGTGTCTGTTTCAGAAAACGATAAAAATTATATTTTAAGAGAAGTGAAGCTCCTCTATTCCAGGTAACAATTCACCTTCACACACAGTGGAAACTCACGTTACACCCCATTTGGCCACAATTCCTCACTTGCTCCCTAACTTCTGTGGGATCGTCTAAGTGTGTTTGTGTGTGTGTGTTTGTGTGTGTGATTCAGAAAATGCTAAAAATGATATTTTAAGAGATGTGAAGCAACTCTATTCCAGATCACAATTCACCTTCAAGCACAGTGGAAACTCACGTTACACACCATTTGGCCACAATTCCTCCATGGATTATCCCATTTGATCCACTTTTAGAGACGCAGATTCTGAGTAGCCTGCCTGGAACAAACACCAAATTTTGTGTGCCTGGTTCAAGTCTCATTGCCTGTCCATTTTTCTTGCTTTTTCCCATGTTTCTTTACTTCCATGTGTGAGTGATATTGTATGGTAGTTGTCTTTCTGTGACTGACAGATATGACACAGCCCAATTCTCTCTCCCTTTCTGCCACATGTGAGAAGGAGCATGAATGCCTTCTTGCTTATGGCTCCATAAGAGTCCGCAGTGCATCTGGAAGGCAGGGAGACCGTAGCAGTGTCTGCGAGCTCACGCTTGTCTTAGCCATCAGCACAACAAGAAGACGACCGCATCAATGGAAACATGGCATAAATGGACCTGAAACCTAGAAATCGCACTCCACAGTGAAAGAGTGAAGTCACAGAGACCATGGGAGAAGGGTGTAGACAGGGCTTATGGGTGAATTGGATGGTTGGTGCTTCAGAGGGCAGGGAGCCATGGCCAAAAGTAAAGGCCCAGGGGAGAGGAGCACCCTTAGAACCCACAATTTGAATGTTGACACTTAGCGGTTGGTGGAGAAAGGAAGAATGTCTGAATGACACTAGTTCTTGCAACCGAAGGATCTTGAGGATCGAGAATTCCAGATCATCATGCTATGCAGACATAGACTCCAGAGAACACTGTGTGTCTCCTGGAGAGGACAACATCAAGCAACCAGGTGCAGACACCCTGGAAACCATGATCAGTGACAATACCAGCTGACACCGTGGCGATATAATTTTTCTTTGTTTGCATTGGTTATGGACAGTGTTGGCGAGATGCCTCCATGGGCACAAAAGATACTTGGGCTCCACCACCGCCAGCATCAAGACTGAGAAGTGACCACAGGCAGGACCGTGAGGACATTAGCTGCACAACCTGCAATCATGGATTCCCAAACCTGGAAAACTGTTGGGACTGCCTTCGTCAGGCCATATTGCTTAGTCCCAGGAGAACAGAAAATCTTGCAAGGGACTAAAAGAAATCCCTGCCCACATCCTCTCAGCTGGCCACAGAATTCAGCAGGCCTTAATTTTTTTGGAGTGGGTAGAAAGTCACGTTTCACAGGCACACCAGAACTCCGATGGTAACATGGGCAAAACACAATATTGGCCAAGACAACAAACCCTCTGAACGGAGTCAACAAGGGCCTCTGCAGAGGATGAGCCGACAGGAGAGTGGACAGCCAGAACAGAACACCAGAGGGCATATAGAACACAGCTGAGACTCTCTCAAGAGCCAGCCCTTGGGAACTCCATGAGCTCTACTTCATAAAGAAATTATCTTCAGGGTAGATAACAGAATGCGCATTTCGAATACAGAGAAGACAGAGACCTTTTGTAGATTCACGTTGTAATCCTGAGATTGTCCCAAAAGCCTTTTCCAATGGCTTCCCATGGGGACTGGCTGTCTTGCAACATGCTCCGTGCTTTCTCCTGTGAGCTCCACATAGATGAGTCCATCCTGAGCCTAAGCTTAGGGTGTAGGGTCTGCCTTTCATGTTTGGTCAGCTGGCAAGATGCGGAGGCATTTATGGCAGGTTTTCTGGAGATGCAAGAAGAACTTGTGTCCTTACTGTTGAAGACTCCGGACAGGTCTTTGGGATGGTTGGGGGTGTTTATTCTGAGCTTTCCTCGGAGGGCGGTGGGCGCTTTTCCTGGTCAGAAGCATCCTGAAAGGGTGTGAGTATCATGAATATGTGTATTGCCTGGAGTTCCCCGTGTGAGACTGCTTGTACTCCTGAGTCTTTCTTGACCTTACATGATTAAGAGCAAATTGTGGATTCTTGCCCTTCTCTGGAGTCCAGAGGGGTTTTAGTGACAGTCACGTCCAAAGACTAGAAATTCGGCAATGGAGAAAGTGACCCCAAATTGCTCCACAAACTGTCCTGGGGAAATCCCCAGGCGGATCCAGCGGTTTGGAGCGATTTGATACTCCTGTCTCACCCAAAACTACTCTAGCCAGGTGAAGTGATGAGGCGTGCTTTGGTGAGGATTGGTTGCTAGGACCTCAGAGCTTTGTGATGTCACAGAACCTGACTTCACTGAAGCAGCAATCCCATTCTCATGACATAGGAGTCCTATGGCTTTAAGTAGAATGACTTGGGAAGGAAAAAGAAAGAGCCCTGTTAGCCTGATCATGAACTCAGCGGGTCTTTTCCGTTTCTTTCCCAATTCCACTTTCTATACAAAGAGAAAAGAAAACGATGTTCTGTATACCATTCTTTAGACCAACATTTCTCCAGAGAGAGCAAGGTGTTCCTATTTCCACTGCAAATTCTAAAGATCTCAATCAAGCGCAAGGCCTCTTGACTACCATTAGGTCTCTGGGATGTTTGATAGCCTTGAGTGAGATTGTCCATTCTTAGCTTCTGTTCCCTATGGATTCTCAGGTGTAAGGACTGACTTTGTTGCTTGGTCAGCTTAGAAGGCGACAGAAGGAAGACGGGAAGTATAGTCACAATTCCAGGTACATTGCCATTGCAGGGATGCATTGTGCTGTCCTTGTCCTTATCTGCTCGTTTCCTGAATCACCAGTCCTAAGGAATGAAGTCTCTGTCTAACTGACATTACCTTAAACACCGTTGCAAATGCTTCATGGAGAGTGAAACACTGCATTATCGCTAGCCCTACAGAAAGATCCCTGGTCAGCACTCCTTGTCATCTTTAGTTAATGCTACATGCCATAGTCATTGGGAGATCCATGTGGAGCAACTCTCTTTATTCAGCTGAAAATGAACGGCCACCACCGATGGCCTGCCATGTCCACTCCAGCATCACTATGGAAGTATCGAGATACCCTTTTAAGGGCTCGTGAATAAAGATGATTATGAAGATGATGATAAAGTTGATGATTTCCAAATGAAAATGCAAGCAGACCAAGGTACATATCCTATGGTTCACTCATATGTGGCCCATGAGGGATACCGTGGACATGAGTAGTAGTAAATAGAAGGAGAAGAAGTCAGACAGGGAGACGCACCAGGAGACTCTCAGGACTTTGGGGACCAAGCTGAGGGTTACAGGAGCATAAGACCTGCCATAAAGAGGGAACTGCTTAATGAGTATAGAGGTTGTGTGACATTATATGAGGATGAGTACTTGGTGTTATATGCAATTAAAGAATCAGGGCACACTGTGTGAAAAAACTTAGGATGGATGAAAGGCTGGCTTGGCGAATATAAGAAAAAATAATGAATAGAAAGCAAAACAGGCCATTTCACTTGGAGATGAAGAAGGAAAGAGAAGAAAAATGAATTCTCATTTTATTATCTTACTGTTTAAAATTGTATGCAATTGGTTTCCTATGAGGTACTTATGTGAATTGGGTCTTTGGACATTGTAAATTTGAGTCTTCCGTCTTCCTACATTTTGGGAATAGATGAGAAAAGCCGACTTACCATTAAATGTCTCGAATTGTGGACCAGGGAATTGATTTGAACCTGGATTTCTGTGTGTTGGGAGATGTTGTAAGATGACTTCAAAAGTTTTCATCATTACCTGAGCTGACAGATATGTATGAATCATGATCTTTCATGGAAGTGCATATGTGTCTTGGAATTTTTTCTTTATTCTCCAGTATTGGATTTGATGCGTACTTGTGTGTAAGGGTCTTTTAGTTAAATTTGTTTAATTAATTAATTTATTAAATAATTAAATCTTGATAGGTAAGGAGTTAACTTATCCATTTTGGAAGCTTTGTTACTTTGATTCTCTAAGCTTTTGTTTTTTATGGTATTTTCTCTGAATTTTGCTTCCATGAGTTCTATTCCTCACTTGCTCCCTAAATTCTGTGGGACTCTTTTCAGTGTGTGTGTGTGTGTTTGTGTGTGTGTGTTTCAAATCACTAAAAATGATGTTTTAAGAGATATGAAGCTGCTCTATTTCAGATCACAATTCACCTTCAAACACAGTCAGAACTCACGTTACATCCTCTTTGGCCACATTTCCTGCATTAAATGTCCCATTCAATCCACTTTTTGAAAAGCAGATTCTGACTCACCTACCTGGAACAAACACCGAATTTTGTGTGCCTGGTTAGTGTCTAATTGCATGTCACTTCTTGTTTTTTTTTTTTTTTTTGTTTTTTTTTTTTTATTTTCACATGTTTCTTTACTTCCAAGAATGAGTGAAATCATATGGTAGTTGTCTTTCTATGACTAACAAATATGACACAGCCCAATGCTCTCTCCCTTTCTGCCACATGTCACAGGGAGCAAGAATGCCTTCTTGCTTATGGCTCCGTAGGAGTCCACAATACATTTGGAGGACAGGGATGTGGTAGAAGTGTCTGGGAGCTGCAGACGTGTCTTCAGCCATCAGCACAACCATTTATGACGACATCTATGGAAACATGGCATAAATGGCCCAGAAGCCTAGAAATCACACTCCACAGCGAAAGAGAGAAGGGTGTAGACAGGACTTATGGGAGCATTGGACGGTTGGTGCTTTAGAGGGCAGAGAGGCATGGACAAAGCCAAAGCCCCAGGGAAGTGGAGAACACTTAGAACACACAATTTGAATGTTGAACCATAGGTGTTGGCGGAGAAATGGAGAGTGTCTGAATGACATGAGTTCTTGCAACCCAAGGGTCTTGAGGCACGGGGATTCCAGATCAGCATGTTTTGCAGACATCGACTCCCGAAAACACTGTGTATCTCCTGGAGAGGACACCAGCAAGCAACCAGGTACAGACAGCCTGGAAACCGTGATCAGAGACAATACCTGTTGACACCGTGGTAAGATTATTATTTCTTTGTGTGCATTCATGATGGGCAGTGTTGGTGGAGATGCCTCAATGGGCACCAAAGATTCTTGGGCTCTACAACCGCCAGCATCAAGACTGAGAAGTGGCCACAGGCAGGACGGTGAGGACATTAGCTGCCCAACCAACAATCAAGGATTCCCAAACCTGGAACACTGTTGGGACTGCCTTCTTCAGGCCACGTTGCTTAGACGCAGGAGAAGAGAAAATCCTGCACTGGACTAGAAAAAGCCCTGCCCCCATCCTCTCACATGGCCACAGAATTCAGCAGGCCTTACGTTTTGTGGAGTGGGTTGAAAGTGACGTTTCACAGGCACACCATATGTGGCCCAGACAACAAACACTCTGAATGGAGGGCAAGGAGATCCTCTGCAGAGAACGAGCCCACAGGAGAGTGGACAGCCACAACACAAACCCAGAGGGCATGTCACACACACCTGAGACTCTCAAGTCCCAGCCGTTGGGCACTCCATGAGATCTTTTTCCTAAAGAAATTATCTTCAGGGTAGATAACAGAATGCGCGTTTTGAATACAGAGAAGACAGAGACCTTTGTAGATTCAGGTTGTATTCCTGAGATTGGCCCGAAAGCCTGTTCCGATGGCTTCATGTGGGGATTGGTTCTCTTCCAACATGTTCAGTGCTTGCTCCTTTGAGCTCCAAACAGTTGAGTCCGTCCTGGGCCTAAGCTTTTTGGGTGTCGGGTCTGTCTTTAATGTTTGAACAGCTGGGAAAATTGGGAGGCATTTATGGCATGATTTCTGGAGCTGCAAGAAGAACTCTTGTCCTCACAGTTGAAGACTACAGACATGTCTTTGGTATGGTTGCAGGTGTTAACTCTGAGGTTTCCTCCTAGGTTTGGGGGCGCTATTCCTGGACAGAAGCAGTTAACTTATCCAGATTGGATGGTTTGTTACTTTGATTCTCTAAGCTTTTGTTTTTTATGGTATTTTCTCTGAATTTTGCTTCAATGAGTGCTATCCTCACTTGCTCCCTAACTTCTGTGGGACTCTTTAAGTGTTTGTGTGTGTGCGTGTGGGGGTGTCAGTGTGTGTGTGTGTGCTTCACAAAATGCGAAAAGTGATCTTTTAAGAGATATGAAGCTGCTCTATGCCAGATCACAATTCACGTTCAAACACAGTGGAAACCCACGTAACATCCCCTTCGGCCACATTTCCTGCATTGAATATCCCCTTTTTATCCACATTAAGAAACACATATTCTGACTAGCCTGCCTGGAATAAACACCAAATTTTGTGTGCCTGGCTAGAGCCTAATTGCCTGTCCCTATTCTTCCATTTCCACATGTTTCTTTACTTCCATGAGTGAGTGAAATCTTATGGTAGTTGTCTTTCTGTGACTGACAGATATGACACAGCCCAATGCTCCCTCCTTTTCCGCCAAAAGTCACAAGGAGCAAGAATGCCTTCTTGCATATGGCTCCATAAGAGTCCGCAATGCATTTGGAGGACAGGGAGATGGTGGAAGTGTCTGGGAGCTCCAGGCTTGTCTTCAGTCATCTGCACAACCCGAAGATGATGATATCAATGTAAACATGGCATAAATTGAACTGAAGCCTGGAATCCCACTCCACAGTGAAAGAGAAATGAAGCCACAGAGACCATGGGAGAATTATTTATAGAGGGCTTATGGGAGAATTGTACAGTTGGTGCTTCAGAGGACAGGGAGCTATGGCCAAAGACAAAGAACCAGGGGAAAGGAGCACACTTAGAACCCACACTTTGAATGTTGACCCATAGCAGTTTGCAGAGAAAATAAGAGAGTGTGAATGACACGAGTTCTTGCAACTCAAGAGCCTTGAGGCCAGGGAATTCCAGATCAGCATGCTTTTCAGAAAGAGAGTCCAGAGAACACTGTGTATCTCCTGTAGAGGACACCAGCAAGCAACCAGGTGCAAACAGTCGGTAAACCGTGATGAGAGAAATACCTGTGGACACCGTGGTAACATTATAATTTCTTTGTGTGCATTCATGATGGGCAGTGTTAGTGGAGATGCCTTGATGGGCGCCCAAGATACTTGGGCTCTACGACTGCCAGCATCAAGACTGAGAAGTGGCCACAGGCAGGACGGTGAGGACATTAGCTGCCCAATATGCAATCACGGATTCACAAACCTGGAAATCTGTTGGGACTACATTCTCCAGGCACGTTGCTTAGTCCCAGGACAAGAGAAAATCCTACAGGGGACCTGAAGAAAGGCCTGCCCACATCCTCTCACCAGGCCACAGAATTCAGGAGGCCTTATGTTTTTGGAGTGGGTTGAATGTCACGTTTCACAGGCACATCGGATCCACGAAGCTTAACCTCACCATATTTGGCCCAGACACCAAACACTCTGAATGGAAGGCAACGAGAGCCTCTGCAGAGTACAAGACCACAGGAGAGTGGACAGCCACAACACAAGCCCAGAGGGCTTGTCACACACACCTGAGACTCTCTCAAGGGCTAACCCTTTGGCACTCCATGAGCTCTTCTTCTAAAGAAATTATGTTGAGGGAAGATCACAGAATGCGAATTTCAAATACATAGAAGACAGGAACCTTTTGTAGATTCACGCTGTATTCATGGAACTGGCCCAAAAGCCTTTTCCAATGGCTTCACGTGGGGATTGGTTATCTTTCAACATGCTCCAAGCTTGCTCCTGTGAGCTCCAAACAGTTGAGTCCGTCCTGGGACTAAGCTTCTAGGGTGTAGGGTCTGCTTTATTGTTTGGTCAGCTGGGAAAATAGGGAGGCATTTATGGCATGATTTCTGGAGATGCAAGAAAAACTTGTGTCCTCACTGTGAAGATCCAGATATGTCTTTGATATGGTTTTGTGTGTTAACTCTGAGCTTTCCTCGGAAGCGGGGTGCTTTTCCTCGTCAGAAGCATCCTCATAGTGTCTGAGGACCATGAACATGTGTATGGCGTGGAGTTCCCCGTGTGAGGCTGCTTTTACTCCTGACATTTCTTGAACTTTTGTGGGTAAGATGGAATTCTGGATTCGTGCCCTTCTCAGGAGTCTAGATGGGTGGTGGTGACAGTCATGGTCAAGGACTACAAATTTGGCCATGGACAAGGTGACCCCATATCGCTTCACAAACTGTCTTGGGGAAATATCCAAGTGGTCCAACGGTTTGGAGTGATATTGATGCTCCTGGGTGACCCAGAACTTCTCGACACAGGTGAAGTGAAGAGGCGTGGTTTGGTGAGGAGTGGTTGCTAGGAACTCAGAGCTTTGTGACATCACAGATGCTGACTTCACTGAAGCAGCAACCCCAATCTCAAGACATATGAGTCCTATGGCTTTAAGTGGTAAGACCTTAGAAGGAACAAGGAAGATCCCTGTTAGCCTGATCATGAACTCAGGTGGTCTTTTCTCTTTCTTTCCCACTTCCACTTTCTATACAAAGAGAAAAGAAAACGATGTTCTGTATACCATTCTTTAGATCAACATTTCTCCAGAGAGCGCAAGGTGTTCCTATTTCCACTGCAATTTCTAGAGATCTCAATCAACAGCGAGGCCTCTTGGCTACCATTAGGTCTCTGGGTGGTTGGATATCCTTGGGTGAGAGGGTCCATTCTTAGCTTCTGTTCCCTATGGTTTCTCGGGTGTAAGGTCCGCACTTGGTGCTTGGTCATCTTGGAAGGTGAAGGAAGGAAGAAGGGAAGGACAGTCACAATTCCAGGAAATTTGCCAAGGCAGGGATGCATTGTGCTTTCTGTGTCCTTATCAGCTAGTGTCCTGAAACACCAGTCCTAAGGAATGAAGGCTCTGTCTACCTTACATTTCCTTAAACATGGTTGCAATTGCTTCATGGAGAGTGACTATGCATGATCTCTACCCCTAAAGAAAGATCCCTGGTAAGCACTCCTTGTTATAATTAGTTAATGCTACATGTCATAGTCATGGGGAGAGTCATGTTGAGCAATGCTCTTTATTCAGATGAAAATGAACGGCCAACATCGATGGCCTGCCATGCCCATTCTAGCATCACTGTGGAAGGAGCCGAGATACCATTTGAAGGGCTAGTGGGTAAAGATTATTATGAAGATGATGATAAAAAAAGGTGATTTCCAAATGAAAATGCAAGTAGACCAAGGGACATATCCAATGGCTTCACTCCTATGTGGCCCATGAGGAATACCATGGAAATGAGTAGTAGTAAGCGAAAACGGAGGAGAAGATGTCAGACAGGGAGAAGCACCAGGAGAGACTCAGGACATTAGGGACCAAGCTGAGGATTACAGGAGGATAAGACCTGCCAAAAAAAGGGAACTTGTTATTGGGTAGGGAGGTGGTGTGGCATTATAGGAGGATGAGCTCTTGGTGGTATATGCAATTAAAGAATCAGGACACACTATGTCAAAAAACGTAGGATGGAAGAAAGGCTGACTTGCCGAATATAAGAAAAAATAGTGAATAGAAAGCAAAACAGGTCATTTCACATGGAGATCAGGAAAGAAAGAGAAGAGAAATAAATTCTAGTTTTATTATTTTACTGATTAAAATTGTATGCTATTGGTTTCCTATAAGGTCATTTTCTGAATTGGGTTTTTGGACATTGTAAATTAGAGTCTTTCTTCTTTGTACATTTTGGGAATAGGTGAGAAAAGCCGATGATGAGGAGTGGTTTGGTGAAAAGTGGTTGCTGTGACCTCAGAGATTCGTGACATCACTGAAGCTGACTTCACTGAAGCAGCAATCCCATTCTCATGACATATGAGTCCTATGGCTTTACGTAGAAAGACCTGCGAAGGACCAAGAAAGAACAATGTTAGCCTGATCATGAACTGAGGTGTTCTTTTCCGTTTCTTTCCCACTTGAGAAGAGGTAGGCCTCTTGGCTACCAGTAGGTCTCTGGGAGGAAACGTGAGTTTCCACTGTGTTTGAAGGTGAATTGTGATCTGGAATAGTGTAGCTGTATATCTCTTAAAATATCATTTTAGCATTCTGTGATACACACACACACACACACACACACACACACACACACACTTAAAAGAGTCCCACAAAATACGGGGAGCAATTGAGGAATAGTACTCATGGAAGCAAAATTCAGAGAAAATATCATAAAATACAAAAGCTTAGAAATCAAAGTAACAAACCATCCAAACTGGTTAACTCATTTCCTGTCAAAATTTAATAATTAATTAATTATGCAACCTTAGCTAATAGACCCCTCCACACAAGTATGCCAGCAAATCAATTACCGGAGAGAAAAGGATAAATTCCAAGACATATACGCACTACCATGTAAAGATCATGAGACATACATATCTGATGTCTCAGTTAATGAATTTGAAGCAGCTTTTGAGGCTTTAGAAGCAGTCCTCAAACATCTCCCAACCCACAGAAAGCCAGGTTCAAATCAATTCCCTGGTCCACAATTCGAGACTTTTAATGGTAATGTCGTATTTTCTCATCAATTCCCAAGATGTAGGAAGAGGGAAGACGCTAATTTACTATGTCCAAAGACCCAATTCATATAAGGACCTTATAGGAAATCAATTGCATACCATTTTAATCAGTAAGATAATAAAATTATAATTCATTTCTCCTTCTTTCTTTATCTCCATGTGACATGGCCTGTTTTACTTTCTATTCATTATTTTTTTCTTATATTTGGCAAGCCAGCCTTTCATCCATCCTACATTTTATGACATAGTGTTCCCTGATATTTTAAATGCACATACCACCAAGTGCTCATCCTCATATAATGCCACACCACCTGCATACCCATGAAACAGTTCCCTCTTTATGGCATGCCTTATCCTCCTGTAATGCTCAGCTTGGTCCCCAAAGTCCTGATTATCTCCTGGTGCGTCTCCCTGTCTGAGGTCTTCTCCTTCTGTTTTCCCTTACTACTAGTAATGTCCGTTGTATTCGTCATGGGCTACATGTGAGTGAAGCCAAAGGATATTTCCCTTGGTCTGCTTGCATTTTCATTGGGAAATCATCTTCTTTATCATCATCTTCATAATCATCTTCATTCACTAGCCCTTCAAAGGGTATTTCGGCTCCTTCCACAGTGATGCTAGAGTGCGCATGGCAGGCCATCGATGTTGGCCGTTCATTTTCATCTGAATAAAGAGCGTTGTTCAACATGGCTCTCCCCATAACTATGGCACGTAGCATTATCTAATGATGACAAGATGTGCTTACTAGGGCTCTTTCTTTAGGGGTAGCGATCATGTAGCATTTCACTCTCCATGAAACCTTTGCAATGGTGTTTAAGGTAATCTCAGGTAGACAGAGCCTTCATTCCTTAGGACTGGTATTCCAGGACACTATCAGATAAAACACGGACAGAACAATGCATCCAAGCCTTGGCAAATTTCCTGGAATTGTGACTTTCCTTCCCTTCTTCTTTCCTTCACCTTCCATGCTGACCAAGCACCAAATGGGGACCTTACCCCCGAGAAACCATAGGGAACAGAAGCTAAGAATGGACCCTCTCACCCAAGGATATCCAACCACCCAGAGACCTAATGGTAGCCAAGAGGCCTGGCTGTTGATGGAGATCTCTAGAAATTGCAGTGGAAATAGGAACACCTTGCTCTCTCTGGAGAAATGTTGATCTAAAGAATGGTATACAGAACATCGTTTTCTTTTTTCTTTTTATAGAAAGTGGAAGTGGGAAAGAAACAGAAAAGACCATTTGAGTTCATGATGAGGCTAACAGGGCTCTTTCCTGTTCATTCCCAGGTCTTTCTACTTAAAGCCATAGGACTCATATGTCATGAGAATGGGATTGCTGCTTCAGTGCAATCAGCTTCTGTGACGTCACAAAGCTTTGAGTTCCTAGCAACCACTCCTCACCAAAGCACGCCTCACCACTTCACCTGGCTGGAGTAGTTTTGGGTCAGCCAGGAGTATCAAAATCACTCCAAACCGCTGGAGCCACCTGGGGATTTTCCCAAGAGACTTTGTGAAGCGTTTTGTGGCCACCTTCTCCATTGCCGAATTTGGAGTCTATGGATGTGATTGTCACCACCACCCCTGTGGACTACTGAGAAGGGCAAGAATTCACAATTTCATCTTACCCAAGTAAGGTCAGGAAAGAATCAGGAGTACAAGGAGCCTCACACGGGGAACTACTCGCCACACATATTCATGGTCCTCACACCCTATCAGGATGCTTCTGATGAGGAAAAGCGCCCCCAGCCCTCTGAGGAAAGCTCAGAGTTAACACCCGCAATGATACCAAAGACATGTCTGGAGTCTTCAACAGTGAGGACATGAGTTCTTCTTGCATCTCCAGAAATCGTGCCATAAATGCCTCCCAATATTCCCAGCTGACCAACATTAAAGGCAGACACTACAGCCAAGAAGCTTAGGCCCAGGAAGGACTCATCTGTTTGGAGCTCACAGGAGCAAGCACGGAGAATGTTGGAAGAGAACCAATCTCTATGTATAGCCCTCTAAAAAGGCTTTTGGGCCAGTTTCAGGAACACAACGTGAATCTACAAACGGTCTTTGTCTTCTCTGTATTCAAAACGCACAATCTGTTATCTTCCCTGAAGATAATTTCTTTAGGAAGACGAACTCATGGAGTGCCCAAGAGCTGACACTTGGTACTCAGATGACGGTATCCCATATATGTGACATGACCTCTGGTGTTGAGTTGTGGCTGTCCACTCTCCTGTGGGCTCATAATCTGCAGAAGCTCTCCTTGCCTTCTATTCAGAGCGTTTGTTGTCTGGGCCAAATATGGTGAGGTTAAGCTTCGTGCTTCAGCTGTGCCTTTGAAACATGACTTTCAATGCACTCCACAAAACTTACAGCGTGCTGAATTCTGAGGCCAGGTGAGAGGACGTGGGCAGGGCTTTCTTCTAGTCCCTGCAGGATTTTCTGTTCTGGAACTAAACAACATGGCCTGAAAAAGACATTCCCAACAGTGTTCCAGGTTTGGTAATCCGTGATTGCAGTTTGGGCAGCTGATGTCCTCACCGTCCGGCCTGTGGCCACTTCTCAGTCTTGATGCGGGTGGTCTTAGAGCCAAAGTATCTTTTGGACCCATCGAGCCATCTCCTCCAACACTGTCTATCATGAATGCACACAAAGAAATAATAATCTTACCAAGGTGTCAACAGGTATTATCTCTGATCATGGTTTCCAGGCTGTCTGCACCTGGTTGCTTGCTGGTGTCCCCTCCAGGAGATACACAGTGTTCTCTGGAGTCTATGTCTGCAATGCTGATCTATAATCCACGGGTCTCAAGATCCTTGGGTTGCAAGAACTCATGTCATTCAACACTATCCTTTACTCCACCAACAGCTATGGGTCAACATTCAAATTGTGGGTTCTAAGTGTGCTCCTCTCCCCTGGGCCTTTGTTTTTGGAAATGGTTCCCTGCCTTCTGAAGCACCAACCGGCCAATTCTCCCATAAGCCCTGTCTACACCCTTCTCCCATGGTCTCTGAGACTTCTTCTCTCTTTTGCCATGATTTCTAGGATTCAGGTCCATTTATGCCATGTTTACATTGATGGGGTCAATGTCTGGTTGTGATGATGGCTGAAGACAAGCCTGGAGCTCCCAGACACTTCTACCATCTCCCTGTCCTCCAAATTCACTGTGGACTCTTATGTAGCCATAAGCAAGAAGACTTTCTTGCTCCTTGTTACATGTGATAGAAAGGGATAGAGCACTGTGCTGTGTCATATCTGTCAGTCACAGAAAGACAACTACCATACGATCTCACTCAGTCATGGAAGTAAAGACACATGGGAAAAAGCAAGAAAAGGGGGCAGGTAATTAGACTCTAACCAGGCACACAAAATTTGGTGTTTTTTCCAGGCAGGCTAGTCAGAATCTCCCTTTCTAAACGTGGATCAAATGGGACATTCAATGAAAAATGTGACTGAATTGGATGTAATGTGAGTTTCCACAGTGTTTGAAGGTGAATTGTGATCTGGAATAGAGCAGCTTCCTATCTCTAAAAATATCATTTTTAGGAATTTGTGAAACACACACACACATACAAACACTTAAAAGAGTCCCACATAAGTTAAGGAGCAAGTGAGGAATAGCACTCATGGAAGCAAAATTTAGAAAAAATACCATAAAAAACAAAAGCTTAGAGAATCAAAGTAACAAACCGTCCAAACTGAATAAGATAACACCTTACCTATCAAGAATTAATTAACTAATTGATTGATTAATTAATTAAACAACCTTACCTACAAGACCCCTACACACAAGTCTGCCAGGAAATCCAATACCGGAGAGAAAAGGATAAATTCCATGACACATACGTATTCCCATGACAAGATCATGAGTCATACATATCTGACGTCTCAGGGAATGACTTTTGAAGCAGCTTTTGAGGTTTTGAAGCAGCCCTCAAACATCTCCCAACACACAGAAATCCAGGTTCAAATCAATTCCCTGTTCCACAATTCGAGACTTTTAATGGTAATGTCGTATTTGCTCATCTATTCCCAAGATATAGGAAGAGGGAAGACTAATTTACTATGTCCAAAGACCCAATTCATATAAGGACCTTATAGGAAATCAATTGCATACAAATTTAATCATAAGATAATAAAATTAGAATTCATTTCTCTTCTGTTTCTTTCTTCATCTCCACGTGAAATGTCCTGTTTTGCATTCTATTCACTATTTTTTCTTATATTCGGCAATCCAGCCTTTCGTCCATCCTACGTTTTTTGACATAGTGTTCCCTGATTCTTTGATTGTATATACCAACATGTGTTCATCCTCATATAATGCCACAGCACTTCAATACGCATTAACAGGGTCCCTCTATATTGCATGTCTTATCCTCCTGTAAACCTCAGCTTGGTCCCCAGATTCCTGATTCTCTCCTGGTGCGTCTCCCTATCTGACATCTTCTAGTTCCATTTTCCCTTTCTCCTACTAATGTCCATGGTATTCCACATGGGCCACATATGATTGAAGCCATAGGATATTTCCCTTGTTCTGCTTGCATTTCATTTGGATATCATATATTTTATCATCATCTTCCTAATCATCTTTATCCACAGGCCCTTAAAAGTGTATCTCGGCTCCTTCCACAGTGATGTTAGAGTGGGCATAGCAGGCCATTGATGTTGGTCGTTCATTTACATCTGAATAAAGAGAGTGGCTCAACATGGCTCCCCCCATGATTATGGCATATAGCATTAACTAATGATGACAAAGAGTGCTGACCAGGGCTCTTTCTTTAGGGATAGTGATCATGCAGAATTTCACTCTCCATGAAGCCTTAGCAACGTTGTTTAAGGTAATGTCAGGTAGACAGAGCCTTCATCCCTTAGGACTGCTGTTTCAGGACACTAGCAGATAAGGACACAAATAGCACAACGCATCCCTGCCCTGGCAATTTTCCCTGGAATTGTGACTCTCCTTCCCTTCTTCCTTTCCTCACCTTCCAAGCTGACCAAGCTCCAAAAGAAGACCTTACACCCGAGATACCATAGGGAACAGAAACTAAGAATGGAGCTCTCACCCAAGGATATCAAACTTCCCAGAGACCTAATGGTAGCCAAGAGGTCCCATTGTTGATTGTGATTTCTAGAAATTGCAGTGGAAACAAGAACACCTTGTTCTCTATGGCGAAATGTTGGTCTAAAGAATGGTATACAGAACATCATTTTCTTTTCTCTTTTTTTTTAATTTATTTTTTTTTATTTTTTTCCCCTTTTTATTAATTTTTTCAGCGTAACAGTATTCATTCTTTTTGCACAACACCCAGTGCTCCATGCAAAACGTGCCCTCCCCATCACCCACCACCTGTTCCCCCAACCTCCCACCCCTGACCCCTCAAAACCCTCAGGTTGTTTTTCAGAGTCCATAGTCTCTTATGGTTCGCCTCCCCTCCCCAATGTCCATAGCCCGCTCCCCCTCTCCCAATCCCACCTCCCCCCAGCAACCCCCAGTTTGTTTTGTGAGATTAAGAGTCATTTATGGTTTGTCTCCCTCCCAATCCCATCTTTTCTCTTTGTATTGAAAGTGGAAGTGGGAAAGGAACAAAAAAGACCACATGAGATCATGATCAGGCTAACAGGGCTCTTTCTTGTTACTTCCCAGGTATTTCTACTTAAAGCCATAGGACTCATATGTCATGAGAATGGGATTGATGGTTCAGTGAAGTCAGTTTCTGTGACGTCACAAATTTCTGAGGTCCTACCAACCACTCCTAAACAAACCACGCCTCATCATGTCACCTGGTTGGAGTAATCTGGGTCAACCAGGAGTACCAAAATCAGTGCAACCCACTGGAGCCGACAGGGTATTTCCCGAACACTCTTTGTGAAGCGATTTGGGGTCACCTTCTCCATGGCCGCAGTTGTAGTCTTTGACCTTGACTGTCACCACCACCTCTCTGGACTCCTGAGAAGGGCAAGAATCCACAATTTCATCTTACCCACGTAAGGTCAAAAAAGTGTCAGGAGTACAAGCAGACTCACATGGGAACTCCACGCCATACACATATTCATGTTCCTCACACCCTATCAGGATGCTTCTGAACAGGAAAATGCCCCCCACAATCCGAGGAAAGTTCAGAGTTAACACACGCAACAATACCAAAGACATGTCTGGAGTCTTCAACAGTGAGGACACGAATTCTTCTTACATCTCCAGAAATCTTGTGATAAATGCCTCCCAATTTTCCCAGCTGACCAAACATTAAAGGCAGACACTACACCCTAGAAGCTTAGTCCCAGGTCAGACTCATTTGTTTGGAGCTCACTGGAGCAAGCACGGAGCATGTTGTAAGAGAACCAATCCCCATTTGAAGCCATCTGAAAAGGCTTTTGGGCCATTTTCAGGAATACACCTGAATCTACAAAAGTCTGTTTTCTCTGTATTCGAAACACGCCTTTTGTTATCTACCCTGAAGATCATTTCTGTAGGAAGGAGAGCTCATGGAGTGCCCAAGGGCTGGCACTTGAGAGAGACTCAGGTGTTTGTGACATGCCCTCTGGGGTTGTGTTGTGGCTGTCCACTCTCCTGTCCGCTCGACCTCTGCAGAAGCTCTCCTTGCCTTCCATTCAGAGCTTTTGGTGTCTGGGCCAAATATGGTGAGGTTAAGCTTCGTGCATCTGCTGTGCCTGTGAAACGTGACTTTCAACCGACTCCACAAAACTTAAGGCCTGCTGAATTCTGTGGCCAGGGGAGAGGATGTGGGCAGGGTTTCTTCTTGTCCCCTGCAGGATTTTCTATTCTCCTGGGACTAAGCGACTTGGCCTGAAGAAGGCAGTCCCAACTGTCTTCCATGTTTGGGAATTCCTGATTCCAGATTTCGCAGCAAATGTCCTCACCGTCTTGCCTGTGGCCACTTTTCAGTCTTGATGCTGATGGTCGTAGAGCCAAAGTATCTTTTGGACCCATTGAGCCATCTCCACCAACACTGTCTATCATGAATGTACACAAAGAAATAATAATGTTACCACGGTGTCAACAGGTATTGACTCTGATCGTGGTTTACAGGTTGTCTGCACGTGGTTGCTTGCTGGTGTCCCTCCAGGAGATACACAGTGTTCTCTGGAGTCTATGTCTGCAATGCTGATCTGGAATCCCCTGGCCTCAAGACCCTTGGGTTGCAAGAACTCATGTCATTCGAAAATATCCTTTTCTCCGCCAAAAGCTATGAGTCAATATTCAAATTGTGGGTTCTAAGTGTGCTGCTCTCCCCAAGACCTTTGTCTTTGGCCATGGTTCCCTGTCCTCTGAAGGACCAACTGGCCAACTCTCCCATAAGCCCTGTCTACACCCTTCTCCCATGGTTTCTGAGACTTCTTCTCTCTTGCGCTGTGGAATGTGATTTCTAGGCTTCAGGTCCATTTATGCCATGTTTCCATTGATGTGGTCATCTTATGGTTGTGCTGATGGCTGAAGACAAGCCTAGAGCTCCCAGACACTTCTAGTCTCCCTGTCCTCCAGATGCAATGCGGACTCTTATGGAGAGATAAGTATGAAGGCATTCTTGCTCCTTTTGACATGTGGTGTAACGGGAGAGAGGATTGGGCTGTGTCATACCTGTCAGTCACAGAAAGACAAATACCATACGATTTCACTCACTCATGGAAGTAAAGAAACATGTGAAAAGGCAAGAAAAGGGGACAGGCAATTAGACTCTAACCAGACACACAAAATTTGCTGGTTGTTCCAGGCATGCTAGTCAGAATCTGTGTTTCTAAAAGTGGATCAAATGGGACATTCAATGCAGGAAATGTGGCCGAAAGGATGGAACGTGACTTTCCACTGTGTTTGAAGGTGCATTTTGATCTGTCATAGAGTAGCTTCATATCTCTTAAAATATCATTTTTAGCATTTTGCAAAACACACACACACACACACACACACACACACACACACACACACATACTAAAAAGTTTCCAACAGAATTTAGGGAGCAAGTAAGGAATAGCTCTCATGGAAGCAAAATTCAGAGAAAATAACATAAAAAAGAAAAGCTGAGAAAATCAAAGTAACACACCATCCAAACTGGATTATTTAACCCTTACCTATCAAGAATTATTAATTAATAAATAAACTAATTAAACAACCTTACCTCAAATACCGCTACACTCAAGTATGACAGCAAATCCAATACCGAAGAGAAAAGGATAAATTAAAGACACATAGGCACTACCATGACAAGATAAATAGTCATAAATATCTGACATCTTCGGTAATGACTTTGGAAACAGATTTTGAGGCTTTTGAAGCCGTCCTCAAACATCTCCCAACACACAGAAATCCAGGTTCAAATCAATTCCCTGGTCCACAATTCGAGACATTTAGGGTAATGTCGGCTTATCTCATCTATGCCCAAAATGTAGGAGGAGGGAAGACTCTAATTGACAATGTCCAAAGACTCAATTCACATAAGGACCTTATAGGAAACAAATTGCCTACAATTTTAATCATTTAGATAATAAAACTAGAATTCATTTTTCTTCTCTTTATTTCTTCATCTCCTTGTGTTATGGCCTGCTTTGCATTCTATTCAATATTTTTTCTTATATTCGGCAAGCCAGCCTTTCCTCCTTCCTATGTTTTTTGACATAGTATTCCCTGATTCTTTAATTGCATATACCACAAAGTGCTAATCCTCATATAATGCCACACCAACTCCATACCAATTAACCAGTTCCCTCTTTATGGCATGTCTTATCCTCCTGTAACCCTCATCTTGGTACCCAAAGTCCTGAGTCTCTCCTGGTGCGTCTCCCTGTCTCACTTCTTCTCCTTCCATTTTCCCTTACTTCTATTCATGTCCATGATATTCCTCATGGGCCATATACGAGTGAAGCCATAGGATATTTCCCTTGGTCTCCTTGCATTTTCATTTGGAAATAATCTTCTTTATCATCATCTCCATTATCATATTTATCCACAGCCCTTAAAGGGTATCTCCATTCCTTCCACAGTGATACTAGAGTGGGCCTGGCATGCCATTGATGTTGGCCAATCATTTTCATCTGTACAAATAGAGTTGCTCTCCCCATGAATACTGCATGTAGCATTAACTAATGATGACAAGGTGTGCTGACCAGGGCTCTGCCTTTAGGTTTAGCGATCATGCAGAATTTCACTCTCGATGAAGCCTTTGCAACGGTGTTTAAGGTAATGTCAGGGAGACAGAGCCTTCAACCCTTGGGACTGTTGTTTCAGGAAACTAGCAGATAAGGACACAGACAGCACAATGCAACTCTGCCCTGGAAATTTTCCTGGAATTGTGACTTTCCTTCCCTTCTTCCTTCCCTCAGCTTCCTAGCTGACCAAGCACCAAAGATAGACCTTACACCCCAGACATCAGAAGGAATAGAAGTTAAGTATGGACCCTCTCACCCAAGGACATCCAACCTCCCAGAGACCTAATGGTAGCCAAGAGGCCTCGTTGTTGATTGAGATCTCTAGAAATTGCAGTGGAAATAGGAACACCATGCTCTCTCTGGAGAAATGTTGGTCTAAAGAATGGTATACAGAACATCGTTTTCTTTTCTCTTTGTATAGAAAGTGGAAGTGGAAAGAAACAGAAAAGACCATCTGAGTTCATGATCAGGCTAACAGGGCTCTTTCTTGTTCCTTCCCAGATCTTTCTTCTTAAAGCCCTAGGACTCATATGCCATGAGAATGGTATTGCTGCTTCAGAGAAATCAGCTTCTGTGACATCACAATATTCTGAGGTCCTAGAAACCACTCCTCACCGAACTACGCCTCATCACTTCACTCTGGAGTAGTTCTAGGTCAGCCAGGAGTATCAAAGTCACTCCAAATGCTCTATCTGCCTGGGTGCTTCCCTCAGACATTTTGTGAAGCGATTTGGGTTCACCTTGTCCATGGCCGAATTTGTAGTCTTCGACCGTGAACGGCGAATATAAGAAAAAATAGTGAATAGTAAGGAACAGGCCGTTTCACATAGAGATGAAGAAAGAAAGAGAAGAGAAATGAATTCTGGTTTTATTATCCTATGATTAAAATTGTATGCAATTTGTTTCCTATAAGGTCCTTATGTGAATTGGGTCTTTGGACATTGTAAATTAGAGTCTTCCCTCTTCCTATATTTTGGGAATAGATGAGAAAAGCCGACATTACCATTAAATGTCTCGAATCGTGGACCAGTAATTGATTTGAACCTGGCTTTCTGTGTGTTGGGAGATGATTGAAGACTGCTTCAAAAGCCTCAAAAGCAGCTTCAAAAGGCATTACCTGAGACTTCAGATATGTATGTCTTATGATCTTGTCATGGTAGTGCGTCTGTGTCTTGGAATTTATCCTTTTCTTTCCAGTATTGGATTTGTTGGCATACTAGAGGGGAGGGGTCCGTTAGTTAATGTTGTTTAAAATATTAATAAATAAATAAATAAATAAATAAATAAATAAATTCTTGAAGGTAAGGCGTTTCCTTATCCAGGTTGGAAGGTTTGTTACATTGATTCTCTGAACTTGTGTTTTTTATTGTATTTTCTCTGAATTTTGCTTTCATGAGTGCTACTTCTCACTTACTCCCTAAATTCTGTGGGACCCTTTGAAATTTGTCTGTGTGTGTGTGTGTGTTTCACAAAATGCTAAAAATGATATTTTAAGAGATATGAAGCTGCTCTATTCCAGATCATATTTCATCTTCAAACACAGTGGAAATTCACGTTACATCCCGTTTGGCCACATTTTATGCATTAAATGACCCATTTGATCCACTTTAAGAAACACAGATTCTGATTAGCCTGCCTGGCACAAACACCAAATTTTGTGTGCCTGGTTAGAGCCTAATTGCCTGTCACATTTCCTTGCTTTTCCACATGTTTCCTTGCTTCTATGAGTGAGTGAAATCGTATGGTAATTGTATTTCTGTGACTGACAGAAATGACACAACCCAATGCTCTCTCCCTTTCTGCCACATGTCACAAGGAGCAAAAATGACTTCTTTCTTATGGCTCCATAAGAGGCCGCAGTGCATTTGGAGGACAGGGAGATGGTAGAAGTGTCTGGGATATCCAGGCTTATCTTCCGCCATGAGCCCAACCAGAAGATTACCACATCAATGGAAACATGGCATAAATGGACCTGAAGCCTAGAAATCACACTCCAAAGCAAAAGAGAGATGAAGTCACAAAGACCATGGAAGAAGGGTGTAGACAGGTCTTATGGGACAATTGGACAGTTGGTGCTTCAGAGGGCAGAGAGCCATTAGAAATGCCATGGACATGAGTAGTAGTAAGGGAAAATGGAAGGAGAAGTAGTCAGACAGGGAGATGCACCAGGAGAGACTGAGGACTTTGGGGACCAAGTTTGGTTACATGAGGATAAGACATGCCATAAAGAAGGAACTGGACAATGTGTATGGATGTGGTGTGGCATTATATGAGAATGAGCACTTGGTGGTATATGCAATTAAAGAATCAGGGAACACTATATCAAAAAACGTCGGATGGATGAGAGACTGACTTGCCGAATATAAGAAAAAATAGTGAATAGAAATCAAAACAGATCGTTTCACATGTAGGTGAAGAAAGAAAGAGAAGAGAAATGAATTCTAGTGTGATTATATTACTGATTAAAATTGTATGCCATTGGTTTCCTATAAGGTACTTATGTGAATTGGGTCTTTGGTCATTGTAAATTAGAGTCTTCCCCCTTCCTACATTATGGGAATAGATGAGAAAAGCCGACATAACCATTAAAGTCTTGAAATTGGGAGCAGGAATTGATTTGAACCTGGCTTTCTGTGTGTTGGAAGATGTTTGTAGACTGCTTCAAAAGCCTCAAAACCTGCTTCAAATTCATTACATGAACGTCAGATATGAATGACTCATGATCTTGTCATGTTAGTGCGTATGTGTCTTGGAATTTATTCTTTTCTCTAAGGTATTGGATTTGGTGGCATACTTTTGTAGAGGGGTCTTTTAGATAAGGATTTTTAATTAATTAATTAACTCTTGATAGGTAAGGAGTTAACTTATACTGTTTGGACGGGTTGATACTTTGATTCTCTAACCTTTGTTTTTTTATGATATTTTCCTGAATTTTGCTTCCATGCGTGCGATTCCTCACTCCCTCCCTAACTTCTGTGGGACTCTTTTAAGAGAGTGTGTGTGTGTGTGTGTGTGTGTGTGTGTGTGTGTTTCACAAAACGCTAAAAAAGATATTTTAAGAGATATGAAGCTGCTCTATTTCAGATCACATTTTGCCTTCAAACACAGTGGAATCTCAAGTTACATCCCGTTCGGCCACATTTCCTGCATTGAATGTCCTATTTGATCCATGTTCCGAAATGCAGATTCTGACTAGCCTGCCTGGAACACAAACCAAATTTTGTGTTCCTGGTTAGAGTCTAATTGCCTGTCCCTTTCTCTTGCATTTTCACATGTCTCTTTACTTCCAAGAATGAGTGAAATCGTATCAGAGTTGTCTTTCTGTGATTGACCGATATGGCACATCACAATGCTCTCTCCCATTCTGCCACCTGTCACAAGGAGCAAGAATGCCTTCTTGCTTATGGATCCATAAGGGTCCCCAGTGCATTTGGAGGACAGGGAGATGGTAGAAGTGTCTGGGAGCTCCAGGCATTTCTTCAGCCATAACCACAACCAGAAGATGACCACATCAATGTAAACATAGTATAAATGGGCCTGAAGCCTAGAAATCATAATCCATAGTGAGAGCGAGAAGAAGTAACAGAACATGGGAGTAGGGAGTAGACAGGGATTAGGGGAGAATTGGACGGTTGGTGCTTCAGAGGGCTGGGAACCATGGCCAAAGACAAAGGCTATGGGATAGGAGCACATTTAGAACCCACAATTTGAATGCTGACCCATAGCATTTTGCAGAGAAAAGGAGAGTGTCTGAATGACACAAGTTCTTACAGCTCTGGGGTCTTAAAGCCCGGGGACTCCAGATCAGCATGCTTTGCAGACATAGACTCCAGAACTGCAGAACACTGGGTATCTCCTGGAGATGACACCAGCAAGCAACCAGGTGCAGACAGCCTGGAAACCATGATCAGAGACAATACCTGTTGACACTGTGGTAAGATTATTATTTCTTTGGGTGCATTCTTGATGGGCAGTGTGAGTGGAGATGCCTCGATGGGCGCCAAAGATACTTGGGCTCTATGACCGCCAGCATCAGAATGAGAAGTGGCCACAGACAGGCCAGTGAGGACATTAGCTGCCCAACCAGCAATCATGGATTCCCAAACATGGAATACTGTTTGGACTGCCTACCTCAGGCCAAGTTCCTTATCCCAGAAGAACAGAAAATCCTGCAGGGGACTAAAAGAAAGCCCTGCTCGCATCCTCTCACCTGGCCACAGAATTCAGCAGGCCTTAAGTTTGTGGAGTGGGTTGAAAGTCACGCTGCACAGGCACACCATATTTGGCCCAGACACCAAACACTCTGAATGGAAGGCAAGGAGAGCCTCTGTAGAGGACAAGCCCACAGGAGAGTGGTCAGCCACAACACAAGGCCAGAGGGCATGTCACACACACCTGAGACTCTCAAGTGCCAGCCCTTGGGCACTCCATGAGCTCTTGTTCTGAAAGAAATTATCTTCAGGGTAGATAACAGAATGCGCATTTCGAATACAGAGAAGACAGAGACCTTTTGTAGATTCACGTTGTATTCCTGAAACTGGCCCGAAAGCCTTTTCTGACGGCTTCCCACGGGGACTGGTTCTCTTCCAACATGCTCCGTGCTTGCTCCTGTGAAATCCAAAGACATGAGTCCATCCTGGGCCTAAGCTTCTAGTGTGTAGTGTCTGCCTTTCATGTTTGGTCAGCTGGGAAAATTGGGAGGCATTTATGGCACGATTTCTGGAGATGCTAGAAGAACTCGTGTCCTCACTTTTGAAGATTCCAGACATGTTTGGTATGGTTGCGGGTGTTAACTCTGAGCTTTCCTCAGAGGGCTGGGGGAGCATTTCCTGGTCAGAAGCATCTTAAAAGGGTGTGAGGACCATGCATATGTGTATGGTTTGGAGTTCCCCGTGTGAGGCTGCTTGTACTCCTGATTCTTTCTTGACCTTACGTGGGTAAGATGAAATTGTGGATTCTTGCCGTTCTCAGCAGTCCAGAGGGGTGTGGAGACAGTCACGGCCAAAAAGTACAAATTCGGCCATGGAGAAAGTGATTCCAAATCGCTCCACAAACTGTCTTGGGGAAATCCCCAGGCGGCTCCAGCGGTTTGGAGTGATTTTGATACTCCTGGCTGACCAAGAACTACTCCAGCCTGGTGAAGTGGTGAGGCATGCTTTGGTGAGGAGTGGTTGCTAGGACCTCAGAGCTTTGTGACGTCACAGAAGCTGACTTCACTGAAGCAGCAATCCCATTCTCATGACATAGGAGTCCTATGGCTTTATGTAGAAATACCTGGGAAGGAACAAGAAATAGCCCTGTTAGCCTGACCATGAACTCAGGTGGTCTTTTCTGTTTCTTTCCCACTTCCATTTTCTATACAAAGAGCAAAGGAAATGATGTTCTGTATACCATTCTTTAGACCAACATTTCTTCAGAGAGAGCAAGATGTTCCTATTTCCACTGCAATTTCTAGAGATCTCAATCAACAGCGTGGCCTCTTGGGCACCATTAGGTCTCTGGGAGGTTTGATATCTTTGGGTGAGAAGGTCCATTCTTACCTTCTGTTCCGTCTGCCTTTGGTGCTTTGTCAGCTTGGAAGGTGAGGGAAGGAAGAAGTGAAGGAAAGTATTGCCAGAGCATGGATGCATTGTGCTGTCCCTGTCCTTATCTGCTGGTGTCCTGAAACACCAGTCCTACATGATTAAATCTCCGTCTACCTGACATTACCTTAAATTCCGTTGCAAAGGCTTCATGGAGAGTGAAACTCTGAATGATCATTACCCCGAAAGAAAGAGCCCTGTTTAGCACTCCTTGTCATCATTAGTTAATGATACATGCCATAGTCATGGGGAGAGCCATGTTGAGCAATGCTCTTTATTCAGATGAAATTGAACGGCCAACATCGAAGGCATGCCATGCCGACTCTAGCATCACTGTGGAAGGAGCCGAGATACCCTCTTCAAGGCTAGTGGATAAAGATGATTATGAAGATTTTGATAAAAAGGGTGATTTCCAAATGAAAATGCCAGGAGACCAAATGAAATATCCAATGGCTTCACTCCTATGTGTCCCATGAGTAATACCATGGACATGAGTAGTAGTAAGTGAAACGGAAGGAGAAGAAGTCAGACAGGGAGATGCCCCAGGAGAGTCTCAGGATTTGGGGGACCAAACTGAGGGTTACAGGAGGATAAGACCTGCCATAAAGAGGGAACTGGTCATTGGGTAGGGAGGTGGTGTGGCATTAAATGTATCTACAGAAACTAACATGTACTTGTGCGCATATTTTCCAGGTTTCATTTCTGTAAAATCTATTTCCCAATAAATTCCTGGTTCCTTACCTCTTTCTCTTTTCCCTCTTCCCAATTTCATTCTTCCCACATTAACTGCCTGGCACTGAGCGCATCTATCGATTACATCCTGTACCATTCGCCCTAACTTAGAAACCTGGAACTGCTTGCCTATAAGCTCCTTCAGTTTGCGTATCCCCAAATGAGTACCCTGATGTATCTGGTCTACTAACTTCTTATCTAGTCTTCAAGGAAGAATTATTTTTCCTGCTTCAGTCTTAGCCCAGTCCCCTTCATAATTCAATTTAACCCATTTCTGTAAATACTTTAAAGCTTCTTCTGAAGAGTTCGGTTTTTCTGGTAGGGATGGAGCCGGGAGTGTTACCAGTTCTTGCTCTGTTTCTCGGGCTGCTTGCTTTGTGGCATGATCTTACTAATTGGTTTCCTTTTGACATCAGATCAGTCCCCTTTTGGTGTCCCAGGTAATGCATAATGGCCACATTTTTGGGTCCCAAATAGCCTGCAGGAGAGCCAATACTTCTCCTCTGTTTTTAATTCCTTTTCCTTCTGCTGTTAATAGGCCCCTTTCTTTATAAATAGCCCCATGTATATGAAGAGTAGCAAAGGTGTACCTGCTGTCCATATAGATATTGGCGGTTTTACATTTGACCATCTGCAGTGCCTTCGTGAGTGCAATCAGCTCCGTTTTTTGTGCCAAAGTTCCATATGGCAGGGCTGCTGTCCAGAGTCTCTGCCCAGGAGAAACTACCGCAGCCTCCGTATATCTCTTTCCATTGACCATGTAGCTACTCTCATCTGTGAACAGAGTCATCTCAGCACCCGGGAGGGCAATGTCTCTGAGATCCGGCCTTATTCCTGCAACTTGGGTTAGGACCTCCCCACAGTCATGTGGATGGTCAGCTAGCTCTTCTGGCAGCAGTGTGGCTGGATTTAGCACTGCCAGGGGCCATATGGTCACTCTTGGTTTGTTGAAGAGGAGGGACTGATACCCTATCACTCAGGCCCTTTTCATCCATCGGTCTGGTGGAGTCCGGAGAAGGCCCTTGATGGCGTGTGTGGTGGTCAAAATGAGATTTTGACCCAAAGTCAATTTACTTACATCCTTGACCAGGAGGGCCATGGCAGCAATTATGCAGAGGCAAGAGGGGAACCCCGCTGCTACTGGATCTAGTTTCTTGCTGAGATAGGCTACTGGCCTTTATCAAGGCCCCAGATTATGAGTCAAAACTCCTTTGTCCACCCTGCTTTTTCATCCACATACAAGAGGAAGGGCTTGGTAACATCTGGGATGGCCAATGTTTTAGTACTCAGTACAACTGTTTGTAATTCCCAAAATGATCCTTCTGCCTCAGCTGTCTACTCTATCATAGTGAGCCCCCCCTTTTGCCAGTTCGTATGGAGGTTGGGCAATCTCTGCAAACTGCAGTATCCACAGCCTACAGTAGCCCACCATCCAAGAAACTTCCTCAGATGTCGGGATGTGATGGGGCGGGGGTATCCGGTGATCACCTGTTTCCTGGACTCAGACAGTGAATGCACTCCTCATGAAGAGAAAAGCCTAGATAAGTGGCATGGCTCGGATAGAGCTGTGCTTTCTTTGCTGACACCCAATAACCTTTTTCCTGCAGTCTGCAAAAGAGCTCTTGTCCCTCACAAACATGACTCATAGTCCTCAGCGGCTACTAGCAAGTCACCAACATACTGTAGCAGAGTGATTCCTGGGTTGGAGGTTCTGTACTCATGCAAATCCTCACATAAGGCCTCGTCAAAAAAAAAAATGGTGGGTGAATTATTGAATCCTTGAGGAATTCTTGTCCAGGTGAGCTGGCCTTGGAATTCTTCCTGTGGGTCGGACAACTCAAAAGGAAAAAGGGGTTGAGATTCCCTTACTAAAGATATGCAGAAAAATGCACCCTTGAGATCTAAGACAGTATACACAGTTCTTTGGGGGCCCAGGAGGGAGAGTAGGGTATAGGGGTTAGGCACCATCGGGTAGATATCTTCAACCTGTTTATTAACTTCCCACAAGTCCTGAACGGGTCTGTACTCCCCAGTCTTGACCTTTTTGACAGGCAGCAAGGTGTGTTCCATGGAGATTTGCAAGGAACTAGGATCCCTTCTCCTCGGAGTTGGTTAATGTGTTTTTTGATCCCTTCCTTTGCTTCCCGGGGAAGGGGGTGCTGCTGATTGGGAACAGCCATAGCCGTCGCCTTTAATTGTACCACCAACAGGAGTTTGTCCCCTGACCAAGCCAGGGGTCTTCCCTTCTGTCCAGACCTCGGGAAAGTTGACGTGTAGGATTTGGAGAAGGCTCCCCGCTTTTGTCTCCTCTGGTTTTGAGACTGGCTCGTAAAGGAGGTATTCATCTAGTGCTTCCATAAGCACCTGTACAGTGGGTTGTCTCAAGGTTACAGTCATGTCTCCTTCCGAGAACTGAATGCCAGCTCATAACTTGTGGAGGAGATCTCTTCCCATCAAGTTATATGGGGCATTGGGAGGACCAAAATTCGATGTTTAACTACTCCCGAGGCCAAATTTAAAGTCCTTTCTGTTGTCCATTTATGTCTCACTGTGCCATTTCCTCCTTGTACCCAAACTTCTTCTCCAGATAGTTTTCCCATAGGTTCAAGTAATGATGAAAACTGGGCTCCCATGTCCACCAAAAAAATAAATTGATTTCCCCTCCACTTCAATTTTTAATCTGGGGGCCAGCATTGCTGTCTTCCTTTTGGGGCACTTCCTGGCCCAGTGTCCCTTTTCCTTGCATTAAGCACACTGATCTGAACCTAAGTCTTCCCACCTGCCTTCTCTGTGCTTAGGATTTTCCTTTCACTTACTATCCCCTACCTATCTCATGTAATGCCAAAACCTTAATCAGCTTTTTGTCTGTTTTTCATCTTCCTGTGCATCCCTGTTGTTAAACATCCTTTCTCCTATTCCCAATAACTCAGATTCTTCCCTTCAAATCCTTCAATTTCCTGAAGTTTTCTCCTTGTATCCAGGACCGAATGACTGGCAAAATCAAGATTCACTGCCCCCTGATTTTCGGGTTCCTCAGGGTCGATCAGGCTATACATTTTATTGGCTTTAATAAGCTTTTCTAGGAAAGCTCCCAGAGACTCATTCTTACCTTAAGTCACTGTACTAATTCTTGTTTAGTCTGATGGTTTAGTCTGAGTACAACTTTTATTTCTAGAAATTCAGTTCCAGGATTTCAACATATCACATACCTGCATTTGTTCTGAAAGTCTCCCATATGAATTTCCTTTAAGGCGGAATTCATCTTACAAGAGAATTAAAACAATTACAAATGACAAAAAATCCTCAGAATAGTTATGGTTAAATATCAAATGATGACCATTATCAAAACATTAAATCTTTAGGAAATGTATAGAACCTCTGGAGTTGTTACAGCATTTACCCAAATGTAACCCAAAGTTTATCATTGATTTAGCAGTACTTCCTGAGTAACTTAGCAAATCAGGGAAAAGCCTGAGGAGTCAAAGAGATCTCATTTACAATTCTAGGTGGGCAAAGAGGAAACCATTCACATATTAGTACTTGTGAACTGTTATGACAGCTGTTAAGCACACAACTTGTTTACTAAGAGATTTCAAAAGCACAAACCCAGTTCCAGCAACCAGCACCCTAGCACTTCATCCCATTTGACATCCAAGCTAAATTTCAAAGCTTCAGGTTGCCAAAGACTCTGAAAGCTACTTTAACAATTACCCATTAAAACCCTGAGACAGACAATTAACCATCAGTTCAGTCATCTCTTTGCTAACAGATTTCATGTTCCATCTGGGCCCATTCCACTGCAGATGCCATGTTTCCCTCCAGCAAGGGGGAGGGGCTAGGCAGTCCACGTCGGGCCAGAGAAGGCAAGGAATTCCCCGAAACAAAGGGAGTTTCGGCAGCTGCTTGGGAATATTCCTTAAAGTCTTTGTCCTGAGTTAGACTAACACGAGGTGGCTCTAGTGATAGCCTTTAACACACGAAATGAATGAGGGAGAAGCCCCACATCTATTATGAGGAACAGAGGCATGAAAGTCAGAGTCCCCTTACTCTTTGCTTGCCCCATTCCTTCAAACATAACAAACAACACAGCAGACAACAAAAAGACAAGAAAAGGACAACCACAGGCCCAGCAGTCCTGCCACCAGTAGGGATTTCCTAGGGGGACTCAAACCCCATGACTGTAAAGGGGGACTCGAACCCCGATGACCACCTCGGGGGACTCGAACCCCCGAGGACCACCTTGGAGGACTCAAACTCCTGATGACTGCCTAGGGGGACTCAAACCCTCTGACCATCCAGGGGGACTCTAACCCCCTTGTGACTGTACAGGGGACTTTAACCCCCTGG
The DNA here is from genome assembly GCF_922984935.1 of Meles meles. NCBI lineage: Eukaryota > Metazoa > Chordata > Mammalia > Carnivora > Mustelidae > Meles > Meles meles. The sequence goes on from NC_060088.1 coordinate 17,660,591, forward strand.
TGACCGTCCAGGGGGACGCAAATCCCCTGACCATATAGGGGGACTCGAACCCCCCGACTGCCCAGGGGGACTCAAACACCATGTCCATCCACCAGCAGAGGGATGTGGCATCCCCGCATCCACTCCAGCTCTGGGGAGCATGGCTGCATCCAGCTTCTCCCCAGTGGGCCATACCCTGGAGCTCCAACCAGACAGACAGATAAAATCCTAACACCTCTGGTGGTGTTTGCCATACGTTCTGATGCTCGCTCAGTTCTCATTCCTTTATCCTGGACGAGCCCCCAATGTTAGGGTCCATGATCAAAGGAATGAGACTGACACAAAGCAAAAATCAAGCAAAGTTTTATTTCACGCCATGCATCAGAAACCAAACTGCATCAGAAACCAAACTGCATTAGAAACCAAACTGCATGAGCCTGCTGCTGCTCTGGGTGGTTCACAGGGCAATGCCGCTTGAAGTGGCGCCGCTGCTACTGCTGCTCTGGGCAGTGCATGGGGCGTCGCCGCTCATGTTACAGCTTGCAGCGGCACCGCTTCCGCTGCGGCTCTGGTGCACAGGGCGGTGCTGCTGGTGGTGGCGCAAATGCCGCTGCTGCTTTGGGCGGTGCACAGGGTGAACCGCTTGAGGCGGCGCCACTGCCGCTGCTGCTCTGGGCGTTGCATGGTTCGGCGATGCTCGTGGTGGCGGCTCTGCCGCGGCTGCTCCGGGTGGTGTTGCTCACGGTAGCGCTGCTTCCGCTGCTGTTTTGGGCGGTGAACTGGGCGGTGCTCTCGTGTTACAGCTCGAGGCGGTGCCGCTGCTGCTGCTGCTGCTGCTCTGGTGCACGGGGCCGTGCTGCTGGCAGTGGCGCTGCTGCCGCTGCTGCTCTGGCAGGGAACGCGGCGGCACTGCTCGTGTTACAGCTTGAGGCGGCGCCGCTTCCGCTGCCGCTCTGGGCGAGGATGACAAAGATGACAACCCCAATGACACAGACGCTGCTCCCCATGATGCCACTCCAACAAGGCCACTCCCCGGAAGAGGCCACACACCAGACGAGGATGCTTCTGACGATTAAGAGGAAACTCTGGATGAGGCCGCTCAAGGACGGGGCCACATGCCAACGAGGCTGCTGCCTGGAATGATGCCGTTCTGGCTAGGATGCTCCGGACCAGGCCACTCCAGCCCTGGTCGCAGCTCAGAGCTGCGAAGACGCTGGCAGTGGTGCCACAGGTGGGGGCGGTGAGGCTGCTGGAGGCAGCGAGCATGATCGCAGTGGGGCTAAAGCTCAGGGGGACGAGTTGCAGCTGGGGGCAGCGAGGCCACTGGCGGCGGAGCCGCGGCTTGGGGCGGCACTGCTCCTGATGAACCCGATGCTATCACTCCTATGATTACCCTAATGACTCCCAAAGGTTACCCGAACGGCTATTCTAACTGCTATTCTAACTGCCATTCTAACTCCTCCTACTTCTCCAATCACTATTCTAACTCCTCCTACTTCTCCAATGGCTATTCTAAATCCTCCTACTTCTCCAATGTCTATTCTAACACCGCCTACTTGTAGGCCCAACCAGCCTCACAGACTAATCTTTATAGAGATGGTTGAGCCCGGCCAACACACAGGTGGCCAATGAGATTTCAACTCACCACAGTTAATATACATACACCACACTAATTGGATACAGCAAACTGGCCTGGCATGCCCCTATATCCGGGGTTTACAGTTCCTCTGGCTAATCAGGCCCCTACAAGGAGTACAAGCAGCCTCACATGGGGAATGCCAGGCCATACACATGTTCATTGTCCTCACACTCTATCAGGATGCTTCTGACCAGGAAAAGTGCAACCGCCTTCCGAGGAAAGCTCAGAGTTAACACCCGCAACCATAACAAAACATGTCTGGAGTCCTCAATAGTGAGGACAAGAGTTCTTCTTGATTCTCCAGAAATCATGCGATAAATGCCTCCCCATTTTCCCAGCTAACCAAAGATTAAAGGCAGCCCCTACACCCTAGAAGCTTAGGCCGAAGACAGACTCATCTGTTTGCAGCTCACAGGAGCAAGCACGGAGCATGTTGGAAGAGAACCAATCCCCATGGGAAGCCATCAGAAAAGGCTTTCAGGCCAGTTTCAGGAATATAACGTGAATCTACAAAAGGTCTCTCTCTTCTCTGTATTCCAAATGCATATTCTGTTATCTACAGTGAAGTTAATTTCTTTAGGAAGAAGAGCGCATGGAGTGCCCAATGGCTGGCACTTCAGAGAGTCTCAGGTGTGTGTGAAATGACCTGTGGGGCTGTTTTGTGGCTGTCCACTCTCCTGTGGGCTCGTCCTCTGCAGAGGCTCTCCCTGCCTTCCATTCAGAGTGTTTGTGTCTGGACAAAATATGGTGAGGTTAAGCTTCGTGGGTCCGGTCTGCCTGTGAAACGTGACATTAACCCCACTCCACAAAACTTAAGGCCTTCTGAATTCTGTGGCCAGATGAGATTATGTGGGCAGGGTTTGATTCTAGTCCCCTGCAGGATTTTCTGTTCTGGGACTAAGCAACGTGGCCTGAAAAAGGCAGTCTCAACAGTGTTCCAGGACTGGGAATCCGTGATTGCAGGTTGGGCAGCTAATGTCCTCACCGTCCTGCCTGTGGTCACTGCTCAGTCCTGATGCTGGCGGTTGTAGAGCCCAAGTACCTTTGACGCCCATTGAGACATCTCCACCAACACTGCCCATCACAAGTACACACAAAGAAATAATAATCTTACCACAGTGTCAACAGGTATTGTCTCTGATCATGGTTTCCAGGCTGTCTACACCTGGTTGCTTGCTGGTGTCCTCTCCAGGAGATACACAGTGTTCTCTGGAGTCTATGTATGCAAAGCATGCTGATCTGGAATGCCTGGGCCTCAAGACCCTTAGGTTGCAAGAACTCGTGTCCTATAGACACTCTCCTTTTCTCTGCTACAGCTATGGGTCAACATTCAAATTATGGGTTCTATTTGTGCTCCACTCAACTGTGCCGTTGCCTTTGGCTATGGCTCCTGCCTTCTGAAGCATCAACTGTCCAATTCTCCACTAAGCCCTGTCTACACCATCTCCCATGGTCTCTGTGACTTCTTCTCTCTTTCACTGTGGACTGTGATTTCTATGCTTCAGGTCCCTTTATTACCATGTTTCCATTGATGTGGTCATATTCTGGTTGTGCTGATGTCTGAAGACATGCCTGGAGATCCCAGACACTTCTACCATCTCCCTTTCCTCCAAATGCACTGTGGATTCTTATGGAGCCATAAGCAAGAGGCATTCTTGCTCCTTGTGACATGTGGAAGAATGGTAGTGAGCATTGGGCTGTGTCCTATCTGTCAGTCAGAGAAAGACAATTACCATACGATTTCCCTCAGTCATGGAAGTAAAGAAATATTGAAAAAACAAGAAAAAGGGACAGGCAAATAGACTCTAACCAGGCACACAAAATTTGGTGTTGGTTCCAGGCAGGCTAGTTAGAATCTGCCTTTCCAAAAGTGGATCAAATGGGACATTCAATGGAGGAAATGTGCCCAAATTGGGTGTAATGTAAGTGTCCACTGTGTTTGAAGGTGAATTGTGATATGGAATAGAACAGTTTCATATCTCCTAAAATATTCTTTTTAGCGTTTTGTGAAATACACACACACACACACACACACACACACACACACACACACACACATACTTAATAGAGTCCCACAGAAATTAGGGAGCAAGTGAAAAATAGCACTCATGGAAGCAAAATTCAGGGATAATACCCTAAAAACCAAAATCTTAGAGAATCAATGTCATAAACCATCTAATTAGAGTTAACTCCTTACCTATCAAGAATTAATTAATTAATTACTTACTTAAACCGCTTACTTAAAGATCCCTTCACAAAAATATGCCAGCAAATGTAATAATGGAGAGAAAAGGATTAATTCCAAGACACATATGCACTACCATGACAAGATTGAATCATACATATCTGACATCTCAGGTAATGAAGAAAGCTTTTGAAGCAGTCCTCAAACATCTCTCAACACACAGAAATCCAGGTTCAAATCAATTCTCTGGTCCACAATTCGAAACCTTTAATGGTCATGTCGGCTTTCCTCATCTATTCCAAAATGTAAGAAGAGGGAAGAATCTAATTTACAATGTCCAAAGACCCAATTCAGATAAGGACCTTATAGGAAACCAATGGCATACAATTTTAATCAGTAAGATAATAAAACTAGAATTCATTTCTCTTCATTATCTTTCTTCAACTCCATGTGAAATGGGCTGTTTTGCTTTCTATTCACTATTTTTTCTTATATTCGGAAGCCAGCCTTTCATCCTTCCTACGTATTTGACATAGTGTACCCTGATTTTTAATTGCATATACCACCAAGTGCTCATCCTCATATATGCCACACCACCTCCATACCCATTAACCCGTTCCCTCTTTATGTCATGTCTTATGGTCCTGTAACCCTCAGCTTGGTCCTCAAAATTCTGAGTCTCCCCTGGTGCGTCTCCCTGTATGACTTCTACTCTTTCCGTTTTCCCTTACTACTACTCATATATATGGCATTAAACAGGGGCCACATATTAATGAAGCCATAAGATATTTCCCTTGGTCTGCTTGCATTTTCATTTGGAAATCATCTTCTTTATCATCATCTTCAAAATCATCTTTATCCTCTAGCCCTTTAAAGGGTATCTTGGCTCCTTACACAGTGATGCTACAGTGGGCATGGCAGGCCACCGATGTTGGCCAGTCATTTTCATCTGAATAAAGAGAGTTGCTCAACATGGCTCTCGCCATGACTATGGCATGTAGCATTAACTAATGACGACAAGGAGTGCTACCAGGGCCCTTTCTTTAGGGTTAGCGATCATGCAGAGTTTCACTCTCAATGAAGTCCTTGCAACGGAGTTTAAGGTAATGTCAGGTAGACAGAGCCTTCATCCCTTAATACTGGTGATCTGAACAATAACAGATAAGTACCTGGAATTCACAATGCTTTTCTGCCCTGACAATATCCCTGGAATTGTGACTTTCCTTCCCTTCTTCCTTCCATCACCACCCAAGCTGACAAAGCACCAAAGGAGACCTTCCACCTGAGAAACCATAGGGAACAGAAGCTAAGAATGGACCTTCTCACCAAAGGATATCAAACCTCCCAGAGACCTAATGGTAGCCAAGAGGCCTCACTGTTGATTGAGGTCTCTAGAAATTGCAGTGGAAATAGGAACACCTTGCTCTCTCTGGAGAAATGTTGGTCTAAAGAATAGTATACAGAACATCATTTTCTTTTCTCTTTGTATAGAAAGTGGAAGTGGGAAAGAAACAGAAAAGACCCCCTGAGCTCATGAGCAGGCTAACAGGGCTCTTTCTTGTTCCTTCCCATGTCTTTCTACTTAAAGCCATAGGACTCATATGTCTTGAGAATGGGGTTGCTGCTTCAGTGAAGTCAGTTTCTGTGACATTACAAAGCTCCGAGGTCCTAGCAACCACTCCTCACCAAACCACGCCTCATCACTTCACCTGGCTGGAGTCGTTCTCGTTCAGCCAGGAGTTTCAAAATCACTCCAAACCACTGCAGTCGCCTGGGGATTACCCTAAGAGAGTTTGTGAAGCGATTTGGGGTCAACTTCTCCACGGCCGAATTTGTAGTCTTTGGCCGTGACTGTCACCACCACCCCTCTGAACTCCTGAGAAGGGCAAGAATCCACAATTCCATCTTACCGACATAAGGTCAAGAAAGAGTGAGGAGTACAAGCAGCCTCACATGAGTAACTCCACGCCATACACATGTTCATGGTCCTCACATCATATAAGGATGCCTCTGACCAGGAAAAGCTCCATCAGCCTTCAGAGGAAAATTCAGTCAACACCCGCAACCATACCAAAGACATGTCCTCACACCCTATCAGGATGCTTCTGACCAGGAAAGTGCCCCCGCCCTCCAAGGAAAGCTCCGAGTTGACACCCGCAACCATACCAAACACAAGTCTGGAGACTTCAACTGTGAGGACACAAGTTCTTCTTTCATTTCTTTCTTCATCTCCATATGAAACAGGCTGTTTTCCTTTCTAATCAAAATTTATTCTTATATTCGGCAAGCCAGCATTTCATTCATCCTAAGGTTTTGACATAGTGCTCCCTGATTCTTTAATTGCATATACCACCATGTGTTCATCCTCATATAATGCCACACCACCTCCATACCCATTAAACAGTTCCCACTTTATGTCAAATCTTATCCTCCTGCAACCCCAGCTTTGTCTCCAAAGTCCTGAGTCTCTCCTGCTGCATCTTCCTGTCTGAATTCTTCTCCTTTCATTTTCTCTTACTACTACTCATGTCAAAGCTATTCCTCATGGGCCACATATGAGTGAAGCCATACGATATTTCCCTTGATCTCTTCCATTTTCATTTGGAAATCATCTACTTTATCATCATCTTCATAATCTTACTGCTGTGTCAACAGGTATTGTCTCTGATCATGGTTTCCAGGCTGGCGTCCTTTCCAGGAGATACTCAGTGCTCTCTGGAGTCAATGTCTGCAAAGCATGCTGATCTGGAATCCCCGGGTCTCAATACCCTTGAGTTTTAAGTACTCATGTCATTCAGACACTCTCCTATTGTCTGCCAACAGCTATGAGTCAACATTCACATTGTGGGTTCTAAGTGTGCTCCTCTCCCCTGGGCCTTTGTTTTTGTCCAAGGATCCCTGCCTTCTGAAGCACCAACCGTCCAATTCCCCCATAGCCCAGTCTACACCCTTCTCCCATGGTCTCTGTGACTTCTCTCTTTCACTGTGGACTGTGATTTCGAGGCTTCAGGTCCATTTATGCCATGTTTCCATTGATGAGGTCATCTTGTGGTGTGCTGATGGCTGAAGACAGGCCTGGAGTGCCCAGACACTTCTACCATCACCGTTTACTCCAAATGCATTGCGGACTCTTATGGAGCCCTTATTAAGAAGGCATTCTTGCTCCATGTGACATGTGGCAGAAAGAGAGAGAGTATTGGGCCATGTAACGTGAGTTTCCCCTGTGATTGAAGGTGAATTGTGATCTGGGATAGAGCAGCTTTATATCTCTTAAAATATAATTTTTAGCGTTTTGTGAAAGACACACACACACACACACACACACACACACACACACACTCTTAAAAGAGTCCCACAGAAGCTAGGGAGCCAGTGAGGAATAGCACTCATGGAAGGAAAATTCAGAGAAAATATCATAAAAAACAAAAGCTTAGAGAATCAAAGTAACAATCCGTCCAAACTAGATAAGTAATCTCCTTACAATCAAGAATAAATTAGTTAATTAATTAATTAAGTAAACAACCTTACCTTAAAGACCCCTCCACAGAAGTCTGCCAGCAAATCCAATCCATAGAGAAAAGGACAAATTCCAAGACATACGCACTACCATGACAAGATAATGATTTTGAAGCAGTTTTGAGGCTTTTGAAGCAGTTCTGAAGCATCTCCCAACACACAGAAAGCCAGATTCAAATCCATTCCGTGGTCCACAATTCTAGACAGTTAATGGTAATGTCGGCTTTTCTCATCCATTCTCAAAACGTAGGGAGATGGAAGAATCTAATTTACAATGTCTGCAGAACCAATTCACATAAGGACCATAAAGGAAAGCAATTACATACAATTATAATCAGTACGATAATAAAACTAGAATTCATTTCTCTTCACTTTCTTTCTTCATCTCCATGTGAAACGGCCTGTTTTGTTTTCTATTCACTATATTTTCTTATATTCGGCAAGCCAGCCTTTCATCCATCCTAAGTTTTTTGACAGTGTTCCCTGATTCTTTAAATGCATATAACACCATGTGCTCATCCTCTTAAAATGCCACAACACCTCCATACCCATTATCCAGTTCCCTCTTTATGGCATGTCTTATCCTCCTGTAACCTCAGCTTAGTCCTCAAATTCCCGAGTCTCTCCTGGTTCATCTCCCTGCCTGACTTCTTCTCCTTCCATTTTCCCTTACTACTATTCATGTCCATGGTATTCCTCATGGGCCACATATGAGTGAAACTATAGGATATTTCCCTTGGTCTGCTCGCATTTTCATTTGGAAATCAACTTCTTTATCATCATCTTCATAATCATCTTTATCCACTAGCCCTTAAATGGTACCTCGGCTCCGTCCACAGTGATGCTAGATTGGGCATGGCAGGACATCAATGTTGGCCTTTCATTTTCATCTGAATAAAGAGAGTTGCTCAACATGAATCTCCCCATGGCTATGGCATGTAGCATTAACTAATGATGACAAGGAGTGCTGACCAGGGCTCTTTCATTAGGGGTAGCGATCATGCAGAATTTCACTCTCCATGAAGTCTTTGCAATGGTGTTTAAGGTAATGTCATGTAAACAAATATTTCATCCCTTGGGAATGATGTTTCAGGAGTCTAGCAGATAAGGACACGGACAGCACAATGCATCCCTGCTCTGCCAATATTCCAGGAATTGTGACATTCCTTCCCTACTTCCTACCATCTCCTCAATCCGACCAATCACCAAAGGCAGACCTTCCATCCAAGAAACCATAGGGAACAGATGCTAAGAATGGACCCTCTCAACCAAGGATATCCAACCTCCAAGAGACCTAGATGTAGCCAAGAGGCCTCGCATTTAAACGAGGTTTCTAGAAATTCCAGTGGAAAAAGGAACACTTTGCTCCCTCTGGAGAAATGTTGGTCTAAAGAATGGTATACAGAACATCATTTTCTTTTCTCTTTCTATAGAAAGTGGAAGTGGGAAAGAAACAGAAAAGACAACCTGAGCTCATGATCAGGCTAACAGGGTTCTTTCTTGTTCCTTCCCAGGTCTTTCTACTTAAAGCCATAGGACTCCTATGTCACGAGAATGGGATTGTTGCTTCAGTGAAGTCAGCTTCTGTGATGTCACAAAGCTCTGAGGTCCTTAACAACCACTCCTCACAAAACCACGCCTCATCACGTCACCTGGCTGGAGCAGTTCTGGGTAAGCCAGGAGTATCAAAATCACATCAAACTGCTGGATCCCACGGGGTATTTCCCAAAGAGAGTTTGTGAAGCTATTTGGGGTCACCTTCTCCATGGCCGAATTTCTAATCTTTGGCCGTGACTGTCACCACCACACCTCTGGACTCCTGGGAAGGGCAAGAATCCACAATTCCATCTTACCTACCTAAGGTCAAGAGAGTGTCAGGAGTACAAGCAGCCTCACATGGGGAACTCCACATACACATGTTCATGGTCCTCACACCATATCAAGATGCTTCTGACCAGGAAAATCGCCCTGCGTGCTCCGAGAAAAGCTCAGAGTTAACACCCGCAACCATACTAAAGACATTTCTGGCGTCTTCAACAGTGAGGACACGAGTTCTTGCATCACCAGAAATCCTGCCATAAATTCCTCCCAATTTTCACAGCTGACCAAACATTAAAGACAGTTTCTACACCCTAGAAACTTAGCCCCAGGACAGACTCATCCGTTTGGAACTCACAAGAGCAAGCACGAAACATGTTGGAAGAGAACCCATTCCCATGTGAAGCCATCTGAAAAGGCTTTCAGGCCAGTTTCAAGAATACAACGTGAATCTACAAAAGGTCTCTGTCTTCTCAGTATTTGAAACGTGCATCCTGTTATCTACCCTCAAGATAATTTCTATAGGAAGTAGAGCTCATGGAATGCCCAAGGGGTGGCATTTGAGAGAGTCTCAGGTGTGTGTGACATGCCCTCTGGGGTTGTGTTGTGGCTGTCCACTCTCCTGTGGGCTCGTCCCGTGCAGAGGCTCTCCTTGCCTTCCATTCAGAATGTTTGGTGTCTGGGCCAAATATGGTGTGCCTGTGAAACGTGACTTTCAACCAAATCCACAAAACTTAAAGCCTGCTGAATTCTGTGGCCAGGTGAGAGGATGTGGGCAGGGCTTTATTCTAGTCCCCTGCAGGATTTTCTATTCTCTTGGGACTAAGCAACGTGGCCTGAAGAAGGCAGTCCCAACAGTGTTCCCGGTTTGGGAATCTGTGATTGCAGGTTGGGCATCTAATGTTCCCACCGTCCTCCCTGTGGCCACTTCTCAGTTGGTGCTGGCGGTCGTAGAGCGCAAGTATCTGTTGTGGAGTTCCTTATTTGAATTGGGTCTTTGTACATTGTAAATTAGAGTCTTCCCTCTTCCTACATTTTGGGAATAGATTAGAAAAGCAGACATTACCGTTAAATGTCTCGAATTGTGGACCAGGGAATTGATTTGAACCTGGCTCTGTGTGTTGGGAGATGTTTGAGGATTGCTTCAAAAGCCTCAATAGCTGCTTCAAAAGTTATTACCTGAGACATCAGATATGGATGACTCATGATCTTGTCATGGTGGTGCGTAGGTGTCTTGGAATTTATCCTTTCCCCTCCAGTATTAATTAATAAATTCTTGATAGGTAAGGCGTTAAGTCATCCAGTTTGGTGGTTTGTTACTTTGATTCTCTAAGCTTTTTTTTTTTTTCTGGTATTTTCTCTGAATTTTGCTTCCATGAGTGCTATTCCTCAAATGTTCCCTAACTTCTGTGGGACCCTTTTAAGTGTGTGTGTGTGTGTGTGTGTGTGTGTTTCACAAAATGCTAAAAATGATATTTTAAGAGATATGAAGCTGCTCTATTCCAGATCACAATTCACCTTCAAACACACTGGAAACTCACGTTATATCCCATTTGGCCACATTTCCTGCATTGAATTTCCCAGCTGATCCACTTTTAGAAACGCAGATTCTTACTAGCCTGCCTGGAACAAACACCAACTTTTGTGTGCCTTGTTAGAGTCTAATTGCCTGTCCCATTTTCTTGTTTTTTTCACATGTTTCTTTACTTCCATGAGTGAGTGAAATCGTATGGTAGTGGTCTTTCTGTGTCTGAGATATGACACAGCACAATGCTATTTCCTTTTCAGACACATGTCATAAGGAGCAAGAATGCCTTCTTGCTTATGGCTCCTTAAGATTCCGCAGTGCATTGGAGGACAGGGAGATGGTAGAAATATCTGGGAGCTCCAGGCTTGTCTTCTGCCATCAGCACAACCAAAACAACACCACATCAATGAAAACATGGCATAAATGGACCTGAAGCCTAGAAATCATAGTCCACAGCGAAAGAGAGAAGACGTAACAGAAACCTTGGGAGAAGGGTGTAGACAGGGCTTATGGGAGAATTGGACGTTGGTGCTTCAGAGGGCAGGGAGCCATGGCCAAAGACAAAGGTCCAGGGCAGAGAAGCACACTTAGAGCCCACAATTTGAATGTAGACCCATAGCTGTTGGCGGTGAAAATGTTAGTGTCTGAATGACATGAGTTCTTGCAACCCAAAGGTCTTGAGGCCCAGGGCTTCCAGATCAGCATACTTTGCAGACATAGACTCCAGTATTGCAAACACTGTGTATCTCTTTGAGAGGACACCAGGAAGCAACCAGGTGCAGACACCTTGGAAACCATGATCAGAGACAATACCTGTTGACACCGGGGTAAGATTATTATTTCTTTGTGTGCATTCATGATGGGCAGTGTTGGTGGAGATGCCTCGATGGGCGCCAAAGATACTTGGGCTCTTCTACCACCAGCATCATGACAGAGAAGAGGCCACAGGCAGGACGGTGAGGACATTAGCTGCCCAAAATGCAATCACAGGTTCCCAAACCGGGAACTCTGTTGGGACTGCCTTCTTCAGGCCACGTTGCTTAGTCATAGCCAACAGAAAGCCCTGCAGGGCACTAGAAGCAAGTTCTGCCCACATCCTCTCAGCTGGCTACAGAATTCAGCGGGTCTTAAGTTTTGTGGAGTGGGTTGAAAGTCACGTTTCACAGGCACAGCAGACCCACGAACATCACCATATTTGGCCGACACACCACACACTCTGAATCGAAGACAAGGAGAGATTTCTGCAGAGGATGAGCCCACAGGAGAGTGGACAGCCACAACACAACCCCTGAAGGCCTTTCCCACACACCTTAGAATCTCTCAATTGCCAGCCATTTGGAACTCCATAAGGTCTTCTTCATAAAGAAATTATCTTCAGAGTAGATAACAGAATGCGTGTTTCACATACAGAGTAGGCAGAGATATTGTGTAGATTGATATTGTATTCATGAACCTGGCCTCAAAGCGTTTTCAGATTGCTTCACATCGGCATTGTTTCTCTTCCAACATGCTCAGCGCTTGCTCCTGTGAGCTCCAAACAGATGAGTCCGTCCTGGGCCTAAGCTCCTAGGTTGTAGGGTCTGCCATTAATGTTATGTCAGCTAGGAAATTTGGGAGGCATTAATGGCACGACTTCTGGTGATGCAAGAAGAACCCCTGTCCTCACTGTTGAAGACTCCAGACATGTCTTTGGTATGGTTGCGGGTCTTAAGTCTGAGCTTTCCTTGGAGGGCAGTGGGCGCTTATCCTGTTCAGAAGCATCCTGATAGGGTGCGAGGACCATAAGCATGTGTATGATGTGGAGTTCCCCATGTGAGGTTGCTCATACTCCTGACTCTTTCTTGACATTACATTGGCAAGAAGGAATTGTAGGTTCTTGCCACTCTCAGGAGTCCAGAGGGGTGCTGGTGACAGTCACGGCCAAATAATACAAATTCAGTCGTGGAGAAGGTTATCCTAAATTGCTTCACAAACTCTCTTGGGGAAATACACAGGCGGCTGCAGCATTTTGGAGTGAATTTGCTACTCCTGGCTGACGCAGATCTACTACAGCGAGGTGAGTGATGAGGCGTTGTTTGGTGAGGAGTGGTTGCTAGGAGGTCAGAGCTTTGTGATGACACAGAAGCTGACTTCACTGAAGCAGAAATCCCATTCTCATGACATATGAGTCCTATGTTTTTAAGTAGAAAGACCTGGGAAGGAACAAGAAAGAACCCTGTTAGCCTGATCATGAACTCAGGGGGTCTTTTCAGTTTCTTTGCCACTTCTACTTTCTATAGAAAGAGAAAAGAAAATGATGTTCTGTATGTGAGGGCCTGGTTAGCAAAAGACGTTACTTAAAAACCCTGGATATAGGGGCGGGCCAGGCCAGATAGCCGTATTCAGTCAGAGGGGTGTGCATATATTAACTGTGGTAGGTTGAAATCCGATTGGCCACCTGTGTGTGGGCGGGGCTCAGCCACCACTATAAAAGATGGTCTGTGAGGCTGGAAAAGGGAGGGGGGGGGGGCCTTTTCTTTTTTTGGCTTCGGCTGGCCATAGCGAGCGGCATCGGCAGCGGCACCGCCCCGGTGCACCACCGCGAGCAGCAGCAGTAGCGGCGCCATAGCGAGCGGCAGCGGCGCCGCCTTGAGCTGTAACACCAGCGGCACCGCCCCGGTGCACCACCGCGAGCAGCAGCAGTAGCGGCGCCATAGCGAGCGGCAGCGGCGCCGCCTTGAGCTGTAACACCAGCGGCGCCGCCCCCGTGCACCACCGCGAGCGGCAGCAGTAGCGGCGCCATAGCGAGCGGCATCGGCAGCGGCACCGCCCCGGTGCACCACCGCGAGCAGCAGCAGTAGCGGCGCCATAGCGAGCGGCAGCGGCGCCGCCTTGAGCTGTAACACCAGCGGCGCCGCCCCCGTGCACCACCGCGAGCGGCAGCAGTAGCGGCGCCATAGCGAGCGGCACCGCCCCGGTGCACCAGAGCAGAAGCGGTAGCAGCACCACCCCGTGCAGCACCGCAAGCGGCAGCGGCGCCGCCTTGAGCTGTAACACCAGCGGCGCTGCCCCCGTGCACCACCGCGAGCGGCAGCAGTAGCGGCGCCATAGCGAGCGGCACCGCCCCGGTGCACCAGAGCAGAAGCGGTAGCGGCACCACCCCGTGCAGCACCGCAAGCGGCAGCGGCGCCGCCTTGAGCTGTAACACCAGCGGCGCCGCCCCCGTGCACCACCGCGAGCGGCAGCAGTAGCGGCGCCATAGCGAGCGGCATCGGCAGCGGCACCGCCCCGGTGCACCACCGCGAGCAGCAGCAGTAGCGGCGCCATAGCGAGCGGCATCGCCCGTGCACTAGAGCAGAAGCGGTAGCGGCACCACCCGGTGCACCACCGCGAGCGGCAGCAGTAGCGGCGCCATAGCGAGCGGCATCGCCCGTGCACCAGAGCAGAAGCGGTAGCGGCACCACCCCGTGCAGCACCGCAAGCGGCAGCGGCGCCGCCTTGAGCTGTAACACCAGCGGCGCCGCCCCCGTGCACCACCGCGAGCGGCAGCAGTAGCGGCGCCATAGCGAACGGCATCGCCCGTGCACCAGAGCAGAAGCGGTAGCGGCACCACCCGGTGCACCACCGCGAGCGGCAGCAGTAGCGGCGCCATAGCGAGCGGCATCGCCCGTGCACCAGAGCAGAAGCGGTAGCGGCACCAGAGCAGAAGCGGTAGCGGCACCACCCGGTGCACCACCGCGAGCGGCAGCAGTAGCGGCGCCATAGCGAGCGGCATCGGCAGCGGCACCACCCGGTGCACCACCGCGAGCAGCAGCAGTAGCGGCGCCATAGCGAGCGGCAGCGGCGCCGCCTTGAGCTGTAACACCAGCGGCGCCGCCCCCCGTGCACCACCGCGAGCGGCAGCAGTAGCGGCGCCATAGCGAGCGGCACCGCCCCGGTGCACCAGAGCAGAAGCGGTAGCGGCACCACCCCGTGCAGCACCGCAAGCGGCAGCGGCGCCGCCTTGAGCTGTAACACCAGCGGCGCCGCCCCCGTGCACCACCGCGAGCGGCAGCAGTAGCGGCGCCATAGCGAGCGGCATCGGCAGCGGCACCGCCCCGGTGCACCACCGCGAGCAGCAGCAGTAGCGGCGCCATAGCGAGCGGCATCGCCCGTGCACCAGAGCAGAAGCGGTAGCGGCACCACCCGGTGCACCACCGCGAGCGGCAGCAGTAGCGGCGCCATAGCGAGCGGCATCGCCCGTGCACCAGAGCAGAAGCGGTAGCGGCACCACCCCGTGCAGCACCGCAAGCGGCAGCGGCGCCGCCTTGAGCTGTAACACCAGCGGCGCCGCCCCCGTGCACCACCGCGAGCGGCAGCAGTAGCGGCGCCATAGCGAACGGCATCGCCCGTGCACCAGAGCAGAAGCGGTAGCGGCACCACCCGGTGCACCACCGCGAGCGGCAGCAGTAGCGGCGACATAGCGAGCGGCATCGGCAGCGGCACCGCCCCGGTGCACCACCGCGAGCAGCAGCAGTAGCGGCGCCATAGCGAGCGGCATCGCCCGTGCACCAGAGCAGAAGCGGCAGCAGTAGCGGCGCCATAGCGAGCGGCATCGGCAGCAGCACCGCCCCGGTGCACCACCGCGAGCAGCAGCAGTAGCGGCGCCATAGCGAGCGGCATCGCCCATGCACCAGAGCAGAAGCGGTAGCGGCACCACCCGGTGCACCACCGCGAGCGGCAGCAGTAGCGGCGCCATAGCGAGCGGCATCGCCCGTGCACCAGAGCAGAAGCGGTAGCGGCACCACCCGGTGCACCACCGCGAGCGGCAGCAGTAGCGGCGCCATAGCGAGCGGCATCGGCAGCGGCGCCGCCCCGGTGCACCACCGCGAGCGGCAGCAGTAGCGGCGCCATAGCGAGCGGCATCGCCCGTGCACCAGAGCAGAAGCGGTAGCGGCACCACCCGGTGCACCACCGCGAGCGGCAGCAGTAGCGGCGCCACAGCGGGTGGCACCGCCTCCTGCACCGCCCAGAGTATCATCAGTGCAGTTTGGTTTCGGATGCAGTTTGGTTTCTGATGCAGTTTGGTTTCTGATGCAGTGTGGTTTCTGATGCAGTTTGGTTTCTGATGCAGTTTGGTTTCTGATGCAGTGTGGTTTCTGATGCAGTGTGGTTTCTGATGCAGTTTGGTTTCTGATGCAGTTTGGTTTCTGATGTAGTTTGGTTTCTGATGCATGGAGCGAAATAAAACTTTGCTTAATTTTCGCTTTGTGCCAGTCTCGTTCGTTTGATCACGGACCCTAACATATGGGGGCTCGTCCGGGATCAAACGACGAGAGCTGAGCCAGCATTGGAATTTCTGATAAAAAGAAAAAAGAGGCCTCTATTGAGGTATTGTCTGTCTGGTTAACGACGAGAGCTGAGCCAGCATTGGAATTTCTGAAAAAAAAAAGAAAAGAAGAGGCCTGTATTGAGGTATTGTCTGTCTGGTTGCGGAGCTCCAGGGCATAGCCCACCGGGGAGAAGCCGGACGCGGCCATGCTCCCCAGGGCTGGAGAGGATGCGGGGACGCCCCATCCCTCCGCTGGTAGATCGACAGGGGGTCCAAGTCCTCCTGGGCGGTCGGGGGGTTCGAGCCCCCCTAGAGGTATGGGGGGTTCGAGTCCCCCTAGACGGTTGGAGGGTGAAGAAATCCCCCACCAGTGGCAGGTTCTGAGTAAGAATTGTTGGGCATACAGTTGTCTTTGCCTGGTTCTTTTGTTGTTTGCTGTATGGTTTGTTGTGTTTACAGGGGACCAAGAAAGCCCCCCCCCCAGAAGCAGGCTCTGGATGGAGATCGCTGGGCCTGTGGTTGTCTCTGCCTTGTTTTCTTATTGTCTGTTGTGTTATTTGTTGCATGTGGAGAAAAGGGACAAGCAGGGAGTCAGGAACCTGTAACACCCCTAGGTCTTGTTCTCGAACATTTCAAGGATTTCCAAGGTAAAGCCACTCAGTCAGGTGACAAGGTTTACCCGGGGAAACTAAAAACACTCTGTCAATTAGAGTGGCCCAGTTTCTCCACAGGGTGGCCGCCGGAAGGAACATTTGCCTTGGCTCAGATCTATTCTACCTTGAGCGAGGTCTTCGATCTACATCGAGACCAAATACCGTACATTGTGGCCTGGCGATATCTGATAGAAGAGCCACCGTCATGGCTCAAGTCCCACCTTCCCCCTGCTAATGAAACCATCTCTCTCCCTCTAAGGCAGGTCCGAGCACCAAAACCAGAACAGACAGATGAAGGGGAGCCAGGGAGAAAGACTGTCCTACCTCCATCAGATGTGGAGGATGTGGAATTTCCCCCCCTTTATCTGTCTTCTAAATCCGATTCTCGGTCTCGAGATGCCTTTACCAGTCCATCTCACACGCGGTCAGGGTCTACTTATGGGACCGCCAAGCAGAGAGACCGCCCTGATCCTTCCCCTTTCCTCTGTCCTCCTCATCCTCCCTCTACCTCACCAGTACTGTCTGCGCCAATGCTGCCTCTCCGTGAGGTTGCTCTACCGGATGGGAGGGGCCGCCCCCACCTAAGTTATATCCCTTTCTCCTCTTCCGACATCTATAACTGGAAAACCCAACATAAGCCCTTTTCTGTCTACCCTCAGGATCTAATTAGTCTCTTGGAGACTGTTTTTCTTACCCACCAACCTACCTGGGTGGATATCCAACAGCTCCTTATGGCTCTCTTTAACGCGGAGGAGAGGGATCGCATCATGCGAGAAACTCATAAGGTGATAAACGAGAGACTTGGCAGGGACCTCGATCCCCACCGAATGGAAGACTACTGCCCAAGGGAACCCCCTGACTGGGATCCAAATTGTGATGAAGGTAAGGAGAGCTTACGTTTCTACCGCCAGGCTCTATTGGGAGGCCTCCGTGCAGCTGCAAGGAGACCCATAAATTTGTCCAAAATTAGTATGGTGACTCAAGGTAAGAATGAGTCTCCAGGAGCTTTCCTAGAAAGGCTAATTGAAGCCTATAAAATGTATAGCCCAATCAACCCTGAGGCACCCGAAAATCAGAGGGCAATGAATCTTGCATTTGTTAGCCAGTCAGCCCCAGATATAAGGAGGAAACTTCAGAAAATCGAAGGATTTGAAGGGAAGAATCTGACTGAGTTGGTGGGAATAGCAGAAAAGGTGTTTAACAACAGGGATGCACAAGAGGATGAAAAACAGACAAAAAGACTAGTTAAGGTTTTGGCATTACATGAGGTGAAAAAAAAACAGGTTGGGAATAGTAAATGGAAGGAAAAGCCTAAACACAGAAAAGGCAGGCAGGAAGACTTAGATCCAGACCAGTGCGCTTACTGTAAGGAAAAAGGACATTGGGCCAAGGAGTGCCCCAAAAAGAAGACGGCAATGCTCATCAACAGAGACTGAAGGGGCCATGGTTCGGAACCCCTCCCCGAACCTCGGGTAAAAATTGAAGTGGAGGGGAAATCAGTTGATTTTTTGGTGGACACGGGAGCCCAATTTTCATCATTACTTAAACCTATGGGAAAACTATCTGGAGAGGAAGTTTGGGTACAAGGGGCAAATGGCACAGAGAGACATAAATGGACAACAGAAAGGACTTTAAATTTGGCCTCGGGAATAGTTAAACATCGATTTTTGGTTCTCCCTAATGCCCCATATAACTTGATGGGCAGAGATCTCCTCCATAAGTTAAGAGCTGGCATTCAGTTCTCGGAAGGAGACATGACTGTAACCTTAAAACGACCCACTGTACAGGTGCTTATGGCAGCAGTAGATGAATACCTCCTTTACGAGCCAGTCTCAAATCCAGAGGAGACAAAGGCAGGGAGTCTTCTCCAAATCCTACAGGTCGAGTTTCCCGAGGTCTGGGCAGAAGGGAAGCCCCCTGGATTGGCCAAGGAACAACCTCCAGTGGTGGTACAATTAAAGGCGACAGCTACGGCTATTCGCGTTCGGCAGTACCCCCTTCCCCGGGAAGCAAAGGAAGGGATCAGAAAACACATTAACCGCCTCCGAGGAGATGGGATCCTAGTTCCTTGCAAATCTCCATGGAACACACCTTTGCTGCCCATCAAAAAGGCCGAGACTGGGGAGTACCGACCTGTTCAGGACTTGCGGGAAGTTAACAAACGGGTTGAAGATATCCACCCAACAGTGCCTAACCCCTATACCCTACTCTCCCTCCTAGGCCCCCAAAGAACTGTGTATACAGTCTTAGATCTTAAAGATGCATTTTTCTGTATACCTTTAGCAAAGGAATCTCAGCCCCTTTTTGCTTTTGAGTGGTCCGACCCACAGAAAGGGTTTCAAGGCCAACTCACCTGGACAAGACTTCCCCAAGGATTCAAGAACTCACCCACCATTTTTGACGAGGCCCTACATGAGGACTTGCGTGAGTACAGAATCTCCAACCCAGGAGTCACTCTGTTACAGTATGTTGATGACTTGCTGATAGCCGCTGAGGACTATGAGTCATGTTTGCGGGGAACAAGAGCTCTCTTACAGACTCTGCAGGAAAAAAGGTATCGGGTGTCAGCAAAGAAAGCACAGCTCTGTCAGAGCCATGCCACATATGTAGGCTTTGATCTTCACGAAGGAGTGCGATCACTGTCTGAGTCTAGAAAACAGGTGATCACCCGATACCCCCGCCCCACCACGCCCCGACAAGTGAGAGAGTTTCTTGGGACAGTGGGCTACTGTAGGCTGTGGATACCGCGGTTTGCAGAGATTGCCCGACCTCTCTATGAACTGGCAAAGGGGGGGCTCACTATGATAGAGTGGACAGCTGAGGCCGAAGGAGCATTTCGGGAATTACAAGCAGCTTTACTACGTGCTCCAGCATTGGCCATCCCAGATGTTACCAAGCCCTTCCACTTGTATGTGGATGAAAAAGCAGGGGTGGCCAAAGGAGTTTTAACTCAGACCCTGGGGCCTTGGAAAAGGCCAGTAGCCTATCTTAGCAAGAAACTAGATCCAGTAGCAGCTGGGTTTCCCCCTTGCCTCCGCATAATTGCTGCCACAGCCCTCCTGGTCAAGGATGCAAGTAAATTGACTTTGGGTCAAAATCTCATTTTGACCACCACACATGCCATCGAGGGCCTCCTCCGGACTCCACCAGGCCAATGGATGACAAATGCCCAAGTGACGGGGTATCAGGCCCTCCTCCTCAATGAACCAAGAGTGACCTTCCGGCCCCCCGCAGTGCTAAATCCAGCCACCCTGCTGCCAGAGAAGCTGACTGACCACCCACATGACTGTGGGGAGGTCCTAACTCAAGTTGCAGGAATAAGGCCAGATCTCAGAGACATTCCCCTCCCGGATGCCGAGATGATTCTGTTCACAGATGGGAGTAGCTACATGATCAATGGAAAGAGGTATGCGGGGGCTGCAGTAGTTTCTCCTGTGCAGAGACTCTGGACAGCAGCCCTGCCACATGGAACTTCGGCACAAAAAGCGGAGCTGATTGCACTCACTAAGGCACTGCAGATGGCCAAAGGTAAAACCGCCAATATCTATACGGACAGCAGGTATGCCTTTGCTACTCTCCATATACATGGGGCTATTTATAAAGAAAGGGGCCTATTAACAGCAGAAGGAAAAGGAATTAAAAACAGAGGAGAAATATTGGCTCTCCTCCAGGCTATCTGGGACCCAAAAGAGGTGGCTGTTATGCATTGCCCAGGACACCAAAAGGGAATTGATCTGATCTCAAAAGGAAACCAATTAGCAGATCAAGCTGCTAAGCAAGCAGCACGAGAAACAGCGCAAGAACTGGTTACACTCCCAGCTCCAGCCCTACCAGAAAAACCGAATTATTCAGAAGAAGATTTAAAGTATTTACAGAAATGGGTTAAATTGGACTATGAGGGGGACTGGGCTAAGACTGAAGCAGGAAAAATAATTCTTCCTCGAAGATTAGGTAAGAAGTTAGTAGAACAGATACATCAGGGTACTCATTTGGGGATACGCAAACTCAAGGAGCTTATAGGCAAGCAGTTCCAGGTTTCTAAATTAGGGCGTATGGTACAGGATATAGTCGATAGATGTGCTCAATGCCAGGCAGTTAATGTGAGAAGAACTAAAATGGGAAGAGGGAAGAGAGAGAGAGGTAAGGAACCAGGAATTTATTGGGAAATAGATTTTACAGAAATGAAACCTGGAAAATATGGGCAAAAGTACATGTTAGTTTTTGTAGATACTTTTTCAGGCTGGGTAGAGGCTTTTCCCACCAAACATGAGACAGCAGGAGTGGTAGCCAAAAAGCTATTAGAAGAAATAATTCCTAGGTTTGGGCTGCCTCTTGCAATCGGGTCAGACAATGGCCCTGCATTTGTGAGTTCAGTCTCACAGGCATTGGCCAAGGCCGTGGGCACTAATTGGAAATTACATTGTGCCTACTGGCCCCAGAGTTCTGGGCAAGTAGAGAGAATGAACCGGACTCTTAAAGAGACCTTGACAAAACTAATTCTGGAGACTGGCGGTGGATGGGTGGATCTCCTCCCTTTTGCCCTCCTCAGGGCACGATGTACACCCTATTTAAGCAAGGTGACCCCATTTGAAATAATGTTTGGGAGACCCCCCCCTCTCTGTCCTCGACTACAAGAGGTTGCCTTAGCGGAAATGACTGACCAATCTGTACTCCAGTCACTGCAGGCATTACAGTCTGTCTTAAAAAAAGCCCACTCAGGGATCCAGACTGCCCACACTGGGACAGAGACGGAGGTGGAACCACATCCCTACCAACCCGGGGACTTGGTTTGGATACGTCGCTATCAAGTGGGAAATTTGGAGCCTCGTTGGAAGGGACCATTTACTGTTATCTTGACCACCCCCACGGCAGTAAAAGTAGAAGGCATTAGGGCCTGGATTCATGCGGGTCATGTCAAACGAGCCGAGTACGAGGACACTCCCCAGAGATGGAAGCTGCAGGCGACAGATCCCGCTGACCATGGACTAAAGCTAAGGCTAAAAAAACTGTGAATTTATTGTTGCTCTTATTGTTCCCTGTTTATGAAATGTATAGGTGGGAAATTAGATGAACAGAAATAGAAAAAAAAAAAAAAGTCAAGGATTTGACTAATTTCCAAAGAAAAAGGGGGAATGTGAGGGCCTGGTTAGCAAAAGACGTTACTTAAAAACCCTGGATATAGGGGCGGGCCAGGCCAGATAGCCGTATTCAGTCAGAGGGGTGTGCATATATTAACTGTGGTAGGTTGAAATCCGATTGGCCACCTGTGTGTGGGCGGGGCTCAGCCACCACTATAAAAGATGGTCTGTGAGGCTGGAAAAGGGAGGGGGGGGGGCCTTTTCTTTTTTTGGCTTCGGCTGGCCATAGCGAGCGGCATCGGCAGCGGCACCGCCCCGGTGCACCACCGCGAGCAGCAGCAGTAGCGGCGCCATAGCGAGCGGCAGCGGCGCCGCCTTGAGCTGTAACACCAGCGGCACCGCCCCGGTGCACCACCGCGAGCAGCAGCAGTAGCGGCGCCATAGCGAGCGGCAGCGGCGCCGCCTTGAGCTGTAACACCAGCGGCGCCGCCCCCGTGCACCACCGCGAGTGGCAGCAGTAGCGGCGCCATAGCGAGCGGCATCGGCAGCGGCACCGCCCCGGTGCACCACCGTGAGCAGCAGCAGTAGCGGCGCCATAGCGAGCGGCAGCGGCGCCGCCTTGAGCTGTAACACCAGCGGCGCCGCCCCCGTGCACCACCGCGAGCGGCAGCAGTAGCGGCGCCATAGGGAGCGGCACCGCCCCGGTGCACCAGAGCAGAAGCGGTAGCAGCACCACCCCGTGCAGCACCGCAAGCGGCAGCGGCGCCGCCTTGAGCTGTAACACCAGCGGCGCTGCCCCCGTGCACCACCGCGAGCGGCAGCAGTAGCGGCGCCATAGCGAGCGGCACCGCCCCGGTGCACCAGAGCAGAAGCGGTAGCGGCACCACCCCGTGCAGCACCGCAAGCGGCAGCGGCGCCGCCTTGAGCTGTAACACCAGCGGCGCCGCCCCCGTGCACCACCGCGAGCGGCAGCAGTAGCGGCGCCATAGCGAACGGCATCGCCCGTGCACCAGAGCAGAAGCGGTAGCGGCACCACCCGGTGCACCACCGCGAGCGGCAGCAGTAGCGGCGCCATAGCGAGCGGCATCGGCAGCGGCACCGCCCCGGTGCACCACCGCGAGCAGCAGCAGTAGCGGCGCCATAGCGAGCGGCATCGCCCGTGCACCAGAGCAGAAGCGGCAGCAGTAGCGGCGCCATAGCGAGCGGCATCGGCAGCGGCACCGCCCCGGTGCACCACCGCGAGCAGCAGCAGTAGCGGCGCCATAGCGAGCGGCATCGCCCATGCACCAGAGCAGAAGCGGTAGCGGCACCACCCGGTGCACCACCGCGAGCGGCAGCAGTAGCGGCGCCATAGCGAGCGGCATCGCCCGTGCACCAGAGCAGAAGCGGTAGCGGCACCACCCGGTGCACCACCGCGAGCGGCAGCAGTAGCGGCGCCATAGCGAGCGGCATCGGCAGCGGCGCCGCCCCGGTGCACCACCGCGAGCGGCAGCAGTAGCGGCGCCATAGCGAGCGGCATCGCCCGTGCACCAGAGCAGAAGCGGTAGCGGCACCACCCGGTGCACCACCGCGAGCGGCAGCAGTAGCGGCGCCATAGCGAGCGGCATCGGCAGCGGCGCCGCCCCGGTGCACCACCGCGAGCGGCAGCAGTAGCGGCGCCATAGCGAGCGGCATCGCCCGTGCACCAGAGCAGAAGCGGTAGCGGCACCATCCGGTGCACCCGCGAGCGGCAGCAGTAGCGGCGCCACAGCGGGTGGCACCGCCTCCTGCACCGCCCAGAGTATCATCAGTGCAGTTTGGTTTCGGATACAGTTTGGTTTCTGATGCAGTTTGGTTTCTGATGCAGTTTGGTTTCTGATGCAGTGTGGTTTCTGATGCAGTGTGGTTTCTGATGCAGTTTGGTTTCTGATGCAGTTTGGTTTCTGATGCAGTGTGGTTTCTGATGCAGTGTGGTTTCTGATGCAGTTTGGTTTCTGATGCAGTTTGGTTTCTGATGTAGTTTGGTTTCTGATGCATGGAGCGAAATAAAACTTTGCTTAATTTTCGCTTTGTGCCAGTCTCGTTCGTTTGATCACGGACCCTAACACTGTATACCATTCTTTAGACCAACATTTCTCCAGAGAGAGCAAGGTGTTCCTATTTCCCCTGCAATTTCTAGAGATCTCAATCAACAGCGAGGCCTCTCAGCTAACTTTAGGACTCTGGGACGTTGGATATCCTTAGGTGAGGGGGTCCATTCTTAGCTTCTGTTGCCTATGGCTTCTCAGGTGTAAGGTCTGCCTTTGGTGCTTGTTCAGCATGGAAGTTGAGGGAAGGAAGAAGGGAAAAGATGTCACAATTCAAGGAAAATTGTGAGGGCAGGGATGCGTTGTGCTGTCCGTGTCCTTAAGTGCTAGTGTCCTGAAACACCATTCCTAAGGGGTGAAGGCTCTGTCTACCTGACATTACCTTAAACACCGTTGCAAATGCTTCATGGAGAGTGAAAAGCCTCATGATCGCTATGCCTAAAGAAAGAGCCCTGGTCAGCACTCCTTGTCATTATTAGTTAATGCTACATGCCATAGCCATGGAGAGACTCATGTTGAACAACTCTCTTTATTCAGATGAAAATGAATGGCCAACATCGATGGCCTGCCTTGCCCAATCGAGCATCACTGTGGAAAGAGCCGAGAAACCCTTTTAAGAACTCATGGGAAAAGATGATTATGAAGATGATGATAAAGAAGATGATCACCAAATGAAAATGCAAGCAGACCAAGGTAAATATCCTATGGCTTCACTCATATGTGGCCCATGAGGAATACCATGGACATGAGTCGTAGTAAGGGAAAAGAGAAGGAGAAGAAGTCAGACAGGGAGACACACCAGAACAGACTCAGGACTTTGGGTACCAAGATGAGGCTTACAGGAGGATAAGATGCCATAAAGAGGGAACTGGATAATGGGTATGGAGGTGGTGTGGCATTATATGAGGATGAGCACTTGTTGGTATTCGCAATTAAACAATCAGGGAACACTATGTCAAAAAACGTAGGATGGATGAAAAGCTGGCTTGCCGATTATAAGAAAATATAGTGAATTGTAAGCAAACAGGTCATTTCACATGGAGATGAAGAAAGAAAGAGAAGAGAAATGAATTCTAGTTTTATTATTTACTGATTAAAATTGTATGAAATTGGTTTCCAATAAGGTCCTTATGTGAATTGAGTCTTTGGACATTGTAAATTAGAGTGTTCCCTCTTCCTACATTTTGGGAATAGATGAGAGAAGCTGACATTACTATTAAATGTCTCGAATTGTGGTCCAGGGATATGATTTGAACCTGGCTTTTGGTATGTTGGGAGATGTTTGAGGACTGCTTCTAAAGCCTCCAAAGCAGCTTCAAAAGTCATTACCTGATACGTCAGATATATATGACTCATGATCTTGTCATGGTACTGCATAAGTGTCCTGGAATTTAGCCTTTTCTCTTCGGTATTGGATTTGCTGGCAGACTTCTCTGTAGAGGTCTTTTAGGTAATGTTGTTTAAATAATTATTTAATTAATTAACTAATTTTTGAAATATAAGGAGTTAACTTATCCATTTTGGACAGTTTGTTACTTTGATTCTGTAAGCTTTTGTATTTTATGATATTTTCTCTGAATTTTGATTATATGAGTGCTATTCCTCACTTGCTCCCTAACTTCTGAGTGATTCCTTTAAGAGTGTGTGTGTGTGTGGGTGTGCGTATGTGTGTTTGTGTGTGTGTGTGTGTTTCAAAAAACGCTATGTTTCAGTAAATGCTAAAAATGATATTTTAAGAGATATGAAGCTGCTCTATTCCAGATCACAATTCACCTTCAAACACATTGGTAATTCACGTTACATACCGTTGCGCCAAATTTCCTGTATTGAATGTCCCATTTGATCCACTTTTAGAAATGCAGATTCTGACAAGCCTGCCTGGAACAAACACCAAATTTTGTGTGCTTGTTTAGAGGTGAATTGCCTGTCCCTGTTTCTTGCTTTTTCACATGTTTCTTTACTTCCATGAGTGAGTGAAATTGCATGGGAGTTGTCTTTTTGTGACTGACAGATATGACACAGCCCAAGATCTTTCCCTTTATGCCCCATGTCACAAGGAGCAAGAATGCATTCTTGCTTATGGCTTCATAAGATTCTGCAGTGCATTTGGAGTACAGGGAGATGGGAGAAGTGTCTGGGAGTTCCAGCCCTGTATTCATCCATCTGCACAACAGAAGATGACCATATCAATGTAAACATGGCATAAATTGACCTGACCCTAGTAATCACACTCCACAGCGAAAGAGAGAAGAAGTAACTCAGACCATGGGAGAAGAGTGTAGACAGGACTTATGGGAGAATTGGACGGTTGGTGTTTCAGAGGGCAGGGAGGCATGGCTTAAGACAAAGGCCCAGGGGAGAGGAGATCACTTAGAACCCACAATTTAAATGATGACCCATAGCTGTTGGTGCAGAAAAGGAGAGTGTCTGAAGTACACGAGTTCTTGCAAACCAAGGACTTGTGGCCCGGGGATTCCAGATCAGAATGATTTGCGGACATAGACTCCAGAAACACTGTGTATTTCCTGGAGAGGACACCAGAAAGCAACCAGGTGCAGACAGACTGGAACCATGATCAGAGACAATACCTGTTGACACCGTGGTAAGATTATTATTTCTTCGTGTGCATTGGTGATGGGCAGTGTGGGTGGAGATGCCTCGATGGGTGCCAAAGATACTTGGGCTCTCCGACCGTCAGCATCAAGACTAAGAAGTGACCACAGCCAGGACAGTGAGCACATTAGCTGCACAACCTGCAATTAACGATTCCCAAACTTGGAACACTGTTGGGACTGCCTTCTTCAGTCCATGTTGCTTAGTCCCAAGAGAACAGAAAATCCTGCAGGGGACTAGAAGAAAGCCCTGCCCACATCTTCTAACCTGGCCACAGCATTCAGCAGGCCTTAAGTTTTGTGGAGTGGGTTGAAAGTCACGTTTCACAGGCACACGAGACCCATGAAGCTTAACCTCACCAATTTGGCCCGGACACCACACATTTGAATTGAAGGCAAGGAGAGACTCTGCAGAGGACGAGCCCACAGGAGAGTGGACAGCCAGAACACAAACATAGAGGGCATTTCACACACACCTGAGACTCTCTCAAGTGCCAGACCTGAGCACTCCATGAGCTCTTCATCCTAAGAAATTATCTTCAGGGTAGATAAATGAAGGCGTGTTTCGAACACAGAGGAGTCAGAGACCTTTTGTAGATTCACGTTGTATTCCTGAAACTGGCCCAAAGCCCTTTTCAGATGGCTTCACAGGAGGACAGGTTCTCTTCCATCATGCTCCGTGCTTCCTCCTGTGAGCTCCAAACAGATGAGTCCGTCCTGGGCTTCAGTTTCTAGGGTGTAGGTTCTGCCTTTAATGTTTGGTCAGCTGGGAATATTGGGAGGCATTTATGGCACCATTTTTGAAGATGCAAGAAGACCTCGTGTCCTTACTGTTGAAGACCACAGACATGTTTTGGTATGGTTGCGGGTGTTAACTGGGGGCTTCCCTCGGAGGTCCCTCTGACCTTTTCCTGGTCAGAAGCATCTTGATAGGGTGTGAGGACCGTGATCATGTGTATGGCGTGCAGTTCCCCGTGTGAGGCTGATTGTACTCCTGAGTCTTTCCTGACCTTATGTGGGTAAGATGGAATTGTAGATTCTTGCCCCTCTCAGGAGTCCAGAGGGGTGGTGGTGACAGTCCTAGCCAAAGATTACAAATTCGGCCATGGAGAAGGTGATCCCAAATCGCTTCACAAGCTGACTTGGGGAAATACTCATGCGGCTCCAGTGAATTGGAGTGATTTTGATACTTCTGGCTAACCCAGAACTACTCCAGCCAAGTGAAGTGATGAGGCGTGGTTTGGTGAGGAGTGGTTACTAGGACCTGAGAGATTTGTGACGTCACAGAAGCTGACTTCACTGAAGCAGCAATCCCAATCTCATGACATATGAGTCCTATGGCTTTAAGTAGACAGATCTGGGAAGGAACAAGAAAGAGCCCTGTTAGCCTGATCATGAACTCACATGGTCTTTTCTGTTTCTTTCCCACTTCCACATTCTATACAAAGAGAAAAGATAACGATGTTTTGTATACCTTTCTTTAGACTAACATTTCTCCAGGGAGAGCAAGGTATTCCTATTTCTACTGCAATTTCTAGAGATCTCAATCAACCGCCAGGCTTCTTGGCCACCATTAGGTCTCTGGGAGGTTTGATATCCTTTGGTGAGAGGGTCCATTCTTAGCTTCTGTTCCCTATGGTTTCTCAGGTGTAAGGTTTGCCATTGGTGCTTGGTAAGCTTTTAAGGTGAGGGAAGGAAGAAGGGAAGGAACGTCACAATTCCAGGTTAATGGCCAGGGCAGGGATGCATTGTGCTGTCCTTGTCCTTATTTGCTAGTGTCCTGAAACACCAGTCCCAAGGGATGAAGGCTCTGTCTACCTGACATTACCTTAAACACCATTGCAAAAGTTTCATGGAGAGTCAAACTCTGCATGATCGCTACCCCGAAAGAAAGTGCCCTGGTCAGCACTCCTTGTCATTATTAGTTAATGCTACATGCCATAGTCATGGGGAGAGCCATGTTGAGCAACGCTCATTATTCAGATGAAAATGAAGGGCCAACATCGATGGCCTGCCATGCCCTCTCTAGCATCACTGGGGAAGGAGCCGAGATACCCTTTTAAGGACTACTGGATAAAGATGCTTATGAAGATGATGATAAAGAAGATGATTTCCAAATGAAAATGCAAGCAGACCAAGGGAAATATCCTATGGCTTAACTCATTTATGGCCCTTGAAAAATACCATGGACATGAGTAGTAGTAAGGGAAAATGAAAGGAAAAGAATTCAGACAGGGAGACGCACCAGTAGAGAATCAAGCCCTGGGGACAAAGCTGAGGGTTTGAGGAGGATAGGACATGCCATAAAGAGGGAACTGTTTAATGGGTAGTGAGATGGTGCGGCTTTATATGAGGATGAGCACTTCTTGGTATATGCAATTAAAGAATCAGGGAACACTATGAAAAAAAACGTTAAATGGATGAAAGACTGGCTTGCCGAATATAAGAAAAAATAGTGAAGAGAAAGCAAAACAGGCTGTTTCACATGTAGGTTGAGAAAGAAAGAGAAGAGAAATGAATTCTAGTTTTATTACCTTACTGCTTAAAATTATATGCCATTTGTTACCTATAAGGTCCTTATGTGAATTGGGTCTTTGGACATTGTCAATTAGAATCTTCCCTCTTCCTTCATTTTTGAATAGTTGAGAAAAGTCGACATTACCATTAAATGTCTCAAATTGTGGACCAGGGAATTGATTTGAACGTGGCTTTCTGTGTGTTGGAGAATGCTTGAGGACTGCTTCAAAAGCCTCCAAAGCTGCTTCAAAAGTCATTACCTGAGACGTCAGATATGGATGACTCATGATCTTGTCATGGTAGTGGGTATGTGTCTTAGATTTTATCCTTTTCTCTCCGGTATTGAATTTGATGGCATACTTGTGTGGAGGGATCTTTTCGGTAAGGTTGTTTAATTAATTAATTAATTTTTGAAAGGTAAGGAGTTAACTTATCCAGTTTGGATGGTTTGTTACTTTGATTTCTAAGCTTTTTTTTGTTTTTAATGGTATTTTCTCTGAATTTTGCTTCCATGAGTGCTATTCTTCATTTGCTCCCTATCTTCTCTGGGAATCTTGTAAGTGTGTGTGTGTGTGTGTGTGTGTGTGTGTGTGTTTCACAAAATGCTGAAAATAATATTTTAAGGGATATGAAGCTGCTCTATTCCAGATCACATTCACCTTCAAACACAGTGGAAACTCATGTTACACCCCATTCGGCCACAATTCCTGCATTGAATGTCCCTATTGATCCGCATTTAGAAAGGCAGATTCTGACTAGCCTGCCTGAAACAAACACCAACTTTTGTGTGCCTGGTTAGACTGTAATTGCCTGTCCATTTTTCTTGCTTTTTCACATGTTTCTTTACTCCCATGAGTGAGTGAAATCGTATGGTACTTGACTTTCTGTGACTGACACATACGATACAGCCCAATTCTCTCTTCCTTTCTGCCACAGTTCACAAGGAGCAAGAATGTGTTCTTGCTTATGGCTCCATAAGAGTCCGCAGTGCATTTACAGGACAGGGAGATGGTAGAAGTGCCTGGGATCTCCAGGCTTGTCTTCAGTCATTAGCACAACCACAAGATGACAACATCAATGTAAACATGGCATAAATGGACCTGACCCTAGAAACCACACTCCACAGCGAAAGAGAGAAGAAGTAACGAAACCATGGGAGAAGGATGTAGACAGGGCTTAAGGGAGAATTGGACGGTTGGTGCTTCAAAGGGCAGGGATCCATGGTCAATGACAAAGGCCCAGGGGAGAGGAGCACACTTAGAACCCACAATTTGAATGTTCACCCATAGCTGTTGGTGGAGAAAAAGAGAGTCTCTGAATGAATGAATACTTGCAACCCAAGGGTCTTGAGGGCGGGGATTCCACTTCAGCATGATTTGCAGACATAGACTTCAGAACTGCAGAACACTGTGTATCTCCTGGAGTGGACACCAGCCATTAACCAGGTGCAGACAGCCTAGAAAACATGATCAGAGACAATACCTGTTGACACCGTGGTAAGATTATTATTTCTTTGTGTGCATTGGTGATGGGCAGTGTTGGTGGAGGTGCCTCGATGGGCGTAAATGAACTTGGGCCCTAACCGTCAGCATGAAGACTGAGATGTGGACACAGGCAGGACGGTGAGGACATTAGCTGCCCAACCTGCAATCATGGATTCCCAAACCTGGAACACTGTTGGGACTGCCTTCTTCAGGCCACGTTGCTTAGTCACAGCAAAATAGAAAATCCTGCGGGGACTAGAAGAAAGCCCTGCCCACATCCTCTCACCTGGCCATAGAATTCAGCAGGCCTTAAGATTTGTGGAGCTGGTTGAAAATCAAGTTTAACAGGCTCAACAGACATACGAAGCTTAACCTCACCATATTTGGCCCAGACACCAAACCCTCTGAATGGAAGGCAAGGAGAGCATCTGCAGAGGATGAGCCCACAGGAGACTGGACAGCCACAACACAAGTACAGAGGGCATGTCACACAAACCTGAGACTCTCTCAAGTGCCACCATTTGGGCACTCCATGAGCTCTTCTTCCTAAAGAAATTATCTTCAGGGTAGATAACAGAAGGTGCGTTTTGAATGCAGAGAAGACAGAGACCTTTTGTAGATTCATGTTGTATTCCTGAAATATGCCTGAAAGACTTTTCAGATGGCTTCCCCTGGAGATTGGTTCTCTTCCAACATGCCCCGTGCTTGCTCCTGTGAGCTCCAAACAGATGAGTCCGTCCTGGGCCTAAGCTTCGAGGGTGTGGGGTCTGCTTTTAATGTTTGGTCAGCTGGCAAATATAGGAGGCATTTATGGCACGATTTCTGGAGATGAAAGAAGAACTCCTGTCCTCACTGTTGAAGACTCTAGACAGTTCTTTGTTATTGTTGCAGGTGTTAACTCTGAGCTTTCCTCGTTGGGATGGGGGCGCTTTTTCTGGTCAGAAGCATCCTGAAGGTAGGGCCATGAACATGAGTATGGCGTGGAGTCCCCATGTGATGCTGCTTGTACTCCTGACTCGTTATTGACCTTACGTGTGTAAGATGGAATTGTAGATTCTTGCCCCTCTCAGGAATCCAGAGGGGTGTTGGTGAGAATCCCGGACAAAGATTACAAATTCGGCCATGGAGAAGGTGACCCCAAATCGCTTCACACACTGACTTGGGGAAATACCCAGGTGGCTCAGCGGATTGGAGTGATTTTGATACTCCTGGCTAACCCAGAACTACTACAGCCAGGTGAAGTGATGAAGCGTGCTTTGGTGAGGAGTGGTTGCTAGGACTTCAGAGCTATGTGACGTCACAGAAGCTGACTTCACTGAAGCAGCAATCCCATTTTCATGACATAGGAGTCCTATGGCTTTAAGTAAAAAGGCCTGGGAAGGAACAGGAAAGCACCCTGTTAGCCTGATCATGAACTCATGTGGTCTTTTCTGTTTCTTTCCCACTTCCACTTTCTAAACAAAGATAAAAGTAAATGATGCTCTGTATACCATTCTTTAGGCCCATATTTCTCCAGAGGGAGCAAGGTGTTCCTATTTCCACTGCGATTTCTAGAGATCTCATTCAACAGTGACGCCTCTTGGTTACCATTAGATCTCTGGGATTTTTGATATCCTTGGGTGCGAGGGTCCATTCTTAGCCTCTGTTCCCTATGGTTTCTCGGGTGTAAGGTCTGCCTTTGATGCTTGGTCAGATTTGAAGGTGAGGGAAGTAAGATGGGAAGGAAAGTCACAATTCCATGAAAATTGCCAGGACAGGGATGTGTTGTGCTGTCCGTGTGCTTATCTGCTATTGTCCTGAAACAGCAATCCTAAGGGATGAAGGCTCTGTCTACTTGACATTACCTTAAACACCATTGCCAAGGCTTCATGGAGTGTGAAAATCTACATTAGAGCTACCCATAAAGAAAGAGCCCTGGTCAGCACTACTTGTCATCATTACTTAATGCTACATGCCATATTCATGGGGAGAGAAATGTTGAACAACTCCCTTTATTCAGAAGATAATGAATGGCCAACATTGATGTCTTGCCATGCCCAATCTAGCATCACTGTGGAAGGAGCGAGATACCCATTTAAGGGCTAGTGCATAAAGATGAATATGAAGATATGATAAAGGGATGATTTCCAAATGAAAACGCAAACAGACCTAGGGAAATATCCTATGGCTTCACTCATATGTGTCCCATGAGGAATACCAGTGACATGAGTAGTGTTAAGGGAAAACGGAAGGAAAAGAAGTCAGACAGGGAGACGCACCAGGTCAGACTCAGGATTTGGGAGCCCAAGCTCTGAGTTACAGGATGATAAGTCATGCCATATTATGGGAACTTGTTAATGGGTATGGAGCTAGTGTGGCATTATATGATTATGAGCCCTTGGTGGTATATGTAATTAAATAATCAGGGAGCACTATGTCAAAAAATGTTGGATGGATTAAAGCCTGGCTTGCCGAATATAGGAAAAAATAGTGAATAGAAACAAAACAGGTCGTTTAACTTAGAGATTAAGAAAGAAATAGAAGATCAATGAATTCTAGTTTTATTATCTTACTGATTAAAATTGTATGCTATTGGTTTCCTATAAGGTCCTAATGTGAATTGGGTCTTTGGACATTGTAAATTAGAGTCTTCCCTCCTCCTGTACTTTGGCAGTAGATGAGAAAAGCCGACATGACCATTAAATGTCTCGAATTGTGGACCAGGGAATTGATTTGAACCTGGCTTTCTGTGTGTTGGGAGATGTTTGAGGACTGCTTCAAAAGCCTCAAAAGCTGCCTCAAATATCATTACCTGAGAGATCAGATATGTATGACTCATGATCTTGTCATGGTAATGGGTAGGTGTCTTGTATTTATCCTTTTTTTTTCTGGTACTGGATTTGCTGGCATATTTATGTGGAGTATCTTTTTAGGTAAGGATGTTAATTAATTACTTAATTATTTAATTAATTCTTGATAGGTAAGGAGTTAATATATCCATTTTGGACAGTTTGTTATTTTGATTCTCTAAGCTTTTGTTTTTTATGGTTTTTTTGTCTGAATTTTGCTTCCATGAGTGCTATCCCTCACTTGCTCACTATCTTGTGTGGGACCTTTTTAAGTGTGTGTGTGTGTGTGTGTGTGTGTGTGTGTGTGTGTGTGTGTGTTTCAGAAAACTCTAAAAATGATATTTTAAGAGATATGAAGCTACTCTATTCCAGATCACTATTCACCTTCAAACAGAGTGGAAACTCACATTACACCACATTCGACCACAATTCCTGCATTGAATGCACATTTGATCCACTTTTAGAAAGGCAGTTTCTGACTAGCCTGCCTTGAACAAACACTAAATTTTGTGTTCCTCGTTAGAGTCTCATTGCCTGTCCCTTTTTCTTGCTTTTTCACATGTTTGTTTACTTCCATGAGTGAATGAAATCGTATGGGCGATGTCTTTCTGTGACTGACAGATATGACACAGCCCAATGCTCTCTATTTCTGACATATGTCACAAGGAAATGGGATGCCTTCTTGCTTATGTCTCCATAACAGTCCGCAGTGCGTCTGGAAGAAAGAGAGTCGGTAGATGTTTCTGCGAGCTCAGGCTTGTCTTCAGCCTTCAGCACAACCAGAAGTTGACCACATCAATGGAAACATGGCATAAATGGACTTGAAGCCTAGATATCACACTCCGCAGCGAAAGAGGGAAGAATTCGCAGAGCCCATGGGAGAAGGGTTTTGACGGGGCTTATAGGAGAATTGGATGGTTGGTGCTTCAGAGGGCAGTGAGCAAAGGACAAAGACAAAGGCCCAGGTTAGAGGAGCACACTTAGAATCCACAATTTGAATGTTGAACCATAGCCATTGGCGAAGAAAAAGAGAGTGTCTGAAGGACGTGAGTTTTTGCAACCCACGTGTCTTGAGGCTCAGGGATACCAGATCAGCATGCTTTGCAGACATAGATTCCAGAGAACACTGTGTATCTCCTGGAGAGGACACCAGCAAGCAACCAGGTGCAGACAGCTTGGAAACCATGATCAAAGACAATAGCTGTTGAACCGTGGTAAGATTATTTTTACTTTGGGTGCATTTTTGATGGGCAGTGTTGGTGGAGATGCCTGGATGGGCGCCAAAGATTTTTGGGCTCTACGACCGCCAGCATCAAGACTGAGTAGAGGCTACAGGCAGGACGGTGAGCACATTAGCTGCCCAAACTGCATCACGGATTCCCAAACCTGGAACACTGTTGGGACTGCCTTCTTCAGGCCACGTTGCTTAGTCCCAGGAGAAAGAAAATCCTTCAGGAGACTAGATGAAAGCCCTGCTCACATCCTCTCACATGGCCACAGAATAGAGCAGGCTCTAAGTGTTGTGGAGTGGGTTGAAAGTCACGCTGCACAGGCACACCATATTTGGCCCAGACACCAAACACTCTGAATGGAAGGCAAGGAGAGCTTCTGCAGAGGATGAGCCCACAGGAGAGTGGACAGCCATAACACAACAGCATATTGCATGTCACACACACCTGAGACTCTCTCAAGTGCCAGCTCTTGGGCACTCCATGAGCTCTTCTTCCTAATGATGTTATCTTCAGGGTAGATAACAGAAGGCGCACATCGAATACAGAGAAGACAGAGACCTTTTGTAGATTCACGTTGTATTCCTGAGAATGGCCCAAAACCTTTTTTGATGGCTTCCCATGGGGATTGTTTCTCTTCCAACATGCTCCGTGCTTGGTCCTGTGAGCTCCAAACAGATAAGTCCGTCCTGGGCCTAAGCTTCTAGGGTGTAGGGTCTGCCTTTAATGTTTGGTCAGCTGGGAAAATTGGGAAGCATTTACGGGACAATTTCTGGAGATGCAAGAAGAACTCATGTCCTTACTGTTGAAGGATCCAGACATGTCTTGGTATGGTTGTGAGTGTTAACTCAGAGCTTTACTCGGAGGGTGGGTGGCACTTTTCTTGGTCAGAAGCATCCTGATAGGGTGTGAGGCCCATGAACATGTGTATGGCGTGGAGTTCCACGTGTGAGGCTGCTTGTACTCTGGACTCTTTCTTGACATTACGTGGGTCGATGGAATTGTGGATTCTTGCCCTTCTCAGGAGTCCAGAGGGGTGGTGGTGAAAGTCATGGCCAAAGACTACAAATTAGGCCATGGAGAAGGTGATCCCAAATTGCTTCACAAACTATCTTGGTGAAATACCCAGGCGGCTCCAGTGGTTTGGAGTGATTTTGATACACACCAAACTTCACTGCCAGGTGAAATGATGAGGCGTGGTTTGGTGAAGAGTGGTTTCTAGGACCTCAAAGCTTTGTGACGTCACAGAAGCTGACTTCACTGAAGCAGCAATCCCATTCTCATGACATATGAGTCCTATGGCTTTAAGTAGGAAGACCTGGGAAGGAACAAGAAACAGCCGTGTAGACTGAACATGAACTCAGGTGGTCTTTTCTGTTTCTTTCTCACGTCCACTTTCTATACAAAGAGAAAAGAAAACGATGATCTGTATCCCATTCTTTAGACCAACATTTCTCCAGAGAGCGCAAGGTGTTACTATTTCCACTGCAATTTCTAGAGATCTCAATCAACAGCGATGCCTCTTGGCTAACATTAGGTCTGTGGGAGGTTTGATATCCTTGGGTGAGAGGGTCCATTCTGAGCTTCTGTTCCATATTTTTCTCGGGTGTAAGGTCTGATTTTGGTGCTTGTTCAGCATGGAAGGTGAGGGAAGTAAAAAGGGAAGGAAAGTCACAATTCGAGGAAAATTTCCAAGGCAGGGATGCGTTGTGCTGTCTGTGCCCTTATCTGCGAGTGTCCTGAAACAACAGTCCCAAGGGATGAAGGCTCTGTCTGCCTGACATTACCTTAAACACCGTTGCAAAGGCTTCATGGAGAGTGAAATTCTGCATGATCACTACCCCGAAAGAAAGAGCCCTGGTAAGCACTCCTTGTCATCATTAGTTAAGACTACATGCCACAGTCATGGGGACAACCATGTTGAGCAACTCTCTTATTCAGATGAAAATGAATGGCCAACGTCAATGGCCTTCCATGCCCATACTAACATCACTGTGGAAGGAGCTGAGTTACCCTTTTAAGGGTTAGTGGATAAAGATGATTTTGAAGATGATGATAAAGAAGGTGATTTCCAAATGAAAATGCAAGCAGACCAAGGGAAATATCCTATGGCTTCACTCATATGTGGTCCATGAGGAATACCATGGACTTGAGCAATAGTAAGGGAAAACAGAAATAGAAGAAGTCAGACAGGGAGCCCCACCAGGAGAGACTGAGGACTTTGGGGACCAAGCTGAGGGTTACAGGAAGATAAGACATACCATAAAGAGGGAACTGGTTAATGGGTATGGAGGTGGTGTGGCATTATATGAGGATGAGCACTTGGTGGTATATGCAATTAAAGAATCAGGGAACACGATGTCAAAAAACGTAGGATGGATGAAAGGCTGGCTTGCCGAATATAAGAAAAAATAGTGAATAGAGAGCAAACAGGACGTTTCACATGGAGATGAAGAAAGAAAGAGGAGCAAAATGAATTCTAGTTTTATTATCTTACTGATTAAAATTGTATGCAATTTGTTTCCTATAAGGTCCTTATGTGAATTGGGTCTTTGGACATTGTAAACTAGAGTCTTTCCCCTTCCTACATTTATGAATAGATGAGAAAAGCCGACATTACTATTAAATATCCCGATTTATGGAGCAGGGTTTTGAATAGAACCAGGCTTTCTGTTTTTTGGGAGATGTTTGAGGACTGATTCAAAAGCCTCAAAAGCTGCTTCAAACGTCATTACCTGAGGGGTACCTGGGTGGCTCAGTGGGTTAAGAGTCTGCCTTCAGCTCAGATCATGATGTCAGTGTCCTTGGATCGAGCCCCACATCAGGCTCTCTGCTCAGCGTGGAGCATGCTTCCTCCTCTCTCCCTTCCTGCCTCTCTGCTTACTTGTGATCTCTCTCTGTCAAATAAATAAATCCTTACAATAAAAGGCATTACCTGAGATGTCAGGTATGTATGACTCATGATCTTGTCATAGTAGTTCGTATGTGTCTTGGAATTTATTCTTTTCTCTCCGGTATTGGATTTGCTGGCATACTTTTTTGGAGGAGTCTTTTAGGTGAGGTTATTTAATTAATTAAGTAAGTAATTACCTAATTAATTCTTTGTAGGTAAGGAGTTAACTTATCCAGTTTGAACAGTTTGTTACTTTGATTCTGTAACCTTTTTATTTTATGGAATATTCTCTGAATTTTGCTTCCAAGAGTGCTATTCCTCAATTGCGCCCTAAATTCTGTGGGACACTTTTTAGAGTGTGTGTGTGTGTGTGTGTGTGTGTGTGTGTGTGTGTGTTTCACAAAACGCTAAAAATGATATTCTAGGAGATATGAAGCTGCTCTTTTCCAGATCACATTTCACCGTCAAACACAGTGGAAACTCATGTTTCATCCCTTTCAGCCACATTTCCTGCATTGAATGTACCATTTGTTCCACTTTAAGAAGGGCAGTTTCTGACTAACCTGCCTGGAACAAACACCAAATTTTGTGTGCCTGGTTAGAGTCTAATTGCCTCTCCCTTTTTCATGCTTTTTCACATGTTTGTTTACTTCCATGAGTGAGAGAAATCATATGGTAGTTGTCTTTCTGTGACTGACAGATATGACACAGCCCAATGCTCTCTCCTTTTCTGCCACATGTCACAAGGAGCAATAATGCCTTCTTGCTTATGGCTCCATAAGTGCATAAGCAAATGCACTGTCCTCAGTGCATTTGGAGGACAGGGAGAGGGTAGAAGTTTCTTTGAGATCCAGGCTTGTCTTCAGCCATCAGCACAACCAGAAGATGACCACATCAATGGAAACATGCCATAAATGGCCCTGAAGCCTGGAAATCACACTTTACAGCAAAAGAGAGAAGAAGTCACAGAGACTATGGTAGAAGGGTGTAGACAGGGCTTATAGGAGAATTGGACCTTAGGTGCTTCAGAGGGGAGGGATCCATGGACAAAGATAAAGGCCCAGGGGAGAGGAGCACACTTAGAACCCACAATTTGAATGTTGACCCATAGCTTTTGGCGGAGAAAAGGAGAGTGTATGAATGACAGGAGTTCTTGAACCCAAGTGTCTTGAGGCCCGGGGATCCCAGGTCAGCATGCTTTCCAGATATAGACTCCAGAGAACACTGTATATCTCCTAGAGAGGACACCAGCAAGGAACCAGGTTGAGACAGCCTGGAAACCATGATAAGAGAAAATACCAGTTAACACCCCGGTAAGATTAGTATTTCATTGTGTGCATTTGTGATCGGCAGTGTTGGTGGAGATGGCTCGATGGGTGACAAAGATACTTGGGCTCTACGTCCGCCAGCATCCAGACTGAGAAGTGGCCACAGGCAGGACGGTGGGGACATTAGCTGCCTAACATGCAATCACGGATTCCTAAACATGGAACACTGTTGGGACGGCCTTCTTCAGGCCACGATGCTTATTCCCAGGAGAACAGGAAATCCTGCAGGGGACTAGAAGAAAGCCCTGCCCACATCTTCTCACCTGGTCACAGAATTCAGCAGGTCTTTATTTTTTTTAGAATAGGTGGAAAGTCACGTTTCACAGGCGTACCATACCCACAAATCTTAACCTCACCATATTTGGCCCAGACACCAAACACTCTGAATGGAAGGCAAGGAGACCTTCTGCAGAGGACGAGCCCACAGGAGAGTAGAGAGCCACAACACAACCCCAGATAGCATGTCACACTCTCCTGAGACTCTCTCAAGTGCCAGCCCTTGGGCACTCCATTACTCTAAAGAAATTGTCTTCAGAGTAGAATACAGAATGTACGTTTCGAATACAGAGCAGACAGAGACCTTTTGTAGATTCACGTTATGTTCCTGAAACTGGCCCAAAAGCCTTTTCCGATGGCTTCCCATGGGGAGTGGTTCTCTTCCAACAGACTCTGTGATTGCTCCTGTGAGCTCCAAACAGAAGAGTCCGTCCTGGGCCTAAATTTCTAGGGTGTAGGGCCTGCCTTTAATGTTTGGTCAGCTGGGAAAATTGGGAGGCATTTATGGCACGATTTCTGGAGATACAAGAAGAACTCGTGTCCTCACTGTTGAAGCCTCCAGACAGGTCGATGGTATGGTTGCAGATGTTAACTCTGAGTTTTCCTCTGAGGGCAGGGGGCGCTTTTCCTGGTCAGATGCATCCGGATAGGGTGTGAGGACCATGAACATGTATATGGCATGGAGTTCCCTGTGTGAGGCTGCTTGTACACCTGACTCTTTTTGTCCTTACGTGGGTAGGATGGAATTGTGGACTCTTGCCCTTCTCAGGAGTCCAGAAGTGTGATGGTGACAGTCTCGGCCAAAGACTACAAATTCAGCCATGGAGAAGGTGACCCCAAATCGCTTCACAAAGAGAGTTCGGTTCCAGCGGGTTGCACTGATTTTGATACTCCTGGCTGACCCAGATTAGTCCAACCAGGTGACATGATGAGGCGTGGTTTGGTTAGGAGTGGTTGGTAGGAACTCAGAAATTTGTGATGTCACAGAAACTGACTTCACTGAACCAGCAATCACATTCTCACGACATATGAGTCCTATAGCTTTAAGTAGAAAGACCTGGGAAGGAACAAAAAACAAACCTGTTAGCCTGATCATGAACTCAGGTGGTCTTTTCTCTTTCTTTCCCACTTCCACTTTCTATACAAAGAGAAAAGAAAACGATGCTCTGTATACCATTCTTTAGACGAACATTTCTTCAGAGAGAGCAAGGTGTTCCTATTTCAACTGCAATTTCTAGAGATCTTAATCAACAGCGTGGCCGCTTGGCTACCATTAGGACTCTAGGAGGTTTGATGTCTCTGGGTGAGAGCGTCCATTCTTAGCTTCTGTTCCCTATGGTTTCTCAGGTGTAAGGTCACCTTTTGGTGCTTGGTCAGCTAGGAAGTTGAGGTAAGCTAGAAGGTAAGGAAAGTCACAATTCCAGGAAAATGGCCAAGGCAGGGATGCGATGTGCTGTCCGTGACCATATCTGCTAATGTCCTGAAACACCAGTCCTAAGGAATGAAGGCTCTGTCTACCTGATATTACCTTAAACACCATTGCAAAGGCTTCATGGAGAGTGAAAAACTGCATGATGGCTACCCCTAAAGAAAGTGCCCTGGTCAGCACCCCTTGTCATCATTAGTTAATGCTACATGCCATAGTCATGGGGAGAGGCATGTTGAGCAACTCTCTTTATTTAGATGAAAATGAACATCCAATGTGTATAGCCTACAATGCCCACTCTACTATAAATTTAGAAGAAACCGAGATGCAATTTTAAGGGCTAGTGGATAAAGTTGATTATGAAGTTGATGATAAAGAAGATGATTTCCAAATGAAAATGCAAGCAGACCAAGGGAAATATCATTTGGCTTCACTCATATGTGGCCCATGAGGAATACCATGGACATGAGTAGTAGTAAGGGAAAATGGAAAGAAAACAACTCAGACAGGGAGACGAACGAGGAGAGACTC
The DNA here is from genome assembly GCF_922984935.1 of Meles meles. Taxonomy (NCBI): domain Eukaryota; kingdom Metazoa; phylum Chordata; class Mammalia; order Carnivora; family Mustelidae; genus Meles; species Meles meles. The sequence continues at coordinate 17,701,467 of NC_060088.1, forward strand.
AAGACTAGGGGACCAAGCTGAGGGTTACAGGAGGATAAGACCTGCCATAAAGAGGGAACTGGTTAATGGGTATGGAGGTGGTGTGGCATTATATGAGAATGAGCACTTGGTGGTATATGCAATTAAAGAATAAGGGAACACTATGTCAAAAAACATAGGATGGATGAAAGCCTGAGTTGCCGAATATAAGAAAAAATAGTGAATAGAAACCAAAACATGTCGTTTCACGTGGAGATGAAGAAAGAATGAGAAATGAATTCTAGTTTTATTATCTTACTGATTAAAATTGTATGCAATTTGTTTCTGATAAAGTCTTTATATGAATTGGGTCTTGGACATTGTACATTAGAGTCTTCCCTCTCCCTACATTTTGGGAATAGATTGAGAAAAGCCAACATTACCCTTAAATGCCTCAAATTGTGGACCAAAGAATTGATTTGAGCCTGGCTTTCTGTGTGTTGGGAGATGTTTGAGGACTGCTTCGAAAGCCTCAAAGGCTGCTTCAAAAGTCATTCCCTGAGACGTCAGATATGTATGATTCACGATCTTGTCCTGGTAGTGTGTATATGTCTTGGAAATTATCCTTTTCTCTCCAGTACTGGCTTTGCTGTGAGTTTTGTATAGGGGCATTTTAGATAAGGTTGTTTAATTAATTAATTAATTAATTAATTCTTGATAGGTAAGGAGTTAACTTATCTAGTTTGGACTGTTTGTTATTTTGATTCTCTCAGCTTTTGTTTTTTTATGTTATATTCTCTGAATGTTGCTTCCATGTGTGCTATTATTCCCATGGTCTGTAACTTCTGTGGGACTCTTTAAAGTGTGTGTGTGTGTGTGTGTGTGTGTGTGTGTGTGTGTGTGTTTCACAAAACGCTAAAAATGATATTTAAAGAGATATGAAGCTGCTCTATTCCAGATCACAATTCACCTTCAAAAACAGTGGAAACTAACGTTACATCCCGTTCCACCACATTTCCTGCATTGAATGTCCCATTTGATCCACTTTTAGAAACGCAGATTCTGAAAAGCCTGCCTGGAACAAACACCTAATTTTCTGTGCCTGGTTTGAGTCTATTGCCTGTCCCTTTTTCTTGTTTTTTTTCACATGTGTCTTTAGTTCCCTGAGTGAGTGAAATCGTATGGTAATTGACTTTCTGTGACTGACAAATATGACACAGCCCAATGCTCTCTCCCTTTTTGCCACATGTCACAAGGAGCAAGAATGCATTCTTGCTTATGGCTCTATAAGAGTTCGCAGTGCATTTGGAGCCCTTGGAGATGGTAGAAAGTCTGGGAGCTCCAGGCCTGTCTTCAGACATCACACAATCAGAGGACCACCACATCAATGTAAACATGGCATAAATGGACATGAAGCATAGAAATCACGCTCCACAGTGAAAGAGAGATCAAGAAACTGAGACCATTGGAGAAGGGTATAGACAGGTCTTATGGGAGAATTGGACATTTGTTGCTTCAGAGGGCAGGGAGCCATGGCCAAAGACAAAGGCCCAGTGGAGAGAAGCACATTTAGAACACACAATTTGAATGTTTACCTATAGCATTTGGCGGAAAAAAGGAGAGAGTCTGAATGACATGAGTACGTGCAACCCAAGGGTCTTGAAGCCCAGGTATTCCATACCAGCATGCTTTGCAGACATAGACTCCAGAGAACATTCTGTATCACCTGGAGAGGACACCAGCAAGCAACCAGGTGCAGACGGACAAGAAGCCATGATCAGAGACAATACCTGTTGACTCCGTGGTAAGATTATTATTTCTTTGTGTGCATTCGTGATGGGCAGTGTTGGTGGAGAAGCCGCGATGGGCGCCAAAGATACTTGGTTTCAGCATCACCTTGAACCCAAAACCAGACAAGGATCCCAACAAAAAAGAGAACTACAGACCAATATCCTTGATGAACACAGACGCAAAAATTCTCGCCAAAATACTAGGCAATAAGATTCAACAGTACATTAAAAGGATTATTCACCACGATCAAGTGGGATTTATTCCAAGGCTGCAGGGTTGGTTCAACATCCGCAAATCAATCAATGTGATACAACACATTAATAAAAGAAAGAACAAGAACCATATGATACTCTCAATAGATGCTGAAAAAGCATTTGAAAAAGTACAGCATCCCTTCCTGATTAAAACTCTTCAAAGGGTAGGGATAGAGGCCACATACCTCAATATTTTTAAAGCCATCTATGAAAAACCCACCGCAAATATCATTCTCAATGGAGAAAAACTGAAAGCTTTTCCGCTAAGGTCAGGAACACGGCAGGGATGTCCATTATCACCACTGCTATTCAACATAGTACTAGAAGTCCTAGCCTCAGCAATCAGACAACAAAAAGAAATTAAAGGCATCCAAATTGGTAAAGAAGAAGTCAAACTATCACTCTTCGCAGATGATATGATACTATATATGGAAAATCCAAAAGACTCCACTCCAAAACTGCTAGAACTTGTACAGGAATTCAGTAAAGTGTCAGGATATAGAATCAAGGCCCAGAAATCAGTTGCATTTCTGTACACCAACAACAAGACAGAAGAAAGAGAAACTAAGGAGTCAATCCCATTTACAGTTGCACCCAAAACTATAAGATACCTAGGAATAAACCTAACCAAAGAGGCTAAGAATCTTTACACAGAAAATTATAAAGTACTCATGAAAGAAAATGAGGAAGACACAAAAAAATGGAAAAATGTTCCATGCTCCTGGATTGGAAGAATGAATATTGTGAAAATGACCATGCAACCTAAAGCAATCTACACATTAAATGCAATCCCTATCAAAATACCATCCATTTTTTTCCAAGAAATGGAACAAATAATCCTCAAATTTATATGGAACCAGAAAAGACCTCGAATAGCCAAAGGAATATTGAAAAAGAAAGCCAAAGTTGGTGGCATCACAATTCCGGACTTCAAGCTCTATTACAAAGCTGTCATCATCAAGACAGCATGGTACTGGCACAAAAACAGACACATAGTTCAGTGGAACAGAATAGAGAGCCCAGAAATCTACCCTCAACTCTATGGTCAACTAATCTTCGACAAAGCAGGAAAGAATGTCCAATGGAAAAAAGACAGCCCCTTCAATAAATGGTGCTGGGAAAATGGACAGCCACATGCAGAAAAATGAAATTGGACCACTTCCTTACACCACACACGAAAATAGACTCCAAATGGATGAAGGACCTCAATGTGAGAAAGGAATCCATCAAAATCCTTGAGGAGAATACAGGCAGCAACCTCTTCGACCTCAGCCGTAGCAAAATCTTCCTAGGAACAACGGCAAAGGCAAGGGAAGTAAGGGCAAAAATCAACTGTTGGGATTTAATCAAGATCAAAAGCTTTTGCACAGCAAAGGAAACAGTTAACAAAACCAAAAGACAACTGACAGAATGGGAGAAGATATTTGCAAACGACATATCAGATAAAGGGCTAGTATCCAAAATCTATAAGGAACTTAGCAAACTCAACACCCAAAGAACAAACAATCCAATCAAGAAATGGGCAGAGGATACATGAGAATACATGAAACAAGATGGGATTGGGAGGGAGACAAACCATAAATGACTCTTAATCTCTCACAGCTTAACCTCATACAGTTGGCCCAGACACCAAACACTCTGAATGGAAGGCAAGGAGAGCCTCTGCAGAGGATAAATTTACAGGAGAATGGACAGCCACAACACAACAACAGAAGGCATGTCACACACACCCGAGACCCTCTCAATGCTCAGCCTTTGGGCAATCCATGAGCCCTTCTTCCTAAAGAAATGATTTGCAGGATAGATAACAGAATGCACGTATCGAATACAGAGAAGACAGAGTCCTTTTGTAGATTCACTATGTATTCCTGAAACTGGCCCAAAAGCCTTTTCCGATGGCTTCAGATGAGGATTGGTTCTCATCCAGCATACACCGTGCTTGCTCCTGTGAGCTCCAAACAGATGAGTCCTTGCTGGGCCTAAGCTACCAGGGTGTAGGGTCTGCCTTTCATGTTTGGTCATCTGGGAAAATTGGGAGGCATTTATTGCACTATTATTGGAGATGCAAGAAGAACTCGTTCCTCACTGTTGAAGACTATAGACAGGTCTTTGGTATGGTTGCGGGTGTTAACTCTGAGCTTCCCTCGGAGGGACGGTGGCGCTTTTCCTGGCCAGAAGCATCCTGAGAGGGTGTGAGGAACACGAACATGTGTATGGCGTGGAGTTCCCCGTGTGAGGCTGCTTGTACTCCTGACTCTTTCTTGACCTTACATGGGTAATTTGAAATTGTGGATTCTTGCCCTTCTCAGGAGTCCAGAGGGGTGGTGGTGACAAACACGGCCAAAGACTACAAATTCGGCCATGGAGAAGGTGACCCCAAATTGTTTCAGACACTGTGTTGGGGAAATACCCAGGCGGCTCCAGCGGATTGGAATGATTTTGATACTCCTGGCTGAACCAGAACTACTGCAGCCAGGTGAAGTTATGAGGCGTGCTTTGGTGAGGTGTGGTTTATAGGACCTTAGAGCTTTTTGACGTCACAGAATCTGAGATCCTTTGGGATTGGTACTCTTCCAACATGCTCCGTGCTTGCTCCTCTGAGCTCCAAAGAAATGAGTCAGTCTTGGGTCTAAGCTTCTAGGGTGTTGGTCTGCCTTTAATATTTGGTCAGCTGGGAAAATGGGGAGGCATTTATGGCACGATTTCTTCAGATGCAAGAAGAACTCGTGTCCTCACTTTGAAGACCCCAGACACGTCCTTGGTATGGTTGTGGGTGTTAACTCGGAGCTTTCCTTGGATGGAGGGGGTGCATTTCCTTGTCAGACGCATCCTGATAGCGTGTGAGAGCCCGTGTGAGGTTACTTGTACTCTTGACACTTTCGTGACTTACGTGGGTTGATGGAATTGTGGATTCTTGCCCTTCTCCAGAGTCCGGAGTCCAGAGGGGTGGTGGTAACAGTCCTGGCCAAAGACTACAAATTCGGCCATGGAGAAGGTGACCCCAAATTGCTTCACACGCTGCCTTGGTGAAATACCCAGACGGCTCTAATGGTTTGGAGTGATTTTGATACACACCAAACGTCACTGCCAGGTGAAATGATGAGGCGTGGTTTGGTGAGAAGTGATTGCTAGGACCTCAGAGCTTTGTGACGTCACAGATGCTGACTTCACTGAAGCAGCAATCCCATTCTCATGACATATGAGTCCTATAGCTTTAAGTAGGAAGACCTGAGAAGGAACAAGAAGGAGCCCTGTTAGCCTGATCATGAACTCAGGGGTTTTTTTCTGTTTCTTTCCCACTTCCACTTTCTATACAAAGAGAAAAGAAAATGATGTCTGTCTACCATTCTTTAGGCCCACATTTCTCGAGAGAGAGCAAGGTGTTCCTATTTCCACTGCAATTTCTAGAGATCTCAATCAACAGTGATGCTTCTTGGCTAACATTTGTTCTCTGAGAGGTATGATAACCTTGGGTGAGAGGGTCCATTCTTAGCTTCTGTTCCGTATGGTTTCTCGGGTGTGAAGTCTGCCTTTGGTGCTTGTTCAGCTTGGAAGGTGAGGGAAGTCAAAAGGGAAGGAAAGTCACAATTTGAGGAAAATGGCCAGGGAAGGGATGCGTCGTGCTGTGCATGTCCTTATCTACTAGTGAGCTGAAACACCAGTCCCAAGGGATGAAGTCTTTCTGTGCCTGACATTACCTTAAACACTGTTGCAAAGGCTTCATGGAGAGTGAAATTCTGCATGATCGCTACCCCTAAAGAGAGAGCCCTGGTCAGCACTCCTTGTCATCATTAGTGAAGGCTACATGCCCCAGTCATGGGGAGAGCCATGTTGAGCAACTCTCTTTATTCAGATGAAAATGAATGGCCAACGTCGATGGCCTGCCATGCCCGTACTGGCATCACTGTGGAAGGAGCCATGGTACCCCCTTAAGGGCTAGTGGATAAAGATGATTTTGAAGAGGATGATAAAGAAGATGATTTCCACATGAAAATGCAAGCAGACCAAGGGAAATATCCTATGGCTTCACTCATATGTGGCCCGTGAGGAATACCATGGACATGAGTAATAGTAAGGGAAAACAGAAGGAGAAGAAGTCACACAGGGAGCCCCACCAGGAGAGACTCAGGAATTTGGGGACCAGGCTGAGGGTTACAAGAGGATAAGACATGCCATAAAGAGGGAACTGGTTAATGGGTATGGAGGTGGTGTGGCATTATAGGAGGATGAGCACTTGGTGGTATATGCAATTAAAGAATCAGGGAACACGATGTCAAAAAACGTAGGATGCATGAAAGGCTGGCTTGCAGAACATAAGAAAATATAATGAATACAAAGCAGGACTGGTCGTTACACGTGGAGATGAAGAAAGAAAGAGAAGAGAAATGAATTCTAGCTTTATTATCTTACTGATAAAAATTGTATGCAATTGGTTTCCTATAAGTTCCTTATGTGAATTGGGTCTTTGGACGTTGTAAATTAAAGACTTCTCTCTTCCTACATTTATGAATAGACGAGAAAAGCCGACATTACCATTAAATATCTCAATTTGTGGACCAGGTGATTGATTAGATCCTGGCTTTCTGTTTGTTGGGAGATGTTTGAGGACTGTTTCTAACGCCTCAAAAGCTGCTTCAAAAGTCATTACTGGAGACATCATTATGTATGACTCATGATCGTATCATGGTAGTGCGTATGTGTCTTGGAATTTATCCTTTTCTCTCCAGTATTGGATTTGCTGGCGTACTTGTTTGTAGGGGTCTTTTAGGTAAGGTTGTTTAATTAATATAATTAATTAGTTAGTTAATTAATTCGTGATAGATATGGAGTTAACTTATCCAGTTTTGACAGTTTCTTGCTTTGATTCTATAAGCTTTTGTATTTTATGGAATATTCTTTGAATTTTGCTTCCATGAGTGCTATTCTTTCCTTGCACCCTAACTTCTGTGGGACACTTTTAAGAGTGTGTGTGTGTGTGTTTGTGTGTGTGTGTGTGTGTGTGTGTGTTTCACCTAACGCTAAAAATGATATTCTAGGAGATATGAACCTGCTCTTTTCCAGATCACAATTCATCGTCAAACACAGTGGAAACTCATGTTACAACCCGTTCGGCCACATTTCCTGCATTGAATGTACCATTTGATCCACTTTTAGAACGGCAGTTTCTGACTAGCCTGCCTGAAAAAAACACCAAATTTTGTGTCCCTGGTTAGAGTCTATCTTCCTGTCCCTTTTTCTTGCTTTTTCACTTGTTAGTTTACTTCCATGAGTGAGTGAAATCGTATGGTCTTTGTCTTTCTGTGACTGACAGATATGACACGGTTCAATGCTCTCTCCCTTTATGCCACAGGTCACAAGGAACAAGCATGCCTTCTTACTTATTGCTCCTTAAGTGAAGGCAGTGCATCTGGAAGACCTTGAGATGGTAGAATTAACTGCGAGCTCAGGCTTGTCTTCAGCCATCAGCACAACCAGAAGATGACCACATCAATGGAAACATGGCATAAATCGACCTGAAGCCTAGAAATCACATTCCAGAGCGAAAGAGAGAAGAAGTCACAGAGACCATAGGAGAAGTGTGTAGACCGAGCTTATGGGAGAACTGGACAGTTGGTGCGTCAGAGGGCAGGGAGCCATGGCCAAAGACAAAGGCCCAGGGGAGTGAAGCACACTTAGAACACACAATTTGAATGTTGAACCATAGCTGTTGGCGGAGAAATGGATAGTGTCTGAATGACACGAGTTCTTGCACCCCAAGGACTTGAGGCCCGGGGATTCCAGATCAGCATGATTTGCGGACATAGACTCCAGAGAACACTGTGTATCTCCTGGAGAGGACCCCAGCAAGCAAACAGGTGTAGACAGCCTGGAAACCATGATCAGAGACAATACCTGTTGACACCGTGGTAAGATTATTATTCCCTTGTGTGCATTGGTGATGGGCAGTGTTGGTGGAGATGCCTCGATGGTCACCAAAGATACCTGGGCTCTATGACCGCCACCATCAAGACTGAGAAGTGGCCACAGGCAGGACACTGAGGACATTAGCTGCCCAACATGCAATCACAAAACCTGATTCCAGGTTGAACACTGTTGGGACTGCCTTCTTCAGGCCACGTTGCTTAGTCCCAGGAGAACAAAAAATCCTGCAGGGGACTAAAAGAAAGCCCTGCCCGCATCCTCTCACCTGGCCACAGAATTCAGCAGGCCTTAAGTTTTGTGGAGTGGGTTGAAATTCACATTTCCCAGGCACACCAGACCTATGAAGCTTAACCTCACCATATTTGAAGGCAAGGAGAGCCTGTGCAGAGGACGAGCCCACAGGAGAGTGGACAACCACAACACAACCCCATAGGGCATGTCACACACAGCTGAGACTCTCTCAAGTGCCAGCCTGTGGCACTCCATGAGCCCTTCTTCCTAAAGAAATTATCTTCAGTGTAGATAAAAGAAGGTGCGTTTCAAATGCAGAGAAGACAGAGACCGTTTTTAGATTCATGTTGTATTCCTGTCTGGCCCGAAAGACTTTTCAGGGGGCTTCCCTTTGGGATTGGTTCTCTTCCAACATGCTCCGTGCTTGCTCCTCTGAGCTCCAAAGATATGAGTCCGTCCTGGGTCTAAGCTTCTAAGGTGTTGGTCTGCCTTTAATGTTTGGTCAGCTGGGAAAATGGGGAGGCATTTATGGCACGATTTCTATAGATGCAAGAAGAAACCTTGTCCTCACTTTGAAGACCCCAGACACGTCTTTGTTATGATTGTGTGTGTTAACTCGGAGCTTTCCTTTTAGGGCGGGGGTGCATTTCCCGGTCAGAAACATCCTGATAGGGTGTGGGGACCATGACCATGTGTATGGCTTGGAAGCCCGTGTGAGGCTGCTTGTACGCCTGACTCTTTCTTGACTTATGTGGGTTGATGGAATTGTGGATTCTTGCCCTTCTCAGGAGTCCAGAAGGGTGGTGGTGACAGTCCTGGCCAAAGACTACAAATTCGGCCATGGAGAAGGTGACCCCAAATTGCTTCACATGCTGCCTTGGTGAAATACCCAGGCGGCTCTAATGGTTTGGAGTGATTTTGATACACACCAAACGTCACTGCCAGGTGAAATGATGAGGCGTGGTTTAGCGAGGAATGGTTGCTAGGACCTCAGAGCTTTGTGACGTCACAGGTGGTGACTTCACTGAAGCAGCAATCCCATTCTCATGACATATGAGTCCTATGGCTTTAAGTAGGAAGACCTGGGAAGGAACAAGAAAGAGCCCTGTTAGCCTGATCATGAGCTCAGGGGGTCTTTTCTGTTTCTTTCCCACTTCCACTTTCTATACAAAGAGAAAAGAAAACGATGTTCTGTCTACCATTCTTTAGACCCACATTTCTCCAGAGAGAGCAAGGTGTTCCAATTTCCACTGCAATTTCTAGAGATCTCAATGAACAGCGATGGCTCTTGGCTAATATTTGTTCTCTGAGAGGTTTGATAAACTTGGGTGAGAGGGTCAATTCTTAGCTTCTGTTCCGTATGGTTTCCCGGGTGTGAAGTCTGCCTTTGGTTCTTGATCAGCTTGGAAGTTGTGGGAAGTAAAAAGGGAAGTAAAGTCACAATTTGAGGAAAATGGCCAGGGCAGGGATGCGTTGTGCTGTGCATGTCCTTACCTACTAGTGAGCTGAAACACCCGTCCCAAGGAATGAAGTCTTTCTCTGCCTGACATTACCTTATACACCGCTGCAAAGTCTTCATGGAGAGTGAATTTCTTAATGATCGCTACCCCTAAAGAGAGAGCCCTGGCCAGCACTCCTTGTCATCATTAGTTAAGGCTACATGCCACAGTCATGGGGAGAGCCATGTTGAGCAACTCTCTTTATTCAGATGAAATTGAAAGGCCAACGTCGATGGCCTGCCATGCCCGTACTGGCATCACTGTGGAAGGAGCCATGGTACCCTTTTAAGGGCTAGTGAATAAAGAAGATTTTGAAGATGATGATAAAGAAGATGATTTCCAAATGAAAATGCAAGCGGACCAAGGGAAGTATCCTATGTCTTCACTCATATGTGACCCATGAGGAATACCATGGACATGAGTAGTAGTAAGGGAAAATGGAAGGAGAAGAAGTCAGACAGGCTGCCCAACCAGGAGAGACTCAGGACTTTGGGGACCAAGCTGAGGGTTACAGGAAGATAAGACATGCCATAAGGTGGGAACTGGTTAATGGGTATGGAGGTGGTGTGGCATTATAGGAGGATGAGCACTTGGTGGTATATGCAATTAAAGAATCAGGGAACACTATGTCAAAAAACGTAGGATGGATGAAAGGCTGGCTTGCAGAATATAAGAAAATATAATGAAAAAACTCAGAACTGGTAATTTCACGTGGAGAAGAAGAAAGAAAGAGAAGAGAAATGAATTCTAGCTTTATTATCTTACTGATAAAAATTGTATGCAATTGGTTTCCTATAAGTTCGTTATGTGAATTGGGTCTTTGGATGTTGTAAATTAAAATCTTACCTCTTCCTACATTTATGAATAGATGAGAAAAGCCGACATTACCATTAAATGTCTCGATTTGTGGACCAGGTAATTGATTAGATACTGGGATTCTGTTTGTTGGGAGATGTTTGAGGACTACTTCTAAAGCCTCAAAAGCTGCTTCAAAATTCATTACGGGAGACGTCCTTATGTATGACTCATGATCTTGTCATGGTAGTACGTATGTGTCTTGGAATTTATCCTTTTCTCTCCGGTATTGGATTTGCTGGCGTACTTGTTTGTAGGGGTCTTTTAGGTAAGGTTGTTTAATTAATTAATTAAATATTAAATTAATTATTTCTTGACAGATATGCAGTTAACTTATCCAGTTTTGACAGTATGTTGCTTTGATTCTCTAAGCTTTTGTATTTTATGGAATATTCTATGACTTTTGCTTCCATGAGTGCTATTCTTCCCTTGCACCCTACTTCTGTGGGACACTTTTAAGAGTGTGTGTGTGTGTGTGTGTGTGTGTGTGTGTGTGTGTTTGTGTGTATGTGTTTCACAAAACACTAAGAATGATATTCTAGGAGATATAAACCTGATCTTTTCCAGATCAGAATTCACCATCAAACACAGTGGAAATTCATATTACATCCCGTTTGGCCACATTTCCTGCATTGAATGTACCATTTGATCCACTATTAGAATGGCAGTTTCTGATTAGCCTGCCTGAAAAAAACACCAAATTTTGTGTCCCTGTTTAGAGTCTATCTTTCTCTCTATTTTTCTTGCTTATTCACATGTTTCTTTACTTCCATGAGGGAGAGAAATCATATGTTCTTTGACTTTCTGTGACTGACAGATATGATACAGCCCAATGCTCTCTCCCTTTCTGCCACATTTCACAAGGAACAAGCATGCCTTCTTACTTATTGCTCCATAAGGGAATGCAGTGCATCTGGAAGACCGTGAGAGGATAGAACTGTCTGCGAGCTCAGACTTGTCTTCAGCCATCAATCAGCACAACCAGAAGATGAACACCTCAATGGAAACATGGCATAAATGGACCTGAAGCCTAGAAATCACATTCCAGAGCGAAAGAGAGAAGAAGTCACAGAGATCATACATAGGAGAAGTGTGTAGACCGAGCTTATGGGAGAACTGGACGGTTGGTGCGTCAGAGGGCAGGGAGCCATGGCAAGGACAAAGGCCCAGGGGAGTGAAGCACACGTAGAACCCACAATTTGAATGTTGAAGCAGAGCTGTTGGCGGAGAAATGGAGAGTGTCTGAATGACACGAGTTCTTGCAAACCAAGGACCTGAGGCCTGGGGACTGCAGATCATCATGATTTGCGGATATAGACTCCAGAGAACACTGTGTATCTCCTGGAGAGGACCCCAGCAAGCAACCAGGTGTAGACAGCTTGGAAACCATGATCAGAGAAAATACCTGTTGACACCGTGGTAAGATTATTATTTCTTTGAGTGCATTGGTGATGGGCAGTGTTGGTGGAGATGCCTCGATGTGCGCCAAAGATACCTGGGCTCTATGACCGCCAGCATCAAGACTGAGAAATGGCCACAGGCAGGACACTGAGGACATTAGCTGCCCAACCTGCAATCACGGATTCCCAAAACTGGAACACTGTTGGGACTGCCTTCTTCAGGCCACGTTGCTTAGTCCCAGGAGAACAGAAAATCCGACAGGGGACTAAAAGAAAGCCCTGCCCGCATCCTCTCACCTGGCCACAGAATTCAACAGGCCTTAAGTTTTGTGGAGTGGGTTGAAAGTCACGTTTCCCAGGCACACCAGACCCACGAAGCTTAACCTCACCATATTTGGAACAGGCACCACACACTCTGAATGGAAGTCAAGGAGAGCCTCTGCAGAAGTCGAGACCACAGGAGAGTGGACAACCACAACCCAACCCCATAGGGCATGTCCCACACAGCTGAGACTCTCTCAAGTGCCAGCCAGTGGGCACTCCATGAGCCCTTCTTCCTAAAGAAATTATCTTCAGTGTAGATAAGAGAAGGTGCGTTTCGAATGCAGAGAAGACAGAGACCGTTTGTAGATTCATGTTGTATTCCTGTCTGGCCCGAAAGCCTTTTCAGGGGGCTTCCCTTTGGAATGGGTTCTCTTCCAACATGCTCCGTGCTTGCTCCTCAGAGCTCCAAAGAAATGAGTCCGTCCTGGGTCTAAGCTTCAGGGTGTTGGTCTGCCTTTAATGTTTGGTCAGCTGGGAAAATGGGGAGGCATTTATGGCACGATTTCTTCAGATGCAAGAAGAACTCGTGTCCTCACTTTGAAGACCCCAGACACGTCCTTGGTATGGTTGTGGGTGTTAACTCAGAGCTTTTCTTGGAGGGCGGGGGTGCATTTCCTGGTCGGAAGCATCCTGATAGGGTGTGAGGACCATGAACATGTGTATGGCTTGGAGAGCCCGTGTGAGGCTGCTTGTACTCCTGACTCTTTCTTGACTTACGTGGGTTAATGGAATTGTGGATTATTGCCCTTCGCAGGAGTCCAGAGGGGTGGTGGTGACAGTCCTGGCCAAAGACTACAAATTCGGCCATGGAGAAGGTGACCCCAAATTGCTTCACACGCTGCCATGGTGAAATACCCAGGCAGCTCTAATGGATTGGAGTTATTTTGGTACACACTAAACTTCACTGCCAGGTGAAATGATGACGTGGTTTGGTGAGGAGTGGTTGCTAGGACTTCAGAGCTTTGTGACGTCACAGATGGTGACTTCACTGAAGCAGCAATCCCATTCTCATGACCTATGAGTCCTATGGCTTTAAGTAGGAAGATCTGGGAAGGAACAAGAAAGAGCCCTGTTAGCCTGATCATGAGCTCAGGGGGTCTTTTCTGTTTCTTTCCCACTTCTACTTTCTATACAAAGAGAAAAGAAAACGATGTTCTGTCTACCATTCTTTAGACCCACATTTCTCCAGAGAGAGCAAGGTGTTCCTATTTCCACCGCAATTTCTAGAAATCTCAATGAACAGTGATGCCTCTTGGCTAACATTTTTTCTCTGAGAGGTTTGATAACCTTGGGTGAGAGGGTCCATTCTTAGCTTCTGTTCCGTATGGTTTCTCGGGTGTGAAGTCTGGCTTTGGTGCTTGTTCAGCTTGGAAGGTGAGGGAAGTAAAAAAGGAAGGAAAGTCACAATTTGAGGAAATTGGCCAAGGCAGGGATGCGTTGTGCTGTCCGTGTCCTTACGTACTGGTGACCTAGTATGAAGTCTTTCTCTGCCTGACATTACCTTAAACACCGTTGCAAAGGCTTCATGGAGTGTGAAATTCTGAATTTTCATTTGGAAATCATCTACTTTATCATCATCTTCATAACCATCTTTATCCACTAGCGCTTAAATGGGTATCTCGGTTCCTTCCAGAGTGATGCTAGAGTGGCAAGGCAGGCCATCGATGTTCAATGTACATTTTCATCTGAGTAAAGAGAGTTGCTCAACATGGCTCTCCCCATGACTATGGCATGTAGCATTAACTAATGATGACAAGGAGTGATGCCCAGGGCTCGCTCTTTAGGGGTAGCGATCATGCAGATCAATGAAGCCTTTGCAACCGTGTTTCAGGTAATGTCAGGTAGACAGAGCCTTCATCCCTTAGGACTGGTGATTCAGGACACGAGCAGATAGGGATATCCATCCCTGCCCTGACAATTTTCCTGGAATTGTGACTCTCCTTCCCTTCTTCCTTTCCTCCCCTTCCAAGCTGACCAAGCACCAAAGGCAGACCTTACACCCGAGAAACCATAGGGAACAGAAGCTAAAAATGCACCCTCACACCCAATATATCAAACATCCCAGATACCTATTGTTAGCCAAGAGGCCTCGATATTGATTGGGATCTCCAGAAATTTCAGAAGAAATAGGAACAATTTGCTCTCTCTGGAGAAATGTTGGTTTAAGAATGGTATAAAGAACATCGTTTTCTTTTCTCTTTGTATAGAATGTGGAAGAGGGAAACAAACAGAAAAGACAACGTGAGTTCATGATCAGGCTAAGAGGGTTCTTCTTTGTTCCTCCCCAGGACTTTCTACTTAAAGCCATGGGACACATATATCATAAGAATAGGATTGCTGCTTCAGTGAAGTCAGCTTCTGTGACGTCACATAGCTCAGAGTTCCTAGCCACCACTCCTCACCAAACCACACCTCATCACTTCACCTGTCTGGAGGAGTTCTGCATCAGCCAGGGGTATCAAAATCAGTCCAAACCGCTGGAGCCGCCTGGAATTTACCCAAGACAGTTTGTTAAGTGACTTGGGGTCACATTCTCCATAGCCGAATTTCGAGTCTTTGGCCGTGACAGTCACCACCACCCCTCTGGACTCCTGAGAAGGGCAAGAATGCACAATTCCATCTTACCGACGAAAGGTCAAGACAGAGTCAGTAGTACAAGTAGCCTCACAGGGAGAACTCCACCCCATACACATGTTCATGGTCCTCACACCTTATCAGGATGCTTCTGACCAGGAAAAAGCGCCCCCGCCCTCTGAGGAAAGCTCAGAGTTAACAACCGCAACCATACCAAAGACCTGTCTGGAGTCTTCCACAGTGAGGACACGAGTTTTCCTTCCATGTCCAGAAATTGTGCCATAAATGCCTCCCAATTTTCCCAGCTGACCAAACATTAAAGGCATACCCTACACCATAGACGCTTAGGCCCAGGACAGACTTATCTGTTTGGAGCTCACAGGAACAAGCACGGAGCATGTTGCAAGAGAAGCAATCCCCATGGGAAGTCATCAGAAAAGGCTTTTGGGCCAGTTTCAGGAATACAACGTCAATCTAAAAAAGATCTCTGTCTTCTCTGTATTCGAAACACGCATTCTGTTATCTACCCTGAAGATAATTACTTTAGGAAGAAGAGCTCACGGAGCTTCCAAGGGCTGGCACTTGAGAGAGTCTCAGGTGTGTGTGACATGCCCTCTGGGGTTGTGTTGTGGCTGTCCACTCTCCTGTGGGCTCGTCCCCTGCAGAGGCTCTCCTTGCATTCCATTCAGGGTGTTTGGTGTCTGGGCCAAATATGGCATTCCTGTGAAACGTGACTTTCAAACCACTCCACAAAATTAAGGCCTGCTGAATTCTGTGGCCAGGTGACAGGATGCGGGAAGGGATTTCTTCTAGTCCCCATGCAGGATTTTCTGTTCTCCTGGGACTAAGCATCTTCGCCTGACTAAGGCAGTTCCAATAGTGTTCCAGGTGTGGGAATCCGTGATGCAGGTTGGGCAGCTAATGTGCTCACCGTCCTGCCTCTGGCCACTTCTCAGTCTTGATGCTGCTGGTCGTAGAGCCCTAGTATCTTGGGCGCCCATCTAAATATCTCCACCAACACTGCCCATCTAAAATGCACACAAAGAAACAATAGTCTTACTACGGTGTCAACAGGTATTGTCTCTGATCATGGTTTCCAGGCTGTCTGCACCTGGTTGCTTGCTGGTGTCCTCTCCAGGAGATACACTGTGTTCTCTGGAGTCTATGTCTGAAAACCATGCTGATTTGGAATCCCTGGGCCTCAAGTCCTTGGGTTGCAAGAACTCGTGTCCTTCAGACACTCACCTTTTCTCTGCCAACAGCTATGGGTCAACATTCAAACTGTGGGTTCTAAGTGTGCTCCTCTCACCTGGGCCTTTGTCTTTGTTCATGGAACCCTGCCCTCTGAAGCACCACCCGTCCAATTCTCCCATAAGACCTGTCTACTCCCTTCTCCCATGGTCTCTGTGACTTCTTCTCTTTTCACTGTGGAGTGTGATTTCTAGGCTTCAGTTCCATTTATGCCATGTTTACTTGGATGTGGTCATCTTCTGGTTGTGCTGATGGCTGAAGAGAAGCCTGAAGCTTCCAGAAACTTCTACCATCTCCCTGTCCTCCAAATGCACTGCCCACTCTTATGGAGCCATAAGCAAGAGGGAATTCTTGCTCCTTGTGACATGTGGCGGAAAGGGAGAGAGCATTGGGCTGCGTCATATCTGTCAGTCACAGAAAGACAACGACCATACGATTTCACTCACTCCTGGAAGTAAAGAAACATTTGAAAAAGCAAGAAAAAAGGACAGGCAATTCGACTCTAACCAGGCACATACAATTTGGTGTTTGTTCCAGGCAGGCTAGTCAGAATCTGCGTGTCTCAAAGTGGATCAAATGGGACATTCAAGGCAGGAAATGTGGCCAGACGGGATGTAACGTGAGTTTCCACTGTGTTTGAAGGTGACTTGTGATCTGGAATAGAGCAGCTTCATATCTCTTAAAATATCATTTTTAGCATTTTGTGAAACGACAGAAACACACACACACACACACACACACAACACACTTAAAAGGGTCTCACAGAAGTTAGGGAGCAAATGAGGAATAGCACTCATGGAATTAAAATTCAGAGAAAATATCATAAAAAAAAAGCTTAGAGAATCAAAGTAACAAACCGTCCAAACTGGATAAGTTAACTCCTTACCTATCAAGAATTAATTAAACAACCTTACCTAAAAGACCCCTCCACAGAAGTATGCCAGCAAATCAAATTCCGTAGAGAAAAGGATAAATTCCAAGACCCATATGCATTACCATGATAAGATCATGAGTCATACGTATCTGAGGTCTCAGGTAATGACTTTGAAGCAGCTTTTGAGGCTTTTGAAGCCATCCACAAACATCTCCCCCCCTCACCGAAAGCCAGGTTCAAATCAATTCCCTGGTCAACTGTTCGAGACATTTAATGGTAATGTCGGCTTTTCTCATCTATTCCCAAAATGTACGAAGAGAGAAGACTCTAATTTACAATGTCCAAAGACCTAATTCACCTAGGGACCTCGTAGGAGACCAACGGCATACAAGTTTAATCAGTAAGATAATAAAACTACAATTCATTTCTCTTCACTTTCTTTCTTCATCTTCACGTGATACGGCCTGTTTTGCTTTCTATTCATTATTTTTTTCTAATATTCGGCAAGCCAGCCTTTTATCCATCCTACGTTTATTGACATACTGTTCCCTGAATCTTTAATTGCGTATATCACCACGTGCTCATCCTCATATAATGCCACACCACCTCCATACCCATTATCCAGTTCCCTCTTTATGGCAGGTCTTATCCTCCTGTAACCCTCAGCTTGGTCCCCAAAGTCCTGAGTCTCTAATGGTGCATTTCCCTGTCTGACTTGTTCTGCTTCCGTTTTCCATTACTACTACTCATGTCCATGGTATTATTCATGGGCCACATATGAGTGAAGCCGTAGGATATTTCCCTTGGTCTGCTTGCATTTTCATTTGAAAATCATCTTCTTTATCGTCATCTTCATAATCATCTTTATCCAGTAGCCCTTGAAAGGGTCTCTCGGCTCCTTCCACAGAGATGCTAGAGTGGCATGGCAGGCCATCGATGTTGGCCATTCATTTTCATCTGAATAAAGAGAGTTGCTCAACAGGACTCTCCCAATGACTATGGCATGTAGCATTAACTAAAGATGAGCAGGAGTGCTGAACAGGGCTCTTTTTTAGAGGTAGCGATCATGGAGAGTTTCACTATCCATGAAGCCTTTGCAACGTTGTTTAAGGTAATGTCAGGTAGACAGAGCCTTCATCTCTTGGCACTGGTGTTTCAGGGAACTAGCAGGACAGACAAGAACAGCACAGAGCATCCCTGCCCTGGCAGTTTCCCTGGAATTGTGACTTTCCTTCCCTTCTTCCTTCCCTCTCCTTCCGAGCTAACCCAGCACCAAAAGCAGACCTTACACCAGAGAAACCATAGGGAAGAGAAGCAAAGATTGGACCCTCTGACCCAAGGATATCCAACCTCCCATAGACCTAATGGTAGTCAAGAGGCCTCGCTGTTGATTGAGATCTCTAGAAATTTCAGTGGAAATAGGAACACCTTGCTCTCCCTGGAGAAATGTTGGTCTAAAGAATGATATAGAGAATATCGTTTTCTTTTCTCATTGTATAGAAAGTGGAAGTGGTAAAGAAACAGAAAAGACCACCTGAGTTCATGATTAGGCTAACAGAGCTCTTTCTTGTTCCTCCCAGGTCTTTCTACTTAAAGCCATAGGACTCATACGTCAGGAGAATGGGATTGCTGCTTCAGTGCATTCAGCTTCTGTGATGTCGCAAAGCTCTGACGTCCTAGCCACCACTCCTCACCAAACCACACCTCATCTCTTCACCTGGCTGGAGTAGTTCTGCATCAGCCAAGTGTATCAAAATCATTCCAAAATGCTGGAGCCGCCTGGGAATTTGCACAAGACAGTTTGTGAACCGATTTGGGGTCACCTTCTCCATGGCTGAATTTCGAGTTTTTGTCCGTAACTGTCAACACCATCCCTCTGGACTCCTGAGAAGGTCAAGAATGCACAATTCCATCTTATCGACGTAAGGTCAAGACAGAGTCAGGAGTACAAGCAGCCTCACATGGAGAACTCCACGCCCTACACATGTTCATGGTCCTCACACCCTCTCAGGATGCTTCTGACCAGGAAAAGCGCCCCCCGCCCTCCGAGGAGAGCTCCGAGTTAACACCCGCCACCATACCAAGGACCTGTCTGGAGTCTTCCACAGTAAGGACACGAGTTCTTCTTGCATCTCCAGATATCGTGCCATAAATGCCTCCCAATTTTCCCCGCTGACCAAGCATTAAATGCAGACCATACACCATAGACGCTTAGGCCCAGGACGGACTTATCTGTTTGGAGCTCACAGGAGCAAGCACGGAGCATGTTGGAAGAGAAACAATCCCCATGGGAAGCCATCAGAAATGGCTTTCAGGCCAGTTTCAGGAATACAACGTGAATCTACAAAATGTCTCTGTCTTCTCTGTATTCGAAACACGCATTCTGTTATCTACCCTGAAGATAATTACTTTAGGAAGAGGAGCTCATGGAGTGTCCAAGGGCTGGCTTTGAGAGAGTCTCAGGTGTGTGTGACATGCCCTCTGGGGTTGTGTTGTGGCTTTCCACTCTCCTGTGGGCTCGTCCCCTACAGAGGCTCTCCTTGCCTTCATTCATGGTGTTTGGTGTCTGGGCCAAATATGGTGTTCCTGTGAAACGTGACTTTCAAAACCCTCCACAAAACTAAAGGCCTGCTGAATTCTGTGGCCAGGTGAGAGGATGTGGGCAGGGCTTTCTTCTAGTCCCCTGCAGATTTTTCTGTTCTCCTGGGCCTAAGCATCTTGACCTGACTAAACCAGTTCCAACAGTGTTCCAGGTGTGGGAATCCGTGATGGAGGTTGGGCAGCTAATGTGCTCACCGTCCTGCCTGTGGCCACTTCTCAGACTTGATGCTGGTGGTCGTAGAGCCCAAGTATCTTTGGCGCCCATCGAGTCATCTCCACCAACACTGCCCATCACCAATATACACAAAGAAATAATAATCTTACCAAGGTGTCAAGAGGTATTGTCTTTGATCATGGTTTCCAGGCTGCCTTCACCTGCTTTCTTGCTGGTGTCCTCTCCAGGAGATACTCAGTGTTGTCTGGATTCTATGTCTGCAAAGAATGCTGATCTGGAATCCCCGGGCCTCATGACCCTTGGGTTGCAAGTACTCGTATCATTCAGACACTCTCTTTTTCTCCAACAAGAGCTTTGGGTCTACATTCACATTGTGGGTTTTTTTTTTTTTTTTAAAGATTTTATTTTTTTATATGACAGAGAGAGATCACGAGTAGACACAGAGGCAGGCAGAGTGAGAGGGAAGCAGGCTCGCTGCTGAGCAGAGACCCTGATGTGGGACTCGATCCCTGGACCCTGAGATGATGACCTGATCCGAAGGCAGCGGCTTAACCCACCGAGCCACTAAGGCGTCCCTCACGTTGTGGGTTTTAAGTGTGTTCCTCTCACCTGGGCCTTTGTCTTTGTCCATCGCTCCCTGCCCTCTGAAGAACCAACCTTCCAATTCTCCCATAAGCCCTGTCTACACCCTTCTCCCATGTTCTCTGTGACTTCTTCTCTTTTTTGCTGTGTAGTGTGATTTCTAGGCTTCAGGTCCATTTATGCCATGTTTACATTGATGTGGTCATCATCTGGTTGTGCTGATGGCTGAAGACAGGCCTGCAGTTCCCAGACTCTTCTACCATCTCCCTGTCCTCCAATGAACTGCCCACTCTTATGGAGCCATAAGCAAGAGGATATTCTTGCTCCTTGTGACAATGGCAGAAAGGACAGAGCATTGGGCTGTGTCATATCTGTTAGTCATAGAAAGACAACTACCATACGATTTCCCTCACTCATGGAAGTAAAGAAACATGTGAAAAAGCAAAAAAAAAAAAAAAAGGGACAGGAAATTCGACTTTAAGCAGGCACACAAAATTTGGTGTTTGTTCCAGTCAGGCTAGTCAGAATCTGCATTTCGGAAAGTCGATCAAATTGGACATTCAATGCAGAAAATGTGGCTGAACGGGATGTAACGTGAGTTTCCACTGTGTTTGAAGGTGAATTGTGATCTGGAATAGAGCAGCTTCATATCTCTTAAAAAATCATTTTTAGCATTTTGTGATACACACACACTCACACACACACTCTTAAAAGGGTCCCACAGAAGTTAGGGAGCAAGGGAGGAATAGCACTCATGGAAGCACAATTCAGAAAAAATACCATAAAACACAAAACCTTAGAGAATCAAAGTACCAAACCGTCCAAACTGTATAAGTTAACTCCTTACCTAATTGGAAATAATTAATTAATTAATTAATTTAATGAAAAAACCTTATCCAAAATTTCCCTACGCAGAAGTCTGCCAGCAAATCCAATACCGGAGAGAAAATTATAAATTCCAAGACACATATGCACTACCATGAGAAGATCATGAGTCATACATATCTGACATCTCAGGTACTGACATTTGAAGCCGATTTTGAGGCTTTTGAAGCAGTCAGTAACCATCTCTCAGCACACAGAAAGCCAGTTTCAAATCAATTTCCTGGTTCACAATTCGAGACATTGAATGTTAATGTCGGCTTTTCTCATCTATTCCCAAAATGTAGGAAGAGAGGACACTATAACTTACAATGTCCAAAGACCCAAATTCACATAAGGACCTTATAGGAAAACCAATTGCATACCATTTTAATCAGTAAGATAATAAAACTAGAATTCATTTCTCTTCTCTTTCTTTCTTCAACTCCACGTGAAACGACATGTTTTGCCTCCTATTCACTATATTTTCTTATATTCGTCAAGACAGCCTTTCATCCATCCTACGTTTTGTGACATAGTGTTCCCTGATTCTTTAATTGCATATACCACCAAGTGCTCATCCTCAAATAAATGCCACACCACCTACATACCCATTATTCAATTCCCTCTTTATGGCAGGTATTATGCTTCTGTAACACACAGGTGGTCCCCAAAGTCCTGAGTCTCTCCTGGTGCATCTCCCTGTCTGACTACTTCTCCTTCCATTTTCCCTTACTACTACTCATGTCCATGGTATTCCTCATGGGCCACATAGGAGTGAAGCCATAGGATATTTCCCTTGGTCAGCTTGCATTTTCATTTGGAAATCATCTTCTTTATCATCATCTTCATAATCATCTTTATCCACTACCGCTTAAATGGGTATCTCGGCTCCTTCCACAGTGATGCTAGAGTGGGAAAGACAGGCCATCGATGTTGACCGTTCATTTTCATCTGAGTAAGGACAGTTGCTCAACATGGCTCTCCCCATGACAATGGCATGTAGCATTAACTAATGATGACAAAGGGTGCTGAACAAGGCTCTTTCTTTCGGGGTAACGATCATGAAGAATTTCACTCTCCATGAAGCCATTGCAACCATGTTTCAGGTAATGTCAGGTAGAAAAAGCCTTCGTCCCTTGGGACTGGTGTTTCAAGACACTAGCACATAAGGACACGGACAGCACAACACTTCCCTGCCCTGTCCATTTTCCTGGAATGTGACTCTCCTTCCCTTCTTCCTTTCCTCCCCTACCAAGCTGACCAAGTACCAAAGGCAGACCTTACACACGAGAAACCATAGGGAACAGAAGCTAAAAATGCACCCTCACACCCAAGGATATCAAACCTCCCAGATACCTATTGTTAGCCAAGAGGCCTCGATATTGATTGGGATCTCCAGAAATTTCAGAAGAAATAGGAACAACTTGCTCTCTCTGCAGAAATGTTGGTCTAAAGAATGGTATACAGAACATCATTTTCTTTTCTCTTTGTATAGAATGTGGAAGTGGGAAATAAACACAAAAGAGCACCTGAGTTCATGATCAGGCTAACAGGGCTCTTCCTTGTTCCTCCCGAGGACTTTCTACTTAAAGCCATAGGACTCATATGTCAGGAGAATGGGATTGCTGCTTCAGTGAAGTCAGCTTCTGTGACATCACAAAGCTCTGAGGTCCTAGCAACCACTCCTCACCAAACCATGCCTCATCACTTCACCTGGCTGGAGTAGTTCTGCATCAGCCAGGTGTATCAAAATCACTCCAAACCGCTGGAGCCACCTTGGAATTTACCCAAGACAGTTTGTGAAGCGATTTGGGGTCACCTTCTCCATGGCCGAATTTCGAGTCTTTATCCATGAATGTCACCACCACCCCTCTGGACTCCTGAGAAGGGCAAGAATTCACAATTCCATCTTACAGGCGTAACGTCAAGAAAGGGTCAGGTGTACAAGCATCCTCACACGGAGAACTCCAAGCCATACACATGTTCATGATCCTCACACCTATCAGGGTGCTTCTGACCAGGAAAAGCGACCCTGCCCTCCGTGGAAAGCTCAGAATTAACACCCGCAACGATACCAAAGACCTGTCTGGAGTCTTCAACAGTGAGGACACGAATTTTTATTGCATCTCCAGAAATCGTGCCATAAATGCCTCCTAATTTTCCCAGCTGACCAAACATTAAAGGCAGACCCTACACGATAGACGCTTAGGCCCAGGATGGACTTATCTGTTTGGAGCTCACAGGAGCAAGCACGGAGCATGTTGGAAGAGAACCAATCCCCATGGGAAGCCATCAGAAAAGGTTTTGGCCCTGATTCAGGAATACAACGTGAATCTTAAAAGGTCTCTGTCTTCTCTGTATTCCAAACGCACATTCTGTTATCTACCCTGAAGATAATTCCTTTAGGAAGAAGAGCTCATGGAGTGTCCAAGGTCTAACTCTTGAGAGATTCTCAGGTGTGTGTGACATGCCCTCTGGGATTGTGTTGTGGCTGTCCACTCTCCTGTGGTCTCGTCCCCTACAGAGGCTCTCCTTGCTTTCAGTCAGAGTGTTTGGTGTCTGGGCCAAATATTGTGTTCCTGTAAAACGTGACTTTCAAACCACTCCACAAAACTAAAGACCTGCTGAATTCTGTGGCCAGGTGAGAGGATGTGGGCAGGGCTTTCTTCTAGTCAACATGCAGGATTTCTGTTCTCCTGGGTCTAAGCATCTTGGCCTGACTAAGGCAGTTCCAACAGTGTTCCAGGTTTGGGAATCCGTAATGGAGGTTGGGCAGCTAATGTGCTCAACATCCTGCCTGCAGCCACATCTCAGTCTTGATGCTGGCGGTCTTAGAGCCCAAGTATCTTTGGAGCCCATCGAGGCATCTCCAATAACACTGCCCATCACCAATGCACACAAAGAAATATTAATCTTACCAAGGTGTCAGCAGGTATTGTTTCTGATCATGGTTTCCAAGCTGCCTACAGCTACTTTCTTGATGGTTTCCTCTACAGAAGATACTCAGTGTTGTCTGGAGGCTATGTCTGCAAAGAATGCTGATCTGGAATCCCTGGGCCTCAGGACCCTTGGGTTGAAAGTACTCATGTCATTCAGACACTCTCCTTTTCTCCGCCAACAGCTTTGGGTTAACATTCACATTGTGGTTTCTAAGTGTGCTTCTCTCCCCTGGGCCTTTGTCTTTGGCCATCGCTCCCTGCCCTCTGAAGAGCCAACTATCCAATTCTCCCATAAGCTCTGTCTACACCCTTCTCCCATGGTCTCTGTGACTTCTTCTCTTTTTCCCTGTGAAGTGTGATTTCTAGGCTTCAGATCCATTTATGCCATGTTTACATTGGTCATCTTCTGGTTATGCTGATGGCTGAAGACAGGCCTGGAGTTCCCAGACACTTCTACAATCACCCTGTCCTCCAAATGCACTGCCCACTCTTATGGAGCCATAAGCAAGGAGGCATTTTTGCTCCTTGAGCCTCGTGGCAGAAAGGGAGAGAGCATTGTGCTGTGTCATATCTGTCAGTCAGAGAAATACAACTACCATACGATTTCACTCACTCATAGAAGTAATGAAACATGTGAAAAAGCATGAAAAAGGTACAGGCAATGAGACTCTAACCAGGCACACAAAATTTGGTGTTTGTCGCAGGCAGGCTAGTCAGAATCTGTCTTTCTAACAGTGGATCAAATGGGATATTCCATGCAGGAATTGTGGCCGAATGGGGTGTAACGTGAGTTTCCACTGTGTTTGAAGGTGACTTGTGATCTGGAATAGAGCAGCTTCATATCTCTTAAAATATCATTTTTAGCGTTTTGTGAAACACACACACACACACACACACACTCACACACACACTCATAAATAGTCTCACAGAAGTTAGGGAGAAAATGAAGAATAGCACTCATGTAAGCAAAATTCAGATAAAATACAATAAAACACAAAAGCTTAGAGAAGCGAAGTATCAAACTGTCCAAAGTGGATAAGATGACTCCTTACCTATCAAGAATTAATTAATTAATTAATTAACTTATTATTTAATTAATTAACTTATTACTTAATTAATGAAACAACCTTATCCAAAAGACCCCTACAGAGACGTCTGCCAGCAAATCCAATCCGGAGAGATAATTATAAATTCCAAGACACATATGCACTACCATGACGAGATCATGAGTCATACATATCTGACATCTCAGGTACTGACATTTGAAGCCGATTTTGAGGCTTTTGAAGCAGTCAGCAACCATCTCCCAGCACACAGAAAGCCAGTTTCAAATCAATTCCCTGGTCCACAATTCGAGACATTAAATGTTAATGTCGGCTTTTCTCATCTATTCCCAAAATGTAGGAAGAGAGAACACTATAACTTACAATGTCCAAAGACCCAAATTCACATAAGGACCTTATAGGAAAACCAATTGCATACCATTTTAATCAGTAAGATAATAAAACTAGAATTCATTTCTCTTCTCATTCTTTCTTCAACTCCACGTGAAACGACCTGTTTTGCTTCCTATTCACTATATTTTCTTATATTCGTCAAGACAGCCTTTCATCCATCCTACGTTTTGTGACATAGTGTTCCCTGATTCTTTAATTGCATATACCACCAAGTGCTCATCCTCATATAAATGCCACACCACCTCCATACCCATTACCCAGTTCCCTCTTTATGGCAGGTCTTATGCTTCTGTAACCCACAGCGTGGTCCCCAAAGTCCTGAGTGTCTCCTGGTGCATCTCCCTTTCTGACTTCTTCTCCTTCCGGTTTCCCTTACTACTACTCATGTCCATGGTATTCCTCAAGGGCCACATAGGAGTGAAGCCATAGGATATTTCCTTTGTTATGCTTGCATTTTCATTTGGAAATAATCTTCATCATCATCTTCATAATTATCTTTATCCTCTAGCCTTTAAAAGGGTATCTCAGCTCCTTTCACAGTGATGCTAGAATGGGCATGGCAGCCCATCGATGTTGGCCGTTCATTTTCATCTGAATAAAGAGAGTTGCCCAACATGGCTCTCCCTATGACTATGGTATGTAGCATTATCTAATGATGACAAGGAGTGCTGCCCACGGCTCTTTTTTTTTTTTTATATATATATACATAAAATGTATTTTTATCCCCAGGTATACAGGTCTGTGAATCACCAGGTTTACACATTTCACCGCACTCACTATAGCACATACCCTCTCCAATGTCCATAACTGCCTCCCCCTCTCTCAAACACACTCCCACCAGCAACCCCAGTTTTTTTTTTTTTGTGAGGTTAAGAGTCATTTATGGTTTGTCTCCCTCCCAATCCCATCTTGTTTCATTTATTCTTCTCCTGTCCCCCTAACCCCCCATTTCGCATCTCCATGTCCTCATATGAGGGAGATCATATGATAGTTGTCTTTCTCTGATTGACTTATTTCCCTAAGCATGATACATTCTAGTTCCATCCATGTCATCACAACTGGCAAGATTTCATATCTTTTGATGGCTGCATAGTATTCCATTGTGTATATATACCACTTCTTCTTTATCCATTCATCTGTTGATGGACATCTAGGTTCTTTCCATAGTTTGGCTATTGTAGACATTGCTGCTATAAACATTCGGGTACACATGCCCCTTCAGATCACTGCGTTTGTATCTTTATGGTAAATACCAAGTAGTGCAATAGTTGGGTCATAGCGTAGTTCTATTTTCAACATGTTGAGGAACCTCCATGCTGTTTTCCAGAGTGGTTGCACTAGATTGCATCCCACCAACAGTGGAGGAGGGTTCCCCTTCTCCGCATTCTCCCCAGCATCTGTCATTTCCTGACTTGTTCATTTTAGCCGTTCTGACTGGTGTGAGGTGGTATCTCATTGTGGTTTTGATTTGTATTTCCCTGATGCCAAGAGACGTGGAACACTTTTTCATGTGTCTGTTGGCCCTCTGGATGTCTTCTTTGCAGAAATGTCTGTTCATGTCCTCTGCCCATTTCTTGATTAGATTGTTTGTTCTTTGGGTGTTGAGATTTTTATGTTCCTTATAGATTTTGGACACTAGCCCTTTATCTGATGTGTCGTTTGCAAATATCTTCTCCCATTCTGTCAGTTGTCTTTTGGTTTTGTTAACTGTTTCTTTTGCTGTGCAAAAGCTTTTGATCTTGATGAAATCCCAATAGTTCATTTTTGCCCTTGCTTCCCTTTCCTTTGCTGATGTTCCTAGGAAGATGTTGCTGCGGCTGAGGTCGAAGAGGTTGCTGCCTGCATTCTCCTCAAGGATTTTGATGGATTCCTTTCTCACATTGAGGCCCTTCATCCATTTGGAATCTATTTTCATGTGTGGTGTAAGGAAGTGGTCCAATTTCATTTTTCTGCATGTGGCTGTCCAATTTTCCCAGCAACATTTATTGAAGAGGCTGTCTTTTTTCCATTGGACATTCTTTCCTGCTTTGTCAAATATGAGTGGACCATAGAGTTGAGGATCTATTTCTGGGCTCTCTATTCTGTTCCATTGATCTATGTGTCTGTTTTTGTGCCAGTACCATGCTGTATTGATGATGACAGCTTTGTAATAGAGCTTGAGTCCGGAATTGTGATGCCACTAACTTTGCCTTTCTTTTTCAAAATTCCTTTGGCTATTCGAGGTCTTTTTTGGTTCCATATAAATTGTAGGATAATTTGTTCCCTTTCTTTGAAAAAATGGATGGTATTTTGATAGGGATTGCATTAAATGTGTAGATTGCTTTAGGTAGCATAGACATTTTCACAATATTTATTCTTCCAACCAGGAGCATGGAACATTTTTCCATTTGTTTGTGTCTTCCTCAATTTCTTTCATGAGTACTTTATAGTTTTCTGTGTATAGATACTTAGTGCCTTTGGTTAGGTTTATTCCTAGGTATCTTATAGTTTTGGGTGCAATTGTAAATGGGATTGACTCCTTAATTTCTCTTTCTTCTGTCTTGTTGGTGTACAGAAATGCAACTGATTTCTGTGCATTGATTTTATATCCTGACACTTTACTGAATTCCTGTACAAGTTCTCGCAGTTTTGGAGTGGAGTCTTTTGGGTTTTCCACATATATTATCATATCATCTGCGAAGAGTGATAGTTTGACTTCTTCTTTGCCAATTTGGATGCCTTTAATCTCCTTTTGTTGTCTGATTGCTGAGGGTAGGACTTCTAGTACTATGTTTAATAGCAGTGGTGATAATGGACATCCCTGCCCTGTTCCTGACCTTAGCGGAAAAGCTTTCAGTTTTTCTCCATTGAGAATGATATTTGCGGTGGGTTTTTCATAGATGTCTTGGACAATATTGAGGTAGGTTCCCTCTATCCCTACACTTTGAAGAGTTTTGATCAGGAAGGGATGTTGTATTTTGTCAAATGCTTTTTCAGCATCTAAAGAGAATATCATATGGTTCTTGTTCTTTCTTTTATTAATGTGTTGTATCACATTGATTGATTTGCGGATGTTGAATCA
Source organism: Meles meles (assembly GCF_922984935.1). Taxonomy (NCBI): domain Eukaryota; kingdom Metazoa; phylum Chordata; class Mammalia; order Carnivora; family Mustelidae; genus Meles; species Meles meles. The sequence goes on from NC_060088.1 coordinate 17,730,079, forward strand.
ACCCTGCAGCCCTGGAATAAATCCCACTTGATCGTGGTGAATAATCCTTTTAATGTACTGTTGAATCTTATTGGCTAATATTTTGGCGAGAATTTTTGCATCTGTGTTCATCAAGGATATTGGTCTGTAGTTCTCTTTTTTGGTGGGATCCTTGTCTGGTTTTGGGATTAAGGTGATGCTGGCCTCATAAAATGAGTTTGGAAGTTTTCCTTCCATTTCTATTTTTTGGAACAGTTTCAGGAGAAGAGGAATGCGTTCTTCTTTAAATGTTTGGTAGAATTCCCCTGGGAAGCCATCTGGCGCTGGGCCTTTGTTTGTTTGGAGATTTTTGATGACTGTTTCAATCTCCTTACTGGTTATGGGCCTGTTCAGGTTTTCTATTTCTTCCTGGTTCAGTTGTGGTAGTTTATACGTCTCTAGGAATGCATCCATTTCTTCCAGATTGTCATATTTGTTGGCGTAGATCTGCTCATAGTATGTTCTTATAATTTTCTGTATTTCTTTGGTGTTAGTTGTGATCTCTCCTCTTTCATTCATGATTTTATTGATTTGGGTCCTTTCTCTTTTCTTTTTGATGAGGCTGGCCAGGGGTTTATCAATCTTATTGATTCTTTCAAAGAACCAGCTCCTAGTTTCATTGATTTTTTCTATTGTTTTTTTGGTTTGTATTTCATTGATTTCTGCTCTGATCTTTATGATTTCTCTTCTCCTGCTGGGTTTAGGGTTTCTTTCTTGTTCTTTCTCCAGCTCCTTTACGTGTAGGGTTAGGTTGTGTACTTGAGACCTTTCTTGTTTCTTGAGAAAGGCTTGTACCACTATATATTTCCCTCTCAGGACTGCCTTTGCTGTGTCCCACAGATTTAGAACTGTTGTGTTTTCATTATCATTTGTTTACATGAATTTTTTCAATTCTTATTTAATTTCCTGGTTGACCCATTCATTCTTTAGAAGGATGCAGTTTAGTCTCCATGTATTTGGGTTCTTTCCAGCTTTCCTCTTGTGATTGAGTTCTAGCTTCAGAGCACTGTGGTCTGAAAATATGCAGGGACGATCCTAATCTTTTGATACCGGATGTGACCTGATTTGTGACCCAGGATGTGATCTATTCACATAGAGATGATTCCATGTGCACTAGAGAAGAATGTGTATTCTGTTGCTTTGGGATGAAATGTTCTGAATATATCTGTAATGTCCATCTGGTCCAGTGTGTCATTTAAGGCCTTTATTTCCTTGTTGATCTTTTGCTTGGATGATCTGTCCATTTCAGTGAGGGGAGTGTTCAAGTCCCCTACTATTATTGTATTATTATTGATGTGTTTCTTTGATTTTGTTATTAATTGGTTGATATAGTTGGCTGCTCCCACGTTAGGGGCATATATATTTAAAATTGTTAGATCTTCTTGTTGGACAGACACTTTGAGTAGGATATAGTGTCCTTCTTCATCTCTTATTGTAGTCTTTGGCTTAAAATCTAATTGATCTGATATAAGAATCGCCACCCCAGCTTTCTTCTGATGCCCATTAGCATTGTCAATTGTTTTCCAACCTCTCACTTTAAATCTGGAGGTGTCTTCACCTCTAAAATGAGTTTCTTGTAGGCAACATCCTGATGGGTTTTGTTTTTTTTTTATCCATTCTGATACCCTGTGTCTTTTGATTGGGGCTTTTAGTCCACTAACATTCAGGGTAACTATTGAGAGATATGAATTTAATGCCATTATTAGCCTGTAAGATGACTGTTACTGTATATTGTCTCTGTACCTTTCTGATCTACTACTTTTTGGCTCTCTCTTTGCTTAGAGGACCCCTCTCAATATTTTCTGTAGAGCTGGTTTGGTGTTTGCAAATTCTTTCAGTTTTTGTTTGTCCTGGAAGCTTTTTATCTCTCCTTCTATTTTCAATGATAGTCTAGCTGGATAGAGTATTCTTGGCTGCATGTTTTTCTCGTTTAGTGCTCTGAATATATCATGCCAGCTCTTTCTGGCCTGCCAGGTCACTGTTTTATAAGTCTGCTGCCAATCGAATATTTTTACCATTGTATGTTATAGACTTATTTTCCCGGGCTGCTTTCAGGGTTTTCTCTTTGTCACTAAGACTTATAAATTTTACTATTAGGTGACATGGTGTGGACATATTCTTGTTGACTTTGAGCGGGGTTCTCTGCATCTCCTGGATTTTTAATATATTATTTATTTATTTATTTGACAGAGAGAGAGAGGTCACAGTAGGCAGAGAGGCAGGCAGAGAGAGAGGGAGAAACAGGCTCCCTACTGAGCAGAGAGCACGATGCGGGGCTCGTTCCCCGGTCCTTGAGATCATGACCTGAGCCGAAGTCAGAGGCTTAAACCGCTGAGACACCCATGGGTCCGTCTTCTGGATTTTGATGCTTGTTTCCATTGTCATATTAGGGAACTTCTCTCTAATAATTCTCTCGAATAGACTTTCTTCTCCCTTCTCTCTTCTTCTTCTGGAATCCCAATTATTCTAATGTTGTTTCATCTTATGGTGTCACTTATCTTTCGAATTCTCTTCTCATGGTCCAGTAGATGTTTGTCCCTCTTTTGCTTGGCTTCTTTATTCTCTGTCATTTGTTTCTATATCACTAATTATTTTTCTGCCTCATTTATCCTAGCAGTGAGAGCCTCCTTTTTTTAATTGCAGTTCATTAATAGCTTTTTTGGTTTCTACTTGGTTAGATTTTAGTTCTTTAATTTCTCCAGAAAGGGCTTTTATATCTCCAGAGAGGGTTTCTCTAATATCTTCCATGCCTTTTTCAAGCCCGGCTAGAACGTTCAGAATCGTCATTCTGAACTCTTGATCTGACATATTACCAATGTCTGTGTTGATTAGGTCCCTAGCCTTTGGTTCTGCCTCTTGTTCTTTTGTTTGTGGTGATTTTTTCCGCCTTGTCATTTTGTTCAGATAAGAGGATATGAAGGATCAAATAAAATACTAAAAGGGTGGCAAAGACCCCAGAAAAATGCGCTGTAACCAAATCAGAAGAGACCCCAAATTTTGGGGGGGGGAAGGGTATAAAAAGAGGTTAAGAAAACAAAGAAAAAATTTAAAAAATAAAACAAATAAAGAAAAAGTATAAAAAAGAAAGAAAATATATATACATTTAGATAAACTAGTCAAAAAACGTTAAAAAAGAAAAGGGTAAAAGTTTTTAAAAATTTAGCAGAAGAAGAAAAAAGAAAGAAAAAAAATTGAAAAAAGAAAAAAAAAATGAATTAACCACAAGACTAAAGAATTATGGGGCGAAAGCCATGAGTTCTGTGCTTTGCTTTCTCTTCCTCTGGAATTGCGCTGCTGTCTTAGGAATTGAACCTGCTTTCCTTGATAGATGAACTTCGTCCTGACTGGATATTTTGTTGATCTTCTGGGAGAGGGTCCTGTTGTAGTGACCCTCAAGTGTTTTTGCCCGAGGCGGGATTGCACCGCCCTTACCGGGGGCCAGACTAAGTAATCGGCTCGGGTTCGCTTTTGGGAGCTTCTGGTCCCTGAAGGCTTTCTGTAGAGATCTGGATGACGGGAAAGAAAACGGAGGCCTCCCATTCTCTGGCCCAGAGATGCTGAGAGCCCGGGGCCCCACTGCTCAGTGCGCCCCCAGAGGACAGCATCCAATCACTAACGTATCCCCAGCCTCTTGCTGCGCTCCATGATCACCCAGCCCGCGACCAGTTCAAGGTAACCCCGAGCTGAGAGTTCAGTCCTGGCCTTGTCTCTGTAGCTGGCTTCTCTGTTCTAATACCTGTGAGCTCTGCGACACTCTGACACCCCCGATCCTTCTGTGACCCGGGGGACCTTGGGCCACGCTGACCCTGCGTGGGTTTCACCTCTGTTTAGCCTCTGGAGCAATGTCCCTCAGTGGAACAGACTTTTTAAATTCCTGATTTTGTACTCCGTTGTTCCACCGATTGCAGGGAGCCCCTCCCCACGCAGTCTATCTTCCCATCGATTTAGATTCACTTCTCCACCAATCCTACCTTTCAGAAAGTGGTTGATTTTCTGTTTCTAGAATTGCTGTTCTTCTTTTCTTCAAACTTCTGTGGATTTGGAGGAGTTTGCAATGTTTAGATAAGCTATTGAGCTGATCTCTTGCTACCTGATGTAGTCTCAGCCTGCTACTTCTTGGCCATCTTGACTCCTCTCCCCAGGGCTCTTCCTTTATGGGTAGCGATCATGCAGAGTTTCACTCTCAAAAAGCCTTTGCATCGGTGTTTAAGTTAATGTCAGGTAGACCGAGCCTTCATCCCTTAGGACTGGGGTTTCATGACCCTAGCAGATAAGGACACGGATAGCACAATGCATCCCTGCCCTGGCAATTTTCTTGGAATCGTGACTTTCCTTCCCTTCTTCCTTCCCTCACCATCCAAGCTAACCAAGCGCCAAACACAGATCTTACACCCAAGAAACCATAGGGAACAGAAGCTAAGAATGGTCCCTCTCACCCAAGGATATCAAAACTCCCAGAGACTTAATGGTAGTAAAGAGGCCTTGCTGTTGATTGAAATCTCTAGAAATTGCAGTGGAAATAGGAAAACCTTGCTCTCTCTGGAGAAATGTTGGTCTAAGGAATGGTATACAGAACATAAAAAACAAAAGCTAAGAGAATCAAAGTAACAAAACCTACAAACTGGATAAGTTAACTCCTTACCTATTAATTAATTACTTAATTAATTAAACAAACATACCTAAAGGACCCCTACACACAAGTCTCCCAGCAAACCAATACTGGAGAGAAAAGGATAAATTCCAAGATACATACGCACGACCATGACAAGATCGTGAGTCATATATATCTGACGTCTCTGGTAAAGACGAAAGCTTTTGAAGCAGTCCTCAAACATCTCCCAAAACACAGAAAGTAAGGTTCAAATCAATTCCCTGTTCCTCAATTCGAGACATTTAATGGAAATGTCGGGTTTCCTCATCTATTCCTAAAATGTAGGAAGAGGGAAGACTCTAATTTACAATGTCCAAAGACCCAATTCACATAAGGACCTTATAGGAAAACAATTGCATACCATTTTAATCAGTAAGATAATAAAACTCGAATTCATTTCTCTTCTCTTTCTTTCTTCATCTCCATGTGAAACAGCCTGTTTTGCTTCCTATTCACTATGTTTTCTTATATTCGGCAAGCCAGCCTTTCATCCATCCTATGTTTTGTGACATAGTGTGCCCTGATTCTTTAATTGCATATACCACCAAGTGCTCATCCTCATACCCATTAACCAGGTCTCACTTTGTGGCAGCTCTTATCCTCCTGTAACTCTCAGCCTGGTCCCCAAAGTCCTGAGTGTCTCCTGGTGCGTCTCCCTTTCTGACTTCTTCTCCTTCCGTTTTCCCTTACTATTGCTCATGTCCATGGTATTCCTCATGGGCCACATATGAGTGAAGCCATAGGATATGTCCCTTGGTCTACTTGCATTTCATTTGGAAATCATCTTCTTTATCATCATCTTCTTAATCATCTTTATCCACTAGCCCCTAAAAGGGTATCTCGGCTCCTTCCACAGTGATGCTAGAATGGGCATGGCAGGCCATCGATGTTGGCCGTTCATTTTCATCTGAATAAAGAGCGTTGCTCAACATGGCTCTCCCCATGACTATGGCATGGAGCATTAACTAATGCTGTCAAGGAGTGCTGACCAGGGCTCCTTCTTTTGGGGTAGAGATCATGCAGAGTTTCACTCTCCATGAAACATTTTGAATGGCATATAAGGTAATGTCAGGTAGACAGAGCCTTCATCCCTTAGGGCTGATGTTTCAGGACACTAGCAGAAAAGGACACGGACAGCACAACGAATCCCTGCCCTGGCAATTTTCCTGGAATTGTGACTTTCCTTCCCTTCTTCCTTCCCTCACCTTCCTAGCTGACCAAGCACCAAAGGCAGACCTTACACCCGAGATACCATAAGGAACAGAAGCTAAGAATAGACCCTCTCACCCAAGGATATCAAACCTCACAGAGACCTAATTGGAGCCTCACTGTTGATAGAGATCTCTAGAAATTGCAGTGGAAATAGGAATGCCTTGCTCTCTCTGGAGAAATGTTGGTCTAAAGAATGGTATACAGAACATTGTTTTCTTTTCTTTGTATATAAAGTGGAAGAGGGAAAGAAACAGAAAAGGCCACCTGAGTTCATGATCAGTCTCACAGGGCTCTTTCTTATTCCTTCCCATGTCTTTCTACTTAAAGCCATAGGACTCATATGACATGAGAATTGCACTGCTGCTTCAGAAATCAGCTTCTGTGACATCACAAAACTGTGAAGTCCTAACAAGCACTCCTCACCAAACAATGCCTCAACACTTCACCTGGCTGGAGTAGTTCTGGGTCAGCCAGGAATATCAAAACCACTCCAAACAGCTGGAGCCGCCTGGGTATTTCACCAATACAGTTTTTGGAGAGTATTGGGGCCATCTTCCCGTGGCCAATTTTGTAGACTTTCCCGTGTTTGTCACCACCACCACTCTGGACTACTCAGAAAGGCAAGAATCCACAATTCCATCTTACCCATGTAAGGTCAAGAAAGAGTCAGGAGTACAAGCAGCCTCACACGGAGAACTCCACGCCATACACATGTTCATGGTCCTCACACACTATCAGGATGCTTCTGACCAGGAAAAGCGCCCCCTGAACTCTGAGGAAAGCTCAGAGTTAACACCCGCAACCATAACAAAGACATGCATGGAGTCTTCAACAGTGAGGTCAAGAGTTCTTCTTGCATGTCCAGAAATAATGCCATAAATGCCTCCCCATTTTCCCAGCCTACCAAACATTAAAGGCAGACCCTACACTCTCGACACTTAGGCCCAGGACGTACTCATCTGTTTGGAGCTCACAGGAGCATGCACGGAGCCTGTTGGAAGAGAACCAATACCCATGTGAAGCCATCGGAAAAGGCTTTTGGGCCAGTTTCAGGAATACAATGTGGCATTTACAAAAGGTCTCTATCTTCTCTGTATTCGAAACCTGCACTCTGTTATCTAAACTGAAGATAATTTACGTAGGAAGAAGAGCTCATGGAGTGCCCAAGGGCTGGCACTTGAGAGAGTCTCAGGTGTGTGTGCCATGCCCTCTGGGATTGTGTTGTGGCTGTCTACTCTCCTGTGGGCTCGTCCTCTGCAGAGGCTCTCCTTGCCTTCCATTCAGAGTGTTTGGTGTCTGGGCCAACTGTATGAGGTTAAGCTTCGTTGGTCTTGTGTGTCTGGAAACCTACTTTCAACTCACTCCACAAAACTTAAGGCCTGCTGAATTCTGTGGCCAGGTGAGAGGATGCAGGCAGGGCTTTCTTCTAGTCCCCATGCAGGATTTTCTGTTCTCCTGGGACTAAGCAAGTTTGCCTGAAGAAGGCAGTCCCAACAGTGTTCCAGGTTTTGGAATCTGTGATTGCATGTTGTGCAGCTAATGTCCTCACCGTCCTGCCTGTGGCCATTCACAGTCTGAATGCTGGCAGTCGTATAGTCCAAGTTTCTTTTACGCCCATGGAGGCATCTCCACCAACACTGCCCATCATGAATGCACACAAAGAAATAATAATCTTACCACGGTGTCAACAGGTATTGTCTCTGATCATGGTTTCTTAGATGTCTGCACCTGGTTGCTTGCTGGTGTCCTCTCCAGGAGATACACAGTGTTCTGCAGTTCTGGAGTCTTTCTCTGCAAAGCATGCTGATCTGGAATCCCTGGGCTTCAAGACCCTTGGGTTGCAAGAGCTAATGTCATTCAGACACTCTGCTTTTCTCCCACAACAGCTATGGGTCAACATTCAAATTGTGGGTTTTAAGTGTGCTCCTCTCCCTATTGATCCCTGCCCTCTGACGCACCCATCGTCCAATTCTCCCATAAGCCCTGTCTACACACTTCTTCTATGGTCTCTGTGACTTCTTCTCTCTTTCACTCTGGAGTGTGATTTCTAGGCTTCAGGTCCATTTATGCCATGTTTCCATTTATGTGGTCATCTTCTGGTTGTGCTGATGGCTGAAGACATGCTTGAGCTCGCAGACACTTCTACTGTCTCACTCTCTTCCAGATGCACTGCGGACTCTTATGGAGCCATAATTAAGAACCCATTCTTGAGGAGTCAAGATGGCGGGGAAGTAGGAGTAGGCACCATTTCAACCTGTACCCTAAAGTGAACTGATTACCTACCAAAGAACTCCGACCACCCATGAAATCAGACTGTGATCAGAATTATACATGTCTGGATCTCTACAGGAGCAGAAGACGTCAGTGGCAGGTAAAGCAGACTAGGAGCATTGGACTGATATCAGAAGATAAACCAAAGGGGGTCGGAGCCACCAGAGGTGACCGATTGGAAAGTAATATCCCAACACGAGAGTGCTCTGCATCTGAGGAACAGCATTAACTTGGAGTCTGGTTGAAAGCACTCAAATAACAAAGAACAAAGGATCGTGGGGGGTAATAGTTGGAACCTGGGCGGTTAGGGACAGGGACCTAAGTCCCCAGACCCAGGATGGCCTCCCCTGGCACTGAGACGGAGAGAGTGCGGCTGAGAAATCAGGTCTCTGTCCTTGAGCCACCAGTGTGCCTGAACGCCAGCACACCCAAAAAGGAGTGGTGTCTGGCTCCCATGAAGGGCTGGGAACCTGGCCAGTGGCAATCCTGAAACGCACGTGTCCCAAACCCTCCCTTGGGATAGGTGCTCATAGGTGCTAGCCTGGAGCTCTGGCATCCAGAAAAACCAGACATTCCCAGCCTGGGACAGCGGGAAAATCTCAGTGTGCGATCTCTGTTCGGAAACTCTCTGGCGGTCTGGAGCTGCCCAGACAGCCACCGCTGCCCTGGTTTTGGGTACAACGAGGAGCTCCCGCATCCCCAGGGACAGTGACTCAGAACTGACTCTCCCAGCAGCGTTTTCAAAACATTCTGAGGTTTCTCTCTGAGAGGGAGTTCGGGGAGCAGTTTACTCTCCTCTAAACCTCCAAAAACCATCAAAAGCTGTCAAGGCGAGAGAAAGCAGATGAAAGAACATAAAAACCCCCAGAGAACAAAGGGCTGAAAAAAAAGAGTTTCCTCAGAGCTCACCCCCTTGAGGGGAGCGGGAGGACCTAACTTAGGGAACATCATTTTCTGAAAACCCACGTGGCAGGCCCCTCCCCAGAAAAATAAACAGGAAGGAAGAAAAAAAAAAAAAGACTACAAGAGAACAACCACCACTACTTCATAAATACAACTTTTATTTTTAACTCTTTACCAATATTCTGGTTCTTTTTTTAAATACATACAGATAATTTTTTAACCTATTTACCACCACACGGAGATGTCCAGTACATCAAATTCTTTAAAACCTTCTAACCTGAACTTTTTGATACATACACCCGTGTTTTTCTTTTGCTTTTCTATTTTTTTAATTCTTTTTAAATTTTAACTTAGTTTAGTCTTTTTTTAATTTTTATTTTCTACTATACATGTAGAGTTAAACTTCAAGGTAATCCCCTTTCCCCCATCAATGCTACCACTATAGGCAAACCAGTTTCTAATCCCCCTGTAACTTAGGAAAGTTGAGTCCCTTAACAAAAACATCAAGATACCTTCAGGAAGAATCAAAATAAACTTCCTCACCCACACTGAGAATTTATAACCACTCTCCCAATATTTCCTTCTGTCAGTGTTTCTGTGAATTTGTGTTTATCCTGATAATATATAAATCTTATACTTGGGGTTCTTTCTGATGAGGTTCTTCCCTTTTTTTGCTTATATATACATTTTTTTTCTCTTGTCATATACTTTTATCAGTCTTTTTGTTTGTCTGTTTTTGTTTGTATACTTCATAAATCTTACCTTGTGGCCCATTTGGGCTGAGCCTTCTCTTTCATCTTTCCTTTTTTCCTATCTCTTTCTCTCTCTCTCTCTCTTTTTAATGTCTCGAATTGTGGACCATGGAATTGATTTGATTGATTTGATTGATTGATTTGATTGACCATGGAATTGAATTGATTTGATTGATTTGATTGATTGATTTGATTGACCATGGAATTGAATTGATTTGAACCTGGCTTTTTGTGTGTTGGGAGATGTTTGAGGACTGCTTCAAAAGCCTCAAAACCTGCTTCAAACGTCATTATCTGAGACGTCAGATATGTCTGACTCATGATCTTAACATGGTAGTGCGTTTGTGTCTTGGAATTTATCCTTTTCTCTCCGCTATTGCATTTGCTGGCAACTTCTGTGGAGGGGTGTTTTAGGTAAGGTCGTTTAATTAATTAATCAATCAATTAATTAATTAATTATTGATGGATAAGGATTTAACTTATCAGGTTGGACGGTTTGTTACTTTGACTCTCCTAATTTTTTTTATGGTATTTTCTCTGAATTTTGCTTCCATGAGTGCTATTTCTCACTTGCTCCCTAAATTCTGTGGGACTCTTTTAAGTGTGTGTGTGTATATGTGTGTGTCTGTGTTTGTCTGTGTGTGTCTGTGTGTGTGTCTGTGTTTCATAAGACGCGAAAAATGACTTTTTAAGAGATATGAGGCTGCTCTATTCCAGATCACAATTCACCTTCAAACAGTGGAAACCCACATTACATCCCATTCATCAAAATTTCCTGCATTGAATATCACATTTTATCCACTATTAGAAACGCAGATTCTGACTAGCCTGCCTGGAACAAACACCAAATTTTGTGTGCCTGGCTAGATTCTAATTGCCTGTCCCTTTTTCTTGCTTTTTCATATGTTTCCTTACTTCCATGAATGAGTGAAATCGTAAGGGATTTGTCTTTCTGTGACTGACAGAGATGACACAGCCCAATGCTCTCTCACTTTCTGTCACATGTTGCAAGGAGCAAGAATGATTTCTTGCTTATGGCTCCTACGAGTATGCAGAGCATTTGGAGGAAAGGGAGATGGTAGAAGTGTCTGGAAGCTCCAGGATTTTCTTCATCCATCAGCACAATCAAAAGATGACCACATCAATGTGAACATGGCATAAATGGACCAGAAACCTAGAAATCACACTCCACAGCGAAAGAGTGAAGAAGTCACAGAGACCATGGGAGAAGGGTGTAGACATGGCTTATTGGAGAATTATACGGTTGCTTCTTCTGAGCGTAGGAGCCCTGGCCAAAGACAAAGGCCCAGAGGAGAGGAGCACACTTAGAGCCCACAATTTAAATGTTGACCCAAAGCTGTTGGTGGAGAAAGGTGAGTGTCTGAAGGACACGAGTTCTTGCAACCCAAGGGTATTGAGGTCCTGGGATTCCAGATCAGCATGCATTGCAGACATAGATTCCAGAGAACACTGTGTATCTCCTGGAGAGGACACCAGAGAGCAACCATGTGCAGACAGGGTGGAAACCATGATCAGAGACAATACCTGGTGACACCTTGGTAGGATTATTATTTCTTTGTGTGCATTTGTGATGGGCAGTGTTGGTGGAGATGACTCGATGAGCGCCAAAGATACTGGGGCTGTCAACTCTATGGTCAAATAATCTTTGACAAAACAGGAAAAATATACAATGGAAAAAAGACAGTCTCTTCTACAAATGGTGCTGGGAAAACTGGACAGCAATATGTAGAAGAATGAAACTCAACCATTCTCTTACACTGTACACAAAGATAAACTCTAAATGGTTAAAAGACCTCAGCGTGAGACAGGAATCCATCAGCATCCTCGAGGAGAACATAGGCAGTAACCTCTTTGATATCAGCCACAGCAACTTCTTTCAAGATATATCTCCAAAGGCCAAGGAAACAAAAGCAGAAATGAACTTTTGAGTCTTCATCAAGATCAAAATCTTCTGCACAGCAAAGGAAACAGTCAACCATACAAAAAGGCAACCCACGGAATGGGAGAAGATATTTGCAAATGACAGTACAGGCAAAAGGTTGATATCCAGGATCTATAAAGAACTTCTCAAACTTAACACACAAAAAATAGATAATCCGATCAAAAAATGGGCAGAAGATATGAACAGACACTTCTCCAACGAAGACATACAAATGGCTATCAGAAATATGAAAAAATATTCATTATCACTAGCGATCAGGGAGATTCAAGTTAAAACAACACCAGATAGAATGGCCAAAATTAGCAAGACAGGAAACAACGAGTGTTGGAAGGATGTGGAGAAAGGGGAACCCTCTTAAACTGTTGTTGGTAATTCAAGTTAGTGCCGCCACTTTGGAGAACAGTGCGGAGATTCCTAAAGAAATTAAGAATAGAGCTTCCCTATGACCCTGCAATTGCACTGCTAGGTATTTACCCCAAAGATGTTTATTTCATTACCCCAAAGATGCAATGTGTATTGCAGCAATGGCTACGTTCGCCAAACTGTGGAAAGAACCAAGATGCCCTTCAATGGATGAATGGATAAGGAAGATATGATACATATACACAATGGAGTATTATCTCTCCTTCAGAAAGGAGGAATACCCAACTTTTGTAGCAACATGGATGGGACTGGAAGAGATTATGCTGAGTGAAATAAGTCAAGCAGAGAGAGTCAAGTATCATATGGTCTCACTTATTTGTGGAGGATAACAAAGAACATGGAGGACATGGGGAGATGGACAGGAGAGGGAGTTGAGGGAAACTGGAAGGGGAGATGAACCATGAGAGACTATGGACTCTGAAAAACAACCAGAGTGTTTTGAAGGGGCGGGTGTGGGAGGTTGAGAAACCAGGTGGTGGGTAATAGGGAGGGCACGTACTGCATGGAGCACTGGGTGTGATGCCAAAACAATGAACACTGTTATGCTGTAAAAAAAAAAAAATAAGGAAAACAAAAAAAGATACTTGGGCTCTACGAGCCAGCATCAAGACTGAGAAGTGGCCTCAGAGAGGACGGTGAGGATATTAGCTGCCCAACCTGCAATCATGGATTCCTAAACCTGGAACACTGTTGGGACTGCCTTCTTCAGGCCACGTTGCTGAGTCTCAGGAGAACAGAAATTCCTGCAGTATTAGTAGTGTAGGACAAAGAATCTCCTTAGATACAGAGGAAAGCCCATTAGACTAACGTCAGACCTTTCCACAGAGACCTGGCAAGCCAGGAAGGGCTGGCAAAATATATTCAGAATACTAAATGAGAAGAACATACAACAAAGAATACTCTATGCAGCAAGACTGACATTTAAAATGGATGGAGAGATAAAGAGTTTCCAAGACTGGCTTAAAAGACTCTGCAACCACCAAGCCGACACTGCAGGAAATATTAAGGGGGGTCCTATAAAAGAGAAAAAATCCTAAGAATATACTTGAACAGAAATATAGAAACAATCTACAGACAGAAAGACTTCAAAGGCAACACGATGTCAATAAAAACCTATTTCTCAATAATCACTCTCAAGGTGAATGGCCTAAATGCGCCCATAAACAACACAGGGTTGCAGATTGGATAAAACGACAGGACCATGCATATTTTGTCTACAAGAGACCCATTTTGAACCTAAGGATACACACAGACTGAAAGTGAAGGGACGGAGAAGCATCTTTCATGCCAATGGGCCTCAAAAGAAAGGCTGGGGTAGCGATTCTCATATCAGATAAATTAGATTTTAAACTAAAGACTAGTCAGAGATACAGAAGGACACTACATAATTCTTAAAGGGACTATCTGCCAAGATGATCTAACAATTGTGGATATCTATGCCCCCAATATGGGAGCACCCAGTTACATAAGAAAACTATTATTCAAGATAAAGAGTCATTTTGACATGAATACAATAATAGTAGGAGATCTTAATACGCCTCTCTCAGAAATAGACAGATGATCAAAGCAGAAAATTAATAAAGAAATAAGAGCATTGAATGAAACATTGGACCAGATGGACCTCATAGACATATACAGAACATTCCACCCTAAAACAACAGAATACTCATTCTTCTCAAGTGCACATGGAACCTTCTCCAGAATAGACCACATACTGGGTCACAAACCAGGACTCAACCGATACCAAAATACTGATATTATTCCCTGCATATTCTCAGATCACAATGCTTTGAAACTGGAACTCAATCACAAGGAAAAGTTCAGAAGGAACTCAAACACCTGGAAGCTAAAGACTACCTTGTTTAAGAATGCTTGGATCAAACAGGAGATCAAAGATGAACTTAAGCAATTCCTGGAAACCAATGAGAATGAAGACACTTCAGTCCAAAACCTATGGGATACAGCAAAGGCTGTTGTAAGGGGGAAATACATAGCCATCCAAGCCTCCCTCAAAAAAAATTGAAAAATCCAGAATACACCAGCTGTCTCTACACCTTAAAGAAATGGAGAATCAACAACAATCCCTTTGGAATTCTACCAAACTTTCAAAAAAGAAATAACACCAATTATCCTGAAGCTGTTCCAAAAAATTGAAGCAGAAGGAAAACTTCCAGACCCTTTTTATGATCCCCAAACCAGGCAAAGACCCTACCAAAAAGGAGAATTTCAGACCAATATCACTGATGAATATGGTTGCAAATATTCTCAACAAGATCCTAGCAAAGAGGATCCACATTCAAAAGATTATCCACCATTACCAGGTGGGATTCATCCCTGGGTTGCAAGTTTGGTTCAACATTTGCAAATCAATCAATGTGATAGAACAAATCAATAAGAGAAGAGAGAAGAACCACAGGTCCTCTCAATTGATGCAGAAAAAGAATTTGACAAAATCCAGCATCCGTTCTTGATGAAAACGCTTCAAAGTATAGGGATAGAGGGAACATTCCTGAACTTCATAAAATCTATCTATGAAAGAACCACAGCAAATACAATCCTCAATGGGAAAAAGCTTGCAGCCTTCCCATTGAGATCAGGAACACGACAAGGATGCCCCCTCTCACCACTCTTGTTCAACATAGTATTAGAAGTTCTAGCAATGGCAATCAGACAACAAAGAGAAATAAAAGGTAACCAAATTGGCAAAGAAGAAGTCAAACTCTCTCTCTTCACAGATGACATGATTCTTTATATAAAAACCCAGACTCCACCCCCAAACTACTAGAACTCATAAAGCAATCCAGTAATGTGGAAGAACACAAATTCAATGTACAGAAATCAGTGGCTTTCTTTTACACTAACAATGAAAATACAGAAAGGGAAATTAGAGAATCGATTCCATTTACTATAGCACCAAGAACCATAAGATACCTGGGAATAAAGCTACCCAAAGAGGTAAAGGACCTGTACTCAAGGAACTACAGAACACTCACGAAAGAAATTGAAGAAAACACAAAAAGATGGAAGACTGTTCCATGCTCTTGGATTGGAAGAATAAACATTGTTAAAATGTCTATACTGCCTAGAGCAATCTATACTTTTAATGCCATTCCGATCAAAATTCCACCGGTATTTTTCAAAGAGCTGTAGCAAATAATGCTAAAATTTGTATGGAATCAGAAGAGACCCCAAATTGCTAAGGAAATGTTGAAAAACAAAAACAAAACTGGCGGCATCATGTTACCCCGATTTCAAGCTTTACTACAAAGCTTAAAATCTATCACCAAGACAGCGTGGTACTGGCATAAAAACAGAAACATAGACCAGTGATAGAGTGGAGAGCCAAGTTATGGACCCTCAACTCTATGGTGTAATAATCCTCGACAAAACAGGAAAAATATTCAATGGAAAAAAGACAGTCTCTTCAATAAATGGTGCTGGGAAAACTGGACAGTGATATGTAGAAGAATGAAACTCGACCATTCTCTTACACCGAACACAAAGATAACCTCGAAATGGATAAAAGACCTCAACGTGAGACAGGAATCTATCAGAATCCTAGAGGAGAACATAGGCAGTAACCTCTTTGATATCAGCCACAGCAACTTCTTTCAAGATATGTCTCCAAAGGCCAAGGAAACAAAAGCGAAAATGAAATTTTGGGACTTCATCAAGATCAAAAGCTTCTGCACAGCAAAGAAAACAGTCAAAAAAAAAAAAAAAAAAGAAAAAAGAAACCCCACGGAATGGGAGAAGATATTTGCAAATGACAGTACAGACAAAAGATTGATATCCAGGATCTATAAAGAACTTCTCAAACTCAACACACACAAAACAGATAATCATATCGAAAAATGGGCAGAAGATGAACAGACATTTCTGCAAAGAAGACAAACAAATGGCTATCAGAAACATGAAAAATGTTCATCATCACTAGCCATCAGGGAGATTCAAATTAAAACCACATTGAGATACCACCTGACACCAGTTAGAATGGCCAAAATTAGCAAGATAGGAAACAACGTGTGTTGGAGAGGATGTGGAGAAAGGGGAACCCTCTTACACTGTTGGTGGGAATGCAACTTAGTGCAGCCACTTTGGAGAACAGTGTGGAGATTCCTGAAGAAATTAAGAATAGAGCTTCCCTATGACCCTGCAATTGCACTGCTGGGTATTTACCCCAAAGATACAGATGTAGTGAAAAGAAGGGCCATCTGTACCCCAATGTTTATTGCACCAATGGCTATGGTCGCCAAACTGTGGAAAGAACCAAGATGCCCTTCAACGGATGAATGGATAAGGAAGATGTGGTACATATACACAATGGAGTATTATGCCTCCATCAGAAAGGATGAATACCCAACTTTTGTAGCAACATGGACGGGACTGGAAGGAATTATGCTGAGAGAAATAAGTCAAGGAGAGAGTCAAGTATCATATGGTCTCACTTATTTGTGGAGCATAACAAATAACATGGAGAATATGGGGAGATGGAGAGGAGATGGAATTGAGGGAAAGTGGAAGGGGAGATGAACCATGAGAGACTATGGACTCTGAAAAACAACCAGAGGGTTTGAAGGGGCGGGGGGAGTGGGAGGTTGAGGAACCAGGTGGTGGGTAATAGGGAGGGCACGTACTGCATGGAGCACTAGGTGTGATGCCAAAACAATGAACACTGTTATGCTGTAAATAAACAAATAAACAAATAAAAAATAATAAAAAGAAGGCATTCTTGTTCCTTGTGACATGTGGCAGAAACAGAGAGAACATTGGGCTGTGTCATATCTGTCATTTATAGAAAGACAACTACCATACAATTTCACTCACTCATGGAAGTAAAGAAACATGTGAAAAAGCAAGAAAAAGGGACAGGCAATGAGAAACTAACCAGACACTCAAAATTTGGTGTTTGTTCCAGGCAGGCTACTCAGAAATAACCTTTCTAAAAGTGGATCAAATGGGACATTCAGTGCAGGAATTGTGGCCAAATGGGGTGTAACGTGAGTTTCCACTGTGTTTGAAAGTGAACTGTGATCTGGAATAGAGCAGGTTAATATGTCTTAAAATATCATTTTAAGCGTTTTGTGAAACACACACACACACACACACACACATACACACACCCCAAACACAATTAAAGGGGGTCCCACAGAAGTTAGGGAGCAAGTGAGGTATAGCACTCATGGAAGGAAAATTCAGGGACAATACCATAAAAAAAACAAAGCTTAGAGAATCAAAGTAACAACCCACCCAAACTGGATAAGTTAACTCCTTACCTATCAAGAATTAATTAATTAATTCATTAATTATTAAATGACTTTACCTAAAAGACCCCTACAGAAAAGAATGCCAGCAAATCCAATACCGGAGAGAAAAGTATAAATTCCAAAACACATAAGCACTACCATGACAAGATCATGAGTCATATATATCTGCCGTCTCAGGTAATGACTTTTGAAGCAGCTTTTGAGGCTTTAGAAGCAGTCCTTAAAGATCTCCCAACACACAGAAAGCTATGTTCAAGTCAGTACCCTGGTTCACAATTCGAGACATTTAAGGATAATGTCGGCTTTTCTCATCTATTCCCAAAATGTAGGAAGAGGGAAGACTCTAATTGAAAATGTCCAAAGACCCAATTCACATAACGACCTGATAGGAAACCAATTACATACCATTTGAATCAGTAAGATCATAAAACTAGAATTCATTTCTCTTCTCATCCTTTCTTCATCTCCATGTGAAACGGCCTGTTTTGCTTTCTATTCGCTATTTTTTTTTCTGATATTCAGCAAGCCAGCCTTTCATCCATCCTACGTTTTTTGACATAGTGTTCCCTGATTCTTTAATTGCATATACCACCGCATGCTAATCCTCATATAATGCCACACCACCTCCATACCCATGAACCAGGTCCCTCTATATGACAGGACTTATCCTCTTGTAACCCTCAGCTTGGTCCCCAAAGTCCTGAGTCTCTCCTGTTGTGTCTCCCTGTCTGACTTCTTCTCCTTCCCTTTTCCCTTACTACTACTCATGCCCATGATATTGCTCATAGGAGGGAAGCCATAGGATATTTCCCTTGGTCTGCTTGCATATTCATTTGGAAATCATCTTCTTTATCATCATCTTCATAATCATCTTTATCCACTAGCCCTTAAAAGGGTATCTCGGCTCCTTCCACAGTGATGATAGAGTGGGCAGGGCAGGCCATCGATGTTGGCCGTTCATTTTCATCTGAATAAAGAGCGTTGCTCAACATGGCTCTCCCCATGAATATGGCATGTATCATTAACTAATGATGACAAGGAATGCTGCCGAGGGCTCTTTCTTTCGGGGTAGCGATCATGCAGATTTTCACTCTCCATGAAGCCTTTGCAACAGTGTATAAGGTAATGTCAGGTAGACAGAGCCTTCATCCTTACGACTGGTGTTTCAGGACACTACCAGATAAGGATACGGACAGCACAACGCATCCCTTCAATGGCAATTTTCCTTGAATTGTGACTTTCCTTCCCTTCTTCCTTCCCTCAAACTAAAGCTGACCAAGCACCAAAGGCAAATCTTACACCCAGAAACATTATGGAACAGAAGCTAAGAATGCACCGTCTCACCCAAGGATATCAAACCTCCCAGAGACCTAATGGTAGCCAGAGGCCTCGCGGTTGATTGAGATCTCTAGAAATTGCAGTGGGAATAGGAAGGCCTTGCTCTCCCTGGAGAAATGTTGGTCTAAAGAATGGTATACAGAACATCATTTTCTTTTCTCTTTGTATAGAATGAGAAAGTGGGAAAGAAACAGAAAAAAACCACCTGAGTTCATGATCAGGCTAATAGGGCTCTTTCTTGTTCCTTCTCAGGTCTTTCTACTTAAAGCCGTAGGACTCATAAGTCATAAGAATGGGATTGCTGCTTCAGTACAGTCATCTTCTGTGATGTCACAAAGCTCTGATGTCCTAGCAACCACTACTCACCAAATCATTCCTCATCTCTTCACCTGGCTGGAGTAGTTCTGGAGTATCAAAATAATTCCAAACCGCTGGAGTCGCCTGGGTATTTCCCCAAGATAGTGTGTGAAGCGATTTGGGGTATCTTCTCCGTGGCCAAATTTGTAGTCTTTGGCCGGGAGTGTCACCATCACCCCTCTGGACTCCTGAGAGAGGCACGAATCCACAATTCCATGTTACCCACGGAACGTCAAGAAAGTCAGGAGTATATGCAGTCTCACACGGGGAACTCCACGCCATACACATGTTCATTGTCCTCAAACCCTATCAGGATGCTTCTGACCAGGAAAAGCGCCCCCCACCCTCCGAGGAAAGGTCAGAGTTAACACCCGTAACCTGACCAAAGACCTGTCTTGAGTCTTGAACAGTGACAACACGAGTTCTTCTTGCATCTCCAGAATTCGTGCCATAAAAGCCTCCCTAATTTCCCAGCTGGCCAAACATTAAAGGCAGACCCTACACCCTAGAAGCTTAGGCCAAGGACGGATTCATCTGTTTGGAGCTCAAAGGAGCAAGCAAGGAACGTGTAGGAAGATAACCAATACCCATGGGAAGGCATTTGAAAAGGCTTTTGAGCCAGTTTCAGGAATACAACGTGAATCTACAAAAGGTCCATGTCTTCTCTGTATTTGAAACGCACCTTCTGTTATCTAACCTGAAGATAATTTCTTTAGGAATAAGAGCTCAGGGAGTGCCCAAGGCTGGCACTTGAGAGAGTCTCATGTATGTGTGACATGCCCTCTGGGGTTGTGTTCTGGCTGTCCACTCTCCTGTGGGCTCGTCCCCTGTGGATGCTCTCCTTGCCTTCCATTCAGAGTGTGTGGTGTCTGGGACAAAAATGGTGAGGTTAAGCTTCGTTGGTCTGGTGTGCCTGTGAAACGTGATTTTCAACCCACTCCACAAAAATTAAGGCCTGCTGAATTCTGTGGCCAAGATGAGAAGATGTGGCAGGGCTTTCTTCTTGTCTCCTGCAGGATTTTCTGCTCGCCTGGGACTAAGCATCATAGCCTGAAGAAGGCAATCCCTACAGTGTTCCAAGTTTGGGAATCCGTGATTACAGGTTGGGCATCTAATGTCCTCACTGTACTGCCTGTGGCCACTTCTCACTCTTGATGCTGGCGGTCGTAGAGCCCAAGTATTTTTGGCGCCCTTCAAGGCACCTCCACCAACACTGCCCATCACCAATGCACACAAAGAAATAAATAATCTTACTACGGTGTCAACAGTTATTGTCTCTGATCATGGTTCCAGGCTTTCTGCCCCTGGTTGCTTGCTGGTGTCCTCTCCAGGAGATACACAGTGTTCTCTGGAGTCTATGACCACAAATCATTCTGATCTGGAATACCCGGGCTTCAAGTGCTTGGGTTGCAAGAACTCGTATCCTTCAGACACTCTCCTTTACTCCGCCAACAGCTATGGGTCAACATTCAAATTGTGGGTTCTAAGTGTGCTCCTCTCCCCTGGGCCTTTGGCTTTGGACATGACTCCATGCCCTCTGAAGCACAAACTGTCCAATTCTCCCATCAGCCCTGTCTACACCCATCTCCCATGGTCTCTGTGACTTCTTCTCTCTTTCGCTGTGGAGTGTGATTTCTAGGGTCAGGTCCATTTTTGCCATGTTTACATTGATATGGGCATCTTCTGGTTGTGCTAATGGCTGAAGACAGGCCTGGAGCTCCCAGACACTTCTACCATCTCCCTGTACTCCAAATGCACTCTGGAAACTTATGGAGACATAAGCAAGAAGGCCTTCTTGCTCCTTGTGACATGTGGCAGAACGGGAGAGAGCATTGGTCTGTGTCATATCTGTCAGTCACAAAAAGACAACTCCCATACGATTTCACTCACTCATGGAAGCAAAGAAACATGTGAAAAAATCAAGAAAGAAGGACAGACAATTATACTCTAACCAGGCACAAAAAATTTGGTGTTTGTTCCAGGCTGGATGTTCAGTATCTGCCTTTCTAAAAGTGGATCAAATGGGACATTCAATGCCTGAAATTTGGCCGAACGGGTTGTAATGTGAGTTTCCACTGTTTTAGAAGGTGAATTGTGATCTGGAATAGAGCAGCTTCATGTCTCTTAAAATATCATTTTTAGCTTTTTGTAAAACAGACACCCCGGCCCCCAACCCCCCCACACACACTCTCTTAAAGGAGTCCCTCAGAAGTTAGGGAGCAAGTGAGAAATAGCACTTATGGAATCAAAATTCGGAGAATGTAGCATAAAAAACAAGC
Organism: Meles meles; assembly: GCF_922984935.1. Lineage (NCBI taxonomy): Eukaryota > Metazoa > Chordata > Mammalia > Carnivora > Mustelidae > Meles > Meles meles. The sequence goes on from NC_060088.1 coordinate 17,751,513, forward strand.
TTACAGAATCAAAGTAACAGACCGTCCAAACTGGATAAGTTAACTCCTTACCTATCAAGAATTAATTAACTAATTAACTAATTATTTAAACAACATTACCTAAAAGACCCCTAAACAGAAATCTGCCAGCAAATCGCATACCGGAGAGAAAAGGATAAATTCCAAGACACACACACTACCATGACAAGTTCAATGGTCATACATATCTGATGTCTCAGGTAATGACTTTTGAAGCAGCTTTTGAGGCTTTTGAAGCAGTCCTCAAACATCTCCCAACACACAGAAAGCCAGGTTCAAATCAATTCCCTGGACCACAATTAGAGACATTTAATGGTAATGTCGGCTTTTCTCATCTATTCCCAAAATGTACAAAGAGGGAAACTCTAATTGACAATGTCCAAAGACCCAATTCACATAAGGACCTTATAGGAAACCAATTGCATACCATTTTAATCAGTAAGATAATAAAACTAGAATTCATTTCTCTCCTCTTTCTTTCTTCTTCTCCACATGAAACGACCTGTTTGCTTACTATTCACTATATTTTCTTATATTGGGCAAGACAGGCTTACATCCATTCTACGTTTTTTGACATAGTGTTCCCTGATTCTTTAATTGCATATACCAACAAGTGCTCATCCTCATAAAATGCCAAACCACCTCCATACCCATTATCCCATTCCATCTTTATGGCATCTTATCCTCCTGTAACCCTCAGCTTGGTCCCCAAATTCCTGAGTCTGTCCTGGTGCATCTCCCTCTCTGACTTCTCCTTCCATTTTCCCTTACTACTACTCATGTCCATGGTATTCCTCATGAGCCACATAGGAGTGAAGCCATAGTATATTTCCCTTGGTCTGCTTGCATGTTCATTTGGAAATCAACTTCTTTATCATCATCTTCATAACCATCTTTATATACTAGGACTTAAAAGTGTATCTCGGCTGCTCCACAGTGATGCTGGACTGGACTTGGCAAGCCATCGATGTTGGCCGTTAATTTTCATCTGAATAAAAAGAGGAGCTGTACATGGCTCTCCCCATCACTATGGCATGTAACATTAACTAATGATGACAAGGAGTGCTGACCAGGGCTCTATCTTTTGGGGTAGCGATCATGCAGAATTTCACTCTCCATGAAGCCTTCGCAATGGTGTTTAAGGTAATGTCAGGTAGACAGAGCCTTAATCCCTTGGGACTGGTGTTTCAGGACACTAGCAGATAAGGACACGGACAGCAAAATACATCCATGCCCTGGCAATTTTGCTGGAATTGCGACTTTACTTCCCTTCTTCTTCCCTCACCTTAAAAGCTGACCAAGCACCAATGGCAGAACTTACACTGAAGAAACCATAGGGACCAGAAGCTAAGAACGGACCCTCTCACCCAAGGATATCAAACTTCTGAGAGACCTAATGGTAGCCAAGAGGCATCACGGTTGATTGAGATCTCTAGAAATTGCAGTGGAAATAGGAACACCTTGCTCTCCCTGGAGAAATATTGGTCTAAAGAATGGTGTACAGAACATCGTTTTCTTTTCTCTTTGTATAGAATGTGGAAATGGGAAAGAAACAGAAAAACCAGCTGAGTTCATGATGAGGCTAACAGGGCTCTTTCTTTTTCCTTCGCAGATCTTTCTACTTAAAGCCATAGGACTGATATGTCATGAGAATGGGATTGCTGCTTCAGTGAAGTCAGCTTCTGTGACGTCACAAAGCTCTGAGGTCCTAGCAACCACTACTCACCACACCATGCCTCAACACTTCACCTGTCTGGAGTAGTTCTGGGTCAGCCAGGAGTATCAAAATCACTCCAATCCGCTGGAGACGCCTGGGTATTTCCCCAAGACAGTGTGTGAAGCGATTTAGGGTCACCTTCTCCATGGTGGGAATTGTAGTCTTTGGCCAGGACTGTCACCAAAACCCCTCTGGACTCCTGAGAGTGGTAAGAATCTACAATTCCTTCTTACCCACATAAGGTCAGGAAACAGTCAGGAGTACAAGCAGCCTCACACGGGGAACTCCATGCCATACACATGCTCATGGTACTCACACCCTATCAAGATGCTTCTGACCAGGAAAAGCGCCCCCCACCCTCCAAGGAAAGCTCCGAGTTTACACCCGCAACCATACCAAAGACATGTCTGGAGTCTTCAACAGTAAGGACACGAGTTCTTGCATCTCCAGAAATCGTGCCATAAATGCCTCCTATTATTCCCAGCTCAGCAAACATTAAAGGCAGACCCTACACCATAGAATCTTAAGCCCAGGACAGATTCATCTGTTTGGAGCTCACAGGAGGAATCACGGAGCATGTTGGAAGAGAACCATCCCCATGTGAAGCCATCTGAAAAGGCTTTTGGCCCTGATTCAGGAATACAACGTGAATGTACAAAAGGTCTCTCTTCTCTGTATTTGAAACATGCCTTCTGTTTTCTACCCTGAAGTTAATTTCTTAGGAAAAAGAGCTCATGGAGTGCCCAAGGACTGGCACTTGATAGAGTCTCAGGTGTGTGTGACATGACCTCTGAGGTTGTGTTGTGGCTGTCCACTCTCCTGTGGGCTCGTCCTCTGTGGAGTCTCTCCATGCCTCCATTCAGAGTGTGTGTGGTGTCTGGGACAAAAATGGTGAGGTTAAGCTTCGTGGGTCTGGTGTGCCTGTGAAACGTGGCTTTCAACCCACTCCACAAAACTTAAGGCCCGCTGAATTCTGTGGCCAAGATGAGAAGATGTGTGCAGGGCTTTCCTCTAGTCCCCTGCAGGATTTTCTGTTCTCCTGGGAATAAGCAACATGGCCTGAAGAAGGCAGTCCCAACACTGTTCCAAGTTTGGGAATCCGTGATTGCATGTTTGGCAGCTAATGTCCTCACCGTCCTGCCTGTGGCCACTTCTCAGTCTTCATGCTGGCAGTCATAGAGCCCAAGTATCTTTGGCGCCTTTCGAGACACCTCCACCAACACTGCCCATCACCAATGCACCCAAAGAAATAATAAACTTACCACGGTGTCAACAGATATTTTCTCTGATCATGGTCCAAGGATGTCTGCAACTGGTAACCAGGCACACAAAAAATTGTGTTTGTTCCAGGCAAGGTAGTCAGAATCTGCGTTTCTAAATGTGGATCAAATGGGACATTCAATGCAGGAAATTTGGCCGAACGGTATGTAACGTAGTTTCCACTGTTTTGGAAGGTGAAATGTGATCTGGGATAGATCATTTTATCAACTTATCAAAATGATAAAAATATCATTTTTAGCGTTTTGTGAAACAGACACACACACACACACACACACACACACACACACACACACACTCTTAAAGGAGTCCCTCAGAAGTTAGGGTGCAAGTGAGGAATAGCTCTCATGGAATCAATATTCAGAGAAAATACCATAAAAAACAAAGCTTACAGAATCAAAGTAACAAACCTTCCAAACTGGATATGTTAACTCCTTAACTATCAAGAATTAGTTAAATAATTAACTACTTCTTTAAACAATATTACCTAAAAGACCCCTACACAGAAATCGCTGCAAAACCAGTACTGGAGTGTAAAGGATAAATTCCAAGATACATACACACTACCATGACTAGTTCATGAGACATACATATCTGATGTCTCAGGTAATGACTTGTGAAGCAGCTTTTGAGGCTTTTGAAGCAGTTCTCAAACATTTCCCAACACACAGAAAGCCAGGTTCATATCAATTCCCTAGTCCACAATTCATGACATTTAATGGTCATGATGGCTTTTCTCATCTATTCCTAAAATGTAGGATGAGGTAAGACTCTAATTTACAATGTCCAAAGACCCAATTCACATAAGGACCTTAGAGGAACCCAATTGCATACAATTTTAATCAGTAAGATAATGAAACTAGAATTCTTTTCTCTTCTATTTCTTTCTTCATCTCCACGTGAAACAAACTGTTTGCTTTCTATTCACTATATTTTCTTATATTCGGCAAGCCAGCCTTTCATCCATCCTACGTTTTTTGACATAGTGTTCCCTGATTCTTTAATTGCATAAACCTCAAAGTGCTCATCCTCATATAATGCTACACCACCTCCATACCCATTAAGAACTTCCCTCTTTATGGCATGTCTTATCATCCTGCCACCCTCAGCTTGTTCCCCAAAGTCCTTGTGTGTCTCCCTGTCTGCCTTCTTCTCCTTTCGTTTTCCCTTACTACGACTCATGTCCATGATATCCCTCACTTGCCACATATGAGTGCAGCCATAGGATATTTCCCTTGCTCTGTTTACATTTTCATTGGGAAATCATCTTCTTTATGGTCATCTTCATAATCATCTTTATCCTCTAGCCCTTAAAAGGTAACTCGGCTCCTTCCACAGGTATGTTATAGTGGACAAGGCAAGCCATCGATGTTGGCCGTTATTTTAATCTGAATAAATTGAGTTGCTCATCATGGCTCTCGCCATGACTATGGCATGTAGCGTTAACTAATGATGACAAGGAGTGCTGACCAGGGCTCTTTTTTTAAGGGTAGCGATCATGCAGAATTTCACTCTCCATGAAGCCTTTGCAACGATGTTTAAGGTAATGTCAGGTAGACAGAGCCTTCTGTGACTCTGTTGGGACTGGTGTTTCAGGACACTATCAGATAAGGACACGAACAGGGCATCTCTGCCCTGGGAATTTTCCTGGAATTGTGACTATCCTTCCCTTCTTCCTTCCCTCACCTTCCAAGCTGACCAAGCAACAAAGGCAGAACTTACATATGGGAAACCAGAGGGAACAGAATCTAGGATTGGACCCTCTCACACAAGGATATCCAACCTCCCAGGGACCTAATGGTAGCTAAGAGGCCTCGCTGTTTATTGAGATTTGTAGAAATTGCAGTGGAAATAGGAACAACTTGCTCTCTCTGGAGAAATGTTGGTCTGAAGTTTGGTATACAGAACATCGTTTTCTTTTCTCTTTGTATAGAAATTGGAAGTGGGAAAGAAACAGAATAAACCAACTGTCTTCATGATCAGGCTAACAGGACTCTTTCTTGTTCCTTCCCAGGTCTTTCTACTTAAAGCCATAGGACACATATGTCATGAGAATGGGATGGCTGCTTCAGTGAAGTCAGCTTCTGTGACGTCACAAAGCTCTGAGGTCCTAGCAACCACTCCTCACCACACCATGCCTCAACATTTCACCTGGGTCGAGTAGTTCTGGGTCAGCCAGGAGTATCAAAATCACTCCAATCTGCTGGAGCCACCTGGGGATTTCCCCAAGACAGTTTGTGAAGCGATTTGGGGTCACTTCTCCATGGCCAATTAGTAGTCTTTTTCCGTGACTGTCACCACCACCCCTCTGGACTCCTTTAAAGAGCAAGAGTCCACAATTCCATCTTACCCATGTAAGGCCCAGAACGAGTCAAGAATACAAGCAGCCTCACACTGGGAACTCCACCCTATTCACATGTCCATGGTCCTCACACCCTATCAGGATGCTTCTTTTCTTTTTTTTATTTTTTTATTTTTCTGTTTTTAATCTTTTTTATTTAATTAATTTATTTTTTTCAGCATAAAAGTATTCATTGTTTTTGCACAACACCCAGTGCTCCATGCAATACGTTCCCTCCATATTACTCACCTCCTCTTCCCCCTACCTCCCACCCCTGACCCTTCAAACCCTCAGGTTGTTTTTCAGATTCCACAATCTCTTATGGTTCGCCTCCCCTTCCAATTTTTTTTTAATAAACATATAATGTATTTTTATCCCCAGGGGTACAGGTATGTGATTCGCCAGGTTTACACACTTCACAGCACTCACGATAGCACATACCCTCCCCAATGTGGATAACCCCCTCCCCCTCTCCCAACCCCACCTCCCCCCAGCATCACCCAGTATGTTCTGTGAGATTAAGAGTCAATTATGATTTGTCTCCCTCCCAATCCCATCTTGTTTCATTTATTCTTCTCCTGTCCCCCTCACCCCCCATGTCGCATCTCCATGTCCTTATATCAGGGTTATCATATGATAGTTGTCTTTCTCTGATTGACTTATTTCCCTAAGTATGATACCCTCTAGTTCCATCCATGTCATCGCAAATGGCAAGATTTCATTTCTTTTGATGGCTGCATAGTATTCCATTGTGTATATATACCACTTTTTCTTTATACATGCATCTTTTGATGGACATCTAGGTTCTTTCCATAGTTTGGCTATTGTAGACATTGTTGCTATAAACATTCAGGTACACGTGCCCCTTCAGATCACTGCGTTTGTATCTTTAGGGTAAATACCCAGTAGTGCAATTGCTGGGTCATAGGGTAGTACTATTTTCAACATTTTGAGGAACCTCCATGCAGTTTTCCAGAGTGGTTGCACCAGCTTGCATTCCCACCAACAGTGGAGGAGGCCTCCCCTTTCTCCGCATCCTCGTCAGCAATTGTCATTTCCTGACTTGTTCATTTTAGTCATTCTGACTGATGTGAGGTGATATCTCATTGTGGTTTTGATTTGTATTTCCCTGATGCCGAGTGACGTGGAGCACTTTTTCATGTGTCTGTTGGCCCTCTGGATGTCTTCTTTGCAGAAATGTCTGTTCATGTCCTCTGCCCATTTCTTGATTGGATTGTTTGTTCTTTGGCTGGTGAGTTTGCTAAGTTCCTTATAGATTTTGGATACTAGCCCATTTATCTGATGTGTCATTTGCAAATATCTTCTCCCATTCTGTCAGTTGTCTTTTTGTTTTGTTAACTGTTTCCTTTGCTGTGCAAAAGCTTTTGATCTTGATGAAATCCCAATAGTTCATTTTTTCCCTTGCTGCCCTTTCCTTTGCCGATGTTCCTAGGAAGATGTTGCTGTGGCTGAGGTCAAAGAGGTTGCTGCCTGTATTCTCCTCAAGGATTTTGATGGATTCCTTTCTCACATTGAGGTCCTTCATCCATTTTGAGTCTATTTTTGTGTGTGGTGTAAGGAAGTGGTCCAATTTCATTTTTCTGCATGTGGCTGTCCAATTTTCCCTGCACCATTTATTGAAGAGGTTGTCTTTTTTTCCATTGAACATTCTTTCCTGCTTTGTCGAAGATGAGTTGACCATAGAGTTGAGGGTCTATTTCTGGGCTCTCTATTCTGTTCCATTGATCTATGTGTCTGTTTTTGTGTCAGTACCATGGTGTCTTGATGATGACAGCTTTGTAATAGTGCTTGAAGTCCGGAATTGTGATGCCACCAACTTTGGCTTTCTTTTCCAATATTCCTTTTGCTATTCGAGGTCTTTTCTGGTTCCATATGAATTTGAGGATTATTTGTTCCATTTCTTTGAAAAAAATGGAAGTTATTTTGATAGGGATTGCATTAAATGTGTAGATTGCTTTAGGTAGCATAGACATTTTCACAATATTTATTCCTCCAACCAGGAGCATGGAACATTTTTCCATTTGTTTGTATCTTCCTCAATTTCTTTCATGAGTGCTTTATAGTTTTCTGTGTATAGATTCTTAGCATCTTTGGTTAGGCTTATTCCTAGGTATCTTATAGTTTTGGGTGCAGTTGTAAATGGGGTTGACTCCTTAATTTCTCTTTCTTCTGTCTTGTTGTTGGTGTACAGAAATGCAACTGATTTCTGTGCATTGATTTTATATCCTGACACTTTACTGAATTCCTGTACATGTTCTAGCAGTTTTGGAGTGGAGTCTTTTGGGTTTTCCACATATATTATCATATCATCTGCGAAGAGTGATAGTTTGACTTCTTTGCCAATTTGGATGCCTTTAATCTCCTTTTGTTGTCTGATTGCTGAGGCTAGGACTTCTAGTATTATGTTGAATAGCAGTGTTGATAATGGACATCCCTGCCATGTTCCTGACCTTAGCGGAAAAGCTCAGTTTTTCTCCATTGAGAATGATATTTGCGGTGGGTTTTTCATAGATGTCTTGGACAATATTGAGGTATGTGCCCTCTATCCCTACACTTTGAAGAGTTTTGATCAGGAAGGGATGCTGTACTTTGTCAAATGCTTTTTCAGCATCTATTGAGAGTATCATATGGTTCTTGTTCTTTCTTTATTAATGTGTTCTATCACATTGATTGTTTTGTCGATGTTGAATCAACCTTGCAGCGCTGGAATAAATCCCACTTGATCGTGGTGAATAATCCTTTTAATGTACTGTTGAATCCTATTGGTTAATATTTTGGTGAGAATTTTTGCATCTGTGTTCATCAAGGATATTGGTCTCTAATTCTCTTTTTTGGTGGGATCCAAAAGCCCCACTCCTCAGTGCACCCCCAGAGGACAGCACTAAATCACTCCCGTATCCCCAGCCTCCAGCCGTGCTCCGAGCTCACCCAGCCTGAGACAAGTTCAAGGTTACCCCGACCTGAGAGTTCAGTTCTCGGCTCTGTCTCTGTAACCGGCTTCACTGTTCTAATACCTGAGAGCCCTGCGACACTCCGACACCCCTGATCCTTGCGGGACCCATGCAGGATCTGGGTCCACGCTGACCCCAAGTGGGCTTCACCCCTGTTTAGTCTCTGGAGCAATGTCCCTCAGTGCAACAGACATTAAAAAGTATTGATTGTGTGCTCCGTTGCTCCAGCGCTTGCCGGAAGCTGGCTCCTCCCCTGCGGACTATCTTCCCGTCGTTTTAGATTCACATCTACGTGAGTCCTACCTTTCAGAAAATGGTTGATTTTCAGTTTCTAGAATTTCTCTTCTTCTTCTCTTCGAACTCCCATTGGATTTGTAGGTGTTTGCAATGTTTAGAAAAGCTATTGAACTGATTACCTGCTACCTGAGGTAGTCTCAGCCTACTACTTCTCCATCATCTTGACTCCTCCACACAGTCAGGATGCTTCTGACCAGGAAAAGCGCCCCACGCCGTCCCAGGAAAGGTCAGAGTTAACATCGGCAAGCATACCAAAGACATGTCTGGAGTCTTCAATAGTGAGGACAGGTGTTCTTCTTTCATCTCCAGAAATCGTGCCATAAATGCCTCCCAATTCTCCCACAGACCCAAACATTAAAAGCAGACCTTACACCCTAGAAGCTTAGGCCCAGCACGGACTCATCTGTTTGGAGCTCACAGGAGCAAGCACGGAGCATGTTGGAAGAGAACCAATCCCCATGTGAAGCCATCTCAAAGGCTTTCAGGCCAGTTTTAGGAATACATCGTGAATCTAAAAAAGGTCTCTGTCTTCTGTGTATTCGAAACCCGCACTCTGTTTTCTAAACTGAAGATAATTTACTTAGGAAGAAGAGCTCATGGAGTGTCCAAAGGCTGGCACTTGAGAGAGTCTCAGGTGTGTGTGACAGGCCTTCTGGTGTTGTGTTGTGGCTGTCCATTCTCCTGTGAGCTCGTCCTCTGCAGAGGCTCTCCTTGCCTTCCATTCAGAGTATGTGGTGTCTGGGCCAAATATGGTGAGGTTAAGCTTCGTGGGTGTGTTGTGCCTGTGAAACGTGAACTTAAACACATTCCACAAAATTTAAGGCCTGCTGAATTCTGTGGCTAGGTGAGAGGATGTGAGCATGGCTTTCTTCCAGTCCCCTGCAGGATTTTCTGTTCTCCAGGGATTAAGCAAAGTGGCCTGAAGAAGGTAGTCACAAGTGTTCCAGGTTTGGTGTTCGGTGATTGCAGCTAATGTCCTCACCGTCCTGGCTATAGCCACTTCTCAGTCTTGATGCTGGCGGTTGAAGAGCCCAAGTGTCTTAGGCGCCCATAGAGGCATCTCCACCAACACTTCCCATCACGAATGCAATACAAAGAAATAATAATCTTACCATGGTGTCAACAGGTATTATCTCTGACCATGGTTTCCATGCTGTCTGCACATGTTTGCTTGCTGGTGACCTCTCCAGGAGACTCAGTGTTCTCTGGATTTTTTGTCTTCAAAGCATGCTGATATGGTATCCCTGGGCCTCAAGTCCTTGGGTTTCAAGAACTCGTGTCCTTCAGACACTCTTCTTCACTCAGGCAACAACTATGGGTCAACATTCAAATTGTGGGTTCTAAGTGAGCTCCTCACCCCTGGGCCTATGTCTTTGTTCATGACTCCCTGCCTCTGAAGCATCAAACGTCCAATTCTCCCATAAGCCCTGTCTACATCCTTCTCCCATGGTCTCTGTGACTTCTTCTCTCTTTCGCTGTGGACTGTGATTTCTAGTATTCAGATCTATTTATGCCCTGTTTACATTGATGTGCTCTTCTTCCAGTTGTGCTGATGGCTAAGACAAGCCTGGAGCTCCCAGAAACGTCTACCATCTCCCTGTCCTGCAAATACACTGCGGACTCTTATGAAGCCATAAGCAAGAAGGCATTCTTGCTCCTTGTGACATGTGGCAGAAAGGGAGAGAGCATTGTGCTGTGTCATATCTGTCAGTCACAGAAAGACGACTACCATACAATATCACTCACTCATGGAAGTAAAGAAACATGGGAAAAAGCAAAAAAAAAAAAAAAAAAAAAAGGGACAGGCAATGAGACTCGAACCAGGCACACAAAATTTGGTGTTTGTTCCAGGCAGGCGAGACAGAATCTGCATATCTAAATGTGGATCAAATGGAATATTCCATGTAGGAATTGTGGCCAAATGGGGTATAACGTGAGTTTCCACTGTGTTTTAAGGTGAATTGTGATTTGGAATAGAGAAACTTCATATCTCTTAAAATATCATTCTTAGCGTTTTAGGAACACACACACATAAACAAACACACACACACACACTCACAAACACACTTAAAAGAGTCCCACAGAAGTTAGGGAGCAAATTAGGAATAGCACTCATGCAAGCAAAATTCAGAAAAAATACCATTAAAAAAAAAAAAAAAAAAGCTTAGAGAATCAAAATAAAAACCGGTCCAAACAGGATAAGTTAACTCCTAACCTATCAAGAATTAATTAATTAAACAACCATACCTAAAAGACCCCTACACAGAAGTTTGCCAGCAAATCCAATACCGGAGAGAAAAGGATAAATTCCAAGACAAATATCCACTACCATGACAAGATCATGAGTCATACATATCTGACGTCTCAGGTAATGACTTTGAAGCAGCTTTTGAGGCTTTTTTATTATTCGTTTATTTGTTTATTTACAGCATTACAGTGTTCATTTTTTTGGCATAACACCCAGTGCTCCATGCAGTTCGTGCCCTCCCTGTTAACCACCACCTGGTTCCTCAACCTCCCACCAACCCCCCGCCCCTTCAAAATCCTCTGGTTGTTTTTCAGAGTCCATAGTCTCTCATGGTTCATCTCCCTTTCCAGTTTCCCTAAACTCCCTCTCCTCTCCATCTCCCCATGTCCTCCAATTTCTTCGTTATGCTCCACAAATAAGTGAGACCATATGATACTTGACTCTCTCTGCTTGACTTATTTCGCTCAGCATAATTTCTTCCAGTCCCGTCCATGTTGCTACAAAAGTTGGGTATTCATCCTTTCTGATGGAGGCATAATACTCGACTGTGTATATGTACCATATATTCCTTATCCACTCATCCGTTGAAGGGCATCTTGGTTCTTTCCACAGTTTGGCGACCGTAGCCATTGCTGCAATAAACATTGGGGTTCAGATGGCCCTTCTCTTCACTACATCTGTATCTTTGGGGTAAATACCCAGCAGTGCAATTGCAGGGTCATAGGGAAGCTCTATTCTTAATTTCTTCAGGAATCTCCACACTGTTCTCCAAAGTGGCTGCACTAACTTGCATTCCCACCAACAGTGTAAGAGGGTTCCCCTTTCTCCACCACCTCTCCAACACACGTTGTTTCCTGTCTTGCTAATTTTGGCCATTCTAACTGGTGTCACGTGGTATCTCAATGTTGTTTTAATTTGAATCTCCCTGATGGCAAGTGATGATGAATATTTTTTCATGTGTCTGATAGCCATTTGTATGTCTTCGTTGGAGAAGTGTCTGTTCATATCTTCTGCCCATTTTTCGATATGATTACCTGTTTTGTGTGTGTTGAGTTTGAGAAGTTCTTTGTAGATCCTGGATATCAACCTTTTGTCTGTACTGTCATTTGCAAATATCTTCTCCCATTCCGTAGTTGCCTTTTTGTTTTGTTGACTGTTTCCTTTGCTGTGCAGAAGCTTTTGATCTTGATGAAGTCCCAAAAGTTCATTTTCGCTTTTGTTTCCTTTGCCTTTGGAGACATATCTTGAAAGAAGTTGCTGTGGCTGATATCGAAGAGGTTACTGCATATGTTCTCCTCTAGGATTCTGATGGATTCCTGTCTCACGTTGACCCCTCCACTCTAGTATGACAGCAAATCCAATACTGGAAAGAAAAAGATAAATTCCAAGACACAGACGCACTACCATGACAAGATCATAAGACATACATATCTGAAGTCTCAGGTAATGCCTTTTGAAGCAGCTTTTGAGGCTTTTGAAGCAGTCCTCAAACATCTCCCAACAAACAGAAAGCCAGGTTCAAATCAATTCCCAGGGCCACAATTCGAGACATTTAATAGTAATGCGGGCTTATCTCATCTATTCCCAAAATGTAGGAAGAGGGAAGACTCTAATTTACAATATCCAAAGACACAATTTATATAAGGACCTTATAGGAAACAGATTGTATACAATTCTAATATGTAAGATAATAAAACTAGAATTCATTTCTCTTCTCTTTCTTTCTTCAACTCCATGTGAAACAGCCTGTTTTGCTTTCTATTCACTATTTTTACTTGTATTTGGCAAGCCAGCCTTTCATCCATCCTACGTTTTTTGACATAGTGTTCCCTGATTCTTTATTTGCATATACCACCACGTGCTCATCCTCATATAATGCCACACCACCTCCATACCCATGAACCAGTTCCCTCTTTATGGCAGGACTTATCCTCCTGTAACCCTCAGCTTGGTCCCCAAATTCCTGTGTCTGTCCGGGTGCATCTCCCTGTCTGAATTCTTCTCCTTCCGTTTAACCTTACTACAACTCATGTCCATGGTATTCCTCATGGACCACAAATTAGTGAAGCCATTGGATATTTCCCTTGTTCTGCTTGAATTTTCATTTGGAAATCACCTTTTTTATCATCATCTTCATAATCATATTTATTCACTAGCCCCTAAAAGTTTATCTTTTCTCATTCCACAGTGATGCTAGAGTGGGCATGGTAGGCAATCGATGTTGTTGGTTCATTTCATCTGAATAAAGAGTTGATCAACATGACTTTCCTCAAGACTATAGCATGTTGCATTAACTAATGATGACATGGAGTGCTGACCAGGGTTCTTTCTTTAGGGGTAGCTTTCATGCAGCGTTTCACTCTCCATGAAGCCTTTGCAACGGTATTTAAGGTAATGTCAGGTAGACAGAGATTTCATCCCTTGGCAATGGTGTTTCAGGAAACTAGAAGATAAGGACAGGGACAGCACAACGCATCCCAACCCTGGCAATTTTCCTGGAATTGTGACTTTCCATTTCTTCTTCCTTCCCTCACCTTCCAAGCTGACCAAACATCAAAGGCAGAGAAACCATAGGGAAGAGAAGCTAAGAATGCACACTCTCACCCAAGGATATCCAACCTCCCAGAGACCTAATGTTAGCCAAGAGGCCTCGGTGTTGATTTAGATCTCTAGAAATTGCAGTGGGAATAGAAACACCTTGCTCTCTCTGGAGAAATATTTGTCTAAATAATGATATACAGAACATCGTTTTGTTTTCTCTTTGTACAGAAAGTGGAAGTTGGAAAGAAACAGAAAAGACCACCTGAGTTCATGGTCAGGCTAGCAGGGCTCTTTTTTGTTCCTTACCAGGTCTTTCTACATAAAGCCGTAGGACTCATATGTCAGGAGAATGGGATTGCTGCTTCAGTGAAGTCAGCTTCTGTGACGTCACAAACCTCTGAGGTCCTAGCAACCACTTCTCTCCAAACCACAACTCATCACTTCACCTGGCTGCAGTAGTTCTGGGTCAGCCAGGAGTATCAAAATCACTCCAAACCTCTGGAGCCGCCGGGGTATTTCCCCAAGACAGTTTGAGAAGCGATTTAGGGTCACTTTGTAGTCTTTGGACGTGACTGTCATCACCATCCCTCTGGACTATTGAGGAGGGCAAGAATCCACAATACCCTCTTACCAACGTAACATTAGAGAGTCAGGAGTACAAACAGCCTAACACGGGGAACTCCACGCCATACACATGTTCATGGTCCTCACACCCCAACAGGATGCTTCTGACCAGGAAAAGCAACCCCCGTCCTCCGAGGGAAGCTCCTAATTAACACCCACAACCATACAAAAGTCATGTATGGAGTCTTCAAGAATGAGGACACGAGTTCTTCTTGCATCTCCAGAAATCGTGCCATAATGTGTCCAATTTTCCCAGCTGACCAAACAATTGCAGACCCTATATCCTAGAAGCTTAGACCCAGGACGGACTCATTTGTTTGGAGCTCACCAGAGCAAGCATGGAGCATGTTGGAAGAGAACCAAACCCCATGTGAAGCCATCGAAAAAAGCATTCAGGCCAGTTTCAGAATAAATCGTGAATCTTCCAAAGATCACAGTCTTCTCTGTTTTTGAAACACGCATTCTGTTAACTACCGTGAAGATTATTTCTTTAGGAAGAACAGCTCATGGATTTCCCAAGGGCTGCACTTGAGAGTGTCTCAGGTGTGTGTGACATGTCCTCTGGGGTGGTGTTGTGGCTGTCCACTCTCCTGTGGGCTCGTCCTCTGCAGAGGCTCTCCTTTCCTTCCATTCAGAATGCTTCGTGTCTGGGCCAGATATGTTGAGGTTAAGCTTCGTGGGTCTGGGATGCATGTGAAACGTGACTTTCAAACCAATCCACAAAACTTAAGGCCTGCTGAACTCTGTGGCCAGCTGAGAGGATGTGGGCAGGGCTTTCTTTTAGTCCCCTGCATGATTTCCTGTTCTCTTGGGACTAAGCAACGTGGCCTGAAGAAGGCAGTACCAACAGTGTTCCTGGTTTGGGAATCCGTGATTGCAGGTTGTGCAGCTAATGTCCTCACCGTCCTGCCTGTGGCCACTTCTCAGTCTGAATGCTTGCGTTCTTAGAGTCCAAGTCTCTTTGGCGCCCATTGAGGCATCTCGACCAATAATGCCCACCATGAATGCACACAAGGAAATAATAATCTTACCATGATGTCAATAGGTATTGTCTGTGATCATGCTTTCCATGCTGTCTTCACCTGGTTGCTTGCTGGTGTCCTCTCCAGGAGATACACAGTGTTCTCTGGAGTCTATGTCGGCAAAGCATGCTGATCTGGAGTCCCCGGGCGTCAAGATCCTTGGGTTGCAAGAACTCGTGTCGTTCACACACTCTCCTTTTCCCCAGCAACAACTATGGGTCAGCATTCAAATTGTGGGTTCTAAGTGTTCTCTTCTCTCCTGGGCCTTTGTCTTTGGCTATGGCTCCCTGCCCTCTGAAGCACCAACCGTACAATTCTCCCATAAGCCCTGTCTACCCTTCTCAGATGCTCTCTGTGACTTCTTCTCTCTTTCATTGTGAAGTGTGATTTCTAGGCTTCAAGTTCATTTATACCACGTTTCCATTGATGTGGTCATCTTCTCATTTTGCTGATGGCTGAAGACAAGCCTTGAGCTCCAAGACACTTCTAGAGACTCCCTGTCCTCCAGATGCACTGCGGACTCTTATGGAGCTCACAGGAGCAAGCACGGAGCATGTTGTGAGAGAAACAATCCCCATGTTAAGCAATCTGAAAAGGCTTTTGGACCAGTTTCCAGATTATAACGTGAATCTACAAATGGACTTTGACTTCTCGGTATTCGAAAAAAGCATTCTGTTATCTACACTGAAGACAATTTCTTTAGGAAGAAGAGCTCATGGAGAGCCCAAGGACTGACACTTGAGAGAGTCTCAGGTGTGTGTGACATGCCCTCTGTGGTTGTTTGTGGCTGGCCTCTCTCCTTTGGGTTCATCCTATGCCGAGGCTCTCCTTGCCTTCCCTTCAGAGTGTGTGGTGTCTGGGCCAAATATGGTGAGGTTAAGCATCGTTGGTCTGGTACTCCTGTGAAACGTGACTTTCAACACACTCCACAAAAATTAAGGCCTGCTGTATTCTGTGGCCAGGTGAGAGATGTGGGCATGGCTTTCTTCTAGTCCCCAGCAGGATTTTCTCTTCTCCTGGGACTAAGCAAGGTGGCCTGAAGAAGGCAATCCCAACAGTGTTCCAGGTTTGAGAATCAGTGATTGCAGTTTTGGCAGCAATGTCCTAACCTTCCTGCCTGTGGCCACTTCTCAGTCTGAATGCTGGGGGTCGTAGGGTCCAAGTTTCTTTTGCGCCCATCGAGGCATCTCCACCAACACTGCCCATCATGAATGCACACAAAGAAATAATAATATAGTCCCGGTGTCAACAGGTATTGTCTGTGATCATGGTTTCTTGGATGTCTGCACCTGGTTGCTTGCTGGTGTACTCTCCAGGAGACACACAGAGTTTTACAGTTCTTGAGTCTCTGTCTGCAAAGCATGCTGATCTGGAATACCTGGGCTTCAAGACCCTTGGGTTGTAAGATCTAATATCATTCAGACACTCTCTTTTTCTCCGCCAAAAGCTATGGGTCAACATTCAAATTGTGGATTCTAAGTGTGCTCCTCACCCTGGGCCTTTGTTTTTGGCCATGGCTCCCTGCAGTCTAAAGCACCAACCATCCAATTCTCCCATAAGCCCTATCTACACCCTTCGCCCATGGTCTCTGTGGCTTCTTCTCTCTTTCGATGTGGAGTGTGATTTCTAGGCTTCAGGTGCATTTATGCCATGTTTCCATTGATGTGGTCATCTTCTAGTTTTGCTGATGGCTAAAGATAAGCCTGGAGCTCCAAGACACTTCTACCATCTCCCTGTTATCCAAATGCACTGTGGACTCTTATGGAGCCATAAGTAAGAAGGCGTTCCTGTTCTTGTGACATGTGGCAGAATAGGAGAGCGCTTTGAGCTCTGTCATATCAGTCAGTCACAGAAAGAAAACTACCATACAAATTCACTCAGTCATGGGAGTAAAGACATATGTGAAAAAAACAAGAAAAAGGGACAAGCATATAGACTCTAACCAGGCACACAAAATTTGGTGTTTGTTCCAGGCAGGCTAGTCAGAATCTGCCTTTCTAAAATTGGATCAAATGGGATATTCAATGCAGGAATTGTGGCCGAATGGGGTGGAACGTGAGTTTCCACTGTGTTTGAAGCTGAATTGTGATCTGGAATAGAGCAGCTTCATATCTCTTAAAATATCATTTTTAGCGTATTGAGAAGCACACACACACATCAACAAACACACACACACACAGTTAAAAGAGTCCCACAAAAGTTAGAGAGCAAGTTAGGAATAGCACTCAAGGAAGCAAAATTTAGAGAAAATACCAAAAAACCCAAAAGCTTAGAGAATCACAGTAACAAACCGCCCAAACTGGATAAGTTAACTCCTAACCAATAAAGAATTAATTAATTAATTAATTAAACAACCATACTTAAAAGACCCCTACAAAGAAGACTGCCAGCAAATCCAATACTGGAGAGAAAAGTAAAAATCACAAAGAATAATAATATTACCACGGTGTCGTCTGGTATAGTCTCTGATCATGATTTCCAGGGTGTCTGCACCTGGTTGCTTGATGGTGTGCTCTCCAGGAGATACACAGTGTTCTCTGGAGTCTATGTCTGCATAGCATGCTGATCTGGCATCCACGAACCTCAAGATACTTTGGTTGCAAGAACTTGTGTCATTCAGACACTCCCCCTTTCTCCACCAACCGCTATGTGTCAACATTCAAATTATGGGTTCTAAGTGTGCTCCTGTCCCCTGGGCCTTTATTGTTGGCCATGGCTCCCTGCCCTCTGAGGCACCAACTGTCCAATTCACACATAAACCCTGTCTACACCCTTCTCCCGTGGTCTCTGTGACTTCTTCTCTCTTTCACTGTGGAGTGTGATTTCTAGGCTTCAGATCCATTTATGCCATGTTTCCATGGATGTGGTCATCTTCTGGTTGTGCTGATGGCTAAGACAAGCCCGAGTTCGCAGACACCGCTACGGTCTCTCTGTCTTCCAGATGCACTGCGGACTCTTATGGAGCCAAAAGAAAGAAGGCATTCTTGCTCCTTGTGGCATGTGGCAGAAAGGGAGAGAGCATTGGGCTAAGTCATATCTGTCAGTCACAGAAAGACATCTACCATACAATAGCACTCACTCATGGAAGAAAAGAATCATGTGAAAAAGCAAGAACAAGGGACAGGCAATGAGACTCGAACGAGGCACAAAAAATTTGGTGTTTGATCCAGGCAGGCCAATCTGAATCGTCGTAACTAAAAGTGGATCAAATGGGATATTCCATGCAGGAATTGTGGCCAAATGGGGTGTAACATGAGTTTCCACTGTGTTTGAAGGTGAATTGTGATCTGGAATAGAGCAGAATCATATCTCTCAAATTATCATTTTTAGCGTTTTCTGAAACTTACACACACACACACATACACACACACACACACACACACACTTAAAAGAGTCCCACAGAATTTAGGGAGCAAGTGATGAATAGCTATCATAGAAGCAAAATTCAGAGAATATACCATAAAAATACAAAAGCTTAGAGAATCAAAGAGTCAACCCGTCCAAACAGAATTAATTAACTCCTTACCTATCAAGAATTCATGAATTAATTAAAAAACCTTACCGAAAAGAACCCTCCACACAAGTATGCCAGCCAATCCAATACCTTAGAGAAAAGGATAAATTCCAAGACAGCTACGCACAACCATGGTGAGATCATGGGTCATCCATATCGGACATCTCAGGCAATGACTTTTGAAGCAGCTTTGGAGGCTTTTGAAGCTGTCCTCAAACATCTCCCAACACACAGAAATCCAGGTTCAAATCAACTCCCTGGTCCACAATTCGAGCCATTTAATGGTAAGTTGGGTTTTCACACCTATTCCCAAAATGTAGGAAGAGGGAAGACTCGAATTTACAATGTCCAAAGACCCAATTCACATCAGGACCTTATAGGAAACCAATGGCATACAATTTTAATCAGTAAATAATAAAACTAGAATTCATTTCTCTTCTCTTTCTTTCTTCATATGCATGTGAAATGGCCTGTTTTGGTTTCTATTCACTATTTTTTCTTAATTTTGGCAAGCAAGGCTTTCATCCATCCTACGTTTTTTGTCTTAGTGTTCCCTGATTTTTTAATGGCATACACCAATTTCACCCCCATATAATGCCACACCACCTGCATACACATTAACCAGTTCCCTCTTTATGGCATGTCTTATCCTCCTCTAACCAAGCTTGGTCCCCAAAGTCCTGAGTCTCTCCTGGTGCTTCTCCCTGTCTGACTTCTTCTCCTTCCGTTTTCCCTTACTACTACTCATCTCTGTGGTATTCCTCATGGGCCACATATGAGTGAACCCATAGGATATATCCCTTGGTCTGCTTGCATTTTCATTTAGAAATCATCATCTTTATCAAAACCTTCATAATCATCTTTATTCACGAGCCCTTAAAAGGGTATCTCTGCTCCTTCCTTAGTGATGCTAGAGTGGGCATGGCAGGCCATTTATGTTGGCCGTTCATTTTCATCTAAATAAAGAGAGTTGCTCTACTTGGCTCTCCCCATGTCTATGGCATGTAGCATTAATTACTGATGATAAGGAGTGCTGACCAGGGCTCTTTCTTTCTGGGTAGCTATCATGCAGCATTTCACTCTCCATGAAGCCCTTGCAATGCAGTTTAACCTAATGTCAGGTAGAAGAGCCTTCATTCCTTAGGACTGGTGATTCAGGACACAAGCAGATAAGGACACACATCCCTGCCCTGACAATTTTCCTGGAGTTGTGGCTGTCCTTCCCTTCGTCCTTTCCTCCCCTTCCAAGGTGACCAAGCACCAAAGGCAGACCTTCCACCCGAGAAACCATAGGGAACAGAAGCTAAGAATGGATCCTCTAAACCAAGGACATCCAACCTCCCAGAGACCTAATGGGAGCCAAGAGGCCTCACTGTTGATTGAGATCTCTAGAAATTGCAGTGGAAGTAGGAACACTTTGCTCTGTCTGGAGACATTTTGGTCTAAAGAATGATATACAGAACATCGTTTTCTTTTCTCTTTCTATAGAAAGTGGAAGAGGGCAGGAAACAGAAAAGACCCCATGTGCTCATGATCAGGCTAGCAGGGCTCTTTCTTGTTCCTTCTGAAGTCTTTCTAATTAAAGCCATAAGACTCATATGTCTTGAGAATAGGGTGGCTGCTTCAGTGAAGTCAGCTTCTGTGATGTCACAAACCTCTGAGGTCCTAGGAACCACTGCTCACCAAAGCATGCCTCATCACTTCACCAGGTTGGAATAGTCCTGGGTCAGCCAGGAGTATCAAAATCACTCCAAACAGCTGGAGCTGCCTGGGGATTTCCCCAAGACAGTGTGTGGAGCGATTTGGGGTCACTTTCTCCCTGGCTGAATTTCTAATCTTTGGCCGTGACTGTCACCACAACCCCTCTGGACTCCGGAGAAGGGCAAGAATCCACTATTCCATCTTACCCACTTAAGGGGAAGGAAGAGTCAGGAGTACAAGCAGCCTCACAAGGGGGACTCAAGGCAATACATATATTCATTATTCTCACACCCTATCAGGATGCTTCTGTCCAGGAAAAGCGCCCCTGATGCTCAGATGAAAGCTCAAAGTTAACACCCGCAACCATACCAAAGACCTGTCTGGAGTCTTCAACAGTGAGGACACAAATTCTTCTTGCATCTCCAGAAATCGTGCCATATGTGTCTCCCCATTTTCCCAGCTGACCAAACATGAAAGGCAGACCTGACACCCTAAGCTTAGGCTCAGGATGGACTCATCTATGTGGAGCTCACAGGAGCAAGCATGGAGCATGTTGCAAGAAATCAGTACCCATGGGAAGCCATCGGAAAAGGCTTTTGGGCCAATCTCAGGATTACAACGTGAATCACCAAAATTCTCAGTCTTCTCTGTATTCGGAACACGCCTTCTGTTATCTACCCTGAAGATCATTTCTTTAGGGAGAAGAGCTCATGGAGTGACCAAGGGCTGGCACTTGAGAGAGTCTCAGCTGTGTTCTGCATGCCTTCTGGCGTTGTGTTGTGGCTGTCCACTCTCCTGTCGGCTCTTCCTCTGCAGAGGCTCTCGTTGCCTTCCATTCAGAGGTTTTGGAGTCTGGGCCAAATATTGTGTTTTGCCCAGGTTACCTTCGTGGGTCTGGTGTGCCTGTGAAACGTGACATTCTACCCACTCCACAAAACTCAAGGCCTGCTGAATTCTGTGGCCAGGTGAGACGATGTATGCAGGGTTTTCTTTTAGTCCCCTGCAGGATTTCCTGTTCTCTTGGGACTAAGCAACGTGGCCTGAAGGAGGCAATCCCAAAAGTGTTCCAGGTTGGGAATCCAACCTGATTGCAGGTTGTGCAGCTAATGTCCTCACTGTCCTGCCTGTGACCATTTCTCAGTCTTGATGCTGGCGGTGGTAGAGCCCAAGTATCTTTGGTGCCCATCGAGGCATCTCCACCAACACTGTCCATCACCAATGCACAAAAAGAATAATAATATTACCACGGTGTCATCTGGTATTGTCTCTGATCATGGTTTCAAGGTGTCTGCACCTGGTTGCTTGATGGTGTTCTCTCCAGGAGATACACAGTGTTCTCTGCTATGCAGTCTATGTCTGCATAGCATGCTGATTTGGAATCCCCGACCCTCAAGATCCTTCGGTTGCAAGAACTTGTGTCATTCAGACACTCTCCCTTTCTCCACTAACCGCTATGTGTCAACATTCAAATTTTGGGTTCTAAGTGTACTCCTCTCCCCTGGGCCTTTGTTTTTGACCAAGTCTCCCTGCCCATGAAGCACCAACCGTCCAATTCTCCCAAAAGCTCTGTCTACACCCTTCTCCAATGGTCTCTGTGACTTCTTCTCTCTTTCACTGTGGAATGCAATTTCTAGGCTTTAGGTCCATTTATGCCATGTTTCCATGGATGTGGTCATCTTCTGGTTGTGCTGATGGCTAAGACAAGCCTGAGCTCGCAGACACCTCTACGGTCTCCCTGTCTTCCAGATGCACTGCAGACTCTTATGGAGCCATAAGCAAGAATCATTCTTGCTCCTTGTGACATGTGGCAGAAAGGGAGAGAGCATTGTGCTGTGTCATATCCGTCAGCCACAGAAAGACAATTACCATACCATATCACTCACATGTGGAAGTAAAGAAACCTGATTAAAAGCAAGAAAAATGGACAGGCAATGAGCCTCGAACCAGGCACACAAAATTTGGTGTTTGTTCCAGGCAGGCTAGTCAGAATCTGTGTATATAAAAGTGGATCAAATGGGATATTCCATGCAGGAATGGTGGCCGAATGGGGTGTAATGCGAGTTTCCACTGTGTTTGAAGGTGAATTGTGATGTGGAATAGAGCAGCTTCATATCTCTTAAAGTATCATTTTTACCGTTTTGTGAAACATACACACACACACACACACACACACACACACACACACACACCCTTAAAAGAGTCGCACAGAAGTTAGGGAGCAAGTGAGGAATTGCACTCATGGAAGCAAAATTCAGAGAAAATAGCATAAAAAAAACAAAAGCTTAGAGAATCAAAGTATCAACCCGTCCAAACAGTATAAGTTAACTCCTTACCTATCAAGAATTCATGAATTAATTAAAAAACCTTACCGAAAAGGCCCCTCCACACAAGTATGCCAGCAAATCCAATACCTTCTAGAAAAGGATAAATTCCAAGACAGCTACGCACTACCATGATGAGATCATGGGTCATTCATATTGGACGTCTCAGGTAATGACTTTTGAACCAGCTTTGGAGGCTTTTGAAGCTGTCCTCAAACATCTCCCAACACACAGAAATCCAGGTTCAAATCAATTTCCTTGTCCACAACTCGAGATATTTAATGGTAAGTCAGCTTTTCTCACCTATTCCCAAAATGTAGGAAGAGGGAAGACTCGAATTTACAATGTCCAAAGACCCAATTTACATCAGGACCTTATAGGACACCAAAGGCATACAATTTTAATCAGGAAGATAATAAAACTAGAATGCATTTCTCTTCTCTTTCTTTCTTCATATCCATGTGAAATGGCCTGTTTTGCTTTCTATTCACTATTTTTTCTTAATTTCGGCAAGCCAGGCTTTCATGCATCCTACGTTTTTTGTCATAGTGTTCCCTGATTCTTTAATTTCACCTTCATATAATTCCACCAATTTCACCTTCATATAATGCCACACCACCTGCATACACATTAACCAGTTCCCTCTTTATGGCATGTATTATGCTCCTCTATCCAAGCTTGATCCCCAAAGTCCTGAGTCTCTCCTGGTGCATCTCCCTGTCTGACTTCTTCTCCTTCCGTTTTCCCTTACTACTACTCATCTCCGTGGTATTACTCATGAGCCACATAGGAGTGAACCCATAGGATATATCCCTTGGTCTGCATGCATTTTCATTTGGAAATCATCATCTTTATCATAATCTTCATAATCATCTTTATTCACGAGTCCTTAAAAGGGTATCTCTGCTCCATCCAATAGTGATGCTAGAGTGGGCATGTTAGGCCATCGATGTTGGCCGTTCATTTTCATCCGAATAAAGAGAGTTGCTCAATATGGCTCTCCCCATGTCTATGGCATGTAGCATTAGCTACTGATGATAAGATGTGCTGACCAGGGCTCTTTCTTTCTGGGTAGTGATAATGCAACATTTCCCTATCCATGAAGCCCTTGCCACGCAGTTTAACCTAATGTCAGGTAGACAGAGCCTTCATCCCTTAGGACTGGTGATTCAGGACACGAGCAGATAGGGATATGCATCCCTGCCCTGACAATTTTCCTGGAATTGTGACTGTCCTTCCCTTCTTCCTTTCCTCACCTTCCAAGCTGACCAAGCACCAAATGGGGACCTTACCCCCGAGAAACCATAGGGAACAGAAGCTAAGAATGGACCCTCTCACCCAAGGATATCCAACTTCCCAGAGACCTAATGGGAGCCAAGAGGCCTCGCTGTTGATTGAGATCTCTAGAACTTGCAGTGGAAATAGGAACACCTTGCTCTCTCTGGAGAAATGTTGGTCTAAAGAATGGTATACAGAACAACATTTTCTTTTCTCTTTGTATAAAAAGTGGAAGAGGGAAAGAAACAGAAAAGACACACTGAGCGCATGATCAGGCTAAGAGGGCTCTTTCTTGTTCCTTCTCAATCTTTCTAATAAAAGGCATACGACTCATATGTCTTGAGAATGGGGTGGCTGCTTCAGTGAAGTCAGCTTCTGTGACGTCACAAAGCTCTGAGGTCCTAGCAACCACTCCTCACCAAACCACGCCTCCTCACTTCACCAGGTAGGAATAGTCCTGGGTCAGCCAGTAGTATCAAAATCACTCCAAACCGCTGGAGTCGCCTAGGGATTTCCCCAAGGGAGTGTGTGGAGTGATTTGGGCTCACTTTCTCCCTAGCTGAATTTCTAATCTTTGGCCGTGACTGTCACCATAACCGCTCTGGAATCCGGAGAAGGACAAGGGTCCACAATTCCATCTTACCCACGTAAGGTCAAGAAAGAGTCAGGAGTACAAGCAGCCTCACACGGGGAATTCCAGGCAATACACATATTCACGATCCTCACACCCTATCAGGATGCTTCTGACCAGGAAATGCGCCCCTCGCCCTCCGAGTAAAGATCAGAGTTAACAACCGCAACCATACCAAAGACCTGTCTGGACTCTTCAACAGTGAGGACACAAGTTGTTCTTGCATCTCCAGAAATCATGCCATACATGCCTCCCCATTTTCCCAGCTGACCAAATATGAAATGCAGACCGTACACCCTAAGCATAGGCTCAGGATGGACTCATCTATGTGGAGCTCACAGGACCAAGCATGGAGCATGTTGCAAGAAAACCAGTACCCATGGGAAGCCATCGGAAAGGCTTTCAGGCCAATCACAGGATTACAAAATGAATCTACAAAAGGTCTCATTCTTCTCTGTATTCGAAACGCGATTTCTGTTATCTACCCTGAAGATCATTTCTTAGGAAGAAGAGCTCTTGGAGTGCCCAAGGGTTTGCACTTGAGAGAGTCTCAGCTGTGTTCGGCATGCCCTCTGGGTTTGTGTTGTGTCTGTCCACTCTCCTGTCAGCTCGTCCTCTGCAGAAGCTCTCCTTGCCTTCCATTCAGAGGGTTTGGTGTCTGGGCCATATATGGTGTTTTCCCCCAGGTTACCTTCGCGGTCTGGTGTGCCTGTGAAACGTGACTTTCTACCCATTCCACAAAACTTAAGGCCTGCTGAATTCTGTGGCCAGGTGAGAGGATGTGGGCAGAGCTTTCTTTAGTCCCCTGCAGGATTTTCTGTTCTCCTGGGACTAAGCAACGTGGCCTGAAGAAGGCATTCCCAACAGTGTTCCAGGTTTGGGAATCCGTGATTGCAGGTTGTGCAGCTAATGTCCTCACCGTCCTGACTGTGGCCACTTCTCAGACTTGATGCTGGCGATTGTGGAGCCCACGTATCTTTGGCGCCCATTGAGGCATCTCCAACAACACTGTCCATGACCAATTCACACCAAGAATAATAATATTACCACAGTGTCATCTGGTATTGTCTCTGATAATGTTTCCAGGGTGTCTGCACAGGGTTGCTTCATGGTGACCTCTCCAGGAGATACAAAGTGTTCTCTGGAGTCTATGTCTGCATCGCATGCTGATCTGGAATCCCCGACCCTCAAGATCCTTCAGTTGCAATAACTTGTGTCATTCAGACACTCTCCCTTTATCCACCAACCGCTATGTGTCAACATTCAAATTGTGGGTTCTAAGTGTGCTCCTCTCCGCTGGACCTTTGTTTTTGGACATGGCTCCCTGCCCTCTGATGCACCAACCGTCCAATTCTCCCATAAGACCACTCTACACCCTTCTTCCATGGTCTCTGTGACTTCTTCTCTCTTTCATTGTGGAGTGTGATTTATAGGCTTCAGGTCCATTTATGCCATGTTTACTTGGATGTGGTCATCTTCTGGTTGTGCTGATGGCTAAGACAAGCCTGAGCTCGCAGACACTTCTATGGTCTCCCTGTCTTCCAGATGCAGTGGGGACTCTGATGGAGCCATAAGCAAGAAGACATTCTTGCTTCTTGTGACATGTGGCAGAAAGGGAGAGAGCATTTGGGCTGTGTCATATCTGTCAGTCACAGAAAGACAACTACCATACAATAGCACTCACTCAGGGAAGAAAAGAAACATGTGAAAAAGCAAGAAAAAGGGACAGCCAATGAGACTCGAACCAGGCACACAAAATTTGGTGTTTGATACAGGCAGGCTATTCAGAATCTCCGTATCTAAAAGTATATCAAATGGGATATTCCATGCACGAATTGTGGCCAAATGGGGTGTAACGTGAGTTCCCACTGTGTTTGAAGGTGAATTGTGATCTGCAATAGAGCAGCTTCATATCTCTTAAAATATCATTTTTGGCATTTTCTGAAACACACACACACACACACACACACACACACACACGCACACTAAAAAAGTCCCACAGAACTTAGGGAGCAAGTGAGGAATAGCACTCATGGAAGCAAAATTCAGAAAAAAATACCATAAAAATACAAAAGCTTAGAGAATCAATGTATCAACCCGTCCAAACAGAATAAGTTAACTCCTTACCTATCATGAATTCATGAATTAATTAAAAAACCTTACCGAGAAGACCCCTTCACTCATATATGCCAGCAAATCCAATACCTTAGAGAAAAGGATAAATTCCAAGACACCTACGCACTACCATGATGACATCATGATTCATCCATATCTGACGTCTCAGGTAATGACTTTTGAAGCAGCTTTGGAGGCTTTTGAAGCTGTCTTCAAACATCTCCCAACACACAGAAATCCAGGTTCAAATCAATTCCCTGGTCCACAACTCGAGACATTTAATGGTAAGTCGGGTTTTCACACCTATTCCCAAAATGTAGGAAGAGGGAGACTCGAATTTACAATGTCCAAAGACCCAATTCACATAAGGACCTTATAGGAAACCAAAGGCATACAATTTTAATCAGTAAGATAATAAAACTAGAATTCATTTCTCTTCTCTTTCTTTCTTCATATCCATTGAAATGGCCTGTTTTGCTTTCTATTCACTATTTTTTCTTAATTTCGGCAAGCCAGGCTTTCATCCGTGCTAGGTTTTTTTCATAGTGTTCCCTGATTCTTTAATGGCATATACCACCAATTTCATCCTCATATAATGCCACACCACCTCCATACCCTTTATCCAGTTCCCTCTTTATGGCATGTCTTATCCTCATGTAACCAAGCTTGGTCCCCAAAGTCCTGAATGTCTCCTGGTGCATCTCCCTGTCTGACTTCTTCTTCCGTTTTCCCTTACTACGACTCATGTCCATGGTATTCCTCATGGGCCACATAGGATATGTCCCTTGGTCCTCTTGCATTTTCATCTAGAAATCATCATCTTTATTATCATCTTCATAATCATCTTTATTCACGAGCCCTTAAAAGGGTATCCTGCTCCTTCCACAGTGATGCTAGAGTGGGCATAGCAGGCCATCGATGTTGGCCGTTCATTTTCATCTGAATAAAGAGAGTTGCTCAACATGGCTCTCCCCATATCTATGGCATGTAGCATTAACTACTGATGACACGGAGTGCTGACAAGGGCTCTTTCTTTCGGGGTAGCAATCATGCAGCATTTCAGACTCCATGAAGTCCTTGCAAAGGAATTTAAGGTAATGTCAGGTAGACAGAGCATTCATCCCTTAGGACTGGTGATTCAGGACATGAGCAGATAAGCACACACATCCCTGCCCTAACAATGTTCCTGGAATTGTGACTGTCCTTCCCTTCTTCCTTTCCTCACCTTCCAAGCTGACCAAGCAACAAAGACAGACCTTCCACCCGAGAAACCATAGGGAACAGAAGCTAAGAATGGACCCTCTCACCCAAGGATTTCCAACCTCCCAGAGACTTAATGGGAGCCAAGATGCCTCGCTGTTGATTGAGATCTCTAGAAATTGCAGTGGAAAGAGGAACACCTTGCTCTCTGTGGAGAAAATTTGGTCTAAAGTATGGTATACAGAACATCGTTTTCTTTTCTCTTTGTATAGAAAGTGGAAGAGGGAAAGAAACAGAAAAGACGCCCTGAGCTCATGATCAGGCTAAGAGGGCTCTTTCTTGTTCCTTCCCAAGTCTTTCTAATTAAAGCCATTGGACTCATATGTCTTGAGAATGGGGCGGCTGCTTCAGTGAAGTCAGCTTCTGTGACGTCACAAAGCTCAGAGTTCCTAACAAC
This sequence comes from Meles meles, assembly GCF_922984935.1. Lineage (NCBI taxonomy): Eukaryota > Metazoa > Chordata > Mammalia > Carnivora > Mustelidae > Meles > Meles meles. The sequence goes on from NC_060088.1 coordinate 17,779,788, forward strand.
CACTGCTAATGAAACCATGTCTCATCACTTCACCTGGCTGGAGTAGTCCTGGGTCAGCCAGGAGTATCAAAATCACTCCGAACCGCTGGAGCCACCTGGGCATTTCCCCAAGATTTTTTCGGAGCGATTTGGGGTCACTTTCTCCATGGCCGATTTCTAGTCTTTTGCCGTGACTGTCACCAACACCCCTCGGGACTGCGGAGAAAGGCAAGCATCCACAATTCCATCTTCCCCACGTAATGTCAAGAAAGAGTCAGGACTACAAGCAGCCTCACACGGGGAACTCCAGGCAATACACATATTCATGATCCTCACACCCTATCAGGATGCTTCTGACCAGGAAATGCGCCCCCCGCCCTCCAAGGAAAGCTCAGAGTTAACACCTGTCTGGAGTCTTCAACAGTGAGGAAACAAGTTCTTCTTGCATCTCCAGAAATCGTGCCATTAATGCCTCCCCATTTTCCCAGCTCACCAAACATGAAAGGCAGTCCATACACCCCATGCTTAGGCTCAGGACGGGCTCATCTATGTGGAGCTCACAGGAGCAAGCACGGAGCATGTTGGAAGAGAACCAATCCCCATGGAAGCCATCGGAAAAGGCTTTCGGGCCAATCTCAGGATTACAACGTGAGTCACCTAAATTCTCTGTCTTCTCTGTATTGGAAATGCGCCTTCTGTTATCTACCCTGAATATCATTTCTTTAGGGAGAAGAGCTCATGGAGTGCCGGAGGGCTGGCACTTGAGAGAGTCAGCTGTGTTTGGCATGCCTTCTGGGGTTGTGTTGTGGCTGTCCATTCTCCTATCTGCTCATCCTCTGCAGAGGCTGTCGTTGCCTTCCATTCAGAGTGTTTGGTGTCTGGGCCAAATATTGTGTTTTGTGTCTGGTGTGCCTGTGAAACATGACTTTCTACCCACTCCACAAAACTTAAGGCCTGCTGAATTCTGTGGCCAGGTGAGAGGATGTGGGCAGTGCTTTCTTTTAGTCCCCTGCACGATTTTCTGTTCTCCTGGGACTAAGCAATGTGGCCTGAAGAAGGCAGTCCCAACAGTGTTCCAGGTCTGGGAATCCGTGATTGCAGTTTGTGCAGCTAATGTCCTCACCGTCCTGCCTGTGGCCACATATAAATCTTGATGCTGGCGGTTGTGGATCCCAAGCATCTTCGGCGCCCAACGAGGCATCTCCACCAACACCGTCCATCACCAATGCACACAATGAATGATAATATTACCACGGTGTCTTCTGGTATTTTTTCTGATCATGGTTTCTGGTGTGTCTGCACCTGGTTGCTTGATGGTGTCCTCTCCAGGAGATACACAGTATTCTCTGGAGTCTATGTCTGCAAAGCATGCTGATCTGGAATCCCCAGGCCTCAAGAACCCAGAGTTGTAAGAACTTGTGTCACTCAGATACTCTCCTTTTCTCCTCCAACAGCTATGGGTCAAAATTCAAATTGTGGGATCTAAGTGTGCTCCTCTCTCCTGGGCCTTTGTTTTTGTCCATGGCATCCTGCCCTCTGAAGCACCAACAGTCCAATTCTTCAATAAGCCCTGCCTACACACTTTTCCCATGGTCTCTGTAACTTCTTCTCTCTTTCATTGTGGAGTGCGATTTCTAGGCCTAAGGTCCATTTATGCCATGTTTCCATTGATGTGGTCATATTCTGGTTGTACTGATGGCTAAGACAAGCCTGAGTTCTCAGACAATGCTACGATCTCCCTGTCTTCCAGATGCACTGCAGACTCTTATGGAGTCATAAGCAAGAAGACATTCTTGCTTCCTGTGACATGTGGCAGAAAGGGAGAGAGCATTGAGCAGTGTCATATCTGTCAGTCACAGAAAGACAACCACCATACAATATCACTCACACATGGAAGTAAAGAAACATGGGAAAAAGCAAAAAAAAAAAAAGGGACAGGCAATGAGACTCAAACCAGGCACACAAAATTTGGTGTTTGTTCCAGGCAGGCTAGTCAGAATCTGCTTTTCTAAAAGTGGATTAAATGGGATATACCATGCAGGAATTGTGGCCGAATGGAGTGTAACGTGAGTTTCCACTGTGTTTGAAGGTGAATTGTGATCTGGAATAGAGCACCTTCATATCTCTTAAAATACCATTTTTAGCGTTTTCTGAAACACACACACACACACACACACACACACACACACACACACACACACTTAAAAGAGTCCCACAGAACTTAGGGAGCAAGTGAGGAATAGCACTCATGGAAGCAAAATTCAGAGAAAATACCATAAAAAAACTAAAGCTTAGGGAATCAAAGTATCAACCCCTCCAAACAGTTTAAGTTAACTCCTTACCTATCAAGAATTCATGAGGGACTCAGGAATCTATAGACGTCCCCAGGAGAAGCCCGAATATCACCTTGACCTGGCTTCACACTTAGGGTTGCCAGATTTCACAAATAAAAATATAGAACACTCAGTAAAATTTGAATTTCAGGTGACAATACATAATTTTCTATTACGTCCATGCACTATTTGGAACCTATGTACTAAAAACAAATACATCGTTTATCTGAAATTCAGCTTTAACTGGGCCTCCTGTATTTGATCTGGCAATCCCCTTCACAATCCCACCTGTGGGAGCCTCCCGGCTCTCCCTCCACATCCATTTACCTACGTCGTTTTTAAAATAAACACCTTGGTTATCGGGGACTGAAAAAAAAAAAAAAAAGAATTCATGAATTAATTAAACAACCTTACCGAAAAGACCCCTTCACACAATTATGCCAGCAAATCCAATACCTTAGAGAAAAGGATAAATTCCAAGACACCTACGCACTACCATGACGAGATCATGGGTCATCCATATCGGACGTCTCAGGTAATGACTTTTGAAGCAGCTTTGGAGGCTTTTGAAGCTGTCCTCAAACATCTCCCAACACACAGAAATCCAGGTTCAAATCAATTCCCTGGCCCACAACTCGAGACATTTAATGGTAAGTCGTGTTTTCACACCTATTCCCAAAATGTAGTAAGAGGGAAGACTCGAATTTACAATGTCGAAAGACCCAATTCACATAAGGTCCTTATAGGAAACAAATGGCATACAATTTTAATCAGTAAGATAATAAAACTAGAATTCATTTCTCTTCTCTTTCTTTCTTCATGTCCATATGAAACGGGCTGTTTTTATTTCTATTCACTTTTTTTTTTTTTTAATTTCGGCAAGCCAGGCTTTCATCCGTCCTAGGTATTTTTCAGTGTTCCCTGATTTTTTCATGGCATATACCACCAATTTAATCCTCATATAATGCCACACCACGTCCATACCCATTAACCAGTTCCCTCTTTATGGCATGTCTTATCCTCCTGTTACCAAGCTTGGTCCCCAAATTCCTGAGTCTCTCCTGGTGCGTCTCCCTGTCTGACATCTTTTCCTTCCTTTTTCCCTTACTACTACTCATGTCCATGGTATTCCTCATGGGCCACATATGAATGAAGCCATAGGATATGTCCCTTGGTCTGCTTGCATTTTCATTTGGAAATCATCTTCGTTATCATCATCTTCATAATCATCTTTATTCATGAGCCCTAAAAAGGGAATCTCTGCACTTTCCACAGTGATGCTAGAGTGCGCATGACAGGCCATCGATGTTGGCTGTTCATTTTCATCTGAATAAAGAGAGTTGCTCAACATGGCTCTCCCCATGTCTATGGCATGTAGCATTAACTAGTGATGACAAGGACTGCTGACCAGGGCTCTTTCCTTCGGGGTTGTGATCATGCAGCATTTCACTCTCTATGAAGCCCTTGCAATGGAGTTTAACTTAATATCAGATAGACAGAGCCTTCATCCCTTAGGACTGGTGATTCAGGACACGAGCAGGTAAGGACACGCATCCCTGCCCTGACAATTTTCCTGGAGTTGTGACTGTCCTTCCCTTCTTCCTTTCCTCAACTTCCAAGCTGACCAAGCACCAAAGGCAGACCTTCCACCCGAGAAACCATAGGGAACAGAAGCTAAGAATGGACCCTCTCACCCAAGGATATCCAACCTCCCAGAGACCTAATGGGAGCCAAGACGCCTCGCTGTTGATTGAGATCTCTATAAATTGCAGTGGAAATAGGAACACCTTGCTCTCTCTGGAGAAATGTTGGTCTAAAGAATGGTATACAGAACATCGTTTTCTGTTTTCTTTGTATAGAAAGTGGAAGAGGGAAAGAAACAGAAAAGACCCCCTGAGCTCATGATCAGGCTAAGAGGGCTCTTTCTTGTTCATTCCCAAGTCTTTTTTATTAAAGCCATAGGACTCATATGTCTTGAGAATGGGGTTGCTGCTTCAGTGAAGTCAGCTTCTGTGATGTCACAAAGCTCTGAGGTCCTAGCAACCACTCCTCACCAAACCACTCCTCTTCACTTCACCTGGCTGGAGTAGTCCTGGGTCAGCCAGAGGTATCAGAATCACTCCAAACAGATGGAACCAACTGTGGTTTTCCCCAAGACAGTTTGTGGAGTGATTTGGGGTCACTTTTTCCATGGCTGAATTTCTAGTCTTTGCCTTGACTGCCACCACCACCCCGCTGGACTCCGGAGAAGAACAAGAATCCACAATTCCATCTTACCCACGTAAGGTCAAGAAAGAGTCAGTAGTACAAGAAACCTCTCGCGGGTAACTGCAGGCAATATACAGATTCATGATCCTCACACCTTATCAGGATGCTGCTGAAGAGGAAATGCGCCCCTGCCCTCCAAGGAAAGCTCAGACTTAACACCAGCAACCATACCAAAAACCTGTCTGGAGTCTTCAAAAGTGAGGACACAAGTTCTTCTTGCATCTCCAGAAATCGTGCCATAAATGCCTCCCCATTTTCCCAGCTGACCAAACATGAAAGTCAGACCCTACAACCTAAGCTTAGGCTCAGGATGGGCTCATCTATGTGGAGCTCACAGGAGCAAGGCAGACCCTACACCCTAAACATAGGCACAGGAGCAAGCACGGAGCATGTTTCAAGACAACCAATCCCCATGGGAAGCCATCGGAAAAGGCTTTCGGGCCAATCTCACTATTACAACATGAATCTACAAGACGTCTCTGTCTTCTCAGTATTCGAAACGCGCCTTCTGTTATCTATCCTGAAGATAATTTCTTAGGAAGAATAGCTCATGGTGAGCCCAGGGCTGGCCCTTGAGAGACTCTCAGATATTTTGGATATGCCTTCTGGGTTTGTGTTGTGGCTGTCCACTCTCCTGTCGGCTCGTCCTCTGCAGATGCTCTCGTTGCATTCCATTCAGTGGAATGTCTGGGCCAAATATTGTGAGGTTACCTTCGTGGGTCTGGTGTGCCTGTGAAAGGTGACTTTCTACCCACTCCACAAAACTTAAGGCCTGCTGAATTCTGTGACCAGGTAAGAGGATGTGGGCAGGGCTTTCTTTTAATCCCCTGCAGGATTTTCTGTTCTCCTGGGACTAAGCAACATTGCCTGAAAAAGGCAATCCCAACAGTGTTCCTGGTTTGGGAATCCGTGATTGCAGGTTGTGCAGCTAATGTCCTCACCGTCCTGCCTGTGGCCACTTCTCAGTCTTGATGCTGGCGTTGGTGGAGCCCAAGTATCTTTGGCGCCCATCGAGGCATCTCCACCAACACTGTCCATCACCAATGCACACAAAGAATAATAATATTACCACGGTGTCATCTGGTATTGTCTCTGATCATGGTTTCCAGGGTGTCTGCACCTGGTTGCATGATGGTGTCCTCTCCACGGGATACACAGTGTTCTCTGGAGTCAATGTCTGCATAGCATGCTGATCTGGAATCCCCGACCCTCAAGATCCTTCGGTTGCAAGAACTTGTGTCATTCAGACACTCTCCCTTTCTCCACCAACGCTATGTGTCAACATTCAAATTGTGGGTTCTAAGTGTGCTCCTCTCCACTAGGCCTTTGTTTTTGTCCATGGCTCCCTGCCCTCTGAAGCCCCAACCGACCTATTTTCTCATAAGCCCTGTCTACACGCTTCTCCCATGGTCTCTGTGACTTCTTCTCTCTTTCACTGTGGAGTGCGTTCTAAGCTTGAGGTCAATTTAACCATGCTTCCATTGATGTGGTCATCTCTGGTTGTGATGATGGCTAAGACAAGCCTCAGCTCGCAGACAGCTCTATGGTCTCCCTGTCTTCCAGATGCACTGCGGCCTTTTATGGAGTCATAAGCAAGAAGACATTCTTGCTCCTTGTGACATGGTAGAAAGGGAGAGAGCATTGGGCTGTGTCATATCTGTCAGTCACAGAAAGACAACTATCATACAATATCACTCACTCATGGAAGTAAAAAAACATGGGAAAAAGCAAAAAAAAAGGGACAGGCAATGAGACTCAAACCAGGCACACAAAATTTGGTGTTTGTTCCAGGCAGGCTAGTCAGAATCTGCGTAATTAAAAGTGGATCAAATGGGATATACCATGCAGGAATTGTGGCCGAATGGGGTGTAACGTGAGTTTCCACTGTGTTTGAAGGTGAATTGTGATCTGGAATAGAGCAGCTTCATATCTCTTAAGATATCATTTTTAGCGTTTTCTTAAACATACGCACACACACACACACACACACACACACACACACACACTTAATAGAGTCCCACAGAAATTAGGGAACAAGTGGGGAATAGCACTGATGGAAGCAAAATTCAGAGAAAATACCATAAAAAAACAAAAGCTTAGAGAATCAAAGTATCAACCCGTCCAAACAGTATAAGTTAACTCCTTACCTATCAAGAATTAATGAGTTAATTAAACAACCTTACCGAAAAGACCCCTCCACACAAGTATGCCAGCAAATCCAATACCTTAGAGAAAAGGATAAATTCCAAGACACCTACGCTTTACCATGACAATATCATGAGTCATCCATCTGACGTCCCAGGTAATGACTTTTTAAGCAGCTTTGGGGGCTTTTAAAGCTGTCCTCAAACATCTTCCAACACACAGAAATCCAGGTTCAAATCAATTCCCTGGTCCACAATTCGAGACATTTAATGGTAAGTCGGCTTTTCTCATCTATTCCCAAAATGTAGGAAAAGGGAAGACTCAAATTTACAATGTCCAAAGACCCAATTCACATTAGGGCCTTATAGGAAACCAATGGCATACAATTTTAATTAGTAAGATAATAAAACTAGAATTCATTACTCTTCTCTTTCTTCATATCCATGTGAAACGGCCTGTTTTGCTTTCTATTCACTATTTTTTCTTAATTTCGGCAAGCCAGGCTTTCATCCATTCTATGTTTTTTGTCATAGTGTTCCCTGATTCTTTAATGGCATATACCACCAATTTCATCCTCATATATATCCACACCACCTCCATACCCAATAACCAGTTCTCTCTTTATGGCATGTCTTATCCTTCTGTAACAATGCTTGGTCCCCAAATTCCTGAGTCTCTCCTAGTGCGTTTCCCTGTCTGACTTCTTCTCTTTCCGTTTTCCCTATTACTCATGTCCATGGAATTCTTCCTGGGCCGCATATGAGTGAACCCATAGGATATTTCCCTTGGTCTGCTTGCATTTTCATTTGGAAATCATCATCTTTATCATCATCTTCATAATCATCTTTATTCACGAGCCCTTAATAGGGTATCTCTGCTCCTTCCACAGTGATGCTAGATTGGGCATGGCAGGCCATCGATGTAGGCCTTTCATTTTCATCTGAATAAAGAGAGTTGCTCAAAATGCCTCTCCCCATGTCTATGGCATTTAGCATTAACTACTGAGGACAAGGAGTGCAGACCAGGGCTCTTTCTTTCTTGGTAGCGATCATGCATAATTTCACTCTCCATGAAGCCCTTGCAATGGAGATTAAGGTAATGTCAGGTAGAGAGAGCCTTCATCCCTTAGGACTGGTGATTCAGGACACGAGCAGATAAGGACACGCATCCATGCCCTGACCATTTTCCTGTAATTGTGACTGTCCTTCCCTCTTCCTTTCCACACCTTACAAGCTGACCAAGCACTAAAGGCAGATCTTCCACCCGAGAAAAAATGCGGAACAGAAGCTTAGAATTGACCCTCTCACCCAAGAATATCTAACCTCCTAGAGACTTAATGGGAGCCAAGAGGCCTCGCTGTTGATTGAGATCTCTAGAAATTGCAGTCGAAATAGGAACACCTTGCTCTCTCTGGAGAAATGTTGGTCTAAAGAATGGTATACAGAACATCGTTTTCTTTTCTCTTTGTACAGAAAGTGGAAGAGGGAAAGAAACAGAAAAGACCCCTGAGCTCATGATCAGGCTAACAGGGCTCTTTCGTGTTCCTTCCCAAATCTTTCTAATTAAAGCCATAGGACTCATATGTCCGGAGAATTGGGTTTCTGCGTCAGTGAAGTCAGCTTCTGTGACGTCACAAAGCTCTGAGTTCCTAGCAACCACTCCTCATGAAACCACGCCTCATCACTTCACCCGGCTGGAGTAGTCCTGGGTCAGCCAGGAGTATCAAAATCACTCGAAACCGCTGGAGCTGCCTGGGTATTTCATCAAGAGAGTTTGTGAAGCGATTTGGTGTCACCATCTCCATGGGCAAATTTGTAATCTTTGGCCGAGACTTTCACCAAAACCCCTGTGGACTCCTGAGAATGGCAAGAACCCACAATTCCATCTTACCCACGTAAGGTCAAGAAAGAGTCAGGAGTACAAGGAGCATCAAAAGGGGAACTCCACCCTATACATATGTTCTTTGTCCTCACAACCCATCAGGATGCTTCTGTCCAGGAAAGCCCCCCCCCCCCCACCCTCTGAGGAAAGCTCAGAGTTAACAACCGCAACCATACCAAAGACATGTCCGGAGTCTTCAACAGTGAGGACTCGAGTTCTTCTTGCATCTCCAGAAACCGTGCCATAAATGCCTCCCCAGCTGACCAGATATTAAAGGCACACCCTACACCCTAGAAGCTTAGGCCCAGGACGAACTCATCTGTTTGCAGCTCAAAGGAGCAATCACGGAGCATGTTGGAAGAGAACCAATCCCCATGTGAACCCATAGGAAAAGGCTTTTGGGCCAGTTTCATGAATACAACGTGAATCTACAAAATGTCTCTGTCTTCCCTGTATTCGAAATGTGCATTCTGTTATCTACCGTGAAGTTAATTTCATTAGGAACAAGAGCTCATGGAGTGCCCAAGCGCTGGCAGCTGAGAGTCTCAGGTGTGTGTGAATGCCCTCTGGGGTTGTGTTGTGGCTGTCCACTCTCCTGTGGGCTCATCCTCTGCAGAGTCTCTCCTTGCCTTCCATTCAGAATATTGGTGTCTGGGCCTAAAATATTGTGCCTGTGAAACGTGAACTTAAACCCACTCCACAAAAGGTAAAGCCTGCTGAATTCTGTGACCAGGTGAGAGGATGTGGGCAGGGCTTTCTTCTAGTTCCCTGCAGGATTTTCTTTTCCCCTATGACTAAGCAGTGTGGCCTGAAGAAGGCAGTCCCAACAGTTTTCCAGGTTTGGGAATCCATGATTACAGGTTATGCAGCTAATGTCCTCATAGTCCTGCTAGTGGCCACTTCTCAGTCTTGATGCTGGCGGTGGTAGAGCCCAAGTATCCTTGGCGCCAATCGAGGTATCTCCACCATCACTGCCCATCAAGAACGCACCCAAAGAAATAAGAATCTTACCATGGTGTCAACAGGTATTGTCTCTGATCATGGTTTCCAGGCTGTCTGCACCTGGTTGCTTGCTGGTGTCCTCTCCAGGAGATACACAGTATTCTACAGTTCTGGAGTCTATGTCTGCAAAGCATGCTGATCTGGAATCCCTGGGCCTCAAGACCCCAGGGTTGTAAGAACTCGTGTCATTCAGACACTCTCCTTTTCTCCGCCAAAATCTATGGTTAAACATTCAAATTGTGGGTTCTAATTGTGCTCCTCTCCCATGGGCCTTTGTCTTTGGCCATGGCTCCCTGCCCTCTGAAGAACCAAGTGTACAATTCTCCCATAAGCTCTGTCTACAACCTTTTCCCATGGTCTCTGTGACTTCTTCTCTCTTTCACTGTGGACTGTGATTTCTAGGCTTCAGGTTCATTTATGCCATGTTTACATTGATGTGGTCATCTTCTGGTTGTTCTGATGGCTGAAGAAAAGCCTGGAGCTCCCAGACCCTTCTACCATCTCCCTGTCCTCCAAATGCACTGCGGACTCTTATGGAGCCATAGGCAAGAAGGCATTCTTGCTCCTTGTGACATGTTGCAGAAAGGGAGAGAGCTTTTGCTGTGTCATATCTGTCAGTTATAGAAAGACAACTCCCATACGATTTCCCTCATTCCTGGAAGTAAAAAACATGTGAAAAAGCAAGATAAAGGGACAGGCAATTATACTCTACACAGGCACACAAAATTTGGTGTTTGTTCCACACAGGCTAGTCATAATCTGCACTTCAGAAAGTCGATCAAATAGGACATTCAAAGCAGGAAATGTGGCCGAACGGGATGTAACGTGATTTTCAACTATGTTCGAAGGTGAATTGTGATCTGTAATAGAGCAGCTTCATATCTCTTAAAATATCATTTTTAGCGTTTTGTGAAACACACACACACACACACACACACACACACACACACACACAGAGACTTAAAAGACTGAAGTTATGGAGCAAGTGAGGAATAGTCCTCATGGAAGCAATATTCAGAGAAAATACCAGAATAATCAAAATCTTAGAGAATCAAAGTAACAAACAATCCGAACTGGATAAGTTAACTCCTTTCCTATCCAGAATTAACTAATTAATTAATTAGTTAATTAAACAACCTTACCTAAAAGACCCCTACACAGAAGTCTGCCAGCAAATCCAATACCGGAGAGAAAAGGATAAATTCCAAGACACATAAGCACTACCATGACAAGATCATGAGTCATACATATCTGACGTCTTAGGTGTTGACAAAAGTTTTTGAAGCAGTCCTCAAACATCTCCCAACATACAGAAAGCCAGGTTCAAATCAATTCCCTGGTCCACAATTCGAGACAGTTAATGGTAATGTCATTTTTTTTCATTTTTCCCAAAATGTAGTATGAGGGAAGACTCTAATTTACAATGTCCAAAGGCCCAATTCAGATAAGGACTTTTTTTTAAATTTTTTTATTTTATTCGTTTGACAGAGAGAGATCACAATTAGATGGAGAGGCAGGCAAAGATAGAGAGAGAAACAGAGAGAGAGGGAAGCAGGCTCCCCGCTGAGCAGAAAGCCCAATGCGGTACTGGATTCGAGGACCCTGAGATCATGACCTGAGCCAAAGGCAGGGGCTTAACCCACTGAGCCACCCAGGCGCCCAGATAAGGACTTTAATAGGAAACAAATTGCATACAATTTTAATCAGTAAGATAATCAAACTAGAATTCATTTCACTTCTATTTCTTTCTTCATTTCCACGTGGAACTACTGGTTTTGCTTTCCATTCACTATATTTTCTTCCAATCGACAAGCCAACTTTTCAACCATCCTACGTTTTTTGACATGCTGTTCCCTGATTCTTTAACTGCATATACCACCAACTGCTCTTCCTCATATAATGCCACACCACCTCCATACCCATTGTCCATTTCCCTCTTTATGACATGTTTTATCTTCCTTTAACCCTCAGCTTGGTTCCCAAAGTCCTGAGACTGTCTCGGTGCGTCTCCCTGTCTGACATCTTCTCCTTCCGTTTTCCCTTACTACTACTAATGTCCATGGTATTCCTCATGGGTCATATATGAGTGAATCCAAAGGATATTTCCCCTGGTCTGTTAGCATTTTCATTTAGAAATAATCTTCTTTATCATCATCTTCATAATAATTTTTATCCACTAGCCCTTAAAGGGTATATCGGCTCCTTCCACAGTGATGCTGGAGTGGCCATGGCAAGCCATCGATGTTGGCCATTCATTTTCATCTGAATAAAGAGAGTTGCTCAACATTGCTCTTCACATGACTATGGCATGTAACATTAACTAATGATGACAAGGAGTGCTGACCAGGGATCTTTCTTTACGGGGAGCAATCATGCAGAATTTCACTCCATGAAGACTTTGCAAAGCTGTTTAAAGTAATGTCAGGCTGACAGAGCCTTCATCCCTTGGGGTTGGTGTTTCAGGACACTAACACATAATTGCACCGACAGCACAATCTATCACTGCCCTGGCAATTTTCCTGGAATCGTGACTTTTCTTCCCTTCTTCATCCCCTCACCTTCCAAGCTTACCAAGCACCAAAAACAGACCTTACACCCAAAAAAACCACAGAGAACAGAAGCTAAGAATGGACACTCTCACCTAAGGATATCAAACCTCCAAGAGACCTAATGGTAGCCAAGAGGCCTCGCTGTTGATTGAGATCTCTAGATATTGCAGTGGAAATAGGAACACCTTGCTCTCTCTGGAGAAATGTTGGTCTATAAAATGGTATAAAGAGCATCATTTTCTATTCTCTTTGTATAGAAAGTAGAAGTGGGAAAGAAACAGAAAAGACCACCCGAGTTCATGAGCAGGCTAGCAGGGCTCTTTCTTTTTCCTTCCCAGGACTTTCTACTTATAGCCATAGGACTCATATGTCATGAGAATGGGATTGCTGTTTCAGTCAAGTCAGCTTCTGTGACGTCACAAAGCTCTGAGGTCCTAGCAACCACTCCTCACTGAACAACGCCTCATCACTTCACCTGGATTGAGTAGATCTGGCTCAGCCAGGTGTATCAAAATCACTCTAAACCGCTGGATCCACCTGTGTATTTCCCCAAGACAGTTTGTGAAGCTATTTGGGGTCACATTCTCCATAGCCAAATTTGTTGTCTTCGGCCATGACTCTCACCACTACCCCTCTGGATTCCTGAGAAGGGCATGAATTCACAATTCCATCTTACCGATGTAACGTCAAGAAAGAAGCAGGAGTACAAATGCACTGCGACCTCTTATGGAGCCATAAGCAAGTATACATTCTTGCTCCTTGTGACATGTGGCAGAAAGGGAGAGAGCATTGGGCTGCGTCATATCCGTCAGTCACAGAAAGACAACTACCATACGATTTCTCTGACTCATGGGAGTAAAGAAACCTGTGAAAAAGCAAGAATAAGGGACAGGCACTTAGACTCTAACCAGGTACACAAATTTTGTTGTTTGTTCCAGGCAGGATAGTCAGACTCTGCTTTTGTAAAATTGGATCAAATGGGACATTCAATGCAGGAAATGTGGCAGAACAGGATGTAACGTGAGTTTCCACTGTGTTTGAAGGTGAATTGTGATCAGGAATAGAGCAGCTTCATATATCTTGAAATATCATTTTTTGCATTTTGTGAAACACACACACACACACACACACACATACACACACACACACACTCTTTTTTTTTATTTGTATATTTACAGCATAACAGTGTTCATTGTTTGGCATCACACCGAGTGCTCCATGCAGTAAGGGCCCTCTCTATTACCCACCACCTGGTTCCTCATCCTCCCACCCACCTCGCCCCTTCAAAACCCTTGAGTTGTTTTTCAGAGTCCATAGTCTCTCATGGTTCTTCTCCCCTTCCAGTTTCCCTCAACGCCCTCTCCTCTCCATCTCCCCATGTCCTCCATGTTATTTGTTATGCTCCACAAATAAGTGAGACCATATGATACTTGACTCTCTCTGCTTGACTTATTTCACTCAGCATAATTCCTTCCAGTCCCATCCATGTTGCTACAAAAGTTGGGTATTCATCCTTTGTGATGGAGGCATAATACTCCATTGTGTATATGTACCACATCTTCCCTATCCATTCATCCGTTGAAGGGCATCTTGGTTCTTTCCACAGTTTGGCGACCGTAGCCATTGCTGCAATAAACATTGGGGTACAGATGGCCCTTCTTTTCACTACATCTGTATCTTTGGGGTAAATACCCAGCAGTGCAATTGCAGAGTCATAGGGAAGCGCTATTCTTAATTTCTTCAGGAGTCTCCACACTGTTCTCCAAAGTGACTGCACTAACTTGCATTCCCAACAACAGTGTAAGAGGGTTCCCCTTTCTCCACATCCTCTCCAACACACGATGTTTCCTGTCTTGCTAATTTTGGCCATTCTAACTGGTGTCAGGTGGTATCTCAATGTGGTTTTAACTTGAATCTCCCTGATGGCTAGTGATGATGAACATTTTTCATGTGTCTGATAGCCATTTGTATGTCTTCATTGGAGAAGTGTCTGTTCATATCTTCTGCCCATTTTTCGATATGATTATCTGTTTTGTGTGTGTTGAGTTTGAGGAGTTCTTTATAGATCCTGGATATCAACCTTTTGTCTGTACTGTCATTTGCAAATATCTTCTCCCATTCCGTGGGTTGCCTTTTTGTATAGTTGACTGTTTCCTTTGCTGTGCAGAAGCTTTTGATCTTGATGAAGTCCCAAAAGTTCATTTTCGCTTTTGTTTCCTTGGTCTTTGGAAACGTATCTTGAAAGAAGTTGCTGTGGCTGATATCGAAGAGGTTACTGCCTATGTTCTCCTCTAGGATTCTGATGGATTCCTGTCTCACGTTGACGTCTTTTATCCATTTCGAGTTTATCTTTGTGTACGGTGTAAGAGAATGGTTGAGTTTCATTCTTATACATATCGCTGTCCAGTTTTCCCAGCACCATTTATTGAAGAGACTGTCTTTTTTCCATTGAATATTTTTTCCTGTTTTGTAGAAGATTATTTCACCATAGAATTGAGGGTCCATATCTGGGATCTCCACTCTGCTCTACTTGCCTAAGTGTCCGTTTTTATGCCAGTACCATGCTGTCTTGGTGATCGCAGCTTTGTGGTAAAGCTTGAAACCGGGTAAAGTGATGCCGCCAGTTTTGTTTTTGTTTTTCAACATTTCCTTAGAAATTTGGGGTCTCTTCTGATTCCATACAAATTTTAGGATTATTTGCTCCAGCTCTTTGAGAAATACCAGTGCAATTTTGATCGGAATGTCATTAAAAGTATAGATTGCTCTAGGCAGTATAGACATTTTAACAATGTTTATTCTTCCAATCCAAGATCATGGAACAGTCTTCCATCTTTTTGTGCCATCTTCAATTTTTTTCATGAGTGTTCTGTAGTTCCTCGAGTACAGGTCCTTTACCACTTTGGTTAGGTTTATTCCAGAATAGACCACATACTGGGTCACAAACAGGACTCAACCGATACCAAAAGACTGACATTAATCCCTGCATATTCTCAATTACAATGCTTTGAAACTGGAACTCAATCACAAGGAAAATTCAGAAGGAACTCAAACACCTGGAAGCTAAAGACCACCTTGCTTAAGAATGCTTGGATCAACCAGGAGATCAAAGATGAACTTAAACAATTCATGGAAACCAAAGAGAATGAAGACACTTTGGTCCAATACCTATGGGATACAGCAAAGGCAGTTCTAAGGGGGGAGGTCTAAGGGGAACATAGCCATCCAAGCCTCCATCAAAAAAATTGAAACATCCAGAATACACCAGCTGTCTCTACACCTTACAGAACTGGAGAATCAACAACAAATCAAACCAACTCCGCATGCAAGAAGGGAAATAATCAAGATTAGAGCAGAGATCAATGAGGTAGAAACCAGAGATACAGTAGAACGTATCAATGAAAATAGAATCTGCTTTTTTGAAAGAATCAATAAGATCGATAAACCATTGGCCACCCTAATCCCAAAGAAAAGAGAAAAAACCCAAATTAATAAAATTATGAATGAAAAGGGAGAGATCACAACTAACACCAAGGAAATAGATACAATCATCAGAAATTATTACCAACAGTTATATGCCAATAAGCTAAGAAACCTAGATGAAATGGATGCATTCCTGGAAATCTACAAACTCCCAAAATTGAACCAGGAAGATATTGACAACCTGAATAGGCCGATATCTAGTACCGAGATTGAAGCAGTGATCAAAAACCTCCCAAAAAACAAGAGCCCAGGACCTGTCGGATTCCCTGGGGAATTCTACCAAACGTTCAAAGAAGAAATAACACCAATTCTCCTGAAGCTGTTCCAAAAAATTGAAGCAAGAGGAAAACTTCCAGACTCTTTTTATGAAGCCAGCATTACCCTGATCCCCAAACCAGGCAAAGACCCTACCAAAAAGGAAAATTTCAGACCAATATCACTGATGAATATGGATGCTAAGATTCTCAACAAATCCTAGCCAACAAAATCCAAAAGTACATTAAAAAGATTATCCACCATGAGCCGGTGGGATTCATCCCTGGGTTACAAGGTTGGCTCAACATTTGCAAATCAATCGATGTGATAGAACAAATCAGTAAGAGAAGAGAGAAGAACCATATGGTGCTCTCAATTGATGCAGAAAAAGCATTTGACAAAATCCAGCATCCGTTCTTGATGAAAACGCTTCAAAGTATAGGGATAGAGGGAACATTCCTGAACTTCATAAAATCTATCTATGAAAGAACCACAACAAATACAATCCTAAATGGCAAAAAGCTTGCAGCCTTCCCGTTGAGATCAGGAACACGACAAGGATGCCCACTCTCACCAATCTTGTTCAACATAGTATTAGAAGTTCTAGCAATGGCAATCAGACAACAAAGAGAAATAAAATGTGTCCAAATTGGCAAGGAAGAAGTCAAACTCTTTCTCTTCGCAGATGACATAATTCTTTATATGGAAAACCACAAAGACTCCACCCCCAAAATACTAGAACTCATACAGCAATTCAGTAACGTGGCAGGAAACAAAGTCGATGTACAGAAATCAGTGGCTTTCTTATACACTAACAATGAAAACACAGAAAGGGAAATTAGAGAATCACTTCCATTTACTATAGCACCAAGAACCATAAGATACCTGGTAATAAACACACACACACTCTTAAAAGAGTCCCATAGAAGTTAGGGAGCAAATGACGAATAACAATCATGGAAGCAAAATTCAGAGAAAATACCATATATATATATAAAAAAAAAAAAGCTTAGAGAATCAAAGTAACAAACCGTCCAAACTGGATAAGTTAACTCCTTACCTATCAAGAATTAATTAACTAATTAAGTAATTAAGTAGTTAATTAATATATTAATCAACTTTACCTAAGAGACCCTTACACAGAAGTCTGCCAGCAAATCCAAAACCGGAGAAAAAAGGATAAATTCCAAGACACATACGCACTACCATGACAAGATCATGAGTCATACATATCTGATGTCTCGGGTAATGACTTTTGAAGCAGGTTTGAGGCTTTTGAAGCAGTCCTCAAACATCTCCCAAAACACAGAAATCCAGGTTCAAATCAATTCCCTGGTCCACAATTCGAGATATTTAATGCTAAGTCAGATTTTCTCATCTATTCCCAAAATGTAGGAAGAGGGAATATTCTAATTAACAATGTCCAAAGACCAAATTCACATAAGGACCTTATAGGAAATCAATTGCATACCATTTTAATCAGTAAGATAATAAAACTACAATTCATTTCTCTTCTCTTTCTTTCTTCATCTCCATGTGAAATGACCTGTTCTGTTTTCTATTCACTATGTTTTCTTATATTCGGCTAGCCAGGCTTTCATCCATCCTACGTTTTTTGGCATAGTGTTCCCAGATTCTTTAATTGCATATACCACCAAGTGTTCATCCTCATATAATGCCATAACACCTCCATACCCATTATCCAGTTCCCTCTTTATGGGAGGTCTTATCCTCCTGTAACCTTCAGCTGGGTCCCCAAAGTCCTGAGTCTGACTTCTTCTCCTTCCGGTTTTCCTTACAACTACTCATGTCCATGGTATTCTTCATGGGCCACTTATGAGTGAAGCCATAGGATATTTCCCTTGGTCAGCTTGCATTTTCATTTGGAAATAATCTTCTATATCATCAACTTCATAATCATCTTTATCCACTAGCCCTTAAAAGGGTATCTCGGCACCTTCCACAGTGATGCTAGAGTGTGCATGGAAGGCCATCGATGTTGGCCATTCATTTTCATCTGAATAAAGAGAGTTGCTCAACATGGCTCTCCCCATGACTATGGCATGTAGCATTTACTAATGATGACAAGGAGTGGTGCCCAGGGCTCTTTCTTTCAGGGTAGCGATCATGCAGAGTTTCACTCTCCATGAAGCCTTTGCAACTGTGTTTAAGGTAATGTCAGGTAGACAGAGCCTTCATCCCTTAGGACTGGTGTTTCAGGACACTAGCAGATAAGGACACGGACAGCACAATGCGTCCCTGTCCTGGCAATTTTCCTGGATTAGTGACTTTCCTTCCCTTCTTCATTCCATCACCTTCCAAGCTGACCAAGCACCAAAGGCAGACCTTCCACCCGAGAAACCATAGGGAACAGTAGCTCAGAATGGACCCTCTCACCCAAGGATATCCAACCTCCCAGAGACTTAATGGGAGCCAAGAGGCCTCGCTGTTGATTGAGATCTCTAGAAATTGCAGTGGAAATAGGAACACATTGCTCTCTCTGGAGAAATGTTGGTATAAAGAATGGTATACAGAACATCATTTTCTTTTCTCTTTGTATAGAAAATGGGATTGGGAAAGAAACAGAAAGGAACAGCTGAGTTTATGATCATGCTAGCAGTGCTCTTTCTTGTTCCTTCCCAAGTCTTTCTACTTAAAGCCATAGGACTCATATGTCATGAGAATTGGATTGCTGCTTCAGTTAAGGCAGCTTTTGTGACGTCACAAAGCTCTGAGGTCCTAGCAGCCACTCCTCACCAAACCACGCCTCATAACTTCACCTGGCTGGAGTAGTCCTTTGTCAGCCAGGAGTATCAAAATCACTCCAATCTGCTGGAGCCGTCTGGGTATTTCCCCAAGACAGTTTGTGTGCGATTTGTGGTCAACTTTGGCATGGCCAATTTTGTAGTCTTTGGCCGTGACTGTCACCACCACCCCTCTGGACTCCTGAGAAGGGCAAGAATCCACAATTCCATCTTACCGACATAAGGTCAAGAAAGAGTCAGGAGTACAACAGCCTTACATGGGGAACTCCACGTAATACACATGTTCATGACCTCACACCCAATACGGAGGCTTCAGACCAGGAAAAGCGCCCCCCGCCCTCCGAGGAAAGCTCTGAGCTAACACCCGCAACCATACCAATGACATGTGTGGAGGCTTCAGCAGTGAAGACACAAGTTCTTCTTGCATCTCCAGAAATGGTGCCATAAAAGCCTCCCAATTTTCCCAGCAGACCAAATATTAAACTCAGACCCTACACTGTAAAAGCTTAGGCCCAGGACCTACTCATCTGTTTGGAGCTCACAGGAGCAAGCATTGAGCATGTTGCAAGAGAAGCAATCCCCATGTGAAGCCATTGGAAAAGTCGTTCAGGCCAGTTTCCAGAATAGAACGTGAATCTACAAAAGGTCTCTGTCTTCTCTGTATTCAAAACGCACCTTCTGTTATGTACCCTGAAGTTAATTTATTTAGGAAGAAAAGCTCATGTGATGCCCATGGGCTGGCACTTGAGAAAGTCTCAGGTGTTTGTGACATGCCCTCTGGTGTTGTGTTGTGGCTGTCCACTCTCCTGTGGGCTCGTCCTCTGCAGAGGCTCTCCTTGCCTTCCATTCAGAGTGTTTGGTGTCTGGGCCAAATTTGGTTTGCCTGTGAAATGTAACTTTCAATCCACTCCACAAAACATAGGGCCTGCTGAATTCTGTGGCCAGGTGAGAGGATGTGGGCAGGGCTTTCTTCTAGTCCCCTGCAGGATTTTCTGTTCTCCTGGGACTAAGCAACCTGGCCTGAAGAAGGCAGTCCCAACAGTGTTCCAGGTTTGGGAAATCGTTATTGCAAGTTGGGCAGCTAATGTCCTCAACTTCCTGAATGTGACCACTTCTCAGTCTTGATGTTGGGGGTCGTAGTGCCCGAGTATCTTTGGCGCCCATCGAGGCATCACCACCAACACTGCCCATCACGAATGCACCCACAGAAATAATAATCTTACCACGGTGCCAACAGGTATAGTCTCTGATCATGGTTTCCAGGCTATCTGCACCTGGTTGCTTGATGGTGTCCTCTCCAGTGTTTTCTGGCCTATATGTTTGCAAAGCATGCTGATCTGGTATCTGCGGGCCTCAAGACCCTTCTGTTTCAAGAAATCATGTCCTTCAGACACTCTCCATTTCTACGCCAACATCTATGGATCAACATTCAAATTGTGGGTTTTAAGTGTGCTTCCTTCCTCTGGGCCTTTGTCATTGGCCATGGCTCCCTGACCTCTGAAGCACCAACCGTCCAACTCTCCCATAAGCCCTGTCTACACACTTATCCCAATGCCTTTCTGACATCTTCTCTGATTTCTAGGCTTCAGGTCCATTTATGCCATGTTTACATTGATGTGGACATTTTTGGTTGTGCTGATGGCTGAAGATATGCCTGGAGCTCCCAGACACTTCTACCATCTCCCTGTCTTCCAAATGCACTGTGGACTCTTATGGAGCCATAGGCAAGAAGGTATTATTGCTCCTTGTGACATAATGCAAAAAGGGAGAGAGCATTGGGCTGTGTCATAACTGTCAGTCACAGAAAGACAACTACCATACGATTTCACTCACTCATGGAAGTAAAGAAACATGTGAAAAAGCAAGAAAAAGGAACAAACAAATAGACTCTAACCAGGCACACAAAATTTGGTGTTTGTCCCAGGCAGGCTAGTCAGAATCTGCGTATCTAAAAGTGGATCAAATGGGACATTCAATACAGGAAATGTGGCTGAACGGGATGTAATGTGAGTTTCCAAAGTGTTTGAAGGTGAAATGTGATCTGAAATAGAGCAGATTCATATCTCTTAAAATATAATTTTTAGTGTTTTGTGAAACACACACACACTCACTCACAGACACACACACACGCACACACACTCTTAAAAGACTCCACAGAAGTTAGGGAGCAAGAGAGGAAAACACTCACAGAAGCAAAATTCAGAGAAAATACCATAAAAAACAAAAGCTTAGAATATTGAAGTAACAAACCGTCCAAACTGGATAAGGCAACTACTTACCTATCAAGAATTAATTAAGTAAGTAAGAAAGTAATAAGTAAATAAATAATTAATTAAACAACCTTACCTAAAAGACCTCTCCATGCAAGTCTTATAGCAAATCCAATACCGGAGAAAAAAGGATAAATTCCAAGACACATATGCACTACCATGACAATATAAAGAGTCATACATATCTGACATCTCAGGTGTTGACAAAAGCTTTTGAAGCTGTCTCAAACATGTCCAACACTCAGAAAGCCAGGTTCAAATCAATTCCCTGGTCCACAATTCGAGATATTTAATGGTAATGTCGGCTTTTCTCATCTATTCCCAAAATATAGGAAGAGGGAAGACTCTAATTTACCATGCCCAAAACCCAATTCAGATAAGGACCATATAGAAACCAATAGCATACAATGTAATCATTATGACAATAAAACTAGAATTCATTTCTCTTCTCTTTCTTTCTTCATCTCCATGTGAAACGTCCTGTATTGCTTTCTATTCACTATTTTGACTTGTATTCGGCAAGCCAGCCTTTCATCCATCCTACGTTTTTTGACATAGTGTTCTTATATTTAATTGCATATACCACCAAGTACACATCCTCATATAATGCCACACAACCTCCATACCCATTAACCAGTTCCCTCTTTATGGCAGGACTTATCATCCTGTAACCCACAGCTTGGTCCCCAAAGTACTGAGTCTCTCCTTGTGTGACAACCTGTCTCACTTCTTCTCTTTCCGTTTTCCTCTCTGGAAGAGAGCAGCTTCATATCTCTTAAAATATCATTTTCAGCGTTCTATGAAACACACACGCACACACACACACACACACACACACACACACACACACACTTAAAAGTGTCCCACAGAGGTTAGGGAGCAAGTGAGGAATAGAACTCATGGAAGCAAAATTCAGAGAAAATACCATAAAAAACAAAAGCTTAGAGAATCAAAGTAACAAACCATCCAAACTCCTTAATAAGATAAGTTAACTTATTAACTTAAGTTAATATAAGTTAAGATAAGTTAACTCCTTAATTTAATATAAGTTAACTCCTTACCTATCAAGAATTAATTAAATAATTATTTAATTAATTACTTAATTAAATAACCTTACCTAAAACACCCTACACACAAGTATGCCAGCATATCCAATACTGGAGAGAAAAGGATAAATTCCAAGATACATATGCTCTACGATGACAATATCAAGAGTCATACATATCTGACGTCTCAGGTTATGAATTTTGAAGCAGCTTTAGAGGCTTTTGAAGCAGTCCTCAAACATCTCCCAACACACAGAATGCCAGGTTCAAATCAAATACCTGGACCACATTTTGATACATTTAATGGAAATGTCACAGTTTGTCATCTATTCCCAAATTGTTGGAAGAGGGAAATCTCTAATTTACAATGTCCAAAGACACAAGTCAGATATGACCTTATAGGACACCAATTGCATACCATTTTTATCAGTAAGATAATAAAAGGAGAATTCATTTCTCTTCTCTTTCTTTCTTCATCTCCATGTGAAACGACCTGTTTTGCTTTCTATTCACTATTTTTTCTTATATTCTGCAAGCCAGTCTTTAATCCACCCTCGTTTATAGACATAGTGTGCCCTGATTCTTTAATTGCATATACCACCAAGTGCTCATCCTCATATAATTCCACACCAACTCCATACTCATTATCCAATACCCTCTTTATGGCATGTCTTATCCTCCTGTAGCCCTCAGCTTGGTCCCCAATGTCATGAGTCTCTCCTGGTGCATCTCCCTGTCTGACTTCTTCTCCTTCCATTTTCCCTTACTACTACTCATGTCCATGGTATTCCTCAGGGGCCACATATGAGTTAAGCCATAGGATATTTCCCTTGTTCTGCTTGCATTTTCATTTGGATATCATCTTCTTTATCATCATATTCATAATCATATTTATCCACTTGACCTTAAAGGGGTATCTCGGCTCCTTCCAAAGTGATGCTAGAGTGGCCATGGCAGGCCATCGATGTTGGCCGTTCATTTTCATCTGAATAAAGAGAGTTGTTCAACATGGCTCTCCCCATGACTATAGCATGTAGCCTTAACTAATGATGACAAGGAATGCCGACCATGGTTCTTTCTTTAGGGGTAGCGATCATGCAGAGTTTCAAGCGAAATGAAGACTTTGCAACGGTTTTTAAGGTAATGTCAGTTAGACAGAGCTTTCACCCCTTGGGACTGGTGATTCAGGACACTGGCAGATAATGATACGGACAGCAGAACACATTCCTGCCCTGGCAATTTTCTTGGATTGTGATTTTCCTGCACTTCTTCGTTTCCTCAACTTCCAAGCTGACCAAGCACCAAAGGCACACCTTACACCCGAGAAACCATAGGGAACAAAAGCTATGAATGGACCCTCTCACCCCAGGTTATCCAAACTCCCAGAGACCTAATGGTAGCCAAGTGGCCTCGCTGCGGATTGAGATCTCTAGAAATTGCAGTGGAAATAGGAAAGCCTTGCTCTCTCTGGAGAAATGTTGTTCTAAAGAATGGTATACAGAACATCGTTTTCTTTTCTCTTTGTATAGAAAGTGGAAGTGGGAAAGAAAAAGAAAAGACCACCTGAGTTCATGATCAGGCAAAAGGTCACTTTCTTGTTCCTTTCCAGGTCTTTCAACTTAAAGCCATCGGACTCATATGTCATGAGAATGAGATTGCTGCTTCAGTGAAGTTAGGTTCTGTGATGTCACAGAGCTCTGAGGTCCTAGCAGCCACTCCTCACCAAACCATGCTTCATCACTTCACCGTGTTGGAGTAGTTCTGGATCAGCCAGGAGTATCAAAATTACTCCAAACCGCTGAAGAAGTCTGGTTATTTCCCCAAGACAGTTTGTGAAGCGATTTGGGGTCATCTTCTCCATGGCCGAATTTGTAGTGTTTGGACGTGACTGTCACCACCACCCAACTCGACTCCAGAGAAGGGCAAAATCCACAATTCCATCTTACCCACGGAAGGTCAAGAAAGAGTCAGGAGTACGAGCAGCCTCACACGGGGAACTCCACTCCATACACATGTTCATGGTCCTCACACCTTATCAGGATGCTTCTGTCCAGGAAAAGCGCCCCCAACCCTAAGAGGGAAGCTCAGAGTTAGCACCCCCAACCCTACCAAAGACATTTCTGGAATCTTCAACGGTGAGGACATGAATTCTTCTTGCATCTCCAGAAATCGTGCCATAAATGCATCCCAAATTTCCCACCTGACCAAATATTAAAGGCAGACCCTACACCCTAGAAGCTAAGGCCCAGGACGGAATCAACTGTTTGGAGCACACAGGCGCAAGCACGGAGCATGTTGAAAGAGAACCATTCCCCCCGCAAAGCCATCAGAACTGGCTTTCAGGCCAGTTTCTGGAATACAACGTGAATCTACAAAAGGTCTCTGTCTTCTCTGTATTCAAAACACGCCTTCTGTTATGTACCCTGAAGATAATTTCTTTAGGAAGAAGTGCCCCTGGAGTGCCCAAGAGCTATCACTTGAGAGAGACTCAGGTGTGTGTGACATGCCCTCTGGTGTTGTGTTGTGACTGTCCACTCTCCTGTGGGCTTGTCCTCTGCAGAGGCTCTCCTTGCCTTCCATTCAGAGCGTGTCGTGTCTGGTCCAAATATGTTGAGCTTAACTTTCGTGGGTCTGGTGTGCCTGTGAAACGTGAACTTAAACCCACTCCACAAAACTTAAGGCCTGCTGAACTCTGTGGCCAGGTGAGAGGATGTGGGCAGGGCTTTCTTCTAGTCCCCTGCAGGATTTCCTGTTCTCCTGGGACTAAGCAACGTGGCCTGAAGAAGGAAGTCCCAACAGTCTTCCAGGTTTGGGATTCCGTGATTGCAGGTTGGGCAGCTAATGTCCTCACCGTCCTGCCTGTGGCCACTTCTCAGTCTTGATGCTGGCGGTTGTAGAGCCCAAGTGTCTTTGGCGCCCATCGAGGCATCTCCACCAACACTGCCCATCATGGATGCACACAAAGAAATAATAATCGTACCACGGTGTAAACAGGTATTGTCTCTGATCACGGTTTCCAGGCTGTCTGTACCTGGTTGCTTGCTGGTGTCCTCTCCAGGAGATACACAGTGTTCTCTGGAGTCTATGTCGGCAAAGCATGCTGATTTGGAATCCCCCGGCCTCAAGACCCTTAGGTTGCAAGAGCTCATGTCATTCAGACACTGTCCTTTTCTCTGACAACACCTATGGGTCAACATTCAAATTGTGGGTTCTAAGGTGCTCCTCTCCCCTGGGCCTTTTTGTCTTTGGCTATGGCTCCCTGCCCTCTGAAGCAACCAACTGTCCAATTCTCCCATAAGCGCTGTCTACACAATTCTCCCATGGTCTCTGTGACTTCTTCTCTCTTTCACTGTGGAGTGTGATTTCTAGGCTGCAGGTCCATTTATGCCATGTTTCCATTGATGTGGTCATCTTCTGTTGGTGCTGACGGCTGAAGAAAAGCCTGGAGCTCCCAGACACTTCTAGAGTCTCCCTGTCCTCCAGATGCAATGTGGACTCTTATGGAGCCATAAGCAAGAAGGACTTCTTGCTCCTTGTGACATGTGACGAAAAGCGAGAGAGGATTGGGCTGTCTCATATCTGTCAGTCACAGAAAGACAACTGCCATAGGATTTTACTCACTCATGGGAGTAAAAAACATCTGAAAAGGCAAGAAAAAGGGACAGGCAATAAGACTCCAACAAGGCACACAAAATTTGGTGTTTGTCCCAGGCAGGCTAGTCAGAATGTGCCTTTCTAAAAGTGGATCAAATGGGACATTCAATGCAGGAAATGTGGCCGAACCCGATGTAACGTGAGTTTCCACAATGTTTGAAGGTGAATTGTGATCTGGAATAGAGCAGCTTCATATCTCCTAAAATATCACTTTTTGCCTTTTGTGAAACACACACACACACACACACACACACACTTAAAAGAGTCCCACAGAAGTTAGGGAGCAAGTGAGGAATAGGACTCATGGAAGCAAAACTCAGAGAAAGTACCAAAAAACAAACGCTTAGAGACTCAAAGTATCAAATCGTCCAATCTGGATATGTTAACTTCTTACCTATCAAGAATTAATTAATTAATAAACAACCTTAATTAAAGACACCTACACACAACTCTGTCACAAAATCCAGTACCGGAGAAAAAAGAATAAATTCAAAGACGCATACGCACTACCATTACAAGATCATCAGTCATACATATCTGACGTTTTAGATGTTGACGAAAGCTTTTGAAGCAGTCCTCAAACATCTCCAACACACAGAAAACCAGGTTCAAATCAATTCCCTGGTCCACAATTCGAGACATTTAATGGTAATGTCGGCTTTTCTCATCTATTTCCAAAATGTAGGAAGAGGCAAGACTCTAATTGACAATGTCCAAAGACCCAATTCACATAAGGACGTTATAAGAAACCAATTGCATAACATTTTAATCAGAAAGATAATTAAATGAGAATTCATTTCTCTTCTCTTTCTTTCTTCATCTCCATGTGAAACGGTCTGTTTTTCTTTCTATTCCCTATTTTTTTCTGATATTCGGCAAGCCATCCTTTCATCCATCCTACTTTTTTGACATAGTATTCCCTGATTATTTAATTGCATATACCACCAAGAGTGCATCCTCATATAATGCCACACCGCCTCCATACCCATTAAACAATTCCCTCTTTATGGAAGAACTTATCCTCCTGTAATCCACAGCTTGGTCCCCAAAGTCCTGAGTCTCTCCTGGTGTGACTCCCTGTCTGACTTCTTCTCCTTCCATTTTCACTTACTACTACTCATGTCCATGATATTGCTCATGGGCCACATATGTGTAAAGCCATAGGATATTTCCCTCGGTTGGCTTTCATTTTCATTTGTAAATCATCTTCTTTACGATCATCTTCATAATCATCTTTATCCACTGGCCCTTAAATGTGTATCTCAGCTCCTTCCACAGTAATATTAGAGTGGGCATGGCAGACCATCGATGTTGGACGTTCATTTTCATCTGAATAAAGAGAGTTGCTCAACATGGCTCTCCCCATGATTATGGCATGTAGCATTAACTAATGATGACAAGGTGTGCTGAACAGGGCTCTTTCTTTTGGGGTAGCATTCATGCAGATTTTCACTCTCCATGAAGACTTTGCAACGGTATTTAAGGTAATGACAGGTCGACAAGTCTTCATCCCTTAGGACTGTTTTTTCAGGAAAACAGCAGATAAGGACGTGGAGAGAACAACGCATCCCTGCCCTGGTTTTTCCTGGAAAGGTTACTTTCCTTCCCTTCATCCTTCCATCAACTTCCAAGCTGACCAAGCACCAAAGGCAGACCTTACAACTGAGAAACCATAGAGAATAGAAGCTAAGAATGGACCCTATCACCTAAGGATATCCATCCTGCCTAGACCTAATGGTAGCCAAGAGGCCTCGCTGTTGACTGAGATCTAGAAATGGCAGTGGAAATAGGAACACTTTGCTCTCTCTGGAGAAATGTTGGTCTAAAGAATGGTATACAGATCATCGTTTTCTGTGCTCTTTGTATAGAAAGTGGAAGTGGGAAAGAGACAGAGAAGACCACCGGAGTTCATTATCAGGCTAACAGGTCTCTTTCTTGTTCCTTCCAAGGTCTTTCTACTTAAAGCTGTAGGACTCCTATGTCATGAGAATGGGATTGCTGCTTCAGTGAATTCAGATTCTGTTATGTCACAAAGCTCTGATGTCCTTGAAACCACTCCTCACCAAACCGCGCCTCATCACTTCACCTGGCTGGAGTAGTTCTGGGTCAGCCAGGAGTATCCATAATCACTCTAATCCGCTGCAGCCGCCTTGGTATTTCACCAAGAGAATACGTGAAGCGATTTGGGGTCACTTTCTCCATGGCTGAATTTGTAGTCTTTGGAGGTGACTGTCACCACCACGCCTCTGGACTCTGGGGAAGAGCAAGAATCCACAATTCCATCTTACCCATGTAAAGTCAAAAAAGACTCATGAGTACAAGCACCCTCACACTGGGAACTCCATGTCATACACATGTTCCTATTCCTCACACCTTATCATGATGCTTCTGTCCAGGAGAGGCACCCCCAAACCTAAGAGGAAAGCTCAGAGTTAACACCCGCAACCATACCAAAGACATTTCTGGAGTCTTCAACTGTGAGGACACGAGTTCTTCTTGCATCTCCAGAAATCGTGCCATAAATGTCTCCCAAATTTCCCACTTGACCAAATATGAAAGGCAGACCCTACACCCTAGAGCTTAGGCCCAGGACTGACTCATCTGTTTGGAGCTCACAGGAGCAAGCACGGAGCATGTTGGAAGAGAACCATTCCCCACGTGGAGCCATCGGAACAGGCTTTGGGGCCAGTTTCAGAAATTCAACGTGAATCTACAAAAGGTCTCTGTCTTCTCTGTATTTGAAACGAGCCTTCTGTTATCTACCCTGAAGATAATTTCTTTAGGAAGTAGAGCTCATGGAGTGCCCAAGGGCTGGCACTTGAGAGAGTCTCAGGTGTGTATGACATGCCTTCTGTGGTTGTGTTGTGGCTGTCTGCTCTCCTGTGGGCTCATCCTCTGCAGAGGCTCTCCTTGCCTTCCATTCAGAGTGTGTGGTGTCTGGGCCAAATATGTTGAGCTTAAGTTTCGTGGGTCTGGTGTGCCTGTGAAACGTGAAATTAAATCCACTCCACAATACTTAAGGCCTACTAAATTCTGTGGCCAGGTGAGAGGATGTGGGCAGGGCATTCTTCTTGTCCCCTGCAGGATTTTCTGTTCTCCTGGAACTAAGCAACGTGGCGTGAAGAAGGCAGTCCCAACAGTCTTTCAGGTTTGGGATTCCAGATTGCAGGTTGGGCAGCTAATATCCTCACCGTCCTGCCTGTGGCCATTTCTCAGTCCTGATGCTGGCGGTTGTGGAACCCAAGTATCTTTCGTGCCCATCGAGGCAACTTCACCAACACTGCCCATCACGAATGCACACAAAGAAATAATAATCTTACCATGGTGTCAACAGGTATTGTCTCTGATCATGGTTTCCAGGATGTCTGCACCTGGTTGCTTGCTGGTGTCCTCTCCAGGAGATATACAGTGTTCTCTGGAGTCTATGTCTTCAAAGCAATCTGCTATGGACTCCCCCGGCCTCAAGACCCAAGTCTGGCACTTGTGAGAATCTCAGGGGTGTGTTATATGCCCTCTGGGTTTGTGTGGTGGCTGTCCACTCTCCTGTGGGCTTGTTTTCTGCACAGTCTCTCCTTGCCTTCCATTCCGAGTGTGTGGTGTCTGTGCCAAATATTGTGAGGTTAAGCTTCGTGGGTCTGCTGTGCCCGTTTAATGTGACTTTCAACCCACTCCCCAGAACTTAAGGCCTGCTGAAATCTGTGGACAGGTGAGAGACTGTTAGCAGGGCTTTATTCTACTCCCCTGCAGGATTTTCTGTTTTCCTGGGACAAAGCAACATGGCCTGAAGAAGGCAGTCCCAATAGTGTTTCAGGTTTGGGATTCCGTGATTGCATGTTGGGCAGTTAATGTCTTCACCGTCCTGCCTGTGGCCACTTCTCAGTCTTGATGCAGGCGGTCATAGAGCCCAAGTATCTTTGGCGCCCATTGAGGCATTTCCAACAACACTGCCCATCAATGCACACATAGAAATAATAATCGTTCCCCGGTGTCAACAGGTATTGTCTCTAATCATGGTTTCCAGGCTTTCTGCACCTGGTTGCTTGCTGGTGTCCTCTCCAGGAGATACACAGTGTTCTCTGGAGTCTATGTCAGCAAAGCATATTTATGTTGAATCCCTGGTCCTCAAGACCCTTGGGTTGAAATAACTCATGTCCTAGAGACTCTCTCCTTTTCTCCGCCAACAGCTATGGGTAAACATACAAATTGTCGTTTCTAAGTGTGCTCCTCTCACCCGGGCCTTTGTCTTTGGCCATGGCTCCCTGTCCTCTGAAACACCAACCGTCCAATTCTCCCATAAGCCCTGTCTACACAATTCTCCCATGGTCTCTGTGACTTATTCTCTCTTTCGTTGTAGAGTGTGATTTCTATAATTCAGGTCCATTTATGCCATGTTTCCATTGATGTGGTCATCTTCTGGTTTTGCTGATGGCTGAAGACAAGCCTGGAGCTCCCAGACATTTCTACCATCTCTCTGTCCTCCAAATGCACTGCAGATTCGTATGGAGCCATAAGCAAGAAGGCATTCTTGCTCCTTGTGACATGTGGTGGATAGGGAGAGAACATTGGTCTGTGTCATATCTGTCAGTCACAGAAAGACAACTACCATACGATTTCACTCACTCATGGAAGTAAAGAAACATGAGAAAAAGCATGAAAAAGGGACTGGAAATTAGACACTAAACAGGTACCCAAAATTTGGTGTTTGTGCCAGGCAGACTAGTCCGAATCTGCGTTTCTAAATGTGGTTCAAATGGGACAATCAATGCAGGAAATGTGGAAGAACGGGATGTAACGTGAGTTTCCCCTGTTTTTGAAGGTGAATTGTGATCTGGAATAGAGCAGCTTCAAATCTCTTAAAATATCATTTTTAGCAGTCCTGAGAGGAAAATATATAGCGGTACAATCCTTTCTCAAGAAACAAGAAAGGTCTCAAGTACACAACCTAACCCTACACGTAAAGGAGCTGGAGAAAGAACAAGAAAGAAACCCTAAACCCAGCAGGAGAAGAGAAATCATAAAGATCAGAGAAGAAATCAATGAAATAGAAACCAAAAAAACAATAGAAAAAATCAATGAAACTAGGAGCTGGTTCTTTGAAAGAATCAATAAGATTGATAAACCCCTGGCCAGACTCATCAAAAAGAAAAGAGAAAGGACCCAAATCAATAAAATCATGAATGAAAGAGGAGAGATCACAACTAACACCAAAGAAATACAGACAATTATAAGAACATACTATGAGCAACTCTACGCCAACAAATTTGACAATCTGGAAGAAATAGATGCATTCCTAGAGACATATAAACTACCACAACTGAACCAGGAAGAAATAGAAAACCTGAACAGGCCCATAACCAGTAAGGAGATTGAAACAGTCATCAAAAATCTCCAAACAAACAAAAGCCCAGGGCCAGACGGCTTCCCAGGGGAATTCTACCAAACATTTAAAGAAGAACTAATTCCTATTCTCCTGAAACTGTTCCAAAAAATAGAAAAGGAAGGAAAACTTCCAAACTCATTTTATGAGGCCAGCATCACCTTGATCCCAAAACCAGACAAGGATCCCACCAAAAAAGAGAACTACAGACCAATATCCTTGATGAACACAGATGCAAAAATTCTCGCCAAAATACTAGCCAATAGGATTCAACAGTACATTAAAAGGATTATTCACCATGATCAAGCGGGATTTATTCCAGGGCTGCAGGGTTGGTTCAACATCCGCAAATCAATCAATGTGATACAACACATTAATAAAAGAAAGAACAAGAACCATATGATACTCTCAATAGATGCTGAAAAAGCATTTGACAAAGTACAGCATCCCTTTCTGATCAAAACTCTTCAAAGTGTAGGGATAGAGGGCACATACCTCAATATTATCAAAGCCGTCTATGAAAAACCCACCGCAAATATCATTCTCAATGGAGAAAAACTGAAAGCTTTTCCGCTAAGGTCAGGAACACGGCAGGGATATCCATTATCACCCCTGCTATTCAACATAGTACTAGAAGTCCTAGCCTCAGCAATCAGACAACAAAAAGAAATTAAAGGCATCCAAATTGGTAAAGAAGAAGTCAAACTATCACTCTTCGCAGATGATATGATACTATATGTGGAAAACCCAAAAGACTCCACTCCAAAACTGCTAGAACTTGTACAGGAATTCAGTAAAGTGTCAGGATATGAAATCAATGCACAGAAATCAGTTGCATTTCTGTACACCAACAACAAGACAGAAGAAAGAGAAATTAAGGAGTCAATCCCATTTACAATTGTACCCCAAACTACAAGATACCTAGGAATAAACCTAACCAAAGAGGCTAAGAATCTATACACAGAAAATTATAAAGTACTCATGAAAGAAATTAAGGAAGACACAAACAAATGGAAAAATGATCCATGCTCCTGGATTGGAAGAATAAATATTGTGAAAATGTACATGCTACCTAAAGCAATCTACACATTTAATGCAACCCCTATCAAAATACCATCCATTTTTTTCAAAGAAATGGAACAAATAATCCTCAAATTCATATGGAACCAGAAAAGACCTCGAATAGCCAAAGGAATATTGAAAAAGAAAGCCAAAGTTGGTGGCATCACTATTCCGGACTTCAAGCTCTATTACAAAGCTGTCATCATCAAGACAGCCTGGTACTGGCACAAAAACAGACACATAGATCAGTGGAACAGAATAGAGAGCCCAGAAATCGACCCTCAACTCTATGGTCAACTCATCTTCGACAAAGCAGGAAAGAATGTCCAATGGAAAAAAGACAGCCTCTTCAATAAATGGTGCTGGGAAAATTGGACAGCCACATCCATAAAAATGAAATTGGACCACTTCCTTACACCACACACGAAAATAGACTCCAAATGGATGAAGGACCTCAATGTGAGAAAGGAATCCATCAAAATCCTTGAGAAGAATGCAAGCAGCAACCTCTTCGACCTCAGCCGCAGCAACATCTTCCTAGGGACAACGGCAAAGGCAAGGGAAGCAAGGGCAAAAATGAACTATTGAGATTTCATCAAGATCAAAAGCTTTTGCACAGCAAAGGAAACAGTTAACAAAACCAAAAGACAACTGACAGAATGGGAGAAGATATTTGCAAACGACATATCAGACAAAGGGCTAGTATCCAAAATCTATAAGGAACTTAGCAAACTCAACACCCAAAAAACAAACAATCCAATCAAGAAAGGGCAGAGGACATGAACAGACATTTCTGCAAAGAAGACATCCAGATGGCCAACAGACACATGAAAAAGTGCTCCACGTCACTCGGCATCACTGAAATACAAATCAAAACCACAATGAGATATCACCTCACACCAGTCAGAATGGCTAAAATGAACAAGTCAGGAAATGACAGATGCTGGCGAGGGTGCAGAGAAAGGGGAATGTTTCTACACTGTTGGTGGGAATGCAAGCTGGTGCAACCACTCTGGAAAACAGCATGGAGGTTCCTCAAAATGTTGAAAATAGAACTACCCTATGACCCAGCCATTGCACTACTGGGTATTTACCCTAAAGATACAAACATAGTGATCCGAAGGGGCACGTGTACCCGAATGTTTATAGCAGCAATGTCTACAATAGCCAGACTATGGAAAGAACCTAGATGTCCATCAACAGATGAATGGATAAAGAAGAAGTGGTATATATACACAATGGAATACTATGCAGCCATCAAAAGAAATGAAATCTTGCCATTTGCGACGACGTGGATGGCACTAGAGCGTATCATGCTTAGTGAAATAAGTCAATCGGAGAAAGACAATTATCATATGATCTCCCTGATATGAGGACATGGAGAAGCAACATGGGGGGTAGGGGGATAGGAGAAGAATAAATGAAACAAGATGGGATTGGGAGGGAGACAAACCATAAATGACTCTTCATCTCACAAAACAAACTGGGGGTTGCTGGGGAAGTGGTATTGGGAGGGGGTAGGGGGCTATGGACATTGGGGTGGGGAGGCGAACCGTAAGAGACTATGGACTCTGAAAAACAACCTGAGGGTTTTGAAGGGTCAGGGGTGGGAGGTTGGGGGAACAGGTGGTGGGTAATATGGAGGGCATGTTTTGCATGGAGCACCGGTTGTTGTGCAAAAACAATGAACACTGTTACGCTGAGAAAAATAAATAAAATGGAAAAAAATAAATAAATATCATTTTTAGTGTTTTGTGAAACACACACACACACACACACACACACCCACACACAGAAACACCCACACACACACACACTTAAAAGAGTCCCACAGAAGTTAGGGACCAAGTGAGGAATAGCACTCTTGGAAGCAAAATTCAGAGAAAATGCCAAAAAAAAAAAAAAAAAAACCAAAAAACTTAGAGAATCAAAGTAGCAAATCATCCAAACTGGATAAATTAACTACTTACCTTTCAAGAATTAATTAATTAATTAAACAACCATACCTAAAGACGCCTACACACAAGTATGCCAAAAAATCCAATACTGGAGAGGAAAGGATAAATTCCAAGACACATACGCACTACCAAGACGTATCTATCACATGATACACACTTGATATCTATCACTTGATATGCACTTGATATCTATCACTTGATATGCACTATCAAGATCATGAGTCATACATATCTGACATCTCAGGTAATGACGAAAGCTGTAAAGCAGTCCTCAAACATCTCTCAACACACAGAAAGCCAAGTTCAAATCAGTTCTCTGGTCCACAATTCGAGACATTTAATGGTCATATCGGCTTTTCTCATATATTCCCAAATTGTAGGAAGAGGGAAGTCTCTAATTTCCAATCTACAAAGACCCAATTCAGATAAGAACTTTATAGGAAACCAATTGCATACAATTTTAATCAGTAAGATAATAAAACTAGAATTCATTTCTTTTCTTTCCTTCTTCATCGCCATGAGAAATGGCCTGTTTTGCTTTCTATTCACTATTTTTTCTTATATTCGGCAAGCCGGCCTTTCATCCATCCTGTTTTTTGACATAGTGTGCCCTGATCTTTAATTGCATATACCACCAAGTGCTCATCCTCATATAATGCCACACCACCTCCATACCCATTAACCATTTCACTCTTTATGGCATGTCTTATCCTCCTGTAACCCTCAGCTTGGTCCCCAATGTCCTGAGTCTCTCCTGGTGCGTCTCCCTATCTGACTTCTACTCCTTTCGTTTTCCCTTACTACTACTAATGTCCATGGTATTCCTCATGGGCCACATACGAGTGAAGCCATGAGATATTTCCCTTGGTCTGCTTGTTTTTCATTTGGAAATTATCTTCTTTTTTATATTTTATTTTTTTATTTACAGCATTAACAGTGTTCATTGTTTTGGCATCACGTCCAGTTCTCAATGCAGTACGTGCCCTCTCTATTACCCACCACCTGGTTCCTCATCCTCCCACCCCTCGCCCCTGCAATACCCTCTGGTTGTTTTTCAGAGTCCATAGTCACTCATGGTTCATCTCCCCTTCCAGTTTCCGTCAACTTCCTCTCCTCTCCATCTCCCCATGTCCTCCATGTTATTTGTTATCCTCCACAAATAAGTCAGACCATATGATACTTGACTCTCTCTGCTTGACTTATTTCACTTAGCATAATCTAATCCAGTCCCGTCCATGTTGCTACAAAAGTTGGGTATTCATCCTTTCTAATGCAGGCATAATACTCCATTGTGTATATGTACCACATCTTCCTTATCCATTCATCCATTGAATGGCATCTTGGTTCTTTACACAGTTTGGCTGCCGTAGCCATTGCTGCAATAATCATTGGGGTACAGATGGCCCTTCTTTTCACTACATCTGTATCTTTGGGGTAATTACACAGCAGTGCAACTGCAGGGTCATAGGGAGGATCTATTCTTAATTTCTTTAGGAATCTCTACACTGTTCTCCAAAGTGGCTGCACTAACTTGCATTCCCACCAACAGTGTAAGAGGGTTCCCCTTTCTCCACATCCTCTCCAACACAAGATGTTTCCTTTCTTGCTAATTCTGGCCTTTCTAACTGGTGTCAGGTGGTATCTCAATGTGGTTTTAATTTGAATCTCCCTGATGGGTAGTGATGATGAACATTTTTCATGTGTCTGATAGCCATTTGTATGTCTTTGTTGGAGAAGTTTCTGTTCATATCTTCTGCCCATTTTTCGATATGATTATCTGTTTTGTGTGTGTTGAGTTTGAGAAGTTCTTTATAGATCCTTGATATCAACCTTTTGTCTGTACTGTGATTTGCCAATATCTTCTCCCATTCCGTGAGTTGCCTTTTTGTATGGTTGACTGTTTCTTTGCTGTGCAGAAGCTTTTGATCTTGATGAAGTCCCAAAAGTTCATTTTCGCTTTTGTTTCCTTGGCCTTTGGAGACATATCGTGAAATAAGTTGCTGTGGCTGATATCAAAGAGGTTACTGCCTATGTTCTCCTCTAGGATTCTGATGGATTCCTGTCTCATGTTGAGGTCTTTTATCCATTTCGAGTTTATCTTTGTGTACGGTGTAAGAGAATGGTTTCATTCTTCTACATATTGCTGTCCAGTTTTCCCAGCACCATTTATTGAAGAGACTGTCTTTTTTCCATTGAATATTTTTCCTGTTTTGTCAAAGATTATTTCACCATAGAGTTGAGGGTCCATATCTGGGCTCTCCACTCTGTTCCACTGGTCTATGTGTCTGTTTTTATGCTAGTACCACGCTGTCTTGGTGATCATAGCTTTGTAGTAAAGATTGAAATCGGGTAACGTGATGCCGCCAGTTTTGTTTTTGTTTTCAGCATTTCCTTAGCAATTTGGAGTCTCTTCTGATTCCATACAAATTATAGGATTATTTGCTCCAGCTCTTTGAAAAATACCGGTGGAATTTTGATCGGAATGGCATTAAAAGTATAGATTGCTCTAGGCAGTATAGACATTTTAACAATGTTTATTCTTCCAATCCAAGAGCATGGAACAGTCTTCCATCTTTTTCTGTCTTCTTCAATTTCTTTCATGAGTGTTCTGTAGTTCCTCGAGTACAGGTCCTTTACCTCTTTGGTTAGGTTTATGCCCAGGTATCTTTTGGTTCTTGGTGCTATAGTAAATGGAAGTGATTCTCTAATTTCCCTTTCTGTATTTTCATTGTTAGTGTATAAGAAAGCCACTGATTTCTGTACATCGACTTTGTTTCCTGCCACCTTACTGAATTGCTGTATGAGTTCTAGTATTTTGGGGGTGGAGTCTTTGTGGTTTTCCATATAAAGAATTATGTCATCTGCGAAGAGAAAGAGTTTGACTTCTTCCTTGCCAATTTGGATACATTTTGTTTCTCTTTGTTGCCTGATTGCCATTGCTAGAACTTCTAATACTATGTTGAACAAGATTGGTGAGAGTGGGCATCCTTGTCGTGTTCCTGATCTCAGCGGGAAGGCTTCAAGCTTTTTGCCATTTAGTATTGTATTTGCTGTGGTTCTTTCATAGATAGATTTTATGAAGTTCAGGAATGTTCCCTCTATCCCTATACTTTGAAGCGTTTTCATCAGGAACGGATGCTGGATTGTGTCAAATGCTTTTTCTGCATCTATGGAGAAGAACGGATGCTGGATTTTGTCAAATGCTTTTTCTGCATCAATGGAGAAGACCATGTGGTTCTTCTCTCTTCTCTTATTGATTTGTCCTATCACATTGATTTATTTGCGAATGTTGAACCAACCTTGAAACCCAGGGATGAATCCCACATGGTCATGGTGGATAATCTTTTTAATGTGCTGCTGGATCCTGTTCGCTAGGATCTTGTTGAGAATCTTTGCATCCATATTCATCAGTGATATTGGTCTGAAATTCTCCTTTTTGGTAGGGTCTTTGCCTGGTTTGGGGATCAGGGTAATGCTGGCTTCATAAAAAGAGTCTGGAAATTTTCCTTCTGCTTAAGTTTTTTGGAACAGCTTTCGGAGAATTAGTGTTATTTCTTCTTTGAAAGTTTGGTAGAATTCCCCAGGCAATCCGTCAGGTCCTGGGCTCTTGTTTTTTGGAGATTTGTGATCACTGCTTCAATCTCGTTTCTAGATATTGGTCTATTCAGGTTGTCAATTTCTTCCTGGTTCAATTTTGGGAGTTTGTAGTTTTCCAGGAATGCATCCATTTCATCTAGGTTTCTTAGCTTATTGGCATATAACTGTTGGTAATAATTTCTGATGATTGTTTCTATTTCCTTGGTGTTAGTTGTGATCTCTCCCTTTTCTTTCATAATTTTATTAATTTGGGTTTTTTCTCTTTTCTTTTGGATTAGGGTGGCCAATGGTTTATCGATCTTATTGATTCTTTCAAAAAAACAGCTTCTAGTTTCTTTGATACGTTTTACTGTATCTCTCATTTCTACCTCATTGATCTTTGCTCTAATCTTGATTATTTCCCTTCTTGCGTGTGGAGTTTGTTTGATTTGTTGTTGATTCTCCGTTTCTTTAAGGTGTAGAGACAGCTGGTGTATTCTGGATTTTTCAATTTTTTTGAGGGAGGTTTGGATGGCTATGTATTTCCCCCTTAGAACCACCTTTGCTGTATCCCATAGGTTTTGGAACAAAGTGTCTTCATTCTCATTGGTTTCCAGGAATTGCATAAGTTCATCTTTGATCTCCTGTTTGATCCAAACATTCTTAAGCAAGGTGGTCTTTAGCTTCCAGGTGTTTGAGTTCCTTCTGAAATTTTCCTTGTGATTGAGTTCCAGTTTCAAAGCATTGTGATCTGAGAATATACAGAGAATAATGTCATTCTTTTGGTATCCGTTGAGTCCTGCTTTGTGACCCAGTATGTGGTCTATTCTGGAGAAGGTTCCATGTGCACTTGAGAAGATGAGTGTTCTGTAGTTTTAGGGTGGAATGTTCTGTATATGTCTATGAGGTCAATCTGGTCCAATGTTTCATTCAATGCTCTTATTTCTTTATTAATTTTCTGCTTCGATGTTCTGTCTATTTCTGAGAGAGGCATATTAATCTCCTACTATTATTGTATTCATATCAATAGACTCATTATCTTGATTAATAGTTTTCTTATGTCATTGGGTTCTCCCATATAGGGGACATAGATCTTCACAATTGTTAGATCATCGTGGCGGATAGTCCCTTTAAGAATTATGTAGTGTCCTTCTGTATCTCTGACTACAGTTTTAGATTAAAATCT
The DNA here is from genome assembly GCF_922984935.1 of Meles meles. NCBI lineage: Eukaryota > Metazoa > Chordata > Mammalia > Carnivora > Mustelidae > Meles > Meles meles. The sequence goes on from NC_060088.1 coordinate 17,818,574, forward strand.
AATTTATCTGATATGAGAATCGCTACCCTGGCCTTCTTTTGAGGCCCATTGGCATGAAAGATGCTTCTCTATCCCTTCACTTTCAGTCTGGGTGTATCTTTAGGTTCAAAATGGGTCTCTTGTAGACAGAATATGGATGGGTCCTGTCGTTTTATCCAATCTGCAACCCTGTGTTTTTTTATGGGTGCATTTAGGCCATTCACCTTGAGAGTGATTATTGAGAGATAGGTTTTTATTGACATCGTGTTGCCTTTGAAGTCTTTCTGTCTGTAGATTGTTTCTATATTTCTGTTCAATGATATTCTTAGGATTTTTTTCTCTTTTATAGGACCCCCCTTAATATTTTCTGCAGTGTCGGCTTGGTGGTTGCATAGTCTTTTAAGCCTTGCCGGTCTTGGAAACTCTTTATCTCTCCATCCATTTTAAATGTCAGTCTTGCAGATAGAGTATTCTTGGTTTCATGTTCTTCTCATTTAGTACTCCGAATATATTTTGCCAGCCCTTCCTGGCTTGCCAGGTCTCTGTGGAAAGGTCTGACGTTAGTCTAATGGGCTTTCCTCTGTATGTAAGGAGCTTCTTTGTCCTACACTACCAGATAAGGACACGGACAGCACAATGCTTCCCTGCACTGGCAATATTCCTGGAATTGTGACTTTCCTTCCCTTCTTCCTTCCCTCGCCTTCCAAGCTGACCAAGCAACAATGGAAGGCCTTACACCCGAGAATCCATAGGGAACAGAAGCTAAGAATGTACCCTCTCAACCAAGGCTATCCAACCTCCCAGAGCCCTAATGGTAGCCAAGAGGCCTCGCTGTTGATTGAGATCTCTAGAAATTGCAGTGGAAATAGGAACACCTTGCTCTCTCTGGAGAAATGTTGGTCTAATGATGGGTATACAAAACATCATTTTATTTTCTCTTTGTATAGAAAGTGGAAATGGGAAAGAAACAGAAAAGACCACCTGAGTTCATGATCAGGCTAACAGGGCTCTTTCTTGTTCCATCCCAGGTCTTTCTAATTAAAGCCATAGGACTCATATGTCTTGAGAATGGGGTTGCTGCTTCAGTGAAGTCAGCTTCTGTGACGTCACAAAGCTCTGAGGTCCCAGCAACCACTCATCACCAAACCATGCCTCATCACTTCCACCTGGCTGGAGTAGTCCTGGGTAAGCCAGGTTTATCAAAATATTTCAAACTGCAGGAGCCACCTGGGTATTTCCCCAAGACGGTTTGTGAAACGATTTGGGGTCACCTTCTCCATGGCCGACTTTATAGTCTTTGGCCATGACTGCCACAAACACCTCTGGACTCCTGAGAAGGGCAAGAATCCACAATTCCATCTTACCCATGTAACATCAAGAAAGAGTCAGGAGTACAAGCAGCCTCACATGGGGAACTCCAGGCAATACACATGTTGATGGTCCTTACACCCTATCAGGAAATGGGCCCCCTGCCCTCCAAAGAAAGCAAAGAGTTAAGACCCGCAACCATACCAAAGACATGTCTGGAGTCTTCAAGAGTGAGGACACGAGTTCTTCTTGCATCTCCAGAAATCGTGCCATAAATGCCTCCCCATTTTCCCAGCTGACCAAACATTAAAGGCAGATCCTACACCCTAGAAGCTTAGGCCCAGGATGGACTCGTCTGTTTGGAGCTCACAGGAGCAAGCACGGAGCATGTTGGAAGAGAACCAATCCCCTTTGGAAGCCATCGGAAAAGGCTTTTGGCCAGTTTCAGGAATACAAAATGAATCTACAAAAGGTCTCTGTTTTCTCTGTATTCGAAACAAGCATTCTGTTATCTACCCTGAAGATAATTTCTTTAGGAAGAAGAGCTCATGGAGTGCCCAAGGGCTGGCACTTGAGAGAGTCTCAGGTGTGTGTGCCATGCCCTCTGGTGTTGTGTTGTGGCTGTCCACTCTCCTGTGGGCTCGTCCTCTGCAGAGGCTCTCCTTGCCTTCCATTCAGAGTGTTTGGTGTCTGGGCCAAATACGGTGAGGTTAATCTTCGTGGGTCTGGTGTGCCTGTGAAACGTGACTTTCAACCCAATTCCCAAAACTTAAAGCCTACTGAATTCTGTAGCCAGGTGAGATGATGTGGTCAGGGCTTTCTTCTAGTCCCCTGAAGGATTTTCTGTTCTCCAGGGAGTAAGCAACGTGCCCTGAAGAAGGCAGTCGCAACAGTGTTCCAGGTTTGGGATTCCGTGATTGCAGGTTGTGCAGCTAATGTCCTCACCGTCCTGCCGGTGGCCTCTTCTCAGTCTTGATGCTGGCGGTCGTAGAGCCCAAGTATCTTTTTTTTTTTTTTGCCTTAATTTTTTTTTTTTTACAGCATAACAGTGTTCATTGTTTTGGCATCACACCCAGTGCCCCATGCAGTACGTGCCCTCCCTATTACCCACCACATGGTTTCTCAACCTCCCACACCACGCCCCTTCAAAACCCTCTGGTTGTTTTTCAGAGTCCATAGTCTCTCATGGTTCATCTTCACTTCCAGTTTCCCTCAACTCCATCTCCTCTCCATCTCTCCATGTCCTCCATGTTCTTTGTTATCCTTCACAAATAAGTGAAACCATATGATACTTGTGTCTCTCTGCTTGACTTATTTCGCTCAGCATAATATCTTCCAGTCCCGTCCATGTTGCTACAAAAGTTGGGTATTCATCCTTTCTGATGGAGGCATGATAATCCATTGTGTATATGGACCACATCTTCCTTATCCATTCATCCGTTGAAGGACATCTTGGTTCTTTCCAGTTTGGCGACCGTAGCCATTGCTACAATAAACATTGGGGTAGAGATGACCCTTCTTTTCACTACATCTGTATCTTTGGGGTAAATACCCAGCAGTGCAATTGCAGGGTCATAGGGAAGCTCTATTCTTAATTTCTTCAGGAATCTCCACACTGTTCTGCAAAGTGGCTGCACTAACTTGCATTCCCACCAATAGTGTAAGAGGGTTCCCCTTTCTCCACATCCTTTCCAACACACGATGTTTCCTGTCTTGCTAATTTTGGAGATTCTACCTGGTGTCAGGTGATATCTCAATTTTGTTTTAATTTGAATCTGCCTGATGGCTGGTGATGGTGAATATTTTTTCATGTGTCTGACAGCCATTTGTATGTCTTCGTTGGAGAAGTGTCTGTTCATATCTTCTGCCCATTTTTGATATGATTATCTGTTTTGTGTGTGTAGAGTTTGAGAAGTTCTTTATAGATCCTGGATATCAAGCTTTTGTTTGTACTGTCATTTGCAAATATCTTCTCCCATTCCGTGGGTTGCCTTTTTGTATGGTTGACTGTTTCTTTGCTGTGCAGAAGCTTTTGATCTAGATGAAGTCCCAAAAGTTCATTTTCGCTTTTGTTTCCTCGGCCTTTTGAGACATATCTTGAAAGAAGTTGCTGTGGCTGATATCGAAGAGGTTACTGCCTAAGTTCTCCTCTAGGATTCTGATGGATTCCTGTCTCATGTTGAGGTCTTTTATCCATGTCGAGCTTATCTTTGTGTACGGGGAAAGAGAATGGCCGAGTTTCATTCTTCTACATATACATGTCCAATTTTCCCAGCACCACTTTTTGAAGAGACTGTCTTTTTTCCATTGTATATTTTTTCCTGATTTATCGAAGATTATTTGACCATAGAGTTGAGAGACCAAGTATCTATGGCTCCCATCGAGGCATCTCCACCAGCACTGCCCATCAAGAATGCACACAAAGAAATAATAATCTTACCACGGTGTCAACAGGTATTGTCTCTGATCATGGTTTCCAGGCTGTCTCCACCTGATTGCTTGCTGGTGTCCTCTCCAGGAGATACACAGTCTTCTCTGGAGTCTATGTCTGCAAAGCAAGCTGATCTGGAATGCCAGGGCCTCAAGACCCTTGTGTTGCAAGAACTCGTGTCCTTCACACACTCTCCTTTTCTCCGCCAACAGCTATGGTTCAACATTCAAATTGTGGGTTCTAAGTGTGCTCCTCTCACCCGGGCCTTTGTTTTTGCAAAGGCTCCCTGCCCTCTGAAGCACCAACCATCCTTTCTCCCATAAGCCCTGTCTACACCCTTCTCCCATGGTCTCTGTGACTTCGTCTCTCTTTCGCTGTGGAGTGTGATTTCTAGGTTTCAGGTCCATTTACACCGTGTTTCCTTTGATGCGCTCATCTTCTGGTGGTGCTGATGGCTGAAGACTAGCCTGGAGCTCCCAGACACATCTACCATCTCCCTGTCGTCCAAAGGCACTGCGGACTCTTATGGAGCCATAAGCAAGAAGGCATTCTTGCTCCTTGCACATGTTGCAGAAAGGGAGAGAGCATTGTGTTTTGTCGTATTTGTCAGTCACAGAAAGACAACTACCGTACGAATTCACTCAATCATGGAAGTAAAGAAACATGTGAAGAAGCAAGAAAAAGGGGCAGACCATTAGACTCTAACCAGGCACACATAATTTGTTGTGTGTTCCAGGCAGGCAAGTCAGAATCTGCATTTCTAAAAGTGGATCAATGGGACATTCAATGCAAAAATGTGGGAAAACAGGATGTAACGTGAGTTTCCATTGTGTTTGAAGGTGAATTGTGACCTGGAATAGAGCAGGTTCATTCTTCTTCAAATATCATTTTTAGCGTTTGGTGAATCACACATACACACACACACACAAACACACACACACACACACACACACACACACACACACACACTTAAAAGTGTCCCACAGAAGGTAGGGAGCAAGTGAGGAATAGCACTCATGAAAGCAAAATTCAGAGAAAATACCATAAAAAACAAAAGCTTAGGGAATCAATGTATCAACCCGTCCAAACTGGATAAGGTAACTCCTTACCTATCAAGAATTAACTCATTAATTAATTAATTAATTAATTAATTAAGCAACGTTACCTAAAAAAAAAACCTCCACACAAGTATGCCACAAATCCAAAACCATAGAGAAAAAGATAAATTCCAAGAAACATACGCAATACCATGACAAGATCATGAGTCATACATATTTGACGTCTCAGGTAATGACTTTTGAAGCAGTTTTGAGGCTTTGGAAGCAATCCACAAACATATCCCCACACACAGAAAGCCAGGTTCAAATCAATTCCGTAGTCCACAATTCGAAACATTTAATGATAATGTCGGCTTTTCTCATCTATTATTAAAATGTAGGAAGAGGGAAGTCTCTAACTGACAATGTCCAAAGACCCAATTCAGATAAGGACCTGATAGGAAACCAATTGCATACAATTTTAATCAGTAAGATAATAAAGCTTGAATTCATTTCTCCTCTCTTTCTTTCTTCACCTCCACGTTAAAAGACCTCTTTTGCTTTCTATTCACTATTTTTTCTGATATTTGGCAAGCCAGCCTTTCATCCATCCTACGTTTTTTACATAGTGCTCCCTGATTCTTTAATTGCATATACCACCAAGTGCTCATCCTCATATACTGCCAAATTTCCTCCATACCCATTAACCAGTTCCCTCTTTATGACAGGTGTTATCTTTCTGTTACCCTCAGCTTGGTCCCAAAGTCCTGAGCCTCTTTCGTGCATCTCCCAGTCTGAATTTCTCCATCCGTTTTCCCTTACTAATACTCATGTCCAAGGTATACCTCCTGCACTATATAAGAGTGAAGCCATAGGATATGTCCCTTGGTCGGCTTGCATTTTCATTTGGAAATCATGTTCTTTATCATCATGTTCATAATCATCTTTATCCCCTAGCCCTTAAAAGTGTATCTCGGCTCCTTCCACAGTGATGCTAGAGTGGGCATGTCAGGCCATCGATGTTGGCCATTCATTTTCATCTGAATAAAGAGAATTGCTCAACATGGCTCTCCCCATGACTATGGCATGCAGCATTAACTAAAGATGACAAGGAGTGCTGACCAGGGCTCTTTCTTTTGGGGTAGCAATCTGGCAGAATTTCACTCTCCATGAAGTCTTTGCAACGGTTTTTAAGGTAATGTCAGTTAGACAGAGCCTCATCCCTTAGGACCGGTGTTTCAGGCACTAGCAGACAATGACATGGACAGCACAATGCATCACTCTCGTATTTTCCTGGAATTTTGACTTTCCTTCCCTTTTCCTTCCCTCACCTTCCAAGCTGAACAAGCATCAAAGGCAGACCTTACACCCGAGAAACCATAGTGAACAGAAGCTAAGAATGGACCCTCTCACCCAAGGATATCCAACCTCCCAGAGACCTAATGGGAGCCAAGAGGCCTCGCTGTTGATTGAGATCTCTAGAAATTGCAGTGGAAATAGGAACACCTTGCTGTCTCTTGAGAAATGTGGGTCTAAAGAATGGTATGCAGAACATCGTTTTCTATTCTCTTTGTATAGAATGTGGAAGTGGGAAAGAAACAGAAAAGACCACCTCAGTTCATGATCAGGCTAACAGGGCTCTTTCTTGTTCCTTCCCAGGTCTTTCTACTTAAAGCCATAGGACTTTATGTCATGAGAATGGGGATGATACTTCAGTGAACTCACCTTCTGTGACGTCACAAAGCTCTGAGGTCCCAGCAACCACTCCTCACCAATCCATGCCTCATCACTTCACCTGGCTGATTTGTTCTGGGTCAGCCAGGAGTAACATAATCACTCCAACATCTGGAGTCGCCTTGGGATTTCACCAAGACAGTTTGTGAAATGATTTGGGTCACCTTCTCCATGGCCAAATTTCTAGTCTTTGGCCGTGACTGTCACGACTCCCCATTGGTCTCCCGGGAAGGGCAAGAATCCACAATTCCATCTTACCCATGTAAAATCAAGGAAGATTCAAGAGTATAAGCAGCCTCACACGGGTAACTCCACGCCAAACACATGTTCATGGTCCTCATACCCTATCAGGATGCTTCTGACCAGGAAAAGCGCCCCCGCCCTCCGAGGAATGCTCAGAGTTAACAGCTGCAGGCATACCAAAGACATGTTTGGAGTCTTCAACAGTGAGGACATGAATTCTCTTGCATCTCCAGAAATTGTGCCATAAATGCCTCCCATTTTCCCAGCTGACCAAACATAAAATGCAGACCCTACACCCTAGAAACTTAGGCCCAGGACGGACTCATCTGTTTGGTGCTCACAGCAGCAAGCAGGGAGCATGTTGGAAGAGAACCAATCCCCATGTGAATCCATCGGAAAAGGCTTTCGTTCCATTTTCAGGAATACAAAGTGAATCTACAAAAGGTCTCTGTCTTCTGTGTATTCAAAACGCGCATTCTGTTATCTAACCTGAAGATAATATCTTTAGGATTTAGAGCTCATGGAGTGCCCGAAGGCTGGCACTTGAGAGAGTCTCAGGTGTGTGTGACATTCCATCTAGGGTTTTGTTTTGTCTGTCCAATCTCCTGTGAACTCGTCCTCTGCAGAGGCTCTCCTTGCCTTCCATTCGGAGGTTTTGGTGTCTGCGCCAAATATGGTGAATTTAAGCTTCGTGGTGTTAGGGTCCATGATCAAAGGAAGGAGTCGGACAAAAGGCAAAATCAAGCAAAGTTTTATTTCACACCATGCATCGAAACCAAACTGCATCAGATACCAATCTGCATCAGAAACCAAACTGCATCAGAAACCAAACTGCTTTAGAAACCAAACTGCTTTAGAAACCAAACTGCTTTAAAAACCAAACTGATTGGTAGGTGCCCGAGTCTTACTGGGACCACCGCCTCCCAGTTGCTGGGGTCCCTCTTGGAGGCTCCCTGCCTCACTCTCACCATACCACAGACCCACTCCCAGCGGGCTGCACCGTTGGCTCCTGAGAGGCTGTTCCTGATGGCGGCACTGCCCGAGGTGGCCTGGCTGCTTGCAGCGGCACTGCTGCTGATACTCTGGCTCAGGGTGGTGTCGCTCATGGCAGCACTGCTGACGCTGCTCCTCTGGGCAGTGCCCCTCGTGGTGGCACCACTGCCGCTGCTGCTCTGGTGCTCGGGACGGTGCCAGTCATGGTGTCGCAACTGTTGCTGCTGCTCTGGTCGGTGCACGGCACGGCGCCGCTCGTGTTACAGCTCAAGGCAGCGCCGAAGCCACTGCCGCCTCTGCCCTGATGCACGGGTGGTGTTGCTGGCCGAGGCCCGCTGCTGCTGCTGCTGCTGCTGCTCTGGGCAGTGCACGGGGCGGTGCCGCTCATGTTAACCTGCCTGGAACAAACACCAAATTTTGTGTGCGTGGTTAGAGTCTCATTGCCTGTCCCTTTTTCTTACTTTTTCACATGTTTCTTTACTTCCATGAGTGAGAGAAATCGTATGGTAGTTGTCCTTCTGTGACTGACCGATATGACACAGCCCAATGCTCTCTCCTTTCTTCCATTGTCACAAGGAGCAAGAACGCATTGGTGCTTATGGCTCCATAAGGGTCCGCAGTGCATTCGGAGGAAAGGGAGATTGTAGAAGTATCTAGGACCTCCAGGCATGCCTTCAGCCAACAGCACAACCAGAAGATGACCACATCAATGCAAACATGGCATAAATGGACCTGAAGCATAGAAATCACACTACACAGCGAAAGAGAGAAGAAGTCACAGAGACCATGGGAGAAGGGTGTAGACAGGGCTTATGGGAGAGTTGGACGGTTGGTGCTTTAGAGGGCAGGGAGCCCTGGCCAAAGACAAAGTCCCTTGGAGAGGAGCACTCTTAGAACCCATAATTTGAATGCTGACCCATAGCTGTTGGCGGAGAAACAGAGTGTCTGAAGGACACGAGTTCTTGCAACCCATGGTTCTTGAGGCATGGCAATTCCAGATCAGCTTGCTTTGCAGACATAGACTCCAGATAACATTCTGTATCTCCTGGAGAGGTCACCAGCAAGCACCCAGGTGCAGACAGCCTGGAAACCATGATCAGAGACAATACCTGTTGACACCATGGTACGATTCTTATTTCTTTCTGTGCATACCTGATGGGCAGTGTTGGTGGAGAAGCCTCGATGGGAGCCAAAGTAACTTGGGCTCTACGACCACCAGCATCAAGACTGAGAAGTGGCCACAGGCAGGAAGCTGAGGACATTGGCTGCTCAAACAGCAATCACGGATTCCCAATTATGGAACACTGTTGGTACGGCCTTCTTCAGGCCACATTGCTTCATCCCAGGAGAACAGAAAATCCTGCAGGGGACAAGAAGAATGCCCTGCCCACATCCTCTCAGCTAGCCACAGAATTCAGCAGGCCTTACATTTTTTGGAGTGGGTTGAAAGTCGTGTTTCCAGGCATACCAGATCCACAAAGCTTAACCTCACCATAGTTGGCACAGACACCACACACTGTGAATGGAAGCAAGGAGAGCCTCTGCAGAGGACGAGCCCACAGGAGAGTGGACAGCCACAACACAACACCAGAGGGAATGTCACACACACCTGAGACTCTCTCAAGTGCCAGAACTTTCACACTCTATGATCTCTTCCTCCTAAAGAAATTAGCTTCAGTGTAGATAAGAGAATGAGCATTTCAAATACAGAGAAGATAGAGACTTTTGTAGATTCACGTTGTATTCCTGAGACTGCCCCAAAAGCCTTTTCTGATGACTTCCCATGGGGATTGGTTCTCTTCCATCATGTTACGTGCTTGCTCCTGTGAGCTCCAAACAGATGAGTCCGTCCTGGGCCTAAGCTTCTAGGTTGTAGGGTCTGCCTTTAATATTTGGTCAGGTGGGAAATTTGGGAGGCATTTATGGCACGATTTCTGGAGATGCAAGAAGAACTCGTGTCCTCACCGTTGAAGACTCCAGAAATGTCTTTGGTAGGGTTGGGGGTGTTAACTCTGAGCTTCTCTCTTAGGGTTGGGGGCGCTTTTCCTGGACAGAAGCATCCGGATAAGATGTGAGGACCATGAACATGTGTATGGCGTGGAGTTCTCCGTGTGAGGCTGCTTGTACTCCTGACTCTATCTTGACATTACGTCGGTAGGATGGAATTGTGCATTCTTGCCCTTCTCAGGATTCCAGAGGGGTGATGGTGACAGTCATGGACAAAGACTACAAATTTGGCCATGGAGAAGGTGACCCCAAATCGGTTCACAAACTGTCTTGGGGACATTCCCAGGCGGATCCAGCGTTTTGGAGTGATTTTGATACACCTGGCTGATGCAGAACTAGTCTTATTTTTTTAATAAATAAATTAAAAAAAAAGTTAAAAAAAAAGAAAAGAAATAATAATCTTACCACGGTGTCCACAGGTATTGTCACTGATCATGGTTTCCAGGCTCTCTGCACCTGGTTGTTTGCTGGTGTCCTCTCTGGGACATATGCAGTGGTGTCTGGAGTCTATGTCTGCAAACATACTGATCTGGAATCCCTGTGCCACAAGACCCTTTGGTTGCAAGAACTCATGTCATTCAGACACTCTCCTTTTCTCCGCCAACATCTATGGGTCAACATTCAAATTGTGGTTTCTAAATGTGCTCCTCTCCCCTGAGCCTTTGTCTTTAGCCAAACTCCGTGCCCACTGAAGCACCAACCATCCAATTCTCCCATAAGCACTGCCTACACCCTTCTCAGATGGTTTCTTTGACTTCTTCTCTCTTTCACTGTGGAGTGTGATTTCTAGGCTTCAGGTCCATTTATGCCATGTTTACATTGATGTGGTCATCTTCTGGTTGTACTGATGGCTGAAGACAATGCTGGAGCTCCCAGACACTTCTCCCATCTCCCTGTTCTCAACATGCACTGTGGACTCCTATGGAGCCATAAGCAAGAAGGCAATCTAGCTCCTTGTGACATGTGGCGGAAAGGGAGAGAGCATTGCGCTGTGTCATATCTGTCAGTCACAGAAAGGCAACTACCATATGATTTCACATTCATGGACGTAAAGACCGGTGAAAAAGCAAGAAAAATGGACAGGCAATTAGACTCTAATCAGGCACACAAAATTTGGTGTTTGTGCCAGGCAGGCTAGTCAGAATCTGCATTTCTAAAGTGGATAATATGAGACATTCAATGCAGGAAATGGGGCCAAACGGGATGTAACGTGAGTTTCCACTGTGTTTGTAGGTGAATAGTGATCTGGAATAGAGCAGCTTCATATCTCTTAAAATATAATTTTTAGCATTTTGTGAAACACACACACACACACACACCCTTAAAAGAGTACCACAGAAGTAAGGGAGCAAGTGAAGATTATCAATCATGGAAGCAAAATTCAGAAAAATACCATAAAAAACAAAAGCTAAGAGAATCAAGGTACCAAACCGTCCAAACTGGATAAGTTAACTCCTTAGCTATCAAGAATTAATTAATTAATTAATGAATTAAACAACCTTACCTAAAAGACTCCTCTACACAAGTTTGCCATCAAATCCAATACCCGAGTGTAAAGGATAAATTCCAAGACACATACACTCTACCATGACAAGATCATGAGTCATACATATCTGACGTCTCAGATAATGATGAAAGCTTTTGAAGCAGTCCCCATATATCTCCCAACACACAGAAAGGAAGGATCAAATCAATTCCCTGGTACACAATTCGAGACATTTCAAGGTAATGTCGGCATTTCTCATCTATTCCCAAAATGCAGAAAGAGGGAAAACTAATTAACAATGTCCAAAGACCCAATTCAGATAAGGACCTTGAAGGAAACAAATTGCATACAATTTTAATCTGAATTTCCATTCAGAGTGTGTGGTGTCTGTGCCAAATATGGTGAGGTTAATCTTTCTATGTCTGGTGTGCCAGGAAACGTGACTTTCAACCCACTCCAAAAAATTTAAGGCCTGCTGAATTCTGTGGCTAGGTGAGAGGATGTGGGCAGGGCATTCTTCTTGTCCCCTGCAGGATTTTCTGTTCTCCTGGGAAGAAGCAACGTGGCCTGAAGAAGGCCATCCCAACAGTGTTCCAGGTTTGGGAATCCGTGATTGCTGTTTGGGCAGCCAATGTTCTCACCTTCCTGCCTGTGGCCACTTCTCAGTCTTGATGCTGGTGTTCGTAGAACCCAAGTTCCTTTGGCTCCAATCGGGGCATCTCCACCAACACTGCCCATCAGGAATGCACAGAAAGAAATAAGAATAGTACCACGGTGTCAACAGGTATTGTCTCTGATCATGGTTTCTAGGCTCTCTGCACATGTTTGCTTGCTAGTGTCCTCTCCAGGAGATACACAGTGTTCTGAAGTTCTGGAGTGTATGTCTGCAAAGCATGCTGAACTGGAATCCCCTGACCTCAAGACCCTTGTGTTGCAAGAACTCGTGTCATTCAGACAGTCTCCCTTTCTCCGCCGACAACTATGGGTCAAGAAACAAATTGTGGGTTCTAATTGGGCTCCTCTCCCCTGGACCTTTGTCTCTGGCCATAGATCCCTGCCTCCTGAACACCAACCCACCCATTCTCCCATAAGCCCTCTCTACACCCTTCGCTCTTGGTCTCTGTGACTTCTCTCTTTTGCTGTGGAGTGTGATTTATAGGCTTCTGGCCCATTTATGCCATGTTTCCATTGATGTAGTCATCTTCTGGTGGTGCTGATGGCTGAAGACAAGCCTAGAGCTCCCAGACATTTCTAGAGTCTCCCTGTCCTCCAGATGCTCTGCGGACTCTTATGGAACCATAAACAAGAAGGTATTCTTGCTCCTTGTGACATGTGGAAGAAAGTGAGAGAGGATTGGGCTGTGTCATATCTGTCAGTCAGGGAAAGACAACTACCATACGATTTTACTCACACATTGGAGTAAAAAACATGTGAAAAAGCAAGAAAAAGGGACAGGCAATGAAACTCCAACAAGGCACATAAAATTTGGTATTTGTGCCAGACAGGCTAGTCAGAATCTGCATTTCTAAAGTGGATAATATGAGACATTCAATGCAGGAAATGTGGCTGAACGGGATGTAACGTGAGTTTCCACTGTGTTTGTAGGTGAATTGTGATCTGGAATAGAGCAGCGTCAGATCTCTTAAAATATCATTTTTAGCGTTTGGTACAGCACACACACTCATACACACACACACACACACACACACACACACACACACACACTTAAAGGGTTCCACAGAATTTAGGGAGCTTGTGAGGAATAGCACTCATGGAAGCAAAATTCAGAGAAAATACAATAAAAAAACAATAGCTTAGAGAATCAAAGTAACAAACCGTCCAAACTGGATAAGTTAACTCCTTACCTACCAAGAATTAATTAATTAATAAACAACCTTACTTAAAAGACCTTACACAAAAGTCTGACAGCAAATCCAATACCGGAGAGAAAAGGAAGAATTCCAAGGCACATACGCACTACTCTGACAAGATCATGAGTCATACATCTCTGACGTCTCATGTAAAGACTTTTGACGCAGCTTTGGAGGCTTTTGAAGCAGTCCTCCAACATCTCCCAACACACAGAAAGCCAGGTTCAAATCAATTCCCTGGTTAATAATTCGAGACATTTAATGGTAATGTCAGCTTTTCTCATCTATTCCCAAAATGTAGGAAGAAGGAAGTGTAATTTACAATGCCCAAAGACCCAATTCATATAAGGACCTTACAGGAAACCAATTGCATACAATTTCAATCAGTAAGATAATAAAACTAGAATTCATTTCTCTTCTCTTTCTTTCTTGATCTCCACGTGTAACGACCTGTTTTGCTTTCTATTTACTATATTTGCTTATATTCGGCAAGCCAGCGTTTTATCCATCCTACCGTTTTTGACATAGTGTTCCCCGATGCTTTAATTGCATATACCACCAAGTGCTCATCCTCATATAATGCCACACTACCTCCAAACCCATTATCCAGTTCCCTCTTTATGGCTTGACTTATCCTCCTGTAACCCTCAGCTTGGTCCCCAAAGTCCTGAGTGTCTCCTGGTGCATCTCCCTGTCTGACTTCTTCTCCTTCCGTTTTCCCTTACTACGACTCATGTCTGTGGTATTCCTCATGGGCCACTTATGAGTGAAGCCTTAGGATATTTCCCTTGGTCAGCTTGCATTTTCATTTGGAAATCATCTTCTTTTTTATCATCTTCATAATCATCTTACTCCACTAGCCATTAAAAAAGAATCTAGGCTCCTTCCACAGTGATGCTACAGTGGGCATGGCAGGCTATCGATGTTGGCCGTTCCTTTTCATCTGAATAAAGAGCGTTGCTCAACATGGCTCTACCCATGACTATGGCATGTAGTATTAACTAATGACGACAAGTACTGCTGCCCAGGGCTCTTTCTTTAGGGGTAGAGATCATGCAGAGTTTTACTCTCCACGAAGAGTTTGCAACAGTGTTTAAGGTAATGTCAGGTAGACAGAGCCTTATTCCTTAGGACTGGTGTTTCAGGACACTAGTAGATAAGGACATGGACAGCACAACGCTTCCCTGCCCTGGCAATTTTCCTGGAATTGTGACTTTCCTTCCCTTCTTCCATCCCTACACTTCCAACCTAACCAAGCACCAACGGCAGATCTTTCACCTGAGAAACCATAGGGAAGAGAAGCTAAGAATGGACCCTTCACCCAAGGATATCGAAGCTCCCAGAGTCATAATTCTACCCAAGAGGCGGCGCTGTTGATTGAGATCTCTAGAAATTGCAGTGGAAATAGGAACACCTTGCTCTCTCTGGAGAAATGTTCGTCTAAAGAATGGTATACAGAACATCATTTTCTTTTCTCTTTGTACAGAAAGGGGAAGTGGGAAAGAAACAGAAAAGGCCACCTGAGCTCATGATGAGGCTAACAGGGCTCTTTCATGTTCCTTCCCAAGTCATTCTACATAAAGCCATAGGACTCATTTGTCATGAGAATGGGATTGCTGCTTCAGTGAAGTCAGCTTCTGTGACGTCACAAATCTCTGTGGACATAGAAACCACTCCTCACCAAACCGCGCCTCATCACTTCAACTGGCTGGTGTAGTTCTTGGTCAGCCAGCAGTATCAAAATCACTCCAAACCGCTGGAGCCGCCGGGGGATTTCCCCAAGACAGTTTGTGAAGCGATTTGGGGTCACCTTCTCCATGGCCGAATTGGTAGTCTTTGACTGTGACTGTCACCACCACCCCTCTGGACTCCTGAGAAGGGCAAGAATCCACAATTCCATCTTACACACGTAAGGTCAAAAAGTGTCAGGAGTACAAGCAGCCTCACATGGGGAACTCCACGCCAAAAAAGAAGTCCATACTCCTCATAGCCTATCAGGATGCTTCTGACCAGGAAAAGTGCCCCCCGCCCTCCGAGGAAATCTAAGAAGTAACACCCACAACCAAACCAAATACATATCTCGAGTCTTCAAGAATGAGGACACGAGTTCTTCTTGCATCTCCAGAAATCGTGCCATAAATGCCTTCCAATATTCCCAGCTGACCAAACATGAATGGCTGTCCCTAAACCCTGGAAGCTTAGGCCCAGGATGGACTCATCTGTTTGGAGCTCACAGGAGCAAGCACGGAGCATGATGGAAGAGAACCAATCCCCATGGGAAGCCATGGGAAAAGGCTTTTGGGCCAGTCTCAGGAATACAACGTGAATCTACCAAGGTCTCTATCTTCTCTGTATTTGAAATGCGCATTCTCTTATCTACCCTGAAGCTAATTTCTTTAGGAGGAAGAGATCATGGAGTGCACAAGTTCTGGCACTTGAGAGAGTCTCAGGTGTGTGTGACATGCCCTCTGGGGTTGTGTTGTGGCTGTCCACTCTCCTGTGGGCTCGTCCTCTGCAGAGGCTCTCTTTGCCTTCCATTCACTGTGAGTGGTGTCTGTGCCAGCTATGGTGAGGTTAAGCTTCGTGGATCTGGTATGCCTGGAAACATGACTTTCAACCCACTCCAACAAATGGAGGGCCTGCTGAATTCTGTGGCTAGGTGAGAGGATGTAATCAGGGCATTCTTCTTGTCCCTTGCAGGATTTTCTGTTCTCCTGGGATGAGCAACGTGGCCTTAAGAAGGCCGTCCCAGCAGCGTTCCATGTTTGGGAATCCGTGATGGCTGGTTGGGCAGCCAATGTCCTCACCTTCCTGCCTGTGGCCACTTCTCAGTCTTGATGCTGGCGTTCGTAGAGCCCAAGTTACTTTGGCATCCATCGAGGCATCTCCACCAACACTGCCCATCAGGAATGCACAGAAAGAAATAAGAATCGTACCAAGGTGTCAACAGGTATTGTCTCTGAGCATGGTTTCCAGGCTGTCTGCACCTGGTTGCTTGCTGGTGACCTCTCCAGGAGATACAGAATGTTATCTGGAGACTATGTCGGCAAAGCATGCTGATCTGGAATCGCCAGGCCTCAAGAACCTTGGGTTCCAAGAACTCGTGCCCTTCAGACACTCTCCGTTTCTCCGCCAACAGCTATGGGTCAGCATTCAAATGGTGGGTTCTAAGTGTGCTCCTCTCCAATGGGCCTTTGTCTTTGGCCAGGGCTCCCTACCCTCTAAAGCAACAACCGTCCAACTCTCCCAAAAGCCCTGTCTACACCCTTCTCCCATGGTCTCTGTGACTTCTTCTCTCTTTCGCTGTGTAGTGTGATTTCTAGGCTTCAGGTCCATTTATGCCACGTTTGCATTGATGTGGTCATCTTCTGGTTGTGCTGTTGGCTGAAGACAAGCCTGCAGTTCCTAGACACTTCTACCATCTCCCTTTCCTCCAAAGGCACTGTGGACCCTTACGGAGCCATAAGCATGAAGGCATTCTAGCTCCTTGTGACAATGGCAGAAAGGAGAGAGCATTTGGCTGTGTCATATCTGTTAGTCATAGAAAGACAACTACCATACGATATCACTCACTCATGGAAGTAAAGAAACGTGGGAAAAAGCAAGAAAAAGGGACAGGCAATGAGACTCGAACCAGGCACACAAAATTTGGTGTTGGTTCCAGGCAGGCCAGTCAGAATCTGCCTTTCCAAAAGTGGATCAAATGGGACATTCAGTGCCGGAAATGTGGCTGAACGGGATGTAACGTGAGTTTCCACTTGTTTGTAGGTGAATTGTGATCTGGAATAGAGCAGCTTAATATCTCTCAAAATATCATTTTACCATTTGGTACAAAACACACACACACACACACACACACACACACACACACACTTAAAAGGTTCCCAGAGAAGTTAGGGAGCTTGTGAGGAATAGCACTAATGGAAGCAAAATTCAGAGAAAATACCATAAAAAAACAAAAGCTTTGAGAATCAAAGTAACAAACCGTCCAAACTGGATAAGTTAACTCCTTACTTATCAAGAATTAATTAATTAATAAACAACCTTACTTAAAAGACCCCTACACAGAAGTCTGCCAGCAAATCCAATACCAGAGATAAAAGGATAAATTCCAAGACACATATGAACTACCATGACAAGATCATGAGTCATACATCTCGGACACTCATGTAAAGACTTTTGACTTTGCAGGCTTTTGAAGCAGTCCTCCAACATCTCCCAACAGACAGAAAGCCAGGTTCAAATCAATTCCCTGGTCAACAATTCGAGACATTTAGTGGTAAAGTCAGCTTTTCTCATCTATTCCCAAAATGTAGGAAGAGGGAAGTGTAATTTACAATGCCCAAAGACCCAATTCATATAAGGACCTTACAGGAAACCAATTGCATACAATTTCAATCAGTAAGATAATAAAACTAGAATTCATTTCTCTTCTCTTTCTTTCTTGATCTCCACGTGTAACGACCTGTTTTGCTTTCTATTTACTATATTTTCTTATATTCGACAAGCCAGCCTTTCATCCATCCTACGTTTTTTGACATAGTGTTCCCTGATTCTTTAATGGCGTATACCACCAAGTGCTCATCCTCATATAATGCCACACTACCTCCAAACCCATTATCCAGTTCCCTCTTTATGGCATGACTTATCCTCCTGTAACCCTCAGCTTGGTCCCCAAAGTCCAGAGTGTCTCCTGGTGCATCTCCCTGTCTGACTCCTTCTCCTTCCGTTTTCCCTTATTATGACTCATGTCCATGGTATGCATCATGGGCCACATAGGAGTGAAGCCATAGGATATTTCCCTTGGTCAGCTTGCATTTTCATTTGGAAATCATCTTCTTTATTATCATCTTCATAATCATCTTTATCCACCAGCCCTTAAAAGGGTATCTCGGCTCCTTCCACAGTGAAGCTAGAGTGGCCATGGCAGGCCATTGATGTTGGCTGTTCAATTTCATCTGAATAAAGAGCGTTGCTCAACATGGCTCTCCCCATGACTATCGCATGTTGCATTAACTAATGATGACAAGGAGTGCTGCCCAGGGCTCTTTCTTTAGGGGGAGCGATCATGCAGAGTTTCACTCTCCGTGAAGCCTTTGCAACGGTGTTAATGGTAATGTCAGGTAGACAGAGCCTTCATCCCTTAGGACTGGTGTTTCAGGACACTGGCAGATAAGGATATGGACAGCACAATGCTTCCCTGCCCTGGCAATTTTCCGGGAATTGTGACTTTCCTTCCCTTCTTCTTTCCCTCCACTTCCAAGCTAACCAAGCACCAAAGGCAGACCTTACACCTGAGACACCATAGGGAAGAGAAGCTAAGAATGGACCCTTCACCCAAGGATATCGAAGCTCCCAGAGTCATAATTGTACCCAAGATGCTGCGCTGTTGATTGAGATCGCTAGAAATTGCAGTGGAAATAGGAACACCTTGCTCTCTCTGGAAAAATGTGAGTCTAAAGAATGGTATACAGACACAGAACATCGTTTTCTTTTCTCTTTGTACAGAAAGTGGAAGTGGGAAAGAAACAGAAAAGACCACCTGGGTTCATGACCAGGCTAACAGGGCTCTTTCTTGTTCCTTCCCAAGGCATTCTACTTAAAGCCAGAGGACTCATATGTCATGAGAATGGGATTGCTGCTTCAGTGAAGTCAGCTTCTGTGACGTCACAAATCTCTGAGGTCCTAGAAACTACTCCTCACCAAACCACGCCTCATCACTTCACCTGGCTGGAGTAGTTCTGGGTCAGCCAGGAGTATCAAAATCACTCCAAACCGCTGGAGCTGCCTGGGGATTTCCCCAAGACAGTTTGTGAAGCGATTTGGGGTCACCTTCTCCATGGCTGAATTGGTGGTAGTCTTTGACCGTCACTGTCACCACCACCCCTCTGGACTCCTGAGAAGGGCAAGAATCCACAATTCCATATTACACACGTAAGGTCAAGAAAGAGTCAGGAGTACAAGCAGCCTCACACGGGGATCTGCACGCCAAACACATGTTCATGGTCCTCATAGCCTATCAGGATGCTTCTGACCAGGAAAAGTGACCCCCGCCCTCTGAGGAAAACTAAGAGTTAACACCCACAACCATACCTAATACATATCTCGGGTCTTCAAGAATGAGGACACGAGTTCTTCTTGCATCTCCAGAAATCGTGCCATAAATGCCTCCCCATTTTCCCAGCTGACCAAACATTAAAGGCAGCCCCTACACCCTGGAAGCGTAGGCCCAGGATGGACTCATCTGTTTGGAGCTCACAGGAGCAAGCACGGAGCATGATGGAAGAGAACCGTTGCCCATTGGAAGCCATCGGAAAAGGCTTTTGGACCAGTTTCAGGAATACAACGTGAATCTACAAAAGGTCTCTATCTTCTCTGTATTCGAAACGTGCATTCTCTTATCTACCCTGAAGCTAGTTTCTTTAGGAAGAAGAGATCATGGAGTGCGCAAGTTCTGGCACTTGAGAGAGTCTCAGGTGTGTGTGACATGCCCTCTGCGGTTGTGTTGTCGCTGTCCACTCTCCTGTGGGCTCGTCCTCTGCAGAGGCTCTCCTTCCCTTCCATTCAGAGTGTGTGGTGTCTGGCCTAAGTATGGTGTGTCTGTGAAACATGACTTTCAACCCACTCCACAAAACTTAAGGTCTGCTGAATTCTGTGGCCAAGTGAGAGGATGTAGGCAGGGCTTTATTCTAATCCCCTGCACGATTTTCTGTTCTCCTGGGACTAAGGTACTTGGCCTGAAGAAGGTATTCCCAACAGTTACAGGTTTGGGAATCCGTGATTGCAAGGTGGGCAGCTAATGTCCTCACCGTCCTGCCTGTGGCCACTTCTCAGTCTGTATGCCCTGGATTGTAGAGTCCAAGTTTCTTTTGTGCTCATCGAGGCATATCCACCAACACTGCCCATCATGAATGCACACAAAGAAATAATCTTACCACGGTGTCAACAGGTATTGTCTATGATCATGGTTTCTTTCATGTCTGCACCTGTTGCTTGCTGGTGTCCTCTCCAGGGGATACACAGTGTTCTGCAGTTCTGGAGTCTTTGTCTGCAAAGCATGCTGATCTGGAATCCCTGTGCCTCAAGACCCTTGGGTTGCAGGAACTAATGTCATTCAGACACTCTCCTTTTCTCCCGCAACAGCTATGGGTCAACATTCAAATTGTGGGTTCTAAATGTGCTCCTCTCCAATGGGCCTTTGTCTTTGGCCTGGCTTCCTGCCCTCTGACCCACCAACCGTCCAATTCTCCCATAAGACCTGTCTACACAATTCTCCCATGGTCTCTGTGACTTCTTCTCTCTTTTGCTGTGGGTTGTTATTTCTATGCTTCAGTCCATTTATGCCTTGTTTACATTGATGTGGTCATCTTCTCTTTGTGCTGATGGCTGAAGACATGCCTGAGCTCGCAAACACTTCTACTGTCTCACTCTCTTCCAGATGCACTGCGGTCTCTTATGGAGCCATAATTAAGAAGGCATTCTTGAGGAGTCAAGGTGGCGGGGAAATAGGAGGAGGCACCATTTCAACCTGTACCCTAAAGTGAACTGATTACCTACCAAAGAACTCCAACCACTCATGAAATCAGCCTGTGATCAGTATTATACACATCTGGATCTCTACAGGAGCAGAAGACATCAGTCTCAGGTAAAGCAGACTGGGAGCTTCGGACTGATATCGGAAGATAAACAAAAGGGGTGGGAGCCACTAGAGGTGACTGATTGGAAAGTAATATCACAACACGAGAGTGCTCTGCATCTGGGGACCAGCATTAACTTGGAGTCTGGTTGAAAGCACTCAAATAACAAAGAGCAAATGATTGCGGGTGGTAATAGTGGTAACCTGGGTGGTTAGGGTCAGGGACCTAAGTCCCCGGACCCAAAATGGCCTCCCCTGGCACTGAGCCAGAGAGAGTGTGGCACAGAAATCAGGTCTCTGTCCTTGAGCCACCAGTGGGCCTGAACGCCAGTGCACCCGAGAAGGAGTGGGGTCTGGCTCCCATGAAGGGCTGGGAGCCTGGCCAGTGGAAATTCTGAAATGCGAGCGTCCCACACCCTCCCTTGGGATAGGTGCTCATAGGCGCTAGCCTGGAGCTCTGGCATCCGGAAAAACCAGACATTCCCAGCCCGGGACAGTGGGAAAATCTCAGTGTGCGATCTCTGTTCGGAACCTCCTGGCGGTCTGGAGCTGCTCAGACAGCCATCGCTGCCCTGGTTTTGGGTACAACGAGGAGCTCCTGCATCCCCAGGGACAGTGACTCAGAACCGACTCTCCCAGCAGCCTTTGCAAAACATTCTGATGCTTCTCTCTGAGATGGGGTCAGGGAGCAGTTTACTCTCCTCTAAACCTCCAAAAACCATCAAAAGCTGTCAAGGCAAGAGAAAGCAGATGCAAGAACATAAAAACCCCCAGAGGACAAAAGGCTGAAAAAAAACAGTTTCCTCAGAGCTCACCCCCTTGAGGGGAGCAGGAGGACCTAACTCAGGGAACATCATTGTCTGAAAACTCACGTGGCAGCCCCCCCCCCCGAAAACCAACCAGGAAGGAAGAAAAAAAAAAGACTACAAGAGAACAACCACCACTACTTCATAAATACTACTTTTATTTTTAACTCTTTAAAAATATTCCGGTTCTTTTTTTTATACATACATATAATTTTTTAACCTACTTAACACCACACTGAGATGTCCAGTACATCAAATTCTTTAATAACCTTCTAACCTGAACTTTTTGATACATACACCCGTGTTTTTCTTTTGCTTTTCTATTTTTTAATTCTTTTTTAATTTTAACTTAGTTTAGTCTAGTTTATTCTTTTTTAATTTTTATTTTCTACTATACATATAGAGTTAAACTTTGAGGTAATCCAATTTCCCCAATCAATGCTACCCCTATAGGCAAAACAGTTTCTATTCCCCCTGTAACATAGGAAGGTTGAGTCCCTTAAGAAAAACATCAAGATACCTTCAGGAAGAATCAAAATAAACTTCCTCACCCACACTGAGAATTTATAACCACCCTCCCAATTTTTCCTTCTGTCAGTGTTTCTGTGAATTTGTGTTTGTCCTGATAATATATAAATCTTATACTTGGGGTTCTTTCTGATGAGGTTCTTCCCTTTTTTCTGGATATATATATATATATATATATAAATATATATAAATATAAAATATATTATAAATATAAAATATATTATATATATTTATATAATATATTTTATATTTTTATATATTTATATAATATATAAATAATATAATAATAAATAATAATAAATAATAATAATATATTATATATTATATAATATAATATAATTATATATATATTATATTATATATATTATATAATATAATAATATATATTATATAAATATAATAATAAATAATAATAAATAATAAATAATAAAATAAATAAATAAATATATTTATATAATATATTTATATAATATATTATATATATATAAATATATATAAAATATATATATAAATAAATATATATAAATATATATATATATAAAATCTCTTGTCATATACTTTTATCAGTCTTTTTGTTTGTCTGTTTTTGTTTGTATACTTCATAAATCTTACCTTGTGGCCCATTTGGGCTGAGCCTTCTTTTTTATCTTCCCTTTTTTTCCTATCTCTCTCTCTGTTTTTTTCCTTTATTCTTTCCCCTTTTTTTCTGTCTTCTTCTCTATTTCTTTTTCTTTTCTTTTTTCTCTCATTTGGGTGGGGAATCGTGATTGCACAGAAGTATTCCAGGGTGCACATTGACTGCACCACAATCGATAAGTCCAGCTGCATCTGTTCGGTCATCTCTTGCCAAAATGACTAGGAGGAGGAATACCCAACAGAAGAAAAATACAGAGGATGGGCCTTCTGACACAGAGTTAATGGCTATCGACATAGACAATATGTCAGAAAAGGAACTCAGACTAACAATTATCAAGGCAATAGCTAGGTTGGATAAAGCCATGGATGACCAAATGGAATTTATTAGGGCAGAACTGAAAGCCACCAGGGATGATGTTCAAAATGCTCTCAATGAGTTCCAATCTAATCTAAATTCTCTAAAAGCTAGGGTAACTGAGACAGAAGATAGAATTAGTGATCTGGAGGACAAACAGATAGAGAGAAAGGATCAGGAGGAAGCCTGGAACAAACAGCTCAGAAGCCACGAAAACAGAATCAGGGAAATAAACGATACCATGAAACGTTCCAACGTCAGAATTATTGGAATCCCTGAAGGGGAGGAAAAGGAAAAAATTCTAGAAAATATAGTGGAACAAGATGTCTATGAAAATTTTCCCAATCTCGCGAATGGAAACAACATTCATGTGCTAGAGGCAAAGAGATTTCCTCCCACGATTTTAGATTCTCGAAAATCCTCATGACACCTTATAGTTAGAATGAGGAATTATGTTTCAAGAGAGACCCTCTTAAAAGCAGCTAGGACAAAGAAGCTCCTTACATACAGAGGAAAGCCCATTAGAATAACGTCAGAACTTTCCACAGAGACCTGGCAAGCCAGGAAGGGCTGGCAAAATATATTCAGAGTACTAAATGAGAAGAACATGGAACTAAGAATACTCTATCCAGTATAGATGGATGGAGAGATAAAGAGTTTCCAAGACCAGCAAGGCTTAAAAGACTATGCAACCACCAAGCTGACACTGCAGGAAATATTAAGGGGGGGGGTCCTATAAAAGAGAAAAAAATCCTAAGAATATCATTGAACAGAAAAATAGAAACAATCTACAGACAGAAAGACTTCAAAGGCAACATGATGTCAATAAAAACCTATCCCTCAATAATCACTCTCAAGGTGAATGGCCTAAATGCACCCATAAAAAAACACAGGGTTGCAGATTGGATAAAACGACAGGACCCATCCATATGTTGTCTACAAGAAACCCATTTTGAACCTAAGGATACACACAGACTGAAAGTGAAGGGATGGAGAAGCATCTTTCATGCCAATGGGCCTCAAAAGAAGGCCGGGGTAGCGATTATCATATCAGATAAATTGGATTTTAAACTAAAGACTGTAGTCAGAGATACAGAAGGACACTACATAATTCTTAAAGGAACTATCTGCCAAGATGATCTAACAATTGTGAATATCTATGTCCCCCAATTGGGAGCACCAAATTACATAAGAAAACTATTAATCAAGATAAAGAGTCATTTTGATATGAACACAATAATAGTAGGAGATCTTAATACGCCTCTCTCAGAAATAGACAGATCATCGAAGCAGAAAATTAAAAAAGAAATAAGAGCATTGAATGAAACATTGGACCAGATGGACCTCATAGACATATACAGAACATTCCACCCTAAAACAACAGAATACTCATTCTTCTCAAGTGCACAAGGAACCTTCTCCAGAATAGACCACATACTGGGTCACAAAGCAGGACTCAACAGAAACCAAAAGACTGACATTAATCCCTGCATGTTCTGAGATCACAATGCTTTGAAACTGGAAATCAATCACAAGGAAAAGTTCAGAAAGAACTCAAACACCTGGAAGCTAAAGACCACCTTGCATAAGAATGCTTGGATCAACCAGGTGATCAAAGATGAACCTAAGCAATTCATGGAAACCAATGAGAATGAAGACACTTCAGTCCAAAACCTATGGGATAGAGCAAAGATGGTTCTAAGGGGGAAATACATAGCCATCCAAGCCTCCCTCAAAAAAATTGAAAAATCCAGAATACACCAGCTGTCTCTACACCTTAAAGAAATGGAGAATCAACAACAAATCAAACCAACTCCACATGCAAGAAGGGAAATAATCAAGATTAGAGCAGATATCAATGAGGTAGAAACCAGAGATACAGTAGAACATATCAATGAAACTAGAAGCTGGTTTTTTGAAAGAATCAATAAGATCAATAAACCATTGGCCACACTAATCCAAAAGAAAAGAGAGAAAGCCGAAATTAATAAAATTATGAATGAAAAGGTGCGATCACAACTAACACCAAGGAAATAGAAACAATCATCAGAAATTATTACCAACAGTTATATGCCAATAAGCTAAGCAAATTAGAGGAAATGGATGCATTCCTGAAAAACTACAAACTCCCAAAATTGAACCAGGAAGAAATTGACAACCTGAATAGACCGATATCTAGTAATGAGACTGAAGCAGTGATCAAAAACCTCCCAAATAACAAGAGCCCAGGACCTGACGGATTCCCTGGGGAATTCTACCAAACTTTCAAAGAAGAAATAACACTAATTCTCCTGAAGCTGTTCCAAAAAATTGAAGCAGAAGGAAAACTTCCAGACTCTTTTTATTGAGCCAGCATTACCCTGATCGATCCCAAACCAGGCAAAGACCCTACCAAAAAGGAGAATTTCAGACCAATATCACTGATGAATATGGATGCTAAGATTCTCAACAAGATCCTAGCAAACAAAATCCAAAAGTACATTAAAAAAAATTATCCACCATGAGCAGGTGGGATTCATCCCTGTGTTGCAAGGTTGGTTCAACATTCGCAAGTCAATCAATGTGATAGAACAAATCAATAAGAGAAGAGAGAAGAACGACATGGTCCTCTCAATTGAAGCAGAAAAAGCATTTGACAAAATCCAGCATCCACTCCTGATGAAAACGCTTCAAAGTATAGGGATAGAGGGAACATTCCTGAACTTCATAAAATCTATCTATGAAAGACAAACAGCAAATATCATCCTCAATGGGAAAAAGCTTGCAGCCTTCCCGTTGAGATCAGGAACAAGACAAGGATGCCCACACTCACCACTCTTGTTCAACATAGTATTAGAAGATCTAGCAATGGCAATCAGACAACAAAGAGAAATAAAAGGTATCCAAATTGGCAAAGAAGAAGTCAAACTCTCTCTCTTCACAGATGACATGATTCTTTCTATGGAAAACTCCAAAGACTCCACCCCCAAACTACTAGAACTCATACAGCAATTCAGTAACGTGGCAGGATACAAAGTCAATGTCCAGAAATTAGTGGCTTTCTTATACACTAACAATGAAAATACAGAAAGGGAAATTAGAGAATCGATTCCACTTACTAGAGCACCAAGAAGCATAAGAGACCTGGGAATAAAGCTAACCAAAGAGGTAAAGAACCTGTACTCGAGGAACTACAGAACACTCATGAAAGAAATTGAAGAAGACAGAAAAAGATGGAAGACTGTTCCATGCTCTTGGATTGGAAGAATAAACATTGTTAAAATGTCTATGCTGCCTAGAGCAATCTATACTTTTAATGCCATTCCAATCAAAATTCCACCGGTGTTTTGCAAAGAGCTGGAGTAAATAATCCTAAAATTTGTATGGAATCAGAAGAGACCCCAAATTGCTAAGGAAATGTTGAAAAACAAAAACAAAACTGGCGGCATCACGTTACCCGATTTCAAGCTTTACAACAAAGCTGTGATCACCAAGACAGCATGGTACTGGCATAAAAACAGACACATAGACCAGTGGAAGAGAGTGGAGAGCCCAGATATGGACCCTCAACTCTATGGTGAAATAATCTTCGACAAAACAGGAAAAAATATACAATGGAAAAAAGACAGTCTCTTCAATAAATGGTGCTGGGAAACTGGACAGCGATATGTAGAAGAATGAAACTCGACCATTCTCTTACACCGTACACAAAGATAAACTTGAAATGGATAAAAGACCTCAACGTGAGACAGGAATCCATCAGAATCCTAGAGGAGAACATAGGCAGTAACCTCTTCGATATCAGTCACAGCAACTTCTTTCACTATATGTCTCCAAAGTCCAAGGAAACAAAAGCGAAAATGAACATTTGGGATTTCATCAAGATCAAAAGTTCTGCACAGGAAAGGAAACAATCAAAACTAAAAGGCAACCCACGGATTCGAGAAGATATTTGCAAATGACAGTACAGACAAAAGGTTGATATCCAGGATCTATAAAGAACTTCTCAAACTCAACACACACAAAACAGATAATCATACCAAAAAACGGACAGAGTATATGAACAGACACTTCAACAAAGACATACAAATGGCTATCAGACACATGAAAAATGTTCATCATCACTATCCATCAGGGAGATTCAAATTAAAACCACATTGAGATATCACCTGACACCAGTTAGAATGGCCAAAATTAGCCTGACAGGAAACAACGTGTGTTGGAGAGGATGTGGAGAAAGGGGAACCCTCTTCCACTGTTGGTGGGAATGCAAGTTAGTGCAGCCACTTTGGAGACCAGTGTGGAGACTCCTGAAGAAATTAAGAATAGAGCTTCCCTATGACCCTGCAATTGCACTGCTGGGTATTTACCGTAAAGATACAGATGTAGTTAAAAGAAGGGTCATCTGTACCCCAATATTTATTGCAGCAATGGCTATGTTCACCAAACTGTGGAAAGAACCAAGTAGCCCTTCAACGGATGAATGGATAAGGAAGATGTGGTACATATACACAATGGAGTATTATGCCTCCATCAGAAAGGATGAATACCCAACTTTTGTAGCAACATGGAAAGGACTGGAAGAAATTATGCTGAGCGAAATAAGTCAAACAGAGAGAGTCAAGTATCATATGGTCTTACTTAATTGTGGAGCATAACAAATAACATGGAGAACATGGGGAGATGGAGCGGAGGGGGAATTGAGGGAAACTGGAAGGGGAGTTGACCATGAGAGACTATGGACTCTGAAAAACAACGAGAGGGTTTTGAAGGGGCGGGGGGGGGGGTCTGGGAGGTTGAGGAACCAGGTGGTGGGTAATAGGGAGGGCACCTACTGCATGGAGCACTGGGTGTGATGCCAAAACAATGAACAATGTTATGCTTTAAATAAACAAATAAACAAATAAACAAATAAAAAAAAGAAGGCATTCTTGTTCCATATGACATGAGGCAGAAGGGGAGAGAGCATTGGGCTGTGTCATATCTGTCAGTTACAGAAAGACAACTACCATACAATTTCACTCCCTCATGGAAGTAAAGAAATATGTGAAAAAGCAAGAAAAAGGGACAGGCAATGAGACACTAAGCAGACACTCAAAATTTGGTGTTTGTCCCAGGCAGGCTAGTCAGAAACTGCCTTTCTAAAAGTGGATCAAATTGGACATTCAATGCAGGAAGTATAGCCGAATGGGGTGTAACGTGAGTTTCCACTGTGTTTGAAGGTGAATTGTGATCTGGAATAGAGCAGCTTAATATCTCTTAAAATATCATTTTCAGCATTTTGTGAAACACACACACACACCCACACACACACACACACAGGCACCCCACACACTTAAAAGTTTCCCAAGAAGTTAGGGAGCAAGTGAGGTATAGCACTCATTGAAGCAAAATTCAGAGAAAATACCATAAAATACAAAAGCTTCGAGAATCAAAGTAACAAACCATCAAAACTGAATATGTTAAGTCCTTACCTATCAAGAATTAATTAATTAAATATTAAACAACCTTACCTAAAAGACCCCTCCACAGAAGTATGCCAGCAAATACAATACCGGAGAGAAAAGTATAAATTCCAAAACACATATGCACTACCATGAGAAGATCATGAGTCGTACATATCTGACGTCTCAGGTAATGACTTTTGAAGCAGATTTTGAGGCTTTAGAAGCAGTCCTTAAAGATCTCCCAACACAGAGAAAGCCATCTTCAAATCAATCCCCTGGTCCACAATTCGAGACATATAATGTCAGCTTTTCTCATCTATTCCCAAAATGTAGGAAGAGGGAAGACTCTAAATTACAATGTCCAAAGACCCAATTCACATAAGGACCTTATAGGAAACCAATTGCATTCCATTTTAATCAGTAGTATAATAAAACTAGAATTCATTTCTCTTCTATTTCTTTCTTCACCTACATGTGAAACGGAGTGTCTTGCTTTCTCTTCACTATTTTTTCTTATATTCGGAAAGCCAGTCTTTCATTCATCTAATGTCTTTTGACATAGTGTTCCCTGATTCTTTAATTGCATATACCACCAAGGGCTCATCCTCATATAATGCCACACCACCTCCAAACCCATTATCCAGTTCCCTCTTTATGGCATGTCCTATCCTCCTATAACGCTCAGATTGTCCCCAGAGCCTGAGTCTCTCCTGGTGCGTCTCCCTGTCTGAATTCTTCTACTTTCATTTTCACTTCCATCTACTCATGACCATGCTATACCTCATGGGACACATATCAGTGAAGCCATAGGATATTTCCTTTGGTCTGCTTGCATTTTCATTTGGATATCCTCTTCTTTATCATCCTATTCATAATCATCTTTATCCACTAGCCCTTAAAAGGGTATCTCGGCTCCTTCCACAGTGACGCTAGAGTGGGCATGGCAGGATATAGATGTTGGCCGTCCATTTTCATCTGAATAATGAGCGTTGCTCAACATGGCTCTCCCCATGAGTATGGCATGTAGCATTAACTAATGATGACAATGAGTGCTGACCAGGGCTCTTTCTTGAGGGGTAGCGACCATGCAGAGTTTCACTCTCCATGAAGCCTTTGCAACGGTGTTTAAGGTAATGTCAGGTAGACAGATCCTTCATACCTAGGACTGGTGTTTCAGGACACTAACAGATCAGGACACGGACAGCACAACACATCCTTGCCCTGGCAATTTTCCTGGAATTGTGACTTTCCTTCCCTTCTTCCTTCCCTCAACTTTAATGCTGACCAAGCACCAAAGGCAAACATTACACCCAGAAACCATAGGGAACAGAAGCTAAGAATGCACCATCTCACCCAAAGACATAAAACCCCCGAGAGACCTAATGGTAGGAAGAGGCCCCGCTGTTCATTGATATCTCTAGAAATTTCAGTGGAAATAGGAACACCTTGCTCTCCCTGGAGAAATATTGGTCTAAAAAATGGTATACAGAACATCATTTTCTTTTCTCTTTTTATAGTACGTGGAAGTGGGAAAGAAACAGAAAAGACCCCCTGAGTTCATGATCAGGCTAACAGGGCTCTTTCTTGTTCCTTCCCAGGTCTTTCTACTTAAAGCCATAGGACTCATATGTCATGAGAATGGGATTGCTGCTTCAGTGCAGTCAGCTTCTGTGACGTCACAAAACTCTGAGGTCCCAGCAACCACTCCTCACCAAACCACGCCTCATCACTTCACCTGGCTGGAGTAGTGCTGGGTCAGCCAGGAGTATAAAAATCACTCCACCACGGGAGTCACCTGGTTATTTCCCCAAGACAGTTTGTGAAGCGATTTTGGGTCATCTTCTCCATGTCTGAATTTGTAGTCTTTGGCCGGGACTGTCACCACCACACCTCTGGACTCCTGAGAAGGGCAAGAATCCACAATTCCATCTTACCTATGGAAGGTCAAGAAAGAGGAGTACAATCAGCCTCACACGGGGTACTCAACGTCAAACACATGTTCATGGGCCTCACACCCTCTCAGGATGCTTCTGACCAGGAAAAGCGCCCCCCGCCCTCCAAAGAAAGTTCAAAGTTAACACCCGCAACCTTACCAAAACCTGGCTGGCGTCGTCAACTGTGAGGACACGAGTCTTCTTGCATCTCCAGAATTCGTGACAAAAATGCCTCCCTATTTTCCCAGGTGACCAAACATTAAAGGCAGACCCTACACCCAGAAGCTTAGGCCCAGGATGGACTCATCTGTTTGGAGCTCACAGGAGCAAGCAAGGAGCATGTTGGAAGACAACCAATACCCATGGGAAGCCATCTGAAAAGGCTTTCAGGCAAGTTTCAGGAATACAACATGAATCTTCAAAAGGTCTCTTTCTTCTCTGTATTCGAAACGCGCCTTCTGTTATCTACCCTGCAGTTAATTTCTTTATGAAGAATAGCTCATGGAGTGCACAAATGCTCTCACTTGAGAGAGTCTCAGGTGTGTGTGATATGCCTTCTGACATTGTGTTGTGGCTGTCCAATCTGCTGTGGGCTCGTCGTTTGCAGAGCCTCTCCTTGCCTCCCATTCAGAGTGTGTGGTGTCTGGGCCAAGTATGGTGCTGTTAAGCTTCGTGAGTCTGGTGTGACTACCACTCGCATGGCACCGCTGCCACTGCTGCTCTGGTGCAGGGGGTGGTGCCGCACGTGGTGGCGCCGCTGCCCCTGCTGCTCTGGGCGGTGCCCGGGGCGATGCTGCTTGAGAATCAAACCGACCGTTCGGGGCCATCTCTTATGCAGAGGCGACAATGACAAGGATGCCACTCCCGATGACAAAGAGGCGAGGATGAGGAGGACGATGAGGATGACAACCCTGATGACACAGACTCGGCTCCCCATGATGCCACTCCAGCAAGGCCACTCCCTGGACGTGGCCACACACTGGACGAGGCCGCTTCCGACGATGAAGAGGCCGCTCTAGACAAGGCCGTTCAAGGACGGGGCCGCATGCCAACGAGGCCACTCCCCGGAATGACGCCGTTCTGGCGAGGCCGCTCTGGACCAGGCCACTCCAGCAAGGACACGGCTTGGAGCGGTGAGGCCGTTGGCAGTGGGGCTGCAGCTGGGCGCAGCGAGGCTGCTGGAGGTGGCAAGGCTGGTCGCAGTGGGGCTTCGGCTCAGGGCAGCGAGGCCCCTGGCGGCGGGGCTGTGGCTTGGGGCAGCGAGGCTGCTGGAGGCGGCAAGGGTGGTAGCGGTGGGGCTGCGGCTCATGGCGAGGCCCCTGGCGGCGGGGCTGTGGCTTGGGGCAGCAATGCCCCTGGCAGCGGGGCTGAAGCTGGGGGCGGCGAGGCCGCCAGCCACGGGGCCGCGGCTCGGGACGGCGCTGCTCCCGATGACCCAGACGCTATCACTCCTATGACTACCCTAATGGCTCCCAAAGGCTACCCTAACGGCTATGCTAACTGCTATTCTAACTGCCATTCTAACTCCTCCCACTTCTCCAACGGCTATTCTAACACCTCCTACTTCCCCCCCCCACCCAGCCTCACAGACTGACCTTTATAGAGCTGGTTGAGCCCGGCCCAAGACAGGTGGCCAATGAGATTTCAACTCACCACAGTTAATATATGCTTACCCCACTGATTGGATATGGCTATCTGTCCTGGCCCACACCTATATCCAGGGTTTACAGTTCCTCTGACAAATCAGGTCCCTACATTCCCCCCTTTTCTTTGGAACTCAGTCAAATCCTTGAATTTTCAGCCAGTTCTATGTTCTCCTGTTGTAAGGGGGTTATATTGAGCATGTAAGACTAACATTTTTATCGCTCCAATTTTCTTTGGTACAAATGACATTAGGGTGTTTATAATCCAGGGGCCAAAAAGTAACAGTAGTGCACAGTTGGCTGATGAGTTAGCCATTCAATGCTTTGTATAACCTTTTCCATTGACCATGTAGCTACTCCCATCTGTGAACAGAGTCATCTCGGCATCCGGCAGGGGAATGTCTCTGAGATCCGGCCTTATACCTGAAACTTGGGTTAGGACCTCCCCACAGACATGTGGATGGTCAGCCAGCTCCTCTGGCAGCAGCGTGGTTGGATTTAGCACTGCCAGGGGCCAGATGGTCACTCTTGGTTTGTTGAAGAGGAGGGCCTGATACCCCATAACTCATGTGTTTGTCATCCATCGGTCTGGTGGAGTCCGAAGAAGGCCCTTGATGGCATGTGTGGTGGTCAAAATGAGATTTTGACCCAAAGTCAATTTACTTGCATCCTTGACCAGGAGGGCCATGGCAGCAATTATGCAGAGGCAAGAGGGGAACCCAGCCGCTACTGGATCTAGTTTCTTGCTAAGATAGGCTACTGGCCTTTGCCAAGGCCCCAGAGTCTGAGTCAAAACTCCTTTGGCCACCCCTGCTTTTCATCCACATACAAATGGAAGGGCTTTGGTAACATCTGGGATGGCCAGTGCTGGAGCACTCAGTACAACTGTTTATAATTCCCAAAATGCTCCTTCTGCCTCAGCTGTCTACTCTATCATAGTGAGCCCCCCCCCCTTTTACCAGTTCATACAGAGGTTGGGCAATCTCCACAACCTGCAGTATCCACAGCCTACAGTAGCCCACCATCCAAGAAACTTCCTCAGCTGTCGGGACGTGATGGGGCAGGGGTATCCGGTGATCACCTGTTTCCTGGACTCAGACAGTGAATGCACTCCCTCATGAAGATCAGAACCTAGATAAGTGGCATGGCTCTGACAGAGCTATGCTTTCTTTGCTGACACCCAATACCCTTTTCCCTGCAGAGTCTGTAAAAGAGCTCTTGGCCCCCACAAACATGACTCATAGTTCTCAGCGGCTACTAGCAAGTCATCAACATACTGTAGCAGAGTGACTCCTGGGTTGGAGGTTGTGTGCTCACGCAAATCCTCACGTAGGGCCTCGTCAAAAAAAAAAAAATTGTGGGTGAATTATTGAATCCTTGAGGAAGTCTTGTCCAGGTGAGCTGGCCGTGGAATCCTTCCTGTGGGTTGGACCACTCAAAAGCAAAAAGGGGTTGAGATTCCCTTGCTAAAGATATGCAGAAAGATGCATCCTTGAGATCTAAGACAGTATACACAGTTCTTTGGGGGCCCAGGAGGGAGAGTAGGGTATAGGGGTTAGGCACCATCGGGTAGATATCTTCAACCTGTTTATTAACTTCCCACAAGTCCTGAACGGGTCTGTACTCCCCAGTCTTGGCCTTTTTGACGGGCAGCAAAGGTGTGTTCCATGGAGATTTGCAAGGAACTAGGATCCCTTCTCCTCGGAAGTGGTTAATGTGTTTTCTGATCCCTTCCTTTGCTTTCCGGGGAAGGGGGTTCTGCCGATTGTGAACAGCCATAGCCATCGCCTTTAATTTTACCACCACTGGAGGTTGTCCCGTGACCAGGCCAGGGGTCTTCCCTTCTGCCCAGACCTTGGGAAACTTGACGTGTAGGATTTGGAGAAGGCTCCCCACCTTTGTCTCCTCTGGTTTTGAGACTGACTTGTAAAGGAGGTATTCATCTACTGCTTCCATAAGCACCTGTACTGTGGGTTGTCTCAAGGTTACAGTCATGTCTCCTTCCGAGAACTGAATGCCAGCTCATAACTTGTGGAGGAGATCTCTTCCCATCAAGTTATATGGGGCATTAGGGAGGACCAAAAATCGATGTTTAACTACTCCCGAGGCCAATTTTAAAGTCCTTTCTATTGTCCATTTATGTCTCTCTGTGCCGTTTGCTCCTTCTACCCAAACTTCCTCTCCAGATAGTTTTCCCATAGGTTCAAGTAATGATGAAAACTGGGCTCCCGTGTCCTCCAAAAAAATCAATTGATTTCCCCTCCACTTCAATTTTTACTCTGGGGGCCAGCATTGCCATCTTCCTTTTGGGGCACTCCCTGGCCCAGTGTCCTTTTTCCTTACAGTAAGCACACTGATCTGAACCTAAGTCTTCCCACCTGCCTTCTCTGTGCTTAGGCTTTTCCTTCCATTTAGTACCCCTACCTATCACATGTAATGCCAAAACCTTAACCAGCTTTTTGTCTGTTTTTCATTCTCCTGTGCATCCCTGATGTTAAACATCCTTTCTCCTATTCCCAATAAATCAATCAGATTCTTCCCTTCAAATCCTTCAATTTCCTGAAGTTTCCTCCTTGTATCCGGGACTGACTGACTGGCAAATCAAGATTCACTGCCCCCTGATTTTCGGTTTCCTCGGGGTCAATCAGGCTATACATTTTATAGGCTTTAATAAGCCTTTCTAGGAAAGCTCCTGGAGATTCATTCTTACCTTAAGTCACTGTACTAATTCTGGTTTAGTCTGATGGTTTAGTCTGAGCGCAACTTTTACTTCTGGAAATTCAGTTCCAGGATTTCAACATATCAAAGACCTGTATTTGTTCTGAAAGTCTCCCATATGTATTTCCTTTAAGGCGGAATTCATCTTACAAGAGAATTAAAACAATTACAAATGACAAAAAAACTCAGAATAATTATGGTTAAATATCAAATGATGACCCTTATCAAAACATTAAAGCTTTAGGAAATGTATAGAAACTCTGGAGTTGTTACAGCATTTACCCAAATGTAACCCAAGGTTTATCATTGATTTAGCAGTACTTCCTGAGTAACTTAGCACATCAGGGAAAAGCCTTATGAGTCAAAGAGATCTCATTTACAATTCTAGGTGGGCAAAGAGAAAACCATTCACATTTTAGCCACTTGTGAACTCTTACGACAGCCGTTAAGCACAAAACTTGTTTACTAACAGATTTCAAAAGCACAAACCCAATTCCAGCAACCAGCACCCTAGCACTTCATCCCATTTGTCATCCAAGCTAAACTTCAAAGCTTCAGGTTGCCAAAGACTCTGAAAGCTACTTTAACAATTACCCATTAAAACCCTGAGACAGACAATTAACCATCAGTTCAGTCATCACTTTGCTAACAGATTTCATGTTCCATCTGGGCCCATTCCACTTCAGACGCCATGTTTGCCGCCAGCAAGGGGGAGGGGCTAGGCAGTCCACGTCCCGCAAGAGAAGGCAAGGAATTCCCCGAAACAAAGGGAGTTTTGGCAGCTGCTTGGGAATATTCCTTAAAGTCTCTGTCCTGAGTTAGACTAACCCCAGTTGGCTCTAGTGATACCCCTTAACAGACAAAATGAGTGAGGGAGAACCCCACATCTATTATGAGGAACATAGAGGAACAGAGGGATGAACGTCAGAGTCTCCTTACTCTTTGCTTGTCCCATGCCTTCAAACAAAACAACACAGCAGACAACAAAAAGAGAAGACAAAGACAACCACAGGCCCAGCGGTCCTGCCACCAGTGGGGATTTCCTAGGGGGACTCAAACCCCCGATGACCACCTCAGGCAACTCGAACCCCCGATGACCGCCTAGGGGGACTCGAACCCCCTGACCATCCAGGGAGACTCAAACCCCCTGGTGACCGTCCAGGGGGACTCAAACCCCCAATGACCACCTCGGGGGACTCAAACCTCCGAAGACCATCTTGGGGGACTCGAACCTCCGATGACCGCCTAGGGGGACTCGAACCCCCTGACCATTCAGTGATACTCGAACCTCTTAGTGACTGTCCAGGGAGACTCAAACCGCCAATGACCACCTCAGGGGACTCGAACCCACGATGACCATCTTGGGGGACTCGAACGCCCGATGACCGCCTAGGGGGACTTGAAACCCCTGACCATCCAGGGAGACTCGAACCCCCTGGTGACCGTCCAGGGGGAGTCAAACCCCAATGACCACCTCGGGGGACTCGAACCCCCTGACCATCCAGGGAGACTCGAACCCCCTGACCATCAAGGGGGACTCGAACCCCCTGGTGACCATCCAGGGGGACTCAAACCCCCTGTCAATCTACCAGCAGAGGGATGGGGCATCCCCGGATCCACTCCAGCCCTGGGGAGCATGGCTGCGTCCAGCTTTTCCCCGGTGGGCCATACCCTGGAGCTCCAACCAGAAAGACAGATAAAATCCTAAAACCTCCGGAGGCTTTTCTCATAAGTTCAGATGCTGGCTCAGTTCTTGTTATTTGATCCCGGACGAGCCCCCAATGTTAGGGTCCGTGATCAAAGGAATGAGACTGACACAAAGCGAAAATCAAGCAAAGTTTTATTTGCGCCATGCATCAGAAACCAAACTGCATTAGAAACCAAACTGCATCAGAAACCAAACTGCATTAGAAACCAAACTGCATCAGAAACCAAACTGCATTAGAAACCAAACTGGTTCAGAAACCAAACTGCATTAGAAACCAAACTGACCAGTAGGTGCCTGAGTCTTGCTGGGGACCACCTTCTCCCAGTCGCTCCCAGTTCCTGGAGACTCCCTGCCTCACCCTCACAGTACCACAGACCCACTCCCGGTGTGGCTGCACTGTTGGCTCCTGAGAGTCTGCTCCTGATGGTGGCACTGCCCGAGGCGGTGTGGCTGCTTGTGGCGGCGCTGCTGCTGATACTCTGGCTCAGGGTGGCATCACTCGCGGCAGCACCGCTGCCGCTGCTGCTCTGGGCGGTGATGCTTGCGGTGGTGCCGCTGCCTGCTGCTGCTCTGGACGGTGCCACTCGCATGGCACCGCTGCTGCTGCTGCTCTGGTGCACGGGGTGGTGGCGCTCGTGGTGGCGCCGCAGCCCCTGCTGCTCTGGGCGGTGCACGGGGCGATGCCGCTCGAGGTGGTGCCGCTGCCGCTGCTGCTCTGGGCGGTGCCCGGGGCGATGCCGCTCGAGAATCAAACCGACTGGACGGGGCCATCTCTTACGCAGAGGCGACAACGACAAGGATGCCACTCCCAATGACAAAGAGGCGAGGATGAGGAGGATGATGAGGATGACAACCCTGATGACACAGACTCTGCTCCTCATGATGCCACTCCAGCAAGGCCACTCCCCGGACGAGGCCACACACTGGACGAGGCCGCTTCCAATGATGAAGAGGCCGCTCTAGATGAGGCCGCATGTCAACGAGGCCACTCTTCGGAATGACGCTGTTCTGGCGAGGCCGCTCTGGACCAGGCCACTCCAGCAAGGTCACAGCTCGGAGTGGTGAGGCCGCCGGCAGCGGGGCCGCAGCTGGGGGCAGTGAGGCTGCTGGAGGTGGTGAGGCTGGTCACGGTGGGGCTGTGGCTCAGGGCAGGGAGGCCCCTGGCAGTGGGGCTGTGGCTTGGAGCAGTGAGGCCCCTGGCCGCGGGGCTGCAGCTGGGGACAGCGAGGCCGCAGGCCACGGGGCCGTGGCTTGGGGCAGCACTGCTCCCGATGACCCCGACGCTATCACTCCTATGACTACCCTAATGGCTCCCAAAGGCTACCCTAACGGCTACTCTAACTGCTATTCTAACTGCTATTCAAACTGCCATTCTAACTGCCATTCTAACTCCTCTCACTTCTCCAACGGCTATTCTAACACCTCCTACTCCCACCCCCACCCAGCCTCACAGACTGACCTTTATAGAGGTGGTTGAGCCCGGCCCAAGACAGGTGGCGAATGAGATTTCAACTCACCACAGTTAATATATGCGTACCCCACTGATTGGATATGGCTATCTGGCCTGGCCCGCCCCTATATCCAGGGTTTATAGATCCTCTGCCTAATCAGGCCCCTACATTCCTCAGACCTTTTCAGGATGCTTCTGACCAGTAAAAGCGCCCCCCGCCCACCGAGGTAAGCTCAGAGTAAACACCCGCAACCATAGCAAAGACTTGTCTGGAGTCCTCAACAGTGAGGACACGAGTTCTTCTTGCATCTCCAGAAATCAGGCCATAAATGCCTCCCAATATTCCCAGCTCACCAAACATTAAAGGCAGACCCTACACCCTAGAAGCTTAGGCCCAGGATGGACTCATCTGATTGGAGCTCTCAGGAGCAAGCACGGAGCCTGTTGGAAGAGAACCAATTAACATGGGAAGCCTTCGGAAAAGGCTTTCGGTCAAGTTTCAGGAATACAACATGAATCTACAAAAGGTCTCCGTCTATTCTGTATTCGAAACCTGCCTTCTGTTATCTACCCTGAAGATAATTTCCTTAGGAAGTATAGCTCATGGAGTGCCCAAATGCTGGCACGTGAGAGTCTCAGGTGTTTGTGACATGCCCTCTGGGTTTGTGTTGTGGCTGTCCACTCTATTGTGGGCTCGGCCGCTGCAGAGGCTCTCCTTGCCTTCCATTCAGAGTGTGTGGTGTCTGGGCCAAACATGGTGATGTTAAGCTTCGTATGTCTGGTGTGCCTAGGAACGTGACTTTCAAACCACTCCACAAAACTTAAGGCCTGCTGAACTCTGTAGCCAGGTGAGAGGATGTTGGTATGGCTTTCTTCTAGTCCATTGCAGGATTTTCTGTTTTCCTGGGACTAAGCAACGTAGCCTGAAAAGGCAGTCCCAACAGTTTTCTAGGTATTGGAATCCGTGATTGCAGGTTGGGCAGCTAATGTCCTCACTGTCCTGCCTCTGGCCACTTCACAGTCTTGATGTTTGCAGTCATAGTGCCCAAGTTCTTTGGCGCCCATCGAGGCACCTCCACCAAAACTGCCCATCACCAATGCACACAAAGAAATAATAATCTTACCACGGTGTCAACAGTTATTGTCTCTGATCATCGTTTCCAGGCTGTCTGCACCTGGTTAATGGCTGGTGACCTATCCACGAGATGAGTGTTCTGAAGTTCTGGAGTCTATGTCTGCAGATCATGCTGATGTGGAATCCCTGGGCCTCAACCCTTAGGTTGCAAGTACTCATGTCATTAAGACACTCTCCATTTCTCCGCCAACAGCTCTGGCTCAACATTCAAATTGTGGGTTCTAAGTGTGCTCCTCTCCCCTGGGCCTTTGTATTTGGCCATGGATCCCTGCCCTCTGAAGCACCAACCATCCAATTCTCCCATAATCCCTGTCTACATTCTCCCATGGTCTCGTGACTTCTTCTCTCTTTCGCTGTGGAGTATGAGTTCTAGGCTTCAGGTCCATTTATGCCATGTTTACATTGATTTGGTCATCTTCCACTTGTGCTGATGGCTGAAGACAAGCCTGGAGCTCCCAGGAATTCTAAGATCTCCCTGTGCTCCAAATGCACTGCGGAGTATTATGAAGCCATAAACAAGCAGGCATTCTTGCTCCTTGTGACATGTGGCAGAAAGGTAGAGAGAACTGGGCTGTATTGTATCTGTCAGTCACAGAAAGACAACTACCATATGATTACACTCACTCATAGGATTTTAGAAACATGTGAAAAAGCAAGTAAAAGGGACAGGCAATTAGACTCCCACCAGGGACCCAAAGTTTGGTGTTTGTTCCAGGCAGACTAGTCAGAATCTGAATTTCTATAAGGGGATCAAATGTACATTCAATGCAGGAATTGTGGCCGAATGGGGTGTAACGTGATTATCCACTGTGTTTGAAGGTGAATTGTGATCTGGAATAGAGCAGCTTCATATCTCTTAAAATATCATTTTCAGCGTTTTGTGAAACACACACACACACACACACACACACACACACACACACATAATACACGCACACATTTAAAAGAGTCCCAGAGAAGATAGGGAGCAAGTGAGGAATAGCAATCATGGAAGCAAAATTCAGAGAAAATACCATAAAAAAACAAAAGCTTAGAGAATCAAAGAAACAAACAGTCCAAACTGGATAAGTTAACTCCTTACCTATCAAGAATTAATTAATGAATTAAACAACCTTACCTAAAAGACCCCTCCACATAAGTATACCAGCATATCCAATACCGGAGAGAAAAGGATAAAATCCAAAACACGTACGCACTACCATGACAAGATCATGAGTCATACATATCTGACGTCTCAGGTAATAACTTTTGAAGCAGCTTTGGAGGCTTTTGAAGCAGTCCTCCAACATCTCCCAACACACAGAATGCCAGGTTCAAACCAATTCATTGGTCCACAATTCGAGACATTTAATGGTAATGTCGACTTTTCTCATCTATTCCCAAAATGTAGGAAGAGGGAAGACTTTAATTGACAATGTCCGAAGATCCAATTCACATAAGGACCTTTTAGGAAACCAATTGCATACCATTTTAATAAGTAAGATAATAAAACTAGAATTCATTTCTCTTCTCTTTCTTTCTTCACCTACATGTGAAACGGCCTGTTTTGCTTTCCTTTGATTTTTTTTTTCTTATATTCGGCAAGCCAATCTTTCATCCATCTAACGTTTTTTGGCAGAGTATTCCCTGATTCTTTAATTGAATATACCACCACGGGCTCATATAATGCCACACCACCTCACTACCCATTAAACAGTTACCTCTTTACGTCATGTCCTATCTTCCTCTAACCCTCAGCTTTGTCCCCAGATCCTGAGGCTCCTATGGTGCGCCTCACTGTCTGAATTCTGCTCCTTTCATTTTCCATTACTAATACTCATGTCCATGGTATTCCACATGGGCCACATAGGAGTGAAGCCATAGGATATGTCCTTTGGTCTGCTTGCATTTTCATTTGGAAATAATCTTCTTTATCATCATCTTCATAATCATTTTATCGACTAGCCCTTAAAATGGAATCTTGAATCCTTCCACAGTGATGCTCGAGTGGGTTGGCAGGCCATCGATGTTGACCGTACATTTTCATCTGAATAAAGAGCGTTCCTCTACATGGCTCTCCCCATGTCTATGGCATGTAGCATTAACTAATGATGACAAGGAGTGCTGCCCAGGGCTCGCTCTTTAGGGATAGTGATCATGCAGAGTTTCACTCTCCATGAAGCACTTGCAAGTGTGTTTATGGTAATGTCAGATAGAGAGAGCCCTCATCCCTTGGGACTGGTGTTTCAGGACACTAGCAGATAAGGAAACGGACAGCACAAACCATCCCTTCAATGGCAATTTTCCTGGAATTGTTAATTTCCTTACCTTCTTCCTTCCCTCAACTTAAAAGCTGACCAAGCACCAATGGCAGACCTAACACCCGAGAAACCATAGGGACCAGAAGCTAAGAATGGACACTCTCACCCAAGGAAATCAAACCTCCAAGAGACCTAATGGTAGCTAAGAGGCCTCTCGGTTGATTGAGATCTCTAGAAATTGCAGTGGAAATAGGAATACCTTGCTCTCCCTGGAGAAATATTGGCCTAAGAATGGTTTACAGAACATCGTTTTCTTTTCTCTTTGTATAGAATGTGGAAGTAGGAAAGAAACAGAAAAGTCCACATGAGTTCATGATCAGGCTAAAAGGGCTCGTTCTTGCTCCTTCCCAGGTCTATTTAAAGCCTTAGGACTCATATGTCATGAGAATGGGATTGCTGCTTCAGTGAAGTCAGCTTCTGTGACGTCACAAAGTTCTGAGGTCCTAGAAACCACTCCTCACCGAACCACACCTCATCACTTCACCTGGCTGGAGTAGTTCTGGGTCAGCCAGGAGTATCAAAATCAGGCCAATCTGCTGGAGCCGCTTGGGTATTTCCCCAAGACAGTGTGTGAAGCGATTCGGGGTCACCTTCTCCATGGTCGAATTTGTAGTCTTTGGCCGGGACTGTCACCACCACCCCTCTGGACTCCTGAGAGTGGCAAGAACCTACAATTCCATCATACCCACGTAATGTCAAGAAACAGTCAGGAGTACAATCAGCCTCACACGGGGAACACCACGCCATACACATGTTCATGGTCCTCACACCCTATCAAGATGCTTCTGACCAGGAAAAGCGCCCTAAGCCCTCCGAGGAAAGCTCCGAGTTAACACCGGCAACCATACCAAACACATGTCTGGGTCTTCAACAGTAAGGACACGAGTTCTTCTTGCATCTCCAGAAATCGTGCCATAAATATCTCCCAATATTCCCAGCTCACCAAACATTAAAGGCAGAACCTACACCCTAGAAGATTAAGCCCAGGACGGACTCATCGGTTTGGAGCTCACAGGAGCAGTACGGAGCATCTTGGAACAGAACCAATCCCCATGTGAAGCCATCTGAAAAGGATTTTGGGCCAGTTTCAGGAATACAATGTGAATCTACAAAAGGTCTCTGTCTTCTCGGTATTTGAAATGCGCCTTCTGTTATATACCCTGAAGATAATTTCTTAGGAAGAAGAGCTCATGGATTGCCCAGGGCTGGCACTTGAGAGAGGCTCTGGTGCCTGTGACATGC
Source organism: Meles meles (assembly GCF_922984935.1). Classification (NCBI taxonomy): domain Eukaryota; kingdom Metazoa; phylum Chordata; class Mammalia; order Carnivora; family Mustelidae; genus Meles; species Meles meles. The sequence continues at coordinate 17,861,180 of NC_060088.1, forward strand.
GCTCTGGGGTTGTTTTCTGGCTGTCCACTCTCCTGTGGGCTCGTCCTCTGTGGAGGCTCTCCTTGCCTTCCATTCAGAGTGTGTTGTGTCTGGGACAAAAATGTTGAAGTTAAGCTTTGTGGGTCTTCTGTGCCTGTGAAACGTGATTTTCAACCCACTCCACAAAATTTAAGGCCTGCTGAATTCTGTGGCCACGATGAGAAGATGTGGCAGGGCTTTCTACTAGCCCCATGCAGGAATATCTGTTCTCCTGGGACGAAGCAACATGGCCTGAAGAAGGCAGTCCCAACAGTGTTCCAAGTTTGGGAATCCGTGATTGCAGGTTGGGCAGCTAATGTCCTCACCGTCCTGCCTGTGGCCACTTCTCAGTCTTGATGCTGGCGGTGGTAGTGCCCAAGTATCTTTGGCGCCCATCGAGGCACCTCCACCAAAACTGCCCTTCAACAATGCACCCAAAGAAATAATAATCTTACCACGGTGTCAAAAGGTATTGTCTCTGATCATGGTTACAGGCTGTCTGCCCCTGGTTGCTTGCTGGTGTCCTCTTCAGGAGATACACAGTGTTCTTTGGAGGCTATGTCCGCAAATCATTCTTATCTGGAATCCGCCAGCCCCAAGTCACTTGGATTGCAAGAAATCATGTCCTTCAGAAACTCTACTTTTCTCCGCCAACAGCTATGGGTCAACATTCAAACTGTGGGGTCTAAGTGTGCTCCACTCCCCTGGGCCTTTGTCTTTGGCCATGGCTCTCTGCCCTCTGAAGCACCAAATGTCCAATTCTCCCATAAGCCCTGTCTACACCCATCTCCCATGTTCTCTGTGACTTCTTCTCTCTTTCGCTGTGGAGTGTGATTTCTAGGGTCAGGTCCATTTATGTCATGTTTGCATTGATGTGGTCATCTTCTGGTTGTGCTGATGGCTGAAGTCAAGCCTGGAGTTCCTAGATACTTCTACCATCTCCCTTTCCTCCAAATGCACTGCAGACCCGTATGGAGCCATAAGCACGAAGGCCTTCTTGCTCCTTATGACAATCGCAGAAAGGAGAGAGCATTGGGCTGTGTCATATCTGTTAGTTATAGAAAGACAACTAGCATACGATTTCACTCACTCATGGAAGTAAAGAAACATGGGAAAAAGCAAGAAAAAGGGACAGGCAATTCGACTCTAACCAGGCACACAAAATTTGGTGTTTGTTCCAGGCAGGGTAGTCAGGATCTGCCTTTCTAAAAGTGGATCGAATGGGACATTCAATGCAGGAAATTTGGCCGATCAGTATGTAACGTGAGTTTCCACTGTTTTAGTAGGTGAAATGTGATCTGGAATAGTGCAGCTTCATATCTCTTAAAATATCATTGTTAGCGTTTTCTGAAACAGGCACACACACACACACACACACACACACACACACACACACACAAACACACACACCCTCTCTCTCTCTCTCTGTTAAAGGAATCCCACAGAAGTTAGGGTGCAAGTGAGGAATAGCACTCAGAGAATCAAAATTAAGAGAAAATACCATGAAAAACAAAAGCTTACAGAAGCAATGTAACAAATCATCTAAATTGGATAAGTTAACTCCTTACCTATCACGAATTAGTTAAATATTTAACTAATTATTTAAACAACTTTACCTAAAAGACCCCTACAGAGAAGTCTGCCAGCAAATACAATAGCGGAGAGAAAAGGACAAATTCCAAGACACATACGCACTACCATGACAAGATCAATGGTCTGACGTCTCAGGCAATGGCTTTTGAATCAGTTTTTGAGGCTTTTGAAGTAGTCCTAAAACATCTCCCAACACACAGAAAGCCAGGTTCCCTGGTCCACAATGTGAGACATTTAATGGTAATGTCGGCTTTTCTCATCTATTCCCAAAATGTAGGAAGAGGGAACACTCTAATTTACAATGTCCAGAGACCCAATTCACATAAGGACCTTATAGGAAACAAATTGCATACCATTTTAATCAGTAAGATAATAAAACTAGAATTCATTTCTCTTCTCTTTCTTTCTTCATCTCCACGTGAAACGACCTGTTTGCTTACTATTCAATATATTTTCTTATATTCGGCAAGTGAGTCTTTCATCCATCCTACGTTTTTTGACATAGTATTCCTTGATTCTTTAATTGCGTATATCAACAAGTGCTCATCCTCATATAATGCCACACCACATCCATACCCATTATCCAGTTCCCTCTTTATGGCATGACTTATCCTCCTGTGACCCTCAGCTTGGTCCCCAAAGTCCTGAGTCTGTCCTGGTGTGTCTCCCTGTCTGACTTTCTCTCCTTCTGTTTTCCCTTACTACTACTCATGTCCATGGTATTCCTCATGGGCCACATAGGAGTGAAGCCATAGGATATTTCCCTTGTTCTGCTTGAATTTTCATTTGGAAATCATCTTCTTTATCATCATCTCCATAATCAACTTTAACCACTAGGCCTTAAAAAGGTATCTCGGCTCCTTCCACAGTGATGCTAGAGTGGGCATAGCAGGCCATCGATGTTCGCCATTCATTTCATCTGAATAAAGAGAGTTGCTCAACATGGCTCTCCCCATGACTATGGCATGTAGCATTAACTAATAATGACAACTAGTGCTGACCAGGGCTCTTTAGGTGTAGCGATCATGCAGAATTTTATTCTCCATTAAACCTTTGCAATGGTGTTTAATGTAATGTGAGGTAGAGAGAGCCTTCATCCCTTGGGACTGGTGATTCAGGACACTAGCAGATAAGGACACGGACAGCACAATGCATCCCTGCCCTGGAAATTTTCCTGGAATTGCGACTTTCCTTCCCTTCTTCATTCCCTCCCCTTCCAAGCTGACCAAGCACCAAAGTCAGACCGTACACCCGAGAAAACATAGGGAACAGAAACTAAGAATGGACCCTCTCACCCAAGGATATCCAACCTACCCGAGACCTAATGGTAGCCAAGAGGCCTCGCTGTTGATTGAGATGTCTAGAAATTACAGTGGAAATAAGAACACCTTGCTCTCTCTGGAGAAATGTTGGTCTAAAGAATGGTATACAGAACATTGTTTTCTTTTCTCTTTGTCTAGAACGTGGAAGTGGGAATGAAACAGAAAAGGCCACCGGAGTTCATGATCAGGCTAACAGGGCTCTTTTCTGTTCCTTCCCAGGTCTTTCTACTTAAAGCCATAGGACTCATATGTCTTGAGAATGTGATTGCTGCTTCAGTGAAGTCAGCTTCTGTGACGTCACAAATCTCTGAGGTCCTAGAAACCACTCCTCACCAAACCATGCCTCATCACTTCACCTGGCTGGAGTAGTTCTGGGTCAGCCATGGGTATCAAAATTACTCCAAACCACTGGAGCCTCCTGGGTATTTCCCAAGACAGTTTATGGAGCGATTTGGGGTCACCGTCTCCATGGCCGAATTTGTAGTCTTTGGCCGTGACTGTCACCACCACCCCTCTGGACTCCTGAGAAATGCAAGAATCCACAATTCCACCTTACTCACGGACGGTCAAGAAAGTGTCAGGAGTACAAGCAGCCTCACACGGGGAACTCCACGCCATACACATGTTCATGTTCCTCACACCCTATCAGGATGCTTCTGACCAGGAAAAACGCCCCCCGCCCTCGGAGGAAAGCTCCAAGTTAACACCTGCAACCACACCAAAGACCTATCTGGAGTCTTCTAAAGTGAGGACACGAGTTTGTCTTACGTCTCCAGAAATCGTGTCATAAATGCCTCCCAATTTTTGCAACTGAGCAAACATTAAAGGCAGACCCTACACCCTAGAAGCTTAGGACCAGGATGGAATCATCTGTTTGGAGGTCACAGGAGGAAGCACGGAGAATTTTGGAAGATAACCAATCCCCATGTGAAGCCATCGGAAAAGGCTTTCAGGCCAGTTTCAGGAATTCAACGTGAATCTAAAAAAGTCTCTGTCTTCTCTGTATTCAAAACGCGATTTCTTTTATCTACCCTGAAGATAATTTCTTTAGGAAGAAGAGCTCATGGAGTGCCGAAAGGCTGACCATTGAGAGAGTCTCAGGTGTGTGTGACATGCCCTCTGGGGTTGTGTTTTGGCTGTCCATTCTCTTCCTGCTTGTCGTCTGTAAAGGCTCCCTTGGCCTTCCATTAAGAGTGTTTGTTGTCTGGGCCATATATGGTGTGCCTGAGAAACCTGACTTTCAACCCTCTCCACAAAACTTATCTGTGGCCAGGTGAGAAGACGTGGTCGGTGTTTCTTCTAGTCCCCTGCAGGATTTTCTGTTCTCCTGGGACTAAGCAACGTGGCCTGAAGAAGGCAGTCCCAACAGTGTTCCAGGTTTGTGTATCCATGATTGCAAGTTGTGAAGCTAATGTCCTCACTCTCCTGCCTGTGGCCACTTCTCAGTCTTGATGCTGGCGGTTGTAGAGCGCAAGTATCTTTTGTGACCATCGAAACATCTCCACCAACACTGCCCATCACCAATGCACACAAAGAAATAATAATCTTACCACGGTGTCAAAAGGTATTGTCTCTGATCATGGTTTCCAGGATGTCTGCACCTGGTTACTTGCTGGTGACCTCTCCAGGAATTACACAGTGTTCTCTGGAGTCTCTGTCTGCAAAGCATGCTGATCTGGAAACCCTGGTCCTCAGGACCCTTGGGTTGCAAGATCCAATGTCATACAGACACTCTCCTTTTCTCCGCCAAGAGCTATGGGTCAACATTCATACTTTGTGTTCTAAGTGTGCTACTCACCCCTGCACCTTTGACTTTGATCATGGCTCCCTACACTCTGAAGCACCAACCGTCCAATTCTCCCATAAGCCCTCTCTACAGCCTTCTCCCATGGTCTCTGTGACTTCTTCTCTCTTTCGCTGTGGAGTGTGATTTCTAGGCTTCAGGTCCATTTATGCTATATTTCCATTGATATGGTCATCTTCTAGTTTTGCTGATGGCTGAAGACAAGCCTGGAGCCCCCAGACACTTCTACCATCTCCCTGTTCTCCAAATGCACTGTGGACTCTTATGGAGCTATAAGCAGGAAGGCGTTCCTGTTCCTTGTGACAGGTGGCAGAATGGGAGAGCGCATTGAGCTATGTCATATCAGTCAGTCACAGAAAGAAAACTACAATACAATTTCACTCAGTCATGGGAGTAAAGAAATATGTGAAAAAGCAAGAAAAAGGGACAAGCATATAAACTCTAAGCAGGCACACAAAATTTGGTGTTTGTTCCAGGCAGGTTCGTCAGAATCTGCCTTTCTAAAAGTGTTCAAATTCGACATTCAATGCGGGAAATGTGGCCGAATGGGATGTAAAGTGAGTTTCCACTGTGTTTTAAGGTGAATTGTGATTTGGAATAGAGCAGCTTCATATCTATTAAAATATCATTTTTAGCGTATTGAGAAACACACACACATAAAAACACAAACACACACACACAGTTAAAAGAGTCCCACAAAAGTTAGGGAGCAAGTTAGGAATAGCACTCAAGGAATCAAAATTCAGAGAAAATACCATAAAAAACAAAAGCTTAGAGAGTAAAATAACATACTGCCCAAACTTGATTAGTTAACTCCTAACCTATCAAGAATTACTTACTTACTTACTTACTTACTTACTTACTTACTTACTTACTTACTTAATTAAACAACCATACTTAAAAGACCACTACACAGAAGTCTGCCAGCAAATCCAATACCGGAGAGAAAAGTAAAAATTCCAAGACACTTAGGCACTACCATGACAAGATCATGAGTCATATATATCTGTCATCTCAGGTAATGACTTTGAAGCAGGCTTTGAGGCTTTTGAAGGAGTCGTCAAACATCTCCCAACACACAGAAAGCCAGGTTCAAATCAATCCCCTGGTCCACAATTCGAGACATTTAATGGTAATGTCGGCTTATCTCATCTATTCGCAAAATATAGGAGGAGGGCAGACTCTGATTTACAATGTCCAAAGACCCAATTCAGATAAGGAACCTATAGGAAACCAATTGCATACAATTTTAATCAGTAAGATAATAAAACAAGAATTCATTTCTCTTCACTTTCTTTCTTCATCTCCATGTGAAACGGCCTGTTTTTCTTTCTATTCACTATATTTTCTTATATTCGGCATGCCAGCCTTTCATCCATCCTACATTTTTTGACATAATGTTCCCTGATTCTTTAATTGCATATACCACCAAGGGCTCATCCTCATATAATGCCACACCACATCCATACCCATTAACCAGTTCCCTCTTTATGGCAGGTCTTATCCTCCTGTAACCCTCAGCTTTGTCCCCAAAGTCCTGAGTCTCTCCTGGTGCGTCTCCCTGTCTGACATCTTCTCCTTCCGTTTTAACTTACTACTACTCATGTCCATGGTATTCCTCATGGACCACATATGAGTGAAGCCATCGGATATTTCCCTTGTTCTGCTTGCATTTTCATTTGCAAATCATCTTATTTAACACCATCTTCATAATCATATTTATCAACTAGCCCCTAAAAGGTTATCTTGCCTCATTACACAGAGATGCTAGAGTGGGCATGGCAAGCCATTGATGTTGGCCATTCATTTCATCTGAATAAAGAGAGTTGATCAACATGTCTCTCCCCATGACTATGGCATGTAGCATTAACTACTGATGACAAGGAGTGCTGACCAGGGCTCTTTCTTTAGGTTTAGCGATCATGCAGCATTTCACTCTCCATGAAGCCTTCGCAACGGTGTTTAAGGTAATGTCAGGTAGACAGAGGCTTCATCCCTTAGGAATGGTGTTTCAGGACACTAGCAGAAAAGGACGTGGACAGCACAATGCATCCCTGCCCTGGAAATTTTCCTGGAATTGTGACTTTCCTTCCCTTCTTCCTTCCATCACCTTCCAAGCTGAACAAGCACCAAAGGCAGACCTTATACCCCAGAAACAATATTGAACCAAAGCTCAGAATGGACACTCTCACCCAAGGCTATCCTAATGGTAGCCAAGAAGCCTCGCTGTTGATTTAGATCTCTAGAAATTGCAGTGAAAATAGAAACACCTTGGTCTCTCTGGAGAAATGTTTGTCTAAAGAATGATATACAGAACATCGTTTTCTTTTCTCTTTGTACAGAAAGTGGAAGTGGGAAAGAAATAGAGACCACCTGAGTTCATGATCAGGCTAACAGGGCTCTTTCTTGTTCCTTCCCAAGTCTTTCTATTTAAACCCATAGCAATCATATGTCAATAGAATGGGATTGCTGCTTCAGTGAAGTCAGCTTCTGTGCTGTCACAGAGCTCTGATGTCCTAGCAACCACTCCTCACCAAACCATGCCTCATCACTTCACCTGGCTGGAGTAGTTCTGGGTCAGCCAGGAATATCAAAATCTGTCCAAACCGCTTGAGCCGCCTGGGTACTTCCCCAAGACAGTTTGTGAAGAGATTTGCGGTCACCTTTTCTATGACCGAATTTGTAGTTTTTGGCCGTGATTGTCACCACCACCCCTCTGGACTCCTGAGAATTGCAAGAATCCACAATTCCGTCTTACTGACGTAACCTCAGAAAGTGTCAGGGTACAAGCAGCCTCACACTGGAAACTCCACGCCATACACATGTTCATGGTCCTCACACACCATCAGGATGCTTCTGACCAGGAAGCGACCCTCGCCCTCCAAGGGAAGCTCCGAATTAACACCCGAAACCATACAAAAGACATATATGGAGTCTTCAACAGTGAGGACACGAGTTCTTCTTCCATATCCAGAAATCGTGCCATAAATGCGTCCAATTTTCCTAGCTGTAGAAACATTAATTGCAGACCCTATAACCTAGAAGCTGAGGCCCAAGACGGACTCATCTGTTTGGATCTCACAGGAGTAAGCACGGAGAATTGTGGTTTCTTGCCCTTCTCAGGAGTCCAGAGGGTTGGTGGTGACAGTCATGGCCAATGACTACAAATTTGGTCATGGAGAAAGTGACCTCAAATCGCTCCACAAAATGTCTTGGGGAAATACCCAGGCGGCTCCAGTGGTGTGGAGTGATTTTAATACTCCTGGCTGACCCAGAACTAATCCAGCCAGGTGAAGTGATGAGTCGTACTTTGGTGAGGAGTGGTTGCTAAGAATTCAGAGCTTTGTGACATAACAGAAGCTGACTTCACTGAAGCAGCAATCCCATTCTCATGACATATGAGTCCTATGGCTTTAAATATAAAGACCTGGGAAGGAGCAAGAAAGACCCCTGTTAGCCTGATCATGAACTCAGAGGGTCTTTTCATTTCCTTTCCCACTTCCATTTTCTATACAAAGAGAAAAGAAAACGATGTTCTGCATTCCATTCTTTAGACCAACATTTCTCCAGAGAGAGCAAGGTGTTCCTATTTCCACTGCAATTTTTAGAAATCTCAATCAACGGCGAGGCCTCTTGGCTACAATTAGGTCTCGGGGATGTTTGATATCCTTGGCTGAGATGGTCCATTTTTATTATCTCTTCTCCATGGTTTCTTGGCTGTAAGGTCTGCCTTTGGTGCTTGGTCAGCTTGGAAGGTGAGTGAAGGAAGAAGGGAAGGAAAGTCGCAATTCCAGGAAAATTCCCAGGGCAGAAATGCATTGTGCTGTCCTTGTCTTAATCTGCTAGTGTCCTGCAACACAAGTCCTAAGGGATGAAGGCTCTGTCTACCTGATATAACCTTAAACACCGTTGCAAAGGCTTCATGGACAGTGAATCTCTGCATGATCGCTACCCCGAAAGAAAGAGCAATGTCAGCACTCCTTGTCCTCATTAGTTAATGCTACCTGCCATAGTCATGGGGAGATCCATGTTGAGCAACTCTCTTTATTCAGATGAAAATGAAGGTCCAAAATCAATGGCTTGCCATGCCGCACTAGCATCACAGTGGAAGGAGGTGAGGTACAATTTTAAGGCCTAGTGGATAAAGATGAATATGAAGATGATGATAAAGAAGATGATTTCCAAATGTAAATGCAAGCAGACCATGGGAAATATCCTATGACGTCACTCATATGTGGTCCATGAAGAATAACATGGACATGAGCAGCAGAAATGGAAAACGGAAGTAGAAAAAATCAGACAGAGAGACTCAACAGGAGAGACTTAGGCTCTTGGGACCAAGCTGAGTGTTACAGGAGAATAATACCTGCCATAAAGTGTGAACTGGTTAATGGGTATGGAGCTGGTGTGGCATTATATGAGGATGCGCTCTTGGTGGTATATCCAATTAAAGATTTAGGGAACACTATGTCAAAAAACATAGGATGGATGAAAAGCTGGCTTGCCGAATATAAGAAAAAATATTGATTAGAAAGAAAACAGGCCATTTCCCATTGAGATGAAGAAAGAAAGAGAAGAGAAATGAATTCTCGTTTTATTATCTTACTGATTAAATGGAATGCAATTGGTTTCATATAAGGTCCTTATCTGAATTGGGTCTTTGGACATTGTACATTAGAGTCTTCCCTCTTCCTACATTTTGGGAGTAGATGAGAAAAGCCAACATTACCATTAAATGTCTCGAATCGTGGCCCAGGGAATTGATTTGAACCTGCTTTTCTGTGTGATGAGAAATGTTTTAGGACTGCTTTAATATCCTCCAAAGTTGCTTCAAAAGTCAGGTATGTCTGACTCATGATCCTGTCATGGTAGTGCGTATGTGTCTTGGAATTTTTCCTCTTCACTCCAGTGTTGGATTTGCTGGCAGACTTCTGTGCAGGGGTCTTTTAGTTATGGTTGTTTAACTAGTAAGGATTTAACTTATGCAGTTTGGACGCTTTGTTATTTTGATTCTCTAAAATTTTTTATGGTATTTTCTCTGAATTTTGCTTCCATCAGTGCTATTCCTCACTTGCTCCCTAAATTCTGTGGGACTATTTTAAGTGTGTGTGTGTCTGTGTATGTGTGTGTGTGTGTGTGTGTGTGTGTGTTTCAGAAAATGCTAAAAATGTTAGTTTAAGAGATATGAAGCTGCTCTGCTGCTCTTTCCACATCACAATTCACATTCAAACACAGTGGAATCTTACGTTACATTCCGTTCAGCCACATTTCCTGCATTGAATGTCCCATTTGATCCACTTTGAGAAACGCAGATTCTGACTAGCCTTCCTGGAACAAACACCAAATTTTGTGTGCCTGGTTAGAGTCTAATGACCAGTCCTTTTTTCTTGCTTTTTCACATGTTTCTTTACTTCCATGAGTGAGTGAAATCGTATGGTAGTTGTCTTTCTTTGATTGATAGATACGATACATCCCAATGCTCTCTCCCTTTCTGCCACATGTCATAAGGAGGAAGAATGCCTTCTTGCTGATGGCTCCATAAGAGTCTGCAGTGCAATTGGAGGACAGGGAGATGGTAGAAGTGTCTGGGAGCTCTAGGCTTGTTTTCACCCATCAGCACAACCAGAAGATGACCATGTCAATGTAAACATGGCATAAAAGGACCTGAAGCCTAGAAATCCCAGTCCACAGTGAAAGAGAGAAGAAGTCACAGAGACCATGGGAGAAGGGTGTAGAGGGGCCTTATGGGAGAATTGGATGGTTGGTGCTTCAGAGGGCAGGGAGCCATGGCCAAAGACAAAGGCCCAGGGGAGCGGAGCACATTTAGAACCCACAATTTGAATGTTGACCAAAGCTGTTGCCGTAGAAAAGAAGAGTGTCTGAATGACACGAGTTCTTGCAATCCAATGATCTTGAGGCCCAGGGATTCTAGATCAGCATGCTTTGCAGACAAACATTCCAGAACTCAGAACACTGTGTATCTCCTGGAGAGGACACCAGCAAGCAAACCGGTGCAGACAGCCTGGAAACCATGATCAGAGACAATACCTGGTGATACCGTGGTAAGATTATTATTTTGTTGTGTGCATTTTTGATGGACAGTGTTGGGGGAGATGATCGATGGCTGACAAAATACTTGGGTTATACTACTGCCAGTATTAAGACTGAAAAGTGGCCACAGTAGGATGTGAGGACATTAGCTTCCCAACCTGCAATCACGGAATCTTAAACCAGGAACACCGTTGGGTTGCCTTCTTCTGGCCACGTTGCTTAGCCCCTGGAGAACAGAAAATCCTGCAGGGGACTAGAAAAAAGCCCTGCACACATCCTCTCACCTAGCCACAGAATTGATCAGGCCTTAAGTCTTCTGGAGGGGCTTGAAAATCACGTTTCACAGGCACACCAGACCCACGAAGCTTAACCTCAGCATATTTGGCCCACACACCAAACACTCTGAATGGAAGCTAAGGAGAGCCTCTGCAGAGGATGAGCCCACAGGAGAGTGGACAGCCACAACACAACCCCAGAGGGCATGTCACACACATCTGAGACTCTCTCAAGTGCCAGCCTTTGGGCACTCCATGAGCTCTTCTTCCTAAATTAATTATCTCCAGGGTAGATAACAGAATGCACATTTCGAATCCAGAGAAGACAGAGACCTTTTGTAGATTCACATTGTATTCCTGAAACTCACCCGAAAGCCTTTTCAGATTGCTTCACATGGGTATTAGTTCTCTTCCAAAATGCTCCGTGCTTGCTCCTGTGAGCTCCAAACAGATGAGTCTGTCCTGGGCCTAAGCTTTTAGGGTGTAGGGTCTGCCTTTAATCTTTGGTCAGCTGGGAAAATTGGGAAGCATTTATGGCACGATTTCTAAGATGCAAGAACTCTTGTCCTCACTGTTGATGTCTCCAGACATGTCTATTGTATGGTTGCGGGTGTTAATTCTTAGCTTTCCTCGGAAGGCGGGGGTCACTTTTCCTGGTCAGAGGCCTCCTATTAGGGTGTGAGGACCACGAACATGTGTATGGCTTGAATCCCCGTCTGAGGCTGCTTGTACTCCTTGTAGGGGCCTGATTAGCCAGAGGAAATGTAAACCCCGGATATAGGGGAGGGCCAGGCCAGATAGCCGTTTCCAATTAGTGGGGGCACATATATTAACCTTGGTGAGTTGTAATCTCATTGGCCACCTGTGTGTTGACCGTTCTCAACCATCTCTATAAAGGTTAGTCTGTGAGGCTGTGTGGGGGGAGAAGTATGAGTAGTTAGAATAGCCATTGGAAAAGTAGGTGATGTTAGAATAGCCATTGGAGGAGTAAGAGGACTTAGAATAGCGGTTGGGGAATAGGAGGAGTTAGAATATCCATTGGAGAAGTAGGAGGAGTTAGAATGGCAGTTAGAATAGTCATTAGGATAGCCTTTGGGAGACATTAGGGTAGTCATAGGAATGATAGCGTCAGGGTCATCAGGAGCAGAGCCACCCCAAGCCAAGGGCTGGAGTGGCCTGTTCTAGAGTGGCCATGCCAGAGTGGCATCATTCCAGGGTGCGGCCTCCTTGGCTTGCAGCCCTGTCCTTGAGCGTCCTTATCCAGAGAGGCCTCTTCATCGAGGAAGCGGCCTTGTCCGGTGTGTGGCCTCGTCCGGGGAGTGGCCATGTTGCAGTGGCATCATGGGGAACAGAGTCTGTGTCATCGGGGTTGTCGTCCTTTTCTTCCTCGCCCAGAGCAGCAGTGGAAGTGGTGCCGCCTGGAGCTGTAACACGAGTGGCATTGACCCGTGCACTGCCCAGGGCACCAGCGGCAGCAGCTCCACCGCAAGCAGCACTGCCCAGAGCAGAAGCAGTAGCAGAGCTGCTGCGAGCGATGCCACCCTGAGCCAGAGTATCAGCAGCAGCTCAGCCGCAAGCATCCACGCCGCCTCAGGCAGTGCCGCCATCAGGAGCAGCCTCTCAGGAGCCAACGGTGCAGCCACGCCGGGAGTGGGTCTGTGGTATGGTGAGGGTGAGTCAGGGAGCCTCCAGGAGGGACCCCAGTGACTGGGAGGCGGTGGTCCCCAGCAAGACTCGGGCACCTAACGGTCAGTTTGGTTTCTAATGCAGTTTGGTTTCTAATGCAGTTTAGTTCTGATGCAGTTTGGTTTCTGATGCAATTTGGTTTCTGATGCATGGCGTGAAATAAAACTTTGCTTGATTTTTGTTTTGTGTCAGTCTCGTTCCTTTGATCACGGATCCTAACATTGGTGGTTCGTCCGGGATCAAACAACAAGAACTGAGCCAGCATCTGAACTTATGGGAAAAGCCCCCAGAAGTGTTATGATTTTATCTCTCTGTCTGGTTGGAGCTCCAGGGTATCGCCCACCGGGAGAAGCTGGACGCAGCCATGCTCCCCAGGGCTGGAGTGGATGTGGGGATACCCCATCCCTCTGATGGTAGATACACAGGGGGTTTGAGTCCCCCTGGGTGGTCGGGGGGTTCGATCCCCCTAGATGTTCAGGGAGTTCAAGTCCCCCTAGGCGGTAATCAGGGGTTCGAATCCTCCAAGGTGGTCATCGGGGGTTCGAGTCCCCGGGGTGGTCATCAGGGGTTCGAGTCCCCCTTTCCGGTCATGGGGTTTGAGTCCCCCTAGGAAATCCCCACTGGTGGCAGGACCGCTGGGCCTATGGTTGTCTTTGTCTTGTCTTTTTGCTGTCTGCTGTGTTGTTTGTTATGTTTGAAGGAATGGGGCAAGCAAAGAGTAAGGGGACTCTGACTTTCATCCCTCTGTTCCTCATAATATATGTGGGGCTTCTCCCTCACTCATTTCGTGTGTTAAGGGCTATCACTAGAGCCAACTAGGGTTAGTCTAACTCAAGACAGAGACTTTAAGGAATATTCCCAAGCAGCTGCTGAAACTCCCTTTTTTTCGGGGAATTCCTTGCCTTCTCTGGCCCAATGTGGACTGCCTAGCCCCTCCCCCTTGCTGGCGGAAACATGGCATCTGAAGTGGAATGGGCCCAGATGGAACATGAAATCTGTTAGCAAAGAGGTGACCGAACTGATGGTTAATTGTCTGTCTCAGGGTTTTAATGGGTAATTGTTAAAGTAGCTTTCAGAGTCTTTGGCATCCTGAAGCTTTGAAGTTTAGCTTGATGACAAATGGGATGAAGTGCTAGGGTGCTGGTTGCTGGAATTGGGTTTGTGCTTTTGACAGCTGTTAGTAAACAAGTTTTGTGCTTAACGGCTGTCATAACACTTCACAAGTGGCTAAAATGTGAATGGTTTTCTCTTTGCCCACCGAGAATTGTAAATGAGACCTCTTTGACTCATAAGGCTTTTCCCTGATGTGCTAAGTTACTCAGGAAGTACTTCTAAATCAATGATAAACTTTGGGTTACATTTGGGTAAATGCTGTAACAACTCCAGAGTTTCTATACATTTCCTAAAGCTTTAATGTATTGATAAGGGTCATCATTTGATATTTAACCATAACTATTCTGAGGTTTTTTTGTCATTTGTAATTGTTTTAATTCTCTTGTAAGATGAATTCCGCCTTAAATGAAATTCATATGGGAGTCTTTCAGAACAAATACAGGTCTTTGATATGTTGAAATCCTGGAACTGAATTTCCAGAAGTAAAAGTTGCACTCAGACTAAACCATCAGACTAAACCAGAATTAGTATAGTGACTTAAAGTGAGAATGAGTCTCCAGTAGCATTACTAGAAAGGCTTATTAAAGCCTATAAAATGTATAGCCTGATCGTTCCTGAGGAACCAGAAAATCAGGGGGCAGTGAATCTTGCTTTTGCCAGTCAGTCAGTCCTGGATACAAGGAGGAAACTTCAGGAAATTGAAGGATTTGAAGGGAAGAATCTGAGCTATTGGGAATAGGAGAAAGGATGTTTAACAACAGGGATGCATAGGAGGATGAAAAACAGACAAAAAGCTGGTTAAGGTTCTGGCATTACATGAGATAGGTATGGGATAGTAAGTGGAAGGAAAAGCCTAAGCACAGAGAAGGCAGGTGGAAAGACTTAGGTTCAGATCAGTGCGCTTACTGTAAGGAAAAAGGAGACTGGGCCACGGAATGCCCCAAAAGGAAGACAACAGTGCTGGCCCCAGAGTAAAAATTGAAGTGGAGGGGAAATCAATTGATTTTTTTGGTGGACACGGGGGCCCAGTTTTCATCATTACGTGAACCTATGGGAAAACTATCTGGAGAGGAAGTTTGAGTACAAGGAGCAAATAGCACAGAGAGACATAAATGGACAACAGAAAGGACTTTAAAATTGGCCTCGGGAGTAGTTAAACATCGATTTTTGGTCCTCCCTAATGCCCCATATAACTTGATGGGAAGAGATCTCCTCCACAAGTTATGAGCTGGCATTCAGTTCTCAGAAGGAGACATGACTGTAACCTTGAGACAACCCACAGTACAGGTGCTTATGGAAGCAGTAGATAAATACCTCCTTTACAAGCCAGTCTCAAAACCAGAGGAGACAAAGGCGGGGAGCCTTCTCCAAATCCTACAGGTCAAGTTTCCTGAGGTCTGGGCAGAAGGGAAGACCCCTGGCTTGGTCAGGGGACAACCTCCAGTGGTGGGACAATTAAAGGCGACGGCTATGACTGTTCACATTCGGAAGCACCCCCTTCCCTGGGAAGCAAAGGAAGGGATCAGAAAACACATTAACCACCTCCGAGGAGAAGGGATCCTAGTTCCTTGCAAATCTCCATGGAACACACCTTTGCTGCCTGTCAAAAAGGCCTAGACTGGGGAGTACAGACCCGTTCAGGACTTGTGGGAAGTTAATAAACAGGTTGAAGATATCTACCCGATGGTGCCTAACCCCTATACCCTACTCTCCCTCCTGGGCCCCCAAAGAACTGTGTATACTGTCTTAGATATCAAGGATGCATCTTTCTGCATATATTTAGCAAGGAAATCTCAACCCTTTTTGCTTTTGAGTGGTCCAACCCACAGGAAGGATTCCAAGGCCAGCTCACCTGGACAAGACTTCCTCAAGGATTCAATAATTCACCCACCATTTTTTTTTTTTTTTTTGACGAGGCCCTATGTGAGGATTTGCGTGAGTACAGAACCTCCAACCCAGGAGTCACTCTGCTACAGTACGTTGATGACTTGCTAGTAGCCGCTGAGAACTATGAGTCATGTTTGTGGGGGCCAAGAGCTCTTTTACAGACTCTGCAGGAAAAAGAGTATTGGGTTTCAGCAAAGAAAGCACAGCTCTGTCAGAGCCATGCCACTTATCTAGGTTCTGATCTGCATGAGGGAGTGCATTCACTGTCTGAGTCCAGGAAACAGGTGATCACTGGATACCCCTGCCCCATCATGTCCCGACATCAGAGAAAGTTTCTTGGAGGGTGGGCTACTGTAGGCTATGCACACTGCAGTTTGTGGAGATTGCCCAACCTCCATACGAACTGGAAAAAGGGGGGGTTCAGTATGATAGAGTAGACAGCTGAGGCAGAAGGAGCATTTTGGGAATTACAAACAGTTGTACTGAGTGCCAAAGCATTGGCCATCCCAGATGTTACCAAGCCCTTCCACTTGTATGTCGATGAAAAAGTAGGGGTGGCCAAAGGCGTTTTCAGACTCTTGGGCCTTGGCAAAGGCCAGTAGCCTATCTTAGTAAGAAACTAGATCCAGTAGCAGCTGGGTTCCCCTCTTGCCTATGCATAATTGCTGCCATGACCCTCCTGGTAAAGGATGCATGTAAATTGACTCTGGGTCAAAATCTCATTTTGACCACCACACGGCATTGAGGGCCTTCTCCGGACTCCACCAGACCGATGGATGACAAACGCCTGAATGATGGGGTATCAGGCCCTCCTCTTCAACAAACCAAGAGTGACCATCCAGCCCTGGCAGTGCTAAATGCAGCCACACTGCTGCCAGAGGAGCTGGATGACCATTCACATGATTGTGGAGAAGTCCTAACCCAAGTTGCAGGAATAAAGCTGGATCTCAGAGACATTGCCCTCCCAGATGCTGAGATGACTCTGTTCACAGATGGGAGTAGCTACATGGTCAATGGAAAGAGGTATGTGGGGGCTGTGGTAGTTTCTCCCGGGCAGAGACTCTGGACAGCTGCCCTGCCACATGGAACTATGGCACAAAAAGCGGAGCTGATTACTCTCACTAAGGCACTGCAGATGGCCAAAGGTAAAACCGCCAACATCTATACAGACAGCAAGTACGCCTTTGCTACTCTTCATATACATGGGGCTATTTATTAAGAAAGGGGCCTATTAACAGCAGAAGGAAAAGGAATTAAAAACAGAGGAGAAATATTGGCTCTCCTCCAGGCTATTTGGGACCCCAAAAGAGGTGGCCATTATGCATTGCCCAGGACACCAAAAGGGGACTGATCTGATGTCAAAAGGAAACCAATTAGCAGATCAAGCCACAAAACAAGCAGCCTGAGAAACAGAGCAAGAAATGGTTACACTCCCAGCTCCAGCCCTACCAGAAAAACCGAACTCTTCAGAAGAAGCTTTAAAGTATTTACAGAAATGGGTTAAATTGAACTATGAACGAACTGGGCGAAGACTGAAGAAGGGAAAATAATTCTTCCTCGAAGACTAGATAAGAAGTTAGTACACCAAATACATCAGGGTACTCATTTGGGGATACGCAAACTCATGGAACTTATAGGCAAGCAGTTCCAGGTTTCTAAATTAGGGCATATGGTACAGGATGTAGTCGATAGATGTGCTCAATGCCAGGCAGTTAATGTGGGAAGAACGAAAATGGGAAGAGGGAAAAGAGAAAGAGGTAAGGAGCCAGGAATTTATTGGGAAATAAATTTTTCAGAAATGAAACCTGGAAAATATGGGCACAAATACATGCTAGTTTTTGTAGATACATTTCCATGTTAGTTTTTGTAGATACATTTTCAGGCTGGATAGAGGCTTTTCCCGCCAAACATGAGACGGCAGGAGTGGTAGCCAAAAAAGCGACTAGAAGAAATAATTCCTAGGTTTGGGCTGCCTCTTGCAATTGGATCAGACAATGACCCTGCATTTGTGAGTTCAGTCTCATAGGCATTGGCCAAGGCCGTGGGCACTAATTGGAAACTACATTGTGCCTACCGGCCTCAGAGTTCTGGGAAAGTAGAGAGAATGAATCGGACTCTTATAGGGATCTTGACAAATCTAATTCTGGTGACTAGCTGTGGATGGGTGGATCTCCTTCCTTTCGCCCTCCTCAGGGCACAATGTACACCCTATTTAAGCAAGGTGACCCCATTTGAAATAATGTTTGGGAGATCCCCCATCTCTGTCCTTGACTACTAGAGGTTGAGCTAGAAGAAATGACTGATCAGTCTGTACTCGAGTCACTGAAGGTATTAGTCTGTCTTAAAAAAAAAAAAACCCACTCAGGGATCCTGACTGCCCACACTGGGATAGAGATGGAGGTGGAACCACATCCTTAGAAACTTGGGGGCTAGGTATGGATACGTTGCTATCAAGGGGGAAACTTGGAGCCTCGCTGGAAGGGACCATTTACTGTTATCCTGACCACCCCCATGTAAGTAAAAGTAGAAGGAATCAGGGACTGGATTCACGTGGGTCACGTCAAACGAGCCGAGGACAAGGATGCCCCCAGAGATGGAAGCTGCAGTGGACAGACCCTGCTGACCATGGACTAAAGCTAAGACTAAAAAAACTGTGAGTTTATTGTTGCTCCTATTTTACCTGTTTATGTAAAGTATATGTGGGAAATTAGATGAATGGAATTAGAAAAAAATGGAAAAGGTTATACAAAGCGTTGAATTGCTAACTCATCATCCGACTGTGCACTACTGTTACTTTTTGGCCCCTGGATTATAAACACCCTAATGTCATTTGTAACAAAGAAAATTGGTGCGATAAAAATGTTAGTCTTACATGCTCAATATAACCCCCTTACAACAGGAGAACATAGAACTGGCTGAAAAGTCAAGGATTTGACTGATTTCCAAAGATAAAGGAGGAATGTAAGGGCCTGATTAGCCAGAGCAACAGCGGCAGCAGCGCCGCCTCAAGCTGTAACACAAGCTGCGCCACCCCGTGCACCAACCATAGCAGCAGCGGCAGTGGCTCCACCGCGAGCAGCACCACCAAGAGCAGCAGCCGCAGCCGTGCCACTGCCAGCAGCACCGCCCTGTGCACCATAGCAGCAGCGGCAGCAGCGCCACCTCAAGCTGTAACACAAGCTGCGCCACCCCGTGCACCGACCAGAGCAGCAGCGGCAGCGGCGCCACCTCAATCGGCATCACCCCGTGCACCACCCAGAGCAGCAGCGTCGGCAGCGCCACCGCCAGCAGCACCACCCTGTGCACCAGAGCAGCAGCAGAAGCAGCGGCGGCGCTGCCTTGGGCTGTAACACGAGAGGCACCGCCCCGTGCACCGCCCAGAGCAACAGGGGCAAGGGCTCCACTGCGAGCAGCACCACCCAGAACAGCAGCGGCAGCGGTGCCTCCACGAGCAGCGCCGCCCCGGGCACCGCCCAGAGCAACAGAGGCAGCGGCGCCACCTCAAGGGGCATTTCCCTGTGCACCGCCCAGAGCAGCAGTGGCAGCGGCGCCACCTCGAGCTGTAACACGTGCAGCACCACCCTGTGAACCGCCTAGAGCAGCAGCAGCAGTGGCTCCACCGTGAGCAGCAACACACAGAGCAGCAGCAGGCAGCAGCGCCACCTCAAGCAGCACCGCCCAGAGCAGCAGCGGCAGTGGCACTGCCAAGAGCAACACCACCCTGAGCCAGAGTATCAGCAGCAGCGCCCCCGCAAGCAGCCAGGCCACCTCGGGCAGTGCCGCCATCAGGAGCACCCTCTCAGGAGCCAAGGTGCAGCCACGCTGGGAATGGGTCTGTGGTACAGTGAGGGTGAGGCAGGGAGCCTCCAGGAGGGACACCAGCGACTGGAAGGCGGTGGTGCCCAGCAAGACTCGGGCACCTAATGGTCAGTTTGGTTTCTAATGCAGTTTGGTTACTGATGCAGTTTGGTTTCTGATTGAGTTTGGATTCTGATGAATAGCGCGAAATAAAATGTTGCTTGATTTTGCTTTGTGTCAGTCTCTTTCCTTAGATCACGGACCCTAACACTACATATTCTTTCATGACCTTACGTGGCTAAGATGGAATTGTGGATTCTTGCCCTTCCCCTGAGTCCAGAGGGGTGGTGGTGACA
Source organism: Meles meles (assembly GCF_922984935.1). Classification (NCBI taxonomy): domain Eukaryota; kingdom Metazoa; phylum Chordata; class Mammalia; order Carnivora; family Mustelidae; genus Meles; species Meles meles. The sequence continues at coordinate 17,881,083 of NC_060088.1, forward strand.
GTCACGGCCAAAGACTACAAATTCGGCCATGGAGAAGGTGACCCCAAATCATTTCACAAAGTCTCTTGGTGAAATACCCAGGCAGCTCCAGCGGTTTGGAGTGTTTTTGATACTCCTGGCTGACCCAGAACTACTCCAGCCAGGTGAAGTGATGAGGCATGCTTTGGTGAGGTTGCTAGGATCTCAGAGCTTTGTGACGTCCAGAAGCTGACTTCAGTGAAGCAGCTATCCCACTCTCATGACATATGAGTCCAATGGCTTTAAGTAGAAAGACCTGGAAAAGAACAAGAAAGAGCTCTGTTAGCCTGATCATGAACTCAGTTGGTCTTTTCTGTATCTTTCCCAGTTCCATTTTCTACACAAAGAGAATAGAAAACGATGTTTTGTATACCATTCTTTGGACCAACATTTCTCCAGAGAGAGCAAGGTGTTCCTATTTCCACTGAAATTTCTAGAGATCTCAATCAACAGTGTGGCCTCTTGGGTACAAATATGTCTCTGGGAGCTTCGATATCCTTGGATGAAGGGTCCATTCTTAGCTTCTGGTCCCCATGGTTTCTCGGGTGTAAGGTCTGCCTTTGGTGTTTGGTCAGCTTGGAAGGTGAGGGAAGGAAGAAGGGAAGGAAAGTCACAATGCCAGGAAAATTGCCAGGGCAGGGATGCGTTGTGCTGTCCTTGATATTATCTGCTAGTGTCCTGAAACACCAGTCCTAAGGGATGAAGGCTCTGTCTAGCTGACACTACCTTAAATACCGTTGCAGAGGCTTCATGGAGAGTGAAATGCTGCATGATCGCTACCCCTAAAGAAAGAGACCTGGTCAGCACCCCTTGTCATCATTAGTTAATGCTACATGCCATAGTCATGCAGAGAGCCATGTGGAGCAACGCTCTTTATTCAGATGAAAATGAATGGCCACCATGGATGGCCTGCCATGCCGACTCTAGCATCACTGTGGAAGGAGACAAGATAACCTTTCATGGGCTAGTGGATAAAGATGATTATGAAGTTGATGATAAAGAAGATGATTTCCAAATGAAAATGCAAGCAGAACAAGGGAAATATCCTATAGCTTCACTGATATGTGGTCCATGAGGAATACCATGGACATGAGTAGTAGTAAGGAAAAACGGAAGGAGAAGAAGTCAGACAGGGAGCCGCACCAGGAGAGACTCAGGACTTTGGGGACCAATCTGAAGGTTACAGGAGGATAAGACTTGCCTTAAAGAGGGAACAAGTTAATGGGTATGGAGTTGATGTGGCATTATATGAGGATGAGCACTTGATGGTATATGCAATTAAAGCATCAGGGAACACTATGTCAAAAAACGTAGGATGGATGAAAGGCTGCCTTGCCGAATATAAGAAAAAATAGTGAATAAAAGGAAAACCGGCTGTTTCACATGGAGAAAAAGAAAGAAAGACAAGAGAAATGAATTCTAGTTTTATTATCTTACTGATTATAATTTTATACAATTGATTTACTATAAGGTCCTTATGTGAATTGGGTCTTTGGACATTGTAAATTAGAGTCTTCCCTCTTACTACATTTTGGGAATAGATGAGAAAAGCCAACATTACCATTAAAGGTCTCGAATTGTGGACCACGGAATTGATTTGAACCTGGCTTTCTATGTGTTGGTAGATGTTTGAGGACTGCTTCAATAGCTTTCGTCATTACCTGAGACATCAGATATGTATGACTCATGATCTTTTCATGGTAGTGCGTATGTGTCTTGGAATCCATTCTTTTCTCCCCAGTATTGGGTATGATGGCATACTTATGTGGACGTGTTTTTTTAGGTAACGTTGTTGAATAAACTAACTAATTAATTAATTAATTAATTCTTGATAGGTAAAGAGTTATCTTATCCAGTTTGGACGGTTTGTTACTTAGATTCTCTAAACTTTTGTTTTTTATGGTATTTTCTCTGAATTTTGTTTCAGTGAGTGCTATTCCTCACTTTCTCCCTAAATTCTCTGGGACGCTTTTAATTGTGTGTGTGTGTGTGTGTGTGTGTGTGTGTGTGTGTGTGTGTGTGTGTTTGTTTGTGTTTCAAAACACTAAAAATGATATTTTAAGAGATATGAAGCTGCTCTATTCCAGATCACAATTCACCTTTAAACACAGAGGAAACTCAAGTTACATCCCGTTCGGCCACATTTCCTGCATTGACTGTCCCATTTGATCCACTTTGAGAAACGCAGATTCTGACTAGCCTGCCTGGAACCAACACCAAATTTTGTGTGCCCGGAGAGTCTAATTGCCTGTCCCATTTTCTTGTTTATTCACATGTTTCTTTACTCCCATGAGTGAGTGAAATCATATGGTAGATATCTTTCTGTGACTGACAGATACGACACAGAGCAATGCGATCTCCCTTTCTGCCACATGTCATAAGGAGCAATAATGGCTTCTTGCTTATGGCTCCATAAGAATCCACAATGCATTTGGAGGACAGGGAGATGGTAGAAGTGGCCGCGATCTCCAGGCTTGTCTTCAGACATCAGCACAAACATTGATGAGCACATCATTGTATACATGGCATAAATGGACTTAAAGCCTAGAAATCACACTCCACAGCGAAGAGAGAAGAAGTCAGAGGCCATGGGAGAAGAGTGTAGACAGGGCTTATGGGAGAATTGGATGGTTGGTGCGTCAAAGGTCAGGGAGTCATGGAGAAAGACAAAGGGCCAGGGAGAGGAGCACACTTAGAACCCACAATATGAATGTTGACACATAGCTTTTGGCAGAGAAAAGGAGAGTGTCTGAACGACATGAGTTCTTCCAACCCAAGGGTCTCGAGGCCCGGGGATTCCAGATCAGCATGTTTTGCAGACATAGACTCCAGAGAACACTGCATATCCCCTGGAGAGGACACCAGCAAGCAACCAAGGGCAGACAGCCTGGAAACCATGATCAGAGACAATACCTGTTGACACCGTATTAAGATTAGTATTTCTATGTGTGCATTCATGATGGGCAGTGTTGGTGGAGATGCCTTGATGGGCGCCAAAGATACTTGGGTTCTACGACCGCCAGCATAAAGACTGAGAAGTGGCCACAGGCAGGACGGTTAGGATATTGCTGCCAAAACTGCAATCATGGATTCCCAAACCTGGAACACTGTTGGGACTGCCTTCTTCAGGCCACATTTCTTAGATCCACAGGAACAGAAAATCCTGCAGGGGACTAGAAGAAAGCCCTGCCCACATCCTCTCACCTGGTCACAAAATACACCAGGCCTTAAGTTTTGTGGAGTGTGTTGAAAGTCACGTTTCACAGGCACACCAGACGCATGAAGCTTAACCTCACAATATTTGGCCCAGTCACCAAACATTCTGAATGGAAGGCAAGGAGAACCGCCACAGAGGACGAGTCCCAAGGAGAGTGGACAGCCACAACACAACCCCAGAGGGCATGTCACACACACCTGAGACTCTCTCAAGTGCCAGCCCTTTGGCACTTCCATGAGCTCTTCTTCCTAAAGAAATTATCTTCAGTGTAGATAACAGAATGCTGATTTTGAATACCGAGAAGACCGAGACCTTTTCTAGATTCAAGTTGTATTCCTGAATCTTTCCTGAAAACCTTTTCGGATGAAATCACATGGAGAATGCTTCTCTTCCATCATGCTCTGTGCTTGCTCCTGTGAACACCAAACAGATGAGTCCACCCTGGGCCTAAGTTTCTAGGCTGTAGTGTCTGACTTTAATGCTTGGTCAGCTGGGAAAATTGGTGGCATTTATGGCACGAATCTGGAGTTGCAAGAAGAATTCATGTCCTCACAGCTAAAGTCTCCAGACATGTCTTTGGTTTGGTTGTGGGTGTTAACTCTGAACTTTCTTGGAGGGCGGGGGGCACTTTTCCTGATCAGAAGCATCCTGATAGGGTGTGAGGTCCATGAACATGTGTACGGCGTGGAGTTTCCCATATGAGGCTGCTTATACTCCTGACACTTTCTTGACCTTAAGTGATTAAGCTGGAAATGTGGATTCTTGCCCTTCTCACCAGTCCAGTGGGGTGGTGGTAACAGTCACAGCCAGAGACTAGAAATTTTGGCATGGAGAAGGTGACCCCAAATCGCTTCACAAACACTCTTGGGGAAATACCCAGGCGGCTCCAGCGGTTTGGAGTGATTTTGATACTCCTGGCTGACCCAGAATTACTCCAGCTTGGTGAAGTGATGAGGCATGGTTTGGTGAGGAGTGGTTGCTAGGAAGTCAGAGATCTGTTACGTCCAGAAGCTGTCTTCACTGAAGCAGCCATCCCATTCTCATGACATATGAGTCCTATGGCTTTAAGTAGAAAGACCTGAGAAGGAACAAGAAAGAGCCCTGTTAGCCTGATCGTGAACTCAGGTGCTTTTTTCTGTTCCTTTCCCATTTCCAATTTGTACACAAAGAGAATAGAAAACTATGTTTTGTATACCATTCTATAGACCAACATTTCTCCAGAGAGAGCAAGGGGTTCCTTTTTCCACTGCAATTTCTAGAGTTCTCAATCTACAGCGAGGCCTCTTGGCTACCATTAGGTCTCTGGGAGGTTGTATATCCTTGAGTGAGAGGATACATTCTTAGCATCTGTTCCCTATGGTTTCTCGGGTGTAAGGTCTGCCTTTAGTGCTTGGTCAGCTTGGAAGGTGAAGGAAAGAAGAAGGGAAGGAAACTCACAATTCTAGGAAAATTGTCAGGGCAGAGATGCGTTGTGCTGTACGTGTTCTTATCTACTATTGTCCTGGAACACCAGTCCTAAGGGAAGAAGGCTCTATCATCCTCACATTACCTTAAACAGCATTTCAAAGGCTTCATGGAGAATGAAATTCTGCATGAACGCTACCCCTAAAGAAAGTGCCCCAATCAGCACTCCTTGTCATCATTAGTTAATGCTACATGCCATAGTCACGGGGAGCGCCATGTTGAGCAACTGACTTTATTCAGATGATATTGAACGGCCAACATCGAAGGTCTGCATTGCCCACACAGGCATCAATGTGGAAGGAGCTGAGATACCCTTTTAAGGGCTAGAGGATAATATGATTATGAAGATGATGATAAAGAAGATGGTTTCCAAATGATAATGCAAGCAGACCAAGGGAAATATCCTATGTCTTCACTCCTATGTGGCCCATGAGGCATACACAGGCAGGACGGTGAGCTCATTAGCTGCCCAACCTGCAATCACGGAATCCCAAACCTGGAACACGGTTGGGACTGCCTTCTTCAGGGCAAGTTGCTTAGCTCAAGGAGAACAGAAAATCCTGCAGAGGACTAGAAGAAAGCCCTGCCCACATCCTCTCACCTGGCCACAGAATTCAGCAGACCTTAAGTTTTGTGGAGTGGGTTGAAAGTCATGTTTCACAGGAACACCATATTTAAGCCAGACACCACACACTCTGAATGGAAGGCAAGGAGAGCCTCTGCAGAGGACGAGCCCACAGGAGAGTGGACAGCCAAAACACAACCCCAGAGGGCATGTCACACACACCTGAGACTCTCTCAAGTGTCAGAACTTGCACACTCCATGATCTCTTCTTCCTAAAGAAACTAGCTTCAGGGTAGATAAGAGAATGCACGTTTCGAATACAGAGAAGATAGAGACCTTTTGTAGATTCACGTTGTATTCCTGAAACTGGTCCAAAAGCCTTTTCCGATGGCTTCCAATGGGCAACGGTTCTCTTCCATCATGCTCCGTGCTTGCTCCTGTGAGCTCCAAACAGATGAGTCCATCCTGGGCCTAAGCTTCCAGGGTGTAGGGGCTGCCTTTAATGTTTGGTCAACTGGGAAAATGGGGAGGCATTTATGGCACGATTTCTGGAGATGCAAGAAGAACTCGTGTCCTCATTCTTGAAGACCCGAGATATGTATTAGGTATGGTTGTGGGTGTTACCTCTTAGCTTTCCTCACGGGGCGGGGGTCACTTTTCCTGGTCAGAAGCACCCTGATAGGCTATGAGGACCATGAACATGTGTTTGGCGTGCAGTTCCCCGTGTGAGGCTGCTTGTACTCCTGACTCTTTCTTGACCTTACGTGTGTAAGATGGAATTGTGGATTCTTGCCCTTCTCAGGAGTCCAGAGGGGTGGTAGTGACAGTCATGGTCAAAGACTACCACCAATTCGGCCATGGAGAAGGTGACCCCAAATCACTTCACAAACTGTCTTGGGGAAATCCCCAGGCAGCTCCAGCAGTTTGGAGTGATTTTGATACTCCTGGCTGACCCAGAACTACTCCAGCCAGGTGAAGTGATGAGGCGTGGTTTGGTGAGGAGTGGTTTCTAGGACCTCAGAGATTTGTGACGTCACAGAAGCTGACTTCACTGAAGCAGCAATCCCATTCTCATGACATATGAGTCCTCTGGCTTTAAGTAGAATGCCTTGGGAAGGAACAAGAAAGAGCCCTGTTAGCCTGGTCATGAACCCAGGTGGTCTTTTCTGTTTCTTTCCCACTTCCGCTTTCTGTACAAAGAGAAAAGAAAACGATGTTCTGTATACCATTCTTTAGACTCACATTTCTCCAGAGAGAGCAAGGTGTTCCTATTTCCACTGCAATTTCTAGCGATCTCAATCAACAGCGCGGCCTCTTGGGTACAATTATGACTCTGGGAGCTTCGATATCCTTGGGTGAAGGGTCCATTCTTAGCTTCTCTTCCCTATGGTGTCTCAGGTGTAAGGTCTGCCTTTGGTGCTTGGTTAGCTTGGAAGTGGAGGGAAGGAAGAAGGGACGGAAAGTCACAATTCCCGGAAAATTGCCAGGGCAGGGAAGCATTGTGCTGTCCATATCCTTATCAGCCAGTGTCCTGAAACACCAGTTCTAAGGGATGAAGGCTCTGTCTACCTGACATTACCATTAACACCGTTGCAAACGCTTCACGGAGAGTGAAACTCTGCATGATCGCTCCCCCTAAAGAAAGAGCCCTGGGCAGCACTCCTTGTCATCATTAGTTAATGCAACATGCGATAGTCATGGGGAGAGCCATGTTGAGCAACGCTCTTTATTCAGATGAAATTGAACGGCCAACATCGATGGCCTGCCATGGCCACTCCAGCTTCACTGTGGAAGGAGCCGAGATACCCTTTTAAGGGCTCATGGATAAAGATGATTATGAAGTGATAATAAAGAAGATGATTTCCAAATGAAAATGCAAGCCGACCAAGGGAAATATCCTATGGCTTCACTCCTATGTGGCCCATGATGCATACCATGGACATGAGTCGTAGTAAGGGAAAACGGAAGGAGAAGGAGTCAGACAGGGAGATGCACCAGGAGACACTCTGGACTTTGGGGACCAAGCTGAGGGTTACAGGAGGATAAGTCATGCCATAAAGAGGGAACTGGATAATGGGTTTGGAGGTAGTGTGGCATTATATGAAGATGAGCACTTGGTGGTATATGCCATTAAAGAATCAGGGAACACTATGTCAAAAAACGTAGGATGGATGAAAGGCTGGCTTGTCGAATATAAGAAAATATAGTAAATAGAAAGCAAAACAGGTCGTTACACGTGGAGATCAAGAAAGAAAGAGAAGAGAAATGAATTCTAGTTTTATTATCTTACTGATTGAAATTGTATGCAATTGGTTTCCTGTAAGGTCCTTATATGAATTGGGTCTTTGGGCATTGTAAATTAGTCTTCCCTCTTCCTATATTTTGGGAATAGATGAGAAAAGCTGACATTACCACTAAATGTCTCGAATTGTTGACCAGGGAATTGATTTGAACCTGGCTTTCTGTGTCTTGGGAGATGTTGGAGGACTGTTTCAAAAGCCTGCAAAGTCAAAAGTCTTTACATGAGTGTCCGAGATGTATGACTCATGATCTTGTCATGGTAGTTCGTATGTGTCTTGGAATTTATCCTTTTCTCTCCGGTATTGGATTTGCTGGCAGACTTCTGTGTAGGGGTCTTTTAAGTAAGGTTGTTTATTAATTAATTAATTCTTGATAAGTAAGGAGTTAACTTATCCAATTTGGACGGTTTGTTACTTTGATTCTCAAAGCTTTTGTTTTTTTATGGTATTTTCTCTGAATTTTGCTTCCATTAGTGCTATTCCTCACAAGCTCCCTAACTTCTCTGGGGACCTTTTAAGTGTGTGTGTGTGTGTGTGTGTGTGTGTGTGTGTGTGTGTGTGTTTTGTACCAAATGGTAAAATGATATTTTAAGAGATATTAAGCTGCTCTATTCCAGATCACAATTCACCTACGAACAAGTGGAAACTCACGTTACATCCCATTCAGCCACATTTCCGGCATTGATTGTCCCATTAATCCACTTTTGGAAAGGCAGAATCTGACTGGCCTGCCTGGAACCAACACCAAATTTTGTGTGCCTGGTTCGAGTCTCATTGTCTGTCCCTTTTTCTTGCTTTTTCCCACGTTTCTTTACTTCCATGAGTGAGTGATATCGTATGGTAGTTGTCTTTCTATGACTAACAGATATGACACAGCCGAATGCTCTCTCCTTTCTGCCATTGTCACAAGGAGCTAGAATGCCTTCGTGCTTATGGCTCCGTAAGGGTCCACAGTGCCTTTGGAGGAAAGGGAGATGGTAGAAGGGTCTAGGAACTGCAGGCTTGTCTTCAGCCAACAGCACAACCAGAAGATGACCACATCAATGCAAACATGGAATAAATGGACCTGAAGCCTAGAAATCACACTCCACAGCGAAATAGAGAAGAAGTCACAGAGACCAGGGGAGAAGGGTGTAGACAGGGCTTATGGGAGAGTTGGACGGTTGGTGCTTTAGATGGTAGGGAGCCCTGGCCAAATACAAAGGCCCATTGGAGAGGAGCACACTTAGAACCCACCATTTGAATGCTGACCCATAGCTGTTGGAGGAGAAACGGAGAGTGTCTAAAGGGCACGAGTTCTTGCAACCCAAGGTTCTTGAGGCCTGGCGATTCCAGATCAGCATGCTTTGCCGACATAGTCTCCAGATAACATTCTGTATCTCCTGGAGAGGACAGCAGCAAGCAACCAGGTGCAGACAGCCTGGAAACCATGCTCAGAGACAATACCTGTTGACACCTTGGTACGATTCTTATTTCTTTCTGTGCATTCCTGATGGGCAGTGTTGGTGGAGGTGCCTTGATGGCGCCACAGATAGTTGGGCTCTAGACCGCCAGCATCAAGACTGAGAAGTGGCCACAGGCAGGAAGGTGAGGACATTGGCTGCCCAACCAGCCATCACAGATTCCCAAATATGGAACACTGTTGGGACGGCCTTCTTCAGGCCACATTGCTTTGTCCTAGGAGAACAGAAAATCCTGCAGGGGACAAGAAGAATGCCCTGCCCACATCCTATCACCTAGCCACAGAATTCAGCAGGCCTTAAATTTTTTGGAGTGGGTTGAAAGTCACATTTCCAGGCACACCAGACCCACGAAGCTTAACCTCATCATAGTTGGCACAGACACCACACACTGTGAATGGAAGGCAAGGAGAGCCTCTGCAGAGGACGAGGCCACAGGAGAGTGGACAGCCACAGCACAACCCCAGAGGGCATGTCACACACACCTGAGTCTCTCTCAAGTGTCAGAACTTGTGCACTCCATGATCTCTTCTTCCTAAAGAAATTAGCTTCAGGCTAGATAAGAGAATGCGCGTTTTGAATACAGAGAAGATAGAGACCTTTTGTAGATTCACGTTGTATTCCTGAGAATGGCCCAAAAGCTTTTTCCGATGGCTTCCCGTGGGGATTGGTTCTCTTCCATCATGCTCCGTGCTTGCTCTTGTGAGTGCCAAACAGATGAGTCCATCCTGGGCCTAAGCTTCCAGGGTGTAGGGGCTGCCTTTAATGTTTGGTCAGCTGGGAAAATGGGGAGGCATTTATGGCACGATTTCTGGAGATGCAAGAACTTGTGTCCTCATTCTTGAAGATTCGAGATATGTATTTGGTATGGTTGTGGGTGGTACCTCTTAGCTTTCCTCACAGGGCGGGGGTCACTTTTCCTGGTCAGAAGCATCCTGATAGGCTATGAGGACCATGAACATGTGTTTGGCGTGCAGTTCCCGTGTGAGGCTGCTTGTACTCCTGACTCTTTCTTGACCTTACGTGTGTAAGATGGAATTGTGGATTCTTGCCCTTCTCAGGAGTCAAGAGGGGTGGTGGTGACAGTCACGGTCAAAGACTACCACCAATTCAGCCATGGAGAAGGTGACCCCAAATCACTTCACAAACTGTCTTGGGGAAATCCCCAGGCAGCTCCAGCAGTTTGGAGTGATTTTGATACTCCTGGCTGACCCAGAACTACTCCAGCCAGGTGAAGTGATGAGGCGTGGTTTGGTGAGGAGTGGTTTCTAGGACCTCAGAGATTTGTGACGTCACAGAAGCTGACTTCACTGAAGCAGCAATCCCATTCTCATGACATATGAGTCCTCTGGCTTTAAGTAGAATGCCTTGGGAAGGAACAAGAAAGAGCCCTGTTAGCCTGGTCATGAACCCAGGTGGTCTTTTCTGTTTCTTTCCCACTTCCGCTTTCTGTACAAAGAGAAAAGAAAACGATGTTCTGTATACCATTCTTTAGACTCACATTTCTCCAGAGAGAGCAAGGTGTTCCTATTTCCACTGCAATTTCTAGCGATCTCAATCAACAGCGCGGCCTCTTGGGTACAATTATGACTCTGGGAGCTTCGATATCCTTGGGTGAAGGGTCCATTCTTAGCTTCTCTTCCCTATGGTGTCTCAGGTGTAAGGTCTGCCTTTGGTGCTTGGTTAGCTTGGAAGTGGAGGGAAGGAAGAAGGGACGGAAAGTCACAATTCCCGGAAAATTGCCAGGGCAGGGAAGCATTGTGCTGTCCATGTCCTTATCTGCCAGTGTCCTGAAACACCAGTCCTAAGGGATGAAGGCTCTGTCTACCTGACATTACCTTTAACACCGTTGCAAACGCTTCACGGAGAGTGAAACTCTGCATGATCGCTCCCCCTAAAGAAAGAGCCCTGGGCAGCACTCCTTGTCATCATTAGTTAATGCAACATGCGATAGTCATGGGGAGAGCCATGTTGAGCAACGCTCTTTATTCAGATGAAATTGAACGGCCAACATCGATGGCCTGCCATGGCCACTCCAGCTTCACTGGGGAAGGAGCCAAGATACCCTTTTAAGGGCTCGTGGATAAAGATGATTATGAAGATGATAATAAAGAAGATGATTTCCAAATGAAAATGCAAGCCGACCAAGGGAAATATCCTATGGCTTCACTCCTATGTGGCCCATGAGGCATACCATGGACATGAGTAGTAGTAAAGGAAAATGGAAGGAGAAGAAGTCAGACAGGGAGATGCATCAGGAGAGACTCAGGACTTTGTGGACCAAGCCTAGGGTTACAGGAGGATAAGACATGCCATAAAGAGGGAACTGGATAATGGGTTTGGAGGTAGTGTGGCATTATGTGAGGATCAGCACTTGGTGGTATACGCCATTAAAGAATCAGGGAACACTATGTCAAAAAACGTTGGATGGATGAAAGGCTGGCTTGCCGAATATAAGAAAATATAGTGAATAGAAAGCATGAGAGGAAAGAAAGTGAAGAGAAATTAATTATAGTTTTATTATCTTACTGATAAAAATTGTATTCAATTTTGTTTCCTATAAGGTCCTTATGTGAATTGGGTCTTTTGACATTGTTAATTAGAGTCTTCCTCTTCCTACATATTGGGAATAGATGAGAAAAGCCGACATTACCATTAAATGCTTCAAAAGTCATTACCTGAGATGTATATGTATGACACATCATCTTGTCATGGTAGTGTGTATGTGTCCTGGAATTTATCCTTTTCTCTCCAGTATTGGATTTGCTGGCAGACTTCTCTGTAGGGATCATTTAGGTAAGGTTGTTTCCTAATTAATTAATTAATTAATTCTTGATATGTAAGGAGTTACATTATTCAGTTTGGACAGTTTGTTACTTTGATTGTCTAAGCTTTTGTTTTTTTATGGTATTTTCTCTGAATTTTGCTTCCATGAGTGTCATTCCTCACTTTCTCCCTAACTTCTGTGGGACTCTTTAAGTGTGTGTGTGTGTGTGTGTGTTTCTCAAAATGCTAAAAATGATATTTTAAGTGATATTAAGCTATTCTATTCCAGATCACAATTCATCTTCAAACACAGTGGAAACTCATATTACACCCTATTCGGCAAAATTCCTTCATTGTATGTCCCATTTGATCCACTTTTAAAAACACGGATTCTGACTAGCCTGCCTGGAACAAACACCAAATTTTGTGTGCCTTGTTAGAGTCTAATTGCCTGTCCCTTTTTCTTGCTTTTTCCCATGTTTCTTTACTCCACGAGTGAGTGAAATCGTATGGTAATTGTCTTTCTGTGACTGACAGATATGACACAGCCCAATGCTCTTTCCCTTTCTGCCACATGACAGAAGGAGCAAGAATGCCTTCTTGCTTATGGTTCCATAAGAGGCTGCAGTGCATTCGGAGGACAGGGAGATTGGAGAAGTGTCTAGGAACTCCAGGCTTGTCTTTAGCCATCAGCACCACCAGAAGATTACCCCATCAATGCAAACATGGCATAAATGTATCTGAAGCCTAGATATCACACTCCACAAAGAAAGAGAGAAGAAGTCACAGAGACCAGGGGAGAAGGGTGTAGACAGGGCTTATGGGAGAGTTGGCTGGTTGGTGCTTTAGAGGGCAGGGAGCGCTGGCCAAAGACAAAGGCCCATTGGAGAGGAGCACACTTAGAACCCACAATTTGAATGCTGACCCATAGCTGTTGGCGGAGAAACGGAGAGTGTCTGAAGGACACGAGTTCTTGCAAGCCAAGGTTCTTGAGGCCTGGCGATGCCAGATCAGCATGCTTTGCAGACATAGACGCCAGATAACATTCTGTATCTCCTGGAGAGGACACCAGCAAGCAACCAGGTGCAGACAGCCTGGAAACCATGATCAGAATCAATACCTGTTGACACCGTGGTACGATTCTTATTTCTTTCTGTGCATTCCTGATGGGCAGTGTTGGTGGAGATGCCTCGATGGGCGCCAAAGTAACTTGGGCTCTACGACTGCCAGCATCAAGACTGAGAAGTGGCCACAGGCAGGAAGGTGAGGACATTGGCTGCCCAACCAGCCATCACAGATTCCCAAATATGGAACACTGTTGGGACGGCCTTCTTCAGGCCACATTGCTTTGTCCTAGGAGAACAGAAAATCCTGCAGGGGACAAGAAGAATGCCCTGCCCACATCCTATCACCTAGCCACAGAATTCAGCAGGCCTTAAATTTTTGGAGTGGGTTGAAAGTCCCGTTTCCAGGCACACCAGACCCACGAAGCTTAACCTCACCATAGTTGGCACAGACACCACACACTGTGAATGGAAGGCAAGGAGAGCCTCTGCAGAGGACGAGCCCACAGGAGAGTGGACAGCCACAACACAACCCCAGAAGGCTTGTCACACACACCCGAGACTCTCTCAAGTGTCAGAACTTGTGCACTCCATGATCTCTTCTTCCTAAGAAATTAGCTTCAGGCTAGATAAGAGAATGCGCGTTTCGAATACAGAGAAGATAGAGACCTTTTGTAGATTCACGTTGTATTCCTGAGAATGGCCCCAAAGCCTTTTCCGATGGCTTCCCGTGGGGATTGGTTCTCTTCCATCATGCTCCGTGCTTGCTCCTGTGAGCTCCAAACAGATGATTCCATCCTGGGCCTAAGCTTCCAGGGTGTAGGGGCTGCCTTTAATGTTTGGTCAGCTGGGAAAATGGGGAGGCATTTATGGCACGATTTCTGGAGATGCAAGAAGAACTCGTGTCCTCATTCTTGAAGACTCGAGATATGTATTTGGTATGGATGTGGGTGTTACCTCTTAGCTTTCCTTAGAGGGCGGGGGGCCTTTTCCTGGTCAGAAGCATCCTGATAGTGTGTGAGGACCATGAATATGTGTATGGAGTGGAGTGCCCAGTGTGAGGCTGCTTCTACTCCTGAGTCTTTCTTGGCCTTATGTTGGTAAGATGGAATTATGGATTCTTGCCCTACTCAGGAGTCCATAGGGGTGGTGATGGCAGTTAGGACAGAGACTACAAATTCGTGGGGACCCCAAATAGCTTCACAAACTGTCTTGGGGAAATACCCAGTAGGCTCCACGGGATTGGAGTGATTTTGATACTCCTGGCTGACCTTGACGTACTCCAGCCAGGTGAAGTGATGAGGCGTGGTTTGGTGAGGAGTGGTTTCTTGGACCTCAGAGCTTTGTGACGTCACAGAAGCTGACTTCACTGAAGCAGCAATCCCATTCTCATGACATAGGAGTCCTATGACTTTAAGTAGAAAGACCTGGGAAGGAACAAGAAAGAGCCCTGTTAACCTGAACACGAACTCAGGTGGTCATTTATGTTTCTTTCCCACTTACACTTTCTATACAAAGAGATAAGAAAACGATGTTCTGCCTACCATTCTTTAGACCAACATTTCTCCAGAGAGAGCAATTTGTTCCTGTTTCCACTGCAATTTCTAGAGATCTCAATCAACAGCGAGGCCTCTTGGCTACCATTAGGTATCTGGGAGGTTTGATATCCTTGCGTGAGAGGGTCCATTCGTCGCTTCTGTTCCATATGGTTTCTCAGGTGCAAGGTCGGCCTTTGGTGCTTGGTCAGCTTGGAAAGCGAGGGAAGGAAGAAGGGAAGGAAAGTCACAATGCCAGGAACATTGCCAGGGCAGGGAAGTGTTGTGCTGTCCGTGACCTTATCTGCTAGTGTCCTGAAACACGAGTCCTAAGGGATGAAGGCTCTGTCTACCTGACATTACCTTAAACACCATTGCAAAGGCTTCATGGAGCGTGAAATTCTGCATGATCTCTACCCCTTAAGAAAGAGCACCAGTCAGGACAACTTGTCATCATTAGTTATTGCTACATGCCATAGTCATGGGGAGATCCATGTTGAATAACACTCTTTATTCAGATGAAAATGAATGGCCAACATCGATGGCCTGCCATGCCCACATTAGCATCACTGTGGAAGGAGCTGAGATACCCTTTTATGGGTTAGTGGATAAAGATGATTATGAAGAAGATGATAAAGAAGTTTTCCAATTGAAAATTCAAGCAGACCAATTGAAATATCCTATGCCTTCACTCATATGTGGCCCATGAGGAATACCATGGACATCAGTTGTAGTAAGGGGAAATGGAAGGAGTAGTAGTCAGACAGCGAAATGCACCAGGAGAGACTCAGGATTTTTGTGACCAAGCTGAGGGTTACAGGAGGGTAAGACATGCCATAAAAAGGGAAACGGTTAATGGGTATGGATGTGGTGTGGCATTATATGAGGATGAGCACTTGGTGGTATATGCAATTAAAGAATCAGGGCACACTATGTCAAAAAACGTAGAATGGATGAAAGCCTGGCTTGCCGAATATAAGAAAAAATAGTGAATAGAAAGCAAAATAGGCCGTTTCACTTGGAGATGAAGAAAGAGAAGAGTAATGAATTCTAGTTTTATTATCTTACTGATTAACATGGTATCAATGGTTTCCTATAAGGTCCTTATCAGAATTGAGGCTTTGTAAATGGTACATTAGAGACTTTCATCTTCATACCTTTTGGGAATAGATGAGAAAAGCCGACATTACCATTAAATGGCTCAAATTGTGGAGCAGAGAATTGATTTGAACGTGGATTTCTGTGTGTTGGGAGATGTTTGAGGACTGCTTCAAAAGCTTTCGTCATTACCTGAGATGTCAGATATATATGACTCATGATCTTGTCATGGTAGTGTGTATGTGTCTAGGAATTTATGCTTTTCTCTCCGGTATTGGATTTGCTGGCATTCTTTTCTGTAGGGGTCTTTTAGGTAAGGTTGCTTAATTAATTAATTAATTAATTCTTGATAGGTAAGGAGATAACTTATCCAGTTTAGACGGTTTGTTTCTTTGATTCACTAAGCTTTTGTTTTTTATGCTGTTTTCTCTGAATTTTGCTTCCATGAGTGCTATTCGTCACTTGCTCCCTAACTTCTGTGGGACTCATTTGACTGTGTGTGTGTGTGTGTGTGTGTGTCTGTGTGTGTGTGTGGTCACAAAATGTTAAAATGATATTTTAAGAGATATGAAGCTGCTCTATTCCAGATCACAATTCAACTTCAAACACAGTGGAAACTAACATTACATCCCTTTCGGCCACATTTCCTGCATTGAATGTCCCATTTGATCCACTTTTAGAAAGGAATATTCTGCCTAGCCTGCCTGGAGCTAACAACAAATTTTGTGTGCCTGATTAGAGTCTAATTGCCTGTCCAATTTTCTTGTTTTCTCACATGTGTCTTTTCTTCCATGAGTGAGTGAAATCGTATGGGAGTTGTCTTTCTGTGATTGACAGATATGACACAGCCCAATGCTCTCTCCCATTCTGCCACATGTCACAAGGAGCTAAATGCCTTCTTACCTATGGCTCCATAGGATTTCGCAGTGCATTTGGAGGACAGGGAGATGGGAGAAGTGTCTGGGAACTCCAGGCTTGTCTTCAGCCATCAGCACAACCAGAAGATGACCACATCAATGACAACATGGCATAAATGCACCTGAAGCCTAGAAAACACACTCCATAATGAAAGAAAGAAGAAGTCAAAGAGACCATGTGAGGAGGGTGTAGACAGGGCTTATGGGAGAATTGGACGGTTGGTGCTTCAGAGGGCAGGGAGCCTTGGCAAAGACAAAGGCCCATTGGAAAGGAGCACAGTTAGAACCCACAATTTGAATGTTGACCCATAGAAGTTGGTGGAGTAGAGAGTGTGTGAAAGACACCAATTCTTGCAACATAAGTATCTTGAGGCCCAAGGACCCCAGATCAGCATGTTTTGCAGTCATAGAATCCAAAGAACACTGTGTATCTCCTGGAGATGACACCAGCAAGCAACCAGGTGCAGACAGCCTGGTAACCATGATCAGAGACAATACCTGTTGACACCGTGGTAAGATTATTATTTCTTTGTGTGCATTGCTGATGGTCAGTGTTGGTGGAGATGGCTCAATGGGCGCCTAAGATACTTGGGCTCGACGACCGCCAACATAAGACTGCAAAGTGGACACAGGCAGGAAGGTGAGGATATTAGCTGCCCAACCTGCAATCACGGATTCCCAAAGCTGGAAACCGTGTTGGGACTGTCTTCTTCAGGCCACGTTGCTGAGTCATAGGAGAACAGAAAAACCTGCAGGGGACTATGAGAAAAACCTGCCCATATCCGCTCACCTGGCCATAGAATTCAGCAGGCCTTAAGTTTTGTGGAGTGGATTGAAAGTCACGTTTCACAGGCATACTCTATTTGGCCCAGACACAAAACAACTCTCTTTATTCAGATGAAAATGACCGGCCAAAATCGATGGTTTGCCATGCCCAATCTAGCATCACTGTGGAAGGAGCTGAGATAATCTTTTAAGGGCTACTGGCTAGTGTGAGGTGATATCTCATTGTGGTTTTGATTTGTATTTCCCTGATGCCGAGTGACGTGGAGCACTTTTTCATGCGTCTGTTGGCCATCTGGATGTCTTCTTTGCAGAAATGTCTGTTCATGTCCTCTGCCCATTTCTTGATTGGATGGTTTGTTCTTTGGGTGTTGAGGTTGCTAAGTTCCTTATAGATTTTGGATACTAGCCCTTTATCTGATATGTCGTTTGCAAATATCTTCTCCCATTCTGTCAGTTGTCTTTTGGTTTTGTTAACTGTTTCCTTTGCTGTGCAAAAGCTTTTGATCTTGATGAAATCCCAACAGTTCATTTTTGCCCTTGCTTCCCTTGCCTTTGCCGTTGTTCCTAGGAAGATGTTGCTACGGCTGAGGTCGAAGAGGTTGCTGCCTGCATTCTCCTCAAGGATTTTGATGGATTCCTTTCTCACATTGAGGTCCTTCATCCATTTGGAGTCTATTTTCGTGTGTGGTGTAAGGAAGTGGTCCAATTTCATTTTTCTGCATGTGGCTGTCCAATTTTCCCAGCACCATTTATTGAAGAGGCTGTCTTTTTTCCATTGGACATTCTTTCCTGCTTTGTCGAAGATTAGTTGACCATAGAGTTGAGGGTCGATTTCTGGGCTCTCTATTCTGTTCCACTGATCTATGTGTCTGTTTTTGTGCCAGCACCATGCTGTCTTGATGATGCCAGTTTTGTAATAGAGCTTGAAGTCCGGAATTGTGATGCCACCAACTTTGGCTTTCTTTTTCAATATTCCTTTGGCTATTCGAGGTCTAAAGATGATTATGAAGATGATGATAAAGAAGATGATTTTCAAATGAAAATGCAAGACCTCCAAGGCAAATATCCTATGGCTTCACTCATATGTGGCCCATGAGGAATATCATGGACATGAGTAGTAGTAAGTGAAAACGGAAGGAGAAGAAGTCAGACAGGGAGACACACCAGGAGAGACTCAGGACTTTGGGAACCAAGCTGAGGGTTACAGGAGGATAGACATGCCATAAAGAGGGAACTGGGTATTTGGTAGGAGGTGATGTGACATTATATGAGGATGAGAACTAGGTGCTATATGCAATTAAAGAATCAGGGAACACTATGTCAAAAAATGTAGGATGAATGAAAGGCTGGTTTGCCGAATATAAGAAAAAATAGTGAGCAGAAAGAAAAACAGGCCCTTTCACATGGAGGTGAGGAAAGAAAGAGAAGAGAAATGATTTCTAGTTTTATTATCTTACAGTTTAAAATGGTATGCAATTCGTTTCCTATAAGGTCCTTATGTGAATTGGGTCTTTGGACATTGTCAATTAGAGTCTTCCCTCTTCCTACATTTTGGGAATAGATGAGAAAAGCCGAGATTACCATTAAATGTCTCGAATTGTGGATCAGGGAATTGATTTGAACCTGGCTTTCTGTGTGTTGGGAGATGTTTGAGGACTGCTTCAAAAGCCTCAAAAGCTGCTTCAAAAGTCATTACCTGATACGTCATATGTGTATGACTCATGGTCTTGTCATGGTAGTGCGTATGTGTCTTGGAATTTATCCTTTCCACTCCAGTATTAGATTTGCTGGCAGACTTGTGTGTAGAGATCTTTTAGGTAAGGTTGTTTAATTAATTAATTAATTAAACATTAAATTAAAATTAAATAAATTAATTAAAATTAATTAATTCTTGGTAGGTAAGGGGTTAACCTATCCAGTTTGGATGGTTTGTTACTTTGATTCTCTATGCTTTTGTTTTTTATGATATTTACTCTGAATTTTGCTTCCATGAGTGCTATTCCCCATTTTCTCCCTAACTTCTGTAGGACCCTTTTAAAGGTGTGTGTATGTAGTGTGTGTTTATGTGTGTGTGTGTGTTTTTGTCTGTGTTTCACAAAACGCTAAAAAGTATATTTTAAGATATCTGAAGTTGCTTGATTCCAGATCACAATTCACCTTCAAGCACAGTGGAAACTCACGTTACATCCCGTTCGGCCACATTTCCTGCATTGAATGTCCCATTTGATCCACTTTTAGAAAGGCAGATTCTGACTAGCCTGTCTGGGAAAAATACCAAATTTTGTGTGCCGGTTAGATTCTCATTTCCTGTCCTTTTCTTGCTTTTTCACATGTTTCTTTAATTCCATGAGTGAGTGAAAACGTATGGTTGTTGTCTTTCTGTGACTGACAGATATGACAGAGCACAATGCTCTCTTCGGTTCTGTCACATGTCACAAGGAGCAAGAATGCCTTCTTACTTATGGCTCCATAAGAGTCCTCAGTGCATTTTGAGGATAGGGAGATGGTAGAAGTGTCTGGGAGCCTCAGGCTTCCTAGAAATCACACTCCACTGAGAAAGACAGAAGAAGTCACAGAGATAATGGGACAAGAGTGTAGACAGGGATCCTGGGAGATATGGCCGGTTGGTGATTCAGAGGACTGGGAGAAATGGCCAAAGACAAAGGCCCAGGGGAGAGGAGCACACTTAGAACCCACAATATGAATGTTGACCCTTAGGTGTTGGCGGAGAAAATGGAGTGTCTGAATGACATGAGTTCTTGCAACCCAAGGGTCTTGAGGCCCGGGGATTCCACATCAGCATGCTTTTAGACATAGACTCCAGAGAACACTTTGTATCTCTTGGAGAGGACATCAGCAAGCAACCAGTTGCAGACAGCCTGGAAACCATGATCAGAGACAATACCTATTGACACCGTCATAAGATTATTATTTCTTTGTGTGCATTCGTGTTGGGCAGTGTTGGTGGAGATGCCTCGATGGGCGCCAAGGATACTTGGGCTCTGTGACCACCCGTATCAAGACTGAGAAGTGGCCACAGGCAGGAAGGTGAGGACATTAACTTCCCAATCTGCAGTCACGGATTCCCAAACCGGGAACACTGTTGGGACTGCCTTTTTCTGAACACGATGCTTAGAATAATAGAAAATCCTGCAGGGGACTAGAAGAAAGCCCTGCCCACATCCTCTCACCTGGGCAAAGTATTCAGCAGGCCTTAAGTTTTGTGGAGTAGGTTGAAAGTCACGTTTCACAGGCACAACACACCCATGAAGCTTAAACTCATCATATTTGACCCCATACACTCTGAATGGAAGGCAAGTAGAGCCTTTTCAGAGGACGAGCCCACAAGAGAGTGGACAGCCACAACACAACCCCAGAAGGCATGTCACACACACCTGAGACTCTTTCAAGTGCCAGCACTTGGGCACTCCATAAGTTCTTGTTCCTAAAGAAATTATCTTCAGGGTAGATAACAGAATGCACGTTTTGAATACAGAGAAGAAAGAGACCTTTTGTAGATTCACGGTGTATTCCTGAAACTGGCCCAAATGCCTTTTCAGTTGGCTCCACATGGGGATTGTTTCTCTTCCAACATGCTCCGTGAATGCTCCTGGGAGCTCCAAACAGATGAGTCCGTCCTGGGCCTAAGCTTCTAGGGTGTAGGGTTTGCATTTAATGTATGGTCAGCTGAGAAAATTGGGAGGCATTTATGTCACGATTTCTGAAGATGCAAGAAGAATTCTTGTCCTCACTTTTGAAGACTGAAGACATGTCTTTGGTAGGGTTGCGGGTTTAAACTGTGAGCATTACTCGGATGGTGGGGGGCGCTTTTCCTGGTCTGAAGCCTCCTAATAGGGTGTGAGGACCATGAACATGTGTATGGCATGGATTTCCACGTATGAGTCTGCTTGTACTCCTGACTCTTTCTTTACCTTAAGTGGGTAAGATGGAACTGCGGATTCTTGCCCTTCTCTGGAGTCCAGAGAGGTGGTGGGGTCAGTCATGGACAAAGACAACAAATTCAGCCATGGAGAAGGGGACCCCAATTCGCTTTACACTGTCTTGTTACAATGCCCAGGCGGCTAAAGCGGTTTTGAGTGATTTTGATACTCCTGGCTGACCCAGAACTACTCCAGCCATGTGAACTGATGAGGGGTATTTTTGGTGAAGAGTGGTTGCTAGGACCTCAGAACATTGTGCCGTCACATAAGCTGACTTCACTGAAGCAGCAATACCATTCTCATGACATGAGTCCTATGGCATCAAGTAGAAAGTCCTGGGAAGTAACAAGAAAGAGCCTTGTTACCCTGATTATGAACCCTGGTGGTCTTTTCTGTACTTTCCCACTTCCACTTTCTATACAAAGAGAAAAGAAAACGATGTTCTGTATACCAATCTTTAGACCAAGTATTCTCCAGAGAGACCAATGTGTTCCTATTTCCACTGCAATTTCTAGAGATCTCAATCAATAGCGATGCCTCTTGGCTACCTTTAGGTCTCTGGGAGGTTTGATATCCTTGCGTAAGAGGGTCCATTCATCGCTTCTGTTCCCTATGGTTTCTCGGGTGTAAGTACTGAATTTGGTAGTTGGTCAGCTTGGAAGGCGAGGGAAGGAAGAAGGTAAGGGAAGTCACAATTCCAGGAAAATTGCCAGGGCAGGGAAGCGTTGTGCTGTCCGTGTCCTTATCTGCTAGTGTCCTGAAACAACAATCCCAAGGGATGAAGGCTCTGTCTCACTACCATTACCATAAACACCATTGCAAAGGCCTCATGGAGAGTGAAATTCTACATGATCGCTACCCTTAAAGAAAGAGCCCTGGTCAGCACTCATGGTCAGCATTAGTTAATGCTACATCCCATATTCACGGGGAGAGCCATGTTGAGCAACTCTCTTTGTTAAATGAAAATAACGGCCACCATTGATGGCTTGCCATTCCCAATCTAACATCACTATAGAAGGAGCTGAGATACCCTTTAAGGGCTAGTGGATAAACGTGATTATGAAGATAATGATAAAAAAGATGATTTCCAAATGAAAATGCAAGCAGACCAAGGGAAATATCCTATGGCTTCACTCTTACGTGGCCCATGAGGACTACCATGGACATGAGTAGTAGTAAGGGAAAACGTAAGAAGAAGAAGTCAGACAGGGAGACGCACGAGGAGAGACTCAGGACTTTGTGGACCAAGCTGAGGGTTTCAGGAGGATAAGTCCTTCTATAAAGTGGGAACTGGTTATTGGGTATGGAGGTGGTGTGGCATTACATGAAGATGAGCAATGGTGGTATATGCAATTAAAGGATCAGGGAACACTGTGTCAAAAAACGTAGGATGGATGAGAGTCTGGCTTGCCGAATATAAGTAAAAATAGTGAATAGAAAGCAAAACAGGCCGTATTACATAGAGATGAAGAAAGAAAGAGAAGAGAAACGAATTTTAGTTTTATTAACTTACTGATTAAAATTGTATGCCATTGGTTTCTTATAAATTCCTTATCTAAATTGGGTCTTTGGACTTTGTAAATTTCACAAAATGCTTAAATTGATATTTTAAGAGATATGAAGCTGTTCTCTTCCATATCATAATTCACCTTCAAACACAGTGGAAACTCACGTTACAACCCATTCAGCCACAATTCCTGCATTGAATGTCCCATTTGATCCATTTTTAGAAAGGAAGTTTCTGACTAGCCTGCCTGGAACCAACACCAAATTTTGTGTTCCTGGTTAGAGTCTAATTGCCTGTCCCTTTTTCTTGCTTTTTCCCATGTTTCTTTACTCCATGAGTGAATGAAATCGTATGGTATTTGTCTTTCTGTGACTGACAGATATGACACAGCCCAATGCTCTCTCCCTTTCTGCCACATGTCACAAGGAGCAAGAATGCCTTCTTCCTTATGCCACCATAAGGGACTGCAGTGCATATGGAGGAGAGGGATATGGTAGAAGTGTCTGGCAGCTGCAGGCTTGTCTTCAGCCAACAGCACAACCAGAAGATGACCACATCAATGGAACCATGGCATAAATGGACCTGAAACCTAGAAATCACACTCCACAGCAAAAGAGAGAAGAAGTCACAGAGACAATGGGAGAAGTCTGTAGAGAGGCCTTATGGGAGAATTGGACGATTGGTGCTTCAGAGGGCAGCGGGCCATGGCCAAAGACAAAGGCCAAGGGGGAGAGGAGCACACTTAGAACCCACAACTTGAATGTTAACCAACAGCTGTTGGCGGAGAAAAGGAGAGTGTCTGATGGACACAAGTTCTCGCAAACCTAGGGACTTGAGGCCTGGGGATTCCAGATCAGCATGGTTTGCAGACATAGACTCCAAAGAACACTGTGTATCTCCTGGAGAGGACACCAGCAAGCAACTAGGTGCAGACAGCCTGGAAACCATGATCAGAAACAATACCTGTTGACACCCTGGTAAAATTATTATTTCTTTGTGAGCATTCGTGATTGGCAGTGTTGGTGGAGATGCCTCGAAGGGCGCCAAAGATACTTGGGCTCTACGGCCGCCAGCATCAAGACTGAGAAGTGGCCACAGGCAGTATAGT
Organism: Meles meles; assembly: GCF_922984935.1. NCBI lineage: Eukaryota > Metazoa > Chordata > Mammalia > Carnivora > Mustelidae > Meles > Meles meles. Next base: position 17,904,829 of record NC_060088.1, read on the forward strand.
GAGCACATTAGCTGCCCGACCTGCAATCACGGATTCCCAAACCTGGAACACTCTTGGGACTGCCTTCTTCAGACCACTTTGCTTAGTCCCAGGAGAACAGAAAATCTGGCAGGGGCCTAGAGGAAAGCCCTGCCCTCATCTTCTCACCTGGCCAAAGAATTCAGCAGGCATTAAGTTTTGTGGAGTGGGTTGAAAGTCAAGTTTCACAGGCACAACAGACCTACGAAGCTTAAACTCAACATATTTGGCCCAGACACCACACACTCTGAATGGAAGGCAAGGAGAGCCTCTGCAGAGGACGAGCCCACAGGAGAGTAGACAGCCACAACACAACACCAGAGCACATGGCACACACACCTGAGACTCTCTCAAGTTCCAGCCCATGGGCTCTCCATGAGCTCTTATTCCTAAAGAAATTATCTTCATGGTAGATAACAGAATGCACGTTTCGAATACAGAGAAGACAGAGACCTTTTGTAGATTCACATTATATTCCTGAATTTGGACCAAAAGCCTTTTCTGATGTCTTCCCATGGGGATTGGTTCTCTTCTAACATGCTCCGTGCTTGGTCCTGTGAGCTACAAACAGATGAGTCCGTCCTGGGCCTAAGCTTCTAGGGTGTAGGGTCTGCCTTTAATGTTTGGTCACCTGGGAAAATTGGGAGGCATTTATTGCACGATTTCTGGAGATGCAAGAAGAACTCGTGTCCTCTCTGTTGAAGACTCCAGACATGTCTCTGTTATGGTTGCGGTTGTTAACTCTTAGCTTTCCTCGGAAGGCAGGGGGCCCATTTTCTGGTCAGAAGCATCCTGATAGGGTGTGAGGACAATGAACTTGTTTTTAGCGTGGAGTTCCCCGTGTTAGGCTGCTTGTAATCCTGAATAGTTCTTGGCCTTCTGTTGGTAAGATGGAATTGTGGATTCTTGCCCTTCTCAGGAGTCCAGAGGGGTGGTGGTGGCAGTCACGGCCAATGACTACAAAGTCGGCCATTGAGAAGATGACCCCAAATCGTTTCACAAACTGTCTTGGAGAAATACCACGGCTGCTGAAGAGCTTTGAAGTGATTTTGATAAACCTGCCTGACCCATAACTTCTCCAGCTAGGTGAAGTGATGAGGCGTGATTTGGTGAGGAGTGGTTGCTAGGACCTCAGAGCTTTGTGACATAACAGAAGCTGATTTCACTGAAGCAGCAATACCATTCTCATGACATAGGAGTCCTATGGCTTTAAGTAGAAAGACCTGGGAAGGAACAAGAAAGAGCCCTGTTAGCCTGAACATGAACTCAGGTGGTCATTTATGTTTCTTTCCCACTTACACTTTCTATACAAAGAGAAAATAAAACGATGTTCTATATACCATTCTTTAGACCAACATTTGTCCAGAGAGAGCAAGGTGATCCTAATTCCACTGCAATTTCTAGAGATCTCTATCAACACCGAGGCTTCTTGGCTAACTTTAGGTCTCTGGGAGGTTGGATATCTTTGGGTGAGAGGGTCCATTCTTAGCTTCTGTTCCCTATGGATTCTCGGGTGTAAGGACTTCCTTTGTTTCTTGGACAGCTTTGAAGGCGAGGGAAGCAAGAAGGGAAAGAAAGTCACAATTCCCGGAACATTGCCAGGGCAGGGATGCATTGTGCTGTCCGTGTCCTTATCTGCTAGTGTCCTGAAACACCAGTCCTAAGGGATGAAGGCTCTGTCTACCTGACATTACCTTAAACACCGTTGCAAAAGCTTCATGGAGAGTGAAATGCCTCATGATCGCTACCCCTAAAGAAAGAGCCCTGGTCAGCACTCCTTTTCATCAGTAGTTAATGCTACATGCCATAGTCATGGGGAGAGCCATGTTGAGCAACTCACTTTATGCAGATGAAAATGGACGGCCAACATCGATGGCCTGCCATGCCCAGACTAGCATCACTGTGGAAGGAGCCGAGATACCCTAGTATCTAGTAAGGGCTAGTGGATAAAGATGATTATGAAGATGGTGATAAACAAGATGATTTCCAGAGGAGTCAAGATGCCTGGGAAGTAGGGGGAGGCACCATTTGAACCTGTACTCTAAAGTGACCTGATTACCTACCAAAGAACTCCGACCACCGATGAAATCAGCCTGAGATCAGAATTATACACGTCTGGATCTCTACAGGAGCAGAAGATGCCAGTGGCAGGTAAAGCAGACTCGGAGCATTGGACTGATATCGGAACATAAACAAAAGGTGGAGGGAGCCTCCAGAGGTGACCGTTTGGAAAGTAATACCCCAATATGAGAGTGCCCTGCCTCTGGGAAGCAGTATTAACTTGGAGTGTGGATGAAATCACTCAAAAAACAAAGAGCAAAGGATCGCGGGGGGAAATAGTGGGAACCTGGGTGGTTAGAGTCAAGGACCTAAGTTCCTGGACCCAGGACAGCCTCTCCTGGCGCTGAGCCAGAGAGAGTACAGCGGAGAAATCAGGTCTCCATCCCTGAGCCTGCAGTGTGCCAAGAACGAGTGAGGTCTGGCTCCCGTGAGAGGCTGGCAATCCTGAAATGCGCGTGTCCCACACCCTCCCTTGGGATAGGTGCTCATAGGTGCTAGTCTGGAGCTCTGGCATCCAGAAAAACCAGACATTCCCAGCCCGGGACAGCGGGAAAATCTCAGTGTGCGATCTCTGCTCGGAGCCTCTCTGGTGGTCTGGAGCTGCCCAGACAGCCACGGCTGCCCTGGTTTTGGGTACAAAGAGGAGCTCCTGCATCCCCAGGGACAGTGACTCAGAACAGACTCTGCTAGCAGCTCTTGCAAAACATTCTGAGGCTTCCCTCTGAGAGGGAGGTCAGGGTGCAGTTTGCTCTCCTCTAAACCTCCAAAAACCATCAAAATCTGTCAAGGCTAGAGAAAACAGATCAAAGAACATAAAAACCCCCCAGAGATCAAAAGCCTGAAAAAAACAGTTTCCTCCGAGCCCACCCTCTTGAGGGGAGTGGGAGGACCTAACTCAGGGAACATCATCGTCTGAAAACCCACGTGGCAGGCTCCTCCCCAGAAAACCAACCAGGAAGGAAGAAAAAAAAAAAAAAGACTACAAGAGAACAACCACCACTACTTCATAAATACAACTTTTATTTTTAACTCTTTACCAATATTCTGGTTCTTTTTTTAAATACATACAGATAATTTTTTAACCTATTTACCACCACACTGAGATTTCCAGTACATAAAATTCTTTAATAACCTTCTAACCTGAACTTTTTGATACATACACCAGTGTTTTTCTTTTGCTTTTCTATTTTTTTAATTCTTTTTTTAATTTTAACTTAGTTTAGTCTAGTTTATTCTTTTCTAATTTTTATTTTCTACTATATGAAAAATATGAAAAATTTATTTTTTACTATTTCTTTTATTATATTATATATAGGAGAAAATAAAATAAAATAAATAGTAAAAAATAAAATAATATAATATAATATATAATATATTATATATATATAATTATATAATTATATATTATATATATAATTATATAATTATATATTATATATATAATTATATAATTATATATTATATATATAAATAATATAATATAATATAATATATAATTATATATAATATATATTATATATAATTATATATTATGTATATAAATAATATAATATAATATATTTTATATATATAATTATATATATAATATAATATAATATATTATATTATATTATTTTATTTTATTTTTTACTATTTATTTTATTTTATTTTCTACTATACATATAGAGTTAAACTTCAAGGTAATCCCCTTTCCCCCATCAATGCTACCCCTATAGGCAAACAAGTTTCTAATCCCCCTGTAACTTAGGAAAGTTGAGTCCCTTAACAAAACCTCAAGATACATTCAGGAAGAATCAAAATAAACTTCCTCACCCACACTGAGAATTTATAACCACTCTCCAAATTTTTCCTTCTGTCAGTGTTTCTGTGAATTTGTGTTTGTTCTGAGAATATATAAATGTTATACTTGGGGTTCTTTCTGATGAGGTTCTTCCCTTTTTTTGCATATATATATATATATATATATATATATATATATATTTCTCTTGTAATATACATTTATCAGTCTTTTTATTTGTCTGTTTTTGTTTGTATACTTCACGAATCTTATCTTGTGGCCCATTTGGGCTGAGCCCTCTTTTTGATCTTCCCTTTTTTTCCTATCTGTCTCTCTCTTTTTTTCCTTTTTTCTCTTCCCTTTTTTTCTTTCTTCTTCTCTATTTCTTTTTCTTTTCTTTTTTCTCTCATTTAGGTGGGGAATCCTGATTGCACAGAAGCGTTCCAGGGTGCACATTGACTGCACCACAATCGATAAGTCCAGCTGCATCTGTTCAGTCAACTCTTACCCAAATGACTAGGAGGAGGAATACCCAACAGAAGAAAAATACAGAGGATGGGCCTCCTGCAACAGAGCTAATGGCTATCGACATAGACAATATGTCAGAAAAGGAATTTAGACTAACAATTATCCAGGCAATAGCTAGGTTGGAGAAAGCCATGGATGACCAAACAGAATTGATTAGGGCAGAACTGAAAGCCACCAGGGATGATGTTCACAACATTAGGGAAGAACTGAAAGCCACCAGGGATGATGTTCAAAATGCTCTCAATGAGTTCCAATCTAATCTAAATTCTCTAAAAGCTAGGGTAGCTGAGACATAAGATAGAATTAGTGATCTGGAGGACAAACAGATAGAGAGAAAGGATCAGGAGGAAGCCTGGAACAAACAGGTCAGAAGCCACGAAAACAGAATCCGGGAAATAAATGATGCCATGAAACGTTGCAACGTCAGAATTAATGTAATCCCCGAAGGGGAGGAAAAAGAAAGAAGTCTAGAAGATATTGTGCAAGAAGTTGCCTATGAAAATTTTCCCAATCTCATGAATGGTAACAACGTTCATGTACTAGAGACAGAGAGATTTCCTCCCAAGATTTTAAATTTTTGAAAGTCCTCAGGACACCTTATAGTTAAAATGAGGAATTATGTTTCACGACAGACCCTCTTAAAAGCAGCTAGGACAAAGAAGCTCCTTACATACAGAGGAAAGCCCCTTAGAATAACGTCAGACCTTTCCACAGAGACCTGGCAAGCCAGGAAGGGCTGGCAAAATATATTCAGAGTACTAAATGAGAAGAGCATGCAACCAACAATACTCTATCCAGCAAGACTGACATTTAAAATGGATGGAGAGATAAAGAGTTTCCAAGACCGGCTAGGCTTAAAAGACTATGCAACCACCAAGCCGACACTGCAGGAGATATTAAGGGGGGGTCCTAGAAAAGAGAAAAAATCCTAAGAATATCATTGAACAGAAAAATAGAAACAATCTACAGACAGAAAGACTTCAAAGGCAACACAATGTCAGTAAAAACCTATCTCTCAATAATCAGTCTAAAGGTGAATGGCCTAAATGCACCCATAAAATGACACAGGATTGCAGATTGGATAAAACGACAGGACCCATCCTTATATTGTCTACAAGAAACCCATTTTGAACCTAAGGATATACCCAGACTAAAAGTGAAGGGATGGGGAAGCATCTTTCATGCCAATAGGCCTCAAAAGAAGGCCGGGGTAGTGATTCTCATATCAGATAAATTAGATTTTAAACTAAAGACTGTAGTCAGAGATACAGAAGGACACTACATAATTGTTAAAGGGACTATCCGCCAAGATGATCTAACAATTGTGAATATCTATGTCCCCTATATGGGAGCACCCAATTACATAAGAAAACTATTAATCAAGATAAAGAGTCATATTGATATGAATACAATAATAGTCTGAAATTTTAATTCGCCTCTCTCAGAAATAGACAGACCATCGAAGCAGAAATTAATAAAGAAATAAGAGCATTGAATGAAACATTGGACCAGATGGACCTCATAGACATATACAGAACATTTCACCCTAAAACAACAGAATACTCATCTTCTCAAGTGCACATGAAACCTTCTCCAGAATAGACCACATACTGGGTCACAAAGCAGGACTCAACCGATACCAAAAGACTGACATCATTCCCTGCATATTCTCAGATGACAATGCTTTGAAACTGGAACTCAATCACAAGGAAAAGTTTAGAAGGAACTCAAACACCTGGAACCTAAAGGCCACCTTGCTTAAGAATGCTTGGATCAACCAGGAGATCAAAGATGAACTTAAGCAATTCATGGAAACCAATAAGAATGAATACACTTTGGTCGAAAACATATGGGATACAGCAAAGGTGGTTCTAAGGGGAAATACATAGCCATCCAAGCCTCCCTCAAAAAAAAAAAAAAAAAAAAAAAAAAAAAAAAAAAAAAAAAGAAAAATCCAGAATACATCAGCTGTCTCTACACCTTAAAGAAATGGAGAATCAACAACAAATCAAACCAACTCCACATGCAAGAAGGGAAATAATCAAGATTAGAGCAGAGATCAATGAGGTAGAAACCAGAGATACAGTAGAACGTATCAATGAAACTAGAACCTGGTTTTTGGAAAGAATCAATACGATCGACAAACCATTGGCCACACTAATTCAAAAGAAAAGAGAGAAATCCCAAACTAATAAAATTATGAATGAAAAGGGAGAGATCACAACTAACACCAAGGAAATAGAAACAATCATCAGAAATTATTACCAATAGTTATATGCCAATAAGCTAAGCAACCTAGATGAAATGGATGCATTCCTGGAAAACTACAAACTCCCAAAACTGAACCAGGAAGAAATTGACAACCCGAATAGACCAATATCTAGTAACGAGATTGAAGCAGTGATCAAAAACCTCCCAAAAAACAAGAGCCCAGGACCTGACGGAGTCCCTGGGGAATTCTACCAAACTTTCAAAGAAGAAATAACCCCAATTCTCCAGAAGCTGTTCCAAAAATTTGAAGCAGAAAGAAAACTTCCAGACTCTTTTTATGAAGCCAGCATTACCCTGATCCCCAAACCAGGCAAAGACCCTACCAAAAAGGAAAATTTCAGACCAATATCACTGATGAATATGGATGCAAAGATTCTCAACAAGATCCTAGCAAACAGGATCCAGCAGCACATTAAAAAGATTATCCACCATGACCATGTGGGATTCATGCCTGGGTTGCAAGGTTGGTTCAACATTCGCAAGTCAATCAATGTGATAGGACAAATCAATAAGAGAAGAGAGAAGAACAACATGGTCCTCTCAATTGATGCAGAAAAAAGCATTTGACAAAATCCAGCAACCGTTTCTGAGGAAAACGCTTCAAAGTATACGAATGGAGGGAACATTCATGAACTTCATAAAATCCATCTTTGAAAGACACACAGCAAATATCATCCTCAATGGGAAAAAGCTTGCAGCCTTCCCATTGAGATCAGGAACACAAGGATGCCCACTCTCACCACTCTTGTTCAACATAGCATTAGAAGTTCTAGCAACAGTAATCAGACAACAAATAGAAATAAAATGTATCCAAATTGGTAAGGAAGAAGTCAAACTCTCTCTTCAAAGATGACATGATTCTTTATATGGAAAACCCCAAAGACTGCACCCCCAAACTACTAGAACTCATGCAACAATTCAGTAACGTGGCAGAATACAAAGTCAATGTACAGAAATCAGTGGCTTTCTTATACACTATCAATGAAAATATAGAAAGGGAAATTAGAGAATCAATTCCATTTACTATAGCACCAAGAACCATAAGATGCCTGGGAATAAACCTAACCAAAGAGGACCTGTACTCAAGGAACAATAGAACACTCATGAAAGAAATTGAAGAAGACACAAAAAGATGGAAGACTGTTCCATGCTCTTGGATGGGAAGAATAAACATTGTTAAAATGTCTATATTGCCGTCCAATTTTCCCAGCACCATTTATTGAAGAGGCTGTCTTTTTTTCCATTGGACATTCTTTCCTGCTTTGTCGAAGATTAGTTGACCATAGAGTTGAGGGTCGATTTCTGGGCTCTCTATTCTGTTCCACTGATCTATGTGTCTGTTTTTGTGCCAGTACCATGCTGTCTTGATGATGACAGCTTTGTAATAGAGCTTGAAGTCCGGAATTGTGATGCCACCAACTTTGGCTTTGTTCTTCAATATTCCTTTGGCTATTCGAGGTCTTTTCTGGTTCCATATAAATTTTAGGATTATTTGTTCCATTTCTTTGAAAAAAATGGATGGTATTTTGATAGGGATTGCATTAAATGTGTAGATTGCTTTAGGTAGCATAGACATTTTCACAATATTTATTCTTCCAATCCAGGAGCATGGAACATTTTTCCATTTTTTTGTGTCTTCCTCAATTTCTTTCATGAGTACTTTATAATTTTCTGTGTATAGATTCTTAGTCTCTTTGGTTAGGTTTATTCCTAGGTATCTTATAGTTTTGGGTACAATTGTAAATGGGATTGACTCCTTAATTTCTCTTTCTTCAGTCTTGTTGTTGGTGTACAGAAATGCAACTGATTTCTGTGCATTGATTTTATATCCTGACACTTTACTGAATTCCTGAACAAGTTCTAGCAGTTTTGGAGTGGAGTCTTTTGGGTTTTCCACATATAGTATCATATCATCTGCGAAGAGTGATAGTTTGACTTCTTCTTTACCAATTTGGATGCCTTTAATTTCTTTTTGTTGTCTGATTGCTGAGGCTAGGACTTCTAGAAAAATGAAATTGGACCACTTCCTTACACCACACACAAAAATAGACTCCAAATGGATGAAGGACCTCAATGTGAGAAAGGAATCCATCAAAATCCTTGAGGAGAATGCAGGCAGCAACCTCTTCGACCTCAGCCGTAGCAACATCTTCCTAGGAACAACGGCAAAGGCAAGGGAAGCAAGGGCAAAAATGAACTGTTGGGATTTCATCAAGATCAAAAGCTTTTGCACAGCAAAGGAAACAGTTAACAAAACCAAAAGACAACTGACAGAATGGGAGAAGATATTTGCAAACGACATATCAGATAAAGGGCTAGTATCCAAAATCTATAAGGAACTTAGCAAACTCAACACCCAAAGAACAAACAATCCAATCAAGAAATGGGCAGAGGACATGAACAGACATTTCTGCAAAGAAGACATCCAGATGGCCAACAGACACATGAAAAAGTGCTCCACGTCACTCGGCATCAGGGAAATACAAATCAAAACCACAATGAGATATCACCTCACACCAGTCAGAATGGCTAAAATGAACAAGTCAGGAAATGACAGATGCTGGAGAGGATGTGGAGAAAGGGGAACCCTCCTCCACTGTTGGTGGGAATGCAAGCTGGTGCAACCACTCTGGAAAACAGCATGGAGGTTCCTCAAAATGTTGAAAATAGAACTACCCTATGACCCAGCAATTGCACTACTGGGTATTTACCCTAAAGATACAAACATAGTGATCCGAAGGGGCACGTGTACCCGAATGTTTATAGCAGCAATGTCTACAATAGCCAGACTATGGAAAGAACCTAGATGTCCATCAACAGATGAATGGATAAAGAAGATGTGGTATATATACACAATGGAATACTATGCAGCCATCAAAAGAAATGAAATCTTGCCATTTGCGACGACGTGGATGGAACTAGAGCGTATCATGCTTAGTGAAATAAGTCAATCGGAGAAAGACAACTATCATATGATCTCCCTGATATGAGGACATGGAGAAGCAACATGGGGGGGTAGGAGATAGGAGAAGAATAAATGAAACAAGATGGGATTGGGAGGGAGACAAACCATAAATGACTCTTAATCTCACAAAACAAACTGGGGGTTGCTGCAGGGAGGTGGGATTGGGGGAGGGGGAGCGGGCTATGGACATTGGGGAGGGGAAGCGAACCATAAGAGACTACGGACTCTGAAAAACAACCTGAGGGTTTTCAAGGGTCAGGGGTGGGAGGTTGGGGCAACCTGAGGGTTTTGATGGGTCAGGGGTGGGAGGTTGGGGGAACAGGTGGTGGGTAATGGAGAGGGCACGTTTTGCATGGAGCACTGGGTGTTGTGCAAAAAGAATGAATACTGTTACGCTGAAAAAATAAATAAAATGAGAAAAAAAAAAAATGTCTATATTGCCTAGAGCAATCTATACTTTTAATGCCATTAGATCAAAATTCCACCGGTATTTTTCAAAGAGCAGGAGCAAATAATCCTAAAATTTGTATGGAATCAGAAGAGACCCCGAATTGGTAAGGAAATGTTGAAAAACAAATACAAAACTGGCGGCATCACATTACCCGATTTCAAGCTTTACTACAAAGCTGTGATCAACAAGGCAGTGTGGTACAGGCATAAAAACAGACACATAGACCAGTGGAACAGAGTGGAGAGCCCAGATATGGACCCTCAACTCTATGGTCAAATAATCTTCGACAAAACAGGAAAAATATACAATGGAAAAAAAGACAGTCTCTTCAATAAATGGTGCTGGGAAAACTGGACAGCGATATGTACAAGAATGAAACTCGAACATTCTCTTACACCATACACAAAGATAAACTCGAAATGGGATAAAAGACTTCAACGTGAGACAGGAATCCATCAGAATCCTAGAGGAGAACATAGGCAGTAACCTCTTCGATATCAGCCACAGCAACTTCTTTCAAGATATGTCTCCAAAGGCCAAGGAAACAAAAGCGAAAATGAACATTTGGGACTTCATCATGATGAAAAGCTTATGCAGAGCAAAGTAAACAGTCAACAAAACAAAAAGGCAACCCACGGAATGGGAGAAGAAATTTTCAAATGATAGTACAGACAAAAGGTTGATATCCAGGATCTATAAAGAACTTCTCAAACTCAACACACACAAAACAGATAATCATATCGAAAAATGGGCAGAAGATATGAACAGACACTTCTCCAATGAAGACATACAAATGGTTATCAGACACATGAAAAAATGTTCATCATCACTTGCCATCAGGGAGATTCAAATTAAAACCACATTGAGATACCACCTGACACCCGTTCGAATGGCCAAAATTAGCAAGACAGGAAACATCGTGTGTTGGAGAGGATGCGGAGAAAGGGGAACCCTCTTACACTGTTGGTGGGAATGCAAGTTATTGCAGCCACTTTGGAGAACAGTGTGGAGATTCCTAAAGAAATTAAGAATAGAGCTTCCCTATGACCCTGCAATTGCACTTCTGGGTATTTACCCAAAAGATACTGATGTAGTGAAAAGAAGGGCCAACTGTACCCCAATGTTTATTGCAGCAATGGCTACAGTCGCCAACTGTGGAAAGAAAGAAGACACTTCTAGTGTCTCCCTGCCCTATAGATGCACTGCGGACTCTTATGGAGCCATAAGCAAGAAGGCATTCTTGCTCCTTGTGACATGTGGTGGAAAGCGAGAGAGCATTGGGCTGTGTCATATCTGTCAGTCAAAGAAAGACAACTACCATACGATTTTACTCACTCATGGGAGTAAAAATCAGGTGAAAAAGCAAGAAAAAGGGACAGGCAATTAGACACCAACAAGGCACACAAAATTTGGTGTTTGTTGCAGGCAGGCTAGTCGGAATCTACCTTTCTAAAAGTGGATCAAATGGGACATTCAATGCAGGAAATAAGGCCGAACGGGATGTAACGTGAGTTTCCACAATGTTTGAAGGTGAATTGTGATCTGGAATAGAGCAGCCTCATATCTCCTAAAATATCATTTTTTGCGTTTTGTGAAACACAGAAACACACACACACACAAACACTTAAAAGAGTCCCACAGAAGTTAGTGAGCAAGTGAGGAATAGGACTCATGGAAGCAAAATTCAGAGAAAGTACCATAAAAAACAAAAAGCTTAGAGAAACAAAGTATCAAACCGTCCAATCTGGATACGTTAACTCCTTACCTATCAAGAATTAATTAATTAATTAAACAACCTTACCTACAGACACCTACACACAACTCTGCCAGATAATGCAAGACCTGAGAGAAAAGGATAAATTAGAAGGCACATAGGCACTACCATGACAAGATCATGAGTCATACATTTCTGACCTCTTAGGTGTTGACGAAAGCTTTTGAAGCAGTCCTCAAACATCTCCCAACACACAGAAAACCAGGTTCAAATCAATTCCCTGGTCCACAATTCGAGACCATTTATGGTAATGTCAGCTTTTCTCATCTATTCCCAAAATGTAGGAAATGGAAAGACTCTTATTGACAATGTCCAAAATCCATGATATTCCTCATGGGCCACATATGAGTGAAGCCATAGGATATTTCCAATGGTCGGCTTGCATTTTCATTTATAAATCATCTTCTTTATCATCATCTTCATAATCATTTTTCTCCACTAGCCCTTAAAAGGGTATCTCGGCTCCTTCCACAGTGATGCTAGAGTGGGCATGGCAGGCCATTGATGTTGGCCGTTCATTTTCATCCGAATAAAGAGAGTTTCTCAACATGGCTCTCCCCATGACTATGGCATGTAGCATTAACTAATGATGACCAGGAGTGCTGACCAGGGCTCTTTCTTTCGGTAAGAGATCATGCAGAATTTCACTCTCCATGAAACCTTTGCAATGGTGTATAAGGTAATGTCCGGTTGACAAGCCTTCAACCCTTGGGACTGCTGTTTCAGGACAATAGCAGATAAGGACATGGAGAGCACAACGCATCCCTGCCCTGGCAATTTTCCTGGAATGGTGACTTTCCTTCCGTTCTTCTCCATCACCTTCCAGGCTGACCAAGCACCAAAGGCAGACCTTACACCCGAGAAACCATAGAGAACAGAAGCTAAGAATGGACCCGCTTACCCAAGGATATCCAACCTCCCAGAGACCTAATGGTAGCCAAGAGGCCTCGCTGTTGATTGAGATCTCTAGAAATGGCAGTGGAAATAGGAACACCTTGCTCTCTCTGGAGAAATGTTGGTCTAAAGTATGGTAGACAGAACATCGTTTTCTTTTCTCTTTGTATAGAAAGTGGAAGTGGGAAAGAAACAGAAAAGACCACCTGAGTACATGATCAGGCTAACAAGGCTCTTTCTTGTTCCTTCCCAGGTCTTTCTACTTAAAGCCATAGGATTCATATGTCATGAGAATGGGATTGCTGCATCAGTGCAGTCAGCTTCTCTGATGTCACAAAGCTCTGAGGTCCTAGAAACCACTCCTCTCCAAACCATGCCTCATCACTTCACCTAGCTGGAGTAGTTCTGGGTCAGCCAGGAGTATTAAAATCACTCCAAACCCTTGGAGCCGCCTGGGTATTTCCCGAAGAAAGTTTTTGAATCGATTTGGGGTCAGCTTCTCCATGGCCGAATTTGTAGTCTTTGGACATGACTGTCAGCATCACCCCTCTGGACTCCGGGGAAGGGCAAGAATGCACAATTCCATCTTACCCATGTAAGGTCAAGAAGGATTCAGGAGTACAAGCAGCCTCACACGGGGAACTCCACACCATACTCATGTTCATGGTCCTCACACCTTATCAGGATGCTTCTGTCCAGGAAAAGCGCCCTAAACCCTAAGAGGATAGCTCGGAGTTAACACCTGCAACCATGCCAAAGACATTTCTGGAGTCTTCAAATGCAAGGACATGAGTTCTTCTTGCATCTCCAGAAATCGTGCCATAAAGGCCTCTCAAAATTCCCACCTGAACAAATATTAAAGGCAGACCCTACACCCTAGAAGCTTAGGCCCAGGATGGACTCACCTCTTTGCAGCTCACAGGGCAAGCCTGGAGCATGTTGGAAGAGAACTATTCCCCACGTGAAGCCATCAGAACAGGCTTTCGGGCGAGTTTCAGGAATACAACGTCAATCTACAAAATGTCTCTCTCTTCTCTGTATTCAAAACGCGCATTCTGTTATCTACCCTGAAGATAATTTCTTAAGGGGAAGAGCTTATGGAGTGCACAAGGGCGGGCACTTGAGAGAGTCTCAGGTGTGTGTGCAATGCCCTCTGGTTTTGTGTTGTGGCTGTCCACTCTCCTGTGGACTCGTCCTCTGCAGAGGCTCTCCTTTCCTTCCATTCAGAGTGGCCAAATATGTTGAGTGTAAGCTTCGTCGGTCTGGTGTGCCTGTGAAACTGGAACTTAAACCCACTCCATGAAACTTAAGGCCTGTTGAACTCTGTGGCCAGGTGAGAGGATGTGGGCAGTGCTTTCTTCTAGTCCCCTGCAGGATTTTCTGTTCTCCTGGGACTAAGCAACCTGGCCTGAAGAAGGCAGTCCCAACAGAATTCCAGGTTTGGGATTCCGTGATTGCTGGTTGGGCAGCTAATGTGCTCACCGTCCTGCCTGTGGCCACTTATTAGTCTTGATGCTGGCGGTTGTAGAGCCCAAGTATCTTTCACCCACATCGAGGCATCTCCACCGACACTGCCCATGAAGAATGCACAAAAAGATATAATAATCTTACCTCAGAGTCAACAGGTATTGTCTCTGATCATGGTTTCCAGGCAGTCTGCACATGTTTGCTTGCTGGTATCCTCTCCAGGAGATACAGAGTGTTCCCTGGAGTCTATGTCTGCAAAGCATGCTGATCTGGAATCCCCCGGCCTCAAGACCCTTAGGTTGCAAGAACTCGTATCCTTCAGACACTCTCCTTTTCTCCGCCAACACCTATGGGTTAACATTCAAATTGTGGGATCTAAGTGTGCTCCTCTCCCCTGGGCCTTTGTCTTTGGCCAGGGCTCCCTGCCCTCTGAAGCACTAACTGTCCAATTCTCCCATAAGCCCTTTCTACACAATTCTCCCATGGTCTCTGTGACTTATTCTCTCTTTCACTGTGGAGTGTGATTTCTAGGCTTCAGGACCATTTATGCCATGTTTCCATGGATGTGCGCATCTTCTGGTTGTGCTGATGGCTGAAGACAAGCCTAGATCTCCCAGACACTTCTAGAGACCCCCTGTCCTCACCATGTACTGCGGACACTAATGGAGCCCTAAGCAAGAAGGCATTCTTGCTCCTTGTGACAGGTGGCGGAAAGCGAGAGAGGGTTGGGCTGTATCATATCTGTCAGTCTCAGAAAGACAATGACCATACGATTTTACTCACTCATGGGAGTAAAAAAACAGGTGAAAATGCAAGAAAAAGGGACAGGCAATTAGACTCCCACAAGGCACACAAAATTTGGTGTTTGTTCCAGGCAGGCTACTCAGAATCCGCCTTTCTAAAAGTGGATAAAATGGAACATTCAATGTGAGAATTGTGGCTGAATGGCATGTAACTTGAGTTTCCAAAGTGTTTGAAAGTGAATAGTGATCTGGAATAGAGCAGCTTCATATCTCCTAAAATATCATTTTTTTTCATTTCGTGAAACACACACACACACACACACACACACTTAAAAGGATCCCACATAAGTTAGGGAGCAAGTGAGGAATAGGACTCAAAGAAGCAAAATTCAGATAAAGTACCATAAAAAACAAAGCTTAGAGAATCAAAGTATCAAACCGTCCAATCAGGATACATTAAGTCCTTACCTATCAAGAATTAATTAATTAACGTTACCTAAAGACACCTACACACAACTCTGCCAGAATATCCAAGACCGGAGAGAAAAGGATAAATTCCAAGATGCATACGCACTACCATGACAAGATTATGAGTCATACATATCTCACGTCTTAGGTGTTGACGAAAGTTTTTGAAGCAGTCCTCAAACTTCTACCAACACACAGAAAGCCAGGTTCAAATCAATTCCCTGGTCCAAAATTCGAGACCTTTAATGGTAATGTCGGCTTTTCTAATTTATTCACAAAATGTAGGAAGAGGAAAGACTCTAATTGACAATGTCCAAAGACCCAATTCAGATATGGACCTTATAGGAAACCAATTGCATACCATTTTAATCAGTGAGATAATAAAACTAGAATTCATTTCTTTTCACTTTCTTTCTTCATCTCCATGTGAAACAGCCTGTTTTGCTTTCTGCTCACTATTTTTTTCTGATATTCGGCAAGC
Source organism: Meles meles (assembly GCF_922984935.1). Classification (NCBI taxonomy): domain Eukaryota; kingdom Metazoa; phylum Chordata; class Mammalia; order Carnivora; family Mustelidae; genus Meles; species Meles meles. The sequence continues at coordinate 17,920,727 of NC_060088.1, forward strand.
CAGCCTTTCATCCATCCTACGTTTTTTGAAATAGTGTTCCCTGATTCTTTAATTGCATATACCACGAAGTACTCATCCTTTTATAATGCCACACCACATCCATACCCATGAACCAGTTCCCTCTTTATGGCAGGACTTATCCTCCTGTAACCCTCAGCTTGGTCCCCAAAGTCCTGAGTCTCTCCTGTGGTGTCTCCCTGTCTGACTTCTTCTCCTTCCGTTTTTCCTTACTACTACTCATGTCCATGATATTCTTCATGGGCCACATATGGGTGAAGCCATAGGATATATCCCTTGGTAGGCTTGAATTTACATTTAAATTCATCTTCTTTATCATCATCTTCATAATCGCCTTTATCCACTAGCCCTTAAAGGTTATCTCGGTTCCTTCCACAGTGATGCTAGAGTGGGCATGGCAGGCCATTTGTTCGACATTCATTTTCATCCAAATAAAGAGAGTTGCTCAACATTTCTCTCCCCATTACTATGGCATGTAGCTTTAACTAATGATGACAATGATTGCTGACCAGGGCTCTTTCATTCCGGGTAGCAATCATGCAGAATTTCACTCTCCATGGAGCTTTGCCACGCTGTTTAAGGGAATGTCAGGTCGACAAGCCTTCATCCCTTAGGACTGCTGTTTCAGGACAACAGCAGATAAGGACACAGAGAGCACAACGCATCCCTACCCTGGCAATTTTCCTGAAATGGTGACTTTCCTTCCCTTCTTCCTTCCATCACCTTCCAAGCTGACCAAGCACCAAAGGCAGACCTTACACACGAAAAAACATACAGAACAGAAGCTAAGAATGGACCCTCTCATCCAAGGATATCCAGCCTCCCAGAGACCTAATGGGAGCCAAGAGGCCTCGCTGTTGATTGAAATCTCTAGAAATTGCAGTGGAAAATGGAACACATTGCTCCCTCTGGAGAAATGTTGGTCTAAAGAATGGTAGACAGAACATCGTTTTCTTTTCTCTTTGTATAGAAAGTGGAAATGGGGGAAAAAAAAAACAGAACAGTCCACCTGAGTTCATGATCAGACTAACAGGGCTATTTCTTGTTCCTTCCCAGGTCTTTCTACTTAAAGCCATAGGACTCATATGTCATGAGAATGGGATTGCTGCTTCAGTGCAGTCAGCTACTGTGATGTCACAAAGCTCTGAGGTACTAGCAACCACTCCTCACCAAACCACGCCTCATCACTTCACCTGGATGGAGTAGTTCTGGGTCAGCCAGGAGCATCCAAATCACTCCAAACCGCTGGAGCCGCCTGGGTGTTTCCCCAAGACAGTTTGTGAAGCGATTTGGCGTCACCTTCTCGATGGCCGAATTTGTAGTCTTTGGCCGGGACTGTCACCACCAACCCTCTGGACACCTGAGAGGGGCCAGAGTCCACAATTTCATCTTACCAACAGAAGGTCAAGAAGGATTCAGGAGTACAAGCAGCCTCACACGGGGAACTCCACGCCATACACATGTTCATGGGCCTCACACCTTATCAGGATGCTTCTGTCCAGGAAAAGCGCCCCAACCCTAAGAGGAAAGCTCAGAGTTAACACCCGCAACCATGCCAAAGACTCCATTTCTGGAGTCTTCAACTGCGAGGACATGAGTTCTTCTTGCATCTCCAGAAATCGTGCCATAAATGCCTCCCAAATTTCCCACCTGACCAAATATTAAAGGCAGACCCTACACCCAAGAAGCTTAGGCCCAGGACGGACTCATCTGTTTGGAGCTCACACAGGAGCAAGCACGGAGCATGTTGGAAGAGAACCATTCCCCACGAGAAGCCATCACAACAGGCTTTCGGCCCAGTTTCAGGAATACAACGTGAATCTACAAAAGGTCTCTGTCTTCTCTGTATTTGAAAGGAGCATTGTGTTATCTACCCTGAAGATAATTTCCTTGGGAAGGAGAGCTCATGGAGTGCCAAAGGCTGGCACTTGAGAGAGTCTCAGGTGTGTGTGTCATGCCCTCTGGTGTTGTGTTGTGGCTGTCCACTCTCCTGTGAGTTCGTCCTCTGCAGAGGCTCTCCTTGCCTTCCATTCAGAGTGTGTGGTGTCTGGGCCAAACATGTTGAGTTTAAGCTCCGTGGGTCTGGTGTGCCTGTGAAACGTGAACTTAAACCCACTCCACAAAACATAAGGCCTGCTGAACTCTGTGGCCAGGTGAGAGGATGTGGGCAGGGCTTTTTCAGGTCCCCTGCTGGATTTTCTCTTCTCCTGGACTAAGCAACGTGGCCTGAAGGAGGCAGTCCCAACGGTGTTCCAGGTTTGGGATTCCGTGATTGCAGGTTGGGCAGCTAATGTGCTCACTGTCCTTCCTGTGGTCACTTCTCAGTCTCGATGCTGGCGGTTGTAGAGCCCAAGTATCTTTCACGCCCATTGAGGCATCTCCACCAACACTGCCCTTCATGAATGCACACAAAGAATTCATAATCTTACCACGGTGTCAACAGGTATTCTCTCTGTTCATGGTTTCCAGGCTGTCTGCACCTGGTTTCTTGCTGATGTCCTCTCCAGCAGATACACAGTGTTCTCTGGAGTCTATGTCTGCAAAGCATGCTGATCTGGAATCCCCCGGCCTCAAGACCCTTAGGTGCAAGAACTCGTGTCCTTCAGACACTCTCCGTTTCTCTGCCTACAGCTATGGGTCAACATTCAAATTGTGTGTTCTAAGGTGCTCCTCTCTCCTGGGCCTTTGTCTTTGGCCATGACTCCCTGCCCTCTGAAGCGCCAACTGTCCAATTCTCCCATAATCCCTGTCTACGCAATTCTCCCATGGTCTCTGTGACTTCTTCTCTCTTTCGCTGTGGAGTGTGATTTCTAGGCTTCAGGTCCATTTATATCATGTTTTCACTGATGTGGTCAATTTCTGGTCGTGCTGATGGCAGAAGATAAGCCTAGAGCTCCCCGATTCTTCTAGAGTCTCCCTGTCCTCCAGATGCACTGCAGACACTTATGGAGCCATAAGCAAGAAGGCATTTTTGCTCCTTGTGACATGTGGCGGAAAGTGAGAGAGGATTGAGCTGTGTCCTATCTGTCAGTCACAGAAAGACAACGACCATATGATTTTTCTCACTCATGGGAGTAAAAAACATGTGAGAACGCAAGAAAAAGGGACAGGCCATTAGACTCCAACAAGGCACACAAAATATGGTGTTTGTTCCAGGCAGGCTAGTCAGAATCTGCCTTTGTAAATGTGGATCAAACGGGACATTCAATGCAGGAAATGTCACCGAACAGGATGTAACGTGAGTTTCCACAGTGTTTGAAGGTGAATGGTGATCTGGAATAGAGCAGCTTCATATCTCCTAAATTTTCATGTTTTGCGTTTTGTGAAAGACACACACAAACACACACACACAAACACACACACACACACTTAAAAGAGTCCCACAGAAGTCAGGGAGTAAGTGAGGAATAGGACTCATGGAAGCAAATTCAGAGAAAGTACCATAACAAACAAAAAGCTTAGAGAATCAAAGTATGAATCCGTCCAATCTGGATATGTTAACCCCTTACCTATCAAGAATTAATTAATTAACTATTAATTAATTAGATAACCTTACCTAAAGACACCTACACACAACTCTGCCAGAAAATCCAAGACCGGAGAGAAAAGGATAAATTCCAAGACACATATGCACTACTATGACAAGATCAGGAATCATACATATCTGACGTCTTAGGTTTTGACGAAACTTTTGAAGCAGTCCTCTAATATCTCCCAACACACAGAAAGCCAGGTTCAAATCAATTCCCTGGCCCACAATTCGAGACCTTTAATGGTAATGTCGGCTTTTCTCATCGATTCCCAAAATGTAGAAAGAGGAAACTCGAATTGACAATGTCCCAAGACCCAATTCTGATAAGGACCTTATAGGAAACCAATTGCATACCATTTTAATCTGTAAGATAATAAAACTAGAATTCATTTCTCTTCTCTTTCTTTCTTCATCTCCCTGTGAAACAGCGTGTTTTGCTTTCTATTGACTATTTTTTTCTGACATTCGGCAAGCCAGACTTTCATCCATCCTACGTTTTTTGACGTAGTGTTCCCTGATTCTTTAATTGCATATACCATCAAGTACTCATCCTCATATAATGCTACACCACCTCCATACCCATGAACCAGTTCCCTCCTTATGGCAGGACTTATCCTCCTAACCCTCAGCTTTGTCCCCAAACTCCTGAGTCTCTCCTGGTGTGTCTCCCTGTCTGACTTCTTCTCCTTCCGTTTTCACTTACTACTACTCATGTCCATGATATTCCTCATGGGCCATATATGACTGACACCATAGGATATTTCCCTTGGTCGGCTTGCATTTTCATTTGGAATTCATCTTCTTTATCATCATCTTCATAATTATCTTTATCCACTAGCTCTTAAAAGGATATCTCAGCTCCTTCCACAGCAATGCTAGAGTGGGCATGGCATTGCTTTTTCACCTGTTTTTTACTCCCATGAGTGAGTAAAATCTGGAGGTGGGGAAAATGGCGGCCTCCCAGTCTCCGGCCCGGAGGAGCCGAGAGCCTGGGGCCCCACTCCTCAGTGCGCCCCCAGAGGACAGCACCCAATCACTCCCGTATCCCCAGCCTCAAGCCGCGCTCTGAGCTCATCCAGCCCGCGAACAGTTCAAGGTAACCCCGAGCTGAGAGTTCAGTCCTCGGCTCTGGCTCTGCAGCCGGCTTCTCCATTCTAATACCTGTGAGCTCTCCGACACTCTGACACCCCCGATCCTTCTGTGACCCTGTGGGGCCTGGGGCCACGCTGACCCCGCATGGGCTTCACCCTGGTTTAGCCTCTGGAGCAATGTCCCCCAGTGGAACAGACTTTTAAAAGTCCTGATTTTGTGCGCCGTTCCTCCGCCGCTTGCCGGGAGCCGGCCCCTCCCCCCGGGGTCTATCTTCCCGTCGTTTTAGATTCACTTCTCCGCCAGTCCTACCTTTCAGAAAGTGGTTGATTTTCTGTTTCTAGAGTTGCTGTTCTTCTTCTCTTTGCTCTCCCATTGGATTTGTAGGTGTTTGCATAGTTTAGATAAGCTATCGAGCTGATCTCCTGCTACCTGATGTAGTCTCAGGCTGCTACTTCTCCGCCATCCTGACTCCTCTGATTCTCTAAGCTTTTTGTTTTTTATGGTACTTTCTCTGAATTTGCTTCCATAAATCCTAACTTCAGTGGGATTCTTTTAAGTGTGTGTGTGTGTGTGTGTTTCACAAAACGCAAAAAATGATATTTTAGGAGATATGAAGCTGCTCTATTCCAGATCACCATTCACCTTCAAACACTGTGGAAACTCAAGATACATCCCATTCAGCCACATTTCCTACATTGAATGTCCAATTTGATCCACTTTTAGAAAGGCAGATTCTGACTAGCCTGCCTGGAACAAACACCATATTTTGTGTGCCTTGATGGAGTCTAATTGCCTGTCCCTTTTTCTTGCATTTTCACATGTTTTACTGCCATGAGTATGGTCGTTGTCTTTCTGTGACTAACAGATAGGACACAGCCCAATCCTCTCTCGCTTTCCACCATATGTCACAAGACGCAAGAATGCCTACTTGCTTATGGCTCCATAAGTGTCTGCAGTGCATCTGGAGGACAGGGAGACTCTAGAATTGTCTGCGAGCTCTAGGCTTATCTTTTGCCATCAGCACCACCAGAAATTGACCACATCAGTGAAAACATGGTATAAATGGACCTGAAGCCTAGAAATCACACTCCACAGCGAAAGACAGAAGAAGTCACAGAGACCATGGGAGAATTGCGGAGACAGGGATTATGGGAGGACTGGACGATTGGTGCTTCAGAGGGCAGGGAGCCCTGGCAAAAGACAAATGCCCACTGGAGAGGAGCACCTTAGAACCCACAATTTGAATGTTGACCCATAGCAGTAGGCAGAGAAACGGAGAGTGTCTGAAGGACACGAGTTCTTGCAACCTAAGGGTCTTGAGGCCGGGGGATTCCAGATCAGCATGCTTTGCAACCTTAGACTCCAGAGAATACTGTGTATCTCCTGTTGAGGACACCAGTGGGCAACCAGGTGCAGACAGCCTGGAAACCATGATCAGAGACAATACCTGTTGACACCGTGGTAAGATTATGAATTCTTTGTGTGCATTCATGAAGGGCAGTGTTGGTGGAGATGCCTCGATGGGCACAAAAGATACTTGGGCTCTACAACCGCCAGCATCAAGACTGAGAAGTGACCACAGGCAGGATGGTGAGCATATTAGCTCCCCAACCTGCAATTATGGAATCCCAATCCTGGAACACTGTTGGGACTGCCTTCTTTAGGCCACCTTGCTAGTCCCAGGAGAACAGAAAATCCTGCAGGGGACCTGAAAAAGCCTTGCCCACATCCCCTCACCTGGCCACAGAGTTCAGCAGGCCTTATGTTTTGTGGAGTGGGTTTAAGTTCACGTTTCACAGGCACACCAGACCCATGAATCTTAAACTCAACATATTTGGCCCAGATACCACAAACTCTGAATGGAAGGCAAGGAGAGCATAGGAAGAGCCGACAAGAGAGTGGACAGCCACAACACAACACCTGAGGACATCCACACACATCTGACATTTTCTCAAGTGCCAGCCCTTGGGCAATCCATGAGCTCTACTTTCTAAAGGAATTATATTCAGGGTACTTAACAGAATGCGTGTTTCGAATACAGAGAAGACAGAGACCTTTTATAGATTCAGATTGTATTCCTGAAACTGGTCCGAAAGCCTGTTGCAATGGCTTCACGTGGAGAATGGTTCTCTTTCAACATGCTCCATGCTTTCTCCTGTGAGCTCCAAACAGATGAGTGCGATCTGGGCCTAAACTTCTAGGGTGTAGGGTCTGCCTTTAATATTTGGTCAGGGGGGAATTTGGGAGAAATTTATGGCACGATTTCTGGAGATGCAAGAAGATCTCATGTCCTCACAATTGAAGACTCCAGAAATGTCTGTGGTATGGTTGTGGGTGTTAACTCTGAGCTTTCCTCTTAGCGTTGGGGGCGCTTTTCCTGGACAGAAGCATCCTGATAAGGTGTGAGGACCATGAACATGTGTATGGTGTGGAGTTCCCCAGGTGAGGCCGGTTGTACCCCTGACTCTTTCTTGACCTTACGTCGGTAAGATGGAATTGTGCATTCTTGCCCTTTGTCTTTGGCCAGGGCTCACTTCCCTCTGAAGCACCAACCATCCAATTCTCCCATAAGCCCTGTCTACACCCTTCTCCCATGGACTCTGTGACTTCTTCTCTTTTTCGTTATGGAGTGTGTTTTCTAGGCTTCAGGTGCATTTATGCCATGTTGTCATTGATGTGGTCATCTTCTGGTTGTGCTGATGGCTGAAGAAAAGCTGGAGTTCCCAGACACTTCTCCCATCTCCCTGTCCTCCAAATGCACTGCGAACTCTTATGGAGCCATAGGTAAGAAGGCATTTAGCTCCTTGTGACATGTGGCAGAATGGGAGAGAGCTTTGGGCTGTGTCATATCTGTCAGTCACAGAAAGACAACTCCCATACGATTTCACTCACTCATGGAAGAAAAGACACATGTGAGAAAACAAGAAAATTGGACAGGCAATTAGACTCTAATCAGGCACACAAAATTTGTTGTTAGCTCCAGGCAGGCTAGGCAGAATATTCCTTTCTAAAAGTGGATCAAATGGGACATTCAATGCAGGAAATGTGGCCGAAAGGGATGTAATGTTAGTTTCCACTGTGTTTGAAGTTGAATTGTGATCTGGAATAGAGCAGCTTCATATCTCTTAAAATATCATTTTAACATTTTGTGACCACACACACACACAGACACACACACACACACAGTCAAATGAGTCCCACAGAAGTTAGGGAGCAAGTGAGGAATAGCACTCATGGAAACAAAATTCAGAGAAAACAGCATAAAAAACAAAAGCTTATTGAATCAAAGAAACAAACCGTCTAAACTGGATAAGTTATCTCCTTACCTATCAAGAATTAATTAATTAATTAATTAATTAATTAATTAATTAATTAAGCAACCTTACCTAAAAGACCCCTACAGAAAAGAATGCCAGCAAATCCAATACCGGAGAGAAAAGCATAAATTCCTAGACACATACACACTACCATGACAAGATCATGAGTCATATATATCTGACATCTCAGGTAATGACGAAAGCTTTTGAAGCAGTCCTCAAACATCTCCCAACACACAGAAATCCACGTTCAAATCAATTCTCTGCTCCACAATTTGAGCCATTTAATGGTAATGTCGGCTTTTCTCATCTATTCCCAAAAGGTATGAAGAGGAAAGACTCTAATGTACCATTTACAAAGACTCAATTCTGATAAGGACCTTATAGGAAACCATTGCATACCATGTTAATCAGTAAGATAATAAAACTAGAATTCATTACTCTTCTCTTTCTTCATCTCCAAGTAAAACGGCCTATTTTGCTTTCTATTCACTATTTTTTCTTATATTCGGCAAGCCAGGCTTTCATACATTATACGTTTTTTGACATAGTGTTCCCTGATTCTTTAATTGCATATACCACCAAGTGCTCCTCCTCATATAATGCCACACCACATCCATACCCATTAACCATTTCCCTTTTTATGGCATGTCTTCCCCTCCTGTAACCTTCAGCTTGGTCCCAAAAATCCTGAGTCTCTCCTGGTGCATTTCCCTGTCTGACTAGTACTCCTTCCATTTCCCCTTACTACAACTGATGTCCACGGTATACCTCGTGGGCCACATATGAGTGAAGCCATAAGATATTTCAATTGGTCTGCTTGAATTTTCATTTGGAAATCATCTTCTTTATCATCTTCTTCATAATCGTCTTTATCCACTAGCCCATAAAAGGGTATCTCAGCTCCTTCCACAGTGATGCTAGTGTGGGCATGTCAGGCCATCGATGTTGGCCATTCATTTTCATCTGAATAAAGAGCGTTGTTCAACATGGATCTCCCCATGACTATGGTATGTTGCAATAACTAATGATGACAAGGAGTCCTGAATGGTGCTCTTTCTTAAGGGGTAGAGATCATGCAGCATTTCACTCTCCATGAAGCCTTTGCAACTGTTTCTAAGGTAATGTCAGGTAGACAGAGCCTTCATCCATTAGAACTCGTGTTTCAGGACACTAGCAGATAAGGACACGGACAGCACAATGCATCCCTGCCCTGGCAATGTTCCTGGAATTGTGACATTCCTTCCCTTCTTCCTTCCCTCGCCTTCCAAGCTGACCAAGCACCAAAGGCCGACCTTACACCTGAGAAACCATAGGGAACAGAAGCGATGAATGGACCCTCTCACGCAAGGATATCAAACCTCCCAGACACCTAATGGTAGCCAAGAGGCCTCGCTGTTGATTGAGATCTCTAGAAATTGCAGTGGAAATAGGAACACCTTGCTCTCTCTGGACAAATGTTGGTCTAAAGAATGGTAGACAGAACATCGTTTTCTTATCTCTTTGTATAGAAAGTGTAAGTGGGAAGGAAACATAAATGACCACCTGAGTTCATGTTCAGGCTAACAGAGCTCTTTCTTGTTCCTTCCCAGGTCTTTCTACTTAAAGCCATAGGACTCCTATGTCATGAGAATGGGATTGCTGCTTCAGTGAAGTCAGCTTCTGTGACGTCACAAAGCTCTGAGGTCCAAGCAACCACTCCTCACCAAACCACGCCTCATCACTTCACCTGGCTGGAGTAGGTCTAGGTCAGCCAAGAGTATCCAAATCACTCCAAACCCGTGGAGCCTCCTGTGTATTTCCCCAAGACAGTTTGTGAAGCGATTTGGGGTCCCCTTCTCCATGGCCGAATTTGTAGTCTCTGTCCTGACTGCCACCACCACCCCTATGGACTCCTGAGTAGGGCAAGCATCCATAATTCCATCTTACCAACATAAGGCCAAGAAAGAGTCAGGAGTAGAAGCAGCCTCACACTGGGCACTCCACTCCATACACATATTCATGGTCCTCACACACTATCAGGATGCTTCTGACCAGGAAAAGGCCCCCTGCCCTCTGAGGAATGCTCAGAGTTAACACCCGCAACCACACCAAAGACATGTCTGGAGTCTTCAACAGTGAGGACAGGAGTTCCTCTTGCATCTCCAGTAAACCTCCCATAAATGCCTCCCCATTTTTCCAGCTGACCAAACATTAAAGGCAGACCCTACACTCTAGAATCTTAGGATTCCAGGAAGGACTCATCTGTTTGGAGCTCACAGGAGCAAGAACGGAGCATGTTGGAAGAGAACCATTCCCCATGTGAAGCCATCGGGAAAGTCTTTAGGGCCAGTTTCAGGAACGCAATGTGAATCTACAAAATGTCTCTGTCTATTCTGTATTCAAAACGCGCATTCTGTTATCTACCCTGAACATAATTTCTTTAGGAATAAGATTTCATGGAGTGCCCAAGGGCTGGCACCGAGAGAGTCTCAGGTGTGTGTGCCATGCCCTCTGGTGTTGTGTTGTGGCTGTCCACTCTCCTGTGGGCTCATCCTCTGCAGAGACTCTCCTTGCCTTCCATTCAGAGTGTGTGGTGTCTGGGCCAAATATGCTGAGTTTAAGCTTCGTGTGTCTGGTGTGCCTGTGAAACATGACTTTCAACCCACTCCAGAAAACTGTAGGCCTGCTGAATTCTGTGGACAGGTGAGAGGATGTGGGCGGGCTTTCTTCTAGTCGCATGCAGGATTTTCTCTTCTTCTGCGACTAAGGAACCTGGCCTGAAGAAAGCAGTCCCAACTGTGTTCCAGGTTTGGGAATCCCTGATTGCCGGTTGGACAGCTAATGTCCTCACTGTCCTGCCTGTGGCCACTTCTCAGTCTTTATGCTGGCAGTTGTAGAGCCCAAGTATCTTTTTTTTTATTTTCTTGCCTTAATTTTTTTTATTTGTTTATTTACAGCATAACAGTGTTCATTGTTTTGGTATCACACCCAGTGCTCCATGCAGTACGTACCCTCCCTATTACCCACCAACTTTTCTCAACCTCCCACATCCCTGCCCCTTCAAAACCATCTGTTTGTTTTTCAGAGCCCATAGTCTCTCATGGTTCATCTCCCCTTCCAGTTTCCCTCAACTCCCTCTCCTCTCCATCTCCCCATGTCCTCCATATTATGTTATCCTCCACAAATAAGTGAGACCATATGATACTTGACTCTCTCTGCTTGACTTATTTCGCTCAGCATAATCTATTCCAGTCCCGTCCATGTTGCTACAAAAGTTAGGTATTCATACTTTCTGAATGAGGCATAATATTCCATTGTGTATATGTACCACGTCTTCCTTATCCATTCATCCTTTGAAGGGCATCTTGGTTCTTTCCACAGTTGGCGACCATAGCCATTGCTGCAATAAACATTGGGGTTCAGATGGCCCTTCTTTTCACTACATATGTATCTTTGGGGTAAACACCCAGCAGTGCAATTGCAGGGTCATAGGGAAGCTCTATTCTTAATTTCGTCAGGAATCTCTACACTGTTATCCAAATTGGCTGCACTAACTTGCGTTCCCACCAACAGTGTAAGAGGGTTCCCCTTTCTCCACTACCTCTCCAACACACGTTGTTTCCTGTCTTGCTAAATTTGGCCATTCAAACGGGTGTCAGGTGGTATCTCAATGTGGTTTTAATTTGAATCTCCCTGATGGCTGGTGATGATGAACATTTTTTCATGTGTCTGATAACCATTTGTATGTCTTCGTTGGAGAAGTGTCTGTTCATATCTTCTGCCCATTTTTTGATATGATTATCTGTTTTGTGTGTGTTGAGTTGGAGGAGTTCTTTATAGATCCTGGATATCAACCTTTTGTCTGTACTGTCATTTGCAAATATGTTCTCCCATTCCGTGGGTTGCTTTTTTGTTTTGTTGACTGTTTCCTTTGCTGTGCAGAAGCTTTTGATCTTGATGAAGTCCCAAAAGTTCATTTTCGCTTTTGTTTCCTTGGCCTTTGGAGACATATCTTGAAAGAAGTTGCTGTGGCTGATACCGAAGAGGTTACTGCCTATGTTCTCCTCTAGGATTCTGATGGATTCCTGTCTCACATTGAAGTCTTTTATCCATTTCGAGTTTATCTTTGTGTACGGTGTAAGAGAATGGTCGAGTTTCATTCTTGTACATATCGCTGTCCAGTTTTCCCAGCACCATTTATTGAAGAGACTGTCTTTTTTCCATTGTATATTTATTCCTGTTTTGTCGAAGATTATTTGACCATAGAGTTGAGAGACCAAGTATCTTTGGAGCCCATAGAGGCATCTCCACCACACTGCCCATCACGAATGCACACAAAGAAATAATAATCTTACCACGGTGTCAACAGGTATTGTCTCTGATCATGGTTTCCATGCTGTCTGCCCCTGTTTGCTTGCTGGTGTCCTCTCCAGGAGGTACACAGTGATCTATGGAGTCTATGTCTGCAAAGCATGCTGATCTGGAATCCCAGGGCATAATGAACCTTGGGTTTCAAGAACACGTGTCCTTCACACTCTCTCCTTTTCTCCGCCAACAGCTATGGGTCAACATTCAAATTGTGGGTTCTAAGTGTGCTCCTCTCCCCTGGGCCTTTGTCTTTGGCCAGGGCACCCTACTCTCAGAAGCAGCAACCCTATAATTCACCAATAAGCCCTGTCTAAACCCTTCTCCCATGGTCTCTGTTACTTCTTCTCTCTTTCGCTGTGAAGTGTGATTTCTAGGCTTCAGGTCCATTTATGCCATGTTTCTATTCATGTGGACATCTTCTGGTTGTGCTGATGGATGAAGACAATCCTGGAGCTATCAGACACTTCTACCATCTCCCTGTCCTCCAAATGCACTGCAGACTCTTATGGAGCCATATGCAAGAAGGCATTCTTGCTCCTTGTGACATGTGGCAGAAAGGGAGAGAGGATTGGGCTGTGTCATATCTGTCAGTCACAGACAGACAACTACCATACGATTTCACTCAATCATGGAAGTAAAGAAACATGTGAAAAAGCAAGAAAAAGCACAGGCAATTAGACTCTAACCAGGCAAACAAAATTTGCTGTTTGTCCCAGGGAAGCTAGTCAGAATCTGCGTTTCTAAAAGTGGATCAAAAAGCTTTTGCACAGCAAAGGATACAGTTAACAAAACCAAAAGACAACTGACAGAATGGGAGTAGATATTTGCAAATGACATATCAGATAAAGGGCTAGTATCCAAAATCTATAAGGAACTTAGCAAACTCAACACCCAAAGAACAAACAATCCAATCAAGAAATGGGCAGAGGACATGAACAGACATTTCTGCAAAGAAGACATCCAGATGGCCAACAGACACATGAAAAAGTGCTCCACGTCACTCGGCATCAGGGAAATACAAATCAAAACCACAATGAGATATCACCTCACACCAGTCAGAATGGCTAAAATTAACAAGTCAGGAAATGACAGATGCTGGAGAGGATGTGGAGAAAGGGGAACCCTCCTCCACTGTTGGTGGGAATGCAAGCTGGTGCAACCACTCTGGAAAACAGCATGGAGGTTCCTCAAAATGTTGAAAATAGAACTACCCTATAACCCAGCAATTGCACTACTGGGTATTCACCCTAAAGATACAAACGTAGTGATCCGAAGGGGCACGTGTACCCGAATGTTTATAGCAGCAATGTCTACAATAGCCAAACTATGGAAAGAACCTAGATGTCCATCAACAGAAGAATGGATAAAGAAGAAGTGGTATATATACACAATGGAATACTATGCAGCCATCAAAAGAAATGAAATCTTGCCATTTGTGATGACGTGGATGGAACTAGAGGGTATCATGCTTAGTGAAATAAGTCTATCGGAGAAATACAATTATCAAATGATCTCTCTGATATGAGGACGTGCAGATACAACATGGGGGGTTAGGGGGATAGGAGAAGAATAAATGAAACAAGATGGGATTGGGAGGGATACAAACCATAAATGACTCTTAACCTCACAAATCAAACTGAGGGTTGCTGGAGGGATGTGGGTTTGGGACTTGGGGAGGGAGTTATGGATATTTGGTAGGTGAGTGCTGTGAAGTGTGTAAACATGGGGATTCACAGACCTGTAAACCCGGGGATAAAAATACATTACATGTTTATAAAAAAAATTGGAAGGGGATGCTAACCATAAGAGTCTATGGACTCTGAAAAACAACCTGAGGGTTTTGAAGGGTCAGAGGTGGGAGGTTGGGGAACAGGTGGTGGGTAATAGGGAGGGCACGTTTTGCATGGAGCACTGGGTGTTGTGCAAAAACAATGAATACTGTTACACTGAAACAGTAAATAAATTAAAAGTGGATCAAATGGGACATTCAATACAGGAAATGTGGCCGAACGGGATGTAACGTGAGTTTCGACCGTATTTGAAGGTGAATTGTGATCTGGAATGGAGCAGCTTCATATCTCTTAAAATATCATTTTTAGCATTTTGTGAAACACACACACAAATGACACACACTTAAAAGAGTCCCACAGAAATTAGAGAGCAAGTGAGGAATAGCACTCATGAAAGCAAAATTCAGAGAAAATACTATAAAAAACAGAAGCTTAGAGAATCAAAGTAACAAACAGTCCAAACTGGATAAGTTAACTCCTTACCTATCAAGAATGAATGAATGAATGAATGAATGAATGAATGAATGAATGAATGAATTCAGCAACCTTACCTAAAAATGTCCTCCACAAAAGTATGCCAGCAAATCCAATACCAGAGAGAAAAGGATAAATTCCAAGACACATACTCACTACCATGACAAGGTCATGAGTCATACATATCTGACGTCTCAGGTAATGATTTTGAAGCAGCTTTTGCGGCTGTAGAAGCAGTCCTCCAACATCTCTCAACACACAGAAAGCAAGGTTCAAGTTAATTCCTTGGTCCACAATTCGAGACATTTAATGGTAATGTCGGCTTTTCTCCTCTATTCCTAAAAAGTAGGAAGAGGAAAGACTCTAATTTACAATGTCCAAAGACCCAATTCAGATAAGGACCTTATAGGAAAGCAATGGCATACAATTTTAATCAGTAAGATAATAAAACTAGAATTCATTTCTCTTCTCTTTCTTTCTTCACCTCCATGTGAAATGGCCTCTTTGTTTTCTATTCACTATTTTTCCTTATATTCGGCAAGCTAGCTTTTCATCCATCATATGTTTTTTGACATAGTGTTCCCTGATTCTTTAATTGCATACCATTAATTGCTCATCATATAATTCCACACCACCTCTATACCCATTAACCAGTTCCCTCTTTATGGCAGGTCTTCTCCTCTTGTATCCCTCAGCTTGGTCCTCAAAGTCCTGAGACTCTCCTGGTGCTTCTCCCTGTCTGACTTCTTCTCCTTTCGTTTTCCCTAACTACTACTCATGTCCAAAGTATTCCTCATGGGCCACATAAGAGTGAAACCATAGTATATTTCCCTTGGTCTGCTTGCATTTTCGTTTGGAAATCACCTTCTTTATCATCATATTCTTAATCATCTTTAACCACTAGCCCTTAAAAGGGTATCTCCGCTCCGTCCACAGTGATGCTAAATGGGGCATGGCAGGCCATGGACGTTGGCCATTCATTTTCATCTGAATAAAGAGAGTTGCTCAACATTGCTCTACCCATGACTATGGCATGCAGCATTAACTAATGATGACCAGGAGTGCTGATCAGGGCTCTTTCTTTCGGGGTGGTGATCATGCAGATTTTCACTCTCATGAAGCCTTTGCAACGGTGTTTAAGGTAATATCAGGTAGACAGAGCCTTCATCCCTTGGGACTGGTGTTTCTGGAATTGTGAATTTCCTTCCCTTCTTCCTTCCCTCGCCTTCCAAGCTGACCAGGCACCAAAGGCAGACCTTACACATGAGAAACCATAGGGAACAGAAGCTAAGAATGGACCCTCTCACCCAAGGATATCCAACCTCCCAGAGACCTAATGGTAGCCAAGAGGCCTCGCTGTTGATTGAGATCTCGTGAAATTGCAGTTGAAACTGGTACACCTTGCTCTCTCTGGAGAAATGTTGATCTAAAGAATGGTATAGAGAACATCGTTTTCTTTTCTCTTTTTATTGAAAGTGGTAGTTGGAAAGAAACAAAAAGACCACCTGCGTTCATGATCAGGCTAACAGGGCTCTTTCTTGCTCCTTCCCAGGTCTTTCTACTTAAAGCCTTAGGACTCATATGTCATGAGAATGGGATTGCTGCTTCTGTGAAGTCAGCTTCTGTGATGTCACAAAGCTCTGAGGTCCTAGCAACCACTTCTCACCAAACTACGCCTCATCACTTCACCTGGCTGCAGGAGTACTGGTTCAGCCAGGAGTATCAAAATCACTCCAAACCGCTGGAGCCGCCTGGGTATTTCCCCAAGACAGTTTGTGAAACGATTTGGGGTCAACTTCTCCGTGGCCGAATTTGTAGTCTTTGGCTGGGACTGTCACAACCACCCCTCTGGACTCCTGAGAATGGCAAGAATCCAGAATTCCATCTTACCCATGTATGGTGAAGAAAGAGTAAGGAGTACAAGCAGCCTCACACGGGGAACTCCACGCCATACACATGTTCATGGTCCTCACATCCTATCAGGATGCTTCTGACCAGGAAAACCACCCCCTGCCCTCTGAGGAAAGTGCAGAGTTAACACCAGCAACCATACCAAAGACATGTCTGGAGTCTTCCACAGGGAGGACACGAGTTCTTCTTGCATCTCCAGAAATCTTGCCATAAATGCCTCCCAATTTTGCCAGCTGACCAAACATTAAAAGGCAGACCCTACACTCTAGAATCTTAGGCCCAGGAAGGACTCATCTGTTTGGAGCTCACAGGAGCAAGCTCAGAGCATTTTTAAGAGAACCAATCCCTATGTGAAGCCATCTAAAAAGGTTTCAGTCCAGTTTCAGTAATACAACGTGAATCTACAAAAGGTCTCTGTCTTCTCGGTATTCAAAATATGCATTCTGTTATCTACCCTGAATATAATTTCTTTAGGAAGAAGAAATCATGAAGTGCCCAAAGGGTGGCACCTGATAGAGGCTCAGGTGTGTCTGACATGCCCTCTGGGGTTGTGTTGTGGCTGTCGACTCTCCTGTGGGCTCGTCCTCTGCAGAGGCTCTTCTTGCCTTCCATTCCAAGTGTGTGGTGTCTGGGCCAAATATGGTGAATTTAAGCTTCATGGTGTTAGGGTCCATGATCAAAGGTACGAGACAGACACAAACAAATTCCAAGTGTGTGGTGTCTGGGCCAAATATGGTGAATTTAAGCTTCATGGTGTTAGGGTCCATGATCAAAGGTACGAGACAGACACAAACAAATTTCACGCCATGCATCAGAAACCAAACTGCATCAGAAACCAAACTGCATCAGAAACCAAACTGCATTAGAAACCAAACTGACCGGCAAGTGCCCAAGTTTTGCTGGGGACCACCGCCTCCCAGTTGTTGTGGTCCCTCCTGGAGGCACCCTGCCTCATCCTCACCGTACCAGAGACCCACTCCTGGCATTGCTTCATCTTAGGCTCCTGAGGGGCTGCTCATGATGGCAGCACTACCTGAGGTGGCGTGGCTGCTTGGGGCAGCGCTGCTGCTGATACTCTGGTTCAGGGTGGCATCGCTCTCGGCAGCACGCTACTGCCGCTGGTACTCTGGGCGGTGCCGGTCGTGGTGGTGCTGCGGCCGCTGCTGCTCTGGGCCTTGCACGGGCGCCACCGCTCGTATTACAGCTCGAGGCGGCACCACTGCAGCTCCTGCTCTGGTGCAAGTGGTGATTCTGCTGGCGGTGGCGCCGCTGCTGCTGCTGCCCTTTGTGGTGCTGCCCATGGTGGCACCGCTGCCGCTGCTGTACTGGGCGGTGCACGGGGAGGTCCCGCTCGTGTTACATCTCCAGGCGGCGCCGCTGCCACTGTTGCTCTGGTGCATGGGGTGGTTCTGCTGGCGGTGGCGCGGATGCTGCAGCTGCTCTGGGTGGTGCACGGGGCGGCGCCGCTCCTGTTACAGCTTGAGGCGGCGCTGCTTCCGCTGGTGCTCTAGGTGAGGATGGCAAGGACGACAACCCCGACGACACAGACTCTGCTCCCCATGATGCCACTCCAACAAGGCCACTCCCCAGATGAAGCCACACACCGGATGAGGCCGTTTCTGATGATGAAGAGGCCGCTCTTGACGAGCCTGCTCAAGAAGGGGCTGCATGCCAATGAGGCCGCTCCCTGGAATGACGCTGCTCTGGTGAGGCCACTCCAGACCAGTCCACTTCAGCACTGGTCACGGCTTGGAGCAGCAAGGCCGCTGGCAGTGGGGCCGCAGCTGGGGCGGCGAGGCTGGTCGTGGTAGGGATGCAGCTCAGGGTGGCGAGGTCCCTGGTGGAGGGGCTGCAGCTGGAGGTGGCGAGGCCACCGGCGGCGGGGCCGTGGCTTTGGGCAGCGCTGCTCCCGATGACCCCAATGCTATCACTCCTGTGACTACCCTAATGGCTCCCAAAGGCTATCCTAATGACTATTCTAACTGCTATTCTAACTGTCATTCTAACTCCTCCTACTTCTCCAACAGGTATTCTAACTCTTACTACTTCTCCAACTGCTATTTTAACTCCTACTACTTCTCCAATGGCTATTCTAACTCCTCCTACTTCTCCCTCCACCCAGCCTCACAGACTAACCTTTATAGAGGTGGTTGAACCCGGGCCACACACAGGTGGCCAATGAGATTTCAACTCACCACAGTTAATATATGCGCAACCCACTAATTGAATACAACTATCTGGCCTGACCCACCCCAATATCCAGGGTTTACTGTTCCTCTGGCTAATCAGGCCCCTACATTCCCCTTTATCTTTGGAAATCAGTCAAATCCTTGACTTTTCAGCCAGTTCTATGTTCTCCTGTTGTAAGGGGGTTATATTGAGCATGTAAGACAAATATTTTTATAACTCTTTCTTTGGTACAAATGACATTAGGGTGTTTATAATACAGGGGCCAAAATGTAACAGTAGTGCACAGTCGGCTGATGAGTTAGCCCTTCAACGCTTTGTATAACCTTTTCCATTTGTGTTAATTCCATTCATCTAATTTCCCACCTATACTTCACATAAACAGGTAAAATAGGAGAAACAATAAACTCACAGTTTTTTTTAGTCTTAGCTTTAGTCCATGGTCAGCAGTGTCTGTCGACTGCAGCTTCCATCTCTGGGGGACGTCCTCGTCCTCGGCTCGTTTGACCTGACCCGCGTGAATCCAGGCACTGATGCCTTCTACTTTTAGAAGTTGGTCAGGATAACAGTAAATGGTCCCTTCCAGCGAGGCTCCCAGTTTCCCCCTTGATAGCAACGTACCCAAACCTAGTCCCCAGTTTGCTAAGGATGTGGTTCCACCTCCGTCTCCATCCCAGTGTGGGCAGTCAGGATCCCTGAGTGGGCTTTTTTAAAGACAGACTAATGCCTGCAGTGACTCAAGTACAGACTGATCAGTCATTTCTGCTAGGTCAACCTCTAGTAGTCAAGGACAGAGAGGGGGGATCTCAAATGGGGTCACCTTGTGCTGCTCGCAGTGACGCCATTGCCACTGCTGCTCTGGGCGGTGCACCGGGTGGTGCCACTTGAGGTGGCGCCACTACTGCTGCTGCTACTCTGGGCGAGGATGACAAGGACGACAACCCCGACGACACAGACTCTGCTCCCCATGATGCCGCTCCAAGGAGGCCACTCCCCGGACGAGGCCACACACCAGACGAGGCCGCTTCCAGCGATGAAGAGGCCGCTCTGGACGAGGCTGCTCAAGGACGGGGCCGCATGCCAACGAGGCGACTCCCTGGAATGATGCCGCTCTGGCGAGGCTGCTCCAGACCAGGCCACTCCAGCACTGGTCGCGGCTCAGAGCGGCGAGGCCACTGGCAGCGGGGTTGCAGCTGGGGGTGGCGAGGCTGGTCGTGTTGGAACTACAGTTCAGGGCAGCGAGGTCGAACGGGATGTAATGTGAGTCTCCACTGTGTTTGAAGGTGAAGAGTGATCTGGAGTAGAGCAGCTTCACATCTCTTAAAATATCATTTTTAGCGTTTTGTGAAACACACACACACACACACCCTTAAAAGAGTCCCACAGAAATTAGGGAGCAAGTGAGGAATATCACTCATGGGAGCAAAATTCAGAGAAATAACTTAAAAAACAAAATCTTGGAAAATCAAAGTAACAAACCATCCAAACTGGATAAGTTAACTCCTTACCTATCAAGACTTAATTAATTGATTAATGAATTAATTTATTAAAAGACCTTACCTAAAAATCCTTACAAAGAAATATGCCAGCAAATCCAATACAGGAGAGAAAAGGATAAATTCGAAGACACATGCACACTACCATGACAAGATCATGAATCATACATATCTGACGTCTCAGGTAATGACTTTTGAAGCAGCTTTTGATGCTTTTGAAGCAGTCCTCAAACAGCTTCCAACACACTGAGAGCGAGGGTCAAATCAATCCCCTGGTCCAAAATTTGAGACATTTAATGATTATATCAGCTTTTCTCATCTATTCCCAAAATGTAGGCAGTGGCAAGGTTCTAATTTACAATGTTCAAGGACACAATTCACATAAGGACCTTATAGGAAACCAATTGCATACCATTTTAGTCAGTAAGATAATAAAACTGCAATTCATTTCTCTTCACTGTCTTTCTTCAACTCCATGTGAAATGGCCTGTTTTGCTTTCTATTCAATATTTTTTCTGATATTCGGCAAGCCAGCCTTTCATCCATCCTACGTTTGTTGACATAGTATTCCCTGATTCTTTAATTGAATAAACCACCAAGTGCTAATCCTCATATAATGCCACACACCTCCATACCCATTAGCCATTTCTCACTTTATGGCATGTCTTATCCTCCTGTAACACTCAGCTTGGTTCCCAAAGGCCTCAGTCTATCCTGGTGCGTCTCCCTGTCTGACTTCTTCTCTTTCTGTTTTCCCTTACTCATGTCCATGGTATTCCTCATGGGCCACATATGAGTGAAGCCATAGGTTATTTCCCTTGGTCTGCTTGCATTTTCATTTGGAAATCATCTTCTTTATCACCATCTTCATAAACACCTTTATCCACTAGCCCTTAAAAGGGTATCTCGGGTCCTTCCACAGTGATACTAGAGTAGGCATGGAGGGCATCGATGTTGGCCATTCATTTTCCTCTGAATAAAGAGAGTTGCTCAACATGGCTCTCCCCATGAATATGGCATGTAGCATTAACTAATGATGACCATGAGTGCTGACTAGGGCTCTTTCTTTAGGGGTAGCGATCATGCAGCATTTCAATTTCCATGAAACATTTCCAATGGTGTGTAAGATAATGTCAGGTAGACAGAGCCTAAATCCCTTTGGACTGGTGTTTCAGGACACTAGCAGATGAGGACACGGACAGAACAACGCATCCCTGCAATGGCAATTTTCCTGGAATATGACTTTCCTTCCCTTCTTCCTTTCCTCAACTTCCAAGCTGAAAAAGCACCAAAGGCCGACCTTACACCCAAGAAACCATAGGGAACAGAAGCTAAGAATTGAACCTCTCACCCAAGAATATCCAAACTGCCAGATACCTAATGGTAGCCAAGAGGCCTCACTGTTGATGGAGATCTCTAGAAATTGTAGTGGAAATAGGGAGACCTTGATCTCTCTGGGGAAATGTTGGTCTAAGGAATGGTATACAGAACATCTTTTCTTTTCTCTTTGTATAGAAAGTGTAAATGGGAAAGAAACAGAAAAGACCACCTGAGTTCATGATCAGGCCAACAGGGCTATTTCTTGTTCCCTCCCACGTCTTTCTACTTAAAGCCATAGGACTCATATGTCTTGAGAATGGGATTGCTGCTTCAGTGAAGTCAGCTTCTGTGATGTCACGAAGTTCTGAGGTCCTAGCAACCGCTCCTCACAAAACCACGCCTCATCACTTCACCTGGCTGCAGTAGTTCTAGGTCAGCCAGGAGTATCAAAATCACTCCAAAATGCTGGATTTGCCTGGGTATTTCCATAAGACAGTTTGGGAAGCGATTTGGGGTCACCTTCTCCATGGCCAAATGTGTAGTCTTTGGTCGGGACTGTCACCAAAACCCCTCTGGACACCTGAGAAGAGCAAGAATCCACATTTCCAACTTACCCACATAAGGTCAAGAGAGAATCAAGAGTACAAGCAGCGTCACACAGGGAACTCCACGCCATACACATGTTCATGGTCCTCACACCCTATCAGGATGCTTCTGACCAGGAAATACGCCCCCCGCCGTTCAGGAAAGCTCCGAGTTAACACCCGCAACCATACCAAAGACATGTCTGGTGTCTTCAACAGTGAGGACACGAGTTCTTCTTGAATATTCAGAAATCGTGCTATAAATGCCTCCCAATTTTACCAGCTGGCCAAACATTAAAGGCAGACGTTACACCCTAGAAGCGTAGGCCCAGGACGGACTCATCTGTTTGGAGATCAGAGGAGCAAGCATGGAGCATGTTGGAAGAGAACCAATCCCCATGTGAAGCCACCGGAAAAGGCTTTCAGCGCAGTTTCAGGAATACAACGTGAATTTACAAAAGGTCGCTGTCTTCTCGGTATTCCAAATGTGCATTCTGTTATCACACTGAAGATAATTTCTTTAGAAAGAAGAGCTTATGAAGTGCCCAAGGGCTGGCACTTGAGAGAGTCTCACGTGTGTGTGATATGACATCTGAGGTTGTGTTGTGGCTGTCCACTTTCTTGTGGGCTCGTCCTCTTCAGAGGCTCTCCTTGCCTTCCAATCACAGTGTGTGGTGTCTGGGCAAAATATGGTGAGGATAATCTTTGTGGTCTGGTGTGCCGGTGAAATGAGACTTCCTACCCACTCCACAAAACTTAAGGCATCCTCAATTCGGTGACCAGGTGAGAGGATGTGGGCAGGGCTTTTTTCTAGTCCACTGCAGGATTTTCTCTTCTCCTGGGACTAAGCAACATGGCCTGAAGAAGGCAGTCCCAACAGTGTTGCAGGTTTGGGAATCTGTGATTGCAGTTTGGGCAGCTAATGTCCTCATTGTAATGCCTGTGGCCACTTCTCAGTCTTGTTGCTGGCCGTCATAGAGCCCAAGGTTGTATGGCGCTTTTCGAGGCATCTCCACCAACACTGCCCATCACCAATAACACAAAGAAATAATGATCTTACCACGGTGTCAACAAGTATTATCTCTGATCATGGTTTCCAATCTGTCTGCACCTGGTTGTTTCCTGGTGTCCTCTCCAGGAGATAGACAGTGTTCTCTGGAGTATATGTCTGCAAAGCATGCTGATATGGAATTACCGTTCTTCAAGACCCTTGGGTTGCAAGAATGCGTGTCATTCAGACACTCTCCTTTTCTCCACCAGCAGCTATGGGTCAACATTCAAATTGTGGGTTCTAAGTGTGCTCCTCTCCCCTGGGCCTTTGTCTTTGGCCATGGCTCCCTGCCCTCTAAAGCACCAACCATCCAATTCTCCCATAAGCCCTCTCTACTCCCTTCTCCATGGTCTCTGTTACTTCTTCTCTCTTTCACTGTGGAGTGTGATTTCTAGGCTTCAGGTCCATTTTTGCCATGTTTCCATTGATGTGGTCTTCCTCTGGCTGTGCTGAAGGCTGAGACAAGTCTGGAGCTCAGAGACACTTCTCCCATCTCCCTGTCCTCCAAGTGCACTGTGGACTCTTATGAGCCATAAGCAAGAAGGCATTATTGTCCTTGTCACATGTGGTAGAAAGTGAGAGAGCATTGGGCTGTATCAGATCTGTCAGTCACAGAAAGACAACTAACATACGATTTCACTCACTCTTGGAAGTAAAGAAAAATGTGGAAAAGCAAGAATAAGGGAGAGGCAATTAGACTCTAACCAGGCACACAAAATTTGGTATTTGTTCCATGTGGACTAGTCAGAATCTTCGTTTCTAAAAGTGGATCAAATGGGACATTCAATGCAGGAAATTTGGCTGAACGTGCTGTAACGTGATTTTCCACTGTGTTTGAATATGAATTGTGATCTGGAATAGAGCAGGTTCATATCTCTTAAAATATGATTTTTAGCATTTTGTGAAACATATACACACACACACACACACAAAAGAGTGTCACAGAAATTATGGAGCAAGTGTGGTAAAGCACTCATGGAAGCAAAATTTAGAGAAAATACCATGAAAAACAAAAGCTTAGGGTAACAAACCATCCAATTTGGATAAGTTAACTCCTTTCCTATCAAGAATTAATTAATTAATTAGTTCAAAGCTCTGAGGTCCTAACAACCACTCCTCACCAAACCATGCCTCCTCACTTCACCTGGAAGGAGTAGTTCTGGGTCAGCCAGGAGTATCAAAATCACTCCAAACCGCTGGAGCCACCTGTGTATTTCCCCAAGACAGTTTGTGAAGCGATTTGGGGTCACCTTCTCAATGGACGAATTTCTAGTGTTTGGCCGGGACTGTCACCACCACCCTGGTGGACTCTGGAGAAAGGTAAGAATCCACAATTCCATCTTGCCCATGTAAGGTCAAGAAAGAGTCAGGAGTACAAGCAGCCTCACACAGGGAAATCCATGCCAGATACTTGGGCACTACGACCGCCAGCATCAAGAATGAGAAGTGGCCACAGGCACAATGGTGAAGACATAAGCTACCCAAACTGCAATCACGGATTTCCAAACCTGGAACACTGTTGGAACTGCCTTCTTCAGGCCACAATGGCTTCACAAGGGGATTCACCGATGGCTTCACAAGGGGATTGTCTTCACAAGGGATTCACAATGGGATGGCTTCACAAGGGTATTGGTTCTCTTCCAACATGCTCCGTGCTTGCTCCTTTGAGCTCCAAACAGATGAGTCCATCCTGGGCCTAAGCTTCTAGGGTTTAGGGTCATCCTGTAATGTTTGGTCAGCTGGGAAATTTGGGAGGCATTTATGGCACGATGTCTGTAGATGCAATAAGGACTCGTGTCCTCATTGTGGAAGACTCCAGATATGACTTTGGTATGGTTGCGGTTGTTCACTCTGAGCTTACCTTGGAGGGCGGGGGTCGTATTTCCTGGTCAGAAGCATCCTAATATGGTGTGAGGACCATGAACATGTGTATGGCGTGGAGTTCCCCGTGTAAGGTTGTGTGCACTTGACTCTTTCTTGACCTTATGACGGTAAGATGGAATTGTGGATTCTTGCCTTTCTCAGGAGTCCATAGGTGTGTTGTTGACAGTCACGGCCAAAACTACAAATTCGGCCATGGAGAAGGTGACCCCAAATGCTTCATAAACAGTCTTGGGATAATACCCAGGCGGCTCCAGTGGTTTGGAGTGAATTTGATACTCCTGGCTGACCCAGAACTACTCCAGCCAGGTGAAGTGATGAGGCATGGTTTGGTGAGGCATGGTTGCTAGGACCTCAGAGCTTTGTCACATAACAGAAGCTGACTTCACAGAAGCAGCAATCCCATTCTCATGACATATGAGTCCTATGCCTTTAAGTAGAAAGACCTGGGAAGGAACGAGAAAGAGCCCTGTTAGCCTGATCATGAACTCAGGTGGTCTCTTCTGTTTCTTTCCCACTTCCACTTTCTATTCAAAGAGAAAAGAAAATGATGGTATGTCTACCGTTCTTTAGACCAACATTTCTCCAGAGAGAGCCGGTGTTCCTATTTCCACTGCAATTTCTGGAGATTTCAATCAACAGCAAGGACTCTTGGCTACCATTATGTCTCTGGGAGGTTTGATATCCTTGGGTGAGAAGGTCCTTTCTTAGCTTCTGTTCTCTATGGTTTCTCGGGTGTAAGGTCTGCCTTTTGTGCTTGGTCAGCTTCGAAGGTGAGTGTAGGAAGAAGGGAAGGAAAGTCACAATTCCAGGAAAATTGTCAGGGTAGGGATGCATTGTGCTGTCCGTGTCCTTATCTGCTAGGGTCATGAAACACCAGTCCTAAGGGATGAAGGCTCGGTCTACCTGACATTAACTTAAACACCATTGCAAATGCTTCATGGAGAGTGAAACTCTCCATGATCGCTACCTGTAAAGAAAGTGCCCTGGGGAGAGGAGTCACGATGGTGGAGAAGTAGCAGGCTAGCAGGAGATCAGCTCAATAGCTTATCTAAACATTGCAAACACCTAAAAATCCAATGGGAGATTGAAGAAAAGAAGAACAGCAATTCTAGAAACAGAAAATCAACCACTTTCTGAAAGGTAGGACTGGCGGAGAAGTGAATCTAAAATGACAGGAAGATAGACCGCAGGGGGAGGTGCCAGCAAGCAGCGGACCAACGGAGCACAAAATCAGGACTTTTAAAAGTCTGTTTCACTGAGAGACATTGCTCCAGGGGCTAAACTGGGGTGAATCCCACGCGGGGTCAGCTTGGCCCCAGGTCCCGCAGGGTCACAGAAGGATCGGGTGTGTCAGAGTGTCACAGAGCTCGCAGGTATTAGAACAGAGAAGCCGGCTACAGAGACAGAGCCGAGGACTGAACTCTTAGCTCCGGGTTACCTTGAACTGGTCGCATGCTGGGTGAGCTCGGAGCGCAGCTAGAGGCTGGGGATATGTTAGTGATTGGGTGTTGTCCTCTGGGGGTGCACTGAGGAGTG
This sequence comes from Meles meles, assembly GCF_922984935.1. Taxonomy (NCBI): domain Eukaryota; kingdom Metazoa; phylum Chordata; class Mammalia; order Carnivora; family Mustelidae; genus Meles; species Meles meles. The sequence continues at coordinate 17,947,269 of NC_060088.1, forward strand.
GGACCCCGGGCTCTCAGCTCCTCCGGGCTGGAGACTGGGAGGAGTCTATTTTCATTCCCGTCCTCCAGAACTCTACAGAAAGCGTTCAGAGAACAGAAGCTCCCAAAAGCGAATCCGAACTGATTACTTAGTTCAGCCCCCAGTAAGGGCAGTGCAATCCATCCTTGGGCAAAGACACTTGAGAGTCAGTACAACAAGCCCTTCTCCCAGAAGATATACAAAACATACAGCCAGGACGAAGTTCATCTATCAAGGAAAACAGGTTCAAATCCTAAGACAGCAGCAGAAATCCAGAGGAGGAGATAGCAAAGTACGGAACTCATGGCTTTCTCCCCATGATTCTTAGTCTTGTGGTTAATTCAATTTTTTTTTCTTTTTTTCCATTTTTTTTCTTTCTTTGTTCTTCTCCTAAATTTTTTAAAACTTTTATCCTTTCTTTTTTTAATGTTTTTTGACTAGTTTATCTAAATATATATATTTTTTCTTTCTTTTTTATATTTTTTCTTTATTTGCTTTATTTTTTAATTTTTTTTTCTTTTTTTTCTGAACCTCTTTTTATCCCCTTTTACCCCTCACAATTTGGGGTCTCCTCTGATTTGGTTAGAGCGCATTTTTTGGGGGTCTTTCCCACACTTTTAGTATTTTATTTGATCCTTCATTTCCTCTTATCTGGACAAAAGGATAAGACGGAAAAAATCACCACAAACAAAAGAACAATAGGCAATACTGAAGGCTAGGGACCTAATCAACACAGACATTGGTAATATGTCAGATCAAGAGTTCAGAATGACGATTCTGAACATTCTAGCCGGGCTTGAAAAAGGCATGGAAGATATTAGAGTAACCCTCTCTGGAAATATAAAATCCCTTTCTGGAGAAATTAAAGAACTAAAATCTAACCAAGTTGAAATAAAAAAAAGCTATTAATGAGGTGCAATCAAATATGGAGGCTCTCACTGCTAGGATAAATGAGACAGAATAAAGAATTAGTGATATAGAAGACCAAATGACAGAGAATAAAGAAGCCGAGCAAAAGAGGGATAAACAGCTACTGGATCACGAGGGGAGAATTCGAGAGATAATTGACACCTTAAGATGAAACAACATTAGAATATTGGGATTCCAGAAGAAGAAGAAAGAGAGAGGGGAGCAGAAAGTCTATTGGAGAGACATATTGGAGAGAATTTCCCTAATATGGCAATGGGAACAAGCATCAAAATCCAGGAGAGGGGCGCCTGGGGGTCTCAGTGCTTTAAGCCTCTGCCTTCAGCTCAGGTCATGCTCTCAGTGTCCTGGGATCGAGCCCGCATCGGGCTCTCTGCTAATTAGGGAGCCTGTTTCTCCCTCTCTCTCTGTCTGCCTCTCTGCCTACTGTGACCTCTCTTTGTCAAATAAATAAATAAATAATATAAAAAAAATCCAGGAGATGCAGAGAACCCCCCTCAATGTCAACAAGAATAGGTTCACACCCCGTCACCAAATAGGAAAATTTACAAGTCTTAGTGACAAAGAGAAATTCCTGAAAGCAGCCCGGGAAAAGAAGTCTGTAACATACAATGGTAAAAATATTAGATTGGCAGCAGACTTATCCACAGAGACCTGGCAGGCCAGAAAGAGCTGGCATGATATATTCAGAGCACTCAACGAGAAAAACATGCAGCCAAGAATACTCTATCCAGCTAGGCTATCATTGAAAATAGAAGGAGAGATAAAAAGCTACCAGGACAAACAAAACCTGAAAGAATATGCAAACACCAAACCAACTCTACTGGAAATATTGAAAGGGGTCCTCTAAGCAAAGAGAGAGCCAAAAAGTAGTAGATCAGAAAGGTCAGAGACAATATACAGTAACAGACACCTTACAGGCTAATAATGGCACTAAATTCATATCTCTCAATAGTTACCCTGAATGTTAATGGGCTAAATGCCCCAATCAACAGACACCGGGTATCAGAATGGATAAAAAAACAAAACCCATCAGTATGTTGCCTACAAGAAACTCATTTTAGACACGAAGACACCTCCCGATTTAAAGTGAGGGGGTGGAAAACAATTTACCATGCTAATGGGCATAAGAAGAAAGCTGGGGTGGTGATCCTTATATCTGATCAATTAGATTTCAAGCCAAAGACTATAATAAGAGATGAGGAAGGACACTATATCCTACTCAAAGGGTCTGTCCAACAAGAAGATCTAAGAATTTTAAATATCTATGCCTCTAATGTGGGAGAAGCTAACTATATCAACTAATTAATAACAAAATCAAAGAAACACATCAATAATAATACAATAATATTAGGGGACTTTAACACTCCCCTCACTGAAATGGATAGATCATCCAAGCAAAAGATCAACAAGGAAATAAAGGCCTGAAATGACACACTGGACCAGATGGACATCACAGATATATTCAGAACATATCATCCCAAAGCAACAGAATACACAGTCTTCTCTAGTGCACATGGAACCCTCTCCAGAATAGATCACATCCTGGGTCAAAAATCAGGTCTCAACCGGTATCAAAAGATTAGGATCATTCCCTGCATATTTTCAGACCACAATGCTCTGAAGCTAGAACTCAATCACAAGAGGAAAGATGGAAAGAACCCAAATAGAAGACTAAGCAGCATCCTAATAAAGAATGAAAGGGTCAACCAGGAAATTAAAGAAGAATTGAAAAAAATTCATGGAAACAAATGATAATGAAAACACAACGGTTCTAAATCTGTGGGACACAGCCAAGGCCGTCCTGAGAGGAAAATATATAGTGGTTCAAGCCTTTCTCAAGAAACAAGAAAGGTCTCAAGTACACAACCTAACCCTACACGTAAAGGAGCTGAAGAAAGAACAAGAAAGAAACCCTAACCCAGTAGGAGAAGAGAAATCATAAAGATCAGAGCAGAAATCAATGAAATAGAAACAACAACAACAACAAAAAATTAGGAAAAATCAATGAAACTAAGAGCTGGTTCTTTGAAAGAATCAATAAGATTGATAACCCCCTGGCCAGACTCATCAAAAAGAAAAGAGAAAGGACCCAAATCAATAAAATCATGAATGAAAGAGGAGAGATCACAACTCACACCAAAGAAATACAGACAATTATAAGAACATACTATGAGCAGCTCTATGCCAACAAATATGACAATCTGGAAGAAATGGATGCATTCCTAGAGACGTATAAACTATCACAACTGAACCAGGAAGAAATAGAAACCCTGAACAGGCCCATAACCAGTAAGGAGATTGAAACAGTCATCAAAAATCTCCAAACAAATAAAAGCCCAGGGCGAGACGGCTTCCCAGGGGAATTCTAACAAACATTTAAAGAAGAACTAATTCCTATTCTCCTGAAACTATTCCAAAAAATAGAAATGGAAGGAAAACTTCCAAACTCATTTTATGAGGCCAGGATCACCTTGATCCCAAAACCAGACAAGGATCCCACCAAAAAAAAGAACTACAGACCAATATCCTTGATGGACACAGATGCAAAAATTCTCGCCAAATTACTAGCCAATAGGATTCAACAATACCTTAAAAGGATTATTCACCACGATCAAGTGGGGTTTATACCAGAGCTGCAGGATTGGTTCAACATCCACAAATCAATCAATGTGAAAAAACACATTAATAAAAGAAAGAACAAGAACCAAATGATACTCTCAATAGATGCTGAAAAAGCATTTGACAAAGTACAGCATCCCTTCCTGATTAAAACTCTTCAAAGTGTAGGGATAGAGGGCACATACCTCAATATTATCCAAGCCATCTATGTAAAACCCACCGAAAATATCATTCTCAATGGAGAAAGACTGAAAGCTTTTTCGCTAAGGTCTGGAACATGACAGGGCTGTCCGTTATCACCACTGCTATTCAACATAGTACTAGAAATCCTACCCTCAGCAATCAGACAACAAAAGGAGATTAAAGTCATCCAAACAGGCAAAGAAGAAGTCAAACTATCACACTTCGCAGATGATATGATACTATATGTGGAAACCCAAAAGACTCCACTCCAAAACTGCTAGAACTTGTACAGGAATTCAGTAAAGTGTCAGGATATAAAATCAATGCACAGAAATCAGTGGCATTTCTGTACACCAAAAACAAGACAGAAGAAATAGAAATTAAGGAGTGAATCCCATTAACAATTGCACCCAAAATTATAAGATACCTAGGAATAAACCTAACCAAAGAGGTTAAGAATCTATATGCAGGAAACTATAAAGTACTCATGAAAGAAATGGAGGAAGACACAAACAAATGGAAAAATGTTCCATGCTCCTGGATTGGAAGAATAAATATTGTGAAAATGTCTATTCTACCTAAAGCAATCTACACATTTAATGCAATCCCTATCAAAATACCATCCATTTTTTTTTTTTCAAAGAAATGGAACAAATAATCCTAAAATTTATATGGAACCAGAAAAGACCTCAAATAGCCAAAGGAATATTGAAAAAGAAAGCCAAAGTTGGTGGCATCACAATTCCGGACTTCAAGCACTATTACAATTCTGTCATCATCAAGACAACATGGTACTGGCATAAAAACAGACACATAGATCAATGGAACGGAATAGAGAGCCCAGAAATCGACCCTCAACTCTATGGTCAACTCATCTTTGACAAAGCAGGAAAGAATATCCAATGGAAAAAAGACAGCCTCTTCAATAAATGGTGCTGGGAAAATTGGACAGCCACATGCAGAAAAATGAAATTGGACCACTTCCTTACACCACACCTCAATGTGAGAAAGAAATCCATCAAAATCCTTGAGGAGAACGCAGGCAGCAACCCCTTTTACCTCAGCCACAGCAACATCTTCCTAGGAACATTGGCACAGGCAAGGGAAGCAAGGGCAAAAATGAACTATTGGGATTTCATCAAGATCAATATCTTTTGTACAGCAAAGGAAACAGTGAACAAAACCAAAATACAACTGACAGAATGGGAGGAGATATTTGCAAACGACATATCAGATAAAGGGCTAGTGTCCAAAATCTATAAGGAACTTAACAAACTCAACACCCAAAGAACAAACAATCCAATCAAGAAATGGGCAGAGGACATGAACAGACATTTCTGCAAAGAAGACATCCAGATGACCAACAGACACATGAAAACGTGCTTCACGTCACTCGGCATCAGGGAAATTCAAATCAAAACCACAATGAGATATCACCTCACACCAATCAGAATGGCTAAAATTAACAAGTCAGGAAATGACAGATGCTGGCAAGGATGCGGAGAAAGATAAACCCTCCTCCACTGTTGGTGGGAATGCAAGCTGGTGCAACCACTCTGGAAAACAGCATGGAGGTTCCTCAAAATGTTGAAAATAGAACTACCCTATGACGCAGCAATTGCACTACTGGGTATTTACCCTAAAGATACGAACATAGTGATCCGAAGGGGCACGTGTACCCGAATGTTTATAGCAGCAATGTCTACAATAGCCAAACTATGGAAAGAACCTAGATGTCCATCAACAGATGAATGGATAAAGAAGAGGTGGTATATATACACAATGGAATACTATGCAGCCATCAAAAAATGAAATCTTGCCATTTGCGATGATGTGGATGGAACTAGAGGGTATCATGCTTAGTGAAATAAGTCAATCGGAGAAAGACAACTATCATATGCTCTCCCTGATTTCAGGACGTGGAGATGCAACATGGGGGGTTAGGAGGGCAGGAAAGAATAAAAGAAAGAAGATGGGATTGGGAGGGAGACAAACCATAAATGACTCTTAATCTCACAAAACAAACTGGGGGTTGTGGGGAAGGTGGGGTTGGGAGAGGGGAGGGGGTTATGGACATTGGGGAGGAATGTACTATCATGAGTTCTGTGAAGTGTGTAAACTTGGCGATTCACAGACCTGTACCTTGGGGATAAAAATATATTATATGATTATTAAAAAAAAGAGTTCTGGGCAGCACTTCCTGTCATCATTAGTTAATGTTACATGCCATTGTCATGGGGAGAGCCATGTTGAGCAACTCTCTTTATTCAGAGGAAAATGAACGGCCAACAGCGATGGCCTGCTATGCCCACTCACATAAATGTGGAAGGAGCTGAGGTACCCTTTTAAGGGCTAGTGGATAAAGATGATTATGAAGATGATGATAAAGAAGATGACTTACAAATGAAAATGCAAGCAGACCAAGGGAAATATCCTATGTCTTCACTCCTATGTGCCCCATGAGGAATACCATGGACATGAGTAGTAGTAAGGGAAAACGAAAGGAGAAGAAGTCAGACAGGGAGATGCAGCAGGAGAGACTCAGGTATTTGGGGACCAAGCTGAGGGTTACAGGAGGATAAGGCCTGCCATAAAAAGAGAACTGGTTTATGGGTATGGAGTTGGTGTGGCATTATATGAGGATGAACACATGGTGGTGTATGCAATTAAAGAATCAGGGAACACTACGTCAAAAAATGTAGGATGCATGAAAGTCTTGCTTGCCAAATATAAGAAAAAATAGTGAATAGAAAGCAAAACAGGCCGTTTCACATGGAGATGAAGAAAGAAAGAGAAGAGAAATGAATTCTAGTTTTATTATCTTACTGATTAAAATGGTATGCAATTGGTTTCCGATAAGGTCTTTATCTGAATTGGGTCTTTGTACATTGTCAATTAGAGTCTTCCCTCTTCCTACATTTTGGGATTAGATGAGATAAGCCGACATTACCATTAAAAGTCTCGAATTGTGGACCAGGGAATTGATTTGAACCTGGCTTTCTGTGTGTTGGGAGAAATTTGAGGACTGCTTCAAAAGCCTCAAAAGCTGCATCAAAAGTCATTACCTGAGACGTCAGATATGTATGATTCTTGATCTTGTCATGGTAGTGTGAATGTGTCTTGGAATTAATCCTTTTATCTCCGGTATTAGAATTGCTGGCATACTTGTGTGGAGGGGTCTTTTAGGTAAGGTTGTTTAATTAATTAATTAAGTAATTAATTAATTCTTGGAAGGTAAAGGGTTCACTTATCCAGTTTGACGGTTTTTTTATTTTATTCTCTAAGGTTTGTTTTTATGATATTTTTTCTGAATTTTGCTTCCATGAGTGCTATTCCTCATTTGCTCCCTAATTCTGTGAGACTCTTTTAAGTGTGTGTGTGCGTTAGTGTGTGTTTCAGAAAATGCTAAAAGTGATTTTATGTGATATGAAGTTGCTCTATTCCAGATCACAATTCACCTTCAAACACAGTGGAAACTCAGTTACAACACATTTGGCCACAAATAATGCATTGAATGTCCCATTTGATCCACTTTTAGAAAGGCAGTTTCAGACTAGCCTGTCTGGAACAAACACCAAATTTTGTGTGCCTGGTTAGATTCTCATTGCCTGTCCCTTTTCCTTGCTTTTTCACACGTGTCTTCCATGAGTGAGTGAAATCGTATGGTAGTTGTCTTTCTGTAACTGACAGATATGACACAGCTCAATGCTCTCTACCATTCTGCCACGTCACAAGGAACAGGAATGCCTTCTTGCTTATGGCTCTACAAGAGTCCACAGTGCATCTGGAAGTCAGGGAGATGGTAGATGTGTATGCGATCTCAGGCTAGTCTTCAGCCATCAGCACAAGCAGAAGATGTCCACATCAATGTAAACATGGCATAAATGGACCTGAACCTTAGAAATTACACTCCACAGTGAAAGAGAGAAGAAGTCACAGAGACCATGGGAGAAGGGTGTACACAGGGCCTATGGGATAATTAGACGGTTGGTGCTTCAGAGGGCAGGGAGAAATGGAAAAAAGGCAAAGCCCCAGGGGAGAGGGGCGCACGTAGAAACCACAATTTGAATGTTGAACCATAGCTGTTCACGGAGAAAAGGAGAGAATCTGAAGGACACGACTTCTTGCAACACAAGGGTCATGAGGACCGGGGATTCCAGATCAGCATGCTTTGCAGACATAGACTCCAGGGATCACTATGTACCTCCTGGAGAGGACACCAGCAAGCAACCAGGAGCCTGGAAACCATGATCAGAGACAATACCTGTTGACACCATGATAAGATTATTCTTTCTTTGTGTGTATTCGTGATGGGCAGTGTTGGTGGAGATGCCTCGATGGGCGCCAAAGATATTGGGCTCTATGACCGCCAGCATCAAGACTTAGAATTGGCCACAGGCAGGAAGGTGACGACATTAGCTGCCAACCTGCAATCACGGATACCCAAACCTTGAAAACTGTTGGGACTGCCTTCTTCAGGCCACCATGCTTAGTCCCAGGAGAACAGAAAATCCTGCAGAGGACTAGAAGAAATCCGTGCCCACATCCTCTCACCCTGTCACAGAATTCAGCAGGCTTTATGATTTGTGCACTGGGTTGAAAGTAACGTTTCACAGGCACACCATAGTGCTCGCTTCGGCAGCACATATACACAGGCACACCATATTTGTCCCAGACACCAAACACTCTGAATGGAAGGCAAAGAGATCTTCTGCAAAAGAGGAGCCTACAGGAGAGTGGACAACCACAACACAACCCCAGAGTGCATACCACACACACCTGAGACTCTCTCAAGGGCCAGCCCTTGGGCACTCCATGAGCTCATCTACCTAAAGAAATTATCTTCAGGGTAGATAACAAAATGCGCGTTTTGAATACAGAGAAGACGTTGTATTCATAAAACGGGCCCGAAAGCCTTTTCCGATGGCTGCACAATGGCATTGGACCACTTCCAACATGCTCCGTGCTTGCTCCTGTGAGCTCCACATAGATGAGTCTGTCCTGGGCCTAAACTTCTAGGGTGTAGGGCTGCCTTTAATGTTTGGTCAGCTAGGAACATTGGGAGTCATTTACGGCACGTTTTCTGGAGATGCAAGAAGAACTCGTGTCCTCACTGTTGAAGACTCCAGATATGTGTTTGTTATGGTTTCGGGTGATAACTCAGCTTTCTTCAGAGGGTGGGGCCGCTTTTACTGGTCAGAAGCATCCTTATAGGGAGTGAGGACCATGAATATGTGTATGGCATGGAGATTCCCATGTGAGGCTCTTTGTACTCCTGACACTTTCTTGACCTTATATTGGTAAGATGGAATTGTGGATTCTTGTCCTTCTCAGGAGTCCAGAGTGGTGGTGGTGATAGACAAGGCCAAAGACTACAAATACGGCCATGTGGAAGGTGACCCCAAATCGCTTCACAAACTGTCTTGGGGAAATACACAGGCGGCTACAGAAGTTTGGAGTGATTTCGATACTCCTGGCTGACCCACAACTACTGCAGCCAGGTGAAGTGATGAGGCATGGTTTGGTGAGGTGTGGTTGCTAGGACCTCAGAGCTTAAGACGCCATAGAAACTGACTGCACTGAAGCAGCAATCTCATTCTCATGACATATGAGTCCTATGTCTTTAAATATAAAGACCTGGGAAGGAACAAGAAAGAGCCCTGTTGGCCTAATCATGAACTCAGGTGGTCTTTTCTGTTTCTTTCCCACTTCCACTTTCTATACAAAGAGAAAAGAAAACGATGTTCTGTGTACCATTCTTTAGACCAAGACATCTCCAGAGAGAGCAAGGCGTTCCTATTTCCACTGCAGTTTCTAGAGATCTCAATCAAGAGCGAGGCCTCTTGGCTACCATTAGATCTCTGGGAGGTTGGATATCCTTGGGTGAGAGGGTCCATTCTGAGCTTCTGTTCCCTATGGTTCCCAGGTGTAAGGTCTGCCTTTGAACCTTGGTCAGCTTGGAAGATGAGCGAAAGAAGAAGGGAAGGAAAGTCACATTTCTAGGAAAACTGCCAGGGCAGGGATGCGTTGTACTGTTCGTGTCCTTATTTGCTAGTGTCCTGAAACACCAGTCCTAAGGGATGAAGGCTCTGTCTACCTGACACCACCTTAAACACCATTGTAAAGGCTTCATGGATAGTGAAAATCTGTATGATCGCTACCACTAAAGAAAGAGCCCTGGTCAGCACTCCTTGTCATCATTAGTTAATGCTACATACCATAGTCATGGGGAGAGCCATGTTGAGCAATTCTCTTTATTCAGATGAAAATGATCGACCAACATCGATGGCCTGCCATGCCCACTCTAGCATCATTGTGGAAGGAGCTGTGATACCCTTCTAAGATCTAGTGCATAAAGATGATTATGAAGATGATGATAAAGATGATTTCCAAATGAAAATGCAAGCAGACCAAGGGAAATATCCTATGACTTCACTCATATGTGGCCAATGAGGAATATGATGGACATGAGTATTAGTAAGGGAAAACAGAAGGAGAAGAAGTCAGACAGGGAGACGCACCACATGAGACTCAGGCTCTGGGGAGCACATTGAGGGTATCAGGAGGATAGGACATGCCACAAAGAGGGAACTAGTTAATGGGTATGGAGTTGTTGTGACATTATATGAGGATGAGCTCTTGGTGGTATATGCAAATAAAGAATCAGGGAACAATATGTCAAAGAACGTAGGATGGGTGAAAGGCTGGTTTGCTGAATATAAGAAAAAATAGTGAATAGAAAGCAAAACAGGTCGTTTCACGTGGAGAAGAAGAAAGAAAGAAGAGAAATGAATTCTAGTTTTATTATCGTAATGATTAAAATGGTATGCAATTTGTTTCATATAAGGTCCTTATATGAATTGGGTCTTTGGACATTGACAGTTAGAGTCTTCCCTCTTCCTACATTTTGGGAATAGATGAGAAATCCCGACACTACCAATAAATGTCTCGAATTTTGGACCAGGGAATTGATTTGAACTTGGCTTCCTGTGCGTTGGGAGGTGTTTGAGAACTGCTTCAAAAGCCTCAAAATCTGCTTCAAAAGTCATTACCTGAGACGTCAGATATGTATGACTCATGATCTTGTAATGGTAGTGCGTATGTGTCTTGGAAATTATCCTTTTCTCTCTGGTATTTGATTTGCTGGCAGACTTCTTTGTAGGAGTATTTTAGGTAAGGTTTTTTAATTAATTAATTAATTAATTAATTAATTCTTGATGGGTATGGAGTTAACTTATCCAGTTTCGACTGTTTCTTACTTTGATTCTCTAAGCTTTTGTTTTTTATGGTATTTTCTGTGAATTTTGCTTCCCTGAGTGCTATTCCTCACTTGCTCCCTAACTCTTTGGGACTCTTTTAAATATGTGTTTGTGTGTGTGTGTGTGTGTGTGTGTGTGTGTTCCACAAAACAGTAAAAATAATATTTTAAAGAGATATGAAGCTGCTCTATTCCAGATCACAATTCACCTTCAAACACAGTGGAAACTCACGGTACATCCTGTTTGGCCGCATTTCCTGCATTGAACGTCCCATTTGATCCACTTTTAGAAACGCAGATTCTGACTAGCCAGCCTGGAACAGACACCAAATTTTCTGTGCTTGTTAGAATCTCATTGCCTGTCCCTTTTTCTTGCTTTTTCACATGTTTCTTTACTTCCATGAGTTAGTGAAATTGTATGGTAGTTGTCTTGCTGTGACTGATATATATGACACAGCATAAGGCTCTCTCCCTCTGCCACATGTCACAAAGAGCGAGAATGCCTTCTTGCTTCTGGCTCCATAAGAGTCCGCAGTGCATTTGAAGGACAGGGAGATGGTAGAAGTGTCTGGGAGTTCCAGGTTTGTCTTCAGCCATCAGCACAACCAGAAGATGACCACATCAATGCAAACATGGCATAAATGGACCTGAAGCCTAGAAATCACACTCCACAGCGAAGGAGAGAATAAGTTACATAGACCATGGGAGAAGGTTGTAGATAGGACTTATGGGACAAATGGACAGTTGGTGCTTCAGAGGGCAGGGAGCCATGGCCAAGGACAAAGGACCAGGGGAGAGGAGCACACTTAGAACCCAAAATTTGGACGTTGGCCCCTAGCTGTTGGCGGAGAAAAGGAGAGTGTCTGAATGACACGAGTTCCTGCAACCCAATGTTCTTGAGGCCCAGGGATTCCAGATCAGCAAGCATTGCAGACATAGACTCCAGAGAACACTGTGTATCTCCTGGAGAGGGCAACACCAAGGAACCAGGTACAGACAGCTTGGAAACCATGATCAGAGACAATCCCTGTTGACACCATGGTAAGATTATTATTTCTTTGTGTACATTCATCATGGGTAGTTTTATTGGAGATGCATCTGTTGGCGCCACAGGTACTTGGGCTCTATGACCGCCAGCATCAAGACTGAGAAGTGGCCACAGGCAGGACGTTGAGGACATTATTTGACCAACCTGCAATCACGGATTCCCAAACCTGGAACACTCTTGGGACTGCCTTCTTCAGTCCACGTTGCTTAGTCCCAGGAGAGGAGGAAATCCTGCAGTGGACAAGAAGAAAGGCCTGCCCTCATCCTCTCACCTGGCCACAGAATTCAGCAAGCCTTAACTTTTGTGGAGTGGGTTGAAGGTTACGTTTCACAGGCAAACCAGAACCACAAAGCTTAACCTCACCATAATTCCCCCAGACACCAAACATTCCAAATGGAAGGCAAGGAGAGCCTCTGCAGAGGACCAGCCCACAGGAGAGTGGACAGCCACAACCCTACCCAAGAGGGCATATCACACACACCTGAGACTCTCTCAAGTGCCAGCCCTTAGGCACTACTTGAGCTCTTCTTCTTGAAGAAGAAGAAGAAGAAGAAGAAGAAGAAGAAGAAGAAGAAGAAGAAGAAGCTCTTCTTCTTAAAGAAATTATCTTCATGGTAGATAACAAAATGAGCGTTTTGAATACAGAGAAGACAGAGACCTTTTGTATGTTCACGTTTTATTCCTGAAACTGGCCTGAAAGCCTTATCCCATGGCTTCACATGAGGATTGGTTTTCTTCAACATGCTCCATGCTTGCTCCTGTGAGCTCCAAACAGATGAGTCTGTCCTAGGTCTAAGCTCCTAGGGTGTCGTGTCTGCCTTTAATATTTGGTCAGCTGGGAAATTTGGGAGGCATTTATGGCACGATTTCTGGAGATGCAAGAAGGACTCGTGTCCTCACTGTTGAAGACTCCAGACATGTCTTATGTATGTTTGCAGGTGTTAACTCTGAGCTTTCCTCAGAGTGCTGGTGGCGCTTTTCTTGGTCAGAAGAATCCTGATAGGGTGGGAGGACCATGAACATGTGTATGGTGTGAGTTCCAGGTGTGAAGTTGCTTGTACTCCTGACTCTTTCTTGACCTTAATTGGGTAAGATGGAATTGTGTATTCCTGCCATTCTCAGGAGTCCAGAGGAGTGGTGGTGGCAGTCACGGCCAAATACTTGAAATTCGGCCACAGAGAAGGTGACCACAAATCGCTCTACAAACAGTCTTGGAGAAATACCCAGACGGCTCCAGCGGTTTGGATTGATTTTGTTACTCCTGGTTGACCCAGAACTACTCCAGCCAGGTGAAGTGTTGAGGCGTGCTTTGTTGAGGAGTGGTTTCTAGGACCTCAGAGCTTTGTGACATCACTGAAGCTGACTTCACGGAAACAGCAATCCCATTCTCATGACATATGAGTCCTAAGGCTTAAAGTAGAAAGACCTGGGAAGGAGCAAGAAAGAGCCCTGTTAGCCTGATCATGAACTAAGGTGATCTTTTCTGTTTCTTTCCCACTTTCAATTTCTATACAAAGAGAAAAAAAACGATGTTCTGTATACCGTTTTTTAGGACAACCTTTCACCGCAGAGTGCATGGGGTTCCTAATTCCAATGCCATTTCTAAAGATCTCAATCAACATCGAGGCCCCTAGGCTACCATTATGTCTCTGGGATGTTTGATATCCTTGGGTGAGAGGGTCCATTCTTAGCTTATTTTCCCTATGGTTTCTCGGGTGTAAGGTCTGCCTTTGCACCTTGGTCAGCTTGGAAGGTGATGGAAGGAAGAAGGGAAGAAAAATCACAATTGCAGGGAAAATTGCAAGGGCATGGATGTTTTGTGCTGTCCGTGTTCTTATCTGCTAGTGTCCGGAAACACCAGTCCTAAGGGATAAAGGCTCTGTCTACCTGACATTACCTTAAACACCATTGCAAAGGCTTCATGGAGAGTGAAACTCTGCATGATCGCTACCCCTAAAGAAAGAGCCCTGGGCAGCACTCCTTGTCATCATTAGTTAATGCTACATGCGATAGTCATGGGGAGAGTCATGTTGAGCAACGCTCTTTATTCAGATGAAAATGAACGGCCAACATCGATGACCTGCCATGGCCACTCTAGCTTCACTGTGGAAGGAGCCAAGATACGCTTTTAAGGGCTGGTGGATAAAGATGATTATGAAGATGATAATAAAGAAGATGATTTCCAAATGAAAATGCAAGCCGACCAAGGGAAATATCCTATGGCTTCACTCCTATGTGGCCCATGAGGCATACCACGGACATGAGTAGTAGTGAGGGAAAACGGAAGGAGAAGAAGTTAAACAGGGAGACGCACCAGGAGAGACTCAGGACTTTGGGCACCAAGCTGAGGGTTACAGGAGGATAAGACCTTCCATGAAGAGGGTACTGGTTAATGGGTATGGAGTTGGTGTGGCATTATATAAAGATCAGCCCTTAGTGGTATATGCAATTAAAGAATCAGGGAACACTATGTCAAAAAACGTAGGATGGATGAAAGGCTGGCTTGCTGAATATAAGAAAAAATAGTGAATATAAAGCAAAACAGGCCGTTTCACATGGAGATGAAGAAAGAAAGTGAAGAAATGAATTCTAGGTTTATTATCTTACTGATTAAAATTGTATGCAATTGGTTTCCTATAAGGTCCTTATCAGAATTGGGTCTTTGGACATTGTAAATTAGAGTCTTTCCTCTAGCTACATTTTGGGAATAGATGAGAAAAACCGACATTACCATTAAATGTCTCGAATTGTGGACCAGGGAATTGATTTGATCCAGGCTTTCTGTGTCTTGGGAGATGTTGGAGGACTACTTCAAAGGCCTGAAAAGCTGCCTCAAAAGTCATTACCTGAGACGTCAGATACGTATGCCTCATGATCTTGTCATGGTAGTGGGTATGTGTCTTGGAATTTATCCTTTTCTCTCCGGTATTGGATTTGCTGACATACATATGTGGAGGGGTCTTTCAGGTAAGTTGTTTTATTAATTACTTACTTAATTAATTAATTCTTGATAGTTAAGTAGTTAAATTATCCATTTTGGACGGTTTGTTTCTTTGATTCTCTTAGATTTTTTATTCATGGTGTTTCCTCTTATTTAACTTCCATGAGTGCTTTCCTCTCTTGCTCCCTAACTTCTGTGGGACTCTTTTAAGAGTGTGTGTGTGTGTGTGTGTGTGTGTGTGTGTGTGTGTGTGTGCATGTGTGTGTCTTTAACAATTTGCTAATAATGATATTTTAAGATATATGAAGCTGTTCTATTCCAGACCACAATTCAACTTCAAACATGGTGGAAACTCACGTTACATCCCGTTTGGCCTCATTTCCTGCATGGAATGTCCCTTTTGATCCACTTTTAGAAAGGCAAATTCTGACTAGCTTATCTGGAACAAACAACAAATTTGAGTGCCTGGTTAGAATCTAATTTTCTTTCCCTTTTTCTTGCTCTTTCACATGTTATTTTACTTCCATTAGTGAGTGAAATTGTATGGGAGTAATCTTTCTGGGACTGACAGATATGACACAGCCCAATGCTTTTTCTCATTCCGCCACATGTCACAGGGAGCAAGAATACCTTATTGCTTATGGCTCCATAAGATTCCTCAGTGGATTTGGAGGACAGGTAGATGGTAGCAGTTCCTGGGAGATCCAGTCTTGTTCTCAGCCATCAGCACATCCAGAAGATGACCACATCAATGTAACCATGGCATAAATGGACCAGAAGCCTAGAAATCACACTCCACAGCGAAAGAGAGAAGAAGTCACAGAGACCATGGGAGAAGGGTGTAGATAGGTCTTATGTCAGAATTGGATGGTTGGTGCTTCAGAGGGCAGGGAGCCATGGCCAAAGACAAATGCCCAGGGGATAGGAGCACACTTAGAACCCACACTTTGAATGTTGAACCAGAGCTGTTGGTGGAGAAAAGGAGAGTCTCTGAAGGACACAAGTTCTTGCAACACAAGGGTCTTGAGTCCCAGGGATTCCAGATCAGCAAGCTTAGCAGACATAAACTCCAGAGAACACTGTGTATCTCCTGTAGAGGACAACAGCAAGCAACCTGGTACTGACAGCATATAAACCACGATCAGAGACAATTCCTTTTCACACCGTGGTAAGATTATTATTTCTTTGTGTGCATTCATGATGGCCAGTGTTGGTCGAGATGCCTCGATGTTCACCAAATGTACATGGGCTTACAATCGCCAGTATCAAGACTGAGATGTGGCCACAGGCAGGACAGTGAGGACATTAGCTGTCCAACCTGCAATCACGGATTACCAAACCTGGAACACTCTTGGGAATGCCTTCTTCAGGCCACGTTGCTTCGTCCCAGGAGAACAGAAAATCCTGCAGGGCACTAGAAGAAAACCCTGCCCACATCCTCTCCCCTGGCCACAGAATTCAGCAGGCATTTAGTTTTGTGAAGTGGGTTGAAAGTCACGTTTCACAGGCACAACATAGTAGGCCCAGAAACCTCACACTCTCAATGGAAGGCAAGGAGGGTCTCTGCAGAGGACGAGCCCACAGGAGAGTGGACAGTCACAACACAATCCCAGGGGTATGTCCAAACACCCGAGACACTCTGAAGTGTCAGGCGTTGGGTACCACATCCTAAAGAATTTATTTTCAGGGTAGATAACAATATGCACATTTCGAATTCAGAAAAGACAGAGACCTTTTTTTAGATTCACTTTGCATTTCTGACACTGGCCTGAAAGCCTTTACAGATGGCTTCACATGGGGATTGGTCCTCTTCCAACATGCTCCGTGCTTGCTCCTGAGAGCTCCAAACAGATGAGTCCGTCCTGGGCCTAAGCTTCTAGGGTGTAGGGTCTGCCATTAATGTTTGGTCAGCTCGCGAAATTGGGAGTCATTTATGGCATGATTTCTGGAGATGGCTTTTGGGCCAGTTTCAGGAATACATCGTGAATTTACAAAAGGTCTCTGTCTTCTCAGTATTCGAAAAGTGCATTCTGTTATCTACCCTGAAGATAAATCCTTTAGGAAGAAGAACTTATGGAGTGCCCAAGGTCT
This sequence comes from Meles meles, assembly GCF_922984935.1. Classification (NCBI taxonomy): domain Eukaryota; kingdom Metazoa; phylum Chordata; class Mammalia; order Carnivora; family Mustelidae; genus Meles; species Meles meles. The sequence goes on from NC_060088.1 coordinate 17,964,357, forward strand.
GGCACTTGAGAGATTCTCACGTGCGTGTGACATGCCCTCTGGGGTTGTGTTGTGGCTGTCAACTCTCCTGTGGGCTCGTCCTCTGCAAAGGCTCTCCTTGCCTTCCATTCAGAGTGTTTGGTGTCTGGGATAATATGTTGAGGTTAAGCTTCGTGAGTGTGTTGGGCCTTTGAAACGTGATCTTAAACCCACTCCAGAAAACTTAAGTGCTGCTGAATTCTGTGGCCACTTGAGAGGATTTGGGCAGAGCTATCTTCTAGTCCCCTGCACGATTTTCTGTTCTCCTGGGTCTAAGCATCATGGCCTGAAGAAGGCAGTTGCAACAGTGTTGCAGGTTTGGGAATTCGTGATTGCATGTTGGACAGCTAATGTCCTCAGCGTCCTGCCTGTGGCCACATCTCAGTCTTGATACTGGCGGTCATAGAGCCCATGTATTTTTGGCGCCCATCAAGGCATCTCCACCAACACTGCCTATCATGAATGCACACAGAGAAATAATAATCTTACCACGGTGTGAAAAGGAATTGTCTCTGATCGTGGTTTACAGGCTGTCAGTACCAGGTTGCTTGCTGGTGTCCATCCTGTGTTTTTTGACATAGTGTTCCCTAATTCTTTAATTGCATATACCACCAAGTACTCATCCTCATATAATGCCACACAACCTCCATACCCATTAACCAGTTCCCTCTTTATGGCAGGACTTATCCTCCTGTAACCCACAGCTTGGTCCCCAAGTCCTGAGTCTCTCCTGGTGTGACTCCCTGTCTGGCTTCTTCTCCTTCCGTTTTCCCTTACTATACTCATGTCCATGGAATTACTCATGGGCCACATATGAGTGATGCCATAGGATATTTCCCTTGGTCTGCTTGAATTTTCATTTGGAAATCATCTTCTTTATCATCATCTTCATAATCACCTATATCCACTAGCCCTTAAAGGGTATCGCGGCTCCTTCACAGTTATGCTAGTGTGGACATGGCAGGCCATCGATGTTGGCCGTTCATTTTCATCTGAATAAAGAGCGTTGCTCAACATGGCTCTCCCCATGATTATGGCATGTAGCATTAACTAATGATGAGAAGGAGTGCTGACCAGGGCTCTTTCTTTAGTGGTAGCGATCATGCAGCTTTTCATTCTCCCTGAAGCCTTTGCAACGGTGTTTAAGGTAATGTCAGGTTGACAGAGCCTTCATCCCTTAGGACTGGTGTTTCAGGACATTAGCAGATAAGGACACGGATAGCACAGTGCATCCATGCCCTGGCAATTTCCCTGGAATTATGACTTAACTTCCCTTCTTCCTTCCCTTACTTTCCAAGCTGACCAATCACCAAAGATTGGTTACACCCGAGAAACCATAGGGAACAGAAGCTAAGAATAGACCCTCTCAGCCCAAAATATCCAACCTCCCAGAGACCTAATGGTAGTCAAGAGGCCTCGCTGTTGATTGAGATCTCTAGAAATTGTCCTTGATCTCTCTGGACAAATGTTGGTCTAAAGAATGGTATATAGAACATTGTTTTCTTTTCTCTTTCTATAGAAAGTGGAAGTGGGGAAGAAACTGAAAAGACCACATGAGTTCATGATCAGGCTAACAGGGCTCTTCCTTTTTCGTCCCCAGTTCTTTCTACCTAAAGCCATAGGACTCAAATGTCATGAGACTGGGATTGCTGCTTCAGTGGAATCAGCTTCTGTGACGTCACAAATCTCTGTGGTCCTAGCTATCACTCCTCACCAAAGCACGCCTCATGACTTCACCTGGCTGGAGTAGTTCTGGGTCAGCCAGGAGTATCAAATCACTACAAACCGCTAAGCTGCCTGGGTATTTTCCCAAGAGAGTTTGTGAAGCGATTTGGGTCACCTTCTCCATGGCCGAATTTGTAGTTTTTGGCCGTGACTGTCACCATCACCCCTCTGGACTCCTGAGAATGGCAAGAATCCACAATTCCATCTTACCCATGTAAGGTCAAGAAAGAGTCAGGGTTATAAGCAGCCTCACATGGGGAAGTCCATCCTATACACATAATCATGGTCCGAACACACTATCAGGATTCTTCGGACCAGGAAAAGCACCCCCCTACTCTGAGGAAAGCTCAGAGTTAACACTCGCAACCAAATCAAAGACATGTCTGGAGTCTTCCACAGTGAGGACACGAGTTCTTCTTGCATCTCCAGAAATCGTGCCATAAATAGCTCCCAATTTTCGTAGCTGACCAAACATAAAAGGCAGACTCTACACCCTAGATTCTTAGGCCTAGTATGGACTAATCTGTTTGGAACTCACAGAAGCAAGCACGAAGCATGTTGTAAGAGAACCAATCCTCATGGGAAATCATCAGAAAAGTCTTTCGGGCCTGTTTCAGGAAAACAACGTGAATCTACAAATGTCTCTGTCTTCTCTGAATTCGAAATGTACATTCAGTTATCTACCCTGAAGATAATTTCTGTAGGATGAAGAGGTCATGGAGTGCCCAAAGGCTGGCATTTGTGAGAGTCTCAGGTGTGTGTGACTTGCCTTCTAGAGTTGTGTTGTGTCTGTCCCCTCTCCTGGGGGCTCGTTCTCTGCAGTTGTTCTCCTTGCCTTCCATTCAGAGTGTTTGGTGTCTGGGCCAGATATGGTGAGGTTAAGCTTCTTGGGTTTTCTGTGCCTGAGAAACGTGACTTTCAACCCACTCTACAAAACTTAAGGCATGCTGAATTCTGTGGCCAGGTGAGATAATGTGAGCAGGGATTTCTTTTAGTCCCCTGCAGCATTTTCTGTTCTCCTGGGACTAAGCAACATGGCCTGAAGAAGGCATTCTAACAGTGTTCCAGATTTGAGAATCCATGATTGAAGGTTGGGTACCAATGTCCTAACCGTCCTGCCTGTGGCCACTTCTAAGTCTTGATGCTGGCGGTCGAGGAGCCCAAGTATCTTTGGCGCCCATCGAGGCATCTTCACCAACACTGCCCATCACGAATGCAGAAAGAAATAATAATCTTACTACTGTGTCAACTGGTATTGTCTCTGATCATGGTTTCCAGGCTGCCTGCACCTGGTTCATGGCTGGTGTCCTCTCCAGGAGATACACAGTGTTCTGCAGTTCTGGAGTGTATCTGCAAAGCATGCTGATCTGGAATCCCCGGGGCTCAAGACCCTTGGGTAGCAAGAATTCGTGTCCTTCAGACACTCACCTTTTCTCCGCCAATTGCTATAGTTCAACATTCAAATTGTGGGTTTTAAGTGTGCTCCTTTCCCCTGGGCCTTTGTCTTTGGCCAGGGCTCCCTGCCTCTGAAGCACCAACAGTCCAATTCTCCCATAAGCCCTGTCTACACCCTTCTCCCATGGTCTCTGTGACTTCTTCTCTCTTTCGCTGTGGAGTGTGATTTCTAGGCTTCAGCTCCATTTAGGCCATGGTTCCATTGATGTGGTTATCTTCTGATTGTGCTGATGGCTGTAGACAAGCCTTGAGCTCCCAGACACTTCTACCATCTCCCATCCTCCAAATGCACTGCGAACTCTTTTGGAGCCATCAGCAAGAAGGGATCTTGCTCCTTGTGACATGTGGCAGAAAGGTAGAGAGCATTGGGTTGTGTCATATCTGTCAGTCACAGAAAGACAACTACCATACGTTTTCACTCACTCATGGAAGTAAAGAAACATGTGATAAAGGAAGAAAAAGTGTCAGGCAATTAGCCTATAAGCATGCACACAAAATTTGGTGTTTGTTCCAGGCAGGCTAGTCAGAATCTGCATTTCTAAAGGTGGATCAAAAAGGACGTTCAATGCAGGAAATGTCGCCGAACCAGATGTAAGGTGAGTTTCCACTGTGTTTAAAGGTGAATTGTAATCTGGAATAGAGCATCTTCATATATATTAAAATATCATTTTATAGTTTTGTGAAACACACACACACATAAACACACAGACTTAAAAGAGTCCCACAGAAGTTAGGGAGCATGTGAGGAATAGCACTCATGAAAGCAAAATTCAGAGAAAATACCATAAAAAACAAAAGCTTAGAGAATCAAAGTAACAAACCTTCCAAACTGGATAAGTTAACTCCTTGGGTATCAAGAATGAATGAATGAATTAGTTAATTAATTAATTAAGCAACCTTACCTAAAAAAAAACCCTCGACACAAATATGCCATCAAATTCAATACCAGAGATAAAGCATAAATTCCAATACACATACGCATTGCCATGACAAGGTGAAGAGTTATACATATCTGACGTCTCAGGTAAAGATTTTGAAGCAGGCTTTGAGGCTTTTGAAGCAGTCCGCAAACATCTCCCAAAAGACAGAACGGTTCAAATCAATTCCCTGGTCCACAAATCGAGACACTTAATGGGAATGGCGGCATTTCTCATCTATTCCTAATATGTAGGAAGAGGGAAGACTCAAATTTAGAGTGCCCAAAGACCCAAATCACATAAGGACGTTATAGGAAACCAATTGCATACAATTTTAATCAGTAAGATAATAAATCTAGAATTCATTTCTCTTCACTTTCTTTCTCATCTCCATGTGAAACGGCCTGTTCTGCTTTCTATTCACTATTTTTTCTTATATTCGGCAAGCCAGTCTTTCATCCATCCTACGTTTTTTGACATAGTGTGCCCTGATTCTTTAATTGCATATACCACCAAGTGCTCATCCTCACGTAATGCCACACCACATCCATAGCCATGAACCAGTTCCCTCTTTATGGAAGGTCTTCTCCTCCTGTAAGCCTCAGCTTGGTCCCCCAAATCCTGAGTCTCTCCTTGTGCGTTTCCCTGTCTGACTTCTTCTCCTTCTGTTTTCCCTTACTACTACTCATGTCCATGGTATTCCTCATGGGCCACATATTAGTGAAGCCATAGGATATTTCCCTTGTTCGGCTTGAATTTTCATTTGGAAATCATATTCTTTATCATCATCTTCATAATCATCTTTATCCACTAGCCCTTAAAAGGGTATCTCGGCTCCTTCCACAGTGATGCTAGTGTGGGCATGGCAGGCTATCGATGTTGGCCATTCATTTTCATCTGAATAAAGAGAGTTGCTCAAAATGGGTCTCCCTATGACTATGGCATGTAGCATTAACTAATGATGATGAGGAGTGCTGACCAGGGCTCTTTCTTTAAGTGTATCGATTATGCAGCTTTTCACTCTCCCTGAAGCCTTTGCAACAGTGTTTAAGGTAATGTCAGGTAGACAGAATTTAAGCTTCATGGTGTTCGGGTCCGTGATCAAAGGATGAGACTGACACAAAGCGAAAATCAAGCAAATTTTATTTCTCACCATGCATCAGAAACCAAACTTCATCAGAAACCAAACTTCATCCGAAACCAAACTGCATCCGAAAACAAACTGCATCAGAAACCAAACTGCATCAGAAACCAAACTGCATTAGATACCAAACTGACCAGTAGGTCCCCAAGTCTTGCTGGGGACCACCGACTCCCAGTCGCTGGGGTCCCTCCTGGAGGCACCCTACCTCACCCTCACTGTACCACAGACCCACTCCTGGCATGGCTGCACTGTTGGCTCCTGAGAGGCTGCTCCTGATGGCGGCACTGCCCGAGGCGGCGTGGGTGCTTGTGGCGGCACTGCTGCTGATACTCTGGCTCAGGGTGGCGTCGCTCTCGGCAGCACCGCTGCCGCTACTGCTCTGGGTGAAGCACTGGGCAGTGCCGCTTGAGGTGGTGCTGCTGCCCCTGCTGCTCTTGGAGGTGCATGGTGTGCCACCGTTCCTGTTACAGCTCGAGGCGGCGCCGCTGCTGCTGCTGCTCTGGTGCACGGGGCGGTGCTGCTGGCAGTGGCGCTGCTGCTGCTGGTGCTCTGGGCGGTGCACGGGGCGGCACCGCTCCTGTTACTGCTTGAGGCGGCACCACTTCTGCTGCTACTCTGGGTGAGGATGACAAGGACAACAACCCGGAGGACACAGACTCTTCTCCCCATGATGCCACTCCAACAAGGCCACTCCCCGGACGAAGCCACACACCAGATGAGGCCGCTTCCGACAATGAAGAGGCCATTCTGGATGAGATCACTCAAAGGCTGACCGCATGCCAACGAGGCCGCTCCCTGGAATGACACCGCTCTGGTGAGGCCACTCTGGACCAGGCCACTCCAGCCCTGGTTGCAGCTTGGAGCGGCGAGGCCGCTGGCAGTGTGGCCACAGCTGGGGCCGGTGAGGCTGCTGGAGTGGGCAAGGCTGGTCGCAGTGGGGCTAAAGCTCAGGGCGGTGAGGTACATGGCGCTGGGGCTGCAGATGGGGACAGCGAGGCCACCAGTGGCATGGCCGGGGCTTGGGGCGGCGCTGCTCCCAATGACTCCGATGCTATCACTCCTATGACTACCCTAATGGCTCCGAAAGGCTATCTTAATGGTGATTCTAACTGCTATTCTAACTGCCATTCTAATTCCTTCTACTTCTCCAATGGCTATTCTAACTCCTCCTACTTCTCCAACCGCTATTCTAACTCCTCCTACTTCTCCAATGGCTATTCTAAATCCTCCTACTTCTCCCCGCTATTCTACCTCCTCCTACTTCTCCAATGGCTAGTCTAACTCCTCCGACTTCTCCCCCAACCCAGCCTCACAGTCTAACCTTTGTAGAGGTGGTAGAGCCCGGCCCACACACAGGTGGCCAATGAGATTTCAACTCACCACAGTTAACATATGCACACCCCACTAATTGGGTACAACTATCTGGCCTGGCCCGCCCCAATATCCGGAGTTTACAGTTCCTCAAGCCCCTACATTCCCCCTTTTTCTTTGGAAATCAGTCAAATCCTTGACTTTTCAGCCAGTTCTATGTTCCCTGTTGTAAGGGGGTTATATTGAGCATGTAAGACTAACATTTTTATCGCTCCAATTTTCTTTGTTACAAATGACATTAGGGTGTTTATAATACAGGGGCCAAAATGTAACAGTAGTGCACAGTCGGCTGATGAGTTAGCCCTTCAACGCTTTGTATAACCTTTTCCATTTGTTCTAATTCCATTCATCTAATTTCCCACCTATACTTCACATAAACAGGTAAAATAGGAGCAACAATAAACTCACAGTTTTTTTAGTCTTAGCTTTAGTCCATGGTCAGCAGAGTCTGTCCACTGCAGCTTCCATCTCTCGGGGACGTCCTCGTCCTCAGCTCATTTGACGTGACCCGCGTGAATCCAGGCACTGATGCCTTCTACTTTTAGAAGTTGGTCAGGATAACAGTAAATGGTCCCTTCCAGCGAGGCTCCCAGTTTCCCCCTTGATAGCAACGTACCCAAACCTAGTCCCCAGGTTGCTAAGGATGTGGTTCCACCTCCATCTCCATCCCAGTGTGGGCAGTCAGGATCCCTGAGTGGGCTTTTTTAAAGACAGACTAATGCCTGCAGTGACTCGAGTACAGACTGATCAGTCATTTCTGCTAGGTCAACCTCTAGTAGTCAAGGACAGAGAGGTGGATCTCCCAAATATTATTTCAAATGGGGTCACCTTGCTTAAATAGGGTGTACATTGTGCCCTGAGGAGGGCGAAAGGAAGGAGATCCACCCATCCACCGCTAGTCTCCAGAATTAGTTTTGTCAAGGTCTCTTTAAGAGCCTGGTTAATTCTCTCTACTTGCCCAGAACTCTGAGGCCGGTAGGCACAATGTAATTTCCAATTAGTGCCCACGGCCTCGGCCAATGCCTGTGAGACTGAACTCACAAATGCAGGGTCATTGTCTGACCCGATTGCAAGAGGCAGCCCAAACCTAGGAATTATTTCTTCTAGTAGCTTCTTGGCTACCACTCCTGCTGTCTCATGTTTGCCGGGAAAAGCCTCTATCCAGCCTGAAAATGTATCTACAAAAACTAACATGAAAATGTATCTACAAAAACTATCATGTACTTGTGCCCATATTTTCCAGGTTTCATTTCTGTAAAATCTATTTCCCAATAAATTCCTGGTTCCTTACCTCTTTCTCTTTTCCCTCTTCCCATTTTCATTCTTCCCTCATTAACTGCCTGGCATTGAGCACATCTATCGACTACATCCTGTACCATATGCCCTAATTTAGAAACCTGGAACTGCTTGCCTATAAGCTCCTTGAGTTTGGGTATCCCCAAATGAGTACCCTGATGTATCTGGTCTACTAACTTCTTATCTAGCCTTCGAGGAAGAATTATTTTCTCTGCTTCAGTCTTAGCCCAGTCCCCTTCATAGTTCAATTTCACCCATTTCTGTAAATATTTTAAATCTTCTTCTGAAGAGTTCGTTTTTTCTGGTAGGGCTGGAGCCGGGAGTGTAACCAGTTCTTGCTCTGTTTCTCGGGCTGTTTGCTTTGTGGCTTGATCTGCTAATTGGTTTCATTTTCACATCAGATCACATCAGATTTTGGTGTCCCAGGCAATGTATAATGGCCACCTCAACTAGGTCCCAAATAGCCTGGAGGAGAGCCAATATTTCTCCTCTGTTTTTAATTCCTTTTCCTTCTGCTGTTAATAGGCCCCTTTCTTAATAAATAGCCCCATGTATATGAAGAGTAGCAAAGGCGTATCTGCTGTCCATATAGATGTTGGTGGTTTTACCTTTGGCCATCTGCAGTGCCTTAGTGAGTGAAATCAGCTCCGCTTTTTGTGCCGAAGTTCCATGTGGCAGGGCTGCTGTCCAGAGTCTCTGCCCAGGAGAAACTACCACAGCCCCCGCATACCTCTTTCCATTGACCATGTAGCTACTCCCATCTGTGAACAGAGTCATCTCGGCATCCGGGAAGGCAATGTCTCTGAGATCCAGCCTTATTCCTGCAACTTGAGTTAGGACCTTCCTACAGTCATGTGGATGATCAGCCAGCTCCTCTGGCAACAGCGTGGCTGGATTTAGAACTGCCAGGGGCTGGATGGTCACTCTTGGTTTGTTGAAGAGGAGGACCTGATACCCCATCACTCAGGCATTTGTCATCCATCGGTCTCGTGGAGTCTGGAGAAGGCCCGCGATGGTGTGTGTGGTGGTCAAAATGAGATTATGATTCAACGTCAATTTACTTGCATCCTTGACCAGGAGGGCCATGGCAGCAATTATGCAGAGGCAAGAGCGGAACCCAGCCACTACTGGATCTAGTTTCTTGATAAGATAGGCTATTGGCCTTTGCCAAGGCCCCAGAGTCTGAGTCAAAATCCTTTGGCCACCCCTGCTTTTTCATCCACGTACAAGTGGAAGGGCTTGGTAACATCTGGGATGGCCAATGCTGGGGCACTCAGTACAACTGTTGGTAACTCCCAAAATGCTCCTTCAGCCTCAGCTGTCTACTCTATCATAGTGAGACCCCCTTTTGCCAGTTCATATGGAGGTTGGGCAATCTCCGCAAACTGCAGTATCCACAGCCTACAGTAGCCCACCATCCAAGAAACTTCCTCAGATGTCGGGACGTGATGGGGCTGGGGTATCCGGTGATCACCTGTTTCCTGGACTCAGACAGTGAATGCACAGAGCTGTGCTTTCTTTGCTGACACCCAATAGCCTTTTTCCTGCAGAGTCTGTAAAAGAGCTCTTGTCCCCCACAAACATGACTCATAGTCCTCAGCGGCTACTAGCAAGTCATCAACATACTGTAGCAGAGTGACTCCTGGGTTGGAGGTTCTTTACTCATTCAAATCCTCACGTATGGCCTCGTCAAAAAAAAAAAATGTTGGGTGAATTATTGAATCCTTGAGGATGCCTTGTCCAGGTGAGCAGGCCTTGGAATCCTTCCTGTGGGTCGGACCACTCAAAAGCAAAAAGGGGATGAGATTCCCTTGCTAAAGATATGGAGGAAAATGCATCCTTGAGATCTAAGACAGTATACACAGTTCTTTGGGGGCCCAGGAGGGAGAGTAGGGTATAGGGGTTAGGCACCATTGGGTAGATATCTTCAACCTGTTTGTTAACTTCCCACAAGTCCTGAACGGGTCTGTACTCCCCAGTCTTGGCCTTTTTGACAGGCAGCAAAGTGTGTTCCATGGAGATTTGTAAGGAACAAGGATCCCTTATCCTCGGAAGTGGTTAATGTGTTTTCTGATCCCTTCCTTTGCTTCCCGGGGAAGGGGGTGCTTCCGATTGTGAACAGCCATAGCCGTCACCTTTCATTGTACCACCACAGGAGGTTGTCCCCTGACCAAGCCAGGGGTCTTCCCTTCTGCCCAGACCTCAGGAAACTTGACCTGTAGGATTTGGAGAAGGCTCCCTGCCTTTGTCTCCTCTGGTTTTGAGACTGGCTCGTAAAGGAGGTATTCATCTAGTGCTTCCATAAGCACCTGTACAGTGGGTTGTCTCAAGGTTACAGTCATGTCTCCTTCCGAGAACTGAATGCCAGCTCATAACTTGTGGAGGAGATCTCTTCCCATCAAGTTATATGGGGCATTAGGGAGGACCAAATTCGATGTTTAACTACTCCCAAGGCCAAATTTAAAGTCCTTTCTGTTGTCCATTTATGTCTCACTGTGCCATTTGCTCCTTGTACTCAAACTTCTTCTCCAGATAGTTTTCCCATAGGTTCAAGTAATGATGAAAATGGGCTCCCATGTCCACCAAAAAAATAAATTGATTTCCCCTCCACTTGAATTTTTACTCTGGGGGCCAGCATTGTCATCTTCCTTTTGGGCACTCCCTGGCCCAGTGTCCTTTTTCCTTACAGTAAGCACACTTATCTGAACCTAAGTCTTCCCACCTGCCTTCTCTGTGCTTAGGCTTTTCCTTCCATTTACTATCCCCTACCTATCTCATGTAATGCCAAAACCTTAACCAGCTTTTTGTCTGTTTTTCATCCTCCTCTACATCCCTGTTGTTAAACATCCTTTCTCCTATTCCCAATAACTCAGATTCTTCCCTTCACATCCTTCAATTTCCTGAAGTTTCCTCCTTGTATCCAGAACTGACTGACTGGCAAAATCAAGATTCACTGCCCCTGATTTTTGGGTTCCTCACGGTCTTTCAGGCTATACATTTTATAGGCTTTAATAAGCCTTTCTAGGAAAGCTCCTGGAGACTCATTCTTAACCGTAAGTCACTGTACTTATTCTGGTTTAGTCTGATGGTTTAGTCTGAGTGCATCTTTTACTTCTGGAAAATCAGTTCCAGGATTTCAACATATCAAAGATCTGTATTTGTTCTGTAAGTCTACCATATGAATTTCCTTTAAGGCGGAATGCATCTTACAAGAGAATTAAAACAATTACAAATGACAAAAAAATCAGAATAGTTATGGTTAAATATCAAATGATGACCCTTATCAATACATTAACACTTTAGGAAAAGTATAGAACCTCTGTAGTTCTTACAGCATTTACCCAAATGTAACCCAAGGTTTATCATTGATGTAGTAGTACTTCCTGAGTAACTTAGCACATCAGGGAAAAGCCTTATGATTCAAAGAGATCTCATTTACAATTCTAGGTAGGCAAAGAGAAAACCATTCACATTTTAGCCACTTGTGAACTGTTATGACAGCCTTTAAGCACAAAACTTGTTTACTAACAGATTTCAAAAGCACAAACCCAGTTCCAGAAACCAGCACCCTAGCATTTCATCCCATTTGTCATCCAAGCTAAACTTCAAAGCTTCAGGTTGCCAAAGACTCTGAAAGCTACTTTAACAATTACCCATTAAAACCCTGAGACAGACAATTAACCATCAGTTCAGTCATCTCTTTGCTAACAGATTTCATGTTCCATCTGGGCCATTCCACTTCAGATGCCATGTTTCCCACCAGCAAGGGGGAGGGGCTAGGCAGTCCACTTCAGGCCAGAAAAGGCAAGGAATTCCCCAAAACAAAGGGAGTTTCGGCAGCTGCTTGGGAATATTCCTTAAAGTCTCTGTCCTGAGTTAGACTAACCCCAGTTGTCTCTAATGATAGCCCTTAACACACGAAATGAGTGAGGGAGAAGCCCCACATCTATTATGAGGAACAGAGGGATGAAAGTCAGACTCCCCGTACTCTTTGCTTGACCCATTCCTTCAAACATAACAAACAACACAGCAGACAACAAAAAGACAAGACAAAGACAACCACAGTCCCAGCCGTCCTGCGAGCAGTGGGGATTTCCTAGGGGGACTCAAACCCCATGACCGCCTAGAGGGACTCGCACCTCCGATGACCACCTTGGGTGACTCGAACCCCCGATGACCACTTTGGAGGACTCGAACCCCTGATGACCGCCTAGGGGGACTCAAACCCCCTAACCATCCAAGGGGACTCAAACCGCCTGACCATCTAGGGGTACTTGAACCCTCTGACCACCCTGGGGGTCTCAAACCCCCTGTTGATCTACCAGCAGAGGGATGGGGCATCCCCGCATCCACCCCAGCCCTGGGGAGCATGGCTGCATCCAGCTTCTCTCCGGTGGGCCATACCCTAGAGCTCCAACCAGACAGATAGTTAAAATCCTAAAACTTCCGGAGGCTTTTCCCATAAGTTCCGATGCTGGCTCACTTCTCGTTCTTTGATCCCAGGTGAGCCCCCAGTGTTAGGGTCCGTGATCAAAGGAACAAGATTGACACAAAGCGAAAATCAAGCGAAGTTTTATTTCATGCCATTCATCAGAAACCAAACTTCATCAGAAACCAAACTGCATTAGAAACTAAACTGACCGGTAGGTGCCCGAGTCTTACAGGGGACCACCGCCTACCCAGTCACTGGGGTCCCTCCAGGAGGCTCCCTGCCTCACCCTCAGCATACCACAGACCCACTCCCGGCGTGTCTGCACCGTTGGCTCCTGAGAGGCTGCTCCTGATGACAGCACTGCCCGAGGCGGCGTGGCTGCTTGGGGCGGCGATGTTGCTGATACTCTGGTTCAGGGTGGTGTGGCTCGTAGCAGCGCCGCTGCCGCTGCTACTCTGGGTGGTGCACGGTGTGGCACTGCTCGCGATGGTGCCTCTGCCATGGCTGCTCTGGGTGGTGCTGCTCACGGTGGCGCCGCTGCCAAGGCTGCACTGGGCGGTGCATGGGGCGGTGCCACTCATGTTACAGCTCGAGGTGGTGCCACTGCCACTGCTGCTCTGGTGCACGGGGCGGTGCTGCTGGCGGTGGCGCTGCTGCCGCTGCTGCTCTGGGCGGTGCATGGGGTGGTGCCACTGGAGGTGGTGCTGCTGCAGCTGCTGCTCTGGGCGGTGCATGGTGAGGCACCACTCATTTTACAGCTCGAGGCGGCGTTGCTTCCACTGCTGCTCTGGGCGAGGATGACAAGAACAACAACCCCGATGACACAGACTCTGCTACCCATGATGCCACTCCAACAAGGCCACTCCCTGGACGAGGCTACACACCTGACGAGGCCACTTCTGATGATGAACAGGCCGCTCTGGACGAGGCCACTCAAGGACGGGGCAGCATGCCAATGAGGCCACCTCCTGGAATGAGCGAGGCCGCTCCGGACCAGGCCACTCCAACCGTGATCACAGCTCAGAGCAGCGAGGCCGCTGGCAGCGGGGCTGCAGATGGGGGCAGCGAGCCTGCTGGAGGTGGCGAGGCCGGTCGCGGTGGGGTTACAGCTCACGGTGGTGAGGTCCCTGGCGGCGGGGCTGCAGCTAGAGGTGGCAAGGCCACTGGCGGCGGGGCTGCGGCTGGGGGTGGCGCTGCTCCCGATGACCCTGATGCTATCACTCCTATGACTACCCTAATGGCTATTCCATCTGCTATTCTAACTGCCATTCTAACTCCTCCTACTCCAATAGCTATTCTAACTCCTCCTGCTTCTCCAACCGCTATTCTAACTACTCCTACTTCTCCAACCGCTATTCTAACTCCTCCTACTTCTCCAATGGCTATTCAAATACCTCCTAAACTCCCCCCACCCAGCATCACAGACTAACGTTTGTAGAGGTGGTTGAGTCCGACCTACACACAGGTGGCCAATGAGATTTCAACTCACCACATTTAATATATGCACACCCCACTAATTGGGTACGGCTATCTGGCCTTGCCTGCCCCTATATCCAGGCTTTAGAGTACCTCTGGCTAATCAAGCCCCTACAAGGAGTACAAGCAGCCTCACATGGGGAATTCCAGGCCATAAACATGTTCATGGTCCTCACACCCTATCAGGATGCTTCTGACCAGGAAAAGCGCCGCCCGCCTGCCAAGGAAAGCTATGAGTTAACACCTGCAACCATACAAAGACATGTCTGGTGTCTTCAACAATGAGGACACGAGTTCTGCTTGCATCTCCAGAATTCATGCCATAAATGCCTCCCAATTTTCCCAGCTGACCAAAGATTAAAGGCAGGCACTACACCCTAGAAGCTTAGGCCCAGGATGGACTCATCTGTTTGGAGCTCACAGGAGCAAGCACGGAGCATGTTGGAAGAGACCCAATCCCTATGGTAAGCCATTGGAAAAGGCTTTCAGGCCAGTTTCAGAAATACAACGTGAATCTACAAAACGTCCCTCTCTTCTCTGTATTCCAAACGCATATTCTGTTATCTACCATGAAGATAATTTCTTTAGGAAGAAAAGCTGATGGAGTGCCCAAGGGCTGGCACTTGAGAGAGTCTCAAGTGTGTGTGACATGCCCTGTGGTGTTGTGTTGTGGCTGTCCTTTCTCCTGTGGTGTCGTCCTCTTCAGAGGCTCTCCTTGCCTTCCATTCAGTTTGTTTGGTGTCTGGACAAAATATGGTGAGGTTAAGCTTCGTGTGTCTGGAGTGCCTGTGAAACGTGACTTTAAACCCACTCCACAAAACTTAAGGTCTGCTGAATTCTGTGGCCAGGAGAGAGGATGTGGGCAGGGCATTCTTCTAGTCCCCTGCAGGATTTTCTCTTCTCCTGGGACTAAGCAACATGGCCTGAAGAAGGCAGTCCCTACAGTGTTCCAGGTTTAGGAATCTGTGATTGCAGGTTGGGCAGCTAATGTCATCACAGTCCTGCCTGTGGCCACTTCTCAATCTTAATGCTGGCGGTCGAAGAGCCCAGGTATCTTTGGCGCCCATCGAGGCATCTCCACCAACACTGCCCATCAAGAATGCACACAAAGAAATAATAATCTTACCAAGGTGTCAACACGTATTGTCTCTGATCATGGTTTCCAGGCTGTCTGCACCGGTTTGCTTGCTGTTGTGCTCTCCAGGAGATACACAGAGTTCTGCAGTTCTGGAGTCTATGTCTGGAAAGAATGTTGATCTGGAATCCCCGGGCCTCAAGACCCTTGGGTTGAAAGAATTCGTGTCCTTCAGACACTCTCCTTTTCTCCACCAACAGCTATGTGTCAACATTCACATTGTGGGTTCTAAGTGTGCTCCTCTCCCCTGGATCTTTGTCTTTGGCCATGGCTCCCTGCCCTCTGAAGCACCAAACGTCCAATTCTCAAATAAGCTCTGTCTACGCCCTTCTCCCATGGTCTATGTGACTTCTTATCTCTTTTGCTGTGGAGTGTGATTTTTAAGGTTCAGGTCCATTTATGCCACGTTTACATTGATGTGGTCCACTTCTGGTTATGCTGATGGCTAAGACATGCCTGGAGTTCCCAGACACTTCTATCATCTCCCTGTCCTCCAAATGCACTGCGGACTCCTGTGGAGCCATAAGCAAGAAGGCATTCATGCTCCTTGTGACATGTGGCAGAATGGGAGAGAGCATTGGGCTGTGTCTTTTCTGTCAGTCCCAGAAAGACAACTCCCATAAGATTTCACTCACTCATGGACGTAAAGAAACCTGTGAAAAAGCAAGAAAAATGGACAGGCAATTAGACTCTAACCAGGCACACAAAATTTGGTGTTTGTTCCAGGCAATCTAGTCAGAATCTGCGTTGCTAAAATTGGATCAATTGGGATATTCAATGCAGGAAATGTGGCCGAACGGGAAGTAAGGTGAGTTTCCACTGTGTTTGAAGGTGAATTGTGATCTGGAATAGAGCAGCTTCATATCTCTTAAAATATATTTTTTAGCGTTTTGTGAAACACACAAAACACACACACACAGACAGACACACAGACAACGCCCTTAAAAGAGTCCCACTGAAGTTAGGGAGCAAGTGACGATTATCAATCACGGGAGCAAAATTCAGAGAAAATAACTTAAAAAACAAAATCATAGAAAATCAAAGTAACAAACCGTCCAAACTTGATGAGGTAACTCCTTACCTATCAAGACTTAATTAATTGATTAATGAATGAATTAATTAAAAGACCTTACATAAAAGACCCTTACACAGAACTATGCCAGCAAATCCAATACAGGAGAGAAAAGGGTTAAATTCCAAGACACAAATGCACTACCATGACAGATCATAAGTCATATATATCTGATGTCTGAGGTCATGACGAAAGCTTTTGAAGCAGTCCTCAAACATCTCCCAACACACTGAACGTAGTGATCCCTGATTCTTTAATTGCATACACCACCATGTGTTCATCCTCATATAAAGCCACACCATCTCCAAACCCATTATCCAGTTCCCTCTTTATGGCATGACTTATCCTCCTGTAACCCTCAGCTTGGTCCCCAACGTCCTGAGTCTCTCCTGATGTGTCTCCCTGTCTGACTTCTTCTCCTTCCGTTTTCCCTTCCTACTACTCATGTCCATGGTATTCCTCATGGGCCACATATTAGTTACCACTTAGGATATTTCCCTTGGTCTGCTTGCATTTTCATTTGGAATTCATCTTCTTTATCATCATCTTCATAATCATCTTTATCCTTTAGCCCTTAAAAGGGTATCACGGCTCCTAACACAGTGATGCTAGAGTGGGCATGGCAGGCCATTGATGTTCACCATTCATTTTCATCCGAATAAAGAGAGTTGTTCAACAGGGCTCTCCCCATGAATATGGCATGTAGCATTAACTAAGGATGACAAGGAGTGCTGACCAGGGCTCTTTCTTTAGGGGTAGCTATCATGCAGATTTTCACTCTCCAAGAAGCTTTTGTAACCGTGTTTAAGGTAATGTCAGGTCGACAAAGCCTTCATCCCTTGGGCCTGGTGTTTCAGGACACTAGCAGATAAGGACACGGACAGCACAACGCATCCCTGCACTGGCAATTTTCCTGGAATAGTGACTTTCCATCCCTTCTTACTTCCCTCACTTTCAAAACTGACCAAGCACCAAAGGCAGACCTTACAACCGAGACATCATAGGGAACAGAAGCTAAGAATGTACCGTCTCACCCAAGGATATCCAACCTCCCAGAGACCTAATGGGAGCCAAGAGGCCTCAATGTTGATTGAGATATCTAGAAATTGCAATGGAAATAGGAGCACCTTGCTCTCTCTGGGGAAATATTGGTTAAAGAATGGTAGACAGAACATTGTTTTCTTTTCTCTTAGTATAGAAAAGGGAAGTGAGAAAGAAACAGAAAAGGCCACCTGAGTTCATGATCAGGCTATCAGGGCTCTTTCTTGTTCCTTCCCAGTTCTTTCTATTTAAAGCCATAGGACTCCGATGTCATGAGAATGGGATTGCTGCTTCAGTGAAGTCAGCTTCTGTGACGTCACAAAGCTCTGAGATCCTAGCAACCACTCCTCACCAAACCACGCCTCATCACTTCACCTGGCTGGAGTAGTTCTGGGTCAGCCAGGAGTATCAAAATGACTCCAAACTGCTGGAGCTGCCTGGGTATTTCCCCAAGAGAGTTTGTGAAGCCATTTGGGGTCACCTTCCCCATGGCCGAATTTGTAGTCTTTGGCCGTGACTGTCAACACCACTCCGCTGGAATCCTGAGAAGGGCAAGAATCCACAATTCCATCTTACTGACATAAGGTCAAGAAAGAGTCAGGAGTACAAGCAGTCTCACACGGGGAACTCCACACCATAAACATGTTCATGGTCCTCACACCCTATCAGGATGCTCCTGACCAGGAAAAGCGCCCCCTGCTCTCCCAGGAAAGCTCTGAGTTAACACCCGCAACTATACCACAGACATGTCTGGAGTCTTCCACAGTGAGGACACGAGTTCTTGCATCTCCAGAAATTGTGCCATAAATGCCTCCCCATTTTCCCAGCTGACCAAACATTAAAGGCAGACACTACACCCTAGAAGCTTAGGCCCAGGATGGACTCATCTGTTTGGAACTCACAGAAGCAAGCACGGAGAATGTTGGAAGAGAACCAATCCCCATGGAAGCCATCGGAAAAGGCTTTTGGCCAGTTTCAGTAATACAACGTGAATGTACAAAAGGTCTCTGTCTTCTCTGTACAAAACACGCATTATGTTATCTACCCTGAAGATAATTTCTTTATGATGAAGAACTTTATGATGATGATGAGACTTGAGAGAATCTCAGGTGTGTGTGACATGCCCTCTGGGGTTGTGTTGTGGCTGTCCACTCTCATGTGGGCTCTTCCACTGCAGAATCTCTCCTTGCCTTCCAGTCACAGTGTTTGGTGTCTGGACCAAATATGGTGTGCCTGTGAAACGTGACTTTCAACCCACTCCACAAAACTTAAGGCCTGCTGAAATCTGTGGCCAGGTGGGAGGATGTGGGCAGGGTTTTCCTCTAGTCCCCTGCCGCATTGTCTGTTCTCCTGGGACTAAGCAATGTGGCCTGAAGAAGGCATTACCAACAGTGTTCCAGGTTTAGGAATCCATGATGGCAGGTTGGGCAGATAAGGTGCTCACCGTCCTGCCTGTGGCCACTTCCCAGTCTTGATGCTGGCGGTTGTAGAGCCCAAGTATCTTTGATGCCCATCGAGGCATCTCCACCAACACTGCCCATCAAGAATGCACACAAAGAAATAATAATCTTACCATGGTGTCAACAGGTATTGTCTCTGATCATGGTTTCCAGGCTGTCTGCACCTGTTTTCTTGCTGGTGTCCTCTCCAGGAGATACACAGTGTTCTGCAGTTCTGGATTCTATGTCTGCAAAGCATGCTGGTCTGGAATCCCCGGGCCTCAACACCCTTGGGATGCAAAAATTCGTGTCCTTCACACATTCCCCGTTTCTCCGCCAACAGCTATGTGTCAACACTCAAATTGTGGGTTCTACGTGTGCTCCTCTTCCATGGGCCTTTGTCTTTGGCCATGGCTCCCTGCCCCCTGAAGCACCAACCGTCCAATTCTCCCATAAGCCCTGTCTACACCCTTCTCCCCTGGTCTCTGTGACTTCTTCTCTCTTTCACTGTGGAGTGTGATTTCTAGGCTTCAGGTCCATTTATGCCATGTTTACATTGATGTGATCATCCTCTGGTTGTGCTGATGGCTGAAGACAAGCCTGAGAATGCAGACACTTCTACCATCTCCCTGTCTTCCAAATGTACTGCTGACTCTTATGGAGCAATAAGCAAGAAGTCATTCTTGTTCCTTGTGACATGTGGCAGAAAGGGAGAGAGCATTGGCGTGTGTCATATCTGTCAGTCCCAGAAAGACAACTACTATATGATTTCACTCACTCATGGAAATAAAGAAACATTTGAAAAAGCAAGGAAAAGGGACAGGCAATTCGATTCTAACCAGGCACACAAAATTTTGTGTTTGTTCTAGGCAGGCTAGTCAGAATCTGAGTATCTAAAGGTAATCAATTAGGACATTGCATGCAGGAAATGTGGCCAAACAGGATATAACGTGAGTTTCCACTTTGTTTGAAGGTGAATTGTGATCTGAAATAGAGCAGCTTCATATCTCTTAAAATATCATTTTTAGTGTTTTGTGAAACACACACACACACACACACACACACACACACACACACACATTCTTAAAAGAGTCGCACAGAAGTTAGGGAGCAAGTGAGAAATAGCACTCAGGGAAGCAAAATTCAGAGAAAATACCATTAAAAAAAAAAAAAGCTTAGAAAATGAAAGCAAAAAACCGTCCAAACTGGAAAAGTTAACTCCTCAGCTAACACGAATTATTAATTAATTAATTAATTAAACAACCTTACCTAAACGACCCCCACACAGAACACTGCCAGCAAATCCAAAACCGGAGAGAAAAGGACAAATTCCAAGACACATACGCACTACCGTGACAAGATCATGAGTCATACATATCTGACGTCTCAGGTAATGACTTTTGTAGCAGCTTTTGAGGCTTTTGAAGCAGTCCTCAAATATCTCCCACCTCACAGAAAGCCAGGTAAAAATCAATTCTCTGGTCCACAATTCGAGACATTTAATGGTAATGTCGGCTTTGCTCATCTATTCCCAAAATGTAGGAAAAGGGAAGACTCGAATTTACAATGTCCAAAGACCCAATTCACATAAGGACCTTAAAGGAAACCAATGGCATACAATTTAATCAGTAAGATAATAAAACTATAATTCGTTTCTCTTCTCTTTATTTCTTCATCTCCACATGAAAAGACCTGTTTTGCTTTCTATTCAGTATATTTTCTAATTATCGGCGAGCCAGAGTTTCATCCATCCAACGTTTTTGGACAGAGTGTTCCCTGATTCTTTAATTGCATATACCACCATGTGCTCCTCCTCATATAATGCCACAAAACCTCCATACTCATTAACCAGTTCCCTCCTTAGGGCATGTCTTTTCCTCCTGTAACCCTCAGCTTGGTCCCCAAAGTCTTGAGTCTCTCCTGGTGTGTCTCCCTGTCTGACTTCTTCTCCTTCCGTTTTCCCTTCCTACTACTCATGTCCATGGTATTCCTCATGGGCCACATATTAGTTAACACTTAGGATATTTCCCTTGGTCTGCTTGCATTTTCATTTGGAATTCATCTTCTTTATCATCATCATTTTCTTTTTTTTTGTACAGAAAGGGGAAGTGGGAAAGAAACAGAAAAGATCACCTGAGTTCATAATCAGGTTAACAGGACTCTTTCTTTTTCCTTCCCAAGTCATTCTACTTAAAGCCATAGGACTCATATGTCATGAGAATGGGTTTGCTGCTTCAGTGAAGTCAGCTCTGTGACGTCACAAATCTCTAAGTTCCTAGAAACCACTCCTCACCAAACCATGCCTCATCACTTCACCTGGCTGGAGTAGTTCTGGGTCAGCCAGGAGTATCAAAATCATTCCAAACCGCTGGAGCCCCCTGGGGATTTCCTCAAACAGTTTGTGAAGTGATTTGGGGTAACCTTCTCCATTGCCGAATTGGTAGTATTTGACTCTGACTGTCACCACCAGCCCTCTGGACTCCTGAGAAGGGCAAGAATACACAATTGCATCTTACACACGTAAGGTCAAGAAAGAGTCAGGAGTACAAGCAGCCTCACACGGGGAACTGCACGCCAAACACATGTTCATGGTCCTCATACCATATCAGGATGCTTCTGACCAGGAAAAGTGCCCCCCGCCCTCCCAGGAAAGCTAAGAGGTAACACCCAGAACCATATAAATACATATCTCGAATCTTCAATAATGAGGACACGAGTTCTTGTGCATCTCCAGAAATCGTGCCATAAATGCCTCCCCATTTTCCCAACTGACCAAATATTAAAGGTAGACCATACACCCTGGAAGTTTAGGCCCAGAATGGTCTCATCTGTTTGGAGCTCACTGGGGCAAGCACGGAGCATGATGGAAGAGAACCAATCCCCATGTGACGCCATGGGAAAAGGCTTTTGGGCCAGTTTCAGAAATACAACTTGAATCTGCAAAAGGTCTCTTCTTCTCTGTATTCGAAACGCGCATTCTCTTATCTACCCTGAAGCTAATTTCTTTAGGAGGAAGAGATCATGGAGTGCACAAGTTCTGGCACTTGAGAGAGTCTCAGGTGTGTGTGACATGCCCTCTGGGGTTGTGTTGTGGCTTTCCACTCTCCTGTGGGCTCGTCCTCTGCAGAGGCTCTCCTTGCCTTCCATTCACAGTGTGTGGTGTCTGTGCCAAATATGGTGAGGTTAAGCTACGTGAGTCTGGTGTGCCTGGAAACGTGACTTTCAACCCACTCCAAAAAAAATTAAGGCCTCCTGAATTCTGTGGCTAGGTGAGCCTATGTGGGCAGGACATACTTCTTGTCCCCTGCAGAATTTTCTGTTCTCCCAGGACGAAGCAACGTGGCCTGAAGAAGGCCGTCCCAAAAGTGTTCCATGTTTGGGAATCCGTGATTGCTGGTTGGGCAGCCAATGTCCTCACCTTCCTGCCTGTGGCCACTTCTCAGTCTTGATGCTGGTGGTCGTAGAGCCCAACTATCTGTGACCACATCGAGGCATCTTCACCAACACTGCCCATCAGGAATGCACAGAAAGAAATAAGAATCGTACCATGGTGTCAACAGGTATTGTCTCTGAGCATGGTTTCCAGGCTGTCTGCACCTGGTTGCTTGCTGCTGTCCTCTCCAGGAGATACAGAATGTTATCTGGAGTCTATGTCTGCAAAGCATGGTGATATGGAATCGCCAGGCCTCAAGAACCTTGGGTTGCAAGAACTCGTGTCCTTCAGACACTCTCCGTGTCTCCGCCAACATCTATGTGTCAGCATTCAAATTGTGGGTTCTAAGTGTGCTCCTCTCCAATGGGCCTTTGTCTTTGCCCAGGGCTCTCTGCCCTCTAAAGCATAACCTTCCACTCTCCCATAAGCCCTGTTTACACCCTTCTCCAATGGTCTCTGTCACTTCTTCTCTCTTTCGCTGTGGAGTGTGATTTCTAGGCTTCAGGTCCACTTATGCCATGTTTCCATTGATGTGGTCATCTTCTGTTTGTGCTGATGGCTGAAGACAAGCCTGGAGTTCCTAGAAAATTCTACCTCTCCCTTTCCTCTGAATGCACTGCGGACCCTTATGGAGCCATAAGTAAGAAGGCATTCTTCCTCCTTCTGACAATGGTCGAAATGAGAGAGCATTGGGCTGTGTCATAGTGTTAGTCATAGAAAGACAACTACCATA
Organism: Meles meles; assembly: GCF_922984935.1. Taxonomy (NCBI): domain Eukaryota; kingdom Metazoa; phylum Chordata; class Mammalia; order Carnivora; family Mustelidae; genus Meles; species Meles meles. The sequence goes on from NC_060088.1 coordinate 17,987,044, forward strand.
CAGATTTCACTCACTCATGGAAGTAAAGAAACATGGGAAAAAGCAAGAAAAAGGGACAGGCAATGAGACTCTAACCAGGCACACAAAATTTGGTGTTTGTTGCAGGCAGCCTAGTCAGAATCTGCCTTTCTAAAAGTGGATCAAATGGGACATTCAATGCCGGAAATGTGGCTGAACGGGATGTAACGTGAGTTTCCACTGTGTTTGTAGGTGAATTGTGGTCTGGAATAGAGCAGCTTCTTATCTCTTAAAATATCATTTTACCATTTGGTACAACACACACACACACACACACACACACACACACACACACACACACTCTCTTAAAAGGGTACCACAGAATTTAAGGAGCTTGTGAGGAATAGCACTCATGGAAACAAAATAAAGAGAAAATACCATAAAAAAAAACAAAGTTTAGAGAATCAAAGTAACAAACCATCCAAACTGGATAAGTTAACTCCTTACCTATCAAGAATTAATTAATTAATAAACAACCTTACTTAAAAGAACCCTACACAGAAGTCTGCCAGCAAATCTAATACCGGAGAGAAAAGGATAAATTCCAATAAACATACGCACTACCATGACAAGATCATGAGTCATACATCTCAGACGTCTCATTTAAAGACCTTTGACGCAGCTTCTGAGGCTTTTGAAGCAATCCTCAAACATCTCCCAACACACAGAAAGACAGGTTCAAGTCAATTCCCTGGTCAACAATTCGAGAGAGTTCATGTTAATGTCATCTTTTCTCATCTATTCCCAAAATGTAGGGAGAGGGAAGAATAATTTACAATGTCCAAAGACCCAATTCATTTAAGGACCTTATAGGAAACCAATTGCATACAATTCTAATCAGTAAGATAATAATACTAGAATTCATTTCTCTTCTCTTTCTTTCTTGATCTCCACGTGTAACGACCTGTTTTGCTTTCTATTCACTATATTTTCTTATATTCAGCAAGGCAGCCTTTCATCCATCCTACGGTTTTGACATAGTGTTCCCTGATGCATTAATTGCATATACCACCAAGTGCTCATCCTCATATAAAGCCACACCACCTCCAAACCCATTATCCAGTTCCCTCTTTATGGCATGACTTATCCTCCTGTAACCCTCAGCGTGGTCCCCAAAGTCCTGAGTTTCTCCTGGTGCACTCCCTGTCTGACTTCTTCTCCTTCCATTTTCCCTTCCTACTATTCATGTCCATGGTATTCCTCATGGGCCACATAGGTGTGAATCCATAGGATATTTCCGTTGGACTGCTTGCATTATCATTTGGAAATCATCTTCTTTATCATCATCTTCATAATCATCTTTATCCACTAGCCCTTAAAAGGGTATCTCGGCTCCTTCCACAGTGATGTTAGTGGGGGCATGGCAGGCCATCGATGTTGGACATTCATTTTCATCTGAATAAAAAGAGTTGCTCAACATGGCTCTCCCCAGGTCTATGGCATGTAGCATTAACTAATGATGACATGGAGTGCTGACCAGGGTTCTTTCTTTCAGGGTAACAATCATGCAGAGTTTCACTCCCCATGAAGCCTTTGCAACACTGTTTATGGTAATGTCAGATAGACAGATTCTTCATCTCTTAGGACTGGTGTTTCAGGACACTAGCACATGAGGACATGGACAGCACAGCGCATCCCTGCCCTGGCAATTTTCCTGGAATTGTGACTTTCCTTTCCCTATTTCCTTCCCTGACCTTCCAAGCTGACCAAAAACCAAAGCCAGACCTTATACCCGAGAAACCATAGGGTCCAGAGGCTAAGAATGGACCCTCTCACACAAAGATATCCAACTTCCCAGAGACTTATGGTAGCCAAGAGGCCTAGCTGTTGATTGAGACCTCTAGAAATTGCAGTGGAAATACGGGAGAGCCATGTTGAGCAACTCTCTTTCTTCAGATAAAAATGAACTTGTCATGGTAGTGCGTACGTGTCTTGAAATTTATCCTTTACTATCCGGTATTGGATTTGCTGGCATACTAGTGTTTACGGGTCTTTTAGGTATGGTTGATTACTTAATTAATTAGGTTATTAATTAATTAATTAATTCTTGATAGGTAAGTACTTAACTTATCCAGATTGGATGGTTTGTTACTTTTATTATCTAAACTCTTGTTTTTTATGGCATTTTCTTTGAATTTTGCTTCCATGAGTGCTGTTCTTCACTTACTCCCTAACTTCTGTGGGACTCTTAGTGTGTGTGTGTGTGTCTGTGTGTTTCACAAAACGCTTAAAATGATATTTTAAGACATATTAACCTGCTCTATTCCATATCACAGTTCACCTTCAAACACAGTGGAAACTCACGTTACACCCCATTCGGCCACAATTCCTGCATGGAATTTCCCAATTGATCCACTTTTAGAAATTCAGTTTCTGACTAGCCTGCGTGGAACAAACAGCAAATTTTGTATGCCTGGTTAGAGTAGAATTTCCTGTCCCTTTTTATTGCTTTTTCACATGTTTCTTTATTTCCATGAGTGAGTGAAATTGTATATTATTTGTCTTCTGTGACTGACGGATAAGACACAGCCCAAGGCTTTCTCCCTTTCTATCACATGTCACAAGGACCAAGAATGCCTTCTTACTTATGGCTCCATAAGAGTCCGCAGTGCATTTGGAAGACAGGGAGATGGTCAAGGGTCTGGGAGTTCCAGGCTTGTCTTCAGCCATCAGCACAACCAGAAGATGACCACTTCCATGTAAACATGGCATAAATGGACCTGAAGCCTAGAAATCACACTCCACAGCATAAGTGAGAAGAAGTCACAGAGTCCAGGGGTGAAGGGTGTAGACAGGGCTTATGGGAGAGTTGGAAGGTTGGTGCTTCATAGGGAAGGGAGCCATGACCAAATCCAAAGGCCCAGGGGAGAGGAGCACACTTAGAACCCACAATTTGAATGTTGACCCAGAGCTGTTGGCGGAGAAAAGGAGAGTGTCTGAAGGACACACGTTCTTTCAACACAAGGTTCTTGAGGCCCAGGGATTTCAGATCAGCATACATTGTAGACATAGACTCCAGAGAACACTGTGTATCTCCTGGAGAGGACACCGGCAAGAAAACAGGTGCACATAGCCTGGAAACCATGATCAGAGACAATACCTGTTGACACCATGGTAAGATTATTCATTCTTTGTGTAGATTCTTGATGGGCAGTGTTGGTGGAGATGACTCGATGGGCGCCAACGATACTTGGGCTCTACGACTGCCAGCATCCAGACTGAGAAGTGGCCACAGGCAGGTCGGTGAGGACATTAGCTGCCCAACCTTCAATCAGGGATTCCCAAACCTGGAACAGTGTTGGGACTGCCTTCTCCAGGCCTCGTTGCTTACTCCAGGAGAACAAAAAATCCTGCAGGGTTCTAGAAGAAAGCCCTGCCCACATCCTCTCACCTGGCCACAGAATTCAGCAGGCCTTAAGTTTTGTGGCGTGGGTTGAAAGTCACGTTTCCCAGGCACACCAGACCCACGAAACTTAATATCACTATATTTGGCCCAGACACGACACACTCTGAATGGGAGACAAGGAGATCCTCTTCAGAGGATGAGTCCACAGGAGAGTGGACAGCCACAACACAACACCAGAGGGCATGTCACACACACCTGAGACTCTCTCAAGTGCCAGCCCTTGGGAACTACATGAGCTCTTCTTCTGAAAGAAATTATCTTCAGGGTAGATAACAGAATGTAAGTTTCAAATACAGAGAAGAGATACTTGTTGTAGATTTACGTTGTCTTCCTGAAACTGGTCCAAAAACCTTTTCCGATGGCTTCACATGGGGATTGGTTCTCTTCCAACATGCTCCGTGCTTGCTCCTGGGAGTTCCAAACAGATGAGTCCATCCTGGGCCTATGCTAATAGGGTGTACGGTCTGCATTTTATGTTTTTTCAGCTGGGAAAATTGGTACTCATTTATGGCACGATTTCTGGAGATGCAAGAAGAACTCGTGTCCTCAGTGTTGAAGACTCCAGACATGTCTTTGGTATATTTGCGAGTGTTAACTCTGAGCTTTCCTCGGAGGGCGGGTTGCGCATTTCCTGGTAAGAAGCATCGTGATAGGGTGTGAGAAACATGAGCATGTGTATGGTGTGGTGCTCCCCTTGTGAGGAAGCTTGTACTCCTTACACTTTCTTGACCTTAAGTAGGTAAGATGGAATTGTGGATACTTTCCCTTCTCTGGAGTTCAGCAGGGTTGTGGTGACATTCCCGGCCAAAGACTAGAAATTCGGCCATGGAGATGGTGACCCTAAAAGGCTTCACAAACTGTCTTGGGGAAATACTCAGGCGGCTACATCGGTTTGGAGTGATTTTGATACTCCTGGCTGACTCCGAACAATTCCAGCCAGGTGAAGTGATGAGGCGTGGTTTGGTGAGGAGTGGATGCTAGGACCTCAGAGCTTTGTCATATCACAGAAGCTGACTGCACTAAAGCAGCAATCACATTCTCATGACATATGAGTCCTATGGATTTAAGTAGAAAGAACTGGGAAGGAACAAGAAAGAGCCATGTTAGCCTGATCATGAATTCAGGTGGTCTTTTCAGTTTCTTTCCCACTTCCACTTTCTATACAAAGAGAAGAGAAAACGATGTTCTCTGTACCATTTTTAGACCAACATTTCTCCCGGAGACAGCACTGCAATTTCTAGAGATCTCAAACAACTGCGAGGCCTCTTTGATAGCATAACAGTAGAGGGCCTCCTGGCTACCTCTGGGAGGTTTGATATCCTTGGGGGAGAGGGTCCATTCTTAGCTTCTCTTCCCTATGTTTTCTCGGGTGTAAGGTCTGCCTTTGGGCTTGGTCTGATTGTAAGGTGGGGGAAGGAAGAAGGGAAGGAAAGTCACAATTTCAGGAAAATTGCCAGGGCAGGGATGCCTTGTGCTGTCCGTGTCCTTATCTGCTAGTGTCCTGAAACACCAGTCCTAAGGGATGAAGGCTCTGTCTACCTGACATTACCTTAAACACCGTTGCCAAGGTTTCATGGAGAGTGAAACTCTGCATGAGAGCTATCCCTTAAGAAAGAGCCCTGGTCAGCACTCCTTGTCATCATTAGTTAATGCTACATGTCATAGTCATGGGGAGAGCCACATTGAGCAACTCTCTTTATTCGGAAGAAAATGAATGGCCAACATCGATATCCTGCCATGCCCACTCTAGCGTCACTGTGGAAGGAGCCGAGATACCTTTTAAGGGCTAGTGGATAAAGATGATTATGAAGATGATGATAAAGAAGATGATTTCCAAATGAAAACGCAAGTAGACCAAGGGAAATATCCTATGGCGTCACTCATATGTGGCCCATGAGGAATACCATAGACATTATTATTAGTAAGAGAAAACGGAAAGAGAAGAAGTCAGAGAGGGAGACACAGGAGGAGAGACTCGGGACTTTGGGGACCAAGCTGTGGGTTACAGGAGGATAAGACCTCCCACAAAGGGAACTGCATAAAGGGTATGGAGGTGGTGTGGCATTATATGAGGATGAGCTGTTGTTGGTATATGCAATTAAAGAATCAGGGAACACTATGTCAAAAACGTAGGATGGATGAAAGGCTGGCATGCCTAATATAAGAAAAAATAGTGAATAGAAAGTTAAACAGGCCGTTTCACATGGAGATGAAGAAAGAAAGAGAAGAGAAATGAATTCTAGTTTTATTATCTTACAGTTTAAAATGGTATGCAATGGTTTCCTATAAGGTCCTTATGTGAATTGGGTCTTTGGACATTGTCAATTAGAATCTTCCCTCTTCCTACATTTTGGGAATAGATGAGAAAAGCCGACACTACCATTAAATGTCTAGAATTGTGGACCACAGAATTTGTTTGAACCTGGCTTTCTGTGTGTAGGGTGATATTTGAGGACAGCTTTAAAAGCCTCAAAAGCTTCTTCAACTGTCAGTACCTGAGACATCAGATATGTATGACTCATGACCTTGTCATGGTAGTGCGTATGTGTCTTTTAATTTATCCTTTTCTACCCGGTATTGGATTTGCTGGCATACTTGTTTTTACGGGTCTTTTAGGTATGGTTGATTAATTAATTAATTAAATCCTGATAGGCAAGGAGTTAAGATATCCAGTTTGGAGGGATTGTTACTCTGACTCTCTAAGCTCTTTTTTTTTATGGTATTTTCTCTGAATTTTGCTTCCATGAGTGCTATTCCTCAAAAGCTCCCTAACTTCTGTGGGACCCTTTTAAGAGAGTGTGTGTGTGTGTGTGTGTTGTACCAAATGATAAAATGATATTTTAAGAGATATGAAGCTGCTCTATTCCAGATCACAATTCACCTACAAACACAGTGGAAACTCACGTTACATCCAGTTCAGCCACATTTCCGGCATTGAATGTCCCATTTGATCCACTTTTAGAAAGGCAGATTCTGATTGGCCTGCCTGGAACCAACACCAAATTTTGTGTGCCTGGTTCGAGTCTCATTGCCTTTCCATTTTTCTTGCTTTTTCTCACGTTTCTTTACTTCCATGAGTGAGTGATATCGTATGGTAGTTGTCTTCTGTGACTGACAGATAAGACACAGCCCAATACTCTCTCCTTTTCTGCCACATGTCACAAGGCGCAAGAATGCCTTCTTGCTTAGAGCTCCATAGGAGTTCACAGTGCATTTGGAGGACCGGGAGATGTCAAGTGTCTGGGAGTTCCAGGCCTGTCCTCAGACATCAGCACAACCAGAAGATGACCACATCTATGTAAACATGGCATAAATGAACCTGAAGCCTAGAAATAACACTCCACAGCGAAAGAGAGAAGAAGTCACAGAGACCATGGGAGAAGGGTGTATACAGGGCTTATGGGAGAATTGGATGACTTGTGCTTCATAGGGAAAGGAGCCATGGCAAAATCCAAAGGCCCAGGGGAGAGGAGCACACTTAGAACCCACAATTTGAATGTTGACCCAGAGCTGTTAAGGGGAAAAGGAGAGTGTCTGAAGGACACACGTTCTTGCAACAGAAGGGTCTTGAGGCTCAGGGATTTCAGAGCAGCATGGTTTGCAGATATAGAGTCCAGAGAACACTGTGTATCTCCTGGAGAGGACACCTGCAAGCAAACAGGTGCACATAGCTTGGAAACCATGATCAGAGACAATACCTGGTGACACCATGGTAAGATTATTATTTCTTTGTGTGCATTCATGATGGGCAGTGTTGGTGGAGATGACTCGATGGGCACCAACGATACTTGGGTTCTACGACCGCCAGCATGCAGACTGAGAAGTGGCCACAGGCAGGTCGGTGAGGACATTAGCTCCCCAACTTGCAGTCAGGGATTCCCAAACCTGGAACACTGTTGGGACTGCCTTCTTCAGGCTTCGTTGCTTACTCCAGGAGAACAAAAAATCCTGCAGGGGTCTAGAAGAAAGCCCTTCCCACATCCTCTCACCTGGCCACAGAATTCAGCAGGCCTTAAGTTTTGTGGCGTGGGTTGAAAGTCACGTTTCCCAGGCACACCACACCCACGAAGCTTAACCTCACCATATTTACCAAGACACGACACACTCTGAATGGCAGGCAAGGAGAGCCTCGGCAGAGGACGAGTCCACAGGAGAGTGGACAGCCACAACACAACCCCAGAGGGCATGTCACACACACCTGAGACTCTCTCAAGTGCCAGCCCTTGGGAACTCCATGAGCTCTTCTTCTGAAAGAAATTATCTTCAGGGTAGATAACAGAATGCACGTTTCAAATACAGAGAAGACAGAGACCTGTTGTAGATTCAAGGTGTCTTCTTGAAACTGACCCGAAATCCTTTTACGATGGCTTCACATGGGGATGGGTTCTCTTCCAATATGATCCGTACTTCCTCCTGGGAGCTCCAAACAGATGAATCCATCCTGGGACTATGCTTATAGGGTGTACGGTCTGCATTTTATGTTTGGTCAGCTGGAAAAATTGGGAGGCATTTATGGTACGATTTCTGGAGATGCAAGAAGAACTCGTGTCCTCAGTGTTTAAGACTCCAGACATGTCTTTGGTATGGTTGCGGGTGTTAACTCTGAGATTTCCTCGGAGGGCTGGGTGCACATTTCCTGGTAAGAAGCATCCTGATAGAGTGTGAGGACCATGAACATGTCTATGATGTGGAGTTCCCCTTGTGAGGCTGCTTGAACACCTGATACTTTCTTGACCTTATGTAGGTAAGATGGAATTGTGGATACTTTCCCTTCTCCGGAGTCCAGAGGGGTGGTGGTGACAGTCAAGGCCAAAGACTACAAATTTGGCCATGGAGAAGGTAACCCCAAAAGGCTTCACAAACTCTCCTGGGGAAATACCCAGGCGACTACATCGGTTTGGAGTGATTTTGATACTCCTGGCCGACCCAGAACTATTCCATCCACGTGAAGTGATGTGGCGTGGTTTCATGAGGAGTGGTTGCTAGGACCTCAGAGCTTTGTCATATCACAGAAGCTGACTTCACTGAAGCAGCAATCCCATTCTCATGACATATGAGTCCTATGGCTTTAAGTAGAAAGACCTGGGAAGGAACAAGAAGAGCCCTGTTAGCCTGATCATGATCTCAGGTGGTCTTTCCAGTTTCTTTCCCACTTACACTTTCTATACAAAGAGAAAAGGAAATGATGTTCTGTATACCATTCTTTAGACCAACATTTTTCTGAAGAGAGCACTGCAATTTCTAGAGATATCAAACACCTGCGAGGCCTCTTGGCTACCATTAGGTCTCTGGGAGGTTTGATATCCTTGGGTGAGAGGGTCCATTCATAGCTTCTCTTCCCTATGTTTTCTCGGGTGTAAGGTCTGCCTTTGGGCTTGGTCCGATTTTAAGGTAGGGGGAAGGAAGAAGGGAAGGAAAGTCACAATTCCAGGAAATTTGCCAGGGCAGGGATGCCTTGTGCTGTCCGTGTCCTTATCTGCTAGTGTCCTGAAACACCAGTCCTAAGGGATGAAGGCTCTGTCTACCTGACATTACCTTAAACACCGTTGCCAAGGTTTCTTGGAGAGTGAACATCTGCATGAGAGCTACCCCTAAAGAAAGAACCCCGGTCAGCACTCCTTGTCATCATTAGTTAATGCTACATGCCATAGACCTGGGGAGAGCCATGTTGAGCAACTCTCTTTTTTCAGATGAAAATGAACGTCCACCATTGATGGCCTGCCTTGCCCACACTAGCATCACTGTGGAAGGAGCCTAGATACCCTTTTAAGGGCTAGTGGATAAAGATGATTATGAAGATGATGATATAGAAGATGATTTCCAAATGAAAATGCAAGCAGACCAAGGGAAATATCCTATGGCTTCACTCCTATGTGGCCCATAAGGATTACCATAGACTTTAGTAGTAGTAAGGGAAAACGGAAGGAGAAGAAGTCAGAGAGGGACATGCAGGAAGAGACACCCGGGACTTTGAGGACCAAGCTGAGTGTTACAGGAGCATAAAACTTGCCACAAAGAGGGAACTGCTTAATGGGTATGGAGGTAGTGTGGCATTATATGAGGATGAGCAGTTGCTGCTATATGCAATTAAAGAATCAGGGAACACTATGTCAAAAATGTAGGATGGATGAAAGGCTGGCATGCCTAATATAAGAAAAAATAGTGAATAGAAATTTAAACAGGCCGTTTCACATGGAGATGAAGAAAGAAAGAGAAGAGAAATGAATTCTAGTTTTATTATCTTACAGTTTAAAATGGTATGCAATGGTTTCCTATCAGGTCCTTATGTGAATTGGGTCTTTGGAGATTGTCAATTAGGGTCTTCCCTCTTCCTACATTTTGGGAATAGATGAGAAAAGCCGACATTACCATTAAATGTCTAGAATTGTGAACCAGGGAATTGATTTGAACCTGGCTTTCTGTTTGTTGGGTGATGTTTGAGGACGACTTCAAAAGCCTCAAAAGCTGCTTCAAATGTCAGTAGCTGAGACGTCAGATATGTATGACTCAATATCTTGTCATGATAGTGCATATGTGTCTTGGAATTTATCCTTTTTATCCGGTATTGTATTTGCTGTCATATTGTATTTATGGGACTTTTAGGTATGGCTGATTAATTAATTATTAATTAATTAATTTTTGATAGGTAAGGAGTTAAATTATCTAGGTTGGACAGTTTGTTACTTTGATTCTCTAAGCTCTTGTTTTTTATGGTATTTTCTCTGAATTTTGTTTCCATGAGTGCTATTCCTCACTTGATCCCTAACTTCTGTGGGACTCTTCTAAGTGTGTGTGTGTGTGTGTGTGTGTGTGTATTTCACAAACCGCTAAAAATGATATTTTAAGAGATAATAAGCTGCTCTATTCCATATCACAATTCACCTTCAAACACGGTGGAAACTCATGTTACTTCCCGTTTGACCACATTTCCTGCATTGAATATCCCATTTGATCCACTTTTAGGAATGCAGATTCTGACTAGCCTGCGTGGAACAAACAGCAAATTTTGTGTGCCTGGTTAGAGTCGAATTTCCTGTCCCTCCTTCTGCGTTTTCACATGTTTCTTTACTTCCATGAGTGAGTGAAATCGTATGGTAGTTTTCTTCTCTGACTGACAGATAAGAAACAGCCCAATGCTCTCTCCCTTTCTGCCACATGTCACAAGGAGCAAAAATGCCTTCATGCTTATGGCTCCATAAGAGTCCGCAGTGCATTTGGAGGACAGGGAGATGGTCAAGGGTCTGGGAGTTCCAGGCTTGTCTTCAGCCATCAGAACAACCAGAAGATGACCACATCCATGTAAACATGGCATAAATGGACCTGAAGCCTAGAAATCACACTCTACAGCGAAAGAGAGAAGAAGTCACAGAGACCATGGGAGAAGGCTATAGACAGGGCTTATGGGAGAATTGGACGATTGGTGCTTCATAGGGAAGGGAGCCATGGCCAAATCCAAAGGCCCAGGGGAGAGGAGCACACTTAGAATCCACAATTTGAATGCTGACCCAGAGCTGTTGGTGGAGAAAAGGAGAGTGACTGAAGGACACAAGTTCTTGCAACACAAGGGTCTTGAGGCTCAAGGATTTCCGATCAGCATGCTTTGAAGACATAGACTCCAGAGAACACTGTGTATCTCCTGGAGATGACACCGGCAAGCAACCAGGTGCACATAGCCTGGAAACCATGATCAGATACAATACCTGTTGACACCGTTGTAAGATTATTAATTCTTTGTGTGCATTCGTGATGGACAGCGTTGGTGGAGATGCCTCGATGGGCGCCAAAGATACTTGGGCTACGACCACCAGCATCCAGACTGAGAAGTGGCCACAGGCAGGTCGGTGAGGACATTAGCTGCCCAATCTGCAATCAGGAATTCCCAAACCTGTAACACTGTTGGGACTGCCTTCTTCAGGCCTCGTTGCTTACTCTAGGAGAACAGAAAATCCTACAGCTGTCTAGAAGAAAACCATGCCCACATCTTCTCATCTGGCCAAAGAATACAGCAGGCCTTAAGTTTTGTGGCATGGGTTGAAAGTCACGTTTCCCAGGCACACCAGACCCACGAAGCTTAACCTCACCATATTTGGCCCAGACACGACACCCTCTGAATGGGAGGCAAGGAGAACCTCTGCAGAGGACGAGTCCAAAGGAGACTGGACAGCCACAAAACAACCCCAGAGGGGATGTCTCACACACCTGAGACTCTCTCAAGTGCCAGCCATTGGGAACTCCATGGGCTCTTCTTCCAAAAGAAATGAACTTCAGGATAGATAACAGAATGCACGTTTCAAATACAGAGAAGACAGAGACCTTTTGTAGATTCACGGTGTCTTCCTGAACCTGACCCAAAAACCTTTTCCGATAGCTTCACATGTGGATGGGTTCTCTTCCAACATGCTCCGCGCTTGCTCCTGGGAGCTCCAAACAGATGAGTCCATCCTGGGCCTACGCTTATAGGGTGTACGGTCTGCATTTTATGTTTGGTCAGCTGGGACAACTGGGAGGCATTTATGGCACGATTTCTGGAGATGCAAGAAGAACTCGTGTGCTCAGTGTTGAAGCCTCCAGACATGTCTTTGGTATGGTTGCAGGTGTTAACTCTGCGCTTTCCTTGGAGGGCAGTGTGTGCATTTCCTTGTAAGAAGCATCCTGATAGCGTGTGAGGACCATGAACATGTGTATGGTATGGAGTTCCCCTTGTGAGGCTGCTTCTAATCCTGACACTTTCTTGACCTTACGTCGGTAAGATGGAATTGTGGATACTTTCCCTTCTCCGGAGTCCAGAGGGGTGGTGGTGACAGTCAAGGCCAAAGACTACAAATTCGGCCATGGAGAAGGTGACCAAAAAAGGCTTCACAAACTGTCTTGGGGAAATACCCAGGCGGCTACATCAGTTTGGAGTGGTTTTGATACTCCTGGCTGACCCAGAACTATTCCAGCCACGTGAAGTGATGAGGCGTGGTTTGGTGAGGAGTGGTTGCTAGGACCTCAGAGCTTTGTGACATCACAGAAGCTGACTTCACTGAAGCAACAATCCCATTCTCATGACATATGTGTCCTATGGCTTTAAGTAGAAAGATCTGGTAAGGAACAAGAAAGAGCCCTGTTAGTCTGATCATGAATTCAGGTGGTCTTTTCAGTTTCTTTCCCACTTCCACGTTCTATACAAAGAGAAAAGAAAACAATGTTCTGTATACCATTCTTTAGACCAATATTTCTCCAGAGAAGGCAAGGTGTAACTACTTCCACTGCAATTTCTAGAAATCTCAATCAACCGAGAGGCCTCTTGGCTACCATTAGCTCTCTGGGATGTTTGATAATCTTGGGTGAGAGGCTCCATTCTTAGCTTCTGTTCCCTATGGAACATACGAATGACATGACTGGAGTCTTCAAAAGTGAGGACACGAGTTCTTCTTGCATCTCCAGAAATCGTGCCATTAATGCCTCCCAATTTCTCCAGCTGACCAAACATTATAGGAAATCAAATGCATACAATTTTAATCAGTAAGATAATAAAGCTAGAATTCATTTCTCTTCTCTTTCTTCATCTCCATGTGAAATGGCGTTTGCTTTCTATTCTCTATTTTTACTTATATTCGGCAAGCCAGGCTTAACTCCATCCTACGTTTTTTGACAGAGTATTCCCTGATTCTTTAATTGCATATACCACCAAGGGCTCCTTCTCATATAATTCCAAGCACCTCCATACGCATTAACCAGTTACCTCTTTATGGTATGTCTTATCCTCCTGTAACCCTCAGCTTGGTCCCCAAAGTCCTGAGTCTCTCCTGGTGCGTCTTCCTGTCTAACTACCTCTCCTTCCGTTTTCCCATAATACTACTCATGTCCATGGTATTCCTCATGGGCCACATATGAGTGAAGCCATAGGATATTTCCTTTGGTCTGCTTGCATTTTCATTTGGAAATCATCTTCTATATCATTATCTTCATAATCATCTTTACCCACTAGCCTTTAAAAGTGTATCTGGGCTCCTTCCACAGTGATGCTAGATTGGGCGTGGCAGGCCCTCGATATTGGCCGTTCATTTTCATCTGAGTAAAGAGCATTGCTCAACATGGCTCTCCCCATGACTATGGCATGTAGCGTTAACTAATGATGACAAGGAGTGCTGACAAGGGCCCTTTCTTTAGGTGTAGAGATCATGCAGAGTTTCACTCTCCATGAAGCCTTTGCAACGTTGTTTAAGGTAGTGTCAGGTAGACAGAGCCTTCATCCCTTGGCACTGGTGTTTCAGGACACTAGCAGATAAGGACACGGACAGCACAAGGCATCCCTGCCCTGGCAATTTTCTTGGAATTGTGACGTTCTTTCCCTTCTTCTTTCCCTCACCTTCCAAGGTGACCAACATCAAAGCAGACTTTACACCCGAGAAACCATAGGGAACAGAAGCTAAGAATGGACCATCGCACCCAAGGATATCCAACAAACCAGAGACCTAACGGTTGCGAAGAGGCCTCGCTGTTGATTGTGATCTCTAGAAATTGCAGTGGAAATAGGAACACCATGCTCTCTCTGGAGAAATGTTGGTCTAAAGAGTAGTATACAGAACATCTTTTTCTTTTCTCTTTGTATAGAAAATGGAAGTGGGAAAGAAACAGAAAGGACCACCTGAGTTCATGATCAGGCTAACAGGGCTCTTTCTTGTTCCTTCCCAAGTCTTCCTACTTAATGAAATAGGATTTATATGTTGAGAATGGGATTGGTGCTCCAGTGAAGATAGCTTCTGTGACGTCACAAAGCTCTGAGGTCCTAGCAACAACTCCTAACCAAACCACGCCTCATCACATACCTGGCTGGAGTAGTTCTGCATCAGCCAGGTTTATCAAATCACTCCAAACCACTGGAGCTGCCTGGGAATTTCTCCAAGACAGTTTGTGAAGCGATTTGGTGTCTCCTTCTCCATGGCCGAATTTGTAGTCTTTGGCCGTGACTGTCACCACCACCGCTCTGGAATCCTGAGAAGGGCAAGAATTCACAATTCCATCTTACTGTAGAAAGGTCAAGAAAGAGTCAGGAGTACAAGCAGCCTCACATGGGGAATTCCACACCATAAACATATTCATGGTGCTCACACCCTATCAGGACGCTTCTGACCTGAAAAGCGCCTCCCGCCCTCTATTGAAAGCTCAGTGTTAACACCTGCAACCATACCAAAGACATGACTGGAGTCTCAACAGTGAGGACACAAGTTCTTCCTGCATCTCCAGAAATCGTGCCATAAATGCCTCCCAATTTTCCCATCTGAACAAACATTAAAGGTAGACCCTACACCATAGATGCTTAGGCCCAGGACGGACTCATCTGTTGTAGTTCACAGGAACAAGCACGGAGCATATTGGGAGAGAACGAAACCCCATGTAAAGTCATCAGAAAAGACTTTCAGTGCAGTTTCAGGAATACAACTGAATCTACAAGAGGTCTCTGTGTTCTCTGTATTCGAAACACGCATTCTGTTTTCTACTCTGAAGATAATATCTTTAGGAAGAAGAACTCATGGAGTGCCAAAGGTCTGGCACTTGAGAGAGTCCAGGTATGTGTGACATGCTCTCTAGGGTTGTGTTGTGGCTCTCCACTCTCCTGTGGGCTCGTCCTCTGCAGAGGCTCTCCTTGCCTTCCATTCAGAGTGTTTGGTGTCTGGGCCAAATATGCTGTGCCTGTGAAACTTGACTTTCAACCCATGCCACAAAACTTAAGGCCTGCTGAATTCTGTGGCCAGGTGAGAGGATGTGGGCAGGGCTTTCTTCTAGTCCTCTGCAGGATTTTCTCTTCTCCTGGTACTAAGTATCTTGGCCTGACGAAGGCAGTTCCAACAGTGTTCCAGGTTTGGGAATCCGTGATGCAGGTTGGGCAGCTAATGTGCACACCGTTCTGCCTGTGGCCACTTCTCAGTCTGAATGCTGGTGGTTACAGAGACCAAGTATCTTTGGCGCCCATCGAGGCATCTCCACCAACACTGCCCATCACGAATGAACACAAGGAAATAATAATCTTACCAAGGTGTCAACAGGTATTGTCTCTGATCATGGTTTCCAGGCTGTCTGCACCTGGTTGCTTGCTGGTGTCCTCTCCAGGAGATACAAAGTGTTCTCTGGAGTCTATGTCTGCAAAGAATGCTGATCTGGAATCCCCGGGCCTCAGGACCCTTCGTATGCTAGTACTCTTATCATTCAGTCCGTCTCCTTTTCTCCTCCAGCAGCTTTGGGTCAACATTCAAATTGTGGGTTCTAAGTGTGCTTCTCTCCCCTTGGCATTTGTCTTTGCCATCGCTCCCTGCCCTCTGAAGAACCAACCGTCCAATTCTCCCATAAGACCTGTCTACACGCTTCTCCCATGGTCTCTGTGACTTCTTCTCTCTTTCGCTGTGGAGTGTGATTTCTAGGTATCAGGTCCATTTATGCCATGTATACATTGATGGGGTCAACTTCTGTTTATGCTGATGACTGAAGACAGGGCTGGAGACCCAGACACTTCTACCATCTCCCTGTCCTCCAAATGCACTGCAGACTCTTATGGAGCCATAAGCAAGAAGGCATTTTTGCTCCTTGTGCTTTGTGGCAGAAAGGGAGAGAGCATTGGGCTGTGTCCTATCTGTCAGTCAGTGAAAGACAACTGCCATACGATTTCACTCACTCATGGAAGTAAAGAAACATGTGAAAAAGCAAGAAAAAGTGTCAGGCAATGAGACTCTAACCAGGCAAACAAAATTTGGTGTTTGTTCCAGGCAGGCTAGTCAGAATCTGCGTTTCAAAAAGTGGATCCAATGGGACATTCAATGCAGGAAATGTGGCCGAACGGGATGTAACGTGAGTTTCCACTGTGTTTGAAGGTGAATTGTGTTCTGGTATAGAGCAGCTACATATATCTTAAAATATCATTTTTAGCATTTTGTGAAACACACATACACACACACACTCTTAAAAGGGTCCCACAGAAGTTAGGGAGCTTGTGAGGGATAGCACTCATGGAAGCAAAATTCAGAGAAAATACCATTAAAAAAAAAAAAAAAAAAGCTTAGAGAATCAAAGTACGAAACCGTCCAAACTGGATAAGTTAACTCCTTACCAATCAAGAATTAATTAATTAATTAATTAATTAATTAATTATTAAACAACCTTATCTAAAGACCCCTAAAGAGAATTCTGCGAGCAAATCCGATTCCGGAGAGAAAAGGATAAATTCCAAGACACATATGCACTACTTTGACAAGATCATGAGTCATACATATCTGACGTCTCAGGTACTGATTTTTGAAGCAGGTTTTGAGGCTTTTGAAGCAGTCATCAAACATTTCCCAACACAGAAAGCCAGGTTCAAATCAATTCCATGGTCCACAATTCGAGAAAATAAATGGTAATGTCGGCTTTTCTCATCTATTCCCAAAATGTAGGAAGAGGGAAGACTCTAACTTATATTGTCCAAAGACACAATTCACATAAGGATCTTATAGGAAAACCAATGGCATACAGTTTTAATCAGTAAGATAATAAAACTAGAATTCATTTCTCTTCTCTTTCTTTCTTGATCTCCACGTGAAACGACCTGTTTTGCTTCCTATTCACTATATTTTCTTATATTCGGCAAGACAGCCTTTCATCCATCCTACGTTTTGTGACATAGTGTTCCCTGTTTCTTTAATTGCATATACCAGAAATTGCTCATCCTCATATAAATGCCACACCACCTCCATACCTATTATAAAGTTCCCTCTTTATGACAGGTCTTATGCTCCTGTAACTTACAGCTTGGTCCCCCAAGTCCTGAGTCTCTCCTGGTGCATCTCCCTTTCTGACTCCTTTTCCTTCCATTTTCCCTTACTACTACTCATGTCCATGGTATTCCTCATGGGCCATATATGAGTGAAACCATACGATATTTCCCTTGGTGGGCTTGAATTTTCATTTGGAAATCATCTTCTTTATCATCGTCTTCATAATCATCTTTATACACTAGCGCTTAAAAGGGTTTCTCGGTTCCTGACACAGTGATGCTAGAGTGGGCAAGGCAGGCCATCGATGTTGGCCATTCATTTTCATCTGAGTAAAGAGAGTTGCTCAGCATGGCTCTCCCCATGACTATGGCATGTAGCATTAATTAATGATGATAAGGAGTGCTGACCAGGGCTCTTTCTTTAGGGGTAGCAATCATGAAGATTTTCACTCTCCATGAAGCCTTTGCAATGGTGTTTCAGGTAATGTCAGGTAGAGAGAGACTTCATCCCTTGGGACTGGTGTTTCAAGAAACTAGCAGATAAGGACACGGACAGCACAATGCATCCCTGCCCTTGCAATTTTCCTGGAATGGTGACTTTCCTTCCCTTTTTCCTTCCCTCAACTTCCAAGCTGACCAAGCACCAAAGGAAGACCTTACTCCAGAGAAACCATAGGGAATAGAAGATAAAAATGCACACTCTCACCCAAGGATATCAAACCTCCCAGATACCTATTGGTAGCCAAGAGGTCACGATGTTGACTGGGATCTCCAGAAATTTCAGAGGATATAGGAACACCTTGCTCTCTCTGGAGAAATATTGGTCTAAAGAATGGTATACAGAACATCGTTTCCTTTTCTCTTTGTATAGAAAGTGGAAGTGGGAAAGAAACAACAAAGACCACGTGAGTTCATGATCAGGCTAACAGGACTCTTTCTTGTTCCTTCCCAGTTCTTTCTATTTAAAGCCATAGGACTCCGATGTCATGAGAATGGGCTTGCTGCTTCAGTGAAGTCAGCTTCTGTGACGTCACAAATCTCTGAGGTCCTAGAAACTACTCCACACCAAACCACTCCTCAACACTTCACCTGGCTGGAGTAATGCTGGGTCAGGCAGGAGTATCAAAATCACTGCCAACAGCTAGCGCCGACTGCATATTTCCCCAAGACAGTTTGTGAAGCGATTTGGGGTCACCTTCTCCATGGCCGAATTTGTAGTCTTTGGCCAGGACTGTCACCACCACCCCTCTGGACTCCTGAGTAGGGCAAGAATTCACAATTCCATCTTACCCACGTAAGGTCAAGAAAGAGTCAGGATTACAAGCAGTCTCACACGGGGAACTCCACGCCATACACATGTTCATGGTCCTCAAACCCTATCAGGATGCTTCTGACCAGGAAAAGTGCCCCCCGCCCTTCCAGGAAAGCTCAGAGTTAACACCCGTAACCTGACCAAAGACCTGTCTGGAGTCTTCAACAGTGAGGACACGAGTTCTTTTTGCATCACCAGAAATCATGCCATAAATGGCTCCCAATTTTCCCAGCTGACCAAACATTAAAGGCAGACACTACACCATAGACTCATAGGACCAGGTCGGACTCATCAGTTTGGAGCTCACGGGAGAAAGCACAGAGCATGTTGGAAGAGAACCAATCCCCATGTGAAGCCATCAGAAAATGCTTTCGGGCCAGTTTCAGGAATAAAACGTAAATCTACAAAATTTCTGTCTTCTCTGTATTTGAAATGTGCATTCTGTTATCTACCCTGAAGATAATTTCTTTAGGAAGAAGAGTTCATGGAGTGCCTAAAGGCTGGCACTTGAGAGAGTCTAATGTGTGTGTGACATGCCCTCTGGGGTTGTGTTGTGGCTGTCCACGCTCCTGTGAGCTCATCCTCTGCAGAGGCTCTCCTTGCCTTCCATTCATAGTGTTTGGTGTCTGGGCCACATATTGTGTATCTGTGAAACATGACTTTCAACCCAATCCACAAAACTTAAGGCATGCTGAATTCTGTGGCCAGGTGAGGGGATGTGGGCAGGGCTTTCTTCTAGTCCCGTGCAGGATTTTCTGTTCTCCTGGGACTAAGCAAAATGGCCTGATGAAGGCAGTCCCAACAATGTTCTAGTTTTGGGAATCCGTGATTGCAGGTTGGGCAGCTAATGTGCTCACTGTCCTGCCTTTGGCCACTTCTCAGTCTTGATGTTGTCAGATATAGAGCCCAAGTATCTTTGATGCCCAACGAGGCATCTCCACCAACACTGCCCATCTCCAATGCACACAAAGAAATAATCTTACCAAGTTGTCAACAGATATTGTCACTGATCATGGTTTCCAGGCTGTCTGCACCTGGTTGCTGGCTGGTGTCCTCTCCAGGAGATATACAGTATTCTCTGGAGTCTATGTCTGCTAAGAATTCTGATCTGGAATTTCCGGGCATTTGTACCCTTGGTTAGCAAGTACTCGTGTCATTCAGAAACACTCCTTTTCTCCACCAACAACGTTGGGTCATCATTCAAATTGTGGGTTCTAAATGTGCTTCTCTCCCCTGGGCCTTTGTCTTTGGCCATGGTTCCCTGCCCTCTGAAGCCCCAACCGTCCAATTCTCCCATAAGCTCTGTCTACACCCTTCTCCCATGGTCTTTGTGAATTCTTCTCTCTTTCGCAGTGGAGTGTGATTTCTAGGTCAGGTCCATTTATACCATGTTTACATTGATGTGGACATCTTCTGTTTGTGCTGATGGCTGGAGACAGGCCTGGAGCACCCAGACACTTCACCATCTCCCTGTCCTCCAAATGCACTGCAGACTCTTATGGAGCCATAAGCAAGAAGGCATTTTTGCTCCTTGTGCCTCGTGGCAGAAAGGGAGAGAGCATTGGGCTGTGTCATATCTCTCAGTCAGAGAAAGACACCTACCATACGATTTCACTCACTCATGGAAGTAATGAAACATGTGAACAATCAAGAAAAAGGGACAGGCAATGAGACTCGAACGAGGCACACAAAATTTGGTGTTTGTTCCAGGCAGGCTATTCAGAATCTATGTTTCTAAAAGTGGATCAAATGGGACGTTCAATGCAGGAAATGTGGCCGAATGGAATATAATGTGAGTTTCTACAGTGTTTGAATGTTAATTGTGATCTGGAATAGAGCAGCTTCATATTTCTTAAAATATCATTTTTAGCATTTTATGAAACAAAGCACACACACACACACACACACACACACACACACACACACACAGACATACACACACACTCTTAAAAGAGTCCCACAGAAGTTAGGGACCAATTGAGGAATAGCACTCATGGTAGCAAAATTCAGAGAAAAAACGATAAATAACAAAAGCTTAGAGAATCAAAGTAACAAACCGTCCAATCTAGATAAGTTAACTCCTTACCTATCCATAATTAATTAATTAATTAAACAACCTTATCTAAAAGACCCCTACACAGAAGTCTGCCAGCAAATCCAATACCGGTGAGAAAAGGATAAATTCCAAGACACATATGCACTACCATGACAAGATCATAAGTCATACATATCTGACGACTCAATTAATGACTTTTGAAGCCGATTTTGAGGCTTTTGAAGCAGCCCTCAAACATCTCCCAACACACAGAAAGCCATGTTCAAATCATTTCCCTGGTCCACATTTCGAGACATTTAATGGTAATGTCGGCTTTTCTCATCTATTCCCAAAATGTAGGAAGAGGAAAGACTCTAACGTACAATGTCTAAAGACCCAATTCACATAAGGAACTTATAGGAAAACCAATTGCATACAATTATAATCAGTAAGATAATAAAACTAGAATTAATTTCTCTTCTCTTTCTTTTTTCATCTCCACGTGAAATGACCTGTTTTTCTTCCTATTCACTATATTTTCTTATATTAGGCATGCCAGACTTTCACCCATCTTATGTTTTGTGACATAGTGTTCCGTGATTCTTTAATTGCATATACCACCAAGTGCTCATCATCATTTAATGCCACACCCCCTCCATACCCATTAACCAGTTCTTCCCTCTTTATGGCATGTCTTATCCTCCTGTAACCCTCAGCTTGGTACTCAAATTCCCGAGTCTCTCCTTGTGCGACTCCCTGTCTGACTTCTTTTCCTTCTGATTTCCCTTACTACTACTCATGTCCATGGTATTCTTCATGGGCCACATATGAGTGAAGCCATAGGATATTTCCTTTGTTCTAATTCCATTTTCATTTGGAAATCATCTTCTTTATCATCATCTTCATAATCATCTTTATCCACAAGCCTTTAAAAGGGTATCTTGGCTCCTTCCACAGTGATGTTAGAGTGGGCATGTAGGCCGTTCCTTTTCATCTGAATAAAGAGTGTTGTTCAACATGACTCTGCCAATGTTTATGGAATGTAGCATTATATAATGATGACAAGGAGTGCTGACCAGTGATCTTTCCTTAGGGATAGGGATCATGCAGATTTTCCCTCTCCATGAAGCCTTTGCAATGGTGTTTAAGGTAATGTCGGGTAGACAGAGCCTACATCCCTTGGGACTGGTGTTCCAAGACACTAGCAGATAAGGACAAACAGCAGAATGAATCCCTGCCATGGCAATTTTCCTGGAATTGTGACTTCCCTCACCTTCTTCCTTCCCTCAACTTCCAAGCTGATCCAGCACCAAAGGCAGACCTTAAACCTGAGAAAACATAGGGAACAGAAGGTAAGAATGGACCTCTCACCCAAGGATATCCAACCACATGGATACCTAATGGGAGCCAAGAGGCCTCGCTGTTGATTGAGATCTCTAGAAATTGCAGTGGAAATAGGAAAACCTTGCTGTCTCTTGAGAAATGTGGGTCTAAAGAATGGTATGCAGAACATCGTTTTCTATTCTCTTTGTATAGAATGTGGAAGTGGGAAAGAAACAGAAAAGACCACCTCAGTTCATGATCAGGCTAACAGGGCTCTTTCTTGTTCCTTCCCAGGTCTTTCTACTTAAAGCCATAGGACTCATATGTCATGAGAATGGGATTGCTGCTTCTGTGAAGTCAGCTTCTGTGGCGTCACAAAGCACTGAGGTCCTAGAAACCTCTCCTCACCAAACAACGACTCATCACTTCACCTGGCTGGAGAAGTTCTGGGTCAGCCAGGAGTATCAAAATCACTCCAAACCACTGCAGCTACCTGGGTATTTCCTCAAGACACTTGGTGAAGCGATTTGGGGTCACATTCCCCATGGTCGAATTTGTAGTCTTTGGTCGAGACTGTCACCACCACACCTCTGGAATCCTGAGAGTGGCAAGAATCCACAATTCCATCTTACCCATGTAAGTTCAAGAAAGAGTCAGGAGTACAAAGAGCCTCACACCGGGAACTCCATGCCATACACATGTTCATAGTCCTCACACCCTATCAGGATGCTTCTGACCAGGAAAAGCGCCCCCACCCTCCGAAGAAAGGTCCGAGTTTACACCCCCAACCATACCAAAGACATGTCTGGAGTCTTCAACAGGGAGAACACTATTTCTTTTTGCATTCTCAAAAATCGTGCCACAAATGCCTCCCAAATATCCCAGCTGTCCATACATTAAAGCATACCCTACACGATAGAAGCTAAAGCCCAGGACGGACTCTTCTGTTTGGAGCTCACAGGTACAAACACGGAGCATGTTGGAAGAGAACCAATCCCAATGTGAAGCCATCGGAAAAGGCTGTCGGGCCAGTTTCAGGAATACAACATGAATCTACAAATGGTCTCTCTCTTCTCTGTATTTGAAATTCGCATTCTGTTATCTACACTGAAGATAATTTCTTTAGGAAGAAGAGCTCATGGCGTGCCCTAGGGCTGGCACGTGAGAGAGACTCCGGTGTGTGTGACATGCCCTCTGGGGTTGTGTTGTGGCTGTCCACTCACCTGTAGGCCCCTCCTCTGCAGAGGCTCTCCTTGTCTTCCATTCAGAGTGTTTGGTGTCTGGGCCAAATATGTTGAGGTAAATCCTCGTGGGTCAAGTATGCCTATGAACCGTGATTTTCAAACAACTCCCCAAATTTAAGGCCTGCTTAATTCTGTGGCCAGGTGAGAGGATGTGGGCAGGGCTTTCTTCTAGTCCCCTGCAGGATTTTCTCTTCTCCTGGAACTAAGCAACGTGGCCTGAAGAAGGCATTTGCAACAGTGTTCCAGGATTGGGAATCCGTGATTGCAGGCTGGGCATCTAATGCTCTCACCGTCCTGCCTGTGGCCACTTCTCAGTCTGGATGCTGGCGGTCGTAGAGCCCAAGTATCTTTAGAGCCTATTGAGGCATCTCCACCAACAATGCCCATCACCAATGCACAGAAAGAAATAATAATCTTTCCACGTTGTCAAAAGGTATTGTCTCCGATCATGGTTTCCATGCTGTCTGCACCTGGTTGCTTGCTGGTGTCCTCTCCAGGAGATACACAGCGTTCTCTGGAGTCTATGTCTGCAAAGCATGCTGATCTGGAATCCCCAGTCCTCAGGACCCTTGGGTGGCAAGAACTCTTTTATTCAAACACTCTCCTTTTCTCCGCCAACAACTATGGTTCCACATTCAAATTGTGGGTTCAAAGTGTGCTCCACTCCCCTGGTCTCTTGTCTTTGTATACGGCTTTCGGCCCTCTGAAGCCCCAACTGTCTACACCCTTCTCCCATGGTCTCTGTGACTTCTTCTCTCTTTCGCAGTGAAGTGTGATTTCTAGGCTTCAGGTACATTTATGCCATGTTTCCATTGATGTGGTCATATTCTGGTTGTGCTGATGGCTGAAGATATGCCTGGAGATTCCATGACACTTCCACAATCTCACTGTCCTCCAAATGCACTGCGGACTCTTATGGAGCCATAAGCAAGAAGGCATTCTTGCTCCTTGTGACATGTGGTAGAAAGGGAGAGAGCATTGGGCTGTGTCCTATCTGTTAGTCACAGAAACACAACTACCATACGATTTCAGTCATTCATAAAAGTAAAGAAACAGGTGAAAAAGCAAGAAAAATGGACAGGCAATTCAACTCTAAAAAGGCACACAAAATTTGATGTTTGATCCAGGCAGGCTAGTCAGAATCTCCATTTCTAAAAGTGGATCAAATGGGACATTCAATGCAGGAAATATGGTCGACCAGGATGTAACGTGAGTTTCCACTGTGTTTGAAGGTGAATTGTGATCTGGAATAGAGGAGTTTCATATCTCTTATAATATCATTTTTAGCATTTTGTGAAATAGACAAACACCCCCCCCCACACACACACAGACACACTTAAAAGTGTCCCACAGAATTTAGCGAGTAATTTTGAAATAGCACTCATGGAAGCAAAATTCAGAGGAAATACCATAAAAGAACAAAAGCTTAGAGTATCAATGTAACAAACCATCCAAACGGTATAAGTTAACTCCTTACCTATCAAGCACTAATTAATTAATTAATTAATTAATAATTAATTAAACAACCTTACCAAAAAGACCCCTACACAGAAGTCTGCCAGCAAATCCAATACCGGGAGAAAAGGATAAATTCCAAGACACATACGCACTACCATGGCAAGATCATGAGTCATACATATCCTACGTCTCAGGTAGTGACTTTTCAAGCAGCTTGAGGCTTTTGAAGCAGTCCTAAAACATCTCCAAACACACAGAAAGCCAGGTTCAAATCAATTCCCTGGTCCATAATTCGAGGTATTTAATGTTAATGTCGGGTTTTCTTATCTATACCCAAAACGTAAGAAGAGGGAAGACTCTAATTTACAATGTCCAAAGAACCAATTCAGGTAAGGACCTTACAGGAAACCAATTGCATACCATTTTAATCAGCAAGATAATAAAACTAGAATTCATTTCTCTTCTCTTTCTTTCTTCATCTCCATGTGAAACGGCCTCTTTTGCTTTATATTCACTATATTTTTCTGATATTCGGCAAGCCAGCCTTTCATCCATCCTAAGTTTTTTGACATAGTGTTCCCTGATTCTTTAATTGCATATACCACCAAGTACTCATCCTCATATAATGCCACACCACCTCAATAATCATTAACCAGTTCCCTCTTTATGGCATGTCTTATCTTCCTGTAACCCTCAGCTTGGTCCCCAAAGTCCTGAGTCTCTCCTGGTTTGTCTCCATGTCTGACTTCTTCTTCCATTTTCCCTTACTACGACTCATGTCCATGGTATTCCTCATGGGCCACATATGAGTGAAGCCATAGGATATTTCCTTTGTTCTGCTTCCATTTTCATTTGGAAATCATCGTCTTTATCATCATCTTCATAATCATCTTTATCCACCAGCCCTTCTGAGAGTATCTCGGCTCCTTCCACAGTGATGCTAAAGTGGGCATGGCAGGCCATAGATGTTGGCCATTCATTTTCATCTGAATAAAGAGAGTTGCCCAACATGGCTCTCCCCATGACTATGGCATGTAACATTAACTAATGATGACAAGGAGTGCTGCCCATGGCTCTTTCTTTTATTTATTTATTTTTAAAACATATAATGTAATTTTTTCCCCAGGGACACAAGTCTGTGATTCACCTGGTTTACACACTACACAGCACTCACGATAGCACATACCCTCCCCAATGTCCATAACCCCCTCCCCCTCTCCCAACCCCACCTCCCCCCAGCAACCCCAGTTTGTTTTGTGAGATTAAGAGTCATTTATGGTTTGTCCTCTCCCAAACCCATCTTGTTTCATTTATTCTTTTCCTGACCCCCTAACCCCCCATGTTTCATCTCCATGTCCTCATATCAGGGATATCATATGATAGTTGTCTTTCTCCGATTAACTTATTTCACTAAGCATGATACCCTCTATTTCGATCCATGTCATCACAAATGGCAAGATTTCATTTCTTTTGATGGCTGCATAGTATTCCTTTGTGTATATATACCATATCTTCTTTATCCTTCATCTGTTGATGGACATTTATGTTCTTTCCATAGTTTGGCTATTGTAGACATTGCTGCTATGAACATTCAGGTACACGTGCCCCTTCGGATCACTGCATTTGTATCTTTAGGGTGAATACCCAGCAGTGCTATTGCTGGGTCATAGTGTAGTTCTATTTTCAACATTTTGAGGAACCTCCATGCTGTTTTCCAGAGTGGTTGCACCAGCTTGCATCACACCAACAGTGGAGGAGGGTTCCCCTTTCTCCGCATCCTCGCCAGCATCTGTCAATTCCTGACTTGTTCATTTTAGCCATTCTGACGGGTGTGAGGTGGTATCTCATTGTGGTTTTGATTTGTATTTCCCTGATGCCGAGTACGTGGAGCACTTTTTCATGTGTCTCTTGGCCATCTGGATGTCTTCTTTGCAGAAATATCTGTTCATGTCCTTGACCATTTCTTGTTTGGATTGTTTGTTCTTTGGGTGTTGAGATTGTTATGTTCTTTATAGATTTTGGATACTAGCCCTTTATCTGATATGTCGTTTGCAAATATTTTCTCCCATTCTGTCAGTTCTCTTTTGTTTTGTTAACTGTTTCCTTTGCTGGGCAAAAGCTTTTGATCTTGATGAAATCCCAATAGTTCATTTATGCCCTTCCTTCCTTTGCCTTTGCCGATGTTTGTAGGAAGATGTTGCTGCTACTGAGGTCGAAGAGGTTGCTGCCTGTGTTCCCCTCAAGGATTTTGATAGATTCCTTTCTCACATTGAGGTCCTTTATCCATTTTGAGTCAATTTTCGTGTGTGGTGAAAGGAAGTGGTCCTATGTCATTTTTCTGCATGTGGCTGTCCAAGTTTCCCAGCACCATTTATTGAAGAGGCTTTCTTTTTTCCACTGGACATTCTTTCCTGCTTTGTCGAAGATTAGTTGACCGTAGAGTTGAGAGTCTATTTCTGGGCTCTCTATTCTGTTGCATTGATCTATGTCTGTTTTTGTGCCAGTACCATGCTGTCTTGATAATTACAGCTTTGTAAAAGAGCTTTAAGTCCGAAATTGTGATGCTGCTAACTTTGGCTTTCTTTTTCAATATTCCTTTGGCTATTTGAAGTCTTTTCTGGTTCCATATAAATTTTAGGATTATTTGTTCCCTTTCTTTGAAAAAAGATGGATGGTATTTTGATAGGGATTGCATTAAATGTGCAGATTGCTTTAGGTAGCATAGACATTTTCACAATATTTATTCTTCCAATCCAGGAGCATCGAATATTTTTCCATTTGTTTGTGTCTTCCTCAATTTCTTTCATGAGTACTTTATAGTTTTCTGCATATAGATCTTAGCCTCTTTGGTTTATTCCTAGGTATCTTATAGTTTTGGGTGCAATTGTAAATGGGATTGACTCCTTAATTTCTCTTTCTTCTGTCTTGTTGTTGGTGTACAGAAATGCAACTGATTTCTGTGCATTGATTTTATATCCTGACACTTTACTGAATTCCTGTACAAGTTCTAGCAGTTTTGGAGTGGAGTCTTTTGGGTTTTCCACATATAGTATCATATCATCTGCGAAGAGTGATAGTTTGACTTCTTCTTTACCAATTTGGATGCCTTTAATTTCTTTTTGTGGTCTGATTGCTGAGGCTAGGACTTCTAGTACTATGTTGAATAGCAGTGGTGATAACGGACAGACCTATTGTGTTCCTGACCTTAGCGAAAAAGCTATCAGTTTTTCTCCATTGAGAATGATATTTGCGGTGGGTTTTACATAGATGGCTTTGATAATATTGAGGTATGTGCCCTCTATCCCTACACTTTGAAGGGTTTTGATCAGGAAGGGATGCTGTACTTTGTCAAATGCGTTTTCATCATCTATTGAGAATATCATATGGTTCTTGTTCTTTCTTTTATTAATGTGTTCTATCACATTGATTGATTTTCGGATGTTGAACCAAACATGCAGCCCTGATATAAATCCCACTTGATCGTGGTGAATAATCCTTTTAATGTACTATTGAATCCTAATGGCTAGTATTTTGGCGAGAATTTTTGCATCTGTGTTCATCAAGGATATTGGTCTGTAGTTCTCTTTTTTGATGGGATCCTTGTCTGGTTTTGGGATCAAGGTGATGTTCACCTCATAAAATGAGTTTGGAAGTTTTCCTTCCATTTCTATTTTTTGGAACAGTTTCAGGGGAAGAAGAATTCGTTCTTCTTTAAATGTTTGGTAGAATTCCCCTGGGAAGCCGTCTTTCCCTGGGCTTTTTTTTTGTTTGGAGATTTTTGATGAATGTTTCAATCTCCTTACTGGTTATGGGCCTGTTCAGGTTTTCTATTTCTTCCTGGTTCAGTTGTGGTAGTTTATATGTCTCCAGGAATGCATCCATTTCTTCCAGATTGTCCAATTTGTTGGCGTAGAGTTGCTCATAGTATGTTCTTATAATTGTCTGTATTTCTTTGATGTTAGTTGTGATCTCTCTTTCTTTCACAATTTTATTTATTTGGGTCCTTTCTCTTTTCTTTTTGATAAGTCTGGCCAGGGTTTTATCAATCTTATTGATTCTTTCAAAGAACCAGCTCTTAGTTTCATTGATTTTTTTCTTTTTTTTTTTTTTTGTTTCTATTTCATAGATTTCTGCTCTGATCTTTATGATTTCTATTCTCCTGCTAGGTTTAGGGTTTTTTTCTTGTTCTTTCTCCAGCTCCTTTACGTGTAGGATTAGGTTGTGTACTTGAGATCTTTCTTGTTTCTTGAGAAAGGCTTGTACCACTATATATTTTCCTCTCAGGACTGCCTTGGCTGTGTCCCACAGATTTAGAACCGTTGTGTTTTCATTATCATTTGTTTCCATGATTTTTTTCAATTCTTCTTTAATTTCCTGGTTGACCCCCTCACTCTTTAGAAGGATGTTGTTTAGTCTCCATGTATTTGGGTTATTTCCAGCTTTCCTCTTGTGACTGAGTTCTAGCTTCAGAGCATAGTGGTCTGAAAATATGCAGGGAATGATCCTAATCTTTTGATACCGGTTGAGACCTGATTTGTGACCCA
Organism: Meles meles; assembly: GCF_922984935.1. Classification (NCBI taxonomy): domain Eukaryota; kingdom Metazoa; phylum Chordata; class Mammalia; order Carnivora; family Mustelidae; genus Meles; species Meles meles. Next base: position 18,016,116 of record NC_060088.1, read on the forward strand.
GGATGTGATCTATTCTGGAGAAGGTTCCATGTGCACTAGAGAAGAATGTGTATTCTGTTGCTTTGGGATAAAATGCTCTGAATATATCTGTGATGTCCATTGGGTCCAGTGTGTCATTTAAGGCCTTTATTCGCTTGTTGATCTTTTGCTTAGTTGATCTGTCCATTTCAGTGAGGAGGCTGTTAAAGTCCCTTACTATTATTGTATTATTATTGATGTGTTTCTTTGATTTTGTTATTAATTGGTTGATATAGTTGGCTGCTCCCACGTTAGGGGCATAGATATTTAAAATTGTTAGATCTTCTTGTTGGACAGACCCTTTGAGTAGGATATAGTGTCCTTCCTCATCTCTTATTATAGTCTTTGTCTTAAAATCTAATTGATCTGATATAAGGATTGCCACCCCAGCTTTCTTCTGATGCCCATTAGCATGGTAAATTGGTTTTCATCCCCTCACTTTAAATCTGGAGGTGTCTTCGCGTCTAAAATGAGTTTCTTGCAGGCAATATACTGGTGGGTTTTGATTTTTTATCCATTCTGATACGCTTTGTCTTTTGATTGGCGCATTTAGCCCATTAACATTCAGGGTAACTATTGCGAGATATGAATTTAGTGCCATTATTAGCCTGTAAGGTGACTGTTACTGTATATTGTCTCTGTACCTTTCTGATCTACTGCTTTTAGGCTCTCTCTTTGCTTAGAGGAGCTGGTTTGGTGTTTGCGAATTCTTTCAGGTTTTGTTTGTCCTGGAAGCTTTTTATCTCTCCTATTTTCAATGATAGCCTAGCTGGATAGAGTATTCTTGGCTGCATGTTTATCTCGTTTAGTGCTCTGAATATATCATGCCAGCTCTTTCTGGCCTGCCAGGTCTCTGTGGATAAGTCTGCTGCCAATATAATATTTTTACCATTGTATGTTACAGACTTCTTTTCTCCAGCTGCTGTCAGGATTTTCTCTTTTTCACTAATATTGTAAATTTTACTATTAGGTGATGGGATGAGGATCTATTCTTGTTGACTTTGAAGGGGGTTATCTGCATCTCCTGGATTTTTTTAAATATTTATTTCTTTATTTATTTGACAGAGAGAGGTCACAATAGGCAAGGGGCAGGCCGAGGGAGAGGGCGAAACAGACTCCCTACTGAGCAGAGATCTCGATGCGGGGCTCGATCCCAGGACTTTGAGATCATGACCTGAGCGGAAGACAGAGGCTTAAACCACTGAGCCACACAGGCGACCCTCTCCTGGATTTTGATGCTTGTTCCCATTGCCATATTAGGGAAATTCTCTCCAATAATTCTCTGCAATACACATTCTGCTCCCCTCTCTCTTTCTTCTTCTTCTGGAATCCCAGTTATTCTAATGTTGTTTCGTCTTATGGTATCACTTACCTCTCGAATTCTCCCCTCATGGTCCAGTAGCTGTTTGTCCCTCTTTTGCTCGGCTTCTTTATTCTCTGTCATTTGGCCTTCTATATCACTAATTCTTTCTTCTGCCTCATTGATCCTAGCAGTGAGAGCCTCCATTTTTGATTGCACCTCATTAATAGCTTTTTTGATTTCTACTTGGTTAGATTTTAGTTATTTAATTTCTCGAGAAAGGGCTTTTATGTCTCCAGAGAGGGATTCTCTAATATCTTCCATGCCTTTTTCGAGCCCAGCTAGAATGTTCAGAATCGTCATTCTGAACTCTTGATCTGACATATTACCAATGTCAGTGTCGATTAGGTCCCTAGCCTTCGGTACTGTCTCTTGTTTTGTTTGTGGTGAATTTTTCCGCCTTGTCATTTTTGTCCAGATCAGAGGATATGAAGCATCAAATAAAATACTAAATGGGTGGCAGAGACCCCAGAAATATGCGCTGTAACCAAATCAGAAGAGACCTCAAATTGTGGGGGGAAAAGGGGATAAAAAGAGGTTCAGAAAAAAAAGAAAAAAATTTTAAAATAAAACAAAGAAAAAATATGAATAAGAAAGAAAAATTATATATATTTATATAAACTAGTCAAAAACCGTTAAAAAAGAAAAGGGTAAAAGTTTTAAAAAATTTAGCAGAAGAAGAACAAAGAAAGAAAAAAAATTGAAAAAAGAAAAAAAATTGAATTAACCACAAGACTAAAGAATCATGGGGAGAAAGCCATGTGTTCTGTGCTCTGCTTTCTCCTCCTCTGGATTTCCGCTGCTGTCTTAGGAATTGAACCTGCTTTCCTTGATAGATGAACTTCGTCCTGGCTGGGTATGTTGTTGATCTTCTGGGGGAGGGGCCTGTTGTAGTGACTCTCAAGTGTCTTTGCCCAAGGAGGGATTGCACCACCCTTACCGGTGGCCGGAATAAGTAATCGGCTCGGGTTCACTTTTGGGAGCTTCTGTTCTCTGAACATTTTCCATAGGGTTTTGGAGGACGGGAATGAAAATGGCGGTTTCCCAGTCTCCAGACCAGAGGAGCCAAAAGCCCAGGGTCCCACTCCTCAGTGCGCCCCCAGAGGACAGCACTCAATCACTCCCGTATCCCCAGCATCCAGCCATGCTCCGAGCTCACCCAGCCCGCGACCAGTTCAAGGTAACCCCGAGCTGAGAGCTCAGTCCTCGTCTCTGTCTCTGTAGCCGGCTTCTCGGTTCTAATATCTGCGAGCTCTGCAACACTCCATCACCCCCGATCCTTCTGTGACCATGCGGGACCTGGGGCCATGCTGACCTTGCGTGGGTTTCACCTCTGTTTAGCCTCTGGAGCAATGTCCTTCAGTGGAACAGACTTTTAAAAGTCTTGATTTTGTCCTCCATTGCTCTGCCGCTTGCCGGGAGCCCCTCCTCCCGCGGTCTATCTTCCTGACGTATTAGATTCACTTCTCTGCCAGGCTTACCTTTCAGAAAGTGGTTGATTTTCTGTTTCTAGAATTGCTGTTCTTCTTTTCTTCAATCTCCCGTTGGATTTTTAGGTGTTTGCAATGTTTAAATAAGCTATTGAGCTGATCTCCTGCTACCTGGTGTAGTCTCAGCCTGCTACTAATCCACCATCTTGACTCCTCTCCCCAGGGCTCTTTCTTTCTGGGTAGTGATCATGCAGAGTTGACTTTCCATGAAGCCTTTGTAATGGCGGTAAGGTAATGTCAGGTAGACTGAGCCTTCATCCCTTAGGACTGGTGTTTCATGACACTGGAAGAATAAGGACACGGACAGCAAAACGCATCCTTGTCCTGGCAATTTTCCTGGAATTGTGACTTTCCTTCCCTTATTACTTCCCTCACATTGAAGCTGACAAAACACCAAAGGCAGATCTTACACCTGAGAACCCATAGGGAACAGAAGCTAAGAATAGACGCTCTCACCCAAGGATATCAAACCTCCAGAGACCTAATGGTAGCCAAGAGGCCTCGCTTTTGATTGAGATCATTCAGACTCTCTCCATTTCTCCGCCAACAGATATGGGTCAACAATCAAATTGTGGGTTCTAAGTGTGCTCCTCTCCCCTGGGCCTTTGTCTTTAGCCATGCCTCTCTGTACTCTAAGGCAACAACAGTCCAATTCTCACATAAGCCCTGTCTATACCCTTTTCCCATGGTCTCTGTGACTATTCCCTCTTTCGCTGCAGAGTGTGATTTCTAGGTTTCAGGTCCATTTATGCCATGACTCTAACCTGGCACACAAGGATTGGTGTTTGTTCCAGGCAGTCTAGTTAGAATCTGCGTTTCTAAAAGTGGATCAAATGGACATTCAATGCAGGAAATGTGGTTGAACAGGATGTAACGTGAGTTTCCACTGTGTTTCAAGGTGAAATGTGATCTCTTAAAATATCTCTTCTCTTCATATCTCTTAAAATATCATTTTAGCGTTTTGGGAAACACACACACACACACTCTCACACACTTAAATGAGTCCCACAGAAGTTAGGTAGCAAGTGAGGAATAGCAGTCATGGAAGCAAAATTCAGAGAAAATAAAATAAAAAACAAAAGCTTAGAGAATCAAAGTATCAACCCGTCCAAACAGTATAAGTTAACTCCTTACCTATCAAGAATTAATTAATTAATTAAAGGAACAAACCGTCCAAACTGGATAAGATAATTCCTTACCTATCAAGAATTACTCACTTAATTAATAAATTAATTAATTACACAACCTCACCTAAAAGACCCCTACACACAAGTATGCGAGCAAATCCAATACTGGAGAGAAAAGGATAAATTCCAAGACACATATGCACTACCATGGCAAGATCATGAGTCATACATATCTGACATCTCAGATAATGAAAAATGATTTTGAAGCATTCTTCAAACACCCCCAAAACACAGAACGCCATGTTGAAATCAATTCCCTGGTCCACAATTCGAGACATTTAATGGTAATGCCGGCTTTACCCATCTATTCCCAAAATGTAGGAAGAGGGAAGAATCTAATTTCCAATGTCCAAAGACCCAATTCAGATAAAGACCTTATAGGAATCCAAATGCATACAATTATAATCAGTAAGATAATAAAACTAGAATTCATTTCTCTTCTCTTTCTTTCTTCATCTCCATGTGATACGGCCTGTTTTGCTTTCTATTCAGTATTTTTTCTTATATTCGGTGAGCCAGCCTTTCATCCATCCTACGTTTTTTGACATAGTGTTCCCTGATTCTTTAATTGCATATACCACCAAGTGCTCATCTTCATATAATGCTACACCACCTCCATACCCATTAACCAGTTCCTTCTTTACGGCTTGTCTCTCCTCTTGTAAACCTCAGCTTGGTCCCCAATTTCTGAATCTCTCCCGGTGCATCTCCCTATCTGACTTCTTCTCCTTCCATTACCTTACTACTACTCATATCCATGGTATTCCTCATGGGCCACATAGGAGTGAAGCCATAGGATATTTCCCTTGGTCTGCTTGCATTTTCATTAGAAAATCATCTTCTTTATCATCATCTTCATAATCATCTTTATCCACTAGCCCTTAAAAGGGTATCTCGGCTCCTGCCTCAGTGATGCTAGAGGGGGCATGGCAGGCCATCGATGTTGGACCTTCATTTTCATCTGAATAAAGAGGGTTGCTCAACATGGCTCTCCCCATGACGATGGCACGTAGCATTATCTAATGATGACAAGGAGTGCTGACAAGGGCTCTTTCTTTCGGGGTAGCGACCATGCAGAGTTTCACTCTCCATGAAGCTTTTGCAATGATGTTTATGGTAAAGTCAGCTAGACAGAGCCTTCATCTCTTAGTACTGGTGTTTCAGTACAGAAGCTGATAAGGACACGGACAGCACAATGATTCCCTTCCCTGGCACTTTTCCTGGAATTGTGACTTTCCTTGCCTTCTTCTTCCTTCGACTTCCAAGATGACCAAGCACCAAAGGCAGACCATACCCAGAGAAACCATAGGGAACAAAAGCTAAGAATGGACCCTCTCACACAAGGACAACAAACCTCCCAGAGAATTAATGGTATCCAAGAGGCCTCGCAGTGGATTAAGATCTCTCGAAATTGCAGTGGAAATAGGAACACCATGCTCTCTCTGGAGAAATGTTGGTCTAAAGAATGGTATACAGAACATTGTTTTCTTTTCTCTTTTTATAGAAAGTGGAAGTGGGAAAGAAACAGAAAAGATAACCTGAGTGCATGATCAGGCTAACAGGGCTCTTTCTTGTTCCTTCCCAGGTCTTTCTACTTAAAGCCATAGGATGCATATGTCATGAGAATGGGATTGCTGCTTCAGTGAAGTCTTCTTCTGTGATGTCACAATGCTCTGAGGTCCTAGCAACCACTCCTCACCAACCCATGCCTCATCACTTCACTTGGATGGAATAATGCTGGGTCAGCCAGGCGTATCAAATCACTCCATACAGCTTGGGCCTTCTGGGGATTTCCCCAAGAGAATTTGTGAAGTGATATGGGTTCACATTCTCCATTGGCAAATTTGTAGTCTTTGGTCATGACTGTCACCACCAACCCTCTTGCCTCCTGAGAAGGCAGGAATCCACAATTCCATCTTACCCACATAAGTTCAAGAAGGTGTCAGGAGTACAAGCAGCCTCACACGGGGAATTCCAGGCCATACACATGCTCATGGTCCTCATGTTAGGGTCCGTGATCAAAGGAACGAGACTGACACAAAGCGAAAATCAAGCAAAGTTTTATTTTGCGCCATGCATCAGAAATCAAACTGCATCAGAAACCAAACTGCATCAGAAACCAAACTGCATCAGAAACCAAACTGCATCAGAAACCAAACTGCATCAGAAACCAAACTGCATTAGAAACCAAACTGCATCAGAAACCAAACTGCATTAGAAACCAAACTGACCAGTAGGTCCCTGAGTCTTGCTGGGGACCACTGCCTCCCAGTCGTTGGGGTCCCTCCTGGAGGCTCCCTGCCTCAACCTCACAGTACCACAGACCCACTCCCGGTGTGGCTGCACCGTTGACTCCTGGGAGTCTGCTCTGGTGCACAGGGTGTTGCCGCTCATGGTGGCGCCGCTGCCCCTGCTGCTCTGGGCAGTGCACGGGGCGATGCCGCTCGAGGTGGTGCCACTGCCGCTGCTGCTCTGGGCGGTGCCCGGGGCAATGCCACTCGACAATCAAACCGACCGGTTGGGGCCATCTCTTACGCAGAGGCGACAATGACAAGGATGCCATTCCCAATGACAAAGAGGCAAGGATGAGGAGGACGATGAGGATGACAACCCTGATGACACAGACTCTGCTCCCCATGATGCCACTCCAGCAAGGCCACTCCCCAGAGCGGTGAGGCCGCTGGAGGCGGGGCCGCAGCTGGAGGCAGCGAGGCCAGTAGAGGCGGCGAGGCTGGTCGAGGTGGGGCTGCGTCTCAGGGTGGCGAGGCCCCTGGTGGCAAGGCTGTGGCTTGGGGCAGCGAGGCCGCTGGAGGTGGCGAGGCTGGTCGTGGTGGGGCTGCAGCTCAGGGCGGCGAGGCCCCTGGTGGTGGGGTGTGGCTGGGGGCGGCGAGGCCAACGGCCACGGGGCCGCGGCTTGGGGCGGCACTGCTCCCGATGACCCCGATGCTATCACTCCTATGACTACCCTAATGGCTCCCAAAGACTACCCTAATGGCTACTCTAATGGCTCCCAAAGGCTACTTTAACAGCTACTCTAATGGCTATTCTAACTGCTATTCTAACTGCCATTCTAACTCCTCCCACTTCTCCAATGGCTATTCTAACACCTCCTACTTCTCCCCCCACCCAGCCTCACAGACTGACCTTTATAGAGGTGGTTGAGCCCGGCCCACAGACAGGTGGCCAATGAGAGTTCAACTCACCACAGTTAATATATGCGTACCCAACTGATTGGATATGGCTATCTGGCCTGGCCCGCCCCTATATCCGGGGTTTACAGTTCCTCTGCCTAATCAGGCCCCTCCAGTCCTCACACCCTATCAGGATGCCTCTGACCAGGAAAAGTGCCAACCACCTTCCAAGGAAAGCTCAGAGTTAACACCCAAAACCATACCAAAGACATGTCTGGAGTCTTCAAGCGTGAGGACACGAGTTCTTCTTGCATCTCCAGAAATCGTGCAATAAATGCCTCCCAATTTTCCCAGCTGACCAAACATTAAAGGCAGACCCTATACCCTAGAAGCTTAGGCCCAGGACAGAATCATCTGTTTGGAGCTCACAGGAGCAAGCACGGAGCATGTTGGAAGAGAACCAATCCCCATTTGAAGCCATCGGAAAGGCTCTCAGGCCATTTCAGGAATACAAGGTGAATCTACAAAAGGTCTCTCTCTTCTCTGTATTTGAAATGAGCATTCTGTTATCTACCCTTAAGATAATTTCTTTAGGAAGAAGAGATGATGGAGTGCCCAAAGGCTGGCACTTGAGAGAGTCTCAGGTGTGTGTGACATGCCATCTGGGGTTGTGTTGTGGCTGTCCACTCTCTTGTGGGCTCCAACTCTGCATAGGCTCTCCTTGCCTTATATTCAGAGTGTGTGGTGTCTGGGCCAAATATGGTGAGTATATGTTTCATAGGTCTGGTGTGTGTATGAAACGTGTCTTTCAACCCCACAAAAGTGTCTTTCACTTTTGTGGAGTGTCTTTCAACTCCACAAAACATAAGGCCTGCTGAATTCTGTGGCCAGGTGAGAGGATGTGGGCAGGGCTTTCTTTTAGACCCCTGCAGGATTTTCTGTTTTCCTAGGACTAAGCAACGTGGCCTGCAGAAGGCAGAACAACAGTATTCCAGGTTTGGGAATCCATGATTGCAAGATGGGCAGCTAATGTCCACACCGTCCTGCCTGTGGCCATTTCTCAGTCTTGATGGTGGAGATCATAGAGCCCAAGTATCTTTGGCGCCCATCGAGGCATCTCCAGCAACACTGCCCATCACGAATCCACACAGAGAAATAATAATCTTACCGCTTTATCAACAGGCATTGTCTCTGATCATGGGTCCTCAAGACCCTTGGGTTGAAAGAACTCATGGCATCAGACACTCTCCTTTTCTCTGCCAACAGCTAAGGGTCAACATTCAAATTGTGGGTTTGAAGTGTGCTTTTCTCCCCTGGGTCTTTGCCTTTGGCCATCGCTTCCTGGCTTCTGAAGCACCAACTATCCAATTCTCCCATAAGCCCTCTCTACACCCTTCTCCCATGGTCTCTGTGACTTCTTCTCTCTTTCACCGTGGAGTGTGATTTCTAGGCTTCAGGTCCATTTATGCCATTTTTACATTGATGTGGTCATCTTCTGGTTGTGTGATGGCTGAAGACAAGCCTGGATCTCCCAGACACTTCTACCGTCTCCCTGTCCTCCAAATGCACTGCAGACTCTTAGGGAGCCATAAGCAAGAAGGTATTCTTGCTCCTTGTGACATGTGGCAGAAAAGGACAGAGCATTGGTCTGTGTCATATCTGTCAGTCACAGAAAGACATCTCCCATACGATTTTACGAACTCATGGAAGTAAAGAAACATGTGAAAAAGCAAGAAAAAGGGAAAGGCAATGAGACTCGAACCAGGCACACAAAATTTGGTGTTTGTTCCAGGCAGGCTAGTCAGAATATGCATTTGTAAAAGTGGATCAAATGGGACAGTCAATGCAGGAAATATGGCCAACAGGATGTAACGTGAGTTTCCACTATGTTTGAAGGTGAATTGTGATATGGAATAGAGCACCTTCATATCTCTTAAAATATCATTTTTAGCATTTTCTGAAACTCACACACACACACACACACACACACACACAAGCACACACTTTAAAGCGCCCACACAAGTTAGGGAGCAACTGAAAAATATCACTTAGGTAAACAAAATTCAGAGAAAATACCAAAAGAAACAAAAGCTTAGAAAAAAGTAGCAAACCGTCCAAACTAACTGCTTTCCTATAAAGAATTAATTAATTAATAATTAATTAATTAAATATCCTGACCAAAAGAAACCTCCACACAAGTATGCCAGCAAATACAATACCGGAGAGAAAAGGATAAATTCCAAGACACATAAGCACTACCATGACAAGATCATGAGTGATTCATATCTGACATCTCAGGTAATGACTTTTGAAGCAGTTTTTGAGGCTTTTGAAGCAGTCCTCAAATATCTCCCAACACACAGAAAGCAAGGTTCAAAACAATTCCCTGGTTTCCAGTTCCAGACTTTAAACAGTAATGTCGGCTTTCCTCATCTATTCCCAAAAGGTAGGAAGAGAAAAGACTCTAATTTCCAATGTCCAAAGACCAATTCACATAAGGACCTTATAGGAAACCAATTGCATACAATTTTAATCAGTAAGGTAATAAAACAAGAATTCATTTCTCTTCTCTTTCTTACTTCACCTACATGTGAAGCGGCCTGTTTTGCTTTCTCTTCAATATTTTTTCTTATATTCGGCAAGCCACTCTTTCAACCCTCTAACGTTTTTTGACATAGTGTTCCCTGATTCTTTAATTGCATATACCAAGTGCTCAACCTCATATAATGCCACACCACCTCCATTCCCATTAACCAGTTCCCTCTTTATGGCAGGTCTTATCCTCCTGTAACCTTCAAGTTGGTCCCCAATGTACTGAGTCTCTCCTGGTGCGTCTCCCTGTCCTCCTTCCGTTTTCCCTTTCTACTATTCATGTCCATGGTGTTCCTCAAGGGCCACAAGTTAGTGAAAACATAGGACATTTCCCTTGGTCTGCTTGCATTTTCATTTGGAAATCGTCTTCTTTATCATCATTTTCATAATCATCTTTATCCACTAGCCCTTAAAATGGTATCTCGACTCATTCCACACTGATGCTAGAGTGAGCATGGCAGGCCAAACATGTTGGCCGTTCATTTTCATCTGAATAAAGAGAGTTGCTAAACATGGCTCTCCCCATGACTATGGCATGTAACATTAACTAATGATGACAAAGAGTGCTGACCAAGACTCTTTCTTTAGGGGTAACGATCATGCAGAGTTTCACTCTCCATGAAGACTTTGCAACGGTTTTTAGGGTAATGTCAGGTAGACAGATCCTTCATCCCTTAGGACTGGAGTTTCAGGACACTAGCAGAAAATGACAAGGACAGCACAATGCATAACTGCCCTGGCAATTTTCCTGGAATTGTTACTTTCCTTCCCTTCTTCCTTCCCTCACCTTCCAAGCTTACCAAGTACCAAAGGCAAACCTTACACCCGAGAAAACATAGGGAACAGAAGCTAAGAATGGACCCTCTCACCCAAGGATATCCAACCTCCTAGAGACCTAATGGTAGCCAAGAGGCTCGATGTTGATTGCGATCTCCAGAAATTGAGGGGGAAATTGGAACACCATGCTCTCTCTGGAGAAATGTTGGCCTAAAGAATGGTATACAGAACATCGTTTTATTTTCTCTTTGTATAGAAAGTGGAAGTGGGTAAGAAACAGAAAAGACCACGTGAGTTCATGATCAGGGTAACAGGGCTCTTTCTTATTCCTTCCCATGTCTTCCTACTTAAAGCCATAGGACTCATATGTCTTGAGAATGGGATTGCTGCTTCAGTGAAGTCAGCTTCTGTGACGTCACAAATCTCTGAGGTCCTAGAAACTGCTCCTCAACAAAGCATAACTCATTACATCACCTGGCTGGAGTATTTCTGGATCTGCCAGGAGTATCAAAATCACTCCAAACCACTGGAGCCGTCTAGGTATTTCCCCAAGAGAGTTTGTGAAGCGATTTTGGGTCACCTTCTTCATGGCCGATTTTGTAGTCTTTGGCCATGACTGTCTCCACCAACCCCTGGACTCCTGAAAAGGGCAAGAATCCAAAATTACATCTTACCCACCTAAGGTCACGAACGAGTCAGGAGCACAAGCAGCCTCACACGGGGAATTCAAAGCCATAAACATGTACATGGTCCTCACACACTATCCAGATACTTCTGTCCAGGATAAGGGCCCCCCACCCTCCTAGGAAAGCTCAGAGTTGACACCCGCAACCATACCAAAGACATGTGTGGTCTTCAAAAATGAGAACATGATTTCTTCTTAAATCTCCAGAAATCGTGCCATAAATGCCTCCCAATTTTCCCAGCTGACCAATTATTAAATTCAGACCTTACACCCTAGAAGCTTAGGCCCAGGATGGACTCACTGTTTAGAGATCACAGGAGCAAGCACGGAGCATGTTGGAAGAAAACCAATCCCCATGTGAAGCCATCAGAAAAGGCTTTCAGGCCTGTTTCAGGAATGCAACGTGAATCTAAGAAAGGTGACCATCTTCTCTCTATTCTCTGTATTTGAAACGTGTATTCTCTTATCTACCTCGAAGAAAATTTTTTATGAGTAGAGCCCATGGAATGCCCAAGAGCTGGCAATTGAGAGAGTCTCAAGTGTGTGTAGCATGCCCTCTTGTGTTGTGTTGTGGCTGTCCACTCTCCTATGGGCTCATCCTCTGCAGAATCTCTCTTGCCTTCCATTCAGTGTTTGGAGTCTGGGCCAAATATGGTGAGGTTAAGCTCTTGGGTCTCGTGTGCCTGTGAAACGTGACTTTCAACAGACTCCACAAAACTTAAGGCCTGATTAATTCTGTGACCAGGTGAGAGGGTGTGGGCAGGGCTTTCTTCTAGTCCCATGCAGGATTCTCCAACTGAGTAACGTGGGCTAATGAAGGCAATCCCAACAGTGTTCCAGGTTTGGGAATCCGTGATTGCTGGTTGGGCAGCTAATGTCCTCACCGTCCTGCCTGTGGCCACTTCTCAGTCTTGATGCTGGCGGTCGTAGAGCCCAAGTATCTTTGGTGCCCATCAAGTTATCTCCACCAACACTGCCCATCACGAATGCACCCAAATAAATAATAATCTTACCACGGTGTCAACTGGTATTGTCTCTGATCATGGTTTCCAGGATGTCTGCACTAGTTGCTTGCTTGTGTCCTCTCCAGGAGATACACAGTGTTCTATGGAGTCTATGTCTGCAAAGCATGATAACCTGGAATCCCCAGGCCTCAAGACCCTTGTGTTGCAAGAACTCATGTCCTTCTGACACTCTAGTTTTCTCGGCCAACTGCTATGGGTCAACATTCAAATTGTGGGTTCTATGTGTGCTCCGCTCCCCTGGGCCTTTGTCTTTCTCCATGGCTCCCTGCCCTCTGAAGCCCCAACTGTCCAATTCTCCCATAAGCCCTATCTACACCCTTCTCCCATGGTCTCTGTGACTTCTTCTCTCTTTCACTGTGGAGTGTGATTTCTAGGATTCAGGCCCATATATGCCATGTTTCCATTGATGTGGTCATCTTATGGTTGTGTTGATGGCTGGAGCTCCCGAAACATCTACCATCTCCCTGTCCTCCAAATGCACTGCGGACTCTTATGGAACCATAAGCCAGAAGGCATTCTTGCTACTTGTAACACTAGCAGATAAGGACATGGACAGCATAACGCATCCTGCCCTGGCAATTTTCCTGGAATTGTGACTTTTCTTCCCTTCTTCCTTCCCTCAACTTTCAAGTTGACCAAGCACCAAAGGCAGACCTTACACCAGAGAAAACATAGGGAACAGCAGCTAAGAATGGACCCTCTCACCCTAGGATACCAAACATCCCAGAGACCTAATGGGAGCCAAGAATCCTCGCTGTTGATTGAGATCTCTGGAAATTGCAGTTGAAATAGGAACCCCTTGCTCTTTCTGGAGAAATATACGTCTAAATAATGTTACACTGGGTGCCTGAGTGGCTTAGTTGGTTAAAGCCTCTGCCTTCAGCTAAGGTCCTGAACCCAGGGTCCTGGGATCGAGCCCTATATCGGGCTCTCTCTCAGCGAGGAGCCTGCATCCCTTCCTCTCTCTGCCTGCCTCTCTACCTACTTGTGATCTCTGTCTGTCAAATAAATAAATAAAATCTTAAAAAAAAGAATGGTATACAGAACATCGTATTCTTTTCCCTTTGTATAGAAAGTGGAAGAGGGAAAGAAACAGAAAAGACCACCTGAGTTCATGATCAGGCTAACAGGGCTCTTTGTTGTTCCTTCCCAGTCCTATAGGACTCCTATGTCATGAGAATGGGATTGCTGCTTCAGTGCAGTCAGCTTCTGTGACGTCACAAACTCTGAGGTCCTAGCAACCACTCCTCACCAAACCGTGCATCATCACTTCACCTGGCTGGAGTAGTTCTGCATCAGCCAGGTGTATCAAAATCACTCCAAACCGCTGAAACCGCCTGGGGATTTCCCCAAGACAGTTTTTGAAGCGATTTGGGGTCACCTTCTCCTTGGTCGGATTTGTAGTCTTTGGACGGGACTGTCACTACCACCCCTCACCCTACCACTCCTGAGAAGGGGAAGAATCCACAATTCCAACTTACCCACGTAAGGTAAAGAAAGAATCAGGAGTACAAGCAGCATCACACGGGGAACTCCACGCCATACACATATATATGTTCTTCCCACACTATAACGATGCTTCTGACCAGGAAAAGCGCCCCACCTTCGAAGAAAGCTCAGTACTAACACCCGCTACCATACCATAGACATATCTGGAGTCTTCAAAAGTGAGGACAAGATTCTTACTTGCATCTCCAGAAATCGTGCCATAAATGCCTCCCAATTTTCCCAGCTGACACAAAACCTTAAAAGCAGACACTACACCCTAGAAGCTTAGACCCAGGGTTGACTAATCTGTTTTGAGCTCACAGGAAGAAGCAAGGAGCATGTGGGAAGAGAGACAATCTCCATGTAAAGCCATCAGTAAAGGCTTTCGGGACAGTTTCAGGAATACAACATGAATCTACAAAAGGTGTCTGTCTTCTCTATATTCGAAACGCATATTCTGTTATCTTCCCTGAAGTTAATTTCTTTAGAACGAAGAGCTCTTGAGGGCTTAAGGTCTGTCACTTGAGAGAGACTCAGGTGTGTGTGATATGCCCTCTGCGTTGTGTTGTGGCTGTCCACTCTCATGTGGGCTCGTCCGCATCAGAGGCTCTCCTTGCCTTCCAATCAGAGTGTTTGGTGTCTGGTCCAAATATGGTGAGTTTAAGTTTTATGCATCTGATGTGCCTGTGAAACATGACTTTCAACACACTCCACAAAACTTAAGGCCTGCTGAATTCTGTGGCCTGGTGTGGATGTGGGCAGGGCTTTCTTCTAGTCCCCTGCAGGATTTCCTGTTCTCCTGGGACTAAGCAACATGACCTGAAGAAGGCAGTCCCAACAGTGTTTCAGGTTTGGGAATCCGTGATTGCAGGTGGGGCAGCGAATGTCCTCACTCTAACCCTCACGAATGCACACAAAGAAATAATAATCTTACTACGGTGTCACCAGTTATTGTCTCTGACAATGGTTTTCAAGCTGTCTTCCCCTGTTTGGTTGTTGGTGTCCTCTCCAGGAGATACACAGTGTTCTCTGGAGTCTCTGTCTAAAATGCATGCTGCTCTGGAATTCCTGGGCCTCAAGACCCTTTGGTTGAAAGACCTCGTGTCCTTCATACACTCTCCATTTCTCCACCAACAGCTATGGGTCAACATTCAATTTGTGGGTTCTAACTGTGCTCTGCTCCCCTGGGCCTTTGCCTTTGTCCATGGCTTTCTGCCCTCTGAAGCTCCAACCATTCAATTCTCCAATAAGCCCTGTCTGCACCCTTCTCACATTGTCTCTGTGACTTCTTCTCTCCTTCGCTGTGGAGTGTGATTTCTAGGCTTCAGGTCCAATTATGCCATGTTTACATTGATGTGGTCATCGTCTGGTTGTGTTGATGCCTGGAGCTCCCAGACACTTCTACCATCTCCCTGTCCTCCAAATCCATTGCGGACTCTTATGGAGC
The DNA here is from genome assembly GCF_922984935.1 of Meles meles. NCBI lineage: Eukaryota > Metazoa > Chordata > Mammalia > Carnivora > Mustelidae > Meles > Meles meles. The sequence goes on from NC_060088.1 coordinate 18,031,316, forward strand.
CATAAGCAAGAAGGCCTTCTTGCTCCTTGTGACATGTGGCAGAAAGGGAGAGAGCATTGGGCTGTGTCATATCTGTAAGTCCCAGAAAGACAATTTCCATACGATTTCACTCACTCATGGAAGAAAAGAAACATGTGAAAAAGCAAGAAAAATGGACAGACAAATAAACTCTAACCAGGTACACAAAATTTGGTGTCTGTCCAAGGAATGCTAGTCAGAATGTGCTTTGCTAAAAGTGGATCAAATTGGACATTCAATGCAGGAAATGTGGCCTAAAGGGATGTAATGTGAGTTTCCACTGTGTTTGAAGTAGAATTGTGATCTGGAATAGAGCAGCTTCATATCTCTAAAAATATCATTTTTAGCATTTTGTGAAACTCACACACACACACACACACACACACACACACACACACTTAAATGGGTCTGACAGAAATTAGGGAGCAAGTGAGGAATAACACTCATGGAAGCAAAATTCAGAGAAAATACCATAAAAAACAAAAGCTTAGAGAATCAAAGTAACAACCATCCAAACTGGATAAGTTAACTCCTTTCTGTATTAATTAATTAATTAATTAAACAACCTTTACTAAAGGACCCCTCAACACAAGTATGCCAGCAAATCCAATACCGGAGAGAAAAGGATAAATTCCAAGGCACATACACACTAACATGGCAAGATCATGAGACATACATATCTTACATCTCAAGTAATGACTTTAGAAGCAGCTTTTGAGTCTTTTGAAGCCATCCTCAAAGTTCTCCCAACACACAGAAAGCTAGGTTCAAATCAATCCCTGGTCCACAATTCGAGACATTTAATGGTAAAGTTGGTTTTTCTCATCTATTCCCAAATATAGGAAGAGGAAAGACTCTAATTTCCAATGTCTAAAGACCCAACTCACATAAGGACCTTATAGGAAACCAAATGCATACAATTTTAATCAGTAAGATAATAAAGCAAGAATTCATTTCTCTTCTCTTTCTTTCTTCCACTCTTTGTGAAATGGCCTGTTTTGCTTTCTATTCACTATTTTTCTTTATATTCGGCAAGCGAGCATTTCATCCATCCTACGTTTTTTGACATAGTGTTCCCTGAGTTTTTAATTGCATATACCACCAAGTGCTCATCCTCATGTAGTGCTATCCCAATTCCATACCCATTAACCAGTTTCCTCTTTATGGCATGTCTTATCCTCCTGTAAATCGCAGCTTGGTCCCCAAAGTCCCGAGTCTCTCCTGGTGCGTCTCCCTGTCTGACAACTTCTCCTTCCGTTTTCCCTTATACTACTAATGTCCATGGTATTCCTCATGGGAATCATAGTAGTGAAGCCATAGGTTATTACCCTTGGTCTGCTTGCATTTTCATTTGGAAATCATCTTCTTTACCATCATCTGCATAATCATTTTTATCCAATAGCCCTTAAAATGGTCTCTTAGCTCCTTTCACAGTTATGCTTGAGTGGACATGGCAGGCCGTCGATGATTTCCGTTTATTTTCATCTGAATAAAGAGAGCTGCTCAACAGGGCTCTGCCCGTGACTATGGAATGTAGCTTAACTAATGATGACAAGGAGTGCTGACCGGGGCTCTTTCTTTAGGGGTAGCGATCATGCAGATTTTCCCTCTCCATGAAGCCTTTACAATGGTGTTTAAGTTAATGTCAGGTAGACAGATCTTTCATCCCTTAGGACTGCTGTTTCAGGAAACTAGCAGATAAGGACACGGACAGCACAACGCATCCCTGCCTTGGTAATTTTCCTGGAATTGTGACTTTCCTTCCCTTATTACTTCCCTCGGCATCCAAGCTGACCAAGCACCAAAGGCAGACCTTACACCCAAGAAACCATAGGGAACAGAATCTAAGAATGGACCCTCTCACCCAAGGATATCCAACCTCCAAGAGACCTAATGGTAGCCAAGAGGCCTCGCTGTTGATTGCAATCTCTAGAAATTGCAGTGTAAATAGGAACACCTTGCTCTCTCTGGAGAAATGTTGTTCTAAAGAATGGTATACAGAACATCGTTTTCTTTTCTCTTTGTATAGAAAGTGGAAATGGGAAAGAAACAGAAAAGGCCCCCTGAGTTCATGATCAGGCTAACAGGGCTCTTTCTTGTTCCCTCCCATGTCTTTCTACTTAAAGCCATTGGACTCATATGATATGAGAATTGGATTGCTGCTTCAGTGAAGTCAGCTTCTGTGACATCACAAAAATCTGAGGTCCTAGCAACCACTCCTCACCAAACCATGCCTCAACACTTCACCTGGCTGGAGTAGTTCTGGGTCAGCCAGGAGTATCAAAACCACTCCAAACCGCTGGAGCCCCTGGGTATTTCCCCAAGATACTTTGTGGATAGATTTGGGGTCATCTTCTCCATGGCTGATTTTGTAGTCTTTGTCCGTGACTGTCACCACCATACTCTGGACTACTGAGAAGGGCAAGATTCCACAATTCCATCTTACCCACGTAAGGTCAAGAAAGACTCAGGGGCACACAGCCTCACACAGGGAACTCCATGCCTTACACATGTTCATGGTCCTCACACACTTTCAGGATGCTTCTGACCAGGAAAAGCGCCACCCGCCCTCCGAGGAAAGCTCAGAGTTAACACCCGCAACCATACCAAAGACATGCCTGGCGTCTTCAACAGTGAGGACAAGAGTTCTTCTTGATGTCCAGAAATAATGCAATAAATGCCTCCCAATTTTCCCAACTGACCAATAATTAAAGGCAGACCCTACACCCTAAAATCTTGGGCCCAGGAGGGAGTCATCTGTTTGGAGCTCACAGAAGCAAGCACGGAGCAGGTTGGAAGAGAACCAATCCCCATGTGAAGCCATGGGAAAAGGCTTCCGGGCCTCTTTCAGGAATACAACGTGAATCTACAAAAGGTCTCTGTCTTCTGTGTATTCAAAACATGCATTCTGTTATCTACCCTGATGTTAATTTCTTTCAGAAGAAGAGCTCATGGAGTGCCCAACGGCTGTCACTTGAGAGAGTCTCAGGTGTGTGTGACCTGCCCTCTGGGGTTGTGTAGTGGCTGTCCACTCTCCTGTGGGCTTGTCCTCGGCAGAGGCTATCCTTGCCTTCCATTCTGAGTGTTTGGTGTCTGGGCCAAATATCGTGAGGTTATGTTTCGTGGGTCTGGTGTGCCTGTGAAACATGAATTTCAACACACTCTGCAAAACTTAAGGTCTGCTGAATTCTGTGCCCAGGTGAGGGGATATGGGCAGGGCTTTCTTCTAGTCCCCTGCAAGATTTCCTGTTCTCCTGGGACTAAGCAACGTGGCCTGCAGAAGGCAGTCCCAACAGTGTTCCAGGTTTGGGAATCCGTGATTGCATGCTGGACAGTTAATGTCCTTACCATCCTGCCTGTGGCCAATTCTCAATCTGAATCCTGGTGTTCATAGAGACCAAGTATCGTTGGCGCCCATCAAGGCATCTCCACCAACACTACCCATCATATATGTACACAAAGAAATAATAATCTTTCCAAGGTGTTAACAGGTATTGTCTCTGATCATGGTTTCCAAGCTGTCTGCACCTGGTTGCTTGCTGGCATCCTCTCGAGGAGATACACAGTGTTCTCTGGAGTCTATGTCTGCAAAGCATGCTGATCTGGAACCCCAGGACTCAAGTCCCTTGGCTTGAAAGACCTCATGTCATTCAGACACTCTCCATTTCTCCTCCATCGTCTATGGGTCAACATACTATTTGTGGGTTCTAAGTGTGATCTGCTCCCCGGGCATTTGTCTTTGTCCATGGCTCCCTGCCCTCTGAGGCACCACCCGTCCAATTCTCCCATAAGCCCTATCTACACCCTTCTCCCATGGTCTCTGTGACTTCTTCTCTCTTTCACTGTAGAATGTGATTTTTGGGCTTCAGGTCCATTTATGCCATGTTTCCATTGATGTGGTCATCTTCTGGTTATGCTTATGACTGAAGACAAATCTGGAGCTCCCAGACACTTCAACCATCTCCCTGTCCTCCAAATACACTCGGACTCTTATGTAGCCATAAGGAAGAAGGCATTCTTGCTCCTTGTGACATATGGCAGAAAGGGAGAGAGCATTGAGCTGTGTCCTATCTGTCAGTCAGAGAAAGAAAACTACCATACAATTCAATTTCAATCACTCATGGAAGTAAAGAAACAGGTGAAAAAGCAAGAAAAAGGATGGGCAATGAGACTCTAACCAGGAACACAAAATTTGGTGTTTGTTCCAGGCAGGATAGTCAGAATCTTCATTTCAAAAGTCAATCAAATGGCACATTCAATGCAGGAATTGAGGCCGAATGGGGTGTAACATGAGTTTCCACTGTGTTTGAAGGTGAATTGTGATCTGGACTTGAGCAGCTATATATCTCGTAAGATATCATTGTTAAAGTTTTGTGAAACACACGTACACACACACACACACACACACACACACACACACACACACACACACACATAAAAAACTCCAAGAGAATTAGGGAGCCAGTGAAGAATAGCACTCATGGAAGCAAAATTCAGAGAAAATATCATAAAAAACAAAAGCTTAGAGAATCAAAGAAACAAACTGTCAAAACTGGATAAGTTAAATACTTACCTATCAAGGATTAATTAATTAATTAATTAACAACCTTACCTAAAAACCCCTCCACACAAGTATGCCAGGAAATCCAATATTGGAGAGAAAAGGATAAATTCCAAGAAACATACACACTATCATGACAAGATCATGAGTCATCCATATATGACGTCTCAGTTAATGACTTTTCAAGCAGCTTTTGAGGCTTTTGAAGCAGTCCTCAAGCATCTCCCAATACACAGAAAGCCAGATTCAAATCAATTTCCTGTTCCACAATGTGAGACATTTAATGGTAATGTCGGTTTTTATCAATTATTCCCAAAATATTGGAAGAGGGAAACTCTAATTTCAAATGTCCAAAGACCCAATTCAGATAAGGACCTTATAGGAAACCAATTGCATACCATTTCAGTAAGTAAGTTTAAAAAACTAGAATTCATTTCTCTTCTCTTTCTTTCTATATCTCCACGTGAAACCACTTGTTTTGCATTCTATTTACTATTTTTCCTTTTATTCGGCAAACCATCCTTTCATCCATCCTACGTTTTTTGACATAGTGTTCCCTGATTTTTAATTGCATACAGCACCAAGTGCTCATCTTCATATAATTCCACACCACCTCCCTACCCATTAACAAGTTCCCTCTTTATGGCATGTCTTATCCTCCTGTAAACCTCAGCTTGGTCCCCAAAGTCCTGAGTCTCTCCAAGTGTGGCTCCCTGTCTGACTTCTTCTCCTTCCGTTTTCCCTTACTACTACTTATGTCCATGGTATTCCTCATGGGAAACATATGAGTGAAGCCATAGGATATTTCCCTTGGTCTGCTTGCATTTTAACTTAGAAATCATCTTCTTTATCATCATCTGCATAATCATCTTTATCCACAAGCCCTTGAAAGTGTCTCTCGGCACCTTCCACAGGAATGCTAGAGTGAGCATGGCAGGCCATCAATGTTGGCCGCTCATTTTCATGTGAATAAAAGAGTTGCTCAACATCGCTCTCCCCATGACTATGGCATGTAGCTTTAACTAACGATGACAAGGAGTGCTGACTGGGGCTCTTTCTATAGGGGTAGCGATCATGCATAGTTTCACTCTCCATGAAGGCTTAGTAACGGTTTTAAGGTTATGTCAGGTAGACAGAACTTTCATCTCTTAGGACTGGAGTTTCAAGACACTAGCAGATAAGGACACGGACAGCACAAGGCATCCCTGCCCTGGCAATTTTCCTGGAATTGTGACTTCCTTCCCTTCTTCCTTCCCTCGACTTCCAAGCTGACCAAGCACCAAAGGCAGATCTTACACCCGAGAAACCATAGGGAACAGACGCTAAGAATGGACCCTCTCACCCAAGGATAACCAACCTCCCAGAAACCTAATCGTAGCCAAGAGGCCTCGCTGTTGATTGCGATCTCTAGAAATTGCAGTGGAAATAAGAACACCTTGCTCTCTCTGGAGAAATGTTGGTCTAAGGAATAGTAGACAGAACATCGTTTCCTTTTCTCTTTGTACAGAAAGTGGAAATAGGAAAGCAACAGAAAAGACCACCTGGGTTCATGATCAGGCTAACTGGGCTCTTTCTTTTTCCTTCCCATGTCTTTCTACTTAAAGCCATTGGACTCATATGACATGAGAATTGGATTGCTGCTTCAGTGAAGTCAGCTTCCATGATGTCACAAAAATCTGAGGTCCTAGCAACCACTCCTCACCAAACCGTGCCTCAACACTTCACCTTGCTGGAGTAGTTCTGGGTCAGGAAGGAGTATCAAAACCACTCCAAACCGCTGGAGCCACCTGGGTATTTCTCCAAGACAGTTTGTGGATCTTTTGGGGTCATCTTCTCCATGGCCGATTTTGTAGTCTTTGTCCGTGACTGTCACCAGCACACCTCTGGACTACTGAGAAGGGCAAGAATCCACAATTCCATCTTACCCACATAAGGTCAAGAAAGAGTCAGGAGTACAAGCAACCTCACACGGCGAACTCCATGCCATACACATGTTCATGGTCCTCACACACTATCAGGATGATTCTGACCAGGAAAAGCACCCCTCCGAATTCTGAGGAAAGCTCAGAGTTAACACCCGCAACCATACCAAAGAAATGTCTGGAGTCTTCAACATTGAGGACAAGAGTTCTTCTTGCATGTCCAGAAATAATGCCATTAATGCCTCCCAACTTTCCCAGCTGACCAATAATTAAAGACACACCCTACACCCTAAAAGCTTAGACCCAGGAGGGACTCCTCTGTTTGGAGCTCACAGGAGCAAGCACGGAGCATGTTGGAAGAGAAACAATCCCCATGTAAAGCCATGGGAAAAGGATTTCGGGCCTCTTTCAGGAATACAACATGAATCTACAAAAGGTCTGTCTTCTCTGTATTCGAAACGCGCCTTCTGTTATCTATCCTGAAGATAATTTCTTTCAGAAGAAGAGCTCATGGAGTGCCCAACGGCTGTCACTTGAGAGAGTCTCAGGTGTGTGTGAACTGCCCTCTGGGGTTGTGTAGTGGCTGTCCACTCTCCTGTGGGCTCGTCCTCTGCAGAGGCTCTCCTTGCCTTCCATTCAGATTTTTTGGTGTCTGGGCCAAATATGTTGAGGTTAAGCTTCATTGATTTGGTGTGCCTGGAAACATGACTTTCAACCCATTCCACAAAACGTAAGGCCTGCTGAATTCTGTGGCCAGGTGAGAGGATTTGGGCAGGACTTTCTTCTAGTCCCCTGCAGGATTTCCTGTTCTCCTGGGACTAAGCAACTTGGCCTGACGATGGCAGTCCCAACAGTGTTCCAGGTTTCGGAATCTGTGATTGTAGATAAAGCAAATAATGTCCTCACTGCTGTGCCTGGGGCGTTTCTCAGTCTTGATGCTGGTGGGAGTAGAGCCTAAGGATCTTTTGCGCCCATGGAGGGATCTCCACCAACACTGCCCATCACGAATGCACACAAAGAAATAATAATCTTATACGTGTAAACAGGCATTGTATCTGATAATGGTTTCCAAGTTCTCTACACAGGGTTGCATGCTGGTGTCCTCTCCAGGAGAAACACAGTGTTCTTCAGTTCTGGAGTTTATGTCTGCAAAGCATGCTGATCTGGATTCTCCGGTCCTCAAGAACCTTGGGTTGCAGGAACTCATGTCATTCAGACTTCTTTCTCCGCCAATGGCTATGGGTCAAAATTCAAATTGTGTGTTCTAAGAGTGCTCCTCTCCTCTGGGCCATTGTCTTTGGCCATGGCTCCCTGCCCTCTGAAGCCCCAACCGTCCAATTCTCCCATAAGCCCTGTCTACACCCTTCTCCCATGGTCTCTGTGACTTCTCTCTTTCACTGTGGAGTGTGATTTCTAGGATACAGGACCATTTATGCCATATTTCCATTGATGAGGTCTTCATATGGTGGTACAGATGACTGAAGACAAGTCTGGAGCTCCCAGACACATCTACAATCTCCCTCTCCTCCATAAAGAGGGAACTGGATATGGGTAGGGACGTGGTGTGGCATTATATGAGGATGAGCACTTGGTGGTATATGCAATTAAAGAATCAGGACACACTATGTCAAAAAACGCAGGATGGATGAAAGCCTGGCTTGCCGAATATAAGTAAATAGGGTGAATAGAAAGCAAAACAGGTCGTTGCGCATGGAGATGATGATAGAAAGAGAAGAGAAATGAATATTTTCATTATCTTACTGTTTAAAATTGTATGCACTTGGTTTCCTATAAGGTCCTTATGTAAATTGGGTCTTTAGACATTGTACGTTAGAGTCTTCCCTCTTCCTACATTTTGGGAATAGATGAGAAAAGCCGACATTACCATTAAATGTCTCGAATTGTGGACCAGGGAATTGATTTGAACCTGGCTTTCTGTGTATTGGGATATGTTGGAGGACGGCTTCAAAACCCTCAAAAGCTGTTTCAAAAGTCATTACCTGAGACGTCAGATATGTATGACTCCTGATCTTGCCATGGTAGTGCATATGTGTCTTGGAATTTATCCTTTTCTCTCCGGTATTGGATTTGCTGGCAGACATCTGTGTAGGGTTCTTTTAGGTAAGGCTTTTTAATTAATTAATTAATTAATTGTTAATTAATTAATTAATTAATTAATTGTTAATTAATTAATTAATTAATTAATTAATTAATTGTTGATAGGTAAGTCATTAACTTATCCAGTTTGGATGGTTGGTTATTTGATACTCTAATCTTTTGTTTTTTACCGTATTTTCTCTGAATTTTGCTTCCATGAGTGCTATTCCTCACTTGCTCTCTAAATTCTGTGGGACTCATATAAGTGAGCGTGTGTGTGTGTGTGTGTGTGTGTATGTGTTTCACAAAACGCAAAATGATATTTTAAGAAATATGAAGTTGCTCTATTCCAGATCACAATTCACTTTCAAACACAGAGGAAACACACGTTACATCCCATTCGGCCACATTTCCTGCATTGAATGTCCCATTTGATCCACGTTTAGAAAAGCAGATTTTGACTAGCCTGCCTGGAACAAACACAAAAATTTGTGTGCCTGATTAGACTCTAATTGCCTGTCCCATTTTCTTGCTTTTTCACATGTTTCTTTACTTTCATGAGTGAGTGAAATCATATGGTAGTGGTCTTTCTGTGACTGACAGATATGACACAGCCCAATGCTTTCTCCTTTTCTACCATATGTCACAAGGAACAAGAATGCCTTCTTCCTTATGGCTCCGTATGAATCCGCAGTGCATTTGGAGGACAGGGAGATGGTAGAAGTGTTAGGGAGCTCTAGGTTTGTCTTCAGCCTTCAGCACAAGCAGAAGATGACCACATCGATGAAACATGGCATAAATGGACCTGAAGCCTAGAAATCACACTCCACAGCGAAAGAGAGAAGAAGTCACAGAGACCATGGGAGAAGGGCTTATGGGAGAATTGGACCTTTGGGGATTCAGAGGACAGGGAGCCATGGACAAAGACAAAGGCCCAGGGGAGAGGAGCACACTTAGAACCCACAATTTGAATGTTGACCTATAGCTGTTGACGGAGAAAAGGAGAGTGTCTGAAGGAACTGAGTTCTTGCAAAGTAAGGGTCTTCAAGCCTGGGGATTTCTCATCAGCTTTCTCTGCAGAAATAGACTCCAGAGAACACTGTGTATCTCTTGCAGAGGACACAAGCAAGCAACCAGTTGCAGACAGCCTGGAAACCATGATCAGAGACAATCCCTGTTGACACTGTGGTAAGATTATTATTTCTTTGGGTGCATTCCTGATGGGCAGTGTTGGTGGAGATGCCTCGATGGGCCCAAAATATACCTGGGCCCTACGACAGCCAGCATTAAGACTGAGAAGTGGATACAGGCAGGAGGGTGAGGACATTAGCTGTCCAATCTACAATCACGGATTCCCAAACACGGAACACTGTTGGGACTGCCTTCTTCAGGGCACGTTGCTTATTCCCAGGAGAAGAGGAACTCCTGCAGTGGACTAGAAGAAAGCCCTACCCACATCCTCTCATCTGGCCACAGAATTCAGCAAGCCTTAAATTTTGTGGAGTGGGTTTAAGGTCTCATTTCACAGGCACAACACACCCACGAAACTTACCATCACCATATTTGTCCTAGACAATAAACACACTGAATGGAAGGCAAGGAGAGTTTCTGCAGAGGACGAGCCCACAGGAGAGTGGACAGCCACAAAACAATGACAGCGGTCATTCACACAAACCTGAGATTCTCTCAAGTGCCAGCCCTTGGACATCCATGAGCTCTTCTTCCTAAAGAAATGATCTTCAGGGTAGATAACAGAATGCGTGTTTCAAATACAGAGAAGACAGAGAACTTTTGTAGATTCACGTTTTATTCTTGAAACTGGCCCGAAAGCTTTTTCCAATGGCTTCACATGGGGATTGATTCTCTTCCAAATTGCTCTGTGCTTGCTCCAGAGAGCTCCAAACAGATGAGTCCATCATGGGCCTAAGCTTCTAGGGTGTTGGTTCTGCCTTTAATGTTTGGTCAGCTGGGAAAATTGGGAGGCATTTAGTGCATGATTTCTGGAGATGCAAGAAGAAATCTTGTTCTCACTGTTGAAGACTCCAGACATGTCTTATTTATGGTTGACGGTGTTAACTCTGAGCATTACTCGGATGGTGACTGGCACTTTTCCTGGTTAGAAGCATCCTGATAGTGTGTGAGGACCATGAACATGTGTATGGTGTGGATTTCCCCGTGTGAGGCTGCTTGTACTCCTGACTCATTCTTAACCTTACGTGGGTAAGATGGAATTGTGGATTCTTGCCCTTCTCAGGAGTCCAGAGTGGTGGTTGTGACAGGCACGGGCAAAGACTACAAATTCAGCCATGGAGAAGGGGAACCCAAATCGTTTCACAAACTGTGATGTTGAAATACGCAGTCGACTCCAGCGGCTTGGAGTGGTTTTGATATTCTTGGCTGACGCAGAACTACTCCAGCCAGGTGAAGTGATGAGGCGTGGTTTGGTGAGGAGTGCTTGCTAGGACCACAGAGCTTTATGACGTCACAGAAGCTGACTTCACTGAAGCAGCAATCCCATTCTCATGACATATGAGACCTATGGATTTAAGTAGAAAGACCTGGGAAAGAACAAGAAAGAGCCCTGTTAGCCTGATCCTGAGCTCAGGTGGTCTTTTCGGTTTCTTTCCCACTTCCACTTTCCTTGCAAAGAGAAAAGAAAATGATGTTCTGTATACCATCCCTTAGACCAATATTTCTCCAGAGAGTGCAAGGTTTTCCTATTTCCACTGCAATTTCTAGAGATCTCAATCAATCGTGAGGCCTCTTGGCTACCTTTAGGTCTCTGGGTAGTTTGATATCCTAGGTTGAGAGGGTCCATTCTTAGCTTAGGTTCCCGATGGTTTCTTGGGTGTAAGGTCTGCCTTTGGTGCTTTGTCAGCTTGGAAGGCTAGGGAAGTAATAAGGGAAGGAAAGTCACAATTCCTGGAAAATGACCAGGGCAGGGATGCATTGTGTTGTCCGTGTCGTTATCTGCTAGTGTCTTCAAACACTAGTCCCAAGGGATGAAGGCTCTCTCTACCTGCCATTACCATAAACACCATTGTAAATGCTTCATGAAGAGGGAAAATCTGCATTATTGCCACTCCTAAAGAAAGAGCCCTGGTCAGCACTCCTTGTCATCATTAGTTAATGCTACATGCCATAGCCATGGGGAGAGTCATGTTGAACAACTCTCTTTCTTCAGATGGAAATGAACTGGCAACATCGATGGCCTGTCATGCCCACTCTAGCATCACTATGGAAGGATCCGAAATGCCCTTTTAAGGGCTAGTGGATAAAGATGATTATGATGATGATAATAAAGAAGATGATTTCCAAATGAAAATAAAAGCAGACCAAGGGAAATATCCTATGGCCTCACTCACATGTGACTCATGACAAATACAATGGACATTAGTAGTAGTAAGGGAAAACGGAAGGAGAAGATGTCAGAGAGGGAGTCGTACCAGGAGAGACTCAGGACCTTGTGGACCAAGCTGAGGATTCCAGGAAGATAAGACATGCCATAAAGAGGGAACTGGTTCATGGGTAGGGAGGTGGTGGGGCATTATATGAGGATGAGCACTTGGTGGTATATGCAATTAAAGAATCAGGGAACACTATGTCAAAAAACCTAGGAGGGATGAAAGACTGGCTTGCTGAATATAAGAAAAAATAGTGAATAGAGAGCAAAACAGACCGTTTCACATAGAGATGAAGAAAGAAAGAGAAGAGAAATGAATTTTAGTTTTATTATCTTACTGATTAAAAATGTATACAATTGGTTTCCTATAAGTTCCTTATGTGAATTGGGTCTTTGGACATTGTAAATTAGATTCTCCCTCTTCCTACATTTTGGGAGTAGGTGAGAAAAGCGGACATTACCATTAAATGTTTCGAATTGTGGACCAGGGAATTGATTTGAATCTGGCTTTCTTTGTGTTGGGAGATGTTTGAGGACTGCTTCAAAGCCTCAAATGCTGCTTCAAAAGTCATTACCTGAAATGTCAGATATGTATGATTCATGATCATGTCACGGTAGTGCATATGTGTATTGGAATTTGTCCTTTTCTCTCCGGTATTGGATTTGCTGGCAAACTCTGTGTAGGGGTCTTTTAGGTAAGGTTTTGTAATTAACCTTTGATTCTCTAAGCTTTTGTTTTTATGGTATTTTCTCTGAGTTTTGCTTCCATGAGTGCTATTCCTCACTTTGCTCCCTAGCTTCTGTGGGACTCTTTTACGTGTGTGTGTGTGTGTGTGTGTGTGTGTGTGTGTGTTTCACAAAACGGTAAAAATGATATTTTAATGGATATGAAGCTGCTCCATCCAGATCACAATTCAACTTCAAACACAGTGGAAACTAACGTTACATCCCATTCGGCCACATTTCCTGAATTGAATGTCCCATTTGATCCACTTTTAGAAACGCAGATTCGGACTAGCCTGCCTGTAATAAACACCAAATTTTGAGTGCCTGGTTAGAGACTATTGCCTGTCCCTTTTTCTTACTATTTTACATGTTTCTTCCTTCCATGAGTGAGTGAAATCATATGGTAGTTGTCTTTCTGTAACTGACAGATATGATACAGCCCAATGCTCTCTCCCTTCCTGCCACATGTCACAAGGAGCAAGAATGCATTCTTGCTTATGCCTCCATAAGAGTCCGCAGTGCATTTGGAGGAGGGGGAGATGGTAGAATTGTATGGGAGCTCCAGGCTTGTCTTCAGCCATCAGCACAACCAGATGATGACCACATCAATGGAAAGATGGCATAAAAGGACCTGAAGTCTAGAAATCACAGTCCATAGCGAAAGAGGGAAGAAGTCACAGAGATTGTGGAGAATGGTGTAGACAGGCTTATGGGAGAATTGGACGGTTTGTGCTTCAGAGCACAGGGATCGTGGACATAGACTAAGGTCAAGGTGTCATAAGCACACTTAGAACTCACAATTTGAATGTTGAACCATAGGTGTTGGCGGAGAAAAGGAGAGTGTCTGAAAGACACGAGTTCTTGCAACCCAAGGACTTGAGGCCCGGGTATTCCAGATCAGCATGCTTTGCAGACATAGACTCCAGAGAACACTGTGTATCTCCTGGAGAGGGCACCAGCAAGCAACCAGGAGCAGACAGCCTGGAAACCATGATCAGAGACAATACCTGTTGACAGCGAGGGAAGATTCTTATTTCTTTGTGTGCATTGGTGATGGGCAGAGTTGGTGGAGATGGCTCGATGGACGCCAAAGATACTTGCGTTCTACCAATGCCAGCATCAAGACTGAGTATTGGCCACAGGCAGGACGGGGAGGATATTAGCTGCCCAACGTGCAGTCACGGATTCCCAAACCTGGAACACTGTTGGGAATGCCTTCTTCAGGCCAAGTTTCTTTGTACCAGGAGAACAGAAAATCGTGGAGTGGACTAGGAGAAAGCCCTGCCTGTATCCTCTCAACTGGCCACAGAATTCAGCAGGCCTATGTTTTATGGAGTGGGTTGAAAATAACGTTTCTTAGGCACACCACACCCACGAAGCTTAAACTCAACATATTTGGCCCAGACACCAAAAACTCTGAATGGAAGGCAAGAAGAGCCTCTGCAGAGGATGAGCCCACAGGAGAGAGGACAGCAACAAAACAAAACACAAAAACCAAAATCTTAGAGAATCAAAGTAACAAACCGTCCAATATGGATAAATTGTTTCCTTACCAATCTAGAATTAATTAATTAATACCTATAAGACTGCTCCACACAAGTATGCCAGCAAATGAATGCCGGAGAGAAAAGGATAAATTCCAAGACACATACGCACTACCATGACAAGATCATGAGTCATATGTATCTGACGTCTCAGGTAATGACGAAAGCTTTTGAAGCAGTCCTCAAACATCTCCCAGTACAGAGAAATCCAGGTTCAAATCGATTCCTGGTCCACAATTGGAGACATTAATTGTAATGCTGGCTTTTCTAATCAATTCTGAAAATGTTGGAAGTGGGAAGACTCTAATTTACAATGTCCAAAGACCCAATTCAGATAACGACCTTATAGGAAACCATATGCATAAAATTTTAATCAGTAAGATAATAAAACTGGAATTAATTTCTCTTCTCTTTCTTTCCTTATCTCCATGTGAAATGGCCTGTTTTGCTTTCTATTCACTATTTTTTCTTATATTCGGCCACCAGCCTTTTATCCATCCTACGTTTTGTGACATAGTGTTCCCTGATTCTTTAATTGCATATACCAACAAGTGCTCATCCTCATATAATGCCACACCACTTCCATACCCATGAACCAGTTCCTTCTTTATGGCAGGACTTATCCTACTGTAACCCTCAGCTTGGTCCCCAAAGTCAATTTCACTCTCCATGAAGCCTTTGCAATGGTTTTTAAGGTAATATCAGGTAGACAGAGACTTCGTCCTTTAGGATTGGAGTTTCAGGACACTAGCAGATATGGACTCGGACAGCACAACGCATCCCTGCCTTGGCAATTTTCCTGGTATTGTGACATTCCCTCCCTTCTTCCTTCCATCAACTTTCAAGCTGACCAAGCACCAAAGGCAGACCTTCAACCCGAGAAACCATAGGGACCAGAAGATAAGATTGGACCCTCTCACCCAAGGATATCCAACCTCCCAGAGACCTAATGGGAGCCAAGAGGCCTCGCTGTTGATTGAGATCTCTAGAAATAGCAGTGGAAATAGGAACACCTTGCTCTCTCTGGAGAAATGTTGGTCTAAAGAATGGTATACAGAACATCGTTTCCTTTTCTCTTTGTATAGAAAGCGGAAGTGGGAAAGAGAGAAAACACCACCTGAGTGCATGATCAGGCTAACAGGGCTCTTTCTTGTTCTTTCCCAGGGCTTTCTACTTAAATCCATATACTCATATTTTGTGAGAATGGGATTGCTGCTTCAGTGAAGTCAGTTTCTGTGACGTCACAAAGCTCTGAGGTCCTAGCAACCACTCCTCACCAAACCACGCCTCATCATGTCACCTGGTTGGAGTAGTTCTGGTTCAGACAGAAGTATCATAATCACTCCAAACCGCTGGAACCGCCTGGGTATTTCCCCAACACTGTTTGGGAAACAATTTGGTGTTAATTTCTCCATGGCCGAATTTCTAGTCTTTGCCGGGACTGTCACCACCATCCCTGGGGACTCCTGAGAAGGACAGGAATCCACAATTCCATTTTACCCACGTAAGGTCAAGAAAGAGTCAGGAGTATAAGCACCCTCAAACTTGGAACTCCACACCATACACACGATCATGGTCTTCACACCCTATCAGGATGCTTGTGACAGGAAAAGCACCCCTGCCCTCCGAGGAATGCTCCTGGTTAACACCCGCAACCATTCCAAAGATATGTCTGTGGTCTTCAACAGTGAGGACAACAGTAAGATCTTCTTGCATCTCCAGAAATCGTGCCATTAATACCACCCAATTTTCCGAGCTGACCAAACCTTAAAGGCAGAACCTACACACTAGAAGCTAGGCCCAGGATGGACTTATCTGTTTGGAGCTCACAGCAGCAAGCACGGAGCATGTTGGAAGAGAACCAATCCCATGTGAAGCCATCAGAAAAGGCTTTCAGGCCAGTTTCAGGAATGCAACGTGAATGTACAAAAGGTCTCTGTGTTCTCTGTATACCATACATGCATTCTGTTATCTACCCTGAAGATAATTTCTTTAGGAAGAAGAGCTCATGGAGTGAACAAGGGCTGGCACTTGAGAGAGTCTCCGTTGTGTGTGACATGGACTATGTAGTTGTGTTGTGGCTCTCTACTCTCCTGTGGTCTCGTCCTCTGCAGAGACTCTCCTTGCCTTCCATTCAGAGTGTATGGTGTCTGGGCCAAATATGGTGAGTTTAAGCTTTGTATGTCTGGTGTGCCTGTTAAACTTTACTTTCAACCCACTCCACAAAACTTAAGGCCTGCTGAATTCTGTGGCCTGGTGAGAGGATGTGGGCAGGGCTTTTTTCTAGTCCCCTGAAGGATTTTTATTCTCCTGTGACTAAGCAACCTGTCCTTATGAAGGCAGTCCCAAACGTTTTCCAGGTTTGGGAATCTGTGATTGCAGTTTGGGCAGCTAATGTCCTCACTGTTCTGCCTGTGGCCACTTCTCAGTCTTGATGCTGGCGGTCGTAGAGCCCAATATCTTTGGTGCCCATCGACGCATCTCCACCAGAACTGCCCATCACAAATACACCCAAAGAAATAAGAGTCTTACCACGGTGTCAACAGGTAGTGTCTCTGATCATGCTTTCCATGCTGTATGCACCTGGTTACTTGCTGGTGTCCTCTCCAGGAGATACACAGTGTTCTCTGGAGTCTATGTCTGCAAAGCATTCTGATCTGGAATCCCCGGGCCTCAAGACCGTTGGGTTGCAAGAACTCGTGTCATTCAGACACTCTCCTTTTCTCCGCCAGCAGCTATGGGTCAACATAAAAATTGTGGGTTCTAAGTGTGCTCCTCTCCCCTGGGCCTTTGTCTTTGGCCATAGCTCCCTGTCCTCTGAATTCCCAAAGGTCCTATTCTCCCATAAGCCCTGTCTACACCTTTCTCCCATGGTCTCTGTGAGTTCTTCTCTCTTTCGCTGTGGGGTGTGATTTCTAGACTTCAGGTCCATTTATGCCATGGTTCCCTTGATGTTGTCATGTCCTGTATATGCTGATGTCTGAAGACAAGCCTATAGCTACCAGACAAGCCCATAGCTACTACAATTTCCCTGGCATCCAAATGCACTGTGGACATTTATGGAGCCAAGAACAAGAAGGCATTCTTGCCCCTTGGGATATGTGGCAGAATGGGAGAGAGCATTGTGATGTGTCTTACCTCTCAGTCACTGAAAGACAACTACCATACGATTTCACTCACTCATCGAAGTAAAGAAACTTGTGAAAAAGCAAGAAACGGGACAGGCAATTTGACTCGAACCAGGCACAGAAAATTTGGTGTTTGTTCCAAACAGGCTAGTCAGAACCTGCCTTTCTAAAATTGAATCAAATGGTACATTCAATGCAGGAATGCCGGCCAAACGGGATGTAATGTGATTTTCCACTGTGTTTGAAGGTGAATTGTGATCTGGAATAGAGCAGCTTCATATCTCTTAAAATATCATTTTTAGCGTTTTGTGAAACACACACACACATAGACTTAAAAGAGTCCCACAGAAGTTAGGGAGCAAGTGAGGAATAGCACTCATGGAACCAAAATTCAGGGAAAATACCTTAAAAAACAAATGTTTAGAGAATCAATTAACAAACCGTCCAAACTTAATAAGTTAACTCCATACCTATCAAGAATTAATTAATTAATTAATTAATTAATTAAACAACCTTACCTAAAGACCCCACCACAAAAGTATGCCAACAAGTCCAATACCAGAGAGAAAAGGGTAAATTCCAAGACAAATACATCCTACCATGAGAAGATCATGAGGCATACATAACTGAGTCCTAGGTTACGACTTTTGAAGCAGCCTTTGAAGCTTTTGAAGCAGGCCTCAAACATCTCCCAACACACAGGAAGCCAGGTTCAATTCAATTCTTTGGTCCACAATTTGCGACATTTAAAGGTAATGTCAGCTATTCTCAATCTATTCCCAAAATGTAGAAAGAGGGAAGACTCTAATTGACAATGTCCTAAGAACCAATTCACATAAGGAACTTATAGGAAACCAATTGCATACAATTTTTATCAGTAAGATAAAAGCTAGAATTCATTTCTCTCATCTTTCTTTCTTCATCTCCATGTGAAGCGGCCTGATTTGCTTTCTATTCAATATTTATATTTATATTCGGCAAGCCAGTCTTTAATCCATCCTACGTTTTTGACGTAGTGCTCCCTGATTCTTTAATTGTATATACCACCAAGTGCTCATCCTCATATAATGCCACCTCACCTCCATACACACTAACCACTTCCCTCTTTATGGCATGTTGTACCCTCCTGTAACTCTCAGCTTGGTCCCCAATGTCCTGAGACTCTCCTGGTGTGTCTCCCTGTCTGACTTGTTCTCCTTCCATTTTCCCTTACTAATACTCATGTTCATGGTATACCTCATGGGACACATAGGAGTGAAGCCATCAGATATTTCCCCTGGTCTGCTTGCATTTTCACTTGGAAATCACCTTTTTTATCATCATCTTCACATTCATCTTTAATCACTAGCCCTTAAAATGGTATCTCGCCTCCTTCCACCTAGATGCTAGAGTGGCCATGGCAGGCCATCGATGTTGGCCGTTCCTTTTCATCTGAATAAAGAGCTTTACTCAACATGGCTCTCCCCATGACTATGGCATGTAGCATTAACTATTGATGACAAGGACTGCTGACCAGGACTCTATCTTTAGGGGTAGCGATCATGCAGAGTTTCACTCTCCATGAAGCCTTTGCAATGGGGTTGAAGGTAATGTCAGGTAGACAGAGCCTTCATCATTTTGGACTGGATTTTTTTGAAACGTGACTTTCAACTCACTCCACAACAATTAAGCACTGCTCTATTCTGTGGCCAGGTGAGAGGATGTGGGCAGGGCTTTCTTCTAGTCCCCTGAAGGATTTTCTGTTCTCCTGGGACTAAGCAACATTTCCTGAAGAAGGCAGTCCCAACAGTGTTCTAGGATTGGGAATCCGTGATTGCAGGTTGGGCAGCTAATGTCCTCACCGTCCTGCCTGTGGCCACTTCTCAGTCTTGATTCTGGTGGACGTAGAGCCCAAGTATCTTTGGCGCCCATCGAGGCATCTCCACCAACACTGCCCATCACGAATGCACCCAAAGAAATAATAATCTTACCACGGTGACAAAAGATATTGTCTCTGATCATGGTTTCCAATCTGTCTGCACCTGGTTGCTTGCTGGTGTCCTCTCCAGGAGATACACAGTGTTCTCTGGAGTCTATGTTTGCAAAGCATGCTGACCTGGAATCCATGAGCCTCAAGAACCTTGGGTTGCAAAAACTCATGTCCTTCAGACAGTCTCTTTTTCTCCATCAACGGCTATGGGTCAACATTAAATTGTGGATTCTAAGTGTGCTCCTCTCCCCTGGACCTTGTCTTTGTCCTTGGCTCACTGCCCTCTGAAGCACCAACCATTCAATTCTCCCATAAGCCCCGTCTGAACCCTTCTCCCATGTTCTCTGTGACTTCTCTCTTTCACTGTGGAGTGTGATATCTAGGCTTCAGGTCCATTTATGCCATGTTTACATTGATGTAGTCATCTTCTGGTTTTATTGACGGCTGAAGACAAGCCTGAGCTCACAGACACATCTACCATCTCTCTGTCTTCCAGATGCACTGCGGACTGTTATTGAGACATAAGCAAGAAGGCATTCTTGCTCCTTGTGACATGGGTTGCAGGAGGATAAGATATGACATAAAGTGGGAACTGCTTAATGGGTATGGAGGTGGTGTGGCATTATATGAGGATGAGCACTTGGTGGTATATGCAATTAAAGAATCAGGGAACACTATGTCAAAAAACGTAGGAGGGATGAAAGACTGGCTTGCCGAATATCAGAAAAAATAGTGAACAGAAAGCAAAACAGGCTGTTTCACATGGAGATGAAGAAAGAAAGTGAAAAGAAATGAATTCTAGTTTTATTATCTCACTGATTAAAATGGTATGCAATTGGTTTCCTATAAGGTCCTTATCTGAATTGGGTCTTTGGACATTTTCAATTAGAGTCTTCCCTCTTCCTACATTTTGGGAATAGATGAGAAAAGCCGACATTATCCTTAAATGTCTCGAATTGTGAACCAGGGAATTGATTTGAACCTGGCTTTCTGTGTGTTGGAGATGTTTGAGGACTGCTTCAAAAGCTTTCGTCAACATCTAAAACGTCAGATATGTATGACTGATGATCTTGTAATGGTAGTGCATATGCGTCTCGGAATTTATCCTTTTCTATCTGGTATTTGATTTACTGGCATATTGTTTTTATGGGACTTTTAGGTATGGTTGATTAATTATTAATTAATTCTTGATAGGTAAGGAGTCAAGTTATCCAGTTTGGATGGTTTGTTACTTTGATTCTCTAAGCTCTTGATTTTTGGTATTTTCTCTCAATTTTGCTTCCATGAGTGCTATATCTGCAAAGCATGCTGATCTGGAATGCCTGGGCCTCAAGACCCTTGGGTTGCAAGAACTCGTGTCCTTCAGATACACTCCTTTTTTCCGCTACAGCTATGGGTCATTCATTCAAATTGTGGGTTCTATTTGTTCTCCACTCAACTGTGCCTTTGTCTTTGGCTATGGCTCCCTGCCCTCTGAAGCACCAGCTGTACAATTCTCCCCTAAGCCCTGTCTACACCCTTCTTCCATGGTCTCTGTGACTTCTTCTCTCTTTCGTTTTGGACTGTGATTTCTATGCTTCAGGTCCTTTTATGCCATGTTTGCATTGATGTGGTCATCTTCTGGTTGTGCTGTTGGCTGAAGGCATGCCTGGAGGTCCTAGACACTTCTACCATCTCCCTTTCCTCCGAATGCCCTGCGGACCCTTATGGAGCCATAAGCACGAAGGCGTTCTTGCTCCTTGTGACAATGGCAGAAAGGAGAGAGCATTGGGCTTTGTCATATCTGTTAGTCATAGAAAGACAACTACCATACGATTTCACTCACTCATGGAAGTAAAGAAACATGTGAAAAAGCAAGAAAAAGGGACAGGCAATGAGACTCTAACCAGGCACAGAAAATTTCATGTTTGTTCCAGGAAAGCTAGTCAGAAACTGCCTTTCTAAAAGTGGACCAAATGGGCATTCAATGCAGGAATTTTGGTCGAATGGGGTGTAACGTGAGTTTCCACTCTGTAGGTGAACTGTGATCTAGAATAGAGTAGTTTCATATCTCTTAAAATATAATTTTTAGAGTTTTCTGAAACACACACACACACACACACACACACACAAACACACACACTTATAAAGTTCCCAAACAAGTTAGTGAGCAAGTGAGGGATAGCACTCATGGAAGCAAAATTCAGAGAAAATACCATAAAAAACAAAAGCTTACAGAATCAAAATAACAAACTGTCCAAACTGGATTAGTTAGCTCCTTACCTATCAAGAATTAATTAAATAATTAATTAAATAATTAATTAACATCCTTACCTAAAGAGCCACTCAACATAAGTATGCCAGCAAATCCAGTACCAGATAAAAAAGCTAAATTCCAAGACACCTACCCATTAAAATGACAAAATAATGAGTCATACATATCTGATCTCTCAGGTAATGATTTTTGAGCAGCTTTTGAGGCTTTTGAAGCAGTCCTCAAATATCTCCCAAAACTCAGAAAGCCAGGTTCAAATCAATTCCCTGGTCCACAATTCGAGACATTTATTGGTCATGTCGGCTTTTCTCATCTACTCCCAAAATGTATGAAGAGGGAAGACACGAATGTACGATGTCCAAAAACCCCATTCACATAAGGACCTTATAGGAAACCAATGGCATACAATTTTAATCAGTAAGATAATAAAACTAGAATTTATTTAACTTCTCTTTCTTTCTTCACCTACATGTGAAACGGCCTGATTTGCTTTCTCTTCACTATTTTTTCTTATATTCAACAAGCCAGTCTTTCATCCATCTGAAGTTTTCTGACATAGTGCTCCCTGATTCTTTATTTGCATATACCACCAAGTGCTCATCCTCATAAAATGCCACACCACATCACTACCTATTAAACAGTTCCCTCTTTATGGCATGTCATATCCTCCTGTAACCCTCAGCTTGGCCCCAGAGCCTGAGTCTTTCCTGGTGTGTCTCACTGTCTGAATTCCTCTCCTTTAATTTTCCCTTCCTACTACTCATGCCCATGGTATTCCTCATGGTACACATATGAGTGAAGCCATAGGATATTTCCCTTGGTCGGCTTGCATTTTCATTTGGAAAACGTCTTCTATATCATCATCTTCATAATCATCTTTATCCACTAGCCCTTAAAAGTGTATCTCGGTTTCTTCTACAGGGATGCTGGAGTGGGCAGGTCAGGCCATCGATGTTGGTCGTTCATTTTCATCTGAATAAAGAGAGTTGCTCAACATGGCCTCCCCAAGACTATGGCATGTAGCATTACCTAATAATGACAAGGAGTGCTGACCAGGGCTCTTTCATTAGGGGTAGCAATCATGCAGAGTTTCACTCTCCATGAAGCCTTTGCAACGGTGTTTAAGGTAATGTCAGGTAGACAGAGCCTTCATCCTTTTGGACTGGATTTCAGGACACTATCAGATAAGGACACAGACAGCACAATACATCCCTGCCCTGGCAATTTTCCTGGAATTATGAATTTCCTTCCCTTTTTCCTTCCCTCACCTTAAAAGTTGACCAAGCACCAATGGCAGACCTTACACCCCAGAAACCATAGGGAACAGAAAGTAAGAATGGACCCTCTCACCGAAGGATATCAAACCTCCCAGAGACCTAATGGTAGCCAAGAGGCCTCACTGTTGATTGAGATCTCTAGAAATTGCAGCGGAAATAGGAACATCCTGCTGTCCCTGGAGAAATGTTGGTCTAAAGAATGGTATACAGAACATCGTTTTCTTTTCTCTTTGTATAGAAAGTGGAAGTGGGAAAGAAACAGAAAAGACCACCTGAGTACATGATCAGTCTAACAGGTCTCTTTCTTTTTCCTTCCCAGGTCTTCCTCCTTAAAGCCATAGGACTCATATGTCATGTGAATGGGATTGCTGCTTCAGTGAAGTTAGCTTCTGTGACGTCAAAAAGCTCTAAGGTACTAGCAACCACTCCTCACCTAACCACGCCTCATCAATTCACCTGGCTGAAGTAGTTCTGGGTCATCCAGGAGTATCAAAACCACACCAAACTCCTAGAGACGCCTGGGTATTTCCGAAGAGAGTTTTTGAAGCGATTTGGGGTCACCTTCTCCATGGCCGAATTTGTACTCTTGGCTGGGTCTTTCACCACAACCCATCTGGACTCCTGAGAGTGGCAAGAATCTACAACTCCATCTTACCCATGTAAGGTCAAGAAACAGTCAGGAGTACAAGCAACCTCACACGGGAACTCCACGCCATGCACATGTTCATGGTCATCACACAGTATCAGGTTACTTCTGACCAGGAAAAGCGCCCCCCGCCCACCGAGGAAAGCTCAGAGTTAACACCCCCAACCATACCAAAGACTGTCTGGAGTCTTCAACAATCAGGACACGAGTTCTTCTTGCATCTCCAGAAATCGTGCCATAAATGTCTCCCAATATTCCCAGCTCACCAAACATTAAAGGCAGACCCTACACCCTGGAAGCTTAAGCCCAGGACCTACTCATCTGTTTGGAGCTCAAAGAGCAAGCACGGAGCATTTTGGAAGAGAACCAATCCCCATGTGAAGCCATCTATAAAGGCTTTCGGGCCAGTCTCAGTAATACAACGTGAATCTACAAAAGATCTGGGTCTTCTCTGTATTCGAAACGAGCCTCCTGTTATCTACCCTGAAGATAATTTCTTAGGAAGAAGAGCTCATGGAGTGCCCAGGGCTGGCACTTGAGAGAGTCTCAGGTGTGTGTGACATGCCCTCTGGGGTTGTGTTGTGTCTGTCCACTCTCCTGTGGACTCGTCCTCTGGGGAGGATCTCCTCGCCTTCCATTCAGAGTGTGTGGTTTCTGGGCCAAAAATGGTGAGGTTAATGCTTGTGGGACTGGTGTGCCTGTGAAACAGGACTTTCAACTTATTCCACAAAACTTAAGGCCTGCTGAATTCTGTGGCCAGCTGAGAGGATATGGGCAGGACTTTCTTCTAGTCCCCTGCAGGATTTTCTATTCTCCTGGGACTAAGCAACGTGGCCTGAAGATGGCAGTCCCAACAGTGTTCCAGGTTTGGGAATCCGTGATTGCAGATTGGGCAGCTAATGTCTTCACCGTCCTGCCTGTGGCCACTTCTCAGTCTTGATGCTGGCCGTCATAGAGCCCAAGTTCATTGGCGCCCATCGAGGCACCTCCAACAACACTGCCCATCACCAATGCATACCATGGAGTCAACAGGTATTGTCTCTGATCATGGTTCCAGGATGTCTGCACCTGGTTAATGGCTGGTGTCCTCTCCAGGAGATACACAGTGTCCTCTGGAGTCTATGTCTGCCAATCATGCTGATCTGGAATCCCCAGGCCTCAAGTCCTTGGTTTCAAGAACTCGTGTCCTTCAGACACTCTCCATTTCTCCGCCAACAGCTATGGGTCAACATTAAAATTGTGGGTTCTAATTGTGATCCTCTCCCCTGGGCCTTTGTCTTTGGCCATGGATCCATGCCCTCTGAAGCACCAACCGTCCAATTCTCCTAGAAGACCTGTCTACACCCTTCTCCCATGGTCTTGTGACTTCCTTCTTTCACTGTCGAATGTGATTTCTAGGATTCAGGTCCATTTATGCCATGTTTCCATTCAATGGTCATCTTCTGTTTGTGCTGATGGCTGAAGACAGGCCTGGAGCTCCCAGAGACTTCTATCATCTCCCTGTTCTCCAAATGCACTTCAGACTCTTATGGAGCCATAAGCAATAAAGCATTCTTGCTCCTTGTGATATCTGGCAGAAAGACAGAGAGTATTGTGCTGTGTCTTATCTGTCAGTCCCAGAAAGACAACTATCATATGATTTCACTCACTCATGGGAGTAAAGAAACATGTGAAAAAGCAAGAAAGGGGGACAGGCAGATAGACTCTAACCAGGCACACAAAATTTGGTGTTTGTTCCAGGCAGGCTAGTCATAATCTGTGTTTCTAAAAGTAGATCGAATGGGACATTCAATGGAGGAAATTGTCCAAAAGGTATTTAATGTGAGTTTTCACTGTATTTGAAGGTGAATTATGAACTGGAATAGAGCAGCTTCATATCTTTTAAGATATCATTTTTTTCGTTTTGTGAAACAGACACACACTCTCTCTCTCTCTCTCTCTCTCTCTTAAAGGAGTCCCTCAGAAGTTAGGGAGCAAGTGAGGAATAGCACTCATGGAATCAGGGAAAATACATTTAAAAAAAAAGTTTACAGAATCAAAGTAACAAACCGTCCAAACTGGATAAGTTAACTCCTTACCTATCAAGAATTAGTTAATTAATTAAATAATTAATTAAACAGCATTACCTAAAAGATCCCTACAAAGAAGTCTGCCAGCAAATCCAATACCAGAGACAAAAGACTAAATTCCAAGTCACATACACACTACCAGGACAATATCAATGGTCATACATATCTGAGGTCTCAGGTAATGACTTTTGAAGCACCTTTGGAGGCTTTTGAAGCCATCTTCAAACATCTCCCAACACACAGAAAGCCAGGCTCAAATCAATTCCCTGCACCACAATTTGAGACATTTAATGGTAATGTCATCGTTTCTCATCTATTCCCAAAATGTAAGAAGAGGAAAGACTATAATTGACAATGTCCAAAGACCCAATTAACATAAGGACCTTATAGGAAACCAATTCCATACAATATTAATCAGTAAGATAATAAAACTTGAATTCATTTCTCTTCTATTTCTTTCTTCATCTCTACATGAAACGACCTGTTTGCTTACTATTCACTATATTTTCTTATATTGGGCAAGCCAGACTTTCATCCATCCTACGGTTTTTTACATAGTGCTCCCTGATTCTTTAATTGCGTATACCACCAAGTGCTCATCCTCATATAATGCCACACCACCTCCATACCCATTATCCAGTTCCCTCTTTATGGCATCTTATCCTCCTGTAACCCTCAGCTTGGTCGCCAAAGTCCTGAGTCTGTCCTGGCGCATCTCCCTGTCTGACTTCTTCTCCTTCCGTTTTC
The DNA here is from genome assembly GCF_922984935.1 of Meles meles. NCBI lineage: Eukaryota > Metazoa > Chordata > Mammalia > Carnivora > Mustelidae > Meles > Meles meles. Next base: position 18,057,677 of record NC_060088.1, read on the forward strand.
TCTTACTACTACTCATGTCCATGGTATTCTTCATGGGCCACATAGGAGTGAAGCCATCAGATATTTCCCTTGGTATTCTTGCATTTTTATTTGGAAAGCATCTTCTTTATCATCATCTTCATAATCATCTTTATCCACTGTCCTTAAAAGCATAACTCGGCTCCTTCCACAGTGATGCTTGAATGGGCATGGCAGACCATCGATGTTGGCCATTCATTTTCATTTGAATAAAGAGAGTTGCTCAACATGGCTCTCCCCATGGCGATGGAATGTACCATTACCTAATGATGAGAAGGAGTGCTGACCAGGGCTCTTTCTTTAGGGGTAGCCTCATGCAGAATTTCACTCTCCATGAAGCCTTTGCAACCGTGTTTAAGGTAATGTTAGGTGTACAGAGACTTCATCCCTTGGGACTGGATTTCAGGACACTATCAGATAAGGACACGGACAGCACAAGGCATCCCTGCCATGGCAATTTTCCTGGAATTATGACTTTCCTTCTCTTCTTCCTTCACTTACCTTAAAAGCTGACCAAGCACCAATGGCAGACCTTACACCCCAGAAACCATAGGGAACAGAAGCTAAGAATGGACTTTCTCACCCAAGGATATCACACCTCCCAGAGACCTAATAGTAGCCAAGAGGCCTCGCTGTTGATTGAGGTCTCTAGAAATTGCAGTGGAAATAGGAACACGTTGCTCTCCCTGGAGAAATGCTGGTCGAAAGAATGGTATACAGAACATCGTTTTCTTTTCTCTTTGTACAGAAAGGGGAAGTGGGAAAGAAACAGAAAAGACCACCTGAGTTCATGATCAGGCTAACAGGGCTCTTTCCTCTTCATTCCCAGGCCTTTCTACTTAAAGCCATAGGACTCCTATGTCATGAGAATGGGATTGCTGCTTCAGTGAAGTCAGCTTCTGTGACATCACAAAGCTCTAAGGTCGTATAAACCAATCCTCACCAATCCATGCCTCATCACTTCACCTGTCTGCAGTAATTCTGGGTCAGCCAGGAGTCTCAAAATCACTACAATCCGCTGGAGCTGCCTGGGTATTTCCCCAAGACAGTGTGTGAAGCGATTTGGGGTCACCTTCTCCATGGCCGAATTTGTAGTCTTTGGCCATGTGTGTCACCACCACCCCTCTGGAGTCCTGAGAAGGGCAAGAATCCACAATTCCAACTTACACACGTAAGGTCAAGAAAGAGTCAGGAGTACAAACAGCCTCACACGGGGAACTCCACGCCATAAACATGTTCATGGTCCTCACACCCTATCAGGATGCTTCTGACCAGGAAAAGCGCCACCCACCCTCCTACGAAAGCTCAGAGGTAACACCCGCAACCATACCAAAGACCTGTCTATAGTCTTCAACAGTGAGGACACTAGTTCTTCTTGCATCTCCAGAAATCGTGCCATAAATGCCTCCCCATTTTCCCAGCTGACCAAACAAGAAAGGCAGACACTACACCCTAGAAGCTAGGCCCAGCATGGACTCATCTGTTTGGAGCTCACAAGAGCAAGCATGGTGTATGTTGGAAGAGAAGCAATCCCCATCTGAAGCCATCAGAAAAGGCTTTTGGGCCAGTTTCAGGAATGCAACGTGAATCTACAAAAGACTGTCTTCTCTGTATTCGATACGTGCATTCTGTTATCTATTCTGCAGATAATTTCTTTAGGAAGAAGAGCTCCTGGAGTGCCCAAAGGCTGAGAATTGAGAGGGTCTCAGGTGTGTGTAACATGCCCTCTGGGGTTGTGTTTTGGCTGTCCATTCTCCTGTGGACTTGTCCTCTGAGAGTCTCTCCTTGCCTTCCATTCAGAGTGTTTGGTGTCTGGGCCAAACATGGTGTGCCTGTAAAACGTGACTTTCAACCCTCTCCACAAAACTTAAGGCCTGCTGAATTCTGTGCCCAAGTGAGAGGATGTGGGCAGGGCTTTCTTCTAGTCCCCTGCAGGATTTTCTTTTCTCCTGGTACTAAGCAACGTGGCCTGAAGAAGGCAGTCCCAACCACGTTCCAGGTTTGGGAATCCGTGATTCCAAGTTGGGCAGCTAATATCCTCATCGTCCTGCCTGTGGCCACATCTCAGTCTGTATGCTGGCGGTTGTAGAGTCCAAGTATCTTTGGTGCCCATAGAGGCATCTCCACCAACACTGCCCATCACGAATGCACACAAAGAAATAATAATCTTACCACGGAGTCAACAGGTATTGTCTCTGATCATGGCTTCCTGTCCGTCTGCACCTGGTTGCTTGCTGGTGTCCTCTCCAGGAGATACAGAATGTTCTCTGGATTCTATGTCTGCAAAGCGTGCTGGTATGGAATACTTGGGCCTCAAGACCCTTGGGTTGCAAGTACTCATATTATTCAGACACTCTTCTTTTTTCCGCCAAATACAATGGGTCAACCTTCAAATTGTGAGTTCTAAGTGTGCTTCTCTCCCCTGGGCCTTTGTCTTTGGCCATGGCTCCCTGCCCTCTGAAGCAACAAACGCCCAATTCTCCCAAAAGCCCTGTCTACACCCTTCTCCCATGGTCTCAGTTACTTCTTCTCTCTTTCACTGTGGAGTGTGATTTCTATGCCTCATATCCATTTATGCAATTTTTACATTGATGTGGTCGTCCTCTGATTGTGTTGATGTCTGAAGACAGGCCTGGAGCTCCCAGAATTTCTTCCATCTCCCTGTGCTCCAAATGCACTGCGAACTTTTATAGAGCCATAAGGAAGAATGCATTCTAGCCACTTGTGACATGTGGCAAAAAGGGAGAGAGCATTGGGCTGTGTCATATCTGTCAGTCACAGAAAGTCAATTACCATACGATTTCACTCATTCAGAGAAGGAAAGATACATGTGAAAAAGCAAGAAAAAGGGACAGGCAATAGACTCGAACAAGGCACAGAAAATTAGGTGTTTGTTCCAGGCAGGCTTGTCAGAATCTGCTTTTCTAAGAGTGGATCAAGTGGTACATTCAAAGTAGGAAATGTGGCAGAACGGGATGTAACGTGAGTTTCCCATGTATTTGAAGGTGAATTGTGATCTTCAATTCAAAGATTCATATCTTCAAAGAGCTTTATATCTCTTAAAGTATCATTTTCCTTTGTTACGTGAAACACACACACACACACACACACACACACACACACTTTAAATATTCCCACAGAAGTTATGGAGCGTGTGGGGAATAGCACACATGGAAGCAACATTCAGAAAATACCATAAAAAAACAAAAACTAAGAGAATCAAAATAAAAAACCGTCCAAACTAGATAAGTTAACTCCTTACCTATCAAGAATTAATTAATTAATTAATTAATTAATTAATTAATTAATTAAACAACCTTACCTAAAAGACCCCTACACAGATCTCACAGCAAATCCAGTACTGGAGAGAAAAGGATAAATTCCAAGACACATACACACTACCATGACAAGATCATGAGTCATACATATCTGAGCTCTCAGGTACTGACTTTTGAAGCACCTTTTGCGGCTTTTGAAGCAGTCCTCAAACATATCCCAACACACAGAAAGCCAGGTTCAAATCAATTCCCTGTTCCACAATTCGAGACATTTATTGGTAATGTCGGCTTCTCTCATCTATTCCCAAATAGGGAGAGGGAAGACTCTAATGTACAAAGTCCAAAGACCCAATTCACATAAAGACTTTATAGGAAACCAATTGCATATAATTTTAATCAGTAAGGTAATAAAAAAGAATTCATTTCTCTTCTCATTCTTTCTTCATCTCCACGTGAAACGACCTGTTTTGGTTTCTATTCACTATTTTTTCTTATATTGGGCAAGCCAGGCTTTCATCCATCCTACGTTTTGTGACATAGTGTTCCCTGAGTCTTTAACTGCATATACCACCCAGTGCTCATCCTCATATAATGCCACACCACCTCCATACCCATTAACCTGTTCCCTCTTTATGGCAGGTCTTATCCTCCTGTAACCCTCAGCTTGGTCGCCAAGTCCGAGTCTCTCCTCGTGCGTCTCCCTGTCTGACTACATTTCCTTCCATTTTCCCTTACTACTACTCATGTCCATGGTATTCCTCATGGGGCACATAGGAGTGAAGCCATGGGATATTTCCCTTGGTCTGCTTGCATTTGCATTTGGAAATCTTCTTTATCATCATCTTCATAATCATATTTATCCACTAGCCCTTAAAAGTGTATCACGGTTTTTTCCACATTTATGATAGAGTGGGCATGGTAGGCTATAGATGTTGGCCGTTCATTTTCATCTAATAAAGAGAGTTGCTCAACATGCCTCTCCCCATGACTATAGCATGTAGCATTAACTAATGATAACAAGGGTTGTTGACCAGGGCACTTTCTTTAGGGGTAGCCATCATGCAGGTTTTCACTCTCCATGAAGCCTTTGCAATGCTGCTTAAGGTAATGTCAGGTATACAGAGCCTTCATCCCTTAGGACTGGTGTTTCAGGACACTAGCAGATATGGACCCGGACAGCACAATGCATCCCTGCCTTGGCCATTTTCCTGGAATTGTGACTTTCCTTCCCTTCTAGCTTCCCTCAACTTCCTAGCTGACCAAGCGCTAAAAGGTGACCTTACACCCGAGAAACCATAGGGAACAGAAGCTAGGAACGGACGCTCTCACCCAGAGACATCAAACCCACTAGAGTCCTTATGGTAGCCAAGAGGCCTCGCTGTTGATTAAGATCTCTAGAAATTGCAGCGGAAATAGGAACAGCTTACACTCTCTGGAGAAATGTTGGTCTAAAGAATGGTATACAGAGTATCATTTTCTTTTCTCTTGCATAGAAAGTGGAAGTGGGAAAGAAACAGAAAGGACCACCTGAGTTCATGATCAGGCTAACAGGGCTCTTTCTTGTTCCTTCCCAGGTTTTTCTACTTAAAGCCATAGGACTCATGTGTCATGAGAATGGGATTGCTGCTTCAGTGAACTCAGATTCTGTGATGTCATAAAGTTCTGAGGTCCTAGCAACCAATCCTCACCAAACCACGCCTCATCATGTCACCTGGTTGGAGTAATCTGCGTCAGGCAGGAGTATAAATATCAGTGCAAACCGCTGGAGCCGCCAGGGTATTTCAACAACACTCTTTGTGACACGATTTGGGGTCACCTTCTCCATGGCTGAATTTGTAGTCTTTGGCCAGGACTGTCACAACCACAACTCTGGACTCCTGAGAAGGGCAAGAGTCCAGAATTCCATCTTACCCACATAAGGACAAAAAGAGTTAGGTGTACAAGCAGCCTCACGCAGGGAACTCAATGCCATACACATGTTCATGATCCTCACACCCTATCCGATGCTTCTGACCAGGAAAGCGCCCCACGACCTCCGAGGAAAGCTCAGAGTTAACACCTGCAACCATGCCATTGCCCTGTCTGGAGGCTTCAACAATGAGGACAAGAGTTCTTCTTGCATCTCCAGAAATCGTGCCATAAATGCCTCCCAATTTTTCCAGCTGACATTTAAGGCAGACCCTACACCCTAGAAGTTTAGGCCCAGGACAGACTCTTCTATTTGGAGCTCCAGGAGCAATCACGGAGCATGTTGGAAGAGAACCAATCCCCATGGGAAGCCATTGGAAAAGGCTTCCGGGCCAGTGTCAGGAATACAACATGAATCTACAAAAGGTCTCTGTCTTCGCTGTATTCGAAACACATACTCTGTATTTTACGCTGAAGATAAATTCTTTAGGAAGAAGTACTCATGGAGTGCCCAAGGGCTGGCACTTGAGAGAGTCTCAGGTGTGTGTGACATGCCCTCTGGGGTTGTGTTGTGGCTCTCCACTCTGCTGTGGGCTCGTCCTCTGCGGAAGCTCTCCTTGCCTTCCATTCAGAGTGTTTGGTGTCTGGGCCAAATATGGTGAGGTTAAGCTTCGTGGGTATGGTACGCCCATGAAATCTGACTTTCCACCTACTCTTAAAGAAAATAAAGACCTGCTGAATACTGTGGCCAGGTGAGAAGATGTGTGCAGGGCTTTCTTCTAGTCCCCTGCAGGATTTCCTGTTCTCCTGGGACTAAGCAACGTGGCCTGAAGAAGGCAGTCCCAAGAGTGTTCCATGTTTGGGAATCCGTGATTGCATGTTGGGCAGCTAATGTGCTCACCGTCCTGCCTGTGGCCACTTCTCAGTCCTGATGCTGGCGGATGTAGAGCCCAAATGTCTTTGGCGCCCATCGAGCCATCTCCACCAACACTGCCGATCACAAATGCACACAATGAAATACTAATCTTACCACAGTGTTAACTGGTATTGTCTCTTATCATGGTTTCCAGGCTGTCTCCACCTGGTTCCTTGCTAGTGTCCTCTGTAGGAGATACACACTGTTATCTGGAATCTATATCTGGAAAGCATGCTGAGCTGGGATCCCCGGACCTCAAGACCCTTGGGTTCAAGAATTCGTGTCATTCAGACACTCTCCTTTTCTTCTCAAACAGCTATGGGTCAACATGCAAATTGTGGGTTCTAAGTCTGCTCCTCTCCCCTGGGCCTTTGTCTTTGTCCATGTCTCCCTCCCCTCTGAAGCACCTAGCATCCAATTCTCCTATAAGCCCTATCTACACCCTTCTCCCATGGTCTCTGTGACTTCTTCTCTCTTTTGCTGTGAAGTGTGATTTCTAGGCTTCAGGGCCATTTATACCATGTTTCCATTGATGTGGTCATCTTCTGGTTGTGCTGATGGCTGAAGACAAGCCAGGAGCTCCCAGAAACTTCTACCCACTCCCTGTCCTCCAAATGCACTGTGGACACTTATGGAGCCATAAGCAAAAGGCATTCTTGCTCCTTGTGACATGTGGCAGAAAAGGAGAGAGCATTGGGCTGTGTCATATCGGTCAGTCACAGAAAGACAACTACCATACGATTTCTCTCACTCATGAAAGTAAAGAAACATGTGAAAAGGCAAGAAAAAGGGACAGGCAATGAGACTCTAACTAGGCACACAAAATTTGGTGTTTGTTGCTGGCAGGCTAGTCAGAAACGGCCATTCTAAAAGTGGAACAAATGGTACATTCAATGCAGGAAATGTGGCCAAACGGGATGTAACATGAGTTTCCACTCTGTTGGACGGTGAATTGTGATCTGGAAAAGAGCAGCTTCATATCTCCTAGAATATCATTTTTAGCGTTTTGTGAAACACACACACACACACACAGACATACACACACACACACACACTCTTAAAAGTGTCCCACAGAATTTAGGGTGCAATTGAGGAATAGCACTCATGGAAGCAAAATTCAGAGAATATTCCATAAAATAAAAAAGATTAGAGAATCAAAGTAACAAACTGTTCAAACTGGATAAGTTAACTCCATACCTATGAAGAATTAACTAGGTAATTACTTACTTAGTTAATTAAACAACCTTACCTAAAAGACCCCTCCAAAAAGTGTGCCAGCGAATCCAATACCGGAGAGATAACAATAAATTTCAAGATACATACGCACTACCATGACAAGATCATGAGTCATACATATGTGACGTCTCAGGTAATGCCTTTTTTTTTAAAGATTTATTTATTTGACAGAGAGAGATCACAAGTAAGCAGAGAGGCAGGCAGAGCGAGAGGAGGAAGCAGGCTCCCCGCTGAGCAGAGAACCTGATGTGGGGCTCAATCCAAGGACCCTGAGATCGTGACCTGAGCTGAAAGCAAAGGCTTATCCCACTGAGCCACCCAGGTGCCCCTCAGGTAATGACTTTTGAATCAGCTCTTGAGGCTTTAAAAGCACTCCTCAAACATCTCCCCCCAAAAAACCAGAAAGACAGGTTCTAATCAATTCCCTGGTCCACAAATCAAGAAATTTAATGGTAATGTCAGCTTTTCTCATCTATTCATAAATGTAGGAAGAGGGAATACTTTAATTTACAATGTCCAAAGACCCAATTCACATAAGGAACTTATAGGAAACCAATTGCACACAATTTTTATCAGTAAGATAATAAAGCTAGAATTCATTTCTCTTCTCTTTCTTTCTTCATCTCCACGTGAAACGACCTGTTCCGCTTTCTATTCATTATATTTTCTTAAATTCGGCAAGCCAGCCTTTCAGCCATCCTACCTTTTTCTGACTTCGTGTTTCCTGATTCTTTAATTGCATATACCACCAAGTGCTCATCCTCATATAATGCCACACCAACTCCATATCCATCAACCAGTTCCCTCTTTATGTTATTTCTTATCTTCTTGTAACCCTCAGCTTGGTCCCCAAAGTCCTCAGTCTCTCCTGGTGCGTCTCCCTGTCTGACTCCTTCTTCTTCCGTTTTCCCTTACTATTCCTCATGTCCATGGTATTCCTCATGGACCACATATGAGTGAAGCCATAGGATATTTCCCTTGGACTGCTCACATTTTCATTTGGAAATCATCTTATTTATCATCATCTTCAAAATCATCTTTATCCACTAGCTGTTAAAAGGGTACCTCGGCTCCTTCCACAGTGATACTAGTGTGGGCATGGCAGGCCATCATCGTTGGCCGTTTATTTTCATCTGAATAAGAGAGTTGCTCAAAATGGCTGTCCCCATGACTGTGGCATGTAGTCTTAAATAATGATGAAAAGGAGTGCTGAACAGGGCTCTTTTGTTAGGGGTAGCGATCATGCAGAATTTCACTATCCATGAAGCCTTTCAATCATGTTTAAGGTAATGTCAGGCAGAGAGAGCCTTCTCCCTTGGGACTGGTGTTTCAGGACACTAGCAGATAAGGACATGGACAGCACAACGCATCCCTGCCTTGGCAATTTTCCTTGAATTATGACTTTCCTTCCCTTTTTACTTCCCTCACCTTCCATGCTGAGCAAGCACCAAAGGCAGACCTAACACCCGAGAAACCATACGGAACAGAAGTTAAGAATGGACCCTCTCACCCAACGATATCGAACCTCCCACAGTCCTAATGTTAGCCAGGAGGCCTCGCTGTTGATTGAGATCTAGAAATTGGAGTGGAAATAGGAAGACCTTGATCTCTCTGGAGAAATGTTGGTCTAAAGAATGGCATACAGAACATCGTTTTCCTTTCTCTTTGTATAGAAAGTGGAAGTGGGAAAGAAACAGAAAAGTACACGTGACATCATGATCAGTCTACAGGGCTTTTCTTGTTCCTTCCCAGGTCTTCCTAGTTAAAGCCATAGGACTCATATGTCTTGAGAATGGGATTGCTGCTTCCGTTTAGTCAGCTTCTGTGACGTCACAAAGCTCTGAGGTCCTAGAAACCACTCCTCACCAAACCATGCCTCATCATTTCACCTGGCAGTGAAGTTTGGTGTGTATCAAAATCATTCCAAACCTCTAGAGCTGCCTGGGTATTTCAACAAGACAGTTTGTGAAGTAATTTGGCGTCACCTTCTCCCTAGCCAAATTTGTGGTGTTTGGAAGTGTCTGTAACCACCACACCTCTAGACTCCTGAGAAGGGCAAGAATCCACAATTCCAACTACCTATGCAAGGTCAAGAAGACTCAGGAGTACAAGCAGCCTCACACGTGGAACTCCACGCCATACACACGTTCATGGTCCTCACACCCTATCAGGATGTTTCTGACCAGGATAAGCGCCCCCCGCCCTCCGAGGAAAGCTCCGAGTTAACACCCACAACCATACCAAGATATGTCTGGAGTCTTCATCAGTGAGGACATGAATTCTTCTTGCATCTTCAGAAATCGTGCCGTAAATGCCTCTCAATTTTCCCAGGTGACCAAACATTAAACCCTAGAAGCCCAGGATGGACTCATCTGTTTGGAGCTCACAGGAACAAGCACGGAGCATGTTGGAAGAGAACAAATCCCCATGTGAAGCCATCGGAAAAGGCTTTCGGGACAGTTTCAGGAATACAACATGAATCTACAAAAGGTCTCTGTCTTCTCTGTATTCGAAACGTGCATTCTGTTATCTACCCTGAAGATAATTTCTTTAGGAACAAGAGCTCATGGAGTGCCCATTGTCTGGCACTTAAGAGAGTCTCAGGTGTTTGTGACATGCACTCTGCAGTTGTGCTGGGTCTGTTAACTCTCCTGTGGGCTCATCCTCTGCAGAAGCTCTCCTTGCCTTCCATTCAGAGTGTTCGGTGTCTGGGACAAATATGGTGTGCCTGTGAAACGAGACTTTCAACCCATTCCACAACACTTAAGGCCTGCTCTATTCTGTGGCCAGTTGAGAGGATGTGAACAGGGCATTCTTCTAGTCCCCTGAAGGATTTTCTGTTCTCCTGGTACTAAGCAACGTGGGCTGAAGAAGGCAGTCCCAACAGCATTCCAGGTTTCTGAATCCGTGATTGCAGGTTGTGCAGCTAATGTCGTCACCGTCCTGCCTGTAGCCACTTCTCAGTCTTGATGCTGGCGGTCATAGAGCCAAGTATCTTTGGCACCCATTGAGGCATCTCCACCAACACTGCCCATCTTGAATGCACCCAAAGTAATAATAATCTTACCAAGGTGTCAACAGGTATTGTCTTTGATCATGGTTTCCAAGCTGTCTGCACCTGGTTGCTTGCTGGTGTCCTCTCCAGGAGATACAGAGTGTTCTCTGGAATCTATGTCTGCAAAGCATGCTGATCTGAATCCCTGAGCCTCAAGACCCTTGGGTTACAAAAATTCGTGTCCTTCAGACACTCTCTTTTTCTCCGCCAATGGCTCTGGTTCAACATACAAATTGTGGATTCTAAGTGTGCTCCTCTCCCCTGGTCCTTTGTCTTTTTCTTTGGCTCCCTGCCCACTGAAGCACCAACCATCCAAATCTCCTATAAGCCCCGTCTAAACCCTTCTCCTATGGTCTCTGTGAATTCTTCTCTCTTTCGCTCTGGAGGGTGATATCTAGGCTTCAATTCAATTTATGCCATGTTTACATCGATGTGGTCATCTTCTGGGTGTGCTGATGGCTGAAGACAAGCCTGAGCTCGCAGACATATCTACTGTCTCTCTGTCTTCCAGATCCACTGCAGACTGTTATAGAGACATAAGCAAGAAGGCTTCCCTGTTCCTTGTGACATGTGTCAGAAATGTAGAGAGCATTGGGCTGTGTCATATCTGTGAGTCACAGAAAGACAAATACCATACGATTTCACTCACTCATGGAATTAAAGAAACATGGGAAAAAGCAAGAAAAAGGGACAGGCAATGAGACTCTAACCAGGCACACAAAATTTGGTGTTTGTTCCAGGCAGGCTAGTCAGAATCTGCCCTTCTAAAAGTGGATCAAATGGGCATTCAATGCAGGAATTGTGGTCGAATGGGGTGTAACGTGAGTTTCCCCTCTGTTTGAAGGTGAATTGTGATCTGGAATAGAGTAGCTTCATATCTCTTAAAATATTATTTTAGAGTTCTCTGAAACACACACACACACACACACACACACACACACACACTTAAAAAGGTCCCACACAAGTTAGTGAGCAAGTGATTGATAGCACTCATGGAAGCAAAACTCAGAGAAAATACCATAAAAAACAAAAGCTTAGAGAATCAAAATAACAAACCGTCCAAACTGGATAAGTTAACTCCTTACCTATCAAGAATTAATTAAATAATTAAGTAATTAATTAATATCCTTACCTAAAAAGCCACTCCACATATGTATGCCAGCCAATCCAGTACCAGAAAAAAAAGGATAAATTCCAAGACACCTACCCATTACCATGAACACATCATGAGTCATACATATCTGATCTCTCAGGTAATGATTTTTGAAGCAGCTTTTGAAGTTTTGAAGCAGTCCTCAAACATCTCCCAACACACAGAAAGCCAGGATCAAATCAATTCCCTGGTCCACAATTCGAGACATTTAATGGTCATGTCGGCTTTTCTCATCTATTCCCAAAATACAGGAGGAAGGAAGACTGTAATTTACAATGTCCCAAGACCCAATTCACATAAGGACCTTATAGGAAACCAATGGCATACAATTTTAATCAGTAAGATAATAAAACTAGAATTCATTTCTCTTCTATTTCTTTCTTCATCTCTACATGAAACGACCTGTTTGCTTACTATTCCCTACATTTTCTTATATTCGGCAAGCCAGCCTTTAATCCATCCTATGTTTTTGACATAGTGCTCCCTGATTATTTAATTGCATATACCACTAAGGACTCATAATCATATAATGCCACACTGCCTCCATACCCATTAACAAGTTCCCTTTTTATGGCATTTCTTATCATCCTGTAACTCAGAGCTTGGGCCCCAAAATCCTGAATCTGTCCTGGTGCGTCTCCCTGTCTGACTTCTCCTTCCATTTTCCCTTACTACTACTTATGCCCATGGTATTTTTCAGGGACCATATATGAGTAAAGACATAGGATATTTCACTTGGTCTGCTTGCATTTTCATTTGGAAATCATCTTTATCATCATCTTCATATTCATCTTTATCCAGTAGCCCTTAAATGGGTACCTCGGCTCCTTCCCCAGTGATGCTAGATTGGGCATGGCAACAAATCGATGTTGGCCATTCATTATCTTCGGAATAAAGAGTTGTTCAACATTTCTCTCCCCATGACTATGGCATGTAGCGTTAAGTAATGAGGACAAGGAGTGCTGACCAGGGCTATTTCTTTAGGGGTAGCTCTCATGCGGAATTTCATGCTCCATGAAGCCTTGGCAATGGTGTTTAAGGTAATGTAAAGTAGAGAGAGCCTTCATCCCTTAGGATTGCTGTTTCAGGACACTAGCAGATAAGCACACGGATAACAGAATGCATTCCTGCCCTGGCAATTTTCGTGGAATTGTAACTTCACTCCCCTTCTTTCTTCCCTCAACTTCAAATCTGACCAAGCATCAAAGGCAGACCTTACACCCGAGAAACCACAGGGAACAGAAGCTAAGAATGGACCCTCCCACCCAAGGATATCAAAAATCCCAGAGACCTAATGGTAGCAAAGAGGCCACGCTGTTGATTGAGATCTCTAGAAATTGCAGTGGAAATAGGAACACCTTGCTCTCTCTGAGGAAATATGGGTCTAAAGAGTGGTATACAGAGCATCCTTTACTTTTATCTTTGTTTAGAAAGTGGAAGTGAGAAAGAAACACAAAGACCACCTGAATTCATGATCAGGCTAACCAGGCGCTTTCCTGTTCCTTGCCAGGCCTTTCTCCTTAAAGCCATAGGACTCCTATGTCATGAGAATGGGATTGCTGCTTCAGTGAAGTCAGCTTCTGTGACTTCACAAAGCTCTGAGGTCCTAGCAACCACTCCTCACCAAAGCATGCTTCATCACTTCACCTTGCTGGAGTAGTTCTGGGTTAGCCAGGAGTATCAAAATCATTCCAATCCGCTGAGCCGCCTGGGTATTTCCCCAAGACAATGTGTGAAGCGATTTGGGGTCAAATTCTCCATGGCCGAATTTGTAGTCTTTGGCCGGGACTGTCAGCACCACACCTCTGGACTCCTGAGAGGGGCAAGAATCTACAATTCCATCTTACACATGTAAGGTCAAGAAAGTGTCAGGAGTACAAGCAGCCTCACACGGGGAACTCCACGCCATACACATGTTCATGGTCCTTACCATCACAATACTTCTGACCAGGAAAAGCGCCCCCAGCCCACCGAGGAAAGCTCAGAGTTAACACGCGGAACCATACAAAAGACCTGTCTAGAGTCTTCAACAGTGTGGACATGAGTTCTTCTTGCATCTCCAGAAATCGTGCCATAAATGTCTCCCAATTTTGCCAGGTGAAAAAAATTAAAAGCGGTCCCTACACCCTAGAAGCTTAGGCTCAGTATGGATTCATCTCTTTGGAGTTCACAGGAGCAAGCACGGAGCATGTTGGAATAGAAACAATCCCCATGGGAAGCCATCTGAAAAGAGTGTCAGGCAAGATTCAGGAATACAACATGAATCTACAAAAGGTCTCTGTCTTCGCTGTATTCAAAACGCGCCTTCTGTTATCTACCCTGAAGATAATTTCTTTAGGAAGACGAGCTCATGGAGTGCCCAAAGGTGGCACTTGAGAGAGTCTCAGGTGTGTGTGTGACATGCCCTCTGGGGTTGTGTTGTGGTCCACTCTCCTGTGGGCTCGTGCTCTCAGATGCTCTCCTTGCCTTCCATTCAGAGGGTTTGGTGTCTGGGCCAAAGATGGTGAGGTTAAGCTTCGTATGTCTGGTGAGCCTGTTAAACTTGACTTTCAACCAACTCCACAAAACTTAAGGCCAGCTGAATTCTGTAGCCAGGGAGATGATGTGGGCAGGGCTTTCTTCTAGTCCACTGCAGGATTTTCTATTTTGCTGTGACTAAGCAACCTGTCCTGAAGAAGGCAGTCCCAACAGTGTTCCAAGTTTGGGATTCTGTGATTGCAGGTTGGGCAGCTAATGTCCTCACCGTCCTGGCTATGGCCACTTCTCAGTCTTGATGCTGATGGTTTTAGGGCCCCAGTCCTTTGGGGCCCATCGAGGCATCTCCACCAACACTGCCAATCACCAATGCACACAAAGAAATAATAATCCTACCACGGTGTCAACAGGTATTATCTCTGATCATGGTTTCCAGGCTGTCTGCACCTAGTTAATGGCTGGTGTCCACTCCAGGAGATACACAGTGTTCTGAAGTTCTGGAGTCTATGTCTGCAATCATGCTGATGTGGAATGCCCGGTCTCAAGACCCTTGGGTTGCAAGGACTCATGTTATTCAGACACTCTCCTTTTCTCCACCAACAGCTATGGGTGAACATTCAAATTATGGGTTATAAGTGTGCTCCACTCCCCTTGGCCTTTGTCTTTGCCATGGATCCCTGCCCTCTGAAGCACCAACCGTCCAATTCTCCCATAAGCCCTATCTACATAGTTCTACCATGGTTTCGTGTCTTCTTCTCTCTTTTGCTGTGGAGTGTGATTTCTAGGGTCAGGAACATTTAAGCCATGTTTACATTGATGTGGTCATCTTCTGGTTGTGCTGATGGATGAAGACAAGCCTGGAGATCCCAGGCACTTCTACCATCTCCCTGTCCTCCAAATGCTCTGCGGACTCTTTTGGAGCCATAAGCAAGAAGGCATTCTTACTCCTTGTGACCTGTGGCAGAAAGGAAGAGAGAATTGGGCTGTATCATTTCTGTCAGTCACAGAAAGACAATACCATACGATTTCACTCACTCATGGGAGTAAAGAAACATGTGAAAAAGCAAGAAAATTGGACAGGCAATTACACTCTAACCAGGCACACAAAGGTTGGTGTTTGTGTCAGGCAGGCTAGTCAGAATCTGCCTTTCTAAAAGTGGATCAAATGGGACATACATTGCAGGAATTGTGGCCGAATGGGGTGTAACGTGAGTTTCCACTGTGTTTGAAGGTGAATAATTGTGATCTGGAATACAGCAGCTTCATATCTCTTAAAATATCATTTTTAGCGTTTTCTGAAACAAAATGTTTTGTGAAACACACACACACACACACACACACACACACACACACACACACACACACACTCTTAAAGGAATCCCTCAGAAGTTAGGGAGCAAGTGAGGAATAGCACTCATATATTCAAAATTCAGAGAAAATATCATAAAATACAAAAGTTTACAGAATCAAAGTAACAAACAGTCCAAAATGGATAAGTTAACTCCATATGCTTCAAGAATTAGTTAATTATCTAATTATTTAAACAACATTACCTAAAAGATCCCTACAGAGAAGTCTTCCAGCAAATCCAATACCGGAGAGAAAAGGCTAAATTCCAAGACACATATGCACTACCATGACAAGATCATGAGTCATACATATCTGACATCTCAGGTAATGACTTTTAGAGAAGCTTTGGAGGCTTTTGAAGCACTCCTTAAACATCTCCCAACACACCGAATGCCAGGTTCAAATCATTTCCCTGGTCCACAATTTGAGACATTTAATGGTTATGTCAGCTTTTCTCATCTATTCAAAAAATGTAGCAAGAGGGAACACTCTAATTTACAATGTCCAAAGACTCAGTTCACATAAGGACTTTATCGGAAACCAATTGCATACAATTTTAATCAGTAAATAATAAAACTACAATTCATTTCTCTTCTCTTTCTTTCTTCATCTCCACGTGAAATGACCCGTTTGCTTACTATTCACTATATTTTCTTATATTGGGCAAGCCAGCCTTTCATCCATCCTACGTTTTTTGATATAATATTCCCTCATTCTTTAATTGTGTATACCAACAAGTGCTCATCCTCATATAATGCCCCACCACCTCCATACCCATTATCCAGTTCCCGCTTTATGGCATCTTACCCTCTTGTAAGCCTCAGCTTGGTCCCCAAAGTCCTGAGTCTGTCCTGGTGCATCTCTCTGTCTGACTCCTTCTCCTTCCATTTTCCCTTATTACTACTCATGTCCGTGGTATGCCTCATGGGCCACATAGGAGTGAAGCCATAGGATATTTCCCTTGTTCGGCTTCCATTTTCATTTGGAAATCATCTTCTTTATTATCATCTTCATAATCATCTTTATCCACCAGCCCTTGAAAGGGTATCTCGGCTCCTTCCACAGTGATGCTAGAGTGGCCAGGCCATCGAGGTTGGCCGTTCAATTTCATTTGAATAAAGATCATTGCTCCACATGGCTCTCCCCATGACTATGGCATGTAGCATTAACTAATGATGACAAGGAGTGCTGACCCGGCTCTTTCTTTAGGGATAGCGATCATGCAGAGTTTCACTCTCCATGAAGCCATTGCAACGGTGTTTAATGTAATGTCAGGTAGACAGGTAATTCATCCCTTAGGAATGGTGTTTCAGAACACTAGCACTTAAGGACACGGACAGCACAATGCATAACTGCCCTGGCAATTTTCCTTGAATTGTGACTTCCCTTCCCTTCTTCCTTCCCTCAACTTCCAAGCTGACGAAGCACCAAAGGCAGACCTTACACATGAGAAACCATAGGGAACAGAAGCTAAGAATGGACCCTCTCACCCAAGGGTATCCAAACTCCCAGAGACCTAATGGTAGCCAAGAGGCCTTGCTGTTCATTGAGATCTCTAGAAATTGCAGTGGAAATATGAACACCTTGCTCTCTCTGGAGAAATGTGGGTCTAAAGAATGGTATACACAACATTGTTTTCTTTTCTCTTTCTGTAGAAAGGGGAAGTGGGAAAGAAACAGAAAAGACCCCCTGAGTTCATGATCAGGCTAACAGGCCTCTTTCTTGTTCCTTCCCAACTCTTTCTAATTAAAGCCACAGGACTTCTATGTCATGAGAATGGGATTGCTACTTCAGTGAAGTCAGCTTCTGTGACGTACAAAGCTCTGACTTCCTAGCAACCACTCCTCACCAAACCATGCCTCATCACTCACCTCGCTGTAGTACATCTGCGTCACCCAGGAGTATCAAATTCACTTCAAAATGCTGGAGCCGCCTGTGTATTTCCCCAAGAGAGTTTGTGAAGCGATTTCGGATAACCTTCTCCATGACTGAATTTGTATTCTTTGGCTGTGACTGTCACCACCACCCCTCTGGACTCCTGAGAGTGGCAAGAATCTACAATTCCTTCTTACCAACGTAAGGTCAAGAAAGAATCAGGAGTACATGCAACCTCACATAGGGAACTCCACGCCATACACATGCTCATGGTCCTCGCACCCTATCAGGATGCTTCTGAACAGGAAAAGCGCCCACTGCCATCCGAGGAAAGCTCAGACATAACACCCGCAACCATACCAAAAACATGTCTGGAGTCTTCTACAGTGAAGACACGAGTTCTTCTTGCATCACCAGAGGTTGTGCCATAAATGCCTCCTAATTTTCCCGGCTGACCTAACATTAATGGCAGACCCTACAACCTAGGAGCTTAGGCCCAGGACGGACTTCTGTTTGGAGCTCACAGGAGCAAGCACTGAGCATCTTGGAAGAGAACCAATCCCCATGTGAAGCCATCAGAAAAGGACATGCCCTCTGGGGTTATGTTGTGGCTGTCCACTCTCCTGTGGTCTCGTCCTCTGCACAGGTTCTCCTTGCCTCCCATTCAGAGTTTGTGGTGTCTCGGCCAAATATGGTGATGTTCGTGTGTCTGCTGTGCCTGTGAAACGTGACTTTCAACCCACTCCACAAAATTTAAGGTCCTCTGAATTCTGTAGCCAGCTGATAGAATGTGGGCAGAACTTCCTTCTAGTGCCCTGAGGGTTTTCTGTTCCCTGGGACTAAGCAACGTGGCCCGAAGAAGGCAGTCTGAACAGTGTTCCAGGTTTGGGAATCTGTGATTGCCTTTTGGACAGCTATTGTCCTCACCGTCCTGCCTGTCATGATGCTGGTGGTCGAAGAGCCCAAGCATCTTTTGCTCCCCTCGAGGCATCTCCACCAACACTGCCCATCAGGAATGCACACAAAGAAATAATAATCTTACCATGGTGTCAGCAGGTATTGTCTATGTTCATGGTTTCCAGGGTGTCTGTAACTGGTTGCTTGCTGGTGTACTATCGAAGAGATACACAGTGTTTGCAATACTGGAGTCTATGTCCGCAAAGCATGCTGATCTGGAATCCACAGGCCTCAAGACCTTTGGGTTGCAAGAACTCATGTCATTCAGACACTCTCCTTTTCTCTGCCTTTTCTCTGTAGACCCAGCTATGTGTCTACATTCAAATTACAGGCTCTAATTATGCTCTTCTGTCCTTGGCCTTTGTCCTTGGCCATGGATCCCTGTCCTCTGAAGCACCAACCGTCCAATTCTCCCATAAGCCCTGTCTACACCCTTCTCCCATGGTCTCTGTGACTTCTTCTCTCTTTCGCTGTGGAGTGTGATTTCTAGGTTTCAGGGCCATTTATGCCATGCTTTCATTGATGTGGTGTTGTTTTGGTTGTGCTGATGTCAGAAGATAAGCCTGGAGCTCCCAGACATTTCTACCAACTCCCTGTCCTCCAATGCACTGCGGAATCTTAGGGAGCCATAAGCAAGAAGGCATTCTTTCTCCTTGTGACATGTGTCTGAAAAGAGATAGCATTGTGCTGTATCATATTTCTCAGTCACAGAAAGACAACTACCATACGATTTCACTCACTCATGGAAGTAAAGAAACATGTGAAAAAAACAAGAAAATGGGACAGGCAATTTGACTCTAACAAGGCACACAAAATGTTGTCTTTGTTCCAGGCAGGTTAGTCAGAATCTGCGTTTCTAAAAGTGGATCAACTGGGAAATTCAATGCAGGAAATGTGGCCAAACAGGATGGAACGTGAGTTTCCAGTGTGTATGAAGGTGAATTGTGATCTGGAATAGAGCAGCTTCATATCTCTTAAAATATAATTTTTAGTGTTTTGTGAAACACAGACACACAAACAAACACACACACAGACACACACACACACACACAGGCACACACACACACACACTTAAAAGTGTCCCACAGAAGTTAGGGAAACTTTGAGGAATAGCACTCATGGAAGCAAAATTCAGAGAAAATACAAAAAAAAAATGTTAGAGAATCAAAGTAACAAACCGCCAAACTGGATAAGTTAACTCCTTTCCTATCAAGAATTTATTAATCAATACTGGATAAGAAAGGAGAAATTCCAAGACACATACGCACTACCATGAAAAGATCATGAGTCATACATATCTGACGTCTCAGGTAATGACTTTTGAAGCAGCTATTGAGGCTTTTGAAGCAATCCTCAAACATCTCCCAACAGACAGAAAGCCAGGTTCAAATGAATTCCCTGGTCCACAATTCGAGACATTTAACGGTAATGTCTGCTTTTCTCATCTATTCCCAAAATGTAGGAAGAGGGAAGACTCTAATTTACAATATACAAAGACCCAATTCAAATAAAGACCTCCACGACAGATACTTGGGCTCTATGACCGCCAGCACCAAGACTGAGAAGTGGCCACAGGAAGGACGGTGAGGACATTAGCTGCCCAACCTGCAATCACAGATTCCCAAACATGGAACACTGTTGGGACTGCCTTCTTCAGGCCATGGTGCTTAGTCCCAAGAGAACAGAAAATCCTGCAAGGGACTAGAATAAAGCCCTGCCCACATCCTTTCACCTGGCCACAGAATTCAGCAAGCCTTAAGTTTTGTGGAGTCGGTTGAAAGTCACATTTCACAGGCACACCATATTTGGCCCAGACACCAAACATTCCGAATGGAAGGCAAGGAGAGCATCTGCACGGGACAAGCCCACAGGAGAGTGGACAGCCACAACACAACCCCAGAGGGCATGTCACACACACCTGAGACTCTCTCAAGTGCCAGCCCTTGGGAATTCTTTGAGCTCTACTTCCTAAAGAAATTATCTTCAGGGTAGATAACAGTATGCGTGTTTCGATTAAAGAGAAGACAGAGACCTTTCGTAGATTCACGTTTTATTCCTGAAACTGGCCTGAAAGCCTTTTCAGATGGCTTCACATGGGGATGGGTTCTCTTCCAACATGCTTCGTGCTTGCTCCTGTGAGCTCCGAATGGATGAGTCCGTCCTGGGCCTAAGCTTCTAGGGTGTAGAAACTGTCTTTAACGTTTGGTCAGCTGTGAAAATTGGGAGGAATTTATGGCAGGATTTCTGGTGATGCAAGAATAACTCGTGTCCTCACTGTTGAAGACTCCAGACATGTCTTTAGTATAGTTGCGGGTGTTAACTCTGAGCTTTCCTCGGAAGGTGCGGGGCGCTTTTCCTGGTCAGAAACATCTTGATAGGGTGTGAGGACTATGAACATGTGTATGGGTTCCCCATGTGAGGCTGCTTGTACTCCTGACTCTTTCTTGACATTACGTCAGTAAGATGGAATTGTGGATTCTTGCCCTTCTCAGGAGTCCAGAGGGGTGGTGGTGACACTCACTGCCAAAGACTAGAAATTCGGCCATGGAGAAGGTGACCCCAAATTGCTTCACAAACTCTCTTGGGGAAATACCCAGGCAGCTCCAGCGGTTTTGAGTGATTTTGATACTCCTGGCTGACCCAGAACTACTCCAGCCAGGTGAAGTGATGAGGTGTGGTTTGGTTAGGAGTGGTTGCTAGGACCTCAGAGCTTTGTGACATCACAGAAGCTGACTTCACTGAAGCAGCAATCCCATTCTCATGACATAGGAGTCCTATGGCTTTAAATAGAAAGACCTAGGAAGGAACAAGAAAGAGCCCTCTTAGCGTGATTATGAACTCAGGGGGTCTTTTCTGTTTCTTTCCCACTTCCACTTTCTATACAAAGAGAAAAGAAAATGATGTTCTGTATACCATTCTTTAGACCAACATTTCTCCAGAGAGAGCACGGTGTTCTTTTTTTCACTGTAATTTCTAGAGATCTCAATGAAAAGCGAGGCCTCTTGGCTACAACTAGGTCTCTTGGAGGTTGGATATCCTTGGGTGAAAGGGTCCATTCTTAGCTTCTGTTCCCTATGGTTTATCGGGTGGAACGTCTGCCTTTAGTCATTGCTTAGATTGAGGTGAGGGTAGGAAGTAGGGAAGGAAAGTCACATTTCCATGAAATTTGCCAGGGCAGGGATGCATTGTGCTGTCCGTGTCCTTATCTGCTAGAGTCCGAAACACCATTCCCAAGAGATGAAAGCTTTGTTTACCTGACATTACCTTAAACACCGTTGCAAAGGCTTCATAAACTCTGCATGATAGCTACCCCTAATGAACGAGCCCTGGTCAGCACTCCTTGTCATCATTAGTTAATGCTACATGCCATAACCATGGGGAGATCCATGTTGAGCAACTCTCTTTATTCAGATGAAAATGAAAGGACAACATTGATGGCCTGCCATGCCCACTCTAGCATCAATGTGGAAGGAGCCGAGATACCCTTTTAAGGGCTAGTGGATAAAGATGATTATGAAGATGATGATAAAGAAGATGATTTCCAAATGAAAATGCAAGCAGACAAAGTGAAATATCCTATGTCTTTACTCATATATGGTCCCTGAAAAATACCATGGGCATATGTAGTAGTAAGGGAAAATGGAAGGAGAAGACGTCAGACAGGGAGAGGCACAAGGAGAGACTCAAGACTTTGGAGACAAAGCTGCGGGTTGCAGGAGTATAAGCCCTGCCATAAAGAGGGAACTGGTTCATGGGTATGGAGGTGGTGTGGCATTACATGAGGATGAGTACTTGGTGGTATATGAAATTAAAGAATCAGGGAACACTGGTTGCTAGGAACTCAGAGTATTGTGACGTCACAGAAGCTGATTTCACTGAAGCAGCAACACCATTCAAGAAATAAGAATTCTCTGGCTTTAAGTAGAAAGACATTGGAAGGAACAAGAAAGAGCCCTGTTTGCCTGATCATGAGCTCAGTGGTTTTTCTGTTTCTTTCCCACTTCCACTTTCTATACAAAGAGAAAAGAAAACGATGTTCTGTGTACCTTTCTATAGACCAACATTTCTCCAGAGATAACAAGGTGTTCCTATTTCCACTGCAATTTCTAGAGTCCTCAATCAACAGCGAGGCCTCTTGGCTACCATTAGGTCTCTGGGAGGTTTGCTATCCTTCATTGAGAGGATCCATTCTTAGCTTCTGTTCACTATGGTTTCTAGGGTGGAAGGTCTGCCTTTGCTGCTTGGTCAGCTTGGAAGTTGAGGGAAGGAAGATGGGAAGGGAAGTCACAATTCCAGGAATATTGCCAGGGCAGGAAAGCGTTGTGAGGTCCAGGTCCTTATCTGCTAGTGTCCTGAAACACCAGTAATAAGGGATGAAAGCTCTGTCTTCCTGACATTACCTTAAACTCTGTTGCAAGGGCTTCATGGAGAGTGAAACTCTGCATGATCTCTAACCCTAAAGAAAGGGCCCCAGTAGCACTCCTTGTCATAATTAATTAATGCTACATGCCATAGTCATGGGGAGAGCCATGTTGAGCAACGCTCTTTATTCAGATGAAAATGAACGGCCAACATCGTTTGCCTGCTATGCCGACTCTAGCATCACTGTGGAAGGTGCCAAATATCCTTTAAAGGGCTAGTGGATAAAGATAATTATGAAGATTATGATAAAGAAGATGATTTCCAAATGATAATGCAAGCAGACCAAGGGAAATATCCTATGGCTTCACTAATATGTGGTCCCTGTGGAATACCATGGATATCTGTAGTAGTAAGGGAAAACAGAAGGAGAAGAAGTCAGACAGGGAGACGCACCAGGAGAGACTCAAAATTTTGGGGACCAAGTTGAGATTTGCAGGACCATAAGACATGACATAAAGAGGGAACGGGTTAATGGTTAGGGAGGTGGTGTGGCATTATATGAGGATGAGCACTTGGTGGTTGATGCAAGTAAAGAATTAGGGAACACTATGTCAAAAAAAAGTAGGATGGATGAAAGGCTGGCTTGCTGAATATAAGAAAAAAATAGTGAATAGAAAGCAAAATAGCCCATTTCACATGGAGATGAAGAAAGAAAGAGAAGAGAAATGAATTCTAGTTTTATTATTTCGTGATTAAAATTGTATGCCATTGGTTTCCTATAAGGTCCTTATCTGAATTAGGTCTTTGGACATTGTAAATTAGAGACTGACCTCTTCCTACATTTTGGAATAGAGAGCAAAGCCGACATGACCATTTAAGGTTTCGAATTGTGGACCAGGGAATTGATTTGAACCTGGCTTTCTGTGTGTTGGGAGATGTTGGAGGACTGCTTCAAAAGCTTTCATCATTACCTGAGACGTCAGATATGTATGACTCATGGTCTTGTCATGGTAGTGCGTGTGTGTCTTGGTATTTATCATTTTCTCTCCATTATTACATTTGCTGGCATATTTTTGTGAAGGGGTCTTTAAGGAAGTGGTTTAATTAATTAATTAATTAATTCTTGATAGGTAAGGATTTAACTCTAGTTAGGATGGTTTGTGACATTGATTCTCTAAGCTTTTGGTTTTTATTGTATTTTCTCTGAATTTTGCTTCCATGAGTGCTATTCCTCACTTGCTCCCTAATTTCTGTGGGCCTCTATTAGTGTGTGTGTGTGTGTGTGTGTGTGTGTGTGTGTGTGTGTTTGTGTTGTACAAAACGCTAAAAATGATACTTTAAGAGATATGAAGCTGCTCTATTGCAGACCACCAAATTTTGTGTGCCTGGTTAGAATCTAATTGCCTGACCCTTTTTCTTGTTTTTCTCACATATTTCTTTACTTCCATGAGTGAGGGAAATCGTATGGTAGTTGTCTTTCTCTGACAGGCAGATAGGACACAGCCCAATGCTATCTACCATTCTGCCACATGATACATGGAGCAAAATGCCTTCTTGCTTATGGCTCCATAAGAGTCCTCAGTGCATTTGGAGGAAAGGGAGATGGTAGAAGTGTCTGGGAGATCCAGGCTTGTCTTCAGCCATCAGCACAATCAGATGACCACATCAATGTAAACATGGTATAAAAGGACCTGAAGCATAGAAATCACAGTCCAAAACGAAAGAGAGAAGAAGTCACAGAGACCATGGGAGAAGGGTGTAGACAGGGCTTAGGGGCAAATTGTACAGTTGGTTCTTCAGAGGGCAGGGAACCATAGCCAAAGACAAAGGCACAGTTGAGTGGAGAACAAATAGAACCCACAATTTGAATGTTGACCCATAGCTGTAGCGGAAAAAGGAGTGTATCTGAAGGACACGAGTTCTCGCAACCCAAGGGTGTTGAGGCCCAGGCATTCCAGATCAGCATGCTTTGCAGACATAGACTCCAGAGAACACTGTGTATCTCCTGGAGAGGACACCAGCAAGCATCCAGGTGAAGACAGATTCAAAACCATGATCAGAGACAATACCTGTTGACACTGTGGTAAGATTATTATTTCTTTGTTTGCACTTGTGATGGGCAGTGTTGCTGGAGATGCTTCGATGGGCGCCAAAGATACTTGGGCTCTATGACCGCCAGCATCAAGACTGAGCAGTGGCCACAGGCAGAACGGTGAGGACATTTGCTGCCCAACCTGCAATCATGGAATCCCATTCCTGGAACACTGATGAAACTGCCTTCTTCAGGCCACGTTCCGTAGTCACAGGAGAACAGAAAATCCTGAAGGGGAGTAGAATCAAACCCTGACTAGAAAAAAGCCCTGCCCACATCTTCTCATCTTGGCCAAAGAATTCATCAGGCCTTAAGTTTTGTGGAGAGGGGTGAATGTCATGTTTCACAGGCACACCGGACCCACGAAGCTTAACCTCACCATATTTGGTCCAGACACAAACACTCTGAATGGAAGGCAACGAGAGCCTCTGCAGAGGTCGAGCCCACAGGAGAGTGGACAGCCACAACACAACCACACAGGTCATGTCACACACACGTGAGACTCTCTCAAGTGCCAGCCCTTGGGCACTCCATGAGCTTTTCTTCCTAAAGAAATTAACTTCACTGTAGATAACAGAATACGCATTTTGAATACAGAGAAGATAGAGACCTTTTGTAGATTTACGTTGTATTCCTGAAACTGGCCCGAAAGCCTTTTCTGATGGCTTCCCATGGGGATTGGTTCTCTTCCAACATGCTCCATGCTTGCTCCTGTGAGCTCCAAACAGAAGAGTCCATCCTGGGCCTAAGCTTCTAGGGTGTAGAGCCTGCTTTTAATCTTTCGTCAGCTGGGAAAATTGGAGGCATTTATGGCACGATTTCTGAAGATGGACGAAGAACTCTTGTCCTCACTATTGAAGACCTTCCCCCAGACATGTCTTTGGTATGGCTGCGGGTGTTAACTCTGAGCTTTCCTCAGAAGGCGGGTTGCACTTTTCCTTGTCAGAAGCATCCTGATAGGGTATGAGGACAATGAACATGTTTATGGCCTGGAATTCCCCGTGTGAGGCTGCTTGTACTCCTTGTAGGGGCCTGATTAGCCAGAGGAACTGTAAACCCCAGATATAGGGGCGTGCCAGGCCAGATTGCCATATCCAATTAGTTTGGTGTGCATATATTAACTGTGGTGAGTTGAAATCTCATTGGCCATCTGTGTGTTGGCCAGGCTCAACCATCTCTATAAAGATTACTCTGTGAGGCTGGGTGGGGCTAGAATTAGGAGGTGTAAGAATAGCCATTGGAGAAGTATGAGGAGTTAGAATAGCCATTGGAGAAGTAGGAGGAGTTAGAATAGCCGTTGGAGAAGTAGGAGGAGTTAGAATGGCAGTTAGAATAGCAGTTAGAATAGCCGTTAGGGTAGCCTTTGGGAGCCATTAGGGTAGTCATAGGAGTGATAGCATCGGGGTCATCAGGAGCAGTGTCACCCCAAGCCACGGCCCCGCTGCAGGTGTCCTCGCTGCCCCCAGCTGCAGCCCTGCCACCAGGGACCTCGTTCCCCTGAGCTTTAGCCCCACCACGACCAGCCTCGCCGCCTCCAGCAGCCTCACTGCTCCCAGCTTCGACCCTGCTGCCAGCGGCCTCACCTCTCTGAGCTGCATCCTTGCCAATGCAGCATCATTCCAGGGAGCGGCCTTGTTGGCATGTGGCCCCTTCCTTGAGCGGCCTCGTCCAGAGTGGCCTCTTCATCGTCGGATGTGGCCTCGTCTGGTGTGTGGCCTCTTCTGGGGAGTGGCCTTGTTGGAGTGACATCATGGGGAGCAGAGTCTGTGTCATTGGGGTTGTCGTCCTTGTCATCCTCGCCCAGAGCAGCAGCGGAAGCGGCGCTGCCTCGAGCTGTAACATGAGCAGTGCCGCCCCGTTCCCCACCAGAGCAGCAGCAGCAGCGGTGCCACTTTGAGCTGTAACACGAGCAGCATCGCCCAGTTAACCGCCCAAAGCAGAGGCGGAAGCAGCGCAACCGTGAGCAACACCACCCAGAGCAGCTGCGGCAGAGGCGCCACCGCGAGCAGCGCCGCCCCGCGCACCGCCCAGAGCAGCAGCAGCAGCGGTACCACCTCAAGTGGCATCACCCCGTGCACCGCCCAGAGCAGCAGCAGCAGCAGCGCCACCACCAGCAGCACCGCCCTGTGCACCAGAGCAGCAGTGGCAGCGGTGCTGCCGCGAGCTGTAACATGAGCGGCATCGCCCCATGCCCTGCCCAGAGCAGCAGCGGCAGCAGTGCCACCTCAATTGGCATTGCCCTGTGCAGTGCCCAGAGAATCAGCGGCAGAGGTGCTGCCGTGAGCGACGCCACCCTGAGCCAGAGTATCAGCAGCAGTGCCGCCGCATGCAGCTACGCCGCCTCGGGCAGTGCCGACATCAGGAGCAGCCTCTGAGTAGAAAACGTGCAGCCACACCGGGAATGGGTTTGTAGTACGGTGAGGGTGAGGCAGGGATCCTCCAGGAGGGACCCCAGCGACTGGGAGGCCATGGTCCCCAGTAAGACTCGGGTACCTAACGTTCAGTTTGGTTTCTCATGCAGTTTGGTTTCTGATGCAGTTTGGTTTCTGATGCAGTTTGGTTTCTGACGCATGGCATGAAATAAAACTTTGCTTGATTTTCGCTTTGTGTCAGTCTCATTCCTTTGATCACGGACCCTAACATTGGGGGCTCGTCCGGGATCAAAGAACGAGAACTGAGCCAGCATCAGAACTTATGGCAAAAGCCTCCGGAGGTGTTAGGATTTTATCTGTCTGTCTGGTTGGAGCTCCATGGTATGGCCCACCGGGGAAAAGATGGACACAGCCATGCTCCCCAGAGCTAGATTGGATGCAGGGACACCCCATCCATCTGCTGGTAGATCGACCGGATGCTTGAATTCCCCTGGGCAGTGGGGGGTTCAAGTCCCCCTAGGTGGTCAAGGGATTCGGTGCCCTGTACTGTCATCAGGGGGTTTGAGTCCCCCTGTACGGTCACCAAGGGGTATGAGTCACCCTGGATGGTCAGAGGGTTCGAGACCCCCTAGGCGGTCATCAGGGTTTCTAGTCCTCCAAGGTGGTCATCGGGGGTTCAAGTCCCCCGAGGTGGTCATCGGGGGTTCGAGTCCCCCTTTCCGGTCATGGGGTTTGAGTCCCCCTAGGAAATCCCCACTGGTGGCAGGACCGCTGGGCCTGTGGTTGTCCTTGTCTTGTCTTTTTGCTGTCTGCTATGTTCTTTGTTATGTTTGAAGGAATGGGGCAAGCAAAGAGTAAGGGGACTCTGACTTTCATCCCTCTGTTCCTCATAATAGATGTGGGGCTTCTCCCTCACTCATTTCGTGTGTTAAAGGCTATCACTAGAGCCACCTCATGTTAGTCTAATTCAGGACAGAGACTTTAAGGAATATTCCCAAGCAGCTGCCGAAACTCCCTTTGTTTCGGGGAATTCCTTGTCTTCTCTGGCCCGACGTGGACTGCCTAGCCCCTCCCCCTTGCTGGCGGGAAACATGGCATCTGCAGTGGAATGGGCCCGGATAGAACATGAAATCTGTTAGCAAAGAGATGACTGAACTGATGGTTAATTGTCTGTCTCAGGGTTTTAATGGGTAATTGTTAAAGTAGCTTTCAGAGTCTTTGGCAAACTGAAGCTTTGAAGTTTAACTTGGATGACAAATGGGATGAAGTGCTAGGGTGCTGGTTGCTTGAACTGGGTTTGTGCTTTTGAAATCTGTTAGTAAACAAGTTTTGTGCTTAACAGCTGTCATAACAGTTCACAAGTCCTAATATGTGAATGGTTTCCTCTTTGCCCACCTAGAATTGTAAATGAGATCTCTTTGACTCATAAGGCTTTTCCCTGATTTGATAAGTTACTCAGGAAGTACTGCTACATCAATGATAAACCTTGGGTTACATTTGGGTAAATGCTGTAACAACTCCAGAGGTTCTATACATTTCCTAAAGATTTAAAGTTTTGATAAGAGTCATCATTTGATATTTAACCATAACTATTCTGATATTTAACCATAACTATTCATAACTATTTTTGTCATTTGTAATTGTTTTAATTCTCTTGTAAGATGAATTCTGCCTTAAAGGAAATTCATATGGGAGACTTTCAGAACAAATGCAGGTATGTGATATGTTGAAATCCTGGAACTGCATTTCCAGAAGTAAAAGTTGCACTCAGACTAAACCATCAGACTAAACCAGAATTAGTACAGTGACTTAAGGTAAGAATGAGTCTCCAGGAGCTTTCCTAGAAAGGCTTATTAAAACCTATAAAATGTATAGCCTGATCGACCCTGAGGAACCCAAAAATCAAGGGGCAGTGAATCTTGATTTTGCCAGGCAGTCAGTCCCAGATACAAGGAGGAAACTTCAGGAAATTGAAGGATTTGAAGGGAAGAATCTGAGTTATTGGGAATAGTAGAAAGGATGTTTAACAACAGGGATGCACAGGAGGATGAAAAACAGACAAAAAGCTGGTTAAGGTTTTGGCATTACATGAGATAGGTAGGGGATAGTAAGTGGAAGGAAAAGCCTAAGCACAGAGAAGGCAGGTGGGAACACGTATATTCAGATCAGTGTGCTTAGTGCAAGAAAAAGGACACTGGGCCAGGGAGTGGCCCAAAAAGGAATACAGCAATGCTGGCCCCAAGAGTAAAAATTGAAGTGGAGGGGAAATCAATTGATTTTTTTGGTGGACAAGGGAGCCCAGTTTTCATCACTACTTGAACCTATGGGAAAACTATCTGGAGAGGAAGTTTGGGTACAAGGAGCAAACGGCACAGAGAGACATAAATGGACAACAGAAAGGACTTTAAATTTGGCCTCGGGAGTAGTTAAACATCGATTTTTGGTCCTCCCTAATGCCCGATATTACTTGATGGGAAGAGATCTCCTCCACAAGTTATGAGCTGGCATTCAGTTCTCGAAAGGAGACATGACTGTAACCTTGAGACAACCCACTGTACAGGTGCTTATGGAAGCAGTAGATGAATATCTCCCTTACAAGCCAGTCTCAAAACCAGAGGAGACAAAGGCGGGGAGCCTTCTCCAAATCCTACAGGTCAAGTTTCCCGAGGTCTGGGTAGAAGGGAAGACCCCTGGCTTGGTCAGGGGACAAACTCCAGTGGTGGTACAATTAAAGGCGATGGCCATGGCTGTTCCCAATCAGCAGCACCCCCTTCCCCGGGAAGCAAAGGAAGGGATCATAAAACACATTAACCAACTCCGAGGAGAAGGGATCCTAGTTCCTTGCAAATCTCCATGGAACACACCTTTGCTGCCTGTCAAAAAGGCCAAGACTAGGGAGTACAAACACGTTCAGGACTTGTGGGAAATTAATAAACAGGTTGAAGATATCTACCTGATGGTGCCTAACCCCTATACCCTACTCTCCTCCCGGGCCACCAAAGAACTGTGTATACTGTCTTAGATCTCAAGGATGCATTTTTCTGCATATCTTTAGCAAGGGAATCTCAACACCTTTTTGCTTTTGAGTGGTCCGACCCACAGGAAGGATTCCAAGCCCAGCTCACCTGGACAAGACTTCCTCAAGGATTCTATAATTCACCCAACATTTTTTTTGACGAGGCCCTACGTGAGAATTTGCGTGATACAGAACCTCCAAACCAGGAGTCACTCTGCTACAGTATGTTGATGACTTGCTAGTAGCCGCTGAGGACTATGAGTCATGTTTGTGAGGGACAAGACCTCTTTTGCAGACTGCAGGAAAAAGATTATTGGGTGTCAATAAAGAAAGCACAGCTCTGTCAGAGCCATGCCACTTATTTAGGCTTTGCTCTTCATGAGGGAGTGCATTCACTGTCTGACTCCAGGAAAAAGGTGATCACCAGACACCCCCGCCCTATCACGTCCTGACATCTGAGGAAGTTTCTTGGATGGTGGGCTACTGTAGGCTGTGGATACTGCAGTTTGCGGAGATTGCCCAACCTCCATACGAACTGGTAAAAGGGGGGGCTCACTATGATAGAGTAGACAGCTGAGGCAGAAGGAGCATTTTGGGAATTACAAACAGTTGTACTGAGTGTCCCAGCATTGGCCATCCCAGATGTTACCAAGCCCTTCCACTTGTATGTGTTTGAAAAAGCAGGGGTGACCAAAGGAGTTTTGACTCATAATCTTGGGCCTTAACAAAGGCCAGTAGCCTATCTTAGCAAGAAACAATATCCAGTAGCAGCTGGGTTCCCCTCTTGCCTCTGCATAATTGCTGCCATGGCCCTCCTGGTCAAGGATGCAAGTAAATTGACTTTGGGTCAAAATCTCATTTTGACCACCACACACACCATCGAGGGCCTTCTCCGGACTCCACCAGACTGATGGATGACAAACGCCTGAGTGATGGAGTATCAGACCCTCCTCTTCAACAAACCAAGATGACCATCCGGCCCCTGGCAGTGCTAAATACAGCCACGCTG
Organism: Meles meles; assembly: GCF_922984935.1. NCBI lineage: Eukaryota > Metazoa > Chordata > Mammalia > Carnivora > Mustelidae > Meles > Meles meles. The sequence continues at coordinate 18,088,749 of NC_060088.1, forward strand.
CTGCCAGAGGAACTGGCTGACCATCCACATGACTATAGGGAGGTCCTAACACAAGTTCCAGGAATAAGGCCGGATCTCAGAGACATTCCCCTGCCGGATGCTGAGATGACTCTGTTCACAGATGGAAGTAGCTACATTGTCAATGGAAAGAGGTATGCGGGGGCTGCGGTAGTTTCTCCTGGGAAGAGACTCTGGACAGCAGCCCTGCCACATGGAAATTTGGCACCAAAAGCGGAGCTGATTGCACTCACTAAGGCACTGCAGATGGTCAAATGTAAAACCGCCAATATCTATATGGACAGCAGGTACGCCTTTCTATTCTTCATATACATGGTGCTATTTATAAAGAAAGGGGCCTATTAACAGCAGAAGGAAAAGGAATTAAAAACAGAGGAGAAATATTGGCTCTCCTCCAGGCTATTTGGGACCCAAAAGAGGTGGCCATTATGCATTACCTGGGACACCAAAAGGGGACTGGTCTGATGTCAAAAGGAAACCAATTAGCAGATCATGCCACAAAGCAAGCAGCCCGAGAAACAGCAGGAACTGGTAACACTCCCGGTCTGGCCCTATCAGGAATAACGAACTCTTCAGAAGAAGCTTTAAAGTATTTAAAGAAATGGGTTAAATTGAACTATGAAGGGGACTGGGCTAAGACGGAAGCAGGAAAAATAATTCTTCCTCGAAGACTAGATAAGAACTTAGTAGACCAGATACATCAGGGTACTCATTTAGGGATAAGCAAACTCATGGAGCTTATAGGGAAGCAGTTCCAGGTTTCTAAATTAGGGCGTATGGTACAGGATGTAATTGAGGACGTAATTGAGCGATAGATTCGCTCAATGCCAGGCAGGTAATGTGGGAAGAACGAAATTGGGAAGAGGGAAAAGAGAAAGAGGTAAGGAACCAGGAATTTATTGGGAAATAGATTTTACAGACATGAAACCTGGAAAATATGGGCACAAGTATATGTTAGCTTTTGTAGATACATTTAATGCCACACCACCTCCGTACCTAATAATCAGTTCCCTTTTTATGGCAGGTCTTATCCTCCTGCAACCCTCAGTTTGGTCCCCAAAGTCCTGAGTCTCTCCTGGTGCATCTCCCTGTCTGAATTCTTCTACTTCCGTTTCAGTTACTACTACTAATGTCCATGGTATTCCTCATGGGACACATAGGAGTGAAGCCATAGGATATTTCCCTTGGTCTGATTGCATTTTCATTTGGAAATCACCTTCTTTTATCAAAATCTTCATAATCATCTTTATCCACTAGCCCTGAAGAGGGTATCTCGGCTCTTTCCACAGTGATGCAGAGTGGGCATGGCAGGCCATCCATGGTGGCTGTTCTTTTTCATCTGAATAAAGAGCGTTGCTCAACATGGCTCTCCCCATGACTATGGCATGTACCATTAACTAATGATGACAAGGAGTGCTGAACATGGCTCTTTCTTTCAGGGAAACCATCATGCAGAGTTTCACTCTCCATAAAGTCTTTGCAATGGAATTTAAGGTAATGTCAGGTAGACAGAGCTATCATCCCTTAGGACCGGTGTTTCAGGACACTAGCAGATAAGACTCGGACAGCACAACGAATACATGCCCTGGCAGTTTTCCTGGAATTGTGACTTTCCTCCCCTTCTTCCTTCCCTCAACTTCCAAGCTGACCAAGTACCAAAGGCAGACCTTACACACGAGAAACCATAGGGAACAGAAGCTAAGAATGGACCTTCTCACCAAAGGATATCAAACATCCAAATGCGGACCTTACACCCGAGAAACCATAGGGAACAGAAGCTAAGAATGGACCCTCTCACCCAAGGATATCCAACCACCCAGAGACCTAATGGTACCCAAGAGGCCTCGCTGTTCATTGAGATCTCTAGAAATTGTAGTGGAAATAGGAACACTTTGCTCTCTCAGGAGAAACGTTGGTCTATAGAATGGTATACAGAACATCGTTTTCTTTTCTCTTTGTATAGAAAGTGGAAGTGGGAAAGAAACAGAAAATACCACCTGAGTTCAAGATGAGGATAACAGGGCTCTTTCTTGTTCCTTCCCAGGTCTTTCTCCTTAAAGCCATAGGACTCCTTTGTCATGAGAATGGGATTGCTGCTTCAGTGAAGCCAGCTTCTGTGACGTCACAAAGCTCTGAGGTCCTAGCAACCACTCCTCACCAAAGCATCCCTCACCACTTCACCAGGCTGGAGTAGTTCTGGGTCAGCCAGGAGTATCAAAATCACTCCAAACCGCTGGAGCCGCCTGTGTATTTCCCCAAGAGAATTTGTGAAGAGATTTGGGGTCACCTTCGCAATGGACGAATTTGTAGTTCTTGGCCGTGACTGTCACCACCCCTCTGGACTGCAGAGAAGGGCAAGAATCCACAATTTCATCTTACCCAAGTAAGGTCAAGAAAGATTCAGGAGGACAAGCAGCCTCACACAGTGAACTCCACACCATACTCATATGCATGGTCCTCACACCATATCAGGATGCTTCTGACCAGGAAATGCTCCCCCATCCCTCTGAGGAAATCTCAGAGTTAACACCTGCAACCATACCAAAGACATGTCTGGAATCTTCAACAGTGAGGACACGAGTTCTTCTTGAATCTCCAGAAATCGTGCCATAAATGCCTCCCCATTTTCCCAGCTGACCAAACATGAAAGAAAGGCAGACCCTACACCCTAGAAGATAGGCCCAGAATGGACTCATCTGTTTGGAGCTCACAGGAGCAAGCACGGAGCATGTTGGAAGAGAACCAATCCCCATGTGTAGCCATCAGAAAAGGCTTTCGGGCTAACTTCAGGAATACAACGGGAATCTACAAAAGGTATTCTGTATTCGAAACGCACATTCTGTTATCTACCCTGAAGATAAATTTTTAGGAACAAGAGCTCATAGGGAGAAGTGCCAAGGGCTGGCACTTGAGAGTCTTAGGTGTGTGTGACATGCCCTCTGGGGTTGTGTTGTGGCTGTCCTCTTTCCTGTCCTCTGCAGAGGCTCACCTTGCCTTCCATTCAGAGTGTTTGGTGTCTGGGCCAAATATGGTGTGCCTATGAAACGTGATATTCTACCCACTCCACAAAACTTAAGGTTTGCTGAATTCTGTGGCCAGCTGAGAGGATGTGGCAGGGATTTCTTCTAGTCCTCTGCAGGATTTCCTGTTCTCCTGGGACTAAGCAACATTTCCTGAAGAAGGCAGTCCCAACAGTGTTCCAGGTATTGATACTCTAACCAGGCACACAAAATTTGATGTTTGTTCCAGGCAGGCTAGTCAGAATCTGCATTTCGGAAAGTGGATCAAATAGGACATTCATTGCAGGAAATATGGCCTAAGGGCATGTAACGTGAGTTTCCACTGTGTTTGAAGGTGAATTGTGATCTGAAATGGAGGAACTTCATATCTCTTAAAATGTCATTTTTAGCGTTTTGTGAAACACACAAACACACACACACACACACACACACACACACACACACACACTCTTAAAAGAGTCCCACAGAAGTTAGGGAGCGAGTGAGGAATATCACTCATGGAAGCAAAATTCAGAGAAAATACCATAAAAAACAAAACTTAACGAATCAAAGTAACAAACCGTCCAAACCGGTAAGTTAACTTCTTACCTATCAAGAATTAATTAATTATTTATTTATTTAAATAACCTTACCTCAAAGACGCCTACACAGAAGTCTGCCAGCAAATCCAATACCAGAGAGAAAAGGATAAATTCCAAGACACATACACACTACCATGACAAGATCATGAGTCATACATATCTCACGTCTCAGGGAATGACTTTTGAAGCAGCTTTTGAGGCTTTTGAAGCAGTCTCAAACATCTCCCAACACACAGAAAGCCAGGTTCAAATCAATTCCCTGGTCCACATTTCGAGACATTTAATGGTAATGTCGGCTTTGCTCATCTATTCCCAAAATGTAGGAAGAGGGAACACTAATTAACAGTGTCCAAAGACCCAATTCACATAAGGACCTTATAGGAAACCAATTGCATAAAAATTTAATCAGTAAGATAATAAAACTAGAATTCATTTCTCTTCTCTTTCTTTCTTCATCTCCACGTGAAACGACCTGTTTTGCTTTCTATTCACTATTTTTTCTTATATTCGACATGCCGGCCTTTCATACATTGTACATTTTTTGACATAGTGTTCCCTGATGCTTTAATTGCATATAGCACCAAGAGCTAATCCTCATATAATGCCACACCATCTCCCTACCCAATAACCAGTTCCCTCTTTATGGCAGGTCTTATCCTCCTATAACTCTCAGCTTGGTCCCCAAGTTCCTGAGTCTCTCCTGGTGCCTCTCCCTGTCTGACTTCTTCTCCTTTCGTTTTTCCTTACTACTACTCATGTCCATGGTATTCCTCATGGGCCATATACGAGTGAAGTCATAGGATATTTCCCTTGGTCTGCTTGCATTTTCATTTGGAAATCACGTTTTTAGCATCATCTTCACATTCATCTTTATCCACTTGCCCTGAAAAGGGTATCTCAGTTCCTTCCACAGTGATGCTAGAATGGGCATGGCAGGCCGTCAATGTTGGCCCTTCATTTTCATCTGAATAAAGAGAGTTGCTCAACATGGCTCTGCCCATGACTATGGCATGTGGCATTAACTAATGATGGCAAGGAGTGCTGAACAGGGGTCTTTCTTTCGGGGTAGTGATCATGCAGAATTTCACTCTCAATGAAGCCTTTGCAACGGTATATATGGTAATGTCCGGTAGACAGAGCTTGCATCCCTTGGGACTGTTGTTTCAGAACACTAGCAGATAAGGACACGGACAGCACAATGCATCCGTGCCCTGGCAATATTCCTGGAATTGTGACTTTCCTCCCCTTCTTCTTTCCCTCAACTTCCAAGCTGAGAAAGCAACAAAGGCAGATCTTACACCTAGAAACCATAGGGACCAGAAGTTAAGAATGGACCCTCTCACCCAAGGTTATCCAACATTCCAGAGACCTAATGGTACCCAAGAGGCCTCGCTGTTGATTGAGATCTCTAGAAATTGCAGTGGAAATAGGAACACCTTGCTCTCGCTGGAGAAATATTGGTCTAAAGAATGGTATACAGAACATCGTTTTTTTCTCTTTGTATAGAATATTGAAGTGGGAAAGAAACAGAAAAGACCACCTGAGTTCATGATGAGGTTAAAAGGGCTCTTTCTTGTTCCTTCGCAGTTCTTTCTACTTAGAGCCATAGGACTCCTATGTCATGAGAATAGGATTGCTGCTTAAGTGAAGTCAGCTTCTGTGACGTCACAAAGCTCTAAGGTCCTGGCAACCTCTCCTCACCAAAGCACGCCTCACCACTTCACCTAGATGGAGTAGTTCTTGGTCTGCCAGTAGTATAAAAATCATTTCTAACCGCAGGAGCCACCTGGGGATTTCCCCAAGAGAGGTTTGAAGCGATTTGGGGGTCACCTTCTTCATGGCCGAATTTGTACTTCTTGGTCGTGACTGTCACCACCACCCCTCTGGACTGCTGAGAAGGGTAAGAAACCACAATTTCATCTTACCCACGTAAGGTCAAGAAATAATCAGGAGTACAAGCTTCCTCACACGGGGAACTCCACACCATACACATGTGCATGTTCCTCACACCCTATCAGGATGCTTCTGACCAGGAAAATCTCCCCCAACCCTCTGAGGAAGGCTCAGTGTTAACACCCGCAACCATACCAAAGACATGTCAGGAATCTTCAACAGTGAGGATAGGAGTTCTTCTTGCAATTCCAGAAATCGTGCCATAAATGCCTCCCCATTTTCCCAGCTGACCAAACATGAAAGGTAGACCCTACATCCTTGAAGATTAGTCCCAGGACGGACTCACCTGTTTGGAGCTCACAGGAGCAAGCATGGAGCATTTTGGAAGAGAACCAATCCCCATGTGAAGCCATAAGAAAATGCTTTTGGGCCAGTTTCAGGAATACAACGTGAATCTACAAAAGGTCTCTGTCTTCTCTGTATTCGAAACACGCATTCTGTTATCTACCGTGAAGATAATTTCTTTAGGAATAAAAGCTCATGGAGTGCCCCAGTGCTGGCACGAGAGAGTCTCAGGTGTGTGTGACATGCCCTCTGGGGTTGTGTTGTGGCTGTCCACTCTCCTGTGGGCTCGTCCTCTGCAGAGGCTCTCCTTGCCTTCCATTCAGAGTGTTTGTTGTCTGGGCCAAATATGGTGTGCCCGTGAATCATGACGTTAAACCCACTCCACAAAACTTAAGGCCTGATGAGTTCTGTGGCCAGGTGAGAGGATGTGGGCAGGGCTTTCTCCTATACCCCTGCAAGATTCTCTGTTCTCCTGGGACTAAGCAACGTGGCCTGAATCATGCAGTCCCAACAGTGTTCCATGTTTGGGAATCCTTGATTGAAGGGCAGCGAATGTCCTCACCGTCCTGTCTGTGGCCACTTCTCATTCTTGATGCTGGCGGTCGTAGATCCCAAGTATCTTTGGCGCACATCGAGTCATCTCCACCAACACTGCCCATCAAGAATGCACCCAAAGAAATAATAATCTTACCACGGTGTCAACAGGTATTGTCTCTGATCATGGTTTCCATTCTGTGTGCACCTGGTTGCTTGCTGGTGTCCTCTACAGGAGATGAACAGTGTTCTACAGTTCTGGAGTCAATGTCTGCAAAGCATGCTGATCTGGAATCCCCGGGCCTCATGAACCCAGAGTTGTAAGAACTTGTGTCATTCAGACTCTCTCCTTTTCCCTGCCAAATCTATGGTCAACATTCAAATTGTGGGTTCTACGTGTGCTCCTCTCCCATGTGCCTTTGTCTTTGGCCATGGCTCCCAGCCCTCTGAAGCGCCAACCGTCCGATTCTCCCCTAATACTCGTCTACACCCTACTCCCATGGTCTCTGTGACTTCTTCTCTCTTTCACTGCAGATTGTGATTTCTAGGCTTCAGGCCCATTTATGCCATGTTTACACTGATGTGGTCATCTTCTGGTTGTGCTGATGGCTGAAGAAAAGCCTGGAGCTCCCAGACACTTCTACCATCTCCCTGTACTCCAAATGCACTGCGGACCCTTATGAAGCCATAAGCAAGAAGGCATTCTTGCTCCTTGTGACATGTGGCAGAATGAGAGAGAGCATTGGGCTGTGTCATATCGGTCAGTCACAAAAAGACAACTCCCATACGATTTCACTCATTCTTGGAAATAAAGAAACATGTGAAAAAGCAAGAGAAAGGGACAGGCAATGAGACTCGAACCAGGCACACAAAATTTGGTGTTGGTTCCAGGCAGGCTAGTCAGAATCTGCACCTCTGAAAGTGGATCAAATGGGACATTCAATGCAGGAAATGTGGCCGAACCCGATGTAACGTGAGATTCCACTCTGTTTGAAGGCAAAAGGTGATCTGAAATAGAGCAGCTTCATATCTCTTAAAATATCATTTTTAGCGTTTTGTGAAACACACAAACACATACATACACACACACATACTCTTAAAAGAGTCCCACAGAAGTTAGGGAGCAAGTGAGGAATCGCACTCATGGAAGCAAAATTCAGGAAAATACCATAAAAAAACCAAAGCTCATAGAATCAAAGTATCAACCCGTCCAAACAGTATAAGTTAACTCCTTACCTATTAAGAATTAATTAATTAATTAAACAACTTTACCTAAAAGACCCCTCCACACAAGTATGCCAGCAAATCCAATACCTTGGAGAAAAGGATAAATTCCAAGACACCTACGCACTACCATGACAAGATCATGAGGCATACATACCTGACGTTCATGTAATTAATTTGAAGAAGGTTTTGAGGCTTTTGAAGCAGTCCTCAAACATCTTCCAACACACAGAAAGCTAGGTTCAAATCAATTCCTGCTCCCAATTTCGAGACTTTTAATGTTAATGTCGGCTTTTCTCATCTATTCCCAAAATGTAGGAAGAGGGAAGACTCTAATTTACAATGACCAAAGACCCAATTCACATAAGGACCTTATAGGAAACCAATTGCATACAATTTTAATCAGTAAGATAATCACACTAGAATTCATTTCTCTTCTCTTTCTTTCTTCACCTACATGTGAAACGACCTGTTTTGATTTGTATTCACTATATTTTCTTATATTCGGCAAGTCAGTCTTTCATCCAACCGACGTTTTTTGACATAGTGTTCCCTGATTCTTTTATTGCATATACCACCAAGTGCTCATCCTCATATAATGCCATAACAACTCCATACACATTATCCATTTCCCTCTTTATGGCATGTCTTATCCTTATGTAACCAAGCTTGGTCCCCAAACTCCTGAGTCTCTCCTGGTGTGTCTCCCTCTCTGATTACTTCTCTTTCCGTTTTCCCTTACTACTACTCATGTCCATGATTTTCCTCATGGCTCTCTGCCCTCTGAAGCACCAATTGTCCAACTGTCCCATAAGACCTGATTACACCCTTCTTCCATGGTCTCTTTTACTTCTTCTCTCTTTCGCTGTGGAGTGTGATTTCTAAGCTTCAGGTCCATTTATGCCATGTTTCCATTGATGTGGTCATCTTCTGGTTGGGCTGATGGCTGAAGACAAGCCTGGAGCTCCCAGACACTTCTACCATCTCCCTGTCCTCCAAATGCACTGCAGCCTCTTATGGAACCATAAGAAAGAAGGCCTTTTTGCTCCTTGTGACATGTTGCAGAAAGGGAGAGAGCATTGGGTTGTGTCATTTCTGTCAGTCAAGAAATACAATTACCATACGATTTCACTCACTCATGGAAGCAAGGAAACATGTGGAAAAGCAAGAAAATGTGACTGGCAATTAGACTCTAACCAGGCACACAAAATTTGGTGTTTCTTCCAGGCAGGCTACTCAGAATCTGTGTTTCTTAAAGTGGATCAAATGGGTCATTCAATGCAGGAAATGTGGCTGAATGGGATGTAACGTGAATTTCCAGTGTGTTTGAAGGTGAATTGTGATCTGGAATAGAGCAGCTTCATATCTTTTAAAATATCATTTTTAGTGTTTTGTGAAACACACACACACACACACACACACACACACACACACACAGACATTTAGGGAGTAAGTGAGAAGTAGCACTCATGGAAGCAAAATTCAGAGAAAATACCATAAAAAACACAAGCTCAGAGAATCAAAGTAACAAACCATCCAAACTGGATTAGTTAAGTCCTTACCATCAAGAATTAATTAATTAATTTATTTATTAATTAATTTATTTATTTATATTTTAAACAACCTTAACTAACGGACCCCTCCACTCAAGTATGCCAGCAAATCAAATACTGGAAAGAAATGGATAAATTACAAGACACAGACACACTACCATGACAAGATCATAAGACATACATATCTGAAGTCTCAGGTAATGCCTTTTGAAGCAGCTTTTGAGGCTTTTGAAGCAGTCCTCAAACATCTCCCAACACACAGAAAGCCAGGTTCAAATCAATTCCCTGGTCCACAATTCGAGACATTTAAGGGTAATGTCGGCTTTTCTCATCTATTCAAAAAATATAGGAAGAGGGAAGACTCTAATTTACAATGTCCAAGGACACATTTCACATTAGGACCTTATAGGAAACCAATGGCATACAAATTTTATCATAAGATAATAAAACTAGAATTCATTTCTCTTCTTTTTCTTTCTTCATCTCTATGTGAAATGGCCTGTTCCTTACTATTCACTATTTTTTCTTATATTCGCCGGTCACGGCCGAAGACTACAAATTCGGTCATGGTCAAGTTGACCCCAAATCACTTCACAAAATGTCTGGGGGAAATATCCAGGCAGCTAGAGCGGTTTGGAATGATTTTGATACTCATGGCTGACCCAGAGCTACTCCAGCCAGGTGAAGTGATGAGGCGTGTTTCGGTGAGGAGTGGTTTCTAGGACCTCAGAACATTGCGATGTCACAGAAGGTGATTTCTCTGAGGCAGCCATCCCATTCTCATGGCATATGAGTCCTAGGGCTTTAAGAAGAAAGACCTGGGAAGGAACAAGAAAGAGCCCTTTACCCTGATCATGAACTCACATGGTCTTTTCTGTTTCTTTCCCACTTCCACATTCTATACAAAGAGAAAAGAAAACGATCTTCTGTATACCATTCTTTAGACCAACATTTCTCCAGAGAGAGCATTGTGTTCCTATTTGCACTGCAATTTCTAGAAATCTCCATCAAAAGCGAGGTCTCTTGGCTACCATTAGGTCTCTGGGAGGTTGGAAATCCTTGGCTGAGAGGGTCCATACTTAGCTTCTGTTCCCTATGGTTTCTCAGGTGTAAGGTCTACCTTTGGTGCTTGGTCAGCTAGGAAGCTGAGGGAAGGAAGCAGGGAAGGAAAGTCACTATTCCAGGAAAATTGCCAGGGCAGGGATGCATTGTGCTGTCCATGTCCTTATTGGCTAGTGTCGTGAAACACCAGTCCCAAATGATGAAGGCTCTGTCTCCCTGACATTACCTTAAACTCCGTTGCAAAGGCTTCATCGAGAGTGAAATTCTGCATAATCTCTAACCCTAAAGGCAGAGCCCTGGTCAGCACTCCTTGTCATCATTAGTTAATGCTACATGCAATATTCATGGGGAGAGCCATGTTGAGCAACTCTATTTGTACAGATGAAAATGAATGGCTAACATCAATGGCCTGCCAGGCCCAGTCTAGCATCAGTGTGTAAGGAGCCGAGATACCCTTTAAGGGCTGTGGATAAAGATGATGATGGAGATGATGGTAAAGAAGATTATTTCCAAATGAAAATGCAAGGACACCAAGGGAAATATCATATGGCTTCACTCATATATGGCCCATGAGGAAAACCATGGACATGAGTAGTAGTAAGGGAAAACGGAAGGAGAAGAAGTCAGACAGGGAGACATGCAAGGAGAGACTCAGGACTTTGGGGACGAAGCTGAGGGTTACATTAGGAAAATACATGTCATAAAGAGGGAACTGGTTAATGGGTATGGAGGTGGTGTGGCATTATATGAGAATGAGCACTTGTTGGTATATGCAATTAAAGAATATGGGAACACTATGTCAAAAAATGTCGGAGGGATGAAATGCTGGCTTGCCGAATATAAGAAAAAAATAGTGAATAGAAAGCAAAACAGGCCGTTTCCCATGGAGATGAAGAAAGAAAGCGAAGAGAAATGAATTTTAGCTTTATTATCTTACTGATTAAAATTGTATGCAATTGGTTTCCTATAAGGTCCTTATCTGAATTGGGTCTTTGGTCATTGTAAATTAGAGTCTTTCCTCTTCCTTCATTTTGGGAATAGTTGAGAAAAGCCGACATTACCAGCAAATGTCTCGAACTGAGGACCAGGGAATTGATTTGAACCTGGATTTCTGTGTATTGGGAGATGTTTGAGACTGCTTCAAAAGCTTATGTCAGTACCTGAGACGTCAGATATGTATGACTCATGATATTGTCATGGTAGTGCGTATGGGTCTTGGAATTTATCATTTTCTCTCCGGTATTTTATTTGCTGGCAGACCTGTGTGTAGGGGTCTTTTAGGTAAGGTTGATTAATTATTTCATTAATTAATTAATTAATTCTTGATAGGTAAGGAGTTAACTTATCCAGTCTGGACGATTTGAAACTTTGATTCTATAAGATTATGTTTTTTAAGGTATTTTATCTGAATTTTGCTCCCATTAGTGCTATTCCTCACTTGCTCCCTAACTTCTTTGGGATTCTTTTAAGAGTGTGTGTGTGTGTGTGTGTGTGTGTGTGTGTGTGTGTGTGTGTGTTTTTCACAAAACGCTAAAAATCATATTTTAAGAGATATGAAGCTGCTCTATTCCATATCACAAATCTCCTTCAAACACAGTGGAAAGTCACGTTATGTCCCGTTCAGCCACATTTCCTGCATTGAATGTCCCTTTTGTTCCACTTTTAGAAATGACGATTCTGACTAGCCTGCCTGGAACAAACACCAAATTTTGTGTGCCGGGTTTGAGTCGCAATGCCTGTCCTTATTGTTGCTTTTTCACATATTTCTTTACATCCAAGAATGAGTGAAATCATATGGGAGTTGTCTTTCTGTGACTGACCGATATGACACAGCCCAATGCTCTATCCCACTCTGCCACATGTCACAAGGAGCAAGAATGCATTCATGCTTATGGCTCCATAAGAGTCCGCAGTGCATTTGGAGTACAGGGAGATGGTAGAAGTGTCTGGGAGCTCCAGGCTTTTCTTCATCCATCAGCACAACCAGAAGATGACTGCATCAATGTAAACATGGCATAAATGGACCTAAGGCATAGAAATCACACTCCACAGCGAAAGAGAGAAGAAGTCAGAACGATAATGGGAGAAGGTTTTAAACAGGGCTTATGGGAGAATTGGACAGTTGATGATTCAGAGGACAGGGAAACATGGCCAAAGACAAAGGCCCAGGGGAGGGGAGCACACTTAGAACCCACAATTTGAATGTTGACCATAGCTGTTGGCAGAGAAAATGAGAGTGTCTGAATGTCATGAGTCCTTGCAACCTAAGGGTCTTGAGGCCTGGGGATTCAAGAGCAGCATGCAGTGCAGACAGAGACTCCAGAACTGCAGAACACTGTGTATCTCCTGGAGAGGACACCAGCAAGCAACCAGGTGCAGACAGCCTGGAAACCATGATCAGAGACAATACCTGTTGACACCATGGTAAGATTATTATTTCTTTGTGTGAATTCGGGATGGGGAGTGTTGGTGGAGATGCCTCGAGGGGCGCGAAAGATACTTGGGCTCTACAACCGCCAGCCTCAAGACTGAGAAGTGCCCACAAGGAGGACTATGATGACATTAGCTGCCCAACCTTCAATCACGGATTACCAAACCTGGAACGCGGTTGGGATTGCCTTCTTCAGGCCACATTGCTTAGTCTCAGGAGAAAAGAAAATCCTTCAGGGGACTAGAAGAAAGCCCTGCCCACATCCTCTCACCTGGCCACAGAATTCAGCAGGCCTTATGTTTTGTGGAGTGGGTTTAAGATCACGTTTCACAGGCACAAGACACCCACGAAGCTTAACCTCACCAAATTTGGCCCAGACACCACACACTCTGAATGGATGGCAAGGAGAGACTCTGCAGAGGACGAGCCCACAGGAGAGTGGACAGCCACAACACAACCCCAGAGGGCATGTCACACACACCTGAGACTCTCTCGAGTGCCAGCCCATGGGCACTCCACGGCCTCTTCTTCCTAAAGAAATTATCTTCAGAGTAGATAACAGAATGTGTGTTTTGAATACAGAGAAGACAGGGACCTTTTGTAGATTCACGTTGTATTCCTGAAACTGGCCCAAAAGCCTTTTCAAATGGATTCACATGGGGATTGGTTTTCTTCCAACATGCTCCATACTTGCTCCTGTGCGTCCAAACAGATGAGTCCGGCCTGGGCTTAAGCTTCTAGGGTGTAGGGTCTGCCTTTAATATTTGGTCAGCTGAGAAAATTGGGAGGTATTTATGTCACGATTTCTGGAGATGCAAGATAAAATATTATCCTCACTGTTGAAGACTTCACACATGTCTTTGGTATGGTTGCGGGTGTTAACACTGAACATTACTCAGATGGTGGGGGACGATTTTCCTGGTCAGAAGCATCCTGATAGGGCGTGAGGACCATGAAACTGTGTAATGCGTGGATTTCCCCGTGTTAGGCTGCTTGTACTCCTGACTCTTTCTTAACAGTACGTGGGTAAGATGGAATTGTGTATTCTTGTCCTTCTCCAGAATCCAGAGGGGTGTTGGTGACAGTCACAGCCAAAGACTACAAATTCAGCCATGGAGATTGGGACCCCAAATCTCTTCACAAACTGTCTTGTTGAAATACCCAGTCAGCGTCAGCAGTTTGAAGTGATTTTGATACTCCTGGCTGACCAAGGACTACTCCAGATAGGTGAAGTGATGAGGCGTATTTTTTTGAGGAGTGGTTCCTAGGACCTCAGAGCTTTGTGACGTCATTGAAGCTGACTACACTGAAGCAACAATCCCATTCTCATGACATATGAGTCCTAGGCTTTAAGTAGAAAGACCTGGGAAGGAACAAGAAAGAGCCCTGTTAGCCTGATCATGAACACATGTGATCTATTAGGTTTCATTCCCCCTTAAACTTTCTATACAAAGAGAAAAGAAAACGATGTTCTGTATACCATTCTTTAAACCAACCTTTCTCCAGAGAGAGCAACGTGGTCCTGTTTCCACTGCAATTTCTAGAGAAATCAATTAACAGCGAGGAATCTTGGGTACCATTAGGTCTCTGGGAGGTTTGATATCCTTGGGTGAGAGGGTCCATTCTTAGCTTCTGTTTCCTATGGTTTCTCAAGTGTAATTTCTGCCTTTGGTGCCTGGTTAGCTTGAAAGGTGAGGGAAGGAAGAAGGGAAGGTAAGTTACAATTCCAGGGACAATTGCCAGGGCAGGGATGCATTGTGCTGTCCGTTTATTTATCTTTTAGTGTCCTGAACCACCAGTCCTAAGGTTGAAAGCTCTGTCTACATGACTTTACCTTAAACTCCGTTGCAAAGCCTTCATGGAGAGTGAAATTCTGCATGATCGCTACCCCGAATGAAAGAGCCGTGTTCAGCACTCCATGTCATCATTAGTTAATTCTACATGCCATAATCATGGTTAGAGCCAAGTTGAGCAGCTCTCTTTATTCAGATGAAAATAATCAGCCAACATCGATGGCCTGCCATGCCCACTCTAACATCACTGTGGAAGGAGCCGAGATACCCTTTTCAGGGCTAGTGGATAAAGATGATTATGAAGATGATGATAAAGAAGATGATTACCAAATGAAAATGCAAGCAGACCAAGGGAAATATCCTATGGCTTCACTCCTATGTGGCCCACGAGGAATACCATGGACATGAGTTGTACTAAGGGAAAATGGGAGCAGAAGAAGTCAGACAGGCAGATGCATCAGGAGAGACTCAGGACTTGGGTACCAAGCTGAGGGTTACAGGAGGATAAGACCTGCCATAAAAGGGAACTGGTTGATTGGTGTGGAGTTGGTGTGGCATTACATGAGGATTAGCACTTTGTGGTATATGCAATTAAAGAATCAGGGAACACTATATCCAAAAACTTAGGAGATATGAAAGGCTGGCTTGCCAAATATAAAAAAAAAATATTGGATAGAAAGCAAAACAGGCCATTTCACAAGGAGATGAAGAAAGTAAGATAAGAGAAATAGATTCTAGTTTTATTATCTAAATTAAAATTGTATGAAATTGGTTTCCTCTAAGGTCCTTATCTGAATTGGTTCTTTGGACATTGTCAATTAGAGTTTACCCTCCTCCTACTTTTTGGGCATAGATGAGATAAGGCGACATTACACTAAATGTCTCGAATTGTGGACCACGGAATTGATTTGAACCTGGCTTTCTGTGTGTTGGGAGATGTTTGAGGACTGCTTCAAAAGCCTCAAACCTGCTTCAAACGTCATTACCGAAGACGTCAGATATTTATGAGTTTTTATCTTGTCATGGTAGTGTCTATGTGGCTTTAATTTATCCTTTTCTCTTAGGTATTGGATTTGCTGTCATACTTGAGTGTAGGGGTATTTGAGGTAAGGTTGTTTAATTAATTAATTAATTAATAATTCTTATTTTTTAAATTTTAATTTATTTATTTTTTCAGCGTAACAGTATTCATTGTTTTTGCACAACAACCAGTGCTCCATGCAAAACGTGCCCTCCCCATTACCCAACACCTGTTCCCCCAACCTCCCACCCCTGACCCTTCAAAACCCTCAGGTTGTTTTCCAGAGTCCATAGTCTCTTATGGTTCCCTCCCCTTCCAATTTTTTTTTATAACATTATATGTTTATAATATTATATTCACAGGTCTGTGAATCGCCAGGTTTACACACTTCACAGCACTCACGATAACACTTACCCTCCCCAATGTCCATAACCCCCTCCCCCTCTCCCAATACCACCTCCCCCCAGCAACCCCCAGTTTGTTTTGTGAGGTTAAGAGTCATTTATGTTTTGTCTCCCTCCCAATCCCATCTTGTTTCATTTATTCTTCTCCTATCCCCCTACCCCCTCATGTTGCTTCTCCATGTCCTCATATCAGGGAGATCATATGATAGTTGTCTTTCTCCGATTGACTTATTGCACTAAGCATGATACGCTCTAGTGCCATCCACGTCATTGCAAATGGCAAGATTTCATTTCTTTTGATGGCTGCATAGTATTCCATTGTGTATATATACCATTTCTTCTTTATCCATTCATCTGTTGATGGACATCTAGGTTCTTTCCATAGTTTGGATATTGTAGACATTGCTGCTATAAACATTCGGGTACACATGCCCCTTCGGATCACTATGTTTGTATCTTTAGGGTAAAGACCCAGTAGTGCAATGGCTGGGTCATAGGGTAGTTCTATTTTCAACATTTTGAGGAACCTCCATGCTGTTTTCCAGAGTGGTTGCACCAGCTTGCATTCCCACCAACAGTGGAGGAGGGTTCCCCTTTTTCCGCATCCTCGCCAGCATCTGTCATTTCCTGACTTGTTAATTTTAGCCATTCTGACTGGTGTGAGGTGATATCTCACTGTGGTTTTGATTTGTATTTTCCTGATGCCGAGTGATGTGGAGCACTTTTTCATGTGTATGTTGGCCCTCTGGATGTCTTCTTTGCAGAAATGTCTGTTCATGTCCTCTGCCCATTTCTTGATTGGATTGTTTGTTCTTTGGGTGTTGAGTTTGCTAAGTTCCTTATAGATTTTGGATACTAGCCCTTTATCTGATATGTCGTTTGCAAATATCTTCTCCCATTCTGTCAGTTGTCTTTTGGTTTTGTTAACTGGTTCCTTTGCTGTGCAAAAGCTTTTGATCTTGATGAAATCCCAATAGTTCATTTTTGCCCTTGCTTCCCTTGCCTGTGCCGTTGTTCCTAGAAAGATGTTTCTGCAGCTGAGGTCAAAGAGGTGGCTGCTTGTGTTCTCCTCAAGGATTTTGATGGATTCCTTTCTCACATTGAGGTCCTTCATCCATTTGGAGTCTATTTTCGTGTGTGGTGTACGGAAGTGGTCCAATTTCATTTTTCTGCAAGTGGCTGTCCAATTTTCCCAGCACCATTTATTGAAGAGGCTGTCTTTTTTCCATTGGACATTCTTTCCTACTTTGTCGAAGATTAGTTGAACATAGAGTTGAGGGTCGATTTCTGGGCTCTCTATTCTGTTCCACTGATCTATGTGTCTGTTTTTGTGCCAGTAACATGCTGTGTTGATGATGACAGCTTTGTAATAGAGCTTGAAGTCCGGAAATGTGATGCCACCAACTTTGGCTTTCTTTTTCAATATTCCTCTGGCTATTTGAGGTCTTTTCTGGTTCCATATAAATTTTAGTATTATTTGTTCCATTCCTTGAAAAAAATGGAAGTTCTTTTGATAGGGATTGCATTAAATGGGTAGATTGCTTTAGGTAGCATAGACATTTTTACAATATTTATTCTTCCAATCCAGGAGCATCGAACATTTTTCCTTTTTTTTTTTTTTTTGCCTTCCTTGTGTCTTCCTTCCTTTCTTTCATGAGTACTTTATAATTTTCTGCGTTTAGATTCTTAGCGTCTTTGGTTACGTTTATTCCTAGGTATCTTATAGTTTGGGGTGCAATTGTAAATGGGATTGACTCCTTAATTTCTCTTTCTTCTGTCTTGTTGTTGGTGTACAGAAATGCAACTGATTTCTGTGCATTGATTTTATATCCTGACACTTTACTGAATTCCTGTACATGTTCTAGCAGTTTTGGAGTGGAGTCTTTTGGGTTTTCCACATATAGTATCATATCATCTGCAAAGAGTGAAAATTTGACTTCTTCTTTGCCAATTTGGATGCCTTTAATTTCTCTTTGTTGTCTAATTGCTGAGGCTAGGACTTCTAGTACTATGTTGAATAGCAGTGGTGATAATGGACATCCTGCCGTGTTCCTGATCTCAGCGGAAAAGCTTTCAGTTTTTCTCCATTGAGAATGATATTTGCGGTAGGTTTTTCATAGATGGCTTGGTAATATTGAGGTATGTGCCCTCTATCCCTACACTTTGAAGAGTTTTGATTAGGAAGGGATGCTGTACTTTGTCAAATGCTTTTTCAGCATCTATTGAGAGTATCATATGGTTCTTGTTCTTTCTTTTATTAATGTGTTCTAACACATTGATTGATTTGCGAATGTTGAATCAACCCTGCATCCCTGGAATAAATCCCACTTGATCGTGGTGAATAATCCTTTTAATGTACTGTTGAATCCTATTGGCTAGTATTTTGGTGAGAATTTTTGCATCTGTGTTCATCAAGGATATTGGTCTGTAGTTCTCTTTTTTGGTGAGATCCTTGTCTGGTTTTGGGATCAAGGTGATCCCGGCCTCATAAAATGAGTTTGGAAGTTTTCCTTCCATTTCTATTTTTTGGAATAGTTTCAGGAGAATAGGAATTAGTTCTTCTTTAAATGTTTGTTAGAATTCCCCTGGGAAGCCGTCTGGCCCTGGGCTTTTGTTTGTTTGGAGATTTTTGATGACTGTTTCAATCTCCTTACTGGTTATGGGCCTGTTCAGGGTTTCTATTTCTTCCTGGTTCAGTTGTGGTAGTTTATACGTCTCTAGGAATGCATCCATTTCTTCCAGATTGTCATATTTGTTGGCGTAGATCTGCTCATAGTATGTTCTTATAATTGTCTGTATTTCTTTGGTGTTAGTTGTGATCTCTCCTCTTTCATTCATGATTTTATTGATTTGGGTCCTTTCTCTTTTCGTTTTGATGAGTCTGGCCAGGGGTTTATCAATCTTATTGATTCTTTCAATGAACCAGCTCCTAGTTTCATTGATTTTTTCTATTGTTTTTTTGGTTTCTATTTCATTGATTTCTGCTCTGATCTTTATGATTTCTCTTCTCCTGCTGGGTTTAGGGTTCTTTCCTGTTCTTTCTCCAGCTACTTTATGTGTAGGGTTAGGTTGTGTACTTGAGACCTTATGGTTTCTTGAGAAAGGCTTATACCGCTATATATTTTCCTCTCAGGACTGCCTTTGCTGTGTCCCACAGATTTTGAACCATTGTGTTTTCATTATCATTTGTTTCCATGAATTTTTTCAGTTCTTCTTTAATTTCCTGGTTGACCCATTCATTCTTTAGAAGGATGCTGTTTAGTCTCCATGTATTTGGCTTCTTTCCAGCTTTCCTCCTGCGATTGAGTTCTAGCTTCAGAGCATTGTGGTCTGAAAATATGCAGGGAATGATCCTAATCTTTTGATACCAGTTGAGACCTGATTTGTGACCCAGGATGTGATCTATTCTGGAGAATGTTCCATGTGCACTAGAGAAGAATGTGTATTCTGTTGCTTTGGGATGAAATATTCTGAATATATCCGTGATGTCCATCTGGTCCTGTGTCTCATTTAAGGCCTTTATTTCCTTGTTGATCTATTGCTTGGATGATCTGTCCATTGAAATGAGGGGAGTGTTAAAGTCCCCTACTATTATTGTATTATTATTGATGTGTTTCTTTGATTTTGTTATTAAAAGGTTGATATAGTTGGCTGCTCCCACGTTAGGGGCATAGATATTTAAAATTGTTAGATCTTCTTGTTGGACAGACCCTTTGAGTAGGATATAGTGTCCTTCCTCATCTCTTATTTTAGGCTTTGGCTTAAAATCTAATTGATCTGATATAAGAATTGCCACCCCAGCTTTCTTCTGATGCCCATTAGCATGGTAAATTGTTTTCCACCCCCTCACTTTAAATCTGGAGGTGTCTTCGCGTCTAAAATGAGTTTCTTATAGGCAACATACTGATGGGTTTCATTTTTTTATCCATTCTGATACCCTGTGTCTTTTGATTGGGGCATTTAGCCCATTAACATTCAGGGTAACTATTGAGATATATGAATTTAGTGCCATTATTATCCTGTAAGGTGACTGTTACTGTATATTGTCTCTGTACCTTTCTGATCTACTACTTTTAGACTCTCTCTTTGCTTAGAGGACCGCTTTCAATATTTCCTGTAGAGCTGGTTTGGTGTTTGCAAATTCTTTCAGTTTTTGTTTGTCCTGGAAGCTTTTGATCTCTCCTTCTATTTTCAGTGATAGCCTAGCTGGATAGAGTATTCTTGGCTGCATGTTTTTCTCATTTAGCGCTCTGAATATATCATGCCATCTCTTCCTGGCCTGCCAGGTCTCTGTGGGTAAGTCTGCTGCCAATCTAATATTTTTACCATTGTATGTTACAGACTTCTTTTCTTGGGCTGCATTCAGGATTTTCTCTTTGTCACTAAGACTTTTAAATTTTACTATTAGGTGACGGGGTGTGGACCTATTCTTGTTAACTTTGAGGGGCGTTCTGTACATCTCCTGTATTTTGATGTTGTTCCCTTTGCCATATTAGGGAAATTCTCTCCAATAATTCTCTCCAATAGACCTTCTGCTCCCCTCTCTGTTTCTTCTTGTTCTGGAATCCCAAGTATTCTAATGTTGTTTCATCTTATGGTGTCACTTATCTCCCAAATTCTCCCCTTGTGGTCCAGTAGCTGTTTGTCCCTCTTTTGTACGGCTTCTTTATTCTCTGCCATTTGTTCTTCTATATCACTAATTCTTTCTTCTGCCTCATTTATCCTAGTAGTGAGAGCCTCCATTTTTTATTACACTTCATTAATAGCTTTTTTGATTTCTACTTGGTTATATTTTAGTTCTTTAATTTCTCCAGAAAGGGCTTTAATAAATCCAGAGAGGGTTTCTCTAATATCTTCCATGCCTTTTTCGAGCCCGGCTAGAACGTTCAGGTTCGTCATTCTGAACACTTGATCTGACATAATACTAATGTCTTTGTTGATTAGGTACCTAGCCTTAAGTATTGTCTCTTGTTCTTTTGTTTGTGGTGATTTCTTCCGCCTTGTCATTTTGTCCAGATAAGAGGATATGAAGGATCAAATAAAATACTAAAAGGGTGGCAAAGACCCCAGAAAAATGCACTGTAACCAAATCAGAAGAGACCCCAAATTGTGGGGGGGAGAAAGGTGATAAAAAGAGGTTCAGAAAAAAAAATAAAAAAATTTAAAAAATAAAACAAAGAAAAATTGTTATATATATATATATATATATATATATATATATATATATAGATAAACTAGTCAAAAAACGTTAAAAAAGGAAAGGGTAAAAGTTTTAAAAAATTTAGCAGATGAAGAAAAAAAATTGAAAAAAGAAAAAAAAATGAATTAGCTGCAAGACTAAAGAATCATGGGGAGAAAGCCATGAGTTCCGTGCTTAGCTTTCTCCTCCTCTGAAATTGTGCTGCTGTCTTAGGAAGTGAACCTGGTTTCCTTGATAGATGAACTTCGTCCTGGCTGGATATTTTGTTGATCTTTTGGTGGAGGGGCCTGTTGTAGTGACTCTCAAGTGTCTTTGCCCGAGGCGGGATTGCACCATCCTTACCGGTGGCCGGACTAATTAATCAGCTCAGGTTCGCTTTTGGGAGCTTCTGTTCCCTGAACGCTTTCCGTAGAGTTCCAGAGTACAGGAATGAAAATGGCGGCCTCCTAGTCTCCGGCCTGGAGGAGTCGAGAGCCTGGGGCCCCACTCCTCAGTGCGCCCCCAGAGGACAGCACCCAATCACTCCCGTATCCCCAGCCTCTAGCCACTCTGCGAGCTCACCCAGCCGGCGACCAGTTCAAGGTAACCCCGAGCTAAGAGTTCAGTCCTCGGCTCTGTCTCTGTAGCCGGCTTCTCGGTTCTAATACCTGTGAGCTCTGCGACACTCCAACACCCCGATTCTTCTGTGACCCTGCGGGACCTGGGGCCACGCTGACCCTGCGTGGGCTTCACCCTGGTTTAGCATCTGGAGCAATGTCCCTCAGTGGAACAGACTTTTAAAAGTCCTGATTTTGTGCTCCGTTCCTCCGCCGCTTGCTGGGAGCTGGCCCGTGCCCCCGTGGTCTATCTTCCTGTCGTTTTAGATTCACTTCTCCCCCAGTCCTACCTTTCAGAAAGTGGTTGATTTTTTGTTTCTAGAGTGGCTATTCTTCTTCTCTTCGATCTCCCTACACATTGTAGGTGTTTGCAATGTTTAGATAAGCTATCGAGCTGATCTCCTACTACCTGATGTAGTCTCAGCCTGCAACTTCTCCGCCATCTTTACTCCTCCCCCTAATTAATAATTCTTGTAAGGTAAGAGTTAAATTATCCAGTTTGGATGGTGTTTACTTTGATTTTCTAAGCTTTTCTTTTTTATGGTATTTTCTCTGAATTTTGCTTCCATGAGAGCTATTCCTCACTTGATCCCTAAATTCTGTGGGAATCTTTTAAGTATGTGTGTGTGTGTGTGTGTGTGTTTTACAAAATTCTAAAAATGATATTTTAAGAGATATGAAGCTACTCTATGACAGATCAAAATTCACCTTCAAACACAGTGGAAACTCACGTTCCATCCTGTTCGGCCACATTTCTTGCATTGAATGTCCCATTTGATCCACTTTTAGAAACGCAGATTCTGACTAGCCTGCCTGGAACAACCACCAAATTTTGTGTGCCTGGTTAGAGTCTAATTGCCTGTCCTTTTTCTTGATTTTTCACATTTTCCTTACTTCCATGAGTGAGTGAGATCGTATGGTAGTTGTCTTTCTGTGACAGATATGACACAGCACAATGCTCTCTCCCTTTCTGCCAGATGTAAAAAGGAGCAAGAATGCCTTCTTGTGGGGCACCTGGGTGGCTCAGTGGATTCAGCCGCTGCCTTCGGCTCAGGTCTTGATCTCAGGGTCCTGGGTTAGAGCCCGCATCGGGCTCTCTGCTCCACGGGGAGCCTGCTTCCTCCTCTCTCTCTGTCTGCCTCTCTGCCTACTTGTGATCTCTCTCTCTGTCAAATAAATAAATAAAATCTTTAAAAAAAGAATGCCTTCTTGCTTATGGCTCCATTTGGAGGACAGGGAGATGGTAGAAGTGTCTGGGAGCTCCATGCTTGTCTTCAGCCTTCAGCACAACCAGACGATGACCCCATCAATGTAAACATGGCATAAATGGACCTGAAGCCTAGAAATCACACTCCACGGAGAAAGAGAGAAGAAGTCTCAGAGACAATGGGAGAAGGGTGTATACAGGGCTTATGGGAGAATTGGACGGTTGGTGCTTCAGAGGCCAGGGAACCATGGCCAAAGACAAAGGCCCAGGGGAGAGGAGCACACTTAGAACACACAATTTGAATTTTGACACATAGCTGTTGGCGGAGAAAAGGATAGTGTCGAATGACATGAGTTCTTGCAACCCAAGGATCGTGAGGCCCGTGGATTACAGATCAGCATTGCAGACATAGACCCAGAGAACACTGTGTATCTCCTGGAGAAGAAACCAGCAAGCAACCACGTGCAGACAGCCTGGAAACCATGATCAGAGACAATACCTGTTGACACCTTGGAAAGATTATTATTTCTTTGTGTGCATTCATGATAGACAGTGTTGGTGGAGATGGCTCGATGGGTCCAAAAGATGTCACATACATCTGATACTCTCTCAAGTGCCAGCCCTTGGTCACTCCATGAGCTCTTCTTTCTAAAGAAATTATCTTCAGTGAAGATAACAGAATGTGCGTTTTGAATACAGAGAAGACAAAGACATTTTGTAGATTCACGTTGTGTTCCTGAAACTGGCCCGAAAGCCTTTTCAGAGGGCTTTAAATGGGGATTGGTTCTCTTCTAACATTCTCCGTGCTTGCTCCTGTGAGCTCCAAACAGATGAGTCCTTCCTGGGCCTAAGCTTCTAGGGTGTAGCGTCTGCCTTTAATGTTTGGTCAGGTGGGAATAATGGGAGGCATTAATGGCACGATTTCTGGAGATGCAAGAAGAACTCGTGTCCTCACTGTTGAAGACTCCAGACATGTCTTTGATATGGTTGCGTGTGTTAACTCTGAGCTTTCCTCAGAGGGCTGGGGGCACTTTTCCTGGTCAGAAGCATCCTG
The DNA here is from genome assembly GCF_922984935.1 of Meles meles. Taxonomy (NCBI): domain Eukaryota; kingdom Metazoa; phylum Chordata; class Mammalia; order Carnivora; family Mustelidae; genus Meles; species Meles meles. The sequence continues at coordinate 18,112,685 of NC_060088.1, forward strand.
ATAGGGTGTAGGACAATGAATATGTGTATGGTGAGGAGTTCCCCGTGTGAGGCTGCTTGTACTCCTGACTCTTTCTTGACCTTATGTGGGTAAGATGAAATTGTGGATTCTTGCCCTTCTCTGAAGTCCAGAGGGGTGGTGGTAGCAGTCACGTCCAAAGACTCCAAATTCAGCCATGGGGAAGGTGACCCCAAATCGCTTCACAAACTCTCTTGGGGAAATCCCCAGACGGCTCCAGCGGTTTGGAGTAATTTTCATACTCTTGGATGACCCAAAACTACTCCAGCTGGTAAAGTGGTGAGGATGGTTGCTAGGACCTCAGAGCTTTGTGACGTCACGGAAGCTGACTTCACTGAAGCAGCAATCCCATTCTCATGACATAGGAGTCCTATGGCTTTAAGTAGAAAGACCTGGGAAAGAACAAGAAAGAGCCATGTTAGCCTCATCATGAACTCAGGTGGTCTTTTCTGTTTCTTTCCCACTTCTGCTTTCTATACAAAGAGAAAAGAAAACGATGTTCTGTATACCATTCTTTAGACCAACATTTCTCCAGAGAGAGCAAGGTGTTCCTATTTCCACTGCAATTTCAAGAGATCTCAATCAACAGCTAGGCTTCTTGGCTACCAGTAGGTCTCTGGGAGGGAAGGTGAGTTTCCACTGTGTTTGAAAATGAATTGTGATGTGGAATAGAGCAGCTTCATATCTCTTAAGTGTTCACTTTTTGCATTTTGTGAAACACACACACACACTGACACATGCACACGCACACACACAAACACTTAAAGAGTCCCACAGAACTTAGGGAGCAAGTGAGGGATAGCACTAATGAAAGAAAAATTCAGAGAAAATACCATAAAAAAGAAAAGCTTAGAGAATCAAAGTAACAAACCGTCCAAACCGGATAAGTTAACTCCTTACCTATCAAGAATTAATTAATTAATTTTTGAATTAATTACTTAATTAAACAACCTTACCTAAAAGACACCTACACAAAAGTATGCCAACATATCCAATACCGGAGAGAAAAGGATAAATTCCAAGACACATACGCACTACCATGACAAGATCGTGAGTCATAAATATCTGATGTCTCGGGTAATGAATTTGAAGCAGCTTTTGAGGCTTTTGAAGCAGTTCTCAAACATCTCCCAACACACACAGATCCACGTTCAAATTAATTCCCTGGTCCACAATTTGAGACATTTAATGGTAAGTCTGATTTTCTCATCAATTCCCGAAATGTTGGAAGAGGGAAGACTCTAATTTACAATGTCCAAAGACCCAATTCAGAAAAGGACATTATAGGAAACCAATTGCATACAATTTTAATCAGTAAATAATAAAACTAGAATTCATTTCTCTTCTCTTTCTTTCTTCATCTCCATGTAAAATGACCTCTTTTGCTTTCTATTCACTATTTTTTCTTATATTCCACAAGCCAGCCTTTCATCCATGCTACGTTTTTTGACATAGTGTGTCCTGATTCTTTAATTGCATATACCACCAAGAGCTCATCCTCATATAGTGCCACACCACCTCCCTACGCAATAACCAGTTCCCTCTTTATGGCAGGTCTTATCCTCCTGTAACCCTTAGCTTGGTCCCCAAAGTCCTGAGTCACTCCTGGTGCATCTCCCTGTCTGAGTTCTTCTCCTCCGTTTACCCTTACTACTACTCATGTCCAAGGTATTCCTCATGGGACACATAAGAGTGAAGATATCGGATATGTCCCTTGGTCTGCTTGCATTTTCATTTGGAAATCAACTTCTTTATCATCATCTTCATAATCATCTTTATCCACTAGCCCTTAAAAGGGTATCTCAGCTCCTTCCACATTGCTGCTAGAGTGGGCATCACATGCTATTGAAGTTGGCTGTTCATTTTCATCTGAATAAAGAGCATTACTCAACATGACTCTCCCCATGTCTATGGCATGTAGCATTAACTAATGATAACAAGGAGTGCTGACTAGGGATCTTTCTTTAGGGGTAGCGATCATGCATAGTCACTCTCCATGAAGCCATTGAAAAAGTTTATAAGGTAATGTCAGGTAGTCAGAGCATTCATTCCTTAGGACTGGTGTTTCAGGACACTAGTAGATAAGGACATGAAAGCAAAACACATCCCTGCCTTGGCAAATTACCTGGAATTGTGACTTTCCTTCCCTTCTTCCTTCCTTCAGCTTCCAAGCTGACCAAGCACCAAATACCTACCTTACACCAGAGAAACCATAGGTAACAGAAGCTAAGAATGGACCCTCTCACCCAAGGATTTCCAACCTCCCAGAGACCTAATGGGAGACAAGAGTCATCGCTGTTGATTGAGATCTCTAGAAATGTCAGTGGAAATAGAACACCTTGCTCTCTCTGGAGAAATGTTGGTCTAAAGAATGGTATACAGAACATCGTTTTCTTTTCTCTTTGTATAGAAGGTGGAAGTTGGAAAGAAACAGAAAAGACCACCTGAGTTCATGATCAGTCTAACAGCAATCTTCCTTGTTCCTTCTAAAATCTTACTACTTAAAGCCATAGGACTCATATGTCATGAGAATGATGTTGCTGCTTCAGTGAAGTCAGCTTCTGTGACGTCACAAAGCTCTGAGGTCCTAGCAACCAGTCCTCACCAAACCACGCCTCATCACTTCACTAGGGTCGAGTAGTTCTGGGTCACCCAGGAGCTCCAATATCACTCCAAACCGTTGGACCACTTGGGTATTTCCCAAGACAGTTTGTGAAGCGATTTGGGGTCACCTTGTCCATGGCCAAATTTGTAGTCCTTGACCATGACTGTCACCACCACCACTCTAGACTCCTGAGAAGGGCAAGAATCCACAATTCCATCTTACCCACGTAAGGTCAAGGAAATGTCAGGAGTAAAACAGCCTCACACTGGGAACTCCACGCCATACACATGTTCATGGTCCTCAGACCCTATGAGGATGCTTCTGACGAGGAAAGCACACCCTCCTTCCAAGGAAAGCTCAGAGTTAACACGCGAAATCATATCAAAGACATGTCTGGAGTCTTCACAGTGAGAACACGAGATCTTCTTGCATCTCCAGAAATCGTGCCATACATGCCTCCCCATTTTCCCAGCTGACCAAACATTAAAGCAGAACCTACACCCTGGAAGCTTAGTCCCAGGACGGACTCAACTGTTTGGAGCTCACAGGAGCAAGCACGGAGCATGTTTTAAGAGAGCCATTCCCATGTGAAGCCATTGGAAAAGACTTTTGGGCCAGTTCCAGGAATACAGCGTGAATCTACAAAAGGTCTCTATCTTCTCTGTATTCGAAATGCTCATTCTCGTATCTACCCTGAAGCTAATATCTTTAGGAAAAGAGATCATGGAGTGCGCAAGTTCTGGCACTTGAGAGAGTCTCAGGTGTGTGTGACATGCCCTCTGGGGTTGTGTTGTGGCTGTCCACTCTCCTGTGGGTTCGTCCTCTGCAGAGGCTCTCCTTGCCTTCCATTCAGAGTGTTTGGTGTCTGGGTCAAATATGGTGAGGTTAAGCTTCGTGGGTCCAATGTGCCTGTGAAACGTGACTTTCAACCCACTCCAAAAACATAAGGCCTCCTGAATTCTGTGGTCAGGTGAGAGGATGTGGGCAGGGCTTTCTTCTAGTCCCCTGCAGGATTTTCTGTTTTCCTGGGACTAAGCAACGTGCCTGAAGAATGCATTCCCAACAGTGTTCCAGGCTTGGGAATCCGTGATTGGAGTTTGGGAAGCTAATGTCCTCACCGTCCTGCCTGTGGCCACTTCTCAGTCTTGATGCTCGCGTTCGTAGAACCCAAGTATCTTTCGTGCCCATCGAGGCATCTCCACTAACAGTGCCCATCATGAATGCACACAAAGAAATTATAATGTTACTACGGTGTTCACAGGTATTTCTCTCATCACAGTTTACAGGTTGTCTGCACCTGGTTGCTTGCTGCTGTCTTCTCCAGGAGATAAACAGTGCTCTCTGGACTCTCTGTCTACGAAGCATGCTGATCTGGAATTCTCTGGCCTCAAGCCCCTTGAGTTGCAAGAACTCATGTCATTCAGACACTCTCCTTTTCGCCGCCAATTGCTATGGTTCAAAATTCAAATTGTGGGTTCTAAGTGTGCTCCTCTCTACTGGGCCTTTGTCTTTGGCCATGGCTCCCTGCCTTCTGAAGCACCAACTGTACAATTCTCACTTAAGCCCTCTACACAATTCTCCCATGGTCTCTGTGACTTCTTCTCTCTTTCACTGTGGAGTGTGATTCCAGACTTCAGGTCAATTTATGCCATGTTTACATTGATATAGTCATCTTCGGTTTGTGCAGATGACTGAAGACAAGCCTGGAGCTACCAGACACTTCCACCATCTCCCTGTCCTCCAAATGCACTGTGGACTCTTATGGAGCCATATGCAAAAGGCATTCTTGCTCCTTGTGACATTTGGCGGAAAAGGAGGGAGCATTGCACTGTGTCATATCTGTCAGTCACAGAAAGACAATTACCATAAGATTTCATTCACTCATGGAAGTAAAGAAACATGTGAAAAAGCAAGAATAAGGGACAGGCAATTAGGCTCTAACCAGGCACACAAAATTTGGTGTTTATTCCAGGAAGGCTAGTCAGAATCTGCGTTTCTTAATATGGATAAAAAGGGGATATTCAATGAAGGAAATGTTGCTGAAGGTGATGATATGTGGGTTTCCACTGTGTTTGAACGTGAATTGTGATCTGGCAAAGAGCAGCTTCATATCTCTTAAAAGATCACTTTTCGCATTATGTGAACCACACACACGCACTGACACTCGCACATGCACACACACAAACACTGAAAAAGTCCCAAGAAGTTAGGGAGTAAGTGAGGGATAGCACTCATGGAAGCAAAATTCAGAGAAAATAGCATAAAAAAAAAAGTTTAGAGAATCAAAGTAACAGACCATCCAATCTGGATAAGTTAGCTGCTTCTGTCCAGGAATAACGCCCCAAACCTAGGAGGAAAGCTCAGAGTTAACACCCGCAACCATACCAAAGACATGTCTGTAGTCTTCAACTGTGAGGACAAGAGTTCTTATTACAGCTCCAGAAGTCGTGCCATAAATGCCTCCCAATTTTCCCAGCTGTTGAAACATTAAAGACAGACCCTACACCCAAAAAGCTTAGGCCCAGGACGGACTCACCTGTTTGGAGCTCAGAGGAGCAAGCACGGAGCATGTTGGAAGAAAACCAATCCCCACATGAAACCATCGGAAAAGGCTTTCAGGCCAGTTTCAGGAATACAACGTGAATCTACAAAGGTCTCTGTCTTCTCTGTATTCAAAAAGCGTATTCTGATATCTACCCTGAAGATAATAACTTTAGGAAGAAGAGCTCATGGAGTGCCCAATGGCTGGCACTTGAGAGTCTCAGGTGTGTGTGACATGCCCTCTGGGTTTGTGTTGTGGCTGTCCACTCTCCTGTGGCTCGTCCTCTGCAGAGGATATCCTTGCATTCCATTCAGAGTGTTTGGTGTCTGGGCCACATATGGTTTGCCTGTGAAATGTGACTTTCAACCCACTCCACAAAACGTAAGGTCTGCTGAATGCTGTGGATAGGGGAGAGGATGTGGGCAGGGCTTTCTTTTAGTCCCTTGCAGGATATTCTCTTCTCCTGGGACTAAGCAACGTGGCCTAAAGAAGGCAGTCCCAACAGTGTTCCAGGTTTGGGAATCCGTGATTGCAGGTTGAGGAGCTAATGCCCTCACCGTCCTGAGTGTGGCCACTTCTCAGTCTTAATGCTGGCGTTCGTAGAGCCCAAGTATCTTTGGCGCCCATCGAGGCATCTCCACCAACACTGCCCATCACGAATGCACCCAAAGAAATATAATCTTACCGCTGTGTCAACAGGTATTGTCTCTGATCAAATTTTCCACACTGTCAGCTCCTGGTTGCTTGCTGGTGTCCTCTCCAGGAGATGCACAGTGTTCTCTGGAGTCTATGTCTGCAAAGCATGCTGATCTGGAATCCCCGGGCCTCAAGTCCCTTGGGTTGCAAGAACTCATGTCATTCAGACACTCTCTATTTCTCCACCAACAGCTATGTGTCAACATTCCAACTGTGGGTTCTAAGTGTTCTCCTCTCCAATGGGCCTTTGGATTTATCCATGGCTCCCTGTCTTCTAAAGCACCAACCGTCCAATGTTCCCATAAGTCCTGTCTACACCCTTCTCTCTTTTGCTGTGGAGTGTGATTTCTAGGCTTCCGGGCCATTTATGTCATGTTTCCATTGATGTCGTCATCAATGGTTGTGCTGACGGCTGAAGACAAGTCTGGAGCTCCCAGACACGTCTACCATAACCCTGTCCTCCAAATGTACTGCGGACTCCTATGGAGCCATAAGCAAGAAGGCATTCTTGCTCCTTGTGATATGTGGCAGAAAGGGAGAGAGCATTGGGCTGTATCATATCTGTCAATCACAGAAAGACAACTCCCATATGATTTCATTCATTCTTGGAAGTAAAGTACCATGAGAAAAAAAAAAAAAAAAAGGACATGCAATTAGACTCTAACCAGGCACACCAAATTCGGTGTTTGTTCCAGGCAGGCGAGTCAGAATCTGCTTTTCCAAAATTGGATTGAATGGGACATTTAATGCAGGAAATGTGGCCAAACGGGATGGAACGTGAGTTCCGAATGTGTTTGAAGGTGAATTGTGATCTGAAATAGAGCAGCTTCATATCTCTTAAAATGTCATTTTTAGCGTTTTGTGAAACACACACACACACACACACACACACACACACACACACACTTAAAAGAGTCCCACAGAATTTAGGGAGCAAGTGAGGAATAGCACTCATGGAAGCAAAATTCAGAGAAAATACCATAAAAAAACAAAGCTTAGAGAATCAAAGTAACAAAGCGTCCAAACTGGATACGTTAACTCCTGACCTATCAAGAATTAATTATATAATTAATTAATTAATTAAAAAACTTAACTAAAAGACCCTTACACACATAAGGGTGTGAATGTATTTGATACATCAAATACATGCATCAAATCCAACACTGGAGAGAAAAGAAAAAATACCAAGACACATATGCACTTCCATGATAAGATCATGATTCATATATATCTAACGTCTCAGGTTATGATGAAAGTTTTTGAAGCCATCTTCAAACATCTCCCACCACCCAGAAATCCAGGTTCAAATCAATTCCCTGGTCCACAATTCGAGACATTTAATGGTAATGTCGGCTTTTCTCATCTATTCCCAAAATGTAGGAAGAGGGAAGACTCTAATTTACAATGTCCAAAGACCCAATTCACATAAGGACCTTACAGGAAACCAATTGCATGCAATTTTAATCAGTAAGATAATAAAACTAGAATTCATTTTTCTTCGCTTTCCTTCTTCTTCTCCATGTGAAATGGCCTGTTTTGCTTTCTATTCACTATTTTTTCTTATATTCGGCAAGACCGCCTTTCATCCATCCTACGTTTTTTGACATAGTGTGCCCTGATTCTTTAATTGCATATACCACCAAGTGCTCATCCTCATATAATGTCACACCACCTCCATACCCATTAAGCAGTTCCCTCTTTATGGCAAGTCTTATGCTCCTGTAACCCTCAGCTTGGTCCCCAAAGTCCTGAGTCTCTCCTGGTGCATCTCCCTGTCTAACTTCTTCTCCTTCTGTTTTCCCTTACTACTACTCATGTCCACGGTATTCCTCATGGGCCACATAAGAGTGAAGCCATTGGATATTTCCCTTGATCTGCTTGCATTTTCATTTCGAAATCATCTTCTTTATCATCATCTTCATAATCATCTTTATCCACTAGCCCTTAAAAGGGTATCTCGGCTACTACCAGAGTTATGCTAGAGTGGACATGGCAGGCCATCGATGGTGGCCGTTCATTTTCAGCTGATTAAAGAGAGTTGCTCAACATGGATCTCCCCATGACTATGGCATGTAGCATTAACTAAAGATGACAAGGAGTGCTGACCAGGGATCTTTCTGTAGGGCTAGCGATAATGCAGTGTTTCACTCTCCATGAAGCCTTTGCAACGGTGTTTAAGGTAATGTCATGTAGACAGAGCCTTCATCCCTTAGGACTGGTGTTTCAGGACACTAGCAGATAAGGACAAGGACAGCACAATCCATCCCTGCCCTGGAAATGTACCTGGAATTGTGACTCTCCTTCCTTCTTCCTTCCATCACCTTCCAAGCTGACCAAGCACCAAAGGCAGTCCTTAAACCTGAGAATCCATTGGGATCAGAAGCTAAGAATGGACCATCTCACCCAAGGCTATCAACATCCCAGAGACCTAATGGTAGTCAAGAGGCCTCGCTGTTGATTGAGATCTCTAGAATTTGCAGTGGAAATAGGAATACCATGCTCTCTCTGGAGAAATGTTGGTTTAAAGAATGGTATAGAGAACATCATTTTCTTATCTCTGTATAGAAAGTGGTAGTGGGAAAGAAATGGAAAAGACCACCTGAGTTCATGATCAGGATAAAATGGCTCTTTCTTGTTCCTTCCCAAGACTTTCTATTTGTTTATTTATTTATTTATTTATTTATTTATTTATTTATTTTTCATTTATTTGTTTATTTACAGCATAACAGTGTTCATTGTTTTGGCATCACACCCAGTGCTCCCATGCAGTACGTGCCCTCCCTCTTACCCACCACCTGGTTCCTCAACCTCCCACCCCCAACCCCCCCCCCCGCCCCTACAAACCCTCTGTTTTTTTTTTCAGAGTCCATAGTCTCCCTTGGTTCATCTCCCTTTCCAGTTTCCCTCAACTCCCTCTCCTCTCCAACTCCCCATGTCCTCCATGTTATTTGTTATGCTCCACAAATAAGTGAGACCATATGATACTTGACTCTCTCTGCTTGACTTATTTCACTCAGCATAATTTCTTCCAGTCTCGTCCATGTTGCTACAAAAGTTGAGTATTCATCCTTTCTGATGGAGGCATAATACTCCATTGTGTATATGTACCACAACTTCCTTAGTCATTCATCCATTGAAGGGCATCTTGGTTCTTTCCACAGTTTGGCGACCATAGCCATTGCTGCAATAAACATTGGGGTACAGATGGCCCTTCTTTTCACTACATCTGTATCTTTGGGGTAAATACACAGCACTGCAATTGCAGGGTCATAGGGAAGCTCTATTCTTAATTTCTTCATGAGTTTCCACACTGTTCTCCAAAGTGGCTGCACTAACTTGCAATCCCACCAACAGTGTAAGAGGGTTCCCCTTTCTCCACATCCTCTCCAACACACGTTGTTTCCTGTCTTGCTAATTTTGGCCATTCTAACTGGTGTCAGGTGGTATCTCAATGTGGTTTTAATTTGAATCTCCCTGATGGCTAGTGATGATGAACATTTTTTCATGTGTCTGATAGCCATTTGTATGTCTTCGTTGGAGAAGTGTCTGTTCATATCTTCTGCCCATTTTTCGATATGATTATCTGTTTTGGGTGTGTTGAGTTTGAGGAGTTCTTTATAGATCCTGGATATCAATCTTTTGTCTGTACTGTCATTTGCAAATATCTTCCCCATTCCGTGGGTTGCCTTTTTGTTTTGTTGACTGTTTCCTTTGCTGTGCAGAAGCTTTTGATCTTGATGAAGTCCCAAAAGTTCATTTTTGCTTTTGTTTCCTTGGCCTTTGGAGACATATCTTGAAAGAAGTTGCTGTGGCTGATATCGAAGAGATTACTGCCTATGTTCTCCTCTAGAATTCTGATAGATTCCTGTATCACGTTGAGGTCTTTTATCCATTTCGAGTTTATCTTTGTGTACGGTGTAAGAGAATGGTCAAGTTTCATTCTTCTACATATCGCTGTCCAGTTTTCCCAGCACCATTTATTGAAGAGACTGCCTTTTTTCCATTGAATATTTTTTCCTGTTTTGTCAAAGATTATTTCACCATAGAGTTGAGGTCCATATCTGGGCTCTCCACTCTGTTCCACTGGTCTATGTGTCTGTTTTTATGCCAGTCCCACGCTGTCTTGGTGATCACAGCTTTGTAGTAAAGCTTGAAATCGGGTAACGTGATGCAGCCAGTTTTGTTTTTGTTTTTCAACATTTCCTTAGCAATTCAGGGTCTCTTCTGATTCCATACAAATTTTAGGATTATTTGCTCCAGCTCTTTGAAAAATACCGGTGGAATTTTGATCGGAATGGCATTAAAAGTATAGATTGCTCTAGGCAGTATAGACATTTTAAGAATGTTTATTCTTCCAATCCAAGAGCATGGAACAGTCTTCCATCTCTTTGTGTCTTCTTCAATTTCTTTCATGAGTGTTCTGTAGTTCCTTGAGTATAGGTCCTTTACCTCTTTGGTTAGGTTTATTCCCAGGTATCTTATGGTTCTTGGTGCTATAGTAAATGTAATCAATTCTCTAATTTCCCTTTCTGTATTTCATTGTTAGTGTATAAGAAAGCCACGGAATTCTGTACATTGACTTTGTATCCTGCCAGGTTACTGAATTGCTGTATGAGTTCTAGTAGTTTGGGGGTGGAGTCTTTGGGATATTCAATATAAAGAATCATGTCAGAGGGAGGAGTCAAGATGGCGGAGAAGTAGCAGCCTGAGACTACATCAGGTAGCAGAGATCAGCTCGATAGCTTATCTAAACATTGCAAACACCTACAAATCAAACAGGAGAGCAAAGAGAAGAAGAACAGCAACTCTAGAAACAGAAAATCAACCACTTTCTGAAAGGCAGGACTGGCGGAGAAGTGAATCTAAAATGACGGGAAGATAGACCGCGCGGGGAGGGGCCGGCTCCCGGCAAGTGGCGGAGCAACGGAGCACAAAATCAGGACTTTTAAAAGTCTGTTCCACTGAGGGACATTGCTCCAGAGGCTAAACCAGTGTGAAGCCCACGCGGGGTCAGTGTGGCCACAGGCCCCGCAGGGTCACAGAAGGATCGGGGGTGTCAGAGTATCGGAGAGCTCGCAGGTATTAGAATGGAGAAGCTGGCTGCAGAGACAGAGCCCAGGACTGAACTCTCAGCTCGGGGTTACCTTGAACTGGTCAGGGGCTGGGTGAGCTCGGAGCGCGGCTGGAGGCTGGGGATGCGGGAGTGATTGGGTGCTGTCCTCTGGGGGCGCACTGAGGAGTGGGGCCCCGGGCTCACGACTCCTCCGGGCCGGAGACTGGGAGGCCGCCATTTTCATTCACATCCTCCGGAACTCTACGGAAAGCATTCAGGGAACAGAAGCTCCCAAAAGCGACCCCGAGCCGATTACTTAGTCCGGCCGCCGGTAAGGGCGGTGCAATCCCGCCTCGGGCAGACACTTGAGAGTCACTACAACAGGCCCCTCCCCCAGAATATGAACAAAATATCCAGCCAGGATGAAGTTAATCTATCAAGGAGAAAGCAGGTTATATTCCTAAGACATCATAGCAATTCCAGAGGAGGAGAAAGCAAAGCCCGGACTCATGGCTTTCTCACCATGATTCTTTAGTCTTGCGGCTACTTCAAATTTTTTTTCTTTTTTCAATTTTTTTTTCTTTTTTCTTTTTTCTTCTTCTGCTAAATTTTTTAAAACTTTTACCCTTTTCTTTTTTAACGTTTTTTGACTAGTTCATCTAAATATATATATTTATGTTTTCTTTCTTTTTTATATTTTTTATTTTTTAAATTTTTTTCTTTTTTTTCCTTTTTTTTTCAGAACCTGTTTTATCCCCTTTCTCCCCCCCACAATTAGGGGTCTCTTCTGATTTGGTTACAGCGCATTTTTCTGGGGTCTTTGCCACACTTTTAATAGTTTATTTGCTCCTTCATATCATCTTATCTGGACAAAATGACAAGGCGGAAAAAATCACCACAAACAAAAGAACAAGAGACAGTACCGAAGGCTAGGGACCTAATCAACACAGACATTGGTAATATGTCAGATCAAGAGTTCAGAATGACGATTCTGAACATTCTAGCCGGGCTCGAAAAAGGCATGGAAGACAATAGAGAAACCCTCTCTGGAGATATTAAAGCCCTTTCTGGAGAAATTAAAGAACTAAAATCTAACCACGTTGAAATAAAAAAAGCTATTAATGAGGTGCAATCAAAAATGGAGGCTCTCACAGCTAGGATAAATGAGGCAGAAGAAAGAATTAGTGATATTGAAGACCAAATGACAGAGAATAAGGAAGCCGAGCAAAAGAGGGACAAACAGCAACTGGACCATGAGGGGAGAATTCGAGAGATAAGTGACAACATAAGATGAAACAACATTAGAATAATTGGGATTCCAGAAGAAGAAGAAACAGACAGGGAAACAGAAGGTCTATTGGAGAGAATCATTGGAGAGAATTCCCCTAATATGGCAAAGGGAAAAAGCATCAAAATCCAGGAGATGCAGAGAACCCCCCTCAAATTCAACAAGAATAGGTCCACACCCGGTCACCTAATAGTAAAATTTACAAGTCTTAGTGACAAAGAGAAAATCCTGAAAACACCCCGAGAAAAGAAGTCTGTAACATACAATGGTAAAAATATTAGATTGGCGGCAGACTTATCCACAGAGACCTGGCAGGCCAGAAAGAGCTGGCATGATATATTCAGAGCACTAAACGAGAAAAACATGCAGCCAAGAATACTCTATCCAGATAGGCTATCATTGAAAATAGAAGGAGAGATAAAAAGCTACCAGGACAAACAAAACCTGAAAGAATATGCAAACACCAAACCAGCTCTACAGGAAATATTGAAAGGGTCCTCTAAGCAAAGAGAGAGCCTAAAAGTAGTAGATCAGAAAGGTACAGAGACAATATACAGTAACAGTCACCTTACAGGATAATAATGGCACTAAATTCATATCTCTCAATAGTTACCCTGAATGTTAATGGGTTAAATGCCCCAATCAAAAGACACAGGGTATCAGAATGGATAAAAAAACAAAACCCATCAGTATGTTGCCTACAAGAAACTCATTTTAGATGTGAAGACACATCCAGATTTAACGTGGCAGGGTGGAAAATAATTTACCATGCTAATGGGCATCAGAAGAAAGCTGGGGTGGCAATCCTTATATCAGATCAATTAGATTTCAAGCCAAAGACTATAAGAAGAGATGAGGAAGGACACTATATCCTACTCAAAGGGTCTGTCCAACAAGAAGATCTAACAATTTTAAATATCTATGCCCCTAACATGGGAGCAGCCAACTATATCAACCAATTAATAACAAAATCAAAGAAACACATCAATAATAATACAATAATAGTAGGGGACTTTAACACTCCCCTCACTGAAATGGACAGATCATCCAAGCAAAAGATCAACAAGGAAATAAAGGCCTTAAATGACACACTGGACCAGATGGACATCACAGATATATTCAGAACATTTCATCCCAAAGCAACAGAATACACATTCTTCTCTAGTGCACATGGAACCTTCTCCAGAATAGATCACATCCTGGGTCCTAAATCAGGTCTCAACCGGTATCAAAAGATTAGGATTATTCCCTGCATATTTTCAGACCACAATGCTCTGAAGCTAGAACTCAATCACAAGAGGAAAGCTGGAAAGAACCCAAATACATGGAGACTAAACAGCATCCTTCTAAAGAATGAATGGGTTAACCAGGAAATTAAAGAAGAATTGAAAAAATTCACGGAAACAACTGATAATGAAAACACAATGATTCTAAATCTGTGGGACACAGCAAAGGCAGTCCTGAGAGGAAAATATATAGCGGTACAAGCCTTTCTCAAGAAACAAGAAAGGTCTCAAGTACACAACCTAACCCTACACGTAAAGGAGCTGGAGAAAGAACAAGAAAGAAACCCTAAACCCAGCAGGAGAAGAGAAATCATAAAGATCAGAGCAGAAATCAATGAAATAGAAACCAAAAAAACAATAGAAAAAATCAATGAAACTAGGAGCTGGTTCATTGAAAGAATCAATAAGATTGATAAACCCCTGGCCAGACTCATCAAAACAAAAGAGAAAGGACCCAAATAAATAAAATCATGAATGAAAGAGGAGAGATCACAACCAACGTCGAAGAAACACAAACAATTATAAGAACATATTATGAGCAACTCTACACCAACAAATCTGACAATCTGGAAGAAATGGATGCATTCCTAGAGACGTATAAACCACCACAACTGAACCAGGAAGATATAGAAAACCTGAACAGACCCATAACCAGTAAGGAGATTGAAACAGTCATCAAAAATCTCCAAACAAACAAAAGCCCAGGGCCAGATGGCTTCCCAGGGGAATTCTACCAAACATTTTAAGAAGAATTAATTCCTATTTTCCTGAAACTGTTCCAAAAAATAGAAATGGAAGGAAAACTTCCAAACTCATTTTATGAGGCCAGCATCACCTTGATCCCAAAACCAGACAAGGATCCCATCAAAAAAGAGGGGCGCCTGGGTGGCTCTGTGGTTTGAGCCGCTGCCTTCGGCTCAGGTCGTGATCTCAGGGTCCTGGGATCGAGTCCCGCATCGGGCTCTCTGCTCGGCGGGGACCTGCTTCTCTCTCACTCTCTCTGCCTGCCTCTCTATCTACTTGTGATCTCTCTCTGTCAAATAAAGAAATAAAATTTAAAAAAAAAAGAGAGAACTACAGACCAATATCCTTGATGAACACAGACGCAAAAATTCTCGCCAAAATACTAGCCAATAGGATTCAACAGTACATTAAAAGGATTATTCACCACGATCAAGTGGGATTTATTCCAGGGACGCAGGGTTGATTCAACATCCGCAAATCAATCAATGTGTTAGAACACATTAATAAAAGAAAGAACAAGAACCATATGATACTCTCAATAGATGCTGAAAAAGCATTTGATAAAGTACAGCATCCCTTCCTAATCAAAACTCTTCAAAGTGTAGGGATAGAGGGCACATACCTCAATATTACCAAGCCATCTATGAAAAACCCACCGCAAATATCATTCTCAATGGAGAAAAACTGAAAGCTTTTCTGTTAAGGTCAGGAACACGGCAGGGATGTCCATTATCACCACTGCTTTTCAACATAGTACTAGAAGTCCTAGCCTCAGCAATCAGACAACAAAAAGAAATTAAAAGCATCCAAATTGGTAAAGAAGAAGTCAAACTATCACTCTTCGCAGATGATATGATACTATATGTGGAAAACCCAAAAGTCTCCACTCCAAAACTGCTAGAACTTGTCCAGGAATTCAGTAAAGTGTCAGGATATAAAATCAATGCACAGAAATCAGTTGCATTTCTGTACACCAACAACAAGACTAAAGAAAGAGAAATTAAGAGTCAATCCCATTTACAATTGTACCCAAAACTATAAGATAGCTAGTAATAAACCTAAACAAAGAGACTAAGAATCTATACACAGAAAATTATAAAGTACTCATGAAAGAAATTGAGGAAGACACAAAAAAATGGAAAAATGTTCCATGCTCCTGGATTGGAAGAATAAATATTGTGAAAATGTCTATGCTACCTAAAGCAATCTACACATTTAATGCAATCCCTATCAAAATAACTTCCATTTTTTTCAAAGAAATGGAACAAATAATCCTAAAATTTATATGGATCCAGAAAAGACCTCGAATAGCCAAAGGAATATTGAAAAAGAAAGCCAAAGTTGGTGGCATCACAATTCCGGACCTCAAGCTCTATTACAAAGTTGTCATCATCAAGACAGCATGGTACTGGCACAAAAACAGACACATAGATCAGTGGAACAGAATAGAGAGTCCAGAAATCGCCCCTTAACTCTATGGTCAACTAATCTTCGACAAAGCAGGAAAGAATGTTCAATGGAAAAAGACAGCCTCTTCAATAAATGGTGCTGGGAAAATTGGACAGCCACATGCAGAAAAATGAAATTGGGCCACTTCCTTACACCACACACGAAAATAGACTCCAAATGGATGAAGGACCTCAATGTGAGAAAGGAATCCATCAAAATCCTTGAGGAGAATGCAGGCAGCAACCTCTTCAACCTCAGCTGTAGCAACATCTTCCTAGGAACAATGGCAAAGGCAAGGGAAGCAAGGGCAAAAATGAACTATTGGGATTTCATCAAGATCAAAAGCTTTTGCACAGCAAAGGAACCATTTAACAAAACCAAAAGACAACTGACAGAATGGGAGAAGATATTTGCAAACGACATATCAGATAAAGGGCTAGTATCCAAAATCTACAAGGAACTTAGCAAACTCAACACCCAAAGAACAAACAATCCAATCAAGAAATGGGCAGAGGACATGAACAGACATTTCTGCAAAGAAGACATCCAGAGGGCCAACAGACATATGAAAAAGTGCTCCACGTCACTCGGCATCAGAGAAATACAAATCAAAACCACAATGAGATATCACCTCACACCGTCAGAATGGCTAAAATTAACAAGTCAGGAAATGACAGATGCTGGTGAGGATGCGGAAAAAGGGGAACCCTCCTCCACTGTTGGTGGGAATGCAAGCTGGTGCAACCACTCTGGAAAACAACATGGAGGTTCCTCAAAATGTTGAAAATAGAACTACCCTATGACCCAGCAATTGCACTACTGGGTATTTACCCTAAAGATACAAATATAGTGATCCGAAGGGGCACGTGTACCCGAATGTTTATAGCAGCAATGTCTACAATAGCCAAACTATGGAAAGATCCTAGATGCCCATCAACAGATGAATGGATTAAGATGAAGTGGTATATATACACAATGGAACACAATGCAGCCATCAAAAGAAATGAAATCATGCCATTTGCGACGACGTGGATGGAACTAGAGCATATCATGCTTAGTGAAATAAGTCAATCGGAGAAAGACAACTATCTTATGATCTCCCTGGTATGAGGACATGGAGAAGCAACATGGGGAGTTAGGGGGATAGGAGAAGAATAAATGAAACAAGATGGGATTGGGAGGGAGACAAACCATAAATGACTCTTAATCTCACAAAAAAAACTGGGGGTTGCTGGGGGGAGGTGGGATTGGGATAGGGGAGGGGGCTATGGACATTGGGGTGGGTAAGTGCTATCGTGAGTTCTGTGAAGTGTGTAAACCTGGCGATTCACAGACCTGTACCCCTGGGGATAAAAATACATTATATGTTTATTAAAAAAAAAAATTTGTAAGGGGAGTCGAACCATAAGAGACTATGGACTCTGAAAAACAACCTGAGGGTTTTGAAGGGTCAGGGGTGGGAGGTTGGGGGAACAGGTGGTGGGTAATTGGGAGGGCACGTTTTGCATGGAGCACTGGGTGTTGTGCAAAAAGAATGAATACTGTTACGCTGAAAAAATAAATAAAATGGAAAAAAAAAGAATCATGTCATCTGCGAAGAGAGAGAGTTTGACTTCTTCCTTGCCAATTTGGATACCTTTTATTTCTCTTTGTTGTCTGATTGCCGTTGCTAGAACTTCTAATACTATTTTGAACAAGAGTGGTGAGCGTGGGCATCCTTGTCATGTTCCTGATCTCAACGGGAAGGCTGCAAGCTTTTTCCCATTGAGGATGATATTTGCTGTGGGTCTTTCATAGATAGATTTTATGAAGTTCAGGAATGTTCCCTCTATCCCTATACTTTGAAGAGTTTTCATCAGGAACAGATGCTGGATTTTGTCAAATGCTATTTCTGCATCAATTGAGAGGACCATGTGGTTCTTCTCTCTTCTCTTATTGATTTGTTCTATCACATTGATTTATTTGTGAATGTTGAACCAACCTTGCAAGCCAGGGATGAATCCCACCTGATCATGGTGGATAATCTTTTTAATGTGCTGTTGGATCCTGTTTGCTAGGATCTTGTTGAAAATCTTTGCATGCATATTCATCAGTGATATTGGTCTGAAACTCTCCTTTTTGGTAGGGTCTTTTCCTGGTTTGGGGATCAGGGTAATGTTGGCTTCATAAAAAGTGCCTGGAAGTTTTCCTTCTGCTTCAATTTTTTGGAAGAGCTTCAGGAGAATTGGGGTTATTTCTTCTTTGAAAGTTTGGTAGAATTCCCCAGGGAATCCGTCAGGTCCTGGACTCTTGTTTTTTGGGAGGTTTTTGATCACTGCTTCAATCTCGTTACTAGATATCGGTCTATTCAGGTTGTCAATTTCTTCCTGGTTCAATTTTGGGAGTTTATAGTTTTCCAGGAATGCATCCATTTCATCTAGGTTGCTCAGCTTATTGGCATATAACTGTTGGTAATAATTTCTGATGATTGTTTCTATTTCCTTGGTGTTAGTTGTGATCTCTCCCTTTTCATTCATAATTTTATTGATTTGGGCTTTCTCTCTTTTCTTTTGGATTAGTGTGGCCAATGGTTTGTCAATCTTATTGATTCTTTCAAAAAACCAGCTTCTAGTTTCATTGATACGTTCTACTGTATCTCTCGTTTCTACCTCATTGATCTCTGCTCTAATCTTGATTATTTCCCTTCTTGCATGTGGAGTTGGTTTGATTTGTTGTTGATTCTCCAGTTCTTTAAGGTGTAGAGACAGCTGGTGTATTCTGGATTTTTCAATGTTTTTGAGGGAGGCTTGGATGGCTATGTATTTCCCCCTTAGAACTGCCTTTGCTGTATCCCATAGATTTTGGACCGAGGTGTCTTCATTCTCATTGGTTTCCATGAATTGTTTAAGTTCATCTTTGATCTCCTGGTTGATCCAAGCATTCTTAAGCAAGGTGGTCTTTAGCTTCCAGGTGTTTGAGTTCCTTCTGAAATTTTCCTTGTGATTGAGTTCCATTTTCAAAGCATTGTGATCTGAGAATATGCAGGGAATAATGTCAGTTCTTTGGTATCGGTTGAGTCCTGCTTTGTGACCCATTCTGTGGTCTATTCTGGAGAAGGTTCCATGTGCACTTGAGAATAATGAGTATTCTGTTGTTTTAGGGTGGAATGTTCTGTATATGTCGATGAGGTCCATCTGGTCCAATGTTTCATTCAATGCTCTTATTTCTTTATTAATTTTCTGCTTCGATGGTCTGTCTATTTCTGAGAGAGGTGTATTAAAATCTCCTACTATTATTGTATTTATATCAATATGGGACTCTTTATCTTGAATAATAGTTTTCTTATGTAACTGGGTGCTCCCATATTGGGGGCATAGATATCCACAATTGTTAGATCATCTTGTCGGATAGTCCCTTTAAGAATTATGTAGTGTCCTTCTGTATCTCTGACTACAGTCTTTAGTTTAAGATCTAATTTATCTGATATGAGAAATGCTACCCCAGCCTTCTTTTGAGGCCCATTGGCATGAAAGATGCTTCTCCATCCCTTCACTTTCAGTCTGGGTGTATCCTTAGGTTCAAAATGGGTCTCTTGTAGACAACATATGGATGGGTCCTGCCGTTTTATCCAATCTGCAATCCTGTGTCATTTTATGGGCGCATTTAGGTCATTCACATTGAGAGTGATTCTTGAGAGATAGTTTTTTATTGACATCGTGTTGCCTTTGAAGTCTTTCTGTCTATAGATTATTTCTATATTTCTGTTCAATGATATTCTTAGAATTTTTTCTCTTTGATAGGACCCCCCTTAATATTTCCTGCTGTGTCGGCTTGGTGGTTGCATAGTCTTTTAAGCCTTGCCGTTCTTGGAAACTCTTTATCTCTCCATCCATTTTAAATGTCAGTCTTGCTGGATAGAGTATTCTTGGTTGCATGTTCTTCTCATTTAGTACTCTGAATATATTTTGCCAGCCCTTCCTGGGTTGCAGGTCTCTGTGGAAAGGTCTGACGTTATTCTAATGGGCTTTCCTCTGTACATAAGGAGCTTTTTTGTCCTAGCTGCTTTTAAGAGGGTCTCTCTTGAAACACAATTCCTCTTTCTAACTATAAGGTGTCGTGAGGACTTTTGAGAATTTAAAATCTTGGGAGGAAATCGCTCTGCCTCTAGTACATGAACGTTGTTTCCATTCATGAGATTGGGAAAATTTTCATAGACAACTTCTTCCACTTTATCTTCTAGACTTCTTTCTTTTTCCTCCCCTTCAGGGATTCCAATAATTCTGACGTTGGAATGTTTCATGATATTGTTTATTTCCCTGATTCTGTTTTTGTGGCTTCTGAGCTGTTTGTTCCAGGCTTCCTCCTGATCCTTTCTCTCTATCTGTTTGTCCTCCAGATCACTAATTCTATCTTCTGTCTCAGTTACCCTAGCTTTTAGAGAATTTAGATTAGAGTGGAACTCATTGAGAGCATTTTGAACATCATCCCTATTGGCTTTCAGTTCTGCCCTAACGTTGTGAACATCATCCCTGGTGGCTTTCAGTTCTGCCCTAATCAATTCTGTTTGGTCATCCATGGCTTTCTCCAAACTAGCTATTGCCTGGATAATTGCTAGTCTGAATTCCTTTTCTGACATATTGTCTATGTGGGTAACCATTAGCTCTGTTGCAGAAGGCCCATCCTCTCTATTTTTCTTCTGTTGGGTATTCCTCCTCCTCGTCATTTTGGCAAGAGATGACTGAACAGATGCACCTGGACTTATCGATTGTGGTGCAGTCAATGTGCACCCTGGAACGCTTCTGTGCAATCAGGATTCCCCACCCAAATGAGAGAAAAAAAGAAAAGAAAAAGAAATATAGAAGAAGAAAGAAAAAAAAGGGAAAAGAAAAAAGGAAAAAAAAAGATAGAGAGAGAGAGAGATAGGAAAAAAAGGGAAGATAAAGGAAGGCTCAGCCCAGATGGGCCACAAGGTAAGATTTGTGAAGTATGCAAACAAAAACAGACAAACAAAAAGAGTGATAAAAGTTTATAACAAGAGAAAAAAAAATATATATATATACACAAAAACGGATTCATATATATGATATATATATGATTATATGTATATATATATTATATATCTATGATTCCCTTTTTTGTATATATATATATGATTCCCTTTTTATATATATATATATATATATATATATATATATATATATGATTCCCTTATATATATATATAAGCAAAAAAAAGGAAGAATCTCATCAGAAAGAACCCCAAGTATAAGATTTATATATTATCAGGACAAACACAAATTCACAGAAACACTGACAGAAGGAAAATTTAGGAGAGTGGTTATAAATTCTCAGTGTGGTGTGGAAGTATATTTTGACTCTTCCTGAATGTATCTTGATGTTTTTGTTAAGGGATTCAAATTTCCTAAGTTACAGGGGGATTAGAAACTGGTTTGCCTATAAGGGTAGCATTGATTTGGTAAAGGGGATTACCTTGAAGTTTAACTCTATATGTATAGTAGAAAATAAAATAAAATAAATAGTAGAAAATAAAATTTTCATATTTTTCATATAGTAGAAAATATAAATTAAAAAGAATAAACTAGACTAAACTAAGTTAAAATTAAAAAAAGAATTAAAAAAAATAGAAAAGCAAAAGAAAAACATGGGTATATGTACGAAAAAGTTCAGGTTAGAAGGTTATTAAAGAATTTGATGTCCTGGAAATCTCAGTGTGGTGGTAAATAGGTTAAAAAATTATCTGTATGTATTAAAATAAAAGAACCAGAATATTGGTAAAGAGTTAAAAATAAAAGTTGTATTTATGAAGTAGTGGTGGTTGTTCTCTTGTAATCTTTTTTTTTTTTCTTCCTTCCTGGTTGGTTTTCTGGGGAGGAGCCTACCACGTGGGTTTTCAGAAGATGATGTTCCCTGAGTTATGTCCTCCCACTCCCCTCAAGGGGGTGGGCTCTTAGGAAACTGTTTTTTTCAGGCTTTTGTTCTCTGGGGGTTTTTTATGTTCTTTCATCTGCTTTCTCTCGCCTTGACAGCTTTTGATGGTTTTTGGAGGTTTAGAGGAGACCTCCCTCTCAGAGAGAAGCCTCAGTATGTTTTGCAAGAGCTGCTGGCAGAGTCGGTTCTAAGTCATTGTCCCTGGGGATGCAGGAGCTCCTCGTTGTACCCAAAACCAGGGCAGCGGTGGCTGTCTGGGCAGCTCCAGACCACCAGAGAGGTTCCGAGCAGAGATCACACATTGAGATTTTCCCGCTGTCCCGGGCTGGGAATGTCTGGTTTTTCTGGATGCCAGAGCTCTAAGCTAGCGCCTATGAGCACCTATCCTCAGGATAGGTGGGTGTGGGACGTGTGCGTTTCAGGATTGCCATCTGGCCAGGCTCCCAGCCATCATGGGAGCCAGACCCCACTCATTCTAGGGCACGCTGGCGTTCAGGGACACTGGAGGCTCAGGGATGGAGACCCGATTTCTCTGCTGCACTCTCTCTAGCTCAGCACCAGGAGAGGCTGTCCTGGGTCCAGGGACTTAGGTCCCTGACGCTAACCGCCCAGGTTCCTACTATTTCCCCCTGCGATTCTTTCCTCTTTGTTTTTTGAGTGCTTTCAACCAGACTCCAAGTTAATACTGGTCCCCAGAGGCAGGGCACTCACATATTGGTGTATTGCTTTCCAAACAGTCACCTCTGGAGGCTCCCACCCCCTTTGGTTTATCTTCTGAAATCAGTCCAACGATCCCAGTCCGCTTTACCTGCCACCAGCATCTTCTGCTCCTGTAGAGATCCAGACATGTATAATTCTGATCACAGGCTGATTTTATGGGTGGTCGGAATTCTTTGGTAGGTAATCAGCTCACTTTAGGGTACAGGTTGAAACAGTCCCTCCTCCTTCTTCCCTGCCATCTTGACTCCTTTGGAAATCATCTTCTTTAACATCATCTTCATAATCATCTTTATCCACTAGTCCTTACTAGATACTAGGGTTTCTTGGCTCCTTCCACAGTGATGCTAGAGTGGCCATGGCAGGCCATCGATGTGGGCCATTCATTTTCATCTGAATAAAGAGCATTGCTCAACATGGCTCTCCCCATGACTATGGCATGTAGCATTAACTAATGATGACAAGGAGTGCTGCCCTGGGCTCTTTCTTTAGGGGTAGCGATCATGCAGAGTTTCACTCTCCATGAAACCTTGGCAACGGTGTGTAAGGTAATGTCAGGTAGATAGAGCTTCATCCCTTAGGACTGGTGTTTCAGGACACTAGCAGATAAGGACATGGACAGCACAACGCATCCCTGCCCTGGCAATTTTCCTGGAATTGTGATTTTCCTTCCTTTCTTCCTTCCCCCACATTCCAATCAGACCAAGCCAAAGGCAGACCTTACACCCGAGAAAACATAGGGAAGAGAAGTTAAGAATGGACCCTCTCATCCAAGGATATCAAACCTCCCAGAGACCTCATGGTAGCCAAGAAGCCTCACAGTTGTAGTAGAAATTGCAGTGCTCTCTCCGGATAAATGTTGGTCTAAAGAATGGTATACAGAACATTATTTTCCTTTCTCTTTTTATAGAAAGTGGAAGTGGGAAAGAAACAGGAAAGACCACCTGAGTTTATGATCAGGCTAACATGGCTCTTTCTTGTTCCTTCCAAGGTCTTCCTACTTAAAGCCATAGGACTCATATGTCATGAGAATGGAATTACTGCTTCAGTGAAGTCAGCTTCTGTGTCATCACAAAGCTCTGAGGTCCTAGCAATCACTCCTTACAAAACCAGCACTCATCACTTCTCCTCGCTGGAGTAGTTCTTGGTCAGCCAGGAGTATCAGAATCACTCCTAACCGCAGGAGCCACTGGTATTTCACTAAGACAGTTTCTGAAGCGAATTGGGGTCACCTTCTCCATGGCCGAATTTTTAGTCTTTGGCCGTGACTGTCACCACCACCCCTCTGGACTCCTGAGGAAGGCAAGAATCCACAATTCCATTTTACCTAGGTAAGATCAAGAATGAGTCAGGAGTACAAGCAGCCTCACATGGGGAACTCCACGCCATACACATGTTCATGGTCCTCACACTCTATCAGGATGCTTCTGACCAGGAAAAGCGCCCCCCGGACTCTGAGGAAAGCTCCGAGTTAACTCCCGCAACCATACCAAAGACATGTCTGGAGTCTTCAACAGTGAGGACACGAGTTCTTCTTGCATCTCCAGAAATAGTGCGATAAATGCCTCCCAATTTTCCCAGCTGACCAAACATTAAAGCAGATCCTACACCCTAGAAGTTTAGGCCCTGCACAGACTCATCTCTTTGGAGCTCACAGGAGCAAGCATGGGGCATGTTGGAAGAGAAAAATCCCCATGTGAAGCCATCTGAAAAAGCTTTCGGGCCAGTTTCTGGAATACAACGTGAATCTACAAATGGTCTCTGTCTTCTCTGAATTTGAAACGTGCTATCTGTTATCTACCCTGAAGATAAATTCTTTAGGAAGAGGGGCTCATGGAGTGCCCAAGTGCTGGCACTTGAAAGAGTCTCACGTGTGTGTACATGCCCTCTAGTGCGGTCCACTCTCCTGTGGGCTCATTTTCTGCAGAGGCTCATCTGGCCTTCCATTCTAAATGTGTGGTTTCTGGGCCAATTATGGTGAGGTTAATCATCGTGGGCCCGGTGTGCTTGTGAAACGTGACTTTCAACACATTCCACAAAACTTAAGGCCTGCTGAATTCTCTGGCCAGATGAGACGATGTGGACAGGGCTTTTTCTAGTCTGCTGCAGGATTTTCTGTTGCCTAGGACTAAGCGACCTGGCCTGAAAAAGGCAGTGCCAACAGTGTTATAGGTTTGGGAATCCGTGATTGAGGTTGGGCAGCTAATGTCCTCACCGTCCTGCCTGTGTCCACTTCTCAGTCTGGATGCTGGCGTTCGTAGAGCCCAAGTACCTTTGGTGAAAATCTCGGCATCTCCACCAACATTGCCCATCACAAATGCACACAAAGAAATAATAATCTTACCACGGTGTCAACAGGTATTGATTCTGAACATGGTTTCCAGGATGTCTGCACCTGGTTGCTTGATGGTGTCCTCTCCAGGATATACACAGTGTATGCACCCCTATGCATGCTGATGTCCTCTGCAGGAGATACAGAGTGTTCTCTGGAGTCTATGTCTGCAAGCATGCTGATCTGGAATCCCTGGAACTCTTACCCTTGGTTTGTAAGAACTCGTGTCATTCAGACACTCTCCTTTTCTCATCCAACATCTATGGTTCAACATTCAAATTGTGGGTTCTAAGTGTGCTCCTCTCTACTGGTCCTTTGTCATTGGCCATGGCTCCCAGCCCTCTGAAGCACCAACCGTCCAATTCTCCCATAAGCCCTGTCTACACCCTTCTCAAATCAATTCGAGACATTTAATGGTAAGGTAGGCTTTTCTCATCTATTCCCAAAATATAGGAAGAGGGAAGACTCTAATTTACCATGTCCAAAGACCCAATTCACATAAGGAACTTATAAAAACCAATTGCATACCATTTTGATCAGTAAAATAATAAAACTATTATTCATTTCTCTTCTCTTTCTTCATCTCAATGTGAAACAGCCTGTTTTGCTTTCTATTCACTATTTTTCCTTATATTCGGCAAGCCAGCCTTTCATCCATCCTACGATTTTGACATAGTGTTCCCTGATTCTTTATTTGCATATAAAACCAAGGGCTCATCCTCATATAAGGCCACACAACCTCCATACCCATTAAGCATTTCCCTCCTTATGGCATGTCTTATCCTCCTGTAACCCTAATCTTGTTCCCACAGATCCTGAGTCACTCCTGGCGCAACTACCTGTCTGAATTCTTCTCCTTCTGTTTTCTCTTACTACTACTCATGTCCATGGTATTCCTCATGGGCCACATAGGAGTGAAGCCATAGGATATTTCCCGTGGTCTGCTTGCATTTTCATTTGGAAATCATCTTCTTTATCATCATCTTCATAATCATCTTTATCCACTGGCCACATTAAAAAGGTATCTCGTCTCCTTCCACAGTGATGCTAGAGTGGGCATTGGAAAGCCCACGATGTTGGCCGTTCATATCATCTGAATAAAGAGAGTTACTCAACATAGCTCTCCCCATGTCTATGGTATGTAGCATTAACTAATAATGACAAGGAGTGCTGACCAAGGCCATTTCTTTAGGGGTAGCGATCATGCAGCATTTCACTCTCTATGAAGCCCTTTCAACGGAGTTTAAGGTAATGTCAGGAAGACAGAGCCTTCATCCCTTAGGACTGGTGATTCAGGAAACGAGCAGATAAGGAGAAGCATCCCTGCCCTGACAATTTTCCCCGACCGTCAAGATCCTTCAGTTGCAAGAACTTGTGTCATTCAGACAGTCTTCCCTTCTCCACCAACCGCTATGTGTCAACATTCAAATTGTGGGCTCTAAGTGTGCTCCTCTCCCCTGGGTCTTTACTTTTGGCCATGGCTCCCTGCCCTCTGAAGCACCAACTGTCCAATTCACCCATAAGCACTGTCTACACCCTTCTCCCATGGTCTCAGTGACTTCTTCTCTCTTTCACTGTGGACTGCGATTTCTAGGCTTCAGGTCCATTTATGCCATGTTTACATTGATGTGGTTGTCTTCTGGTTGTGCTGATGGCTAAGACAAGCCTGAGCTTGCAGACAGCTCTACGGTCTCCCTGTCTTCCAGATGCACTGCAGACTCTTATGGAGCCATAAGCAAGAAGGCATTCTTGCTCCTTGTGACATGTGGCAGAAAGGGAGAGAGTATTGGGCTGTGTCATATCTGTCAGTCACAGAAAGAAAACTACCATACAGTATCACTCACTCATGGGAGTAAAGAAACATGGGAAAAAGCAAGAAAAAGGTACAGGCAATGAGAATCGAACCAGGCACACAAAATTTGGTGTTTGTCGCAGGCAGGCTAGTCAGAATCTGTCTTTCTAACAGTGGATCAAATGGGATATTCCATGAAGGAATTGTGGCCGAATGGGGTGTAACGTGAGTTTCCAATGTGTTTGAAGGTGAATTGTGATATGGAATAGAGCAGCTTCATATCTCTTAAAATATCATTTTTAGCATTTTCTGAAACATACACACACACACACACACACACACACACATACACTTAAATGAGTACCACAGAAGTTAGGGAGCAAGTGAGGAATAGCACTTATGGAAGCAAAATTCAGAGAAAATACCATAAAAAATACCAAAAGCTTAGAGAATCAAAGTATCAACCCGTCCAAACAGTATAAGTTAACTCCTTACCTATCAAGAATTCATGAATTAATTAAACAATCTTACCTAAAAGACCCCTCCACACAAGTATGCCAGCAAATCCAATACCTTAGAGAAAAGGATAAATTCCAAGACACCTATGCACTACCATGAAAAGATCATGATTCATGCATATCTGACCTCTCAGGTAATGACTTTTGAAGTAGCTTTGGAGGCTTTTGAAGCTGTCCTCAAACATCTCCCAACACACAGAAATCAGGTTCAAATCATTTCCCTGGTTCACAATTCGAGATATTTAATGGAGAGTCGGCTTTTCTCATCTGTTCCCAAAATGTAGGAAGAGGGAAGACTCGAATTTACAATATCCTAAGACCCAATTCTCATAAGGACCTTATAGGAAACCAATGGCATACAATTTTAATCAGTAAGATAATAAAACTAGAATTCATTTCTCTTCTCTATCTTTCTTCATATCCATGTGAATCGGCCTGTTTTGCTTTCTATTCACTATTATTCCTTAATTTCGGCAAGCCAGGCTTTCATCCACCCTACGTTTTTTGTCATAGTGTTCCCTGATACTTTAATGGAATATACAACCAATTTCATCCTCATATAATGCCATACCACCTCCATACCCATTAACCAGTTCCCTCTTTATAGCATGTCTTATCCTCCTGTAACCAAGCTTGTTCCCCAAAGTCCTGAGTCTCTCCTGGTGCATCTCCCTGTCTGACTTCTTCTCCATCCGTTTTCCCTTACTACTAGTCATGTCCATGGTATTCCTCATGGGCCACATATAAGTGAACCCATAGGATATGTCCCTTGGTCTGCTTGCATTTTCATTTGGAAATCATCATGTTTATCATCATCCTCATAATCATCTTTATTCACGAGCCCTTAAAAGGGTATCGCTGCTCCTTCCACAATGATGTTAGAGTGGGCAAGGCAGGCCATCGATGTTGGCCGTTCATTTTCATCTGAATAAAGAGAGTTGCTCAACATGGCTCTCCCCATGTCTATGGTATGTAGCATTAACTACTGATGACAAGGAGTGCTGACCAGGACTCTTTCTTTTGGGGTAGCGATCATGCAGAATTTCTCTCTCCATGAAGCCCTTGCAACGGAGTTTAAGGTAATGTCAGGTAGACAGAGCCTTCATCCCTTAGGACTGGTGATTCAGGACATGAGCAGATAAGGACATAGACCACACAATGCATCCCTGCCCTGACAATTTTCCTGGAATTGTGACTGTCCTTCGCTTCTTCCTTTCCTCACCTTCCAAGCTGTCCAAGCACCAAAGGCAGACCTTCTACCCGATAAACCATAGGGAACAGAAGCTAAGAATGGACCCTCTCACCCAAGGATATCCAGCCTCCCAGAGAGTTAATGTTAGCCAGGAGGCCTCGCTGTTGATTGAGATCTCTAGAAATTGCAGTGGAAATAGGAACACCTTGCTCTCTCTGGAGAAATGTTGGTCTAAAGACTGGTAGACAGAACATCGTTTTCTTTTCTCTTTTTATAGAAAGTGGAAGAGGGAAAGAAACAGTAAATACCCCCTGAGCTAATGATCAGGCAAACAGGGCTCTTTCTTGTATCTTCCCAAGTCTTTCTAATTAAGGCCATAGGACTCTTATGTCTTGAGAATGGGGTTGCTGCTTCAGTGAAGTCAGCTTCTGTGATGTCACAAAGCTCTGAGGTCCTAGAAACCACTCCTCACCAAACCACGCCTCATCACTTCACCTGGCTGGAGTAGTCTTGGGTCAGCCAGGAGTATCAAAATCACTCCAAACTGCTGAAGCCGCCTAGGTATTTCACCAAGAGCGTTTGTGAAGCGATTTGAGGTCACCATCTCCATGGACGAATTTGTAATTTTGGAGGGACTGTCACCACCACCCCTGTGGACTCCTGAGAATGGCAAAAAATCACAATTCCATCTTACCCATGTAAGGTCAAGAAAGAGTGAGGAGTACAAGCAGCCTCACACGGGGAAATCCACCTCCTACACATGTTCATTGTCCTCACAACCTATCAGGATACTTCTGTCCAGGAAAGCGCCCCCCTCCCTCTGAGGAATGCTCAGAGTTAACACTCGCCACCATACCAAAGACATATCTGGAGTCTTCAATAGTGAGGACACGAGTTCTCCTTGCATCTCCATAAATCATGCCATAAATGCCTCCCCAGCTGACCAAATATTAAAGGCACACCCTACACCCTAGAAGCTTAAGCCCAGGATGGACTCGTCTGTTTGGAGCTCACAGGGCAAGCACGGAGCATGTTGGAAGAGAATCAATCCCCATGTGAACCCATAGGAAAAGGCTTTCGGGCCAGTTTCAGGAATACATCGTGAGTCTACAAAAGGTCCCTGTCTTCCCTGTATCGAAATGCGCATTCTGTTATCTACCCTGAAGCTAATTTCTTTAGGAAGAAGAGCTCATGGAATGCCCAAGCGTTGGCACTTGAGAGATCTCCGGTGTGTTTGAATGCCCTCTGGGGTTGTGTTGTGGCTGTCCACTCTTCTGTGAGCTAGTCCTTTGCAGAGTCTCTCCTTGCCTTCCATTCAGAGTGTTTGGTGTCTGGGCCAAAAATATTGTGCCTGTGATACGTGAACTTAAACCCACTCCATGAAACTTAAGGCCTGCTGAATTCTGAGGCCAGGTGAGAGGATGTGGGCAGGGCTTTTTTCTAGTCCCCTGCAGGATTTACTGTTCTACTGGGACTAAGCACCGTGGCCTGAAGAAGGCAGTCCCAACAGTTTTCCAGGTTTGGGAATTGCAGGTTGTGCAGCTAATGTCCTCACCGTCCTGCTATTGGCCACTTCTCAGTCTTGATGCTGGCGTTCGTAGAGCCCAAATATCTTTGGCGCCCATCAAGGCATCTCCACCAACACTGCCCATCAAGAATGTACCCAAAGAAATAATAATCTTACCACGGTGTTAACAAGTATTGTCTCTGATCATGGTTTCCAGGCTGTCTGCACCTGGTTGCTTGCTGGTGTCCTCTCCAGGTGATACACAGTGTTCTACAGTTCTGGAGTCTATGTCTGCAAAGCATGCTGATCTGGAATACACGGGGCTCAAGACCTCAGAGTTGTAAGAACTCATGTCATTCAGACACTCTCCTTTTCTCCGCCAAGAGCTACGGGTCAATATTCAAATTGTGGGTTCTAAGTGTGCTCCTCTCCCCTGGGACTTTGTCTTTGGTCATGGGGCACTGCCATCTGAAGCTCCAAGCGTCCAATTCTCCCCTAAGACCTGTCTACACCCTTCTCCCATTGTCTCTGTGACTTCTTCTCTCTTTCGCTGTGGAGTGTGATTTCTAGGCTTCAGGTCCATTGATGCCATGTTTACATTGATGTGGTCATCTTCTGGTTGTGCTGATGGCTGAACACAATTCTGGAGATCCCAGACACTTCTACAATCTCCCTGTCCTCCAAATGCACTGCACACTCTTATAGAGCCATAGGCAAGAAGGCATTCTTGCTCCTTTTGACATGTGGTAGAATGGGAGAGAGCATTGGGCTGTGTCATATCTGTCAATTATAGAAAGACAACTCCCATACGATTTCACTCATTCCTGGAATTAAAGAAACATACGATAAAGCAAGAAAATGGACAGGCAATTAGACTCTACGCAGGCACACAAAATTTGGTGTTTGTTCCAGGCAGGCTAGTCATAATCTGTGTTTTGTAAAGTGGATCTAATAGAACATTCAATGCAGGAAATGTGCCTGAACGGGATGTAATGTGATTTTCAACTGTGTTTGAAGATGAATTGTGATCTGAAATAGAGCAACTTCATATCTCTTAAAATATCATTTTTAGCTTTTTGTGAAACACACACACACACACACACACACACACACAGAGAGAGAGAGAGAGAGAGAGAGAGAGAGAGAGACACTTAAAAGAGTCCAATAGAAGTTAGGGATCAAGTGAGTAGTAGTCCTCATGGAAGCAAAATTCACAGAAAATACCATAAAAAAAAAAAAGCTTAGAGAATCAAAGTAACAAACCGTCCAAACTGGATAAGTTAACTCCTTACCTATCAAGAATTAATTAAATAATTAAGTAATTAAGTAGTTAATTAATATATTAATCAACTTTACCTAAGAGACCCTTACACAGAAGTCTGCCAACCAATCCAATACCGGACAGAAAAGGATAAATTCCAAGACATATCCGCACTAAAATGACAAGATCATGAGTCATACATATTTGATGTCTCAGGTAATGACTTTTGAAGCAGCTTTTGAGGCTTTTAAAGCAGTCCTCAAACATCTCACAACACACAGAAAGCCAGGTTCAAATCAATTCCTGGTACACAATTCGAGATATTTAATGGTAATCTGTTTTTCTCATCTATTCACAAAATGTAAGGAGAGGGAATATTCTAATTTACAATGTCCAAAAACCCAATTAACATAAGGACCTTATAGGAAACCAATTGCATACCATTTTAATCAGTAAGATAATAAAACTAGAATTCATTTCTCTTCTATTTCTTTCTTCTTCTCCATGTGAAACGACCAGTTTTGTTTTCTATTCACTATGATTTCTTATATTCAGCTAGCCAGGCTTTCATCCATCCTATGTTTTTTGATATAGTGTTCCCAGATTTTTAATTGCATATACCACCAAGTGTTCACACTCATATAATGCCACACCACCTCCATACCCATTATCAAGTTCCCACTTTATGGGAGGTCTTATCCTCCTGTAACCTTCAGCTTGGTCCCCAAAGTCCTGAGTCTATCCTGGTGCGTCTCCCTATCCGACTTCTTCTCCTTCCATTTTCCCTTACTACTACTAATGTCCATGGTATTTCTCATGGGCCAATTATGAGTGAAGCCATAGGATATTTCCCTTGGACAGCTTGCAATTTCACTTGGAAATCATCTTCTATATCATCATCTTCATAATCATCTTTATCCACTAGCCCTTAAAAGGGTATCTCGGCTCCTCCCACAGTGATGCTATAGTGTGCAGGGAAGGCCATGGATGTTGGCCATTCATTTTCCTCTGAATAAAGAGAGTTGCTCAACATGGACCTCCCCGTGACTATGGTATGTAGCATTAACTAAGGATGACAAGGAGTGCTGACCAGGGCTCTTTCTTTCGGGGTAGTTATCATACAGAGTTTCACTCTCTATGAAGACTTTGCAATGGTGTTTAACGTAATGTCAGGTAGACAGAGCCTTCATCCCTTAGGACTGGTGTTTAAGGACACTAGCAGATAAGGATACGGACAGCACCAACCGTCCCTGCCCTGGCAATTTTCCTGGCATTGTGACTTTCCTTCCCTTCTTTCTTCCCTCAACTTCCAAGCTGACGAAGCACCAAAGGCAGACCTTACACCCGAGAAACCATAGGGAACAAAACTGAAGAATGGACCCTCTCACACAAGAGTATCCAAACTCCCAGAGACCTAAATGTAGCCAAGAGGCCTCGCTAATGATTGAGATATCTAGAAATTGCAGTGGAAATAGGAACACATTGCTCTCTCTGGAGAAATGTTGGTATAAAGAACTGTTTACAGAACATCGTTTTCTTTTCTCTTTGTATAGAAAATGGGAGTGGGAAAGAAACAGAAAAGAACCCCTGAGTTCATGATCATGCATCAGTGCTCTTTCTTGTTCCTTCCCAAGTCTTTCTACTTAAAGCCATATTACTCATATGTCATGAGAATTGGATTGCTGCTTCAGTGAAGTCAGCTTCTGTGATGACACAAAACTCTGAGGTCCTAGCAACCACTCCTCACCAAACCACACCTCATCACTTCACCTGGCTGGAGTAGTCCTTTGTCAGCCAGGAGTATCAAAATCACTCCAATCCAGTGGAGCCGCCTGGGGATTTCCCCAAGAGAGTTTGTGAAGCGATTTGGGGTCACATTCGGCATGGCCGATTTTGTAGTCTTTGGCCGTGACAGTCACCACCACCCCTCTGGACTCCTGAGAAGGGCAAGAATCCACAATTCCATCTTACCGATGTAAGGTTAAGAAAGATTCAGGAGTAAAAGCAGCCTCACATTAGGAACTCCACGTAATACACATGTTCATGATACTCACACCCTATAAGGAGGCTTCAGACCAGGAAAAGGCCCCCCCGCCCTCCGAGGAAAGCTCCGAACTAAAACCAGCAGCCATACCAATAACATCTGTGGAGTCTTCAGGAGTGAAGACACGAGTTCTTCTTGCATCTCCAGAAATAGTGCCATAAATGCCTCCCAATTTTCCCAGCAGACCAATTATTAAACTCAGACCATACACTGTGCAAGCTTAGGCCCAGGACGTACTCATCTGTTTGGAGCTCACAGGAGCAAGCATTGAGCATGTTGCAAGAGAACCAATCTCCACGTGAAGCCATCAGAAAAGTCGTTCAGGCCAGTTTCAGGAATACAACGTGAATCTACAAAAGGTCTCTGTCTTTTCTGTATTCGAAACACGCATTCTGTTATCTACCCTGAAGATCATTTCTTTAGGAAGAAGAGCTCGTGGAGTGCCCAAGGGCTGGCACCTGAGAGAGTCTCAGGTGTGTGTGACATGCCCTCTGGTGTTGTGTTGTGGCGGTCCACTCTCCTTGGGCTCGTCCTCTGCAGAGGATATCCTTGCATTCCATTCAGAGTGTTTGGTGTCTGGGCCAAATATGGTTTGCCTGTGAAATGTAACTTTCAATCCACTCCACAAAACATAGGGCCTGCTGAATTCTGTGGCCAGGTGAGAGGATGTGAGCAGGGATTTCTTCTAGTGCCCTGCAGGATTTTCTGTTCTCCTGTGACTAAGCAACGTGCCCTGAAGAAGGCAGTCCCAACAGTGTTCCAGGTTTGGGAAATCGTGATTGCAAGTTGGGTAGCTAATGTCCTCACGTTCCTGAATGTGGCTACTTCTCAGTCTTGATGCTGGCAGTCGAAGAGCCCGAGTATCTATGGCGCCCATCGAGGCATCTCCACCAACATTGTGCATCATGAATACACCCACAGAAATAATAATTTTACCACGGTGTCAACAGGTATAGTGTCTGATCATGGTTTCCAGGCTATCTTCACTGGTTGCTTGCAGGTGGCCTCTACAGGAGATATACAGTGTTCTCTGGCCTATATGATTGCAAAGCATGCTGACCTGGAATCCGCGGGCCTCAAAACCCTTGGGTTTCAATAACTCATGTCCTTCAGACACTCTCCATTTCTAGCCAACATCTATGGGTCAACATTCAAATTGTGGGTTCTAAGTGTGCTTCTCTCCCCTGGGCCTTTGTCTGTGGCCATGGCTCCCTGACCTCTGAAGCACCAAACGTCCAATTCTCCCAGCAGCCCTGTCTACACCCTTCTACCATGGCCTCTGTGACTTCTCTCTTTCTCTGTTGAGTGTGATTTCTAGGCTTCAGGTCCATTTATGCCATGTTTCCATTGATGTCGTCACCTTCTGGTTGTGCTGATGGCTGAAGACAGGCCTGGAGCTCCCTGACACTTCTCCCATCTCCCTGTCCTCCAAATGAACTGTGGACTCTTATGGAGCCATAGGCAAGAAGGCATTATTTCTCCTTGTGACATGAGGCAGAAAGGGAGAGAGCATTGGGCTGTGACATAACTGTCAGTCACAGAAAGACAACTACCATACGATTTCACTCACTCATGGGAGAAAAAACTTGTGAAAAAGCAAGAAAGTGACAGGCAATTAGACTCCAACAAGGCACACAAAATTTGGTGTTTGTTCCAGGCAGGGAAGTCAGATTCTGCGTTTCTAAAAGTAGATCAAATGGGACATTCAATGCAGGAAATGTGGCCAAACGGGATGTAATGAGAGTTTCCACTGTGTTTGAAGGTGAATTGTGATCTGGAATAGAGCAGCTTCAAATCACTTAAAATATCTTTTTTTTTTTTTTTTTGCGTTTTGTGAACACACACACACAGAGACACAGACACAGACACAGACACACACACACACACACACACACACACACACTTAAAAGAGTCCCACGGAAGTTAGGGATCAAGTGAGGAATAGCACCCATGGAATCAAAATTCAGAGAAAATACCATTAAAAACAAAAGCTTAGAGAATCAAAGTAACAAATAGTCCAAACTGGATAAGTTAACTCCTTACCTATCAAGAATTGATTAATTAAAAAATTAATTAACAACCTTACTTAAAAAAACCCTCCACACAAGGATGCCAGCAAATGCAGTACTGGATAGAAAAGGATAAATTCCAAGACACATACGCACTACCATGGCAAGATCATGAGTCATACATATCTGACCTCTCAGATAATGACTTTGGAAGCAGCTTTGGAGTCTTTTGAAGAAGTCCCCAAACATCTCACAACTCACAGAAAGCCAGGTTCAAATCAATACACTGGCCCATAATTTGAGACATTTAAGGGTAATGCCTAGAATTCATTTCTCTTCCCTTTCTTTCTTCATCTCCATGTGCAACGACCTGTTTGGGTTTCTATTCACTAATTTTTTTTTAATATATATATTCGGCAACCCAGGCTTTCATCCATCCTACGTTTTTTTGACACAGTGTTCCCTGATTGTTTAATTGCATATACAACCAAGTGCTCATCCTCATACAATGCCATACTAATTCCATACCCATTAACCAGTTCCCTCTTTATGGCATGTCCTATCCTCCTGTAACCCTCAGCTTGGTCCCCAGAGCCTGAGTCCTCCTGGTGCGTCTCCCTGTCTGAATTCTTCTCCTTTCGTTTTCCCTTCCTAATACTCATGTCCATGGTATTCCTCATGGTCCACATAGGAGTGAAGCCATAGGATATTTCCCTTGGTCGGCTTTCATTTTCATTTGGAAATCATCTTATTTTCCATGAACTTCATAATCATCTTTATCCACTAGCCCTTCAAAGGGTATCTCGGCTCCTTCCACAGTGATACATGAGTGGGCAAGCCATCAATTTTGGCCGTTCATTTTCACCTGAATAAAGAGAGTTGCTCAACATGTCTCTCCCCATGACTATGACATGTTGCTTTAACAAATGATGACAAGGAGTGCTGACCAGGGCTCTTTCTTTTGGGGTAGCGATCATACATTATTTCACTCTCCATGAAGCCTTTGCAAGGGTGTTTAAGGTAGTGTCAGGTAGACCGAGCCTTCATCCCTTAGGACTGCTGTTTCATTACACTAGCAGTTAAGGACACGGACAACACAATGCATCCCTGCCCTGACAATTTTCCTGTAATTGTGATTCTCCTTCCCTTCTTCCTTCCCTCGCCTTCCAAGCTGAACAAGCATCAAAGGCAGGCCTTACACCCGAGAAACCATAGTGAACAGAAGCTAAGAATGGACCCTCTCACCCAAGGATATCCAACCTCCCAGAGACCTAATGGGAGCCAAGAGGCCTCGCTGTTGATTGAGATCTCTAGAAATTGCAGTGGAAATAGGAACACCTTGCTCTCTCTGGAGATTTGTTGGTCTAACAAATGGTATACAGGGCATCATTTTCTATTCTCTTTGTATAGAAATTGGAAGTGGGAAAGAAACAGAAAAGACCACCTGAGTTCATGATCAGGTTAACAAGGCTCTTTCTTGTTCCTTCCAAGGTCTTTTGACTATAGCCCTATAGACTATAGGACTAATATATCATGAGAATGGACTTGCTGCTCAGTGAAGTCAGCTTCTGTGATGTCACAAACCTCTGAGGTCCTAGCAACACTCCTCACCAAACAACGCCTCATCACTTCACCTGTCTGGAGTAGTTCTGGGTCAGCCAGGAGTATCTAATAACTCCAAACAGATGGAGCCGCCTGGGGATTTCCCCAAGAGAGTTTGTGAAGTGATTAAGGGTCACCTTCCGCATTGTCGAACTTGGACGTGACTGTCACCACCACCCCTCTGGATTACTGAGAACGGCAAGAATCCACAATTCCATCTTACCTAGGTAAGTTCAAGAAAGAGTCAGGAGTACAAGCAGCCTCACAGGGGGAACTCCACGCCATATACATGATCATGGCCCTCACACCCTATCAGGATGCTTCTGACCAGGAAAAGCGCCCCCCGCCCTCCGAGGAAAGCTCAGAGTTAACACCCGCAAACATACGAAAGACATGTCTGGAGTCTTCAACAGTGAGGACACGAATTCTTCTTGCATCTCCAGACATCGTGCCATAAATGCCTCCCAATATTCCCAGCCGAACAAACATTAGAGGCCGACCCTACACCCTAGAAGCTTAGTCCCAGGATGGACTCATCTGTTTGGAGCTCACAGGAGCAATAACGGAGCATGTTGTTAGAGAACCAGTCCCGATGAGAAGCCATTGGAAAAGGCTTTTGGGCCAGTTTTAGGAATAAAACGTTTATCTACAAAAGGTCTCTGTCTTTTCTGTATTCGAAACACGCTTTCTGTTATCTACCCTGAATATCATTTCTTTAGGAAGAAGAGCTCGTGGAGTGCCCAAGGGCTGGCACCTGAGAGAGTCTCAGGTGTGTGTGACATGCCCTCTGGTGTTGTGTTGTGGCGGTCCACTCTCCTTGGGCTCGTCCTCTGCAGAGGATATCCTTGCATTCCATTCAGAGTGTTTGGTGTCTGGGCCAAATATGGTTTGCCTGTGAAATGTAACTTTCAATCCACTCCACAAACATAGGGCCTGCTGAATTCTGTGGCCAGGTGAGAGGATGTGAGCAGGGATTTCTTCTAGTGCCCTGCAGGATTTTCTGTTCTCCTGTGACTAAGCAACGTGGCCTGAAGAAGGCAGTCCCAACAGTGTTCCAGGTTTGGGAAATCGTGATTGCAAGTTGGGCAGCTAATGTCCTCACGTTCCTGAATGTGGCTACTTCTCAGTCTTGATGCTGGCAGTCGAAGAGCCCGAGTATCTATGGCGCCCATCGAGGCATCTCCACCAACATTGTGCATCATGAATACACCCACAGAAATAATAATTTTACCACGGTGTCAACAGGTATAGTGTCTGATCATGGTTTCCAGGCTATCTTCACTGGTTGCTTGCAGGTGGCCTCTACAGGAGATATACAGTGTTCTCTGGCCTATATGATTGCAAAGCATGCTGACCTGGAATCCGCGGGCCTCCAAACCCTTGGGTTTCAATAACTCATGTCCTTCAGACACTCTCCATTTCTAGCCAACATCTATGGGTCAACATTCAAATTGTGGGTTCTAAGTGTGCTTCTCTCCCCTGGGCCTTTGTCTGTGGCCATGGCTCCCTGACCTCTGAAGCACCAAACGTCCAATTCTCCCAGCAGCCCTGTCTACACCCTTCTACCATGGCCTCTGTGACTTCTCTCTTTCTCTGTTGAGTGTGATTTCTAGGCTTCAGGTCCATTTATGCCGTGTTTCCATTGATGTCGTCACCTTCTGGTTGTGCTGATGGCTGAAGACAGGCCTGGAGCTCCCTGACACTTCTCCCATCTCCCTGTCCTCCAAATGAACTGTGGACTCTTATGGAGCCATAGGCAAGAAGGCATTATTTCTCCTTGTGACATGAGTCAGAAAGGGAGAGAGCATTGGGCTGTGACATAACTGTCAGTCACAGAAAGACAACTACCATACGATTTCACTCACTCATGGGAGAAAAAACTTGT
The DNA here is from genome assembly GCF_922984935.1 of Meles meles. Taxonomy (NCBI): domain Eukaryota; kingdom Metazoa; phylum Chordata; class Mammalia; order Carnivora; family Mustelidae; genus Meles; species Meles meles. The sequence goes on from NC_060088.1 coordinate 18,151,152, forward strand.
GAAAAAGCAAGAAAAGTGACAGGCAATTAGACTCCAACAAGGCACACAAAATTTGGTGTTTGCTCCAGGCAGGGAAGTCAGATTCTGCGTTTCTAAAAGTAGATCAAATGGGACATTCAATGCAGGAAATGTGGCCAAACGGGATGTAATGAGAGTTTCCACTGTGTTTGAAGGTGAATTGTGATCTGGAATAGAGCAGCTTCAAATCACTTAAAATATCTTTTTTTTTTTTTTTGCGTTTTGTGAACACACACACACAGAGACACAGACACAGACACAGACACAGACACCCACCCACACACACACACACACACACACTTAAAAGAGTCCCATGGAAGTTAGGGATCAATTGAGGAATAGCACTCATGGAATCAAAATTCTGAGAAAATACCATAAAAAACACATCTTAGAGAATCACAGTAACAAATAGTCCAAACTGGATAAGTTAACTCCTTACCTATCAAGAATTGATTAATTAAAAAATTAATTAACAACCTTACTTAAAAAAACCCTCCACACAAGGATTGCAGCAAATGCAGTACTGGATAGAAAAGGATAAATTCCAAGACACATACGCACTACCATGGCAAGATCATGAGTCATACATATCTGACCTCTCAGATAATGACTTTGGAAGCAGCTTTGGAGTCTTTTGAAGAAGTCCCCAAACATCTCACAACTCACAGAAAGCCAGGTTCAAATCAATTCCCTGGTCCATAATTTGAGACATTTAAGGGTAATGTCGGCTATTCTCATCTTTTCCCAAAATGTAAGAAGAGGGAAGACTATAATTTGCAATGTCCAAAGATCCAATTCACATAAGGACCTTATAGGAAACGAAATTCATACAATTTTAATCATTACGATAATAGAGTAGAATTCATTTCTCTTCCCTTTCTTTCTTCATCTCCATGTGCAACGACCTGTTTGGGTTTCTATTCACTATTTTTTTTTTTTAATATATATATTCGGCAACCCAGGCTTTCATCCATCCTACGTTTTTTTGACACAGTGTTCCCTGATTCTTTAATTGCATATACAACCAAGTGCTCATCCTCATACAATGCCATACTAATTCCATACCCATTAACCAGTTCCCTCTTTATGGCATGTCCTATCCTCCTGTAACCCTCAGCTTGGTCCCCAGAGCCTGAGTCCTCCTGGTGCGTCTCCCTGTCTGAATTCTTCTCCTTTCGTTTTCCCTTCCTAATACTCATGTCCATGGTATTCCTCATGGTCCACATAGGAGTGAAGCCATAGGATATTTCCCTTGGTCGGCTTTCATTTTCATTTGGAAATCATCTTATTTTCCATGAACTTCATAATCATCTTTATCCACTAGCCCTTCAAAGGGTATCTCGGCTCCTTCCACAGTGATACATGAGTGGGCAAGCCATCAATTTTGGCCGTTCATTTTCATCTGAATAAAGAGAGTTGCTCAACATGTCTCTCCCCATGACTATGACATGTTGCTTTAACAAATGATGACAAGGAGTGCTGACCAGGGCTCTTTCTTTTGGGGTAGCGATCATACATTATTTCACTCTCCATGAAGCCTTTGCAAGGGTGTTTAAGGTAGTGTCAGGTAGACCGAGCCTTCATCCCTTAGGACTGCTGTTTCATTACACTAGCAGTTAAGGACACGGACAACACAATGCATCCCTGCCCTGACAATTTTCCTGTAATTGTGATTCTCCTTCCCTTCTTCCTTCCCTCACCTTCCAAGCTGAACAAGCATCAAAGGCAGGCCTTACACCCGAGAAACCATAGTGAACAGAAGCTAAGAATGGACCCTCTCACCCAAGGATATCCAACCTCCCAGAGACCTAATGGGAGCCAAGAGGCCTCGCTGTTGATTGAGATCTCTAGAAATTGCAGTGGAAATAGGAACACCTTGCTCTCTCTGGAGATTTTTTGGTCTAACAAATGGTATACAGGGCATCATTTTCTATTCTCTTTGTATAGAAATTGGAAGTGGGAAAGAAACAGAAAAGACCACCTGAGTTCATGATCAGGTTAACAAGGCTCTTTCTTGTTCCTTCCAAGGTCTTTTGACTATAGCCCTATAGACTATAGGACTAATATATCATGAGAATGGACTTGCTGCTCAGTGAAGTCAGCTTCTGTGATGTCACAAACCTCTGAGGTCCTAGCAACACTCCTCACCAAACAACGCCTCATCACTTCACCTGTCTGGAGTAGTTCTGGGTCAGCCAGGAGTATCTAATAACTCCAAACAGATGGAGCCGCCTGGGGATTTCCCCAAGAGAGTTTGTGAAGTGATTAAGGGTCACCTTCCGCATTGTCGAACTTGGACGTGACTGTCACCACCACCCCTCTGGATTACTGAGAACGGCAAGAATCCACAATTCCATCTTACCTAGGTAAGTTCAAGAAAGAGTCAGGAGTACAAGCAGCCTCACACGGGGAACTCCACGCCGTATACATGATCATGGCCCTCACACCCTATCAGGATGCTTCTGACCAGGAAAAGCGCCCCCCGCCCTCCGAGGAAAGCTCAGAGTTAACACCCGCAAACATACGAAAGACATGTCTGGAGTCTTCAACAGTGAGGACACGAATTCTTCTTGCATCTCCAGACATCATGCCATAAATGCCTCCCAATATTCCCAGCCGAACAAACATTAAAGGCCGACCCTACACCCTAGAAGCTTAGTCCCAGGATGGACTCATCTGTTTGGAGCTCACAGGAGCAATAACGGAGCATGTTGTTAGAGAACCAGTCCCGATGAGAAGCCATTGGAAAAGGCTTTTGGGCCAGTTTTAGGAATAAAACGTGAATCTACAAAAGGTCTCTGTCTTTTCTGTATTCGAAACACGCTTTCTGTTATCTACCCTGAAGATCATTTCTTTAGGAAGAAGAGCTCGTGGAGTGCCCAAGGGCTGGCACCTGAGAGAGCCTCAGGTGTGTGTGACATGCCCTCTGTTGTTGTGTTGTGGCGGTCCACTCTCCTTGGGCTCGTCCTCTGCAGAGGATATCCTTGCATTCCATTCAGAGTGTTTGGTGTCTGGGCCAAATATGGTTTGCCTGTGAAATGTAACTTTCAATCCACTCCACAAAACACACAAAACATAGGGCCTGCTGAATTCTGTGGCCAGGTGAGAGGATGTGAGCAGGGATTTCTTCTAGTGCCCTGCAGGATTTTCTGTTCTCCTGTGACTAAGCAACGTGGCCTGAAGAAGGCAGTCCCAACAGTGTTCCAGGTTTGGGAAATCGTGATTGCAAGTTGGGCAGCTAATGTCCTCACGTTCCTGAATGTGGCTACTTCTCAGTCTTGATGCTGGCAGTCGAAGAGCCCGAGTATCTATGGCGCCCATCGAGGCATCTCCACCAACATTGTGCATCATGAATACACCCACAGAAATAATAATTTTACCACGGTGTCAACAGGTATAGTGTCTGATCATGGTTTCCAGGCTATCTTCACTGGTTGCTTGCAGGTGGCCTCTACAGGAGATATACAGTGTTCTCTGGCCTATATGATTGCAAAGCATGCTGACCTGGAATCCGCGGGCCTCCAAACCCTTGGGTTTCAATAACTCATGTCCTTCAGACACTCTCCATTTCTAGCCAACATCTATGGGTCAACATTCAAATTGTGGGTTCTAAGTGTGCTTCTCTCCCCTGGGCCTTTGTCTGTGGCCATGGCTCCCTGACCTCTGAAGCACCAAACGTCCAATTCTCCCAGCAGCCCTGTCTACACCCTTCTACCATGGCCTCTGTGACTTCTCTCTTTCTCTGTTGAGTGTGATTTCTAGGCTTCAGGTCCATTTATGCCGTGTTTCCATTGATGTCGTCACCTTCTGGTTGTGCTGATGGCTGAAGACAGGCCTGGAGCTCCCTGACACTTCTCCCATCTCCCTGTCCTCCAAATGAACTGTGGACTCTTATGGAGCCATAGGCAAGAAGGCATTATTTCTCCTTGTGACATGAGTCAGAAAGGGAGAGAGCATTGGGCTGTGACATAACTGTCAGTCACAGAAAGACAACTACCATACGATTTCACTCACTCATGGGAGAAAAAACTTGTGAAAAAGCAAGAAAAGTGACAGGCAATTAGACTCCAACAAGGCACACAAAATTTGGTGTTTGCTCCAGGCAGGGAAGTCAGATTCTGCGTTTCTAAAAGTAGATCAAATGGGACATTCAATGCAGGAAATGTGGCCAAACGGGATGTAATGAGAGTTTCCACTGTGTTTGAAGGTGAATTGTGATCTGGAATAGAGCAGCTTCAAATCACTTAAAATATCTTTTTTTTTTTTTTTGCGTTTTGTGAACACACACACACAGAGACACAGACACAGACACAGACACAGACACCCACCCACACACACACACACACACACACTTAAAAGAGTCCCATGGAAGTTAGGGATCAATTGAGGAATAGCACTCATGGAATCAAAATTCTGAGAAAATACCATAAAAAACACATCTTAGAGAATCACAGTAACAAATAGTCCAAACTGGATAAGTTAACTCCTTACCTATCAAGAATTGATTAATTAAAAAATTAATTAACAACCTTACTTAAAAAAACCCTCCACACAAGGATTGCAGCAAATGCAGTACTGGATAGAAAAGGATAAATTCCAAGACACATACGCACTACCATGGCAAGATCATGAGTCATACATATCTGACCTCTCAGATAATGACTTTGGAAGCAGCTTTGGAGTCTTTTGAAGAAGTCCCCAAACATCTCACAACTCACAGAAAGCCAGGTTCAAATCAATTCCCTGGTCCATAATTTGAGACATTTAAGGGTAATGTCGGCTATTCTCATCTTTTCCCAAAATGTAAGAAGAGGGAAGACTATAATTTGCAATGTCCAAAGATCCAATTCACATAAGGACCTTATAGGAAACGAAATTCATACAATTTTAATCATTACGATAATAGAGTAGAATTCATTTCTCTTCCCTTTCTTTCTTCATCTCCATGTGCAACGACCTGTTTGGGTTTCTATTCACTATTTTTTTTTTTTAATATATATATTCGGCAACCCAGGCTTTCATCCATCCTACGTTTTTTTGACACAGTGTTCCCTGATTCTTTAATTGCATATACAACCAAGTGCTCATCCTCATACAATGCCATACTAATTCCATACCCATTAACCAGTTCCCTCTTTATGGCATGTCCTATCCTCCTGTAACCCTCAGCTTGGTCCCCAGAGCCTGAGTCCTCCTGGTGCGTCTCCCTGTCTGAATTCTTCTCCTTTCGTTTTCCCTTCCTAATACTCATGTCCATGGTATTCCTCATGGTCCACATAGGAGTGAAGCCATAGGATATTTCCCTTGGTCGGCTTTCATTTTCATTTGGAAATCATCTTATTTTCCATGAACTTCATAATCATCTTTATCCACTAGCCCTTCAAAGGGTATCTCGGCTCCTTCCACAGTGATACATGAGTGGGCAAGCCATCAATTTTGGCCGTTCATTTTCATCTGAATAAAGAGAGTTGCTCAACATGTCTCTCCCCATGACTATGACATGTTGCTTTAACAAATGATGACAAGGAGTGCTGACCAGGGCTCTTTCTTTTGGGGTAGCGATCATACATTATTTCACTCTCCATGAAGCCTTTGCAAGGGTGTTTAAGGTAGTGTCAGGTAGACCGAGCCTTCATCCCTTAGGACTGCTGTTTCATTACACTAGCAGTTAAGGACACGGACAACACAATGCATCCCTGCCCTGACAATTTTCCTGTAATTGTGATTCTCCTTCCCTTCTTCCTTCCCTCACCTTCCAAGCTGAACAAGCATCAAAGGCAGGCCTTACACCCGAGAAACCATAGTGAACAGAAGCTAAGAATGGACCCTCTCACCCAAGGATATCCAACCTCCCAGAGACCTAATGGGAGCCAAGAGGCCTCGCTGTTGATTGAGATCTCTAGAAATTGCAGTGGAAATAGGAACACCTTGCTCTCTCTGGAGATTTTTTGGTCTAACAAATGGTATACAGGGCATCATTTTCTATTCTCTTTGTATAGAAATTGGAAGTGGGAAAGAAACAGAAAAGACCACCTGAGTTCATGATCAGGTTAACAAGGCTCTTTCTTGTTCCTTCCAAGGTCTTTTGACTATAGCCCTATAGACTATAGGACTAATATATCATGAGAATGGACTTGCTGCTCAGTGAAGTCAGCTTCTGTGATGTCACAAACCTCTGAGGTCCTAGCAACACTCCTCACCAAACAACGCCTCATCACTTCACCTGTCTGGAGTAGTTCTGGGTCAGCCAGGAGTATCTAATAACTCCAAACAGATGGAGCCGCCTGGGGATTTCCCCAAGAGAGTTTGTGAAGTGATTAAGGGTCACCTTCCGCATTGTCGAACTTGGACGTGACTGTCACCACCACCCCTCTGGATTACTGAGAACGGCAAGAATCCACAATTCCATCTTACCTAGGTAAGTTCAAGAAAGAGTCAGGAGTACAAGCAGCCTCACACGGGGAACTCCACGCCGTATACATGATCATGGCCCTCACACCCTATCAGGATGCTTCTGACCAGGAAAAGCGCCCCCCGCCCTCCGAGGAAAGCTCAGAGTTAACACCCGCAAACATACGAAAGACATGTCTGGAGTCTTCAACAGTGAGGACACGAATTCTTCTTGCATCTCCAGACATCATGCCATAAATGCCTCCCAATATTCCCAGCCGAACAAACATTAAAGGCCGACCCTACACCCTAGAAGCTTAGTCCCAGGATGGACTCATCTGTTTGGAGCTCACAGGAGCAATAACGGAGCATGTTGTTAGAGAACCAGTCCCGATGAGAAGCCATTGGAAAAGGCTTTTGGGCCAGTTTTAGGAATAAAACGTGAATCTACAAAAGGTCTCTGTCTTTTCTGTATTCGAAACACGCTTTCTGTTATCTACCCTGAAGATCATTTCTTTAGGAAGAAGAGCTCGTGGAGTGCCCAAGGGCTGGCACCTGAGAGAGCCTCAGGTGTGTGTGACATGCCCTCTGTTGTTGTGTTGTGGCGGTCCACTCTCCTTGGGCTCGTCCTCTGCAGAGGATATCCTTGCATTCCATTCAGAGTGTTTGGTGTCTGGGCCAAATATGGTTTGCCTGTGAAATGTAACTTTCAATCCACTCCACAAAACACACAAAACATAGGGCCTGCTGAATTCTGTGGCCAGGTGAGAGGATGTGAGCAGGGATTTCTTCTAGTGCCCTGCAGGATTTTCTGTTCTCCTGTGACTAAGCAACGTGGCCTGAAGAAGGCAGTCCCAACAGTGTTCCAGGTTTGGGAAATCGTGATTGCAAGTTGGGCAGCTAATGTCCTCACGTTCCTGAATGTGGCTACTTCTCAGTCTTGATGCTGGCAGTCGAAGAGCCCGAGTATCTATGGCGCCCATCGAGGCATCTCCACCAACATTGTGCATCATGAATACACCCACAGAAATAATAATTTTACCACGGTGTCAACAGGTATAGTGTCTGATCATGGTTTCCAGGCTATCTTCACTGGTTGCTTGCAGGTGGCCTCTACAGGAGATATACAGTGTTCTCTGGCCTATATGATTGCAAAGCATGCTGACCGGGAATCCGCGGGCCTCAAAACCCTTGGGTTTCAATAACTCATGTCCTTCAGACACTCTCCATTCCTAGCCAACATCTATGGGTCAACATTCAAATTGTGGGTTCTAAGTGTGCTTCTCTCCCCTGGGCCTTTGTCTGTGGCCATGGCTCCCTGACCTCTGAAGCACCAAACGTCCAATTCTCCCAGCAGCCCTGTCTACACCCTTCTACCATGGCCTCTGTGACTTCTCTCTTTCTCTGTTGAGTGTGATTTCTAGGCTTCAGGTTCATTTATGCCATGTTTCCATTGATGTCGTCACCTTCTGGTTGTGCTGATGGCTGAAGACAGGCCTGGAGCTCCCTGACACTTCTCCCATCTCCCTGTCCTCCAAATGAACTGTGGACTCTTATGGAGCCATAGGCAAGAAGGCATTATTTCTCCTTGTGACATGAGTCAGAAAGGGAGAGAGCATTGGGCTGTGACATAGCTGTCAGTCACAGAAAGACAACTACCATACGATTTCACTCACTCATGGGAGAAAAAACTTGTGAAAAAGCAAGAAAAGTGACAGGCAATTAGACTCCAACAAGGCACACAAAATTTGGTGTTTGTTCCAGGCAGGGTAGTCAGATTCTGCGTTTCTAAAAGTAGATCAAATGGGACATTCAATGCAGGAAATGTGGCCAAACGGGATGTAATGAGAGTTTCCACTGTGTTTGAAGGTGAATTGTGATCTGGAATAGAGCAGCTTCAAATCACTTAAAATATCTTTTTTTTTTTTTTTGCGTTTTGTGAAACACACACACACAGAGACACAGACACAGACAACACACAGACACACACACACACACACACACACACACACACACACTTAAAAGAGTCCCACGGAAGTTAGGGATCAAGTGAGGAATAGCACTCATGGAATCAAAATTCAGAGAAAATACCATAAAAAACAAAAGCTTAGAGAATCAAAGTAACAAATAGTCCAAACTGGATAAGTTAACTCCTTACCTATCAAGAATTGATTAATTAAAAAATTAATTAACAACCTTAATTAAAAAAACCCTCCACACAAGGATGGCAGCAAATGCAGTACTGGATAGAAAAGGATAAATTCCAAGACACATACGCACTACCATGGCAAGATCATGAGTCATACATATCTGACCTCTCAGATAATGACTTTGGAAGCAGCTTTGGAGTCTTTTGAAGAAGTCCCCAAACATCTCACAACTCACAGAAAGCCAGGTTCAAATCAATTCCCTGGTCCATAATTTGAGACATTTAAGGGTAATGCCGGCTATTCTCATCTTTTCCCAAAATGTAAGAAGAGGGAAGACTATAATTTACAATGTCCAAAGATCCAATTCACATAAGGACCTTATAGGAAACGAAATTCATACAATTTTAATCATTACGATAATAGAGTAGAATTCATTTCTCTTCCCTTTCTTTCTTCATCTCCATGTGCAACGACCTGTTTGGGTTTCTATTCACTATTTTTTTTTTATGTATATTCAGCAACCCAGGCTTTCATCCATCCTACGTTTTTTTGACACAGTGTTCCCTGATTCTTTAATTGCATATACAACCAAGTGCTCATCCTCATACAATGCCATACTAATTCCATACCCATTAACCAGTTCCCTCTTTATGGCATGTCCTATCCTCCTGTAACCCTCAGCTTGGTCCCCAGAGCCTGAGTCCTCCTGGTGCGTCTCCCTGTCTGAATTCTTCTCCTTTCGTTTTCCCTTCCTAATACTCATGTCCATGGTATTCCTCATGGTCCACATAGGAGTGAAGCCATAGGATATTTCCCTTGGTCGGCTTTCATTTTCATTTGGAAATCATCTTATTTTCCATGAACTTCATAATCATCTTTATCCACTAGCCCTTCAAAGGGAATCTCGGCTCCTTCCACAGTGATACATGAGTGGGCAAGCCATCAATTTTGGCCGTTCATTTTCACCTGAATAAAGAGAGTTGCTCAACATGTCTCTCCCCATGACTATGACATGTTGCTTTAACAAATGATGACAAGGAGTGCTGACCAGGGCTCTTTCTTTTGGGGTAGCGATCATACATTATTTCACTCTCCATGAAGCCTTTGCAAGGGTGTTTAAGGTAGTGTCAGGTAGACCGAGCCTTCATCCCTTAGGACTGCTGTTTCATTACACTAGCAGTTAAGGACACGGACAACACAATGCATCCCTGCCCTGACAATTTTCCTGTAATTGTGATTCTCCTTCCCTTCTTCCTTCCCTCGCCTTCCAAGCTGAACAAGCATCAAAGGCAGGCCTTACACCCGAGAAACCATAGTGAACAGAAGCTAAGAATGGACCCTCTCACCCAAGGATATTAAACTTCCCAGAGACCTAATGGGAGCCAAGAGGCCTCGCTGTTGATTGAGATCTCTAGAAATTGCAGTGGAAATAGGAACACCTTGCTCTCTCTGGAGATTTGTTGGTCTAACGAATGGTATACAGGGAATCATTTTCTATTCTCTTTGTATAGAAACTGGAAGTGGGAAAGAAACAGAAAAGACCACCTGTGTTCATGATCAGGTTAACAAGGCTCTTTCTTGTTCCTTCCAAGGTCTTTTGACCATAGTCCTATAGACTATAGGACTAATATAGCATGAGAATGGGCTTGCTGCTCAGTGAAGTCAGCTTCTGTGATGTCACAAACCTCTGAGGTCCTAGCAACACTCCTCACCAAACAACGCCTCATCACTTCACCCGTCTGGAGTAGTTCTGGGTCAGCCAGGAGTATCTAATAACTCCAAACAGATGGAGCCGCCTGGGGATTTCCCCAAGAGAGTTTGTGAAGTGATTAAGGGTCACCTTCCGCATTGCCGAATTTGTAGTCTTGGACGTGACTGTCACCACCACCCCTCTGGATTACTGAGAACGGCAAGAATCCACAATTCCATCTTACCTAGGTAAGTTCAAGAAAGAGTCAGGAGTACAAGCAGCCTCACACGGGGAACTCCACGCCGTATACATGATCATGGCCCTCACACCCTATCAGGATGCTTCTGACCAGGAAAAGCGCCCCCCGCCCTCCGAGGAAAGCTCAGAGTTAACACCCGCAAACATACGAAAGACATGTCTGGAGTCTTCAACAGTGAGGACACGAATTCTTCTTGTAGCTCCAGACATCGTGCCATAAATGCCTCCCAATATTCCCAGCCGAACAAACATTAAAGGCCGACCCTACACCCTAGAAGCTTAGTCCCAGGATGGACTCATCTGTTTGGAGCTCACAGGAGCAATAACGGAGCATGTTGTTAGAGAACCAGTCCCGATGAGAAGCCATTGGAAAAGGCTTTTGGGCCAGTTTTAGGAATAAAACGTGAATCTACAAAAGGTCTCTGTCTTTTCTGTATTCGAAACACGCTTTCTGTTATCTACCCTGAAGATCATTTCTTTAGGAAGAAGAGCTCGTGGAGTGCCCAAGGGCTGGCACCTGAGAGAGTCTCAGGTGTGTGTGACATGCCCTCTGGTGTTGTGTTGTGGCGGTCCACTCTCCTTGGGCTCGTCCTCTGCAGAGGATATCCTTGCATTCCATTCAGAGTGTTTGGTGTCTGGGCCAAATATGGTTTGCCTGTGAAATGTAACTTTCAATCCACTCCACAAAACATAGGGCCTGCTGAATTCTGTGGCCAGGTGAGAGGATGTGAGCAGGGATTTCTTCTAGTGCCCTGCAGGATTTTCTGTTCTCCTGTGACTAAGCAACGTGGCCTGAAGAAGGCAGTCCCAACAGTGTTCCAGGTTTGGGAAATCGTGATTGCAAGTTGGGCAGCTAATGTCCTCACGTTCCTGAATGTGGCTACTTCTCAGTCTTGATGCTGGCAGTCGAAGAGCCCGAGTATCTATGGCGCCCATCGAGGCATCTCCACCAACATTGTGCATCATGAATACACCCACAGAAATAATAATTTTACCACGGTGTCAACAGGTATAGTGTCTGATCATGGTTTCCAGGCTATCTTCACTGGTTGCTTGCAGGTGGCCTCTACAGGAGATATACAGTGTTCTCTGGCCTATATGATTGCAAAGCATGCTGACCTGGAATCCGCGGGCCTCAAAACCCTTGGGTTTCAATAACTCATGTCCTTCAGACACTCTCCAATTCTAGCCAACATCTATGGGTCAACATTCAAATTGTGGGTTCTAAGTGTGCTTCTCTCCCCTGGGCCTTTGTCTGTGGCCATGGCTCCCTGACCTCTGAAGCACCAAACGTCCAATTCTCCCAGCAGCCCTGTCTACACCCTTCTACCATGGCCTCTGTGACTTCTCTCTTTCTCTGTTGAGTGTGATTTCTAGGCTTCAGGTCCATTTATGCCATGTTTCCATTGATGTCGTCACCTTCTGGTTGTGCTGATGGCTGAAGACAGGCCTGGAGCTCCCTGACACTTCTCCCATCTCCCTGTCCTCCAAATGAACTGTGGACTCTTATGGAGCCATAGGCAAGAAGGCATTATTTCTCCTTGTGACATGAGGCAGAAAGGGAGAGAGCATTGGGCTGTGACATAACTGTCAGTCACAGAAAGACAACTACCATACGATTTCACTCACTCATGGGAGAAAAAACTTGTGAAAAAGCAAGAAAGTGACAGGCAATTAGACTCCAACAAGGCACACAAAATTTGATGTTTGTTCCAGGCAGGGAAGTCAGATTCTGCGTTTCTAAAAGTAGATCAAATGGGACATTCAATGCAGGAAATGTGGCCAAACGGGATGTAATGAGAGTTTCCACTGTGTTTGAAGGTGAATTGTGATCTGGAATAGAGCAGCTTCAAATCACTTAAAATATCTTTTTTTTTTTTTTTTTGCGTTTTGTGAAACACACACACACAGAGACACAGACACAGACACAGACACACACACACACACACACACACACACACACACACACACACTTAAAAGAGTCCCACGGAAGTTAGGGATCAAGTGAGGAATAGCACTCATGGAATCAAAATTCTGAGAAAATACCATAAAAAACAATAGCTTAGAGAATCAAAGTAACAAATAGTCCAAACTGGATAAGTTAACTCCTTACCTATCAAGAATTGATTAATTAAAAAATTAATTAACAACCTTATTTAAAAAAACCCTCCACACAAGGATGCCAGCAAATGCAGTACTGGATAGAAAAGGATAAATTCCAAGACACATACGCACTACCATGGCAAGATCATGAGTCATACATATCTGACCTCTCAGATAATGACTTTGGAAGCAGCTTTGGGGTCTTTTGAAGAAGTCCCCAAACATCTCACAACTCACAGAAAGCCAGGTTCAAATCAATTCCCTGGTCCATAATTTGAGACATTTAAGGGTAATGTCGGCTATTCTCATCTTTTCCCAAAATGTAAGAAGAGGGAAGACTATAATTTACAATGTCCAAAGATCCAATTCACATAAGGACCTTATAGGAAACGAAATTCATACAATTTTAATCATTACGATAATAGAGTAGAATTCATTTCTCTTCCCTTTCTTTCTTCATCTCCATGTGCAACGACCTGTTTGGGTTTCTATTCACTATTTTTTTTTTATATATATTCGGCAACCCAGGCTTTCATCCATCCTACGTTTTTTTGACACAGTGTTCCCTGATTCTTTAATTGCATATACAACCAAGTGCTCATCCTCATACAATGCCATACTAATTCCATACCCATTAACCAGTTCCCTCTTTATGGCATGTCCTATCCTCCTGTAACCCTCAGCTTGGTCCCCAGAGCCTGAGTCTCTCCTGGTGCGTCTCCCTGTCTGAATTCTTCTCCTTTCGTTTTCCCTTCCTAATACTCATGTCCATGGTATTCCTCATGGTCCACATAGGAGTGAAGCCATAGGATATTTCCCTTGGTCGGCTTTCATTTTCATTTGGAAATCATCTTATTTTCCATGAACTTCATAATCATCTTTATCCACTAGCCCTTCAAAGGGTATCTCGGCTCCTTCCACAGTGATACATGAGTGGGCAAGCCATCAATTTTGGCCGTTCATTTTCATCTGAATAAAGAGAGTTGCTCAACATGTCTCTCCCCATGACTATGACATGTTGCTTTAACAAATGATGACAAGGAGTGCTGACCAGGGCTCTTTCTTTTGGGGTAGCGATCATACATTATTTCACTCTCCATGAAGCCTTTGCAAGGGTGTTTAAGGTAGTGTCAGGTAGACCGAGCTTTCATCCCTTAGGACTGCTGTTTCATTACACTAGCAGATAAGGACACGGACAACACAATGCATCCCTGCCCTGACAATTTTCCTGTAATTGTGATTCTCCTTCCGTTCTTCCTTCCCTCGCCTTCCAAGCTGAACAAGCATCAAAGGCAGGCCTTACACCCGAGAAAACATAGTGAACAGAAGCTAAGAATGGATCCTCTCACCCAAGGATATCCAACCTCCCAGAGACCTAATGGGAGCCAAGAGGCCTCGCTGTGGATTGAGATCTCTAGAAATTGCAGTGGAAATAGGAACACCTTGCTCTCTCTGGAGATTCGTTGGTCTAACAAATGGTATACAGGGCATCATTTTCTATTCTCTTTGTATAGAAATTGGAAGTGGGAAAGAAACAGAAAAGACCACCTGAGTTCATGATCAGGTTAACAAGGCTCTTTCTTGTTCCTTCCAAGGTCTTTTGACTATAGCCCTATAGACTATAGGACTAATATATCATGAGAATGGACTTGCTGCTCAGTGAAGTCAGCTTCTGTGATGTCACAAACCTCTGAGGTCCTAGCAACACTCCTCACCAAACAACGCCTCATCACTTCACCTGTCTGGAGTAGTTCTGGGTCAGCCAGGAGTATCTAATAACTCCAAACAGATGGAGCCGCCTGGGGATTTCCCCAAGAGAGTTTGTGAAGTGATTAAGGGTCACCTTCCGCATTGTCGAACTTGTAGTCTTGGACGTGACTGTCACCACCACCCCTCTGGATTACTGAGAACGGCAAGAATCCACAATTCCATCTTACCTAGGTAAGTTCAAGAAAGAGTCAGGAGTACAAGCAGCCTCACACAGGGAACTCCACGCCATATACATGATCATGGCCCTCACACCCTATCAGGATGCTTCTGACCAGGAAAAGCGCCCCCCGCCCTCCGAGGAAAGCTCAGAGTTAACACCCGCAAACATACGAAAGACATGTCTGGAGTCTTCAACAGTGAGGACACGAATTCTTCTTGCATCTCCAGACATCGTGCCATAAATGCCTCCCAATATTCCCAGCCGAACAAACATTAGAGGCCGACCCTACACCCTAGAAGCTTAGTCCCAGGATGGACTCATCTGTTTGGAGCTCACAGGAGCAATAACGGAGCATGTTGTTAGAGCACCAGTCCCGATGAGAAGGCATTGGAAAAGGCTTTTGGGCCAGTTTTAGGAATAAAACGTGAATCTACAAAAGGTCTCTGTCTTTTCTGTATTCGAAACACGCATTCTGTTATCTAACCTGAAGATCTTTTCTTTAGGAAGAAGAGCTCGTGGAGTGCCCAAGGGCTGGCTCCTGAGAGAGGCTCAGGTGTGTGTGACATGCCCTCTGTTGTTGTGTTGTGGCGGTCCACTCTCCTTGGGCTCGTCCTCTGCAGAGGATATCCTTGCATTCCATTCAGAGTGTTTGGTGTCTGGGCCAAATATGGTTTGCCTGTGAAATGTAACTTTCAATCCACTCCACAAAACATAGGGCCTGCTGAATTCTGTGGCCAGGTGAGAGGATGTGAGCAGGGATTTCTTCTAGTGCCCTGCAGGATTTTCTGTTCTCCTGTGACTAAGCAACGTGGCCTGAAGAAGGCAGTCCCAACAGTGTTCCAGGTTTGGGAAATCGTGATTGCAAGTTGGGCAGCTAATGTCCTCACGTTCCTGAATGTGGCTACTTCTCAGTCTTGATGCTGGCAGTCGAAGAGCCCGAGTATCTATGGCGCCCATCGAGGCATCTCCACCAACATTGTGCATCATGAATACACCCACAGAAATAATAATTTTACCACGGTGTCAACAGGTATAGTGTCTGATCATGGTTTCCAGGCTATCTTCACTGGTTGCTTGCAGGTGGCCTCTACAGGAGATATACAGTGTTCTCTGGCCTATATGATTGCAAAGCATGCTGACCTGGAATCCGCGGGCCTCAAAACCCTTGGGTTTCAATAACTCATGTCCTTCAGACACTCTCCAATTCTAGCCAACATCTATGGGTCAACATTCAAATTGTGGGTTCTAAGTGTGCTTCTCTCCCCTGGTCCTTTGTCTGTGGCCATGGCTCCCTGACCTCTGAAGCACCAAACGTCCAATTCTCCCAGCAGCCCTGTCTACACCCTTCTACCATGGCCTCTGTGACTTCTCTCTTTCTCTGTTGAGTGTGATTTCTAGGCTTCAGGTCCATTTATGCCATGTTTCCATTGATGTCGTCACCTTCTGGTTGTGCTGATGGCTGAAGACAGGCCTGGAGCTCCCTGACACTTCTCCCATCTCCCTGTCCTCCAAATGAACTGTGGACTCTTATGGAGCCATAGGCAAGAAGGCATTATTTCTCCTTGTGACATGAGGCAGAAAGGGAGAGAGCATTGGGCTGTGACATAACTGTCAGTCACAGAAAGACAACTACCATACGATTTCACTCACTCATGGGAGAAAAAACTTGTGAAAAAGCAAGAAAGTGACAGGCAATTAGACTCCAACAAGGCACACAAAATTTGATGTTTGTTCCAGGCAGGGAAGTCAGATTCTGCGTTTCTAAAAGTAGATCAAATGGGACATTCAATGCAGGAAATGTGGCCAAACGGGATGTAATGAGAGTTTCCACTGTGTTTGAAGGTGAATTGTGATCTGGAATAGAGCAGCTTCAAATCACTTAAAATATCTTTTTTTTTTTTTTTTTGCGTTTTGTGAAACACACACACACAGAGACACAGACACACACACACACACACACACACACACACACACACACACACACTTAAAAGAGTCCCACGGAAGTTAGGGATCAAGTGAGGAATAGCACTCATGGAATCAAAATTCTGAGAAAATACCATAAAAAACAATAGCTTAGAGAATCAAAGTAACAAATAGTCCAAACTGGATAAGTTAACTCCTTACCTATCAAGAATTGATTAATTAAAAAATTAATTAACAACCTTATTTAAAAAAACCCTCCACACAAGGATGCCAGCAAATGCAGTACTGGATAGAAAAGGATAAATTCCAAGACACATACGCACTACCATGGCAAGATCATGAGTCATACATATCTGACCTCTCAGATAATGACTTTGGAAGCAGCTTTGGGGTCTTTTGAAGAAGTCCCCAAACATCTCACAACTCACAGAAAGCCAGGTTCAAATCAATTCCCTGGTCCATAATTTGAGACATTTAAGGGTAATGTCGGCTATTCTCATCTTTTCCCAAAATGTAAGAAGAGGGAAGACTATAATTTACAATGTCCAAAGATCCAATTCACATAAGGACCTTATAGGAAACGAAATTCATACATTTTAATCATTACGATAATAGAGTAGAATTCATTTCTCTTCCCTTTCTTTCTTCATCTCCATGTGCAACGACCTGTTTGGGTTTCTATTCACTATTTTTTTTTTATATATATTCGGCAACCCAGGCTTTCATCCATCCTACGTTTTTTTGACACAGTGTTCCCTGATTCTTTAATTGCATATACAACCAAGTGCTCATCCTCATACAATGCCATACTAATTCCATACCCATTAACCAGTTCCCTCTTTATGGCATGTCCTATCCTCCTGTAACCCTCAGCTTGGTCCCCAGAGCCTGAGTCTCTCCTGGTGCGTCTCCCTGTCTGAATTCTTCTCCTTTCGTTTTCCCTTCCTAATACTCATGTCCATGGTATTCCTCATGGTCCACATAGGAGTGAAGCCATAGGATATTTCCCTTGGTCGGCTTTCATTTTCATTTGGAAATCATCTTATTTTCCATGAACTTCATAATCATCTTTATCCACTAGCCCTTCAAAGGGTATCTCGGCTCCTTCCACAGTGATACATGAGTGGGCAAGCCATCAATTTTGGCCGTTCATTTTCATCTGAATAAAGAGAGTTGCTCAACATGTCTCTCCCCATGACTATGACATGTTGCTTTAACAAATGATGACAAGGAGTGCTGACCAGGGCTCTTTCTTTTGGGGTAGCGATCATACATTATTTCACTCTCCATGAAGCCTTTGCAAGGGTGTTTAAGGTAGGGTCAGGTAGACCGAGCTTTCATCCCTTAGGACTGCTGTTTCATTACACTAGCAGATAAGGACACGGACAACACAATGCATCCCTGCCCTGACAATTTTCCTGTAATTGTGATTCTCCTTCCGTTCTTCCTTCCCTCGCCTTCCAAGCTGAACAAGCATCAAAGGCAGGCCTTACACCCGAGAAAACATAGTGAACAGAAGCTAAGAATGGATCCTCTCACCCAAGGATATCCAACCTCCCAGAGACCTAATGGGAGCCAAGAGGCCTCGCTGTGGATTGAGATCTCTAGAAATTGCAGTGGAAATAGGAACACCTTGCTCTCTCTGGAGATTCGTTGGTCTAACAAATGGTATACAGGGCATCATTTTCTATTGTCTTTGTATAGAAATTGGAAGTGGGAAAGAAACAGAAAAGACCACCTGAGTTCATGATCAGGTTAACAAGGCTCTTTCTTGTTCCTTCCAAGGTCTTTTGACTATAGCCCTATAGACTATAGGACTAATATATCATGAGAATGGACTTGCTGCTCAGTGAAGTCAGCTTCTGTGATGTCACAAACCTCTGAGGTCCTAGCAACACTCCTCACCAAACAACGCCTCATCACTTCACCTGTCTGGAGTAGTTCTGGGTCAGCCAGGAGTATCTAATAACTCCAAACAGATGGAGCCGCCTGGGGATTTCCCCAAGAGAGTTTGTGAAGTGATTAAGGGTCACCTTCCGCATTGTCGAACTTGTAGTCTTGGACGTGACTGTCACCACCACCCCTCTGGATTACTGAGAACGGCAAGAATCCACAATTCCATCTTACCTAGGTAAGTTCAAGAAAGAGTCAGGAGTACAAGCAGCCCCACACGGGGAACTCCACGCCATATACATGATCATGGCCCTCACACCCTATCAGGATGCTTCTGACCAGGAAAAGCGCCCCCCGCCCTCCGAGGAAAGCTCAGAGTTAACACCCGCAAACATACGAAAGACATGTCTGGAGTCTTCAACAGTGAGGACACGAATTCTTCTTGCATCTCCAGACATCGTGCCATAAATGCCTCCCAATATTCCCAGCCGAACAAACATTAAAGGCCGACCCTACACCCTAGAAGCTTAGTCCCAGGATGGACTCATCTGTTTGGAGCTCACAGGAGCAATAACGGAGCATGTTGTTAGAGAACCAGTCCCGATGAGAAGCCATTGGAAAAGGCTTTTGGGCCAGTTTTAGGAATAAAACGTGAATCTACAAAAGGTCTCTGTCTTTTCTGTATTCGAAACACGCTTTCTGTTATCTACCCTGAAGATCATTTCTTTAGGAAGAAGAGCTTGTGGAGTGCCCAAGGGCTGGCACCTGAGAGAGTCTCAGGTGTGTGTGACATGCCCTCTGGTGTTGTATTGTGGCGGTCCACTCTCCTTGGATTCGTCCTCTGCAGAGGATATCCTTGCATTCCATTCAGAGTGTTTGGTGTCTGGGCCAAATATGGTTTGCCTGTGAAATGTAACTTTCAATCCACGCCACAAAACATAGGGCCTGCTGAATTCTGTGGCCAGGTGAGAGGATGTGAGCAGGGATTTCTTCTAGTGCCCTGCAGGATTTTCTGTTCTCCTGTGACTAAGCAACGTGGCCTGAAGAAGGCAGTCCCAACAGTGTTCCAGGTTTGGGAAATCGTGATTGCAAGTTGGGCAGCTAATGTCCTCACGTTCCTGAATGTGGCTACTTCTCAGTCTTGATGCTGGCAGTCGAAGAGCCCGAGTATCTATGGCGCCCATCGAGGCATCTCCACCAACATTGTGCATCATGAATACACCCACAGAAATAATAATTTTACCACGGTGTCAACAGGTATAGTGTCTGATCATGGTTTCCAGGCTATCTTCACTGGTTGCTTGCAGGTGGCCTCTACAGGAGATATACAGTGTTCTCTGGCCTATATGATTGCAAAGCATGCTGACCTGGAATCCACGGGCCTCAAAACCCTGGGGTTTCAATAACTCATGTTCTTCAGACACTCTCCAATTCTAGCCAACATCTATGGGTCAACATTCAAATTGTGGGTTCTAAGTGTGCTTCTCTCCCCTGGGCCTTTGTCTGTGGCCATGGCTCCCTGACCTCTGAAGCACCAAACGTCCAATTCTCCCAGCAGCCCTGTCTACACCCTTCTACCATGGCCTCTGTGACTTCTCTCTTTCTCTGTTGAGTGTGATTTCTAGGCTTCAGGTCCATTTATGCCGTGTATCCATTGATGTCGTCACCTTCTGGTTGTGCTGATGGCTGAAGACAGGCCTGGAGCTCCCTGACACTTCTCCCATCTCCCTGTCCTCCAAATGAACTGTGGACTCTTATGGAGCCATAGGCAAGAAGGCATTATTTCTCCTTGTGACATGAGGCAGAAAGGGAGAGAGCATTGGGCTGTGACATAACTGTCAGTCACAGAAAGACAACTACCATACGATTTCACTCACTCATGGGAGAAAAAACTTGTGAAAAAGCAAGAAAAGTGACAGGCAATTAGACTCCAACAAGGCACACAAAATTTGATGTTTGTTCCAGGCAGGGAAGTCAGATTCTGCGTTTCTAAAAGTAGATCAAATGGGACATTCAATGCAGGAAATGTGGCCAAACGGGATGTAATGAGAGTTTCCACTGTGTTTGAAGGTGAATTGTGATCTGGAATAGAGCAGCTTCAAATCACTTAAAATATCTTTTTTTTTTTTTTTTGCGTTTTGTGAAACACACACACACAGAGACACAGACACAGACACACACACACACACACACACACACACACACACACACACACACTTAAAAGAGTCCAACGGAAGTTAGGGATCAAGTGAGGAATAGCACTCATGGAATCAAAATTCTGAGAAAATACCATAAAAAACAATAGCTTAGAGAATCAAAGTAACAAATAGTCCAAACTGGATAAGTTAACTCCTTACCTATCAAGAATTGATTAATTAAAAAATTAATTAACAACCTTACTTAAAAAGCCCTCCACACAAGGATGCCAGCAAATGCAGTACTGGATAGAAAAGGATAAATTCCAAGACACATACGCACTACCATGGCAAGATCATGAGTCATACATATCTGACCTCTCAGATAATGACTTTGGAAGCAGCTTTGGAGTCTTTTGAAGAAGTCCCCAAACATCTCACAACTCACAGAAAGCCAGGTTCAAATCAATTCCCTGGTCCATAATTTGAGACATTTAAGGGTAATGTCGGCTATTCTCATCTATTCCCAAAATGTAAGAAGAGGGAAGACTATAATTTACAATGTCCAAAGATCCAATTCACATAAGGACCTTATAGGAAACGAAATTCATACAATTTTAATCATTACGATAATAGACTAGAATTCATTTCTCTTCCCATTCTTTCTTCATCTCCATGTTCAACGACCTGTTTGGGTTTCTATTCACTATTTTTTTTTTTTAATATATATATTCGGCAACCCAGGCTTTCATCCATCCTACGTTTTTTTGACACAGTGTTCCCTGATTCTTTAATTGCATATACAACCAAGTGCTCATCCTCATACAATGCCATACTAATTCCATACCCATTAACCAGTTCCCTCTTTATGGCATGTCCTATCCTCCTGTAACCCTCAGCTTGGTCCCCAGAGCCTGAGTCCTCCTGGTGCGTCTCCCTGTCTGAATTCTTCTCCTTTCGTTTTCCCTTCCTAATACTCATGTCCATGGTATTCCTCATGGTCCACATAGGAGTGAAGCCATAGGATATTTCCCTTGGTCGGCTTTCATTTTCATTTGGAAATCATCTTATTTTCCATGAACTTCATAATCATCTTTATCCACTAGCCCTTCAAAGGGTATCTCGGCTCCTTCCACAGTGATACATGAGTGGGCAAGCCATCAATTTTGGCCGTTCATTTTCATCTGAATAAAGAGAGTTGCTCAACATGTCTCTCCCCATGACTATGACATGTTGCTTTAACAAATGATGACAAGGAGTGCTGACCAGGGCTCTTTCTTTTGGGGTAGCGATCATACATTATTTCACTCTCCATGAAGCCTTTGCAAGGGTGTTTAAGGTAGTGTCAGGTAGACCGAGCTTTCATCCCTTAGGACTGCTGTTTCATTACACTAGCAGTTAAGGACACGGACAACACAATGCATCCCTGCCCTGACAATTTTCTGTAATTGTGATTCTCCTTCCCTTCTTCCTTCCCTCGCCTTCCAAGCTGAACAAGCATCAAAGGCAGGCCTTACACCCGAGAAAACATAGTGAACAGAAGCTAAGAATGGACCCTCTCACCCAAGGATATCCAACCTCCCAGAGACCTAATGGGAGCCAAGAGGCCTCGCTGTTGATTGAGATCTCTAGAAATTGCAGTGGAAATAGGAACACCTTGCTCTCTCTGGAGATTTGTTGGTCTAACAAATGGTATACAGGGCATCATTTTCTATTCTCTTTGTATAGAAATTGGAAGTGGGAAAGAAACAGAAAAGACCACCTGAGTTCATGATCAGGTTAACAAGGCTCTTTCTTGTTCCTTCCAAGGTCTTTTGACTATAGCCCTATAGACTATAGGACTAATATATCATGAGAATGGACTTGCTGCTCAGTGAAGTCAGCTTCTGTGATGTCACAAAACTCTGAGGTCCTAGCAACACTCCTCACCAAACAACGCCTCATCACTTCACCTGTCTGGAGTAGTTCTGGGTCAGCCAGGAGTATCTAATAACTCCAAACAGATGGAGCCGCCTGGGGATTTCCCCAAGAGAGTTTGTGAAGTGATTAAGGGTCACCTTCCGCATTGTCGAACTTGGACGTGACTGTCACCACCACCACTCTGGATTACTGAGAACGGCAAGAATCCACAATTCCATCTTACCTAGGTAAGTTCAAGAAAGAGTCAGGAGTACAAGCAGCCCCACACGGGGAACTCCACGCCATATACATGATCATGGCCCTCACACCCTATCAGGATGCTTCTGACCAGGAAAAGCGCCCCCCGCCCTCCGAGGAAAGCTCAGAGTTAACACCCGCAAACATACGAAAGACATGTCTGGAGTCTTCAACAGTGAGGACACGAATTCTTCTTGCATCTCCAGACATCGTGCCATAAATGCCTCCCAATATTCCCAGCCGAACAAACATTAAAGGCCGACCCTACACCCTAGAAGCTTAGTCCCAGGATGGACTCATCTGTTTGGAGCTCACAGGAGCAATAACGGAGCATGTTGTTAGAGAACCAGTCCCGATGAGAAGCCATTGGAAAAGGCTTTTGGGCCAGTTTTAGGAATAAAACGTGAATCTACAAAAGGTCTCTGTCTTTTCTGTATTCGAAACACGCTTTCTGTTATCTACCCTGAAGATCATTTCTTTAGGAAGAAGAGCTCGTGGAGTGCCCAAGGGCTGGCACCTGAGAGAGTCTCAGGTGTGTGTGACATGCCCTCTGGTGTTGTGTTGTGGCGGTCCACTCTCCTTGGGCTCGTCCTCTGCAGAGGATATCCTTGCATTCCATTCAGAGTGTTTGGTGTCTGGGCCAAATATGGTTTGCCTGTGAAATGTAACTTTCAATCCACTCCACAAAACATAGGGCCTGCTGAATTCTGTGGCCAGGTGAGAGGATGTGAGCAGGGATTTCTTCTAGTGCCCTGCAGGATTTTCTGTTCTCCTGTGACTAAGCAACGTGCCCTGAAGAAGGCAGTCCCAACAGTGTTCCAGGTTTGGGAAATCGTGATTGCAAGTTGGGCAGCTAATGTCCTCACGTTCCTGAATGTGGCTACTTCTCAGTCTTGATGCTGGCAGTCGAAGAGCCCGAGTATCTATGGCGCCCATCGAGGCATCTCCACCAACATTGTGCATCATGAATACACCCACAGAAATAATAATTTTACCACGGTGTCAACAGGTATAGTGTCTGATCATGGTTTCCAGGCTATCTTCACTGGTTGCTTGCAGGTGGCCTCTACAGGAGATATACAGTGTTCTCTGGCCTATATGATTGCAAAGCATGCTGACCTGGAATCCACGGGCCTCAAAACCCTGGGGTTTCAATAACTCATGTTCTTCAGACACTCTCCAATTCTAGCCAACATCTATGGGTCAACATTCAAATTGTGGGTTCTAAGTGTGCTTCTCTCCCCTGGGCCTTTGTCTGTGGCCATGGCTCCCTGACCTCTGAAGCACCAAACGTCCAATTCTCCCAGCAGCCCTGTCTACACCCTTCTACCATGGCCTCTGTGACTTCTCTCTTTCTCTGTTGAGTGTGATTTCTAGGCTTCAGGTCCATTTACGCTGTGTTTCCATTGATGTCGTCACCTTCTGGTTGTGCTGATGGCTGAAGATAGGCCTGGAGCTCCCTGACACTTCTCCCATCTCCCTGTCCTCCAAATGAACTGTGGACTCTTATGGAGCCATAGGCAAGAAGGCATTATTTCTCCTTGTGACATGAGGCAGAAAGGGAGAGAGCATTGGGCTGTGACATAACTGTCAGTCACAGAAAGACAACTACCATACGATTTCACTCACTCTTGGGAGAAAAAACTTGTGAAAAAGCAAGAAAGTGACAGGCAATTAGACTCCAACAAGGCACACAAAATTTGATGTTTGTTCCAGGCAGGGAAGTCAGATTCTGCGTTTCTAAAAGTAGATCAAATGGGACATTCAATGCAGGAAATGTGGCCAAACGGGATGTAATGAGAGTTTCCACTGTGTTTGAAGGTGAATTGTGATCTGGAATAGAGCAGCTTCAAATCACTTAAAATATCTTTTTTTTTTTTTTTTGCGTTTTGTGAAACACACACACACAGAGACACAGACACAGACACACACACACACACACACACACACACACACACACACACACACTTAAAAGAGTCCAACGGAAGTTAGGGATCAAGTGAGGAATAGCACTCATGGAATCAAAATTCTGAGAAAATACCATAAAAAACAATAGCTTAGAGAATCAAAGTAACAAATAGTCCAAACTGGATAAGTTAACTCCTTACCTATCAAGAATTGATTAATTAAAAAATTAATTAACAACCTTACTTAAAAAGCCCTCCACACAAGGATGCCAGCAAATGCAGTACTGGATAGAAAAGGATAAATTCCAAGACACATACGCACTACCATGGCAAGATCATGAGTCATACATATCTGACCTCTCAGATAATGACTTTGGAAGCAGCTTTGGAGTCTTTTGAAGAAGTCCCCAAACATCTCACAACTCACAGAAAGCCAGGTTCAAATCAATTCCCTGGTCCATAATTTGAGACATTTAAGGGTAATGTCGGCTATTCTCATCTATTCCCAAAATGTAAGAAGAGGGAAGACTATAATTTACAATGTCCAAAGATCCAATTCACATAAGGACCTTATAGGAAACGAAATTCATACAATTTTAATCATTACGATAATAGACTAGAATTCATTTCTCTTCCCATTCTTTCTTCATCTCCATGTTCAACGACCTGTTTGGGTTTCTATTCACTATTTTTTTTTTTTAATATATATATTCGGCAACCCAGGCTTTCATCCATCCTACGTTTTTTTGACACAGTGTTCCCTGATTCTTTAATTGCATATACAACCAAGTGCTCATCCTCATACAATGCCATACTAATTCCATACCCATTAACCAGTTCCCTCTTTATGGCATGTCCTATCCTCCTGTAACCCTCAGCTTGGTCCCCAGAGCCTGAGTCCTCCTGGTGCGTCTCCCTGTCTGAATTCTTCTCCTTTCGTTTTCCCTTCCTAATACTCATGTCCATGGTATTCCTCATGGTCCACATAGGAGTGAAGCCATAGGATATTTCCCTTGGTCGGCTTTCATTTTCATTTGGAAATCATCTTATTTTCCATGAACTTCATAATCATCTTTATCCACTAGCCCTTCAAAGGGTATCTCGGCTCCTTCCACAGTGATACATGAGTGGGCAAGCCATCAATTTTGGCCGTTCATTTTCATCTGAATAAAGAGAGTTGCTCAACATGTCTCTCCCCATGACTATGACATGTTGCTTTAACAAATGATGACAAGGAGTGCTGACCAGGGCTCTTTCTTTTGGGGTAGCGATCATACATTATTTCACTCTCCATGAAGCCTTTGCAAGGGTGTTTAAGGTAGTGTCAGGTAGACCGAGCTTTCATCCCTTAGGACTGCTGTTTCATTACACTAGCAGTTAAGGACACGGACAACACAATGCATCCCTGCCCTGACAATTTTCTGTAATTGTGATTCTCCTTCCCTTCTTCCTTCCCTCGCCTTCCAAGCTGAACAAGCATCAAAGGCAGGCCTTACACCCGAGAAAACATAGTGAACAGAAGCTAAGAATGGACCCTCTCACCCAAGGATATCCAACCTCCCAGAGACCTAATGGGAGCCAAGAGGCCTCGCTGTTGATTGAGATCTCTAGAAATTGCAGTGGAAATAGGAACACCTTGCTCTCTCTGGAGATTTGTTGGTCTAACAAATGGTATACAGGGCATCATTTTCTATTCTCTTTGTATAGAAATTGGAAGTGGGAAAGAAACAGAAAAGACCACCTGAGTTCATGATCAGGTTAACAAGGCTCTTTCTTGTTCCTTCCAAGGTCTTTTGACTATAGCCCTATAGACTATAGGACTAATATATCATGAGAATGGACTTGCTGCTCAGTGAAGTCAGCTTCTGTGATGTCACAAAACTCTGAGGTCCTAGCAACACTCCTCACCAAACAACGCCTCATCACTTCACCTGTCTGGAGTAGTTCTGGGTCAGCCAGGAGTATCTAATAACTCCAAACAGATGGAGCCGCCTGGGGATTTCCCCAAGAGAGTTTGTGAAGTGATTAAGGGTCACCTTCCGCATTGTCGAACTTGGACGTGACTGTCACCACCACCACTCTGGATTACTGAGAACGGCAAGAATCCACAATTCCATCTTACCTAGGTAAGTTCAAGAAAGAGTCAGGAGTACAAGCAGCCCCACACGGGGAACTCCACGCCATATACATGATCATGGCCCTCACACCCTATCAGGATGCTTCTGACCAGGAAAAGCGCCCCCCGCCCTCCGAGGAAAGCTCAGAGTTAACACCCGCAAACATACGAAAGACATGTCTGGAGTCTTCAACAGTGAGGACACGAATTCTTCTTGCATCTCCAGACATCGTGCCATAAATGCCTCCCAATATTCCCAGCCGAACAAACATTAAAGGCCGACCCTACACCCTAGAAGCTTAGTCCCAGGATGGACTCATCTGTTTGGAGCTCACAGGAGCAATAACGGAGCATGTTGTTAGAGAACCAGTCCCGATGAGAAGCCATTGGAAAAGGCTTTTGGGCCAGTTTTAGGAATAAAACGTGAATCTACAAAAGGTCTCTGTCTTTTCTGTATTCGAAACACGCTTTCTGTTATCTACCCTGAAGATCATTTCTTTAGGAAGAAGAGCTCGTGGAGTGCCCAAGGGCTGGCACCTGAGAGAGTCTCAGGTGTGTGTGACATGCCCTCTGGTGTTGTGTTGTGGCGGTCCACTCTCCTTGGGCTCGTCCTCTGCAGAGGATATCCTTGCATTCCATTCAGAGTGTTTGGTGTCTGGGCCAAATATGGTTTGCCTGTGAAATGTAACTTTCAATCCACTCCACAAAACATAGGGCCTGCTGAATTCTGTGGCCAGGTGAGAGGATGTGAGCAGGGATTTCTTCTAGTGCCCTGCAGGATTTTCTGTTCTCCTGTGACTAAGCAACGTGCCCTGAAGAAGGCAGTCCCAACAGTGTTCCAGGTTTGGGAAATCGTGATTGCAAGTTGGGCAGCTAATGTCCTCACGTTCCTGAATGTGGCTACTTCTCAGTCTTGATGCTGGCAGTCGAAGAGCCCGAGTATCTATGGCGCCCATCGAGGCATCTCCACCAACATTGTGCATCATGAATACACCCACAGAAATAATAATTTTACCACGGTGTCAACAGGTATAGTGTCTGATCATGGTTTCCAGGCTATCTTCACTGGTTGCTTGCAGGTGGCCTCTACAGGAGATATACAGTGTTCTCTGGCCTATATGATTGCAAAGCATGCTGACCTGGAATCCACGGGCCTCAAAACCCTGGGGTTTCAATAACTCATGTTCTTCAGACACTCTCCAATTCTAGCCAACATCTATGGGTCAACATTCAAATTGTGGGTTCTAAGTGTGCTTCTCTCCCCTGGGCCTTTGTCTGTGGCCATGGCTCCCTGACCTCTGAAGCACCAAACGTCCAATTCTCCCAGCAGCCCTGTCTACACCCTTCTACCATGGCCTCTGTGACTTCTCTCTTTCTCTGTTGAGTGTGATTTCTAGGCTTCAGGTCCATTTACGCTGTGTTTCCATTGATGTCGTCACCTTCTGGTTGTGCTGATGGCTGAAGATAGGCCTGGAGCTCCCTGACACTTCTCCCATCTCCCTGTCCTCCAAATGAACTGTGGACTCTTATGGAGCCATAGGCAAGAAGGCATTATTTCTCCTTGTGACATGAGGCAGAAAGGGAGAGAGCATTGGGCTGTGACATAACTGTCAGTCACAGAAAGACAACTACCATACGATTTCACTCACTCTTGGGAGAAAAAACTTGTGAAAAAGCAAGAAAGTGACAGGCAATTAGACTCCAACAAGGCACACAAAATTTGATGTTTGTTCCAGGCAGGGAAGTCAGATTCTGCGTTTCTAAAAGTAGATCAAATGGGACATTCAATGCAGGAAATGTGGCCAAACGGGATGTAATGAGAGTTTCCACTGTGTTTGAAGGTGAATTGTGATCTGGAATAGAGCAGCTTCAAATCACTTAAAATATCTTTTTTTTTTTTTTTTTTGCGTTTTGTGAAACACACACACACAGAGACACAGACACAGACACAGACACACACACACACACACACACACACACACACACACACACACACACTTAAAAGAGTCCCACGGAAGTTAGGGATCAAGTGAGGAATAGCACTCATGGAATCAAAATTCAGAGAAAATACCATAAAAAACAATAGCTTAGAGAATCAAAGTAACAAATAGTCCAAACTGGATAAGTTAACTCCTTACCTATCAAGAATTGATTAATTAAAAAATTAATTAACAACCTTACTTAAAAAAACCCTCCACACAAGGATTGCAGCAAATGCAGTACTGGATAGAAAAGGATAAATTCCAAGACACATACGCACTACCATGGCAAGATCATGAGTCATACATATCTGACCTCTCAGATAATGACTTTGGAAGCAGCTTTGGAGTCTTTTGAAGAAGTCCCCAAACATCTCACAACTCACAGAAAGCCAGGTTCAAATCAATTCCCTGGTCCATAATTTGAGACATTTAAGGGTAATGTCGGCTATTCTCATCTATTCCCAAAATGTAAGAAGAGGGAAGACTATAATTTACAATGTCCAAAGATCCAATTCACATAAGGACCTTATAGGAAACGAAATTCATACAATTTTAATCATTACGATAATAGACTAGAATTCATTTCTCTTCCCATTCTTTCTTCATCTCCATGTTCAACGACCTGTTTGGGTTTCTATTCACAATTTTTTTTTTTTAATATATATATTCGGCAACCCAGGCTTTCATCCATCCTACGTTTTTTTGACACAGTGTTCCCTGATTGTTTAATTGCATATACAACCAAGTGCTCATCCTCATACAATGCCATACTAATTTCATACCAATTAACCAGTTCCCTCTTTATGGCATGTCCTATCCTCCTGTAACCCTCAGCTTGGTCCCCAGAGCCTGAGTCCTTCTGGTGCGTCTCCCTGTCTGAATTCTTCTCCTTTCGTTTTCCCTTCCTAATACTCATGTCCATGGTATTCCTCATGGTCCACATAGGAGTGAAGCCATAGGATATTTCCCTTGGTCGGCTTTCATTTTCATTTGGAAATCATCTTATTTTCCATGAACTTCATAATCATCTTTATCCACTAGCCCTTCAAAGGGTATCTCGGCTCCTTCCACAGTGATACATGAGTGGGCAAGCCATCAATTTTGGCCGTTCATTTTCATCTGAATAAAGAGAGTTGCTCAACATGTCTCTCCCCATGACTATGACATGTTGCTTTAACAAATGATGACAAGGAGTGCTGACCAGGGCTCTTTCTTTTGGGGTAGCGATCATACATTATTTCACTCTCCATGAAGCCTTTGCAAGGGTGTTTAAGGTAGTGTCAGGTAGACCGAGCCTTCATCCCTTAGGACTGCTGTTTCATTACACTAGCAGTTAAGGACACGGACAACACAATGCATCCCTGCCCTGACAATTTTCCTGTAATTGTGATTCTCCTTCCCTTCTTCCTTCCCTCGCCTTCCAAGCTGAACAAGCATCAAAGGCAGGCCTTACACCCGAGAAACCATAGTGAACAGAAGCTAAGAATGGACCCTCTCACCCAAGGATATTAAACTTCCCAGAGACCTAATGGGAGCCAAGACGCCTCGCTGTTGATTGAGATCTCTAGAAATTGCAGTGGAAATAGGAACACCTTGCTCTCTCTGGAGATTTGTTGGTCTAACGAATGGTATACAGGGCATCATTTTCTATTGTCTTTGTATAGAAATTGGAAGTGGGAAAGAAACAGAAAAGACCAACTGAGTTCATGATCAGGTTAACAAGGCTCTTTCTTGTTCCTTCCAAGGTCTTTTGACTATAGCCCTATAGACTATAGGACAAATATATCATGAGAATGGACTTGCTGCTCAGTGAAGTCAGCTTCTGTGATGTCACAAAACTCTGAGGTCCTAGCAACACTCCTCACCAAACAACGCCTCATCACTTCACCTGCCTGGAGTAGTTCTGGGTCAGCCAGGAGTATCTAATAACTCCAAACAGATGGAGCCGCCTGGGGATTTCCCCAAGAGAGTTTGTGAAGTGATTAAGGGTCACCTTCCGCATTGTCGAACTTGGACGTGACTGTCACCACCACCCCTCTGGATTACTGAGAACGGCAAGAATCCACAATTCCATCTTACCTAGGTAAGTTCAAGAAAGAGTCAGGAGTACAAGCAGCCCCACACGGGGAACTCCTCGCCATATACATGATCATGGCCCTCACACCCTATCAGGATGCTTCTGACCAGGAAAAGCGCCCCCCGCCCTCCGAGGAAAGCTCAGAGTTAACACCCGCAAACATACGAAAGACATGTCTGGAGTCTTCAACAGTGAGGACACGAATTCTTCTTGCATCTCCAGACATCGTGCCATAAATGCCTCCCAATATTCCCAGCCGAACAAACATTAAAGGCCGACCCTACACCCTAGAAGCTTAGTCCCAGGATGGACTCATCTGTTTGGAGCTCACAGGAGCAATAACGGAGCATGTTGTTAGAGAACCAGTCCCGATGAGAAGCCATTGGAAAAGGCTTTTGGGCCAGTTTTAGGAATAAAACGTGAATCTACAAAAGGTCTCTGTCTTTTCTGTATTCGAAACACGCTTTCTGTTATCTACCCTGAAGATCATTTCTTTAGGAAGAAGAGCTCGTGGAGTGCCCAAGGGCTGGCACCTGAGAGAGTCTCAGGTGTGTGTGACATGCCCTCTGGTGTTGTGTTGTGGCGGTCCACTCTCCTTGGGCTCGTCCTCTGCAGAGGATATCCTTGCATTCCATTCAGAGTGTTTGGTGTCTGGGCCAAATATGGTTTGCCTGTGAAATGTAACTTTCAATCCACTCCACAAAACATAGGGCCTGCTGAATTCTGTGGCCAGGTGAGAGGATGTGAGCAGGGATTTCTTCTAGTGCCCTGCAGGATTTTCTGTTCTCCTGTGACTAAGCAACGTGCCCTGAAGAAGGCAGTCCCAACAGTGTTCCAGGTTTGGGAAATCGTGATTGCAAGTTGGGCAGCTAATGTCCTCACGTTCCTGAATGTGGCTACTTCTCAGTCTTGATGCTGGCAGTCGAAGAGCCCGAGTATCTATGGCGCCCATCGAGGCATCTCCACCAACATTGTGCATCATGAATACACCCACAGAAATAATAATTTTACCACGGTGTCAACAGGTATAGTGTCTGATCATGGTTTCCAGGCTATCTTCACTGGTTGCTTGCAGGTGGCCTCTACAGGAGATATACAGTGTTCTCTGGCCTATATGATTGCAAAGCATGCTGACCTGGAATCCGCGGGCCTCAAAACCCTGGGGTTTCAATAACTCATGTTCTTCAGACACTCTCCAATTCTAGCCAACATCTATGGGTCAACATTCAAATTGTGGGTTCTAAGTGTGCTTCTCTCCCCTGGGCCTTTGTCTGTGGCCATGGCTCCCTGACCTCTGAAGCACCAAACGTCCAATTCTCCCAGCAGCCCTGTCTACACCCTTCTACCATGGCCTCTGTGACTTCTCTCTTTCTCTGTTGAGTGTGATTTCTAGGCTTCAGGTCCAGTTACGCTGTGTTTCCATTGATGTCGTCACCTTCTGGTTGTGCTGATGGCTGAAGATAGGCCTGGAGCTCCCTGACACTTCTCCCATCTCCCTGTCCTCCAAATGAACTGTGGACTCTTATGGAGCCATAGGCAAGAAGGCATTATTTCTCCTTGTGACATGAGGCAGAAAGGGAGAGAGCATTGGGCTGTGACATAACTGTCAGTCACAGAAAGAGAACTACCATACGATTTCACTCACTCATGGGAGAAAAAACTTGTGAAAAAGCAAGAAAATGACAGGCAATTAGACTCCAACAAGGCACACAAAATTTGGTGTTTGCTCCAGGCATGGAAGTCAGATTCTGCGTTTCTAAAAGTAGATCAAATGGGACATTCAATGCAGGAAATGTGGCCAAACGGGATGTAATGAGAGTTTCCACTGTGTTTGAAG
Source organism: Meles meles (assembly GCF_922984935.1). Classification (NCBI taxonomy): domain Eukaryota; kingdom Metazoa; phylum Chordata; class Mammalia; order Carnivora; family Mustelidae; genus Meles; species Meles meles. The sequence goes on from NC_060088.1 coordinate 18,183,718, forward strand.
GTGAATTGTGATCTGGAATAGAGCAGCTTCAAATCACTTAAAATATCTTTTTTTTTTTTTTTTTGCGTTTTGTGAAACACACACACACAGAGACACAGACACAGACACAGACACACAGACACACACACACACACACACACACACTTAAAAGAGTCCCACGGAAGTTAGGGATCAAGTGAGGAATAGCACACATGGAATCAAAATTCAGAGAAAATACCATTAAAAACAAAAGCTTAGAGAATCAAAGTAACAAATAGTCCAAACTGGATAAGTTAACTCCTTACCTATCAAGAATTGATTAATTAAAAAATTAATTAACAACCTTACTTAAAAAAACCCTCCACACAAGGATGGCAGCAAATGCAGTACTGGATTGTAAAGGATAAATTCCAAGACACATACGCACTACCATGGCAAGATCATGAGTCATACATATCTGACCTCTCAGATAATGACTTTGGAAGCAGCTTTGGAGTCTTTTGAAGAAGTCCCCAAACATCTCACAACTCACAGAAAGCCAGGTTCAAATCAATTCCCTGGTCCATAATTTGAGACATTTAAGGGTAATGTCGGCTATTCTCATCTTTTCCCAAAATGTAAGAAGAGGGAAGACTATAATTTGCAATGTCCAAAGATCCAATTCACATAAGGACCTTATAGGAAACGAAATTCATACAATTTTAATCATTACGATAATAGAGTAGAATTCATTTCTCTTCCCTTTCTTTCTTCATCTCCATGTGCAACGACCTGTTTGGGTTTCTATTCACTATTTTTTTTTTTTAATATATATATTCGGCAACCCAGGCTTTCATCCATCCTACGTTTTTTTGACACAGTGTTCCCTGATTCTTTAATTGCATATACAACCAAGTGCTCATCCTCATACAATGCCATACTAATTCCATACCCATTAACCAGTTCCCTCTTTATGGCATGTCCTATCCTCCTGTAACCCTCAGCTTGGTCCCCAGAGCCTGAGTCCTCCTGGTGCGTCTCCCTGTCTGAATTCTTCTCCTTTCGTTTTCCCTTCCTAATACTCATGTCCATGGTATTCCTCATGGTCCACATAGGAGTGAAGCCATAGGATATTTCCCTTGGTCGGCTTTCATTTTCATTTGGAAATCATCTTATTTTCCATGAACTTCATAATCATCTTTATCCACTAGCCCTTCAAAGGGTATCTCGGCTCCTTCCACAGTGATACATGAGTGGGCAAGCCATCAATTTTGGCCGTTCATTTTCATCTGAATAAAGAGAGTTGCTCAACATGTCTCTCCCCATGACTATGACATATTGCTTTAACAAATGATGACAAGGAGTGCTGACCAGGGCTCTTTCTTTTGGGGTAGGGATCATACACTATTTCACTCTCCATGAAGCCTTTGCAAGGGTGTTTAAGGTAGTGTCAGGTAGACCGAGCCTTCATCCCTTAGGACTGCTGTTTCATTACACTAGCAGTTAAGGACACGGACAACACAATGCATCCCTGCCCTGACAATTTTCCTGTAATTGTGATTCTCCTTCCCTTCTTCCTTCCCTCGCCTTCCAAGCTGAACAAGCATCAAAGGCAGGCCTTACACCCGAGAAACCATAGTGAACAGAAGCTAAGAATGGACCCTCTCACCCAAGGATATCCAACCTCCCAGAGACCTAATGGGAGCCAAGAGGCCTCGCTGTTGATTGAGATCTCTAGAAATTGCAGTGGAAATAGGAACACCTTGCTCTCTCTGGAGATTTGTTGGTCTAACAAATGGTATACAGGGCATCATTTTCTATTCTCTTTGTATAGAAATTGGAAGTGGGAAAGAAACAGAAAAGACCACCTGAGTTCATGATCAGGTTAACAAGGCTCTTTCTTGTTCCTTCCAAGGTCTTTTGACTATAGCCCTATAGACTATAGGACTAATATAGCATGAGAATGGGCTTGCTGCTCCGTGAAGTCAGCTTCTGTGATGTCACAAAACTCTGAGGTCCTAGCAACACTCCTCACCAAACAACGCCTCATCACTTCACCTGTCTGGAGTAGTTCTGGGTCAGCCAGGAGTATCTAATAACTCCAAACAGATGGAGCCGCCTGGGGATTTCCCCAAGAGAGTTTGTGAAATGATTAAGGGTCACCTTCCGCATTGTCGAACTTGGACGTGACTGTCACCACCACCCCTCTGGATTACTGAGAACGGCAAGAATCCACAATTCCATCTTACCTAGGTAAGTTCAAGAATGAGTCAGGAGTACAAGCAGCCTCACACGGGGAACTCCACGCCATATACATGATCATGGCCCTCACACCCTATCAGGATGCTTCTGACCAGGAAAAGCGCCCCCCGCCCTCCGAGGAAAGCTCAGAGTTAACACCCGCAAACATACGAAAGACATGTCTGGAGTCTTCAACAGTGAGGACACGAATTCTTCTTGCATCTCCAGACATCGTGCCATAAATGCCTCCCAATATTCCCAGCCGAACAAACATTAAAGGCCGACCCTACACCCTAGAAGCTTAGTCCCAGGATGGACTCATCTGTTTGGAGCTCACAGGAGCAATAACGGAGCATGTTGTTAGAGAACCAGTCCCGATGAGAAGCCATTGGAAAAGGCTTTTGGGCCAGTTTTAGGAATAAAACGTGAATCTACAAAAGGTCTCTGTCTTTTCTGTATTCGAAACACGCTTTCTGTTATCTACCCTGAAGATCATTTCTTTAGGAAGAAGAGCTCGTGGAGTGCCCAAGGGCTGGCACCTGAGAGAGTCTCAGGTGTGTGTGACATGCCCTCTGGTGTTGTGTTGTGGCGGTCCACTCTCCTTGGGCTCGTCCTCTGCAGAGGATATCCTTGCATTCCATTCAGAGTGTTTGGTGTCTGGGCCAAATATGGTTTGCCTGTGAAATGTAACTTTCAATCCACTCCACAAAACATAGGGCCTGCTGAATTCTGTGGCCAGGTGAGAGGATGTGAGCAGGGATTTCTTCTAGTGCCCTGCAGGATTTTCTGTTCTCCTGTGACTAAGCAACGTGCCCTGAAGAAGGCAGTCCCAACAGTGTTCCAGGTTTGGGAAATCGTGATTGCAAGTTGGGCAGCTAATGTCCTCACGTTCCTGAATGTGGCTACTTCTCAGTCTTGATGCTGGCAGTCGAAGAGCCCGAGTATCTATGGCGCCCATCGAGGCATCTCCACCAACATTGTGCATCATGAATACACCCACAGAAATAATAATTTTACCACGGTGTCAACAGGTATAGTGTCTGATCATGGTTTCCAGGCTATCTTCACTGGTTGCTTGCAGGTGGCCTCTACAGGAGATATACAGTGTTCTCTGGCCTATATGATTGCAAAGCATGCTGACCTGGAATCCGCGGGCCTCAAAACCCTGGGGTTTCAATAACTCATGTCCTTCAGACACTCTCCATTTCTAGCCAACATCTATGGGTCAACATTCAAATTGTGGGTTCTAAGTGTGCTTTTCTCCCCTGGGCCTTTGTCTGTGGCCATGGCTCCCTGACCTCTGAAGCACCAAACGTCCAATTCTCCCAGCAGCCCTGTCTACACCCTTCTACCATGGCCTCTGTGACTTCTCTCTTTCTCTGTTGAGTGTGATTTCTAGGCTTCAGGTCCATTTACGCCGTGTTTCCATTGATGTCGTCACCTTCTGGTTGTGCTGATGGCTGAAGACAGGCCTGGAGCTCCCTGACACTTCTCCCATCTCCCTGTCCTCCAAATGAACTTTGGACTCTTATGGAGCCATAGGCAAGAAGGCATTATTTCTCCTTGTGACATGAGGCAGAAAGGGAGAGAGCATTGGGCTGTGACATAACTGTCAGTCACAGAAAGACAACTACCATACGATTTCACTCACTCATGGGAGAAAAAACTTGTGAAAAAGCAAGAAAAGTGACAGGCAATTAGACTCCAACAAGGCACACAAAATTTGGTGTTTGTTCCAGGCAGGGTAGTCAGATTCTGCGTTTCTAAAAGTAGATCAAATGGGACATTCAATGCAGGAATGTGGCCAAACGGGATGTAATGAGAGTTTCCACTGTGTTTGAAGGTGAATTGTGATCTGGAATAGAGCAGCTTCAAATCACTTAAAACATCTTTTTTTTTTTTTTTTGCGTTTTGTGAAACACACACACACAGAGACACAGACACAGACACAGACACACACACACACAGACACACACACACACACACACACACACACTTAAAAGAGTCCCACGGAAGTTAGGGATCAAGTGAGGAATAGCACTCATGGAATCAAAATTCAGAGAAAATACCATAAAAAACAATATCTTAGAGAATCAAAGTAACAAATAGTCCAAACTGGATAAGTTAACTCCTTACCTATCAAGAATTGATTAATTAAAAAATTAATTAACAACCTTAATTAAAAAAACCCTCCACACAAGGATGGCAGCAAATGCAGTACTGGATAGAAAAGGATAAATTCCAAGACACATACGCACTACCATGGCAAGATCATGAGTCATACATATCTGACCTCTCAGATAATGACTTTGGAAGCAGCTTTGGAGTCTTTTGAAGAAGTCCCCAAACATCTCACAACTCACAGAAAGCCAGGTTCAAATCAATTCCCTGGTCCATAATTTGAGACATTTAAGGGTAATGCCGGCTATTCTCATCTTTTCCCAAAATGTAAGAAGAGGGAAGACTATAATTTACAATGTCCAAAGATCCAATTCACATAAGGACCTTATAGGAAACGAAATTCATACAATTTTAATCATTACGATAATAGAGTAGAATTCATTTCTCTTCCCTTTCTTTCTTCATCTCCATGTGCAACGACCTGTTTGGGTTTCTATTCACTATTTTTTTTTTTATATATATTCGGCAACCCAGGCTTTCATCCATCCTACGTTTTTTTGACACAGTGTTCCCTGATTGTTTAATTGCATATACAACCAAGTGCTCATCCTCATACAATGCCATACTAATTCCATACCCATTAACCAGTTCCCTCTTTATGGCATGTCCTATCCTCCTTTAACCCTCAGCTTGGTCCCCAGAGCCTGAGTCTCTCCTGGTGCGTCTCCCTGTCTGAATTCTTCTCCTTTCGTTTTCCCTTCCTAATACTCATGTCCATGGTATTCCTCATGGTCCACATAGGAGTGAAGCCATAGGATATTTCCCTTGGTCGGCTTTCATTTTCATTTGGAAATCATCTTATTTTCCATGAACTTCATAATCATCTTTATCCACTAGCCCTTCAAAGGGTATCTTGGCTCCTTCCACAGTGATACATGAGTGGGCAAGCCATCAATTTTGGCCGTTCCTTTTTCATCTGAATAAAGAGAGTTGCTCAACATGTCTCTCCCCATGACTATGACATGTTGCTTTAACAAATGATGACAAGGAGTGCTGACCAGGGCTCTTTCTTTTGGAGTAGCGATCATACATTATTTCACTCTCCATGAAGCCTTTGCAAGGGTGTTTAAGGTAGTGTCAGGTAGACCAAGCCTTCATCCCTTAGGACTGCTGTTTCATTACACTAGCAGTTAAGGACACGGACAACACAATGCATCCCTGCCCTGACAATTTTCCTGTAATTGTGATTCTCCTTCCCTTCTTCCTTCCCTCGCCTTCCAAGCTGAACAAGCATCAAAGGCAGGCCTTACACCCGAGAAACCATAGTGAACAGAAGCTAAGAATGGACCCTCTCACCCAAGGATATCCAACCTCCCAGAGACCTAATGGGAGCCAAGAGGCCTCGCTGTTGATTGAGATCTCTAGAAATTGCAGTGGAAATAGGAACACCTTGCTCTCTCTGGAGATTTGTTGGTCTAACAAATGGTATACAGGGCATCATTTTCTATTGTCTTTGTATAGAAATTGGAAGTGGGAAAGAAACAGAAAAGACCAACTGAGTTCATGATCAGGTTAACAAGGCTCTTTCTTGTTCCTTCCAAGGTCTTTTGACTATAGCCCTTTAGACTATAGGACTAATATATCATGAGAATGGACTTGCTGCTCAGTGAAGTCAGCTTCTGTGATGTCACAAAACTCTGAGGTCCTAGCAACACTCCTCACCAAACAACGCCTCATCACTTCACCTGTCTGGAGTAGTTCTGGGTCAGCCAGGAGTATCTAATAACTCCAAACAGATGGAGCCGCCTGGGGATTTCCCCAAGAGAGTTTGTGAAGTGATTAAGGGTCACCTTCCGCATTGTCGAACTTGGACGTGACTGTCACCACCACCCCTCTGGATTACTGAGAACGGCAAGAATCCACAATTCCATCTTACCTAGGTAAGTTCAAGAAAGAGTCAGGAGTACAAGCAGCCTCACACGGGGAACTCCACACCATATACATGATCATGGCCCTCACACCCTATCAGGATGCTTCTGACCAGGAAAAGCGCCCCCCGCCCTCCGAGGAAAGCTCAGAGTTAACACCCGCAAACATACGAAAGACATGTCTGGAGTCTTCAACTGTGAGGACACGAATTCTTCTTGCATCTCCAGACATCGTGCCATAAATGCCTCCCAATATTCCCAGCCGAACAAACATTAAAGGCCGACCCTACACCCTAGAAGCTTAGTCCCAGGATGGACTCATCTGTTTGGAGCTCACAGGAGCAATAACGGAGCATGTTGTTAGAGCACCAGTCCCGATGAGAAGCCATTGGAAAAGGCATTTGGGCCAGTTTTAGGAATAAAACGTGAATCTACAAAAGGTCTCTGTCTTTTCTGTATTGGAAACACGCTTTCTGTTATCTACCCTGAAGATCATTTCTTTAGGAAGAAGAGCTCGTGGAGTGCCCAAGGGCTGGCACCTGAGAGAGTCTCAGGTGTGTGTGACATGCCCTCTGGTGTTGTGTTGTGGCGGTCCACTCTCCTTGGGCTCGTCCTCTGCAGAGGATATCCTTGCATTCCATTCAGAGTGTTTGGTGTCTGGGCCAAATATGGTTTGCCTGTGAAATGTAACTTTCAATCCACTCCACAAAACATAGGGCCTGCTGAATTCTGTGGCCAGGTGAGAGGATGTGAGCAGGGATTTCTTCTAGTGCCCTGCAGGATTTTCTGTTCTCCTGTGACTAAGCAACGTGGCCTGAAGAAGGCAGTCCCAACAGTGTTCCAGGTTTGGGAAATCGTGATTGCAAGTTGGGCAGCTAATGTCCTCACGTTCCTGAATGTGGCTACTTCTCAGTCTTGATGCTGGCAGTCGAAGAGCCCGAGTATCTATGGCGCCCATCGAGGCATCTCCACCAACATTGTGCATCATGAATACACCCACAGAAATAATAATTTTACCACGGTGTCAACAGGTATAGTGTCTGATCATGGTTTCCAGGCTATCTTCACTGGTTGCTTGCAGGTGGCCTCTACAGGAGATATACAGTGTTCTCTGGCCTATATGATTGCAAAGCATGCTGACCGGGAATCCGCGGGCCTCAAAACCCTTGGGTTTCAATAACTCATGTCCTTCAGACACTCTCCATTTCTAGCCAACATCTATGGGTCAACATTCAAATTGTGGGTTCTAAGTGTGCTTCTCTCCCCTGGGCCTTTGTCTGTGGCCATGGCTCCCTGACCTCTGAAGCACCAAACGTCCAATTCTCCCAGCAGCCCTGTCTACACCCTTCTACCATGGCCTCTGTGACTTCTCTCTTTCTCTGTTGAGTGTGATTTCTAGGCTTCAGGTCCATTTATGCCGTGTTTCCATTGATGTCGTCACATTCTGGTTGTGCTGATGGCTGAAGACAGGCCTGGAGCTCCCTGACACTTCTCCCATCTCCCTGTCCTCCAAATGAACTGTGGACTCTTATGGAGCCATAGGCAAGAAGGCATTATTTCTCCTTGTGACATGAGGCAGAAAGGGAGAGAGCATTGGGCTGTGACATAACTGTCAGTCACAGAAAGACAACTACCATACGATTTCACTCACTCATGGGAGAAAAAACTTGTGAAAAAGCAAGAAAAGTGACAGGCAATTAGACTCCAACAAGGCACACAAAATTTGGTGTTTGTTCCAGGCAGGGTAGTCAGATTCTGCGTTTCTAAAAGTAGATCAAATGGGACATTCAATGCAGGAAATGGGGCCAAACGGGATGTAATGGGAGTTTCCACTGTGTTTGAAGGTGAATTGTGATCTGGAATAGAGCAGCTTCAAATCACTTAAAATATCTTTTTTTTTTTTTTTTTTTTTTGCGTTTTGTGAAACACACACACACAGAGACACAGACACAGACACAGACACACACACACACACACACACACACACACACACATACACTTAAAAGAGTCCCATGGAAGTTAGGGATCAAGTGAGGAATAGCACTCATGGAATCAAAATTCAGAGAAAATACCATAAAAAACAATAACTTAGAGAATCAAAGTAACAAATAGTCCAAACTGGATAAGTTAACCCCTTACCTATCAAGAATTGATTAATTAAAAAATTAATTAACAACCTTAATTAAAAAAACCCTCCACACAAGGATGCCAGCAAATGCAGTACTGGATAGAAAAGGATAAATTCCAAGACACATACGCACTACCATGGCAAGATCATGAGTCATACATATCTGACCTCTTAGATAATGACTTTGGAAGCAGCTTTGGAGTCTTTTGAAGCAGTCCCCAAACATCTCACAACTCACAGAAAGCCAGGTTCAAATCAATTCCCTGGTCCATAATTTGAGACATTTAAGGGTAATGCCGGCTATTCTCATCTTTTCCCAAAATGTAAGAAGAGGGAAGACTATAATTTACAATGTCCAAAGATCCAATTCACATAAGGACCTTATAGGAAACGAAATTCATACAATTTTAATCATTACGATAATAGAGTAGAATTCATTTCTCTTCCCTTTCTTTCTTCATCTCCATGTGCAACGACCTGTTTGGGTTTCTATTCACTATTTTTTTTTTTATATATATTCGGCAACCCAGGCTTTCATCCATCCTACGTTTTTTTGACACAGTGTTCCCTGATTGTTTAATTGCATATACAACCAAGTGCTCATCCTCATACAATGCCATACTAATTCCATACCCATTAACCAGTTCCCTCTTTATGGCATGTCCTATCCTCCTGTAACCCTCAGCTTGGTTCCCAGAGCCTGAGTCTCTCCTGGTGCGTCTCCCTGTCTGAATTCTTCTCCTTTCGTTTTCCCTTCCTAATACTCATGTCCATGGTATTCCTCATGGTCCACATAGGAGTGAAGCCATAGGATATTTCCCTTGGTCGGCTTTCATTTTCATTTGGAAATCATCTTATTTTCCATGAACTTCATAATCATCTTTATCCACTAGCCCTTCAAAGGGTATCTCGGCTCCTTCCACAGTGATACATGAGTGGGCAAGCCATCAATTTTGGCCGTTCATTTTCATCTGAATAAAGAGAGTTGCTCAACATGTCTCTCCCCATGACTATGACATGTTGCTTTAACAAATGATGACAAGGAGTGCTGACCAGGGCTCTTTCTTTTGGGGTAGCGATCATACATTATTTCACTCTCCATGAAGCCTTTGCAAGGGTGTTTAAGGTAGTGTCAGGTAGACCGAGCCTTCATCCCTTAGGACTGCTGTTTCATTACACTAGCAGTTAAGGACACGGACAACACAATGCATCCCTGCCCTGACAATTTTCCTGTAATTGTGATTCTCCTTCCCTTCTTCCTTCCCTCGCCTTCCAAGCTGAACAAGCATCAAAGGCAGGCCTTACACCCGAGAAACCATAGTGAACAGAAGCTAAGAATGGACCCTCTCACCCAAGGATATTAAACTTCCCAGAGACCTAATGGGAGCCAAGAGGCCTCGCTGTTGATTGAGATCTCTAGAAATTGCAGTGGAAATAGGAACACCTTGCTCTCTCTGGAGATTTGTTGGTCTAACGAATGGTATACAGGGAATCATTTTCTATTCTCTTTGTATAGAATTTGGAAGTGGGAAAGAAACAGAAAAGACCACCTGTGTTCATGATCAGGTTAACAAGGCTCTTTCTTGTTCCTTCCAAGGTCTTTTGACCATAGTCCTATAGACTATAGGACTAATATAGCATGAGAATGGGCTTGCTGCTCAGTGAAGTCAGCTTCTGTGACGTCACAAACCTCTGAGGTCCTAGCAACACTCCTCACCAAACAAAGCCTCATCACTTCACCCGTCTGGAGTAGTTCTGGGTCAGCCAGGAGTATCTAATAACTCCAAACAGATGGAGCCGCCTGGGGATTTCCCCAAGAGAGTTTGTGAAGTGATTAAGGGTCACCTTCCGCATTGCCGAATTTGTAGTCTTGGACGTGACTGTCACCACCACCCCTCTGGATTACTGAGAACGGCAAGAATCCACAATTCCATCTTACCTAGGTAAGTTCAAGAAAGAGTCAGGAGTACAAGCAGCCTCACACGGGGAACTCCACGCCGTATACATGATCATGGCCCTCACACCCTATCAGGATGCTTCTGACCAGGAAAAGCGCCCCCCGCCCTCCGAGGAAAGCTCAGAGTTAACACCCGCAAACATACGAAAGACATGTCTGGAGTCTTCAACAGTGAGGACACGAATTCTTCTTGCATCTCCAGACATCGTGCCATAAATGCCTCCCAATATTCCCAGCCGAACAAACATTAAAGGCCGACCCTACACCCTAGAAGCTTAGTCCCAGGATGGACTCATCTGTTTGGAGCTCACAGGAGCAATAACGGAGCATGTTGTTAGAGCACCAGTCCCGATGAGAAGCCATTGGAAAAGGCATTTGGGCCAGTTTTAGGAATAAAACGTGAATCTACAAAAGGTCTCTGTCTTTTCTGTATTGGAAACACGCTTTCTGTTATCTACCCTGAAGATCATTTCTTTAGGAAGAAGAGCTCGTGGAGTGCCCAAGGGCTGGCACCTGAGAGAGTCTCAGGTGTGTGTGACATGCCCTCTGGTGTTGTGTTGTGGCGGTCCACTCTCCTTGGGCTCGTCCTCTGCAGAGGATATCCTTGCATTCCATTCAGAGTGTTTGGTGTCTGGGCCAAATATGGTTTGCCTGTGAAATGTAACTTTCAATCCACTCCACAAAACATAGGGCCTGCTGAATTCTGTGGCCAGGTGAGAGGATGTGAGCAGGGATTTCTTCTAGTGCCCTGCAGGATTTTCTGTTCTCCTGTGACTAAGCAACGTGGCCTGAAGAAGGCAGTCCCAACAGTGTTCCAGGTTTGGGAAATCGTGATTGCAAGTTGGGCAGCTAATGTCCTCACGTTCCTGAATGTGGCTACTTCTCAGTCTTGATGCTGGCAGTCGAAGAGCCCGAGTATCTATGGCGCCCATCGAGGCATCTCCACCAACATTGTGCATCATGAATACACCCACAGAAATAATAATTTTACCACGGTGTCAACAGGTATAGTGTCTGATCATGGTTTCCAGGCTATCTTCACTGGTTGCTTGCAGGTGGCCTCTACAGGAGATATACAGTGTTCTCTGGCCTATATGATTGCAAAGCATGCTGACCTGGAATCCGCGGGCCTCCAAACCCTTGGGTTTCAATAACTCATGTCCTTCAGACACTCTCCATTTCTAGCCAACATCTATGGGTCAACATTCAAATTGTGGGTTCTAAGTGTGCTTCTCTCCCCTGGGCCTTTGTCTGTGGCCATGGCTCCCTGACCTCTGAAGCACCAAACGTCCAATTCTCCCAGCAGCCCTGTCTACACCCTTCTACCATGGCCTCTGTGACTTCTCTCTTTCTCTGTTGAGTGTGATTTCTAGGTTTCAGGTCCATTTATGCCATGTTTCCATTGATGTCGTCACCTTCTGGTTGTGCTGATGGCTGAAGACAGGCCTGGAGCTCCCTGACACTTCTCCCATCTCCCTGTCCTCCAAATGAACTGTGGACTCTTATGGAGCCATAGGCAAGAAGGCATTATTTCTCCTTGTGACATGAGGCAGAAAGGGAGAGAGCATTGGGCTGTGACATAACTGTCTGTCACAGAAAGACAACTACCATACGATTTCACTCACTCATGGGAGAAAAAACTTGTGAAAAAGCAAGAAAAGTGACAGGCAATTAGACTCCAACAAGGCACACAAAATTTGGTGTTTGTTCCAGGCAGGGTAGTCAGATTCTGCGTTTCTAAAAGTAGATCAAATGGGACATTCAATGCAGGAAATGTGGCCAAACGGGATGTAATGAGAGTTTCCACCGTGTTTGAAGGTGAATTGTGATCTGGAATAGAGCAGCTTCAAATCACTTAAAATATCTTTTTTTTTTTTTTTTTTGCGTTTTGTGAAACACACACACACAGAGACACAGACACAGACACAGACACACAGACACACACACACACACACACACACACTTAAAAGAGTCCCACGGAAGTTAGGGATCAAGTGAGGAATAGCACCCATGGAATCAAAATTCAGAGAAAATACCATTAAAAACAAAAGCTTAGAGAATCAAAGTAACAAATAGTCCAAACTGGATAAGTTAACTCCTTACCTATCAAGAATTGATTAATTAAAAAATTAATTAACAACCTTACTTAAAAAAACCCTCCACACAAGGATGCCAGCAAATGCAGTACTGGATAGAAAAGGATAAATTCCAAGACACATACGCACTACCATGGCAAGATCATGAGTCATACATATCTGACCTCTCAGATAATGACTTTGGAAGCAGCTTTGGAGTCTTTTGAAGAAGTCCCCAAACATCTCACAACTCACAGAAAGCCAGGTTCAAATCAATACCCTGGTCCATAATTGGAGACATTTAAGGGTAATGTCGGCTATTCTCATCTTTTCCCAAAATGTAAGAAGAGGGAAGACTATAATTTACAATGTCCAAAGATCCAATTCACATAAGGACCTTATAGGAAACGAAATTCATACAATTTTAATCATAACGATAATAGAGTAGAATTCATTTCTCTTCCCTTTCTTTCTTCATCTCCATGTGCAACGACCTGTTTGGGTTTCTATTCACTATTTTTTTTTTTATATATATTCGGCAACCCAGGCTTTCATCCATCCTACGTTTTTTTGACACAGTGTTCCCTGATTGTTTAATTGCATATACAACCAAGTGCTCATCCTCATACAATGCCATACTAATTCCATACCCATTAACCAGTTCCCTCTTTATGGCATGTCCTATCCTCCTGTAACCCTCAGCTTGGTCCCAAGAGCCTGAGTCTCTCCTGGTGCGTCTCCCTGTCTGAATTCTTCTCCTTTCGTTTTCCCTTCCTAATACTCATGTCCATGGTATTCCTCATGGTCCACATAGGAGTGAAGCCATAGGATATTGCCCTTGGTCGGCTTTCATTTTCATTTGGAAATCATCTTATTTTCCATGAACTTCATAATCATCTTTATCCACTAGCCCTTCAAAGGGTATCTCGGCTCCTTCCACAGTGATACATGAGTGGGCAAGCCATCAATTTTGGCCGTTCATTTTCATCTGAATAAAGAGAGTTGCTCAACATGTCTCTCCCCATGACTATGACATGTTGCTTTAACAAATGATGACAAGGAGTGCTGACCAGGGCTCTTTCTTTTGGGGTAGGGATCATACACTATTTCACTCTCCATGAAGCCTTTGCAAGGGTGTTTAAGGTAGTGTCAGGTAGACCGAGCCTTCATCCCTTAGGACTGCTGTTTCATTACACTAGCAGTTAAGGACACGGACAACACAATGCATCCCTGCCCTGACAATTTTCCTGTAATTGTGATTCTCCTTCCCTTCTTCCTTCCCTCGCCTTCCAAGCTGAACAAGCATCAAAGGCAGGCCTTACACCCGAGAAACCATAGTGAACAGAAGCTAAGAATGGACCCTCTCACCCAAGGATATCCAACCTCCCAGAGACCTAATGGGAGCCAAGAGGCCTCGCTGTTGATTGAGATCTCTAGAAATTGCAGTGGAAATAGGAACACCTTGCTCTCTCTGGAGATTTGTTGGTCTAACAAATGGTATACAGGGCATCATTTTCTATTGTCTTTGTATAGAAATTGGAAGTGGGAAAAAAACAGAAAAGACCAACTGAGTTCATGATCAGGTTAACAAGGCTCTTTCTTGTTCCTTCCAAGGTCTTTTGACTATAGCCCTATAGACTATAGGACTAATATATCATGAGAATGGGCTTGCTGCTCAGTGAAGTCAGCTTCTGTGATGTCACAAAACTCTGAGGTCCTAGCAACACTCCTCACCAAACAACGCCTCATCACTTCACCTGTCTGGAGTAGTTCTGGGTCAGCCAGGAGTATCTAATAACTCCAAACAGATGGAGCCGCCTGGGGATTTCCCCAAGAGAGTTTGTGAAGTGATTAAGGGTCACCTTCCGCATTGTCGAACTTGGACGTGACTGTCACAACCACCCCTCTGGATTACTGAGAACGGCAAGAATCCACAATTCCATCTTACCTAGGTAAGTTCAAGAAAGTGTCAGGAGTACAAGCAGCCTCACATGGGGAACTCCACGCCATATACATGATCATGGCCCTCACACACTATCAGGATGCTTCTGACCAGGAAAAGCGCCCCCGCCCTCCGAGGAAAGCTCAGAGCTAACACCCGCAAACATACGAAAGACATGTCTGCAGTCTTCAACAGTGAGGACACGAATTCTTCTTGTAGCTCCAGACATCGTGCCATAAATGCCTCCCAATATTCCCAGCCGAACAAACATTAAAGGCCGACCCTACACCCTAGAAGCTTAGTCCCAGGATGGACTCATCTGTTTGGAGCTCACAGGAGCAATAACGGAGCATGTTGTTAGAGAACCAGTCCCGATGAGAAGCCATTGGAAAAGGCTTTTGGGCCAGTTTTAGGAATAAAACGTGAATCTACAAAAGGTCTCTGTCTTTTCTGTATTCGAAACACGCTTTCTGTTATCTACCCTGAAGATCATTTCTTTAGGAAGAAGAGCTCGTGGAGTGCCCAAGGGCTGGCACCTGAGAGAGTCTCAGGTGTGTGTGACATGCCCTCTGGTGTTGTGTTGTGGCGGTCCACTCTCCTTGGGCTCGTCCTCTGCAGAGGATATCCTTGCATTCCATTCAGAGTGTTTGGTGTCTGGGCCAAATATGGTTTGCCTGTGAAATGTAACTTTCAATCCACTCCACAAAACATAGGGCCTGCTGAATTCTGTGGCCAGGTGAGAGGATGTGAGCAGGGATTTCTTCTAGTGCCCTGCAGGATTTTCTGTTCTCCTGTGACTAAGCAACGTGGCCTGAAGAAGGCAGTCCCAACAGTGTTCCAGGTTTGGGAAATCGTGATTGCAAGTTGGGCAGCTAATGTCCTCACGTTCCTGAATGTGGCTACTTCTCAGTCTTGATGCTGGCAGTCGAAGAGCCCGAGTATCTATGGCGCCCATCGAGGCATCTCCACCAACATTGTGCATCATGAATACACCCACAGAAATAATAATTTTACCACGGTGTCAACAGGTATAGTGTCTGATCATGGTTTCCAGGCTATCTTCACTGGTTGCTTGCAGGTGGCCTCTACAGGAGATATAAAGTGTTCTCTGGCCTATATGATTGCAAAGCTTGCTGACCGGGAATCCGCGGGCCTCAAAACCCTTGGGTTTCAATAACTCATGTCCTTCAGACACTCTCCAATTCTAGCCAACATCTATGGGTCAACATTCAAATTGTGGGTTCTATGTGTGCTTCTCTCCCCTGGGCCTTTGTCTGTGGCCATGGCTCCCTGACCTCTGAAGCACCAAACGTCCAATTCTCCCAGCAGCCCTGTCTACACCCTTCTACCATGGCCTCTGTGACTTCTCTCTTTCTCTGTTGAGTGTGATTTCTAGGCTTCAGGTCCATTTATGCCGTGTTTCCATTGATGTCGTCACCTTCTGGTTGTGCTGATGGTGGAAGACAGGCCTGGAGCTCCCTGACACTTCTCCCATCTCCCTGTCCTCCAAATGAACTGTGGACTCTTATGGAGCCATAGGCAAGAAGGCATTATTTCTCCTTGTGACATGAGGCAGAAAGGGAGAGAGCATTGGGCTGTGACATAACTGTCAGTCACAGAAAGACAACTACCATACGATTTCACTCACTCATGGGAGAAAAAACTTGTGAAAAAGCAAGAAAGTGACAGGCAATTAGACTCCAACAAGGCACACAAAATTTGGTGTTTGTTCCAGGCAGGGAAGTCAGATTCTGCGTTTCTAAAAGTAGATCAAATGGGACATTCAATGCAGGAAATGTGGCCAAACGGGATGTAATGAGAGTTTCCACTGTGTTTGAAGGTGAATTGTGATCTGGAATAGAGCAGCATCAAATCACTTAAAATATCTTTTTTTTTTTTTTGCGTTTTGTGAACACACACACACAGAGACGCAGACACAGACACAGACACAGACACACACACACACACACACACACACACTTAAAAGAGTCCCACGGAAGTTAGGGATCAAGTGAGGAATAGCACACATGGAATCAAAATTCAGAGAAAATACCATAAAAAACAAAAGTTTAGAGAATCAAAGTAACAAATAGTCCATACTGGATAAGTTAACTCCTTACCTATCAAGCATTGATTAATTAAAAAATTAATTAACAACCTTACTTAAAAAAACCCTCCACACAAGGATGCCAGCAAATGCAGTACTGGATAGAAAAGGATAAATTCCAAGACACATATGCACTACCATGGCAAGATCATGAGTCACACATATCTGACCTCTCAGATAATGACTTTGGAAGCAGCTTTGGAGTCTTCTAAAGAAGTCCCCAAACATCTCACAACTCACAGAAAGCCAGGTTCAAATCAATTCCCTGGTCCATAATTTGAGACATTTAAGGGTAATGCCGGCTATTCTCATCTTTTCCCAAAATGTAAGAAGAGGGAAGACTATAATTTACAATGTCCAAAGATCCAATTCACATAAGGACCTTATAGGAAACGAAATTCATACAATTTTAATCATTACGATAATAGACTAGAATTCATTTCTCTTCCCTTTCTTTCTTCATCTCCATGTGCAACGACCTGTTTGGGTTTCTATTCACTATTTTTTTTTTTTATATATATATTCGGCAACCCAGGCTTTCATCCATCCTACTTTTTTTGACACAGTGTTCCCTGATTGTTTAATTGCATATACAACCAAGTGCTCATCCTCATACAATGCCATACTAATTCCATACCCATTAACCAGTTCCCTCTTTATGGCATGTCCTATCCTCCTGTAACCCTCAGCTTGGTCCCCAGAGCCTGAGTCTCTCCTGGTGCGTCTCCCTGTCTGAATTCTTCTCCTTTCGTTTTCCCTTCCTAATACTCATGTCCATGGTATTCCTCATGGTCCACATAGGAGTGAAGCCATAGGATATTTCCCTTGGTCGGCTTTCATTTTCATTTGGAAATCATCTTATTTTCCATGAACTTCATAATCATCTTTATCCACTAGCCCTTCAAAGGGTATCTCGGCTCCTTCCACAGTGATACATGAGTGGGCAAGCCATCAATTTTGGCCGTTCATTTTCATCTGAATAAATAGAGATGCTCAACATGTCTCTCCCCATGACTATGACATGTTGCTTTAACAAATGATGACAAGGAGTGCTGACCAGGGCTCTTTCTTTTGGGGTAGCGATCATACATTATTTCCCTCCCCATGTAGCCTTTGCAAGGTTGTTTAAGGTAGTGTCAGGGAGACCGAGCCTTCATCCCTTAGGACTGCTGTTTCATTACACTAGCAGTTAAGGACACGGACAACACAATGCATCCCTGCCCTGACAATTTTCCTGTAATTGTGATTCTCCTTCCCTTCTTCCTTCCCTCGCCTTCCAAGCTGAACAAGCATCAAAGGCAGGCCTTACACCCGAGAAACCATAGTGAACAGAAGCTAAGAATGGACCCTCTCACCCAAGGATATTAAACTTCCCAGAGACCTAATGGGAGCCAAGAGGCCTCGCTGTGGATTGAGATCTCTAGAAATTGCAGTGGAAATAGGAACACCTTGCTCTCTCTGGAGATTTGTTGGTCTAACGAATGGTATACAGGGCATCATTTTCTATTGTCTTTGTATAGAAATTGGAAGTGGGAAAGAAACAGAAAAGACCACCTGAGTTCATGATCAGGTTAACAAGGCTCTTTCTTGTTCCTTCCAAGGTCTTTTGACTATAGCCCTATAGACTATAGGACTAATATAGCATGAGAATGGGCTTGCTGCTCAGTGAAGTCAGCTTCTGTGACGTCACAGACCTCTGAGGTCCTAGCAACACTCCTCACCAAACAACGCCTCATCACTTCACCTGTCTGGAGTAGTTCTGGGTCAGCCAGGAGTATCTAATAACTCCAAACAGATGGAGCCGCCTGGGGATTTCCCCAAGAGAGTTTGTGAAGTGATTAAGGGTCACCTTCCGCATTGTCGAACTTGTAGTCTTGGACGTGACTGTCACCACCACCCCTCTGGATTACTGAGAACGGCAAGAATCCACAATTCCATCTTACCTAGGTAAGTTCAAGAAAGAGTCAGGAGTACAAGCAGCCTCACACGGGGAACTCCACGCCATATACATGATCATGGCCCTCACACCCTATCAGGATGCTTCTGACCAGGAAAAGCGCCCCCCGCCCTCCGAGGAAAGCTCAGAGTTAACACCCGCAAACATACGAAAGACATGTCTGGAGTCTTCAACAGTGAGGACACGAATTCTTCTTGTAGCTCCAGACATCGTGCCATAAATGCCTCCCAATATTCCCAGCCGAACAAACATTAAAGGCCGACCCTACACCCTAGAAGCTTAGTCCCAGGATGGACTCATCTGTTTGGAGCTCACAGGAGCAATAACGGAGCATGTTGTTAGAGAACCAGTCCCGATGAGAAGCCATTGGAAAAGGCTTTTGGGCCAGTTTTAGGAATAAAACGTGAATCTACAAAAGGTCTCTGTCTTTTCTGTATTCGAAACACGCAATCTGTTATCTAACCTGAAGATCTTTTCTTTAGGAAGAAGAGCTCGTGGAGTGCCCAAGGGCTGGCACCTGAGAGAGTCTCAGGTGTGTGTGACATGCCCTCTGGTGTTGTGTTGTGGCGGTCCACTCTCCTTGGGCTCGTCCTCTGCAGAGGATATCCTTGCATTCCATTCAGAGTGTTTGGTGTCTGGGCCAAATATGGTTTGCCTGTGAAATGTAACTTTCAATCCACTCCACAAAACATAGGGCCTGCTGAATTCTGTGGCCAGGTGAGAGGATGTGAGCAGGGATTTCTTCTAGTGCCCTGCAGGATTTTCTGTTCTCCTGTGACTAAGCAACGTGGCCTGAAGAAGGCAGTCCCAACAGTGTTCCAGGTTTGGGAAATCGTGATTGCAAGTTGGGCAGCTAATGTCCTCACGTTCCTGAATGTGGCTACTTCTCAGTCTTGATGCTGGCAGTCGAAGAGCCCGAGTATCTATGGCGCCCATCGAGGCATCTCCACCAACATTGTGCATCATGAATACACCCACAGAAATAATAATTTTACCACGGTGTCAACAGGTATAGTGTCTGATCATGGTTTCCAGGCTATCTTCACTGGTTGCTTGCAGGTGGCCTCTACAGGAGATATACAGTGTTCTCTGGCCTATATGATTGCAAAGCATGCTGACCGGGAATCCGCGGGCCTCAAAACCCTGGGGTTTCAATAACTCATGTCCTTCAGACACTCTCCATTTCTAGCCAACATCTATGGGTCAACATTCAAATTGTGGGTTCTAAGTGTGCTTCTCTCCCCTGGGCCTTTGTCTGTGGCCATGGCTCCCTGACCTCTGAAGCACCAAACGTCCAATTCTCCCAGCAGCCCTGTCTACACCCTTCTACCATGGACTCTGTGATTTCTCTCTTTCTCTGTTGAGTGTGATTTCTAGGTTTCAGGTCCATTTATGCCATGTTTCCATTGATGTCGTCACCTTCTGGTTGTGCTGATGGCTGAAGACAGGCCTGAAGCTCCCTGACACTTCTCCCATCTCCCTGTCCTCCAAATGAACTGTGGACTCTTATGGAGCCGTAGGCAAGAAGGCATTATTTCTCCTTGTGACATGAGGCAGAAAGGGAGAGAGCATTGGGCTGTGACATAACTGTCAGTCACAGAAAGACATCTACCATACGATTTCACTCACTCATGGGAGAAAATCTTGTGAAAAAGCAAGAAAAGTGACAGGCAATTAGACTCCAACAAGGCACACAAAATTTGGTGTTTGTTCCAGGCAGGGAAGTCAGATTCCGCGTTTCTAAAAGTAGATCAAATGGGACATTCAATGCAGGAAATGTGGCCAAACGGGATGTAATGAGAGTTTCCACTGTGTTTGAAGGTGAATTGTGATCTGGAATAGAGCAGCTTCAAATCACTTAAAATATCTTTTTTTTTTTTTTTTGCGTTTTGTGAAACACACACACACAGAGACACAAACACAGACACAGACACACACACACACACACACTTAAAAGAGTCCCACGGAAGTTAGGGATCAAGTGAGGAATAGCACACATGGAATCAAAATTCAGAGAAAGTACGATAAAAAACAAAAGCTTAGAGAATCAAAGTAACAAATAGTCCAAACTGGATAAGTTAACTCCTTACCTATCAAGCATTGATTAATTAAAAAATTAATTAACAACCTTACTTAAAAAAACCCTCCACACAAGGATGCCAGCAAATGCAGTACTGGATAGAAAAGGATAAATTCCAAGACACATACGCACTACCATGGCAAGATCATGAGTCACACATATCTGACCTCTCAGATAATGACTTTGGAAGCAGCTTTGGAGTCTTTTGAAGAAGTCCCCAAACATCTCACAACTCACAGAAAGCCAGGTTCAAATCAATTCCCTGGTCCATAATTGGAGACATTTAAGGGTAATGTCGGCTATTCTCATCTATTCCCAAAATGTAAGAAGAGGGAAGACTATAATTTACAATGTCCAAAGATCCAATTCACATAAGGACCTTATAGGAAACGAAATTCATACAATTTTAATCATAACGATAATAGAGTAGAATTCATTTCTCTTCCCTTTCTTTCTTCATCTCCATGTTCAACGACCTGTTTGGGTTTCTATTCACTATTTTTTTTTTATATATATATTCGGCAACCCAGGCTTTCATCCATCCTACGTTTTTTTGACACAGTGTTCCCTGATTGTTTAATTGCATATACAACCAAGTGCTCATCCTCATACAATGCCATACTAATTCCATACCCATTAACCAGTTCCCTCTTTATGGCATGTCCTATCCTCCTGTAACCCTCAGCTTGGTCCCCAGAGCCTGAGTCTCTCCTGGTGCGTCTCCCTGTCTGAATTCTTCTCCTTTCGTTTTCCCTTCCTAATACTCATGTCCATGGTATTCCTCATGGTCCACATAGGAGTGAAGCCATAGGATATTGCCCTTGGTCGGCTTTCATTTTCATTTGGAAATCATCTTATTTTCCATGAACTTCATAATCATCTTTATCCACTAGCCCTTCAAAGGGTATCTCGGCTCCTTCCACAGTGATACATGAGTGGGCAAGCCATCAATTTTGGCCGTTCATTTTCATCTGAATAAAGAGAGTTGCTCAACATGTCTCTCCCCATGACTATGACATGTTGCTTTAACAAATGATGACAAGGAGTGCTGACCAGGGCTCTTTCTTTTGGGGTAGCGATCATACATTATTTCACTCTCCATGTAGCCTTTGCAAGGGTGTTTAAGGTAGTGTCAGGTAGACCGAGCCTTCATCCCTTAGGACTGCTGTTTCATTACACTAGCAGTTAAGGACACGGACAACACAATGCATCCCTGCCCTGACAATTTTCCTGTAATTGTGATTCTCCTTCCCTTCTTCCTTCCCTCGCCTTCCAAGCTGAACAAGCATCAAAGGCAGGCCTTACACCCGAGAAACCATAGTGAACAGAAGCTAAGAATGGACCCTCTCACCCAAGGATATCCAACCTCCCAGAGACCTAATGGGAGCCAAGAGGCCTCGCTGTGGATTGAGATCTCTAGAAATTGCAGTGGAAATAGGAACACCTTGCTCTCTCTGGAGATTTGTTGGTCTAACGAATGGTATACAGGGCATCATTTTCTATTGTCTTTGTATAGAAATTGGAAGTGGGAAAGAAACAGAAAAGACCACCTGAGTTCATGATCAGGTTAACAAGGCTCTTTCTTGTTCCTTCCAAGGTCTTTTGACTATAGCCCTATAGACTATAGGACTAATATAGCATGAGAATGGGCTTGCTGCTCAGTGAAGTCAGCTTCTGTGGCGTCACAAACCTCTGAGGTCCTAGCAACACTCCTCACCAAACAACGCCTCATCACTTCACCTGTCTGGAGTAGTTCTGGGTCAGCCAGGAGTATCTAATAACTCCAAACAGATGGAGCCGCCTGGGGATTTCCCCAAGAGAGTTTGTGAAGTGATTAAGGGTCACCTTCCGCATTGCCGTATTTGTAGTCTTGGACGTGACTGTCACCACCACCCCTCTGGATTACTGAGAACGGCAAGAATCCACAATTCCATCTTACCTAGGTAAGTTCAAGAAAGAGTCAGGAGTACAAGCAGCCTCACACGGGGAACTCCACGCCATATACATGATCATGGCCCTCACACCCTATCAGGATGCTTCTGACCAGGAAAAGCGCCCCCCGCCCTCCGAGGAAAGCTCAGAGTTAACACCCGCAAACATACGAAAGACATGTCTGGAGTCTTCAACAGTGAGGACACGAATTCTTCTTGCATCTCCAGACATCGTGCCATAAATGCCTCCCAATATTCCCAGCCGAACAAACATTAAAGGCCGACCCTACACCCTAGAAGCTTAGTCCCAGGATGGACTCATCTGTTTGGAGCTCACAGGAGCAATAACGGAGCATGTTGTTAGAGAACCAGTCCCGATGAGAAGCCATTGGAAAAGGCTTTTGGGCCAGTTTTAGGAATAAAACGTGAATCTACAAAAGGTCTCTGTCTTTTCTGTATTCGAAACACGCATTCTGTTATCTAACCTGAAGATCTTTTCTTTAGGAAGAAGAGCTCGTGGAGTGCCCAAGGGCTGGCACCTGAGAGAGTCTCAGGTGTGTGTGACATGCCCTCTGGTGTTGTGTTGTGGCGGTCCACTCTCCTTGGGCTCGTCCTCTGCAGAGGATATCCTTGCATTCCATTCAGAGTGTTTGGTGTCTGGGCCAAATATGGTTTGCCTGTGAAATGTAACTTTCAATCCACTCCACAAAACATAGGGCCTGCTGAATTCTGTGGCCAGGTGAGAGGATGTGAGCAGGGATTTCTTCTAGTGCCCTGCAGGATTTTCTGTTCTCCTGTGACTAAGCAACGTGGCCTGAAGAAGGCAGTCCCAACAGTGTTCCAGGTTTGGGAAATCGTGATTGCAAGTTGGGCAGCTAATGTCCTCACATTCCTGAATGTGGCTACTTCTCAGTCTTGATGCTGGCAGTCGAAGAGCCCGAGTATCTATGGCGCCCATCGAGGCATCTCCACCAACATTGTGCATCATGAATACACCCACAGAAATAATAATTTTACCACGGTGTCAACAGGTATAGTGTCTGATCATGGTTTCCAGGCTATCTTCACTGGTTGCTTGCAGGTGGCCTCTACAGGAGATATACAGTGTTCTCTGGCCTATATGATTGCAAAGCATGCTGACCTGGAATCCGCGGGCCTCAAAACCCTTGGGTTTCAATAACTCATGTCCTTCAGACACTCTCCATTTCTAGCCAACATCTATGGGTCAACATTCAAATTGTGGGTTCTAAGTGTGCTTCTCTCCCCTGGGCCTTTGTCTGTGGCCATGGCTCCCTGACCTCTGAAGCACCAAACATCCAATTCTCCCAGCAGCCCTGTCTACACCCTTCTACCATGGCCTCTGTGACTTCTCTCTTTCTCTGTTGAGTGTGATTTCTAGGCTTCAGGTCCATTTATGCCATGTTTCCATTGATGTCGTCACCTTCTGGTTGTGCTGATGGCTGAAGACAGGCGTGGAGCTCCCTGACACTTCTCCCATCTCCCTGTCCTCCAAATGAACTGTGGACTCTTATGGAGCCGTAGGCAAGAAGGCATTATTTCTCCTTGTGACATGAGGCAGAAAGGGAGAGAGCATTGGGCTGTGACATAACTTTCAGTCACAGAAAGACAACTACCATACGATTTCACTCACTCATGGGAGAAAAAACTTGTGAAAAAGCAAGAAAAGTGACAGGCAATTAGACTCCAACAAGGCACACAAAATTTGGTGTTTGTTCCAGGCAGGGTAGTCAGATTCTGCGTTTCTAAAAGTAGATCAAATGGGACATTCAATGCAGGAAATGTGGGCAAACGGGATGTAATGAGAGTTTCCACTGTGTTTGAAGGTGAATTGTGATCTGGAATAGAGCAGCTTCAAATCACTTAAAATATCTTTTTTTTTTTTTTTTTTGCATTTTGTGAACACACACACACAGAGACACAGACACAGATACCCACACACACACCCACACACACACACACTCAAATGAGTCCCACGGAATTTAGGGATCAAGTGAGGAATAGGACTCATGGAATCAAAATTCAGAGAAAATACCATAAAAAACAAAAGCTTAGAGAATCAAAGTAACAAAGAATCCAAACTGTTTAAGTTAACTCCTTACCTATCAAGAATTGATTAATTAAAAAATTAATTAACAACCTTACTTAAAAAAACCCTCCACACAAGGATGCCAGCAAATGCAGTACTGGATAGAAAAGGATAAATTCCAAGACACATACGCACTACCATGGCAAGATCATGAGTCACACATATCTGACCTCTCAGATAATGACTTTGGAAGCAGCTTTGGAGTCTTTTGAAGAAGTCCCCAAACATCTCACAACTCACAGAAAGCCAGGTTCAAATCAATTCCCTGGTCCATAATTGGAGACATTTAAGGGTAATGTCGGCTATTCTCATCTATTCCCAAAATGTAAGAAGAGGGAAGACTATAATTTACAATGTCCAAAGATCCAATTCACATAAGGACCTTATAGGAAACGAAATTCATACAATTTTAATCATTACGATAATAGACTAGAATTCATTTCTCTTCTCTTTCTTTCTTCATCTCCATGTGCAACGACCTGTTTGGGTTTCTATTCACTATTTTTTTATATATATATATATATTCGGCAACCCAGGCTTTCATCCATCCTACGTTTTTTTGACACAGTGTTCCCTGATTGTTTAATTGCATATACAACCAAGTGCTCATCCTCATACAATGCCATACTAATTCCATACCCATTAACCAGTTCCCTCTTTATGGCATGTCCTATCCTCCTGTAACCCTCAGCTTGGTGTCCAGAGCCTGAGTCTCTCCTGGTGCGTCTCCCTGTCTGAATTCTTCTCCTTTCGTTTTCCCTTCCTAATACTCATGTCCATGGTATTCCTCATGGTCCACATAGGAGTGAAGCCATAGGATATTGCCCTTGGTCGGCTTTCATTTTCATTTGGAAATCATCTTATTTTCCATGAACTTCATAATCATCTTTATCCACTAGCCCTTCAAAGGGTATCTCGGCTCCTTCCACAGTGATACATGAGTGGGCAAGCCATCAATTTTGGCCGTTCATTTTCATCTGAATAAAGAGAGTTGCTCAACATGTCTCTCCCCATGACTATGACATGTTGCTTTAACAAATGATGACAAGGAGTGCTGACCAGGGCTCTTTCTTATGGGGTAGCGATCATACATTATTTCACTCTCCATGAAGCCTTTGCAAGGGTGTTTAAGGTAGTGTCAGGTAGACCGAGCCTTCATCCCTTAGGACTGCTGTTTCATTACACTAGCAGTTAAGGACACGGACAACACAATGCATCCCTGCCCTGACAATTTTCCTGTAATTGTGATTCTCCTTCCCTTCTTCCTTCCCTCGCCTTCCAAGCTGAACAAGCATCAAAGGCAGACCTTACACCCGAGAAACCATAGTGAACAGAAGCTAAGAATGGACCCTCTCACCCAAGGATATCCAACCTCCCAGAGACCTAATGGGAGCCAAGAGGCCTCGCTGTTGATTGAGATCTCTAGGAATTGCAGTGGAAATAGGAACACCTTGCTCTCTCTGGAGATTTGTTGGTCTAACGAATGGTATACAGGGCATCATTTTCTATTCTCTTTGTATAGAAATTGGAAGTGGGAAAGAAACAGAAAAGACCACCTGTGTTCATGATCAGGTTAACAAGGTTCTTTCTTGTTCCTTCCAAGGTCTTTTGACTATAGCCCTATAGACTATAGGACTAATATAGCATGAGAATGGGCTTGCTGCTCAGTGAAGTCAGCTTCTGTGATGTCACAAATCTCTGAGGTCCTAGCAACACTCCTCACCAAACAACGCCTCATCACTTCACCTGTCTGGAGTAGTTCTGGGTCAGCCAGGAGTATCTAATAACTCCAAACAGATGGAGCCGCCTGGGGATTTCCCAAAGAGAGTTTGTGAAATGATTAAGGGTCACCTTCCGCATTGTCGAATTTGTAGTCTTGGACGTGACTGTCACCACCACCCCTCTGGATTACTGAGAACGGCAAGAATCCACAATTCCATCTTACCTAGGTAAGTTCAAGAAAGAGTCAGGAGTACAAGCAGCCTCACACGGGGAACTCCACGCCATATACATGATCATGGCCCTCACACTCTATCAGGATGCTTCTGACCAGGAAAAGCGCCCCCCGCCCTCCGAGGAAAGCTCAGAGTTAACACCCGCAAACATATGAAAGACATGTCTGGAGTCTTCAACAGTGAGGACACGAAATCTTCTTGCATCTCCAGACATCGTGCCATAAATGCCTCCCAATATTCCCAGCCGAACAAACATTAAAGGCCGACCCTACACCCTAGAAGCTTAGTCCCAGGATGGACTCATCTGTTTGGAGCTCACAGGAGCAATAACGGAGCATGTTGTTAGAGAACCAGTCCCGATGAGAAGCCATTGGAAAAGGCTTTTGGGCCAGTTTTAGGAATAAAACGTGAATCTACAAAAGGTCTCTGTCTTTTCTGTATTCGAAACACGCTTTCTGTTATCTACCCTGAAGATCATTTCTTTAGGAAGAAGAGCTCGTGGAGTGCCCAAGGGCTGGCACCTGAGAGAGTCTCAGGTGTGTGTGACATGCCCTCTGGTGTTGTGTTGTGGCGGTCCACTCTCCTTGGGCTCGTCCTCTGCAGAGGATATCCTTGCATTCCATTCAGAGTGTTTGGTGTCTGGGCCAAATATGGTTTGCCTGTGAAATGTAACTTTCAATCCACTCCACAAAACATAGGGCCTGCTGAATTCTGTGGCCAGGTGAGAGGATGTGAGCAGGGATTTCTTCTAGTGCCCTGCAGGATTTTCTGTTCTCCTGTGACTAAGCAACGTGCCCTGAAGAAGGCAGTCCCAACAGTGTTCCAGGTTTGGGAAATCGTGATTGCAAGTTGGGCAGCTAATGTCCTCACGTTCCTGAATGTGGCTACTTCTCAGTCTTGATGCTGGCAGTCGAAGAGCCCGAGTATCTATGGCGCCCATCGAGGCATCTCCACCAACATTGTGCATCATGAATACACCCACAGAAATAATAATTTTACCACGGTGTCAACAGGTATAGTGTCTGATCATGGTTTCCAGGCTATCTTCACTGGTTGCTTGCAGGTGGCCTCTACAGGAGATATACAGTGTTCTCTGGCCTATATGATTGCAAAGCATGCTGACCTGGAATCCGCGGGCCTCCAAACCCTTGGGTTTCAATAACTCATGTCCTTCAGACACTCTCCATTTCTAGCCAACATCTATGGGTCAACATTCAAATTGTAGGTTCTAAGTGTGCTTCTCTCCCCTGGGCCTTTGTCTGTGGCCATGGCTCCCTGACCTCTGAAGCACCAAACGTCCAATTCTCCCAGCAGCCCTGTCTACACCCTTCTACCATGGCCTCTGTGACTTCTCTCTTTCTCTGTTGAGTGTGATTTCTAGGCTTCAGGTCCATTTATGCCATGTTTCCATTGATGTCGTCACCTTCTGTTTGTGCTGATGGCTGAAGACAGGCCTGGAGCTCCCTGACACTTCTCCCATCTCCCTGTCCTCCAAATGAACTGTGGACTCTTATGGAGCCATAGGCAAGAAGGCATTATTTCTCCTTGTGTCATGAGGCAGAAAGGGAGAGAGCATTGGGCTGTGACATAACTGTCAGTCACAGAAAGACATCTACCATACGATTTCACTTACTCATGGGAGAAAAAACTTGTGAAAAAGCAAGAAAAGTGACAGGCAATTAGACTCCAACAAGGCACACAAAATTTGGTGTTTGTTCCAGGCAGGGAAGTCAGATTCTGCTTTTCTAAAAGTAGATCAAATGGGACATTCAATGCAGGAAATGTGGCCAAACGGGATGTAATGAGAGTTTCCACTGTGTTTGAAGGTGAATTGTGATCTGGAATAGAGCACCTTCTAATCACTTAAAATATCTTTTTTTCTTTTTGCGTTTTGTGAAACACACACACACAGAGACACAGACACAGACACACAGACACACAGACACACACACACACACACCTAAAAGAGTCCCACGGAAGTTAGGGATCAAGTGAGGAATAGCACTCATGGAATCAAAATTCAGAGAAAAAACCGTAAAAACAAAAGCTTAGAGAATCAAAGTAACAAATTGTCCAAACTGGATAAGTTAACTCCTTACCTATCAAGAATTGATTAATTAAATAATTAATTAACAACCTTACTTAAAAAAAACCGTCTACACAAGGATGCCAGCAAATGCAGTACTGGATAGAAAAGGATAAATTCCAAGACACATACGCACTACCATGGCAAGATCATGAGTCATACATATCTGACCTCTCAGATAATGACTTTGGAAGCAGCTTTGGAGTCTTTTGAAGAAGTCCCCAAACATCTCATAACTCACAGAAAGCCAGGTTCAAATCAATTCCCTGGTCCATAATTTGAGACATTTATGGGTAATGTCGGCTATTCTCATCTTTTCCCAAAATGTAAGAAGAGGGAAGACTATAATTTACAATGTCCAAAGATCCAATTCACATAAGGACCTTATAGGAAACGAAATTCATACAATTTTAATCATTACGATAATAGACTAGAATTCATTTCTCTTCTCTTTCTTTCTTCATCTCCATGTGCAACGACCTGTTTTGGTTTCAATTTAATTTTTTTTTTAATATATATTCGGCAACCCAGGCTTTCATCCATCCTACGTTTTTTGACACAGTGTTCCCTGATTCTTTAATTGCATATAACACCAAGTGCTCATCCTCATACAATGCCATACAAATTCCATACCCATTAACCAGTTCCCTCTTTATGGCATGTCCTATCCTCCTGTAACCCTCAGCTTGGTGTCCAGAGCCTGAGTCTCTCCTGGTGCGTCTCCCTGTCTGAATTCTTCTCCTTTCGTTTTCCCTTCCTAATACTCATGTCCATGGTATTCCTCATGGTCCACATAGGAGTGAAGCCATAGGATATTTCCCTTGAAATATCCTATGGATATTTCACCCTCTCACCCAAGGATATCCAGCCTCCCAGAGACCTAATGGGAGCCAAGAGGCCTCGCTTTTGATTGAGATCTCTAGAAATTGCAGTGGAAATAGGAACACCTTGCTCTCTCTGGAGATTTGTTGGTCTAACAAATGGTATACAGGGCATCATTTTCTATTGTCTTTGTATAGAAATTGGAAGTGGGAAAGAAACAGAAAAGACCACCTGAGTTCATGATCAGGTTAACAAGGCTCTTTCTTGTTCTTTCCAAGGTCTTTTGACCATAGTCCTATAGACTATAGGACTAATATAGCATGAGAATGGGCTTGCTGCTCAGTGAAGTCAGCTTCTGTGACGTCACAAACCTCTGAGGTCCTAGCAACACTCCTCACCAAACAAAGCCTCATCACTTCACCCGTCTGGAGTAGTTCTGGGTCAGCCAGGAGTATCTAATAACTCCAAACAGATGGAGCCGCCTGGGGATTTCCCCAAGAGAGTTTGTGAAGTGATTAAGGGTCACCTTCCGCATTGCCGAATTTGTAGTCTTGGACGTGACTGTCACCACCACCCCTCTGGATTACTACAATAGCCAAACTATGGAAAGAACCTAGATGTCCATCAACAGATGAATGGATAAAGAAGATGTGGTATATATACACAATGGAATACTATGCAGCCATCAAAAGAAATGGAATCTTGCCATTTGCGACGACGTGGATGGAACTAGAGCGTATCATGCTTAGTGAAATAAGTCAATCGGAGAAAGACAACTATCATATGATCTCCCTGATATGAGGACATGGAGAAGCAACATGGGGGGTAGGAGATAGCAGAAGAATAAATGAAACAAGATGGGATTGGGAGGGGACAAACCATAAATGACTCTTAATCTCACAAAACAAACTGGGGGTTGCTGCGGGGAGGTGGGATTGTGGGAGGGGGAGCGGGCTATGGACATTGGGGAGGGGAAGCGAACCATAAGAGACTATGGACTCTGAAAAACAACCTGAGGGTTTTGAAGGGTCAGGGGTGGGAGGTTGGGGCAACCTGAGGGTTTTGAAGTGTCAGGGGTGGGAGGTTGGGGGAACAGGTGGTGGGTAATGGAGAGGGCACATTTTGCATGGAGCACTGGGTGTTGTGCAAAAAGAATGAATACTGTTACGCTGAAAAAATAAATAAAATGGGAAAAAAATACAAAGCAGCAAAGCACTGTAGGAAAAATACAAATGTCTAATAAATATACAAAAAATTAAAAAAAAAAGGGTCCTCGATGTTGATTGAGAAATCTAGAAATTGCAGAGGAAATAAGAACACCTTGATCTCTCTGGAGAAATGTTGGTCTAAAGAATAGAATACTGAACATTGTTTCCATTTCTCTTTGTATAGAATGTGGATGTGGGAAAGAAACAGAAAAGTCCAAGTGAGTTCATGATAAGGCTAACAAGGCTCTTTCTTGTTCATTCCCATGTATTTCTACTTAAAGTTTTGGGACTCATATGTCGTGAGAATGGGATTGCTGCTTCAGTGAAGTCAGCTTCTGTAACATCAAAAATCTCTGAGTTCCTAGCAACCACTCTTCACCAAAACATGCCACATCACTTGACGTGGCTGGAGTAGTTCTGGGTCAGCCAGGATTATCAAAATCACTCCAAACAGCTAGAGTCACCTGGTTATTTCACCAAGACAGTTTATGAAGCGATTTGGGGTCATATTCTACATGGCCGAATTTTTACTCTGTGGCCTGACTCTCACCACCACCTCTCTGAACTCCTGAGAAGGGCAAGAATCCACAATTTCATATTACCCATGTAAGGTCAAAAAAGAGTCAGGATTACAAGCAGCTTCACACGGGGAAGTTGACGCCATACACATGTTCATGGTCCTCACACCTTATCAGGATGCTTCTCACCAGGAAATGCGCCCCACGCACTCCGAGGAAATCTCCGAGTTAACACCCGCCACTATACCAAAGACATGTCTGGAGTCTTCCACAGTGAGGACACGAGTTCTTCTTGCATCTCCAGAAGTCGTGCAATAAATGCCTCCCAATTTTCCCAGCTGAAAAAAACATTAAATTCAGACCCTATACACTAGAAGCTTAGAGTAGGAGGGACTCATCTGTTTGGAGCTCACAGGAGAAAGCACGGAGCATGTTACAAGAGAACCAATCCCCATGTGAAGCCTTCTTAAAAGGCTTTTGGGCCAGTTTCAAGAATAAAACGTGAATGTACAAAAGGTCTCTACCTTCTCTGTATTTGAAAAATGCATTCTGTCATCTATCCTGAATATAATTACTTTAGGAGAAGAGCTCATGGTGTGCACAAGTGTTGGCACGTGAAAGAGTCCCAGGTGTGTGTGCCATGCCCTCTGGGGTTGTGTTATGGCTGTCCACTCTCCTGTTGGCTCGTCCTCTGCAGTAGCTCTCATTGCCTTTCATTCAGAAGGTTTGGTGTCTGGGCCAAATATGGTGTGCCTGTGAAACGTGACTTTCAACCCACTCCCCAAAACTTAAGGCCTGCTGAATTCTGTAGACAGGTGAAACGATGTGAGCAGGGCTTCCTTCTAGTCCCCTGCAGGATTATCTGTTCTCCTGGGACTAAGCAACATGGCCTGAAAGAGGCAGACCCAACAGTGTGCCAGGTTTGGGAATCCGTGATTGCACGTTGGGCAGCTAATATCCTCACCGTCCTGCCTGTGGCCTCTTCTCAGTCTTGATGCTCGTGGTCGTAGAGCCCAAGTATCTTTGGCGCATATCGAGGAATCTCCATCAACACTTCCCATCACGATTGCACCCAAAGAAATAATAATCTTACCATGATGTCAACAGCTTTACTCTCTGATCATGGTTTCTAGGCTGTTTGCCCCTCGTTGCCTGCTGTTGTTCTCTCCAGGAGAGACACAATGTTCTCTGGAGTCTATGTCTGCAACGCATGCTGATCTGGAATCCCCCGGTCTCAAGACCCTTGAAAGAACTCATTTCATTCAGTCACTCTCTTTTTCTCCGACAACAGCTATGGGTCAACAATCAAATTGTGGGTTCTAAGTGTGTACCACTCCCCTGGGCCTTTGTCTTTGGCCATCGCTCCCTGCCCTCTTAAGCACTAACCATCCAATTCTCCCATAAGCCCTGTCTACACAATTCTCCCATGGTCTCTGTTACTTCTTCTCTCTTTCACTGTGGAGTGTGATTTCTAGGTTTCAGGTCCATTTATGCCATGTTTCCATTGATGTGGTCATCTTCTCCTTGTGCTGATGGCTAAGAGAAGCCTGAGCTCGCAGACACCTCTGTGGTCTCCCTGTCTTTCAGATGCATTGTGGACCCTTATGGAGCCATAAGAAAGAATGCATTCTTGCTCCTTGTGACATGAGGCAGAAAGGGAGAGAGCATTGGGCTGTGTCCTATCTCTCAGTCACGGAACGACAATTACCATACAATTTCACTCACTCATGGAAGTAAAGAAACATGGGAAAAAGCAGGAAAAAGGGACAGGCAATTAGATCTAATGAGGCACACAAAATTTGGTGTTTGTGCCAGGCAGGCTAGTCAGAATCTGCCTTTCTAAAAGTGGATCAAATGGGACATTCAATACAGGAAATATGGCCGAACGGGAGGTAACATGAGTTTCCACATTGTTTGAAGGTGAATTGTGATCTGAAATAGAGCAGCATCATATCTCTTAAAATATCATTTTTAATGTTTTGTGAAACACACACACACTCACTCACACAGACAGACACACACACACATTCTTAAAAGAGTCCACAGAAGTTAGGGAACAAGAGAGGAAAACACTCATGGAAGCAAAATTCAGAGAAAGTACCATAAAAAACAAAAGCTTAGAGAATATAAGTAACAAACCGTCCAAACGGGATAAATTAACTACTTACCTATCAAGAACTAATTAAGTAAGGAGTAAGTAAGTAAATTATTAATTAAACAACCTTACCTAAAAGACGTCTCCACACAAATCTTCTAGCAAATCCAATACTGGAGAGAAAAGGATAAATTCCAAGACACATACGCACTACCATGACAAGATCAAGAGTCATACATATCTGACATCTCAGGTGTTGACAAAAGCTTTTGAAGCAGTCCTCAAATATGTCCAACACTCAGAAAGCCACGTTCAAATCAATTCCCAGGTCCACAATTCGAGACCTTTAATGGTAATGTCGGCTTTTCTCATCTATTCCCAAAATATAGGAAGAGGGAAGACTCTAATTCACAATGTCCACAGAAGCAATTCTCATAAGGACCATATAGAAACCAATAGCATACAATGTAATCATTACGAAAATAAAACTGGAATTCATTTCTCTTCTCTTTCTTTCTTCATCTCCACGTGAAACGACCTGTTTTGCTATATATTCACTATTTTTTCTTATATTCAGCACGCCAGGCTTTCATCCATCCTACCATTTTTGACTTAGTGTTCCTATATTCTTTAATTAAATATACCAATAAGAGCTCATCCTCATATAATGCTACACTACCTCCCTACTCAATAACCTGTCCTCTTTATGCCATGTATTATCCTCCTGTAACCCTCAGCTTGGTCCCAAGGTCCTGAGTCTTTCCAGGTGTGTTGCCCTGTCTGACTTCTTCTCCTTCCATTTTCCTCTCTGGAAGAGAGCAGCTTCATATCTCTTAAAATATAATTTTCAGCGTTTTATGAAACACACACAAACACACACACTTAAAAGTGTCCCACAGAGGTTAGGGAGCAAGTGAGGAATAGCACTCATGGAAGCAAAATTCAGAGAAAATACCATAAAAAAAAAAGCTTAGAGAATCAAAGTAACAAACCGTCCAAACTAGATAAGTTAACTCTTTACCTATCAATAATTAATTATTTAATTGATTAATTAATACTTAATGAAATAACCTTACCTAAAACACCCCTACACACAAGTTGGCGAGCATATCCAATACCGGAGAGAAAAGGATAAATTCCAAGACACATACGCACTACAATGACAAGATCATGAGTGATACATAACTGATATCTCAGGTAATGACTTTTGAGGCGTTTGAAGCAGTCTTCAAACATCTCCCAACACATAGAATGCCAGGTTCAAATCAAATCCCTGGACCACAATTCGAGACATTTAATGATACCGTTTCTCATCTATTCCCAAAATGTTGGAAGACGGAAGACTCTAATTTGCAATGTCCAAAGACACAATCAGATAAGGGCCTTATAGGAAACCAATTGCAGACAATTTTACTCAGTAAGATAATAAAACTAGAATTCATTTCTCTTCTCTTTCTTTCTTCATCTCCATGTGAAACGGGCTGTTTTGCTTTCTATTCACTATTTTTTTCTTATATTTGGCAAGCCAGTCTTTCATCCATCTTACGTTTATAGACATAGTGTGCCCTGATTCTTTAATTGCATATACCACCAAGTACTCATCATCATATAATGCCACACCACCTACATACCCATTATTCTGTTCCCTCTTTATGACATGTCTTATCTTCCTGTAACCAACCTTGGTCCCCGATGTCCTGAGTCTCTCCTGGTGCTTCTCCCTGTATGACTCCTTCTCCTTCCATTTTCCCTTACTACTACTCATATCCATGGTATTCCTCATGGGCCACATATGAGTGAAGCCATAGGATATTTCCCTAGTTCTGCTTGCATTTTCATTTGGAAATCATCTTCTTTATCATCATCTTCATAATCGTATTTATCCACTAGGGATTTAAAGGGTATCTTGGCTCCTTCCACAGTGATGAGCTCATGGAGTGCCCAAGGGCTGGCACTTGAGAGAGTCTCGGGTGTGTGTGACATGCCCTCTGGTGTGGTGTTGTGGCTGTCCACTCTCCTGTGGGCTCATCCTCTGCAGAGGCTCTTCTTGCCTTCCATTCAGAGTGTGTGGTGTCCGGGCCAAATATGTTGAGTTTAAGCTTCGCGGGTCTGGTGTGCCTGTGAAACATGAACTTAAAACCACTCCACAAAACTTAAGGCCTGCTGAACTCTGTGGCCAGGTGAGAGGATGTGGGCAGGGCTTTCTTCTAGTCCTCTGCAGGATTTTCTGTTCTCCAGGGGCTAAGCAACGTGGCCTGAAGAAGGCCCAACAGTGTTCCAGGTTTGGGATTCCGTGATAGCAGGTTAGGCAGCTAATGTGCTCACAGTCCTGCCTGTGGCCACTTCTCAGTCTTGGTGTTGGCGGTAGAAGTGCCCAAGCATCTTTCCCGCCCATCGAGGCATCTGTACCAACACTGCCCATCACGAATGCACACAAAGAAATAATAATCTTACCACGGTGTCAACAGGTATTGTCTCTGATCACGGTTTCCAGGCTGTCTTTACAGGTTGCTTGATGGTGTCCTCTCCAGGAGATACACAGTGTTCTCTGGAGTCTATGTCTGCAAAGCTTGCTCTTCTGGAATGCCCCGGGCTCAAGACCCTTAGGTTGCAAGAACTCGTGTCATTCAGACACTCTCCTTTTCTCCGCCAACACCTATGGGTCAAAATTCAAATTGTGGGTTCTAAGGTGCTCCTCCCCCCTCGGCCTTTTTGTCTTTGGCTATGGCTCCCTGCCATCTGAAGCACCAAACGTCCAATTCTCCCATAAGCCCTCTCTACACAATTCTCCCATGGTCTCTCTGACTTCTTCTCTCTTTCGCTGTGGAGTGTGATTTCTAGGCTTCAGGTCCATTTGTGTCATGTTTCCATGGATGTGGTCATCTTCTGGTGGTGCTGATGGCTGAAGACAAGCCTAGAGCTCCTAGACACTTCTAGAGTCTCCCTGTCCTCCAGATGCACTGCGGACTCTTAAGGAGCCATAAGCAAGAAGGCATTCTTGCTCCTTGTGACATGTGGCGGAAAGCGAGAGAGGATTGGGCTGTTTCATATCTGTCAGTCACAGAAAGACAACTACCATATGATATTACTCACTCATGGGAGTAAAAAACATGTGAAAAAGCAAGAAAAAGGGAAAGGCAATTAGACTCCAACAGGGCACACAAAATTTAGTTTTTGTCCCAGGCAGGCTAGTCAGAATCTGCCTTTCTAAAAGTGGATCAAATGGGACATTCAATGCAGGAAATGTAGCCAAACGGGATGGAACGTGAGTTGCTACAGTGTTTGAAGGTGAATTGTGATCTGGAATAGAGTAGCTTCATATATCCTAAAATATCATTTTTTACGTTTTGTGAAACACACACACACACACACACACACACACACTCACACACACACACTTAAAAGAGTCCCACAGAATTTAGGGAGCAAATGAGGAATAGGACTCGTGGAAGCAAAACTCAGAGAAAGTACCATAGAAAACAAAAGCTTAGAGACTCAAAGTATGAAACCGTCCAATCTGGGTACGTTAACTCCTTACCTATTAAGAATTAATTACCTTACCTAAAAACAGCTACACACAACTCTGCCAGAAAATCCAATACCAGAAAGATGTAAGTTCCAAGGCACATACACACTACCATGACAAGATCATGAGTCATACATGTCTGACATCTTAGGTGTTGAAGAAAGTTTTTGAAGCAGACCTCAAACATCTCCCAACACACAGAAAGCCAGGTTCAAATCAATTCCCTGGTCCACAATTCGAGACATTAAATGGTAATGTCGGCTTTTCTCATTTATTCCCATAATGTAGGAAGAGGAAAGAATCTAATTGACAATGTCCAAAGACACAATTCACATAAAGACCTTATAGGAACCCAATTGCATACCATTTGAATCAGTAAGATAATAAAACTAGAATTCATTTCCCTTCTCTTTTTTCTTCATCTCCGTGTGAAATGGCATGTTTTGCTTTCTATTCACAATTTTTTTCTGATATTCGGCAAGCCAGCCTCTCATCCATCCTACGTTTTTTTGACATAGTGTTCCCTGATTCTTTAATTGCATATACCACCAAGTACTGATCCTCATATAATGCCACACCACCTCATAATCATTAACCACTTCCCTCTTTATGGCATGTCTTATATTCCTGTAACCCTCAGCTTGGTCCCCAAAGACCTGAGTCCCTCCTGGTGTGACTCCCTATCTGATATCTTCTCCTTCCGTTTTCCCTTACTACTACTCATGTCCAAGATATTGCTCATGGGCCACATAGGAGTGAAGCCATAGGATATTTCCCTTGGTCGGTTTTCATTTTCATTTGTCAATCATCTTCTTTATCATCATCTTCATAATCATCTTTCTCCACTAGCCCTTAAAAGGGTATCTCGGCACCTTCCACAGTGATGCTAGAGGGGACATGACAGGCCATCGAAGTTGGCCGATCATTTTCATCTGAATAAAGAGAGTTTCTCCACATGGCTCTCCCCATGACTATGGCATGTAGCATTAACTAATGATGACAAGGAGTGCTGCCCAGGGCTCTTTCTTTCAGGGTAGCGATCATGCAGAATTTCACTCTCCATGAAGCCTTTGCAACGGTGTTTAAGGTAATGACAGCTCGACAAGACTTCATCCCTTAGGACTGCTGTTTCAGGACAATAGCAGATAAGGACACGGAGAGCACAACGCATCCCTGCCCTGGCAATTTTCCTGGAATGGTGACTTTCCTTCCCTTCATCCTTCCATCACCTTAAAAGCTGACCAAGCACCAAAGGCAGACCTTCCACCCGAGAAACCATAGGGAAGAGAAGCTAAGAATGGACCCTCTCACCAAGGATATCCAACCTCCGAGAGACCTAATGGCAGCCAAAAGGCCTCGCTGTTGATTGAGATCTCTAGAAATTGCAGTGGAAATAGGAACACCTTGCTCTCTCTGGAGAAATGTTGTTCTAAAGAATGGTAGGCAGAACATCGTTTCATTTTCTCTTTGTATAGAAAGTGGAAGTGGGAAAGAAACAGAAAGGACCACCTGAGTTTATGATCAGGCTAACAGGGCTCTTTCTTGTTCCTTCCCTGCTCTTTCTACTTAAAACCATAGGACTCCTATGTCATGAGAATGGGATTGCTGCTTCAGTGAAGTCAGCTTCTGTGATGTCACAAAGCTCTGAGATCCTAGCAACCACTCCTCACCAAACCACACCTCATCACTTCACCTGGCTGGGGTAGTTCTGGCTGAGCCAGGAGTATCAAAATCACTCCAATCCGCTGGAGCCGTCTGGGTATTTCACCAAGAGAGTGTGTGAAGCGATTTGGGGTCAGCTTCTCCATGGCCGAATTTGTAGTCTTTGGACGTGACTGTCACCACCACCCCTCTGGACTCCTGGGAAGGGCAAGAAACCACAATTCCATCTTACCCAGGTAAGGCCAAGAAAGAGTCATGAGTACAAGCAGCCTCACTCGGGAAATTCCACCCCATAAACATGTTCATGGTCCTCACACCTTATCAGGATGCTTCTGTCCAGGAAAAGCGCCCCCAACCCTAAGAGGGAAGCTCAGAGTTAAGACCCCCAACCACACGAAAGACATTTCTGGAGTCTTCAACTGTGAGGACACGAGTTCTTCTTGCATCTCCAGAAATCGTGCTATAAATGCCTCCCAAATTTCCCACCTGACCAAATGTTAAAGGCAGACCCTACACCCTAGAAGCTTAGGACCAGGACGGACTCATCTATTTGGAGCTCATGGTAGCAAGCACAGAGCATGTTCAAAGAGAACCATTCCCCACGTGAAGCAATCGGAACAGGCTTTCGGGACAGTTTCAGGATACAACGTGAATCTACAAAAGGTCTCTATCTTCTCTGTATCGAAACTCGCATTCTGTTATCTACCCTGAAGACAATTTCTTTAGGAAGAAGAGCCCATGGTGTGCCCAAGGGCTGGCACTTGAGAGAGTCTCAGTTGTGTGTGACATGCCCTCTGGGGTTGTGTTGTGGCTGTCCACTCTCCTGTGGGCTCATCCTCTGCAGAGGCTCTCCTTGACTTCCATTCAGAGTGTGTGATGTCCGGGCCAAATATGTTGATTTTAAGCTTCGTGGGTCTGGTGTGCCTGTGAAACATGAACTTAAAACCACTCCACAAAACTTAAGGCCTGCTGAACCCTGTGGCCAGGTGAGAGGATGTGGGCAGGGCTTTCTTCTAGTCCCCTGCAGGATTTTCTGTTCTTCTGGGACTAAGCACATGGCCTGAAGAATGCAGCCCCAACCGTGTTCCAGGTTTGGGATTCTGTGATTGCGGGTTGGGCAGCTAATGTGCTCACTGTCCTGCCTGTGGCCACTTCTCAGTCTTGATGCTGGCGGTTGTAGAGCCCAAGTATCTTTCACGCCCATCGAGGCATCTGCAACAACACTGCCCATCACGAATGCACACAAAGAAATAATAATCTTACCATGGTGTCAACAGGTATTGTCTCTGATCACGGTTTTCAGGCTGTCTGCACCTGGTTGCTTGCTGGTGTCATCTCCAGGAGATACACAGCGTTCTCTGGAGTCTATGTGTGCAAAGCATGTTGCTCTGGAATCCCCTGGCCTCAAGACCCTTAGGTTGCAAGAATTCGTGTCATTCAGACACTCTCCTTTTCTCCGCCAACACCTATGGGTCAACATTCAAATTGTGGGTTCTAAGGTGCTCCTCTCCCCTGGACCTTTTTGACTTTGGCCATGGCTCCCTGCCCTATGAAGCACCAACCTTCCAATTTTCCCATAAGCCCTGTCTACACAATTCTCCCATGGTCTCTGTGACTTCTTCTCTCTTTTGCTGTGAAGTGTGATTTCTAGGCTTCAGGTCCATTTATGCCATGTTTCCATGGATGTGGTCATCTTCTGGTGGTGCTGATGGCTGAAGACAAGCCTAGAGCTCATAGACACTTCTAGAGACTCCCTGTCCTCCAGATGCACTGCGGACTCTTATGGAGCCATAAAGAAGAAGGCATTCTTGCTCCTTTTGACATGTGGTGGAAAGCGAGAGAGGATTGGGCTGTGTCATATCTGTCAGTCACAGAACGACAACTACTATACGATTTTACTCCCGGGAGTAAGATACAGGTGAAAAAGCAAGAAAAAGGGACGGGCAATTAGACTCCAACAAGGCTTTTGGTGTTTGTCCCAGGCAGGCTAGTCAAAATCTGCCTTTATATAAGTGGATCAAATGAGACATTCAATGCAGGAAACGTGGCCAAATGGGATGGAACGGGAGTTTCTACAGTGTTTGAAGGTGAATTGTGATCTGCAATACTGGAACAGAGCAGCTTCATATCTCCTAAAGTATCATTTTTTCATTTTGTGGCACACACACACACACACACACACACACACACACACACTTAAAATAGTCCTACAGAAGTTAGGGAGCTCCTGAAGAATAGGACTCATGGAAGCAAAACTCAGAGAAAGTACCATAAAACGATAGCTTAGAGACTCAAAGTATCAAACAGTCCAATCTGGATACGTTAACTCATTACCTATCAAGAATTATAAACAACCTTAAGTAAAGACACCTACACACAACTCTGCCAGAAAATCCAATACCAGAGAGAACAAACCAAGACACATATGCACTACCATGACAAGATCATGAGTCATACATATCGGAGGTCTTAGGTGTTGATGAAAGCTTTTGATGCAGACCTCAAACATCTCCCAAAACACAGAAAGCCAGGTTCAAATCAATTCCCTGGTCCACAATTCGAGACATTAAATGGTAATGTCGGCTTTTCTCATTTATTCCCATAATGAAGGAAGAGGAAAGAATCTAATTGACAATGTCCAAAGACCCAATTCAGATAAGGACCTTATAGGAAATAAATTGAATTCCATTTAAATCAGTAAGATAATAAAACTAGAATTCATTTCTCTTTCTTTCTTCATCTCCATGTGAAATGGCCTGTTTTACTTTCTATTCACTATTTTTTTCTGATATTCGGCAAGCCAGCCTTTCATCCATCCTACGTTTTTTGACATAGTGTTCCCTGATTCTTTAATTGCATATGCCACCAAGGACTCATCCTCATATAATGCCACACCACCTCCATACGCATTAACCAGTTCCCTCTTTTTGGCAGGAGTTATCCTCCTGTAACCCACAGCTTGGTCCCCAAAGTCCTGAGTCTCTCCTGTTGTGATCCCCTGTATTAATTCTTCTCCATCCGTTTTCTTTAATACTACTCATGTCCATGATATTGCTCATGGGCCACATAGGAGTGAAGCCATAGGATATTTCCCTTGGTCGGCTTGCATTTTCATTTGGAAATCATCTTCTTTATCATCATCTTCATAATCATCTTTATCCACTAGCCCTTAAAAGGGTATCTCGGCTCCTTCCACAGTGATGCTAGAGTGGGCATGGCAGGCCATCGATGTTGGCCATACATTTTCATCTGAAAAAAGAGAGTTGCTCAACATGGCTCTCCCTATGAATATGGCATGTAGCATTAACTAATGATGAGAAGGAGAGCTGACCACGGCTATTTCTCTCGAGATAGCGATCACTCAGAATTTCAGTCTGCATGAAGCCTTTGCAACAGTGTTTAAGGTAATGACAGGTCGACAAGCCTTCATCCCTTAGGACTGCAGTTTCAGGACAATAGCAGATAAGGAAACGGAGACAACAATACATCCCTGCCCTGGCAATTTTCCTGGAATGGTGACTTTCCTTCCCTTCACCCTTCCATCACCTTCCAAGCTGACCAAGCACCAAAGGCAGACCTTACCCTGGAGAAACCGCAGAGAACAGAAGCTAAGAATGGACGCTCTCACCCAAAGTTATCCAACCTCAGAGAGACCTAATGGTAGCCAAGAGGCCTCGCTGTTGATTGAGATCTCAAGAAATGGCAGTGGAAATAACAACACATTGCTCTCTCTAGAGAAATGTTGGTCTAAAGAATGGTATAGGAAACATCGTTTCCTTTTCTCTTTGTATAGAAAGTAGATGTGGGAAAGAAACAGAAAGGACCACCTGCGTTCATGATGAGGCTAACAGGGCTCTTTCTTGTTCCTTCCCAGGTCTTTCTACTTAAAGCCATAGGACTCGTATGTCTTGAGAATGGGATTGCTGCTTCAGTGCAGCCAGCTTCTGTGATGTCACAAAACTCTGAGGTCCTAGAAACCACTCCTCACCAAACCACGCCTCAGCACTTCACCTGGGTGGAGTAGTTCTGGGTCAGCCAGGAGTATCAGAATCACTCCAAACCTTTGGAGCCGCTTGGGTATTTCACCAAGATAGTGTGTGAAGCGATTTGAGGTCACCTTCTCCATGGCCGAATTTGTAATCTTTGGACGTGCCTGACACCACCACCCCTCTGGACTCCTGAGAAGGGCAAGAATCCACAATTCCATCTTACCCAGGTAAGGTCAAGAAAGAGTCAGGAGTACAAGCATCCTCACTTGAGGAACTCCACCAAATTCACATGTTCATGGTCCTCACCTTATCAGGATGCTTCTGTCCAGGAAAAGCGCCCCCAACCCTAAGAAGGAAGCTCAGAGTTAACACCCCCAACCCTACCAAAGACATTTCTGGAATCTTCAACTGTGAGGACACGAGTTCTTCTTGCATCTCCAGAAATCGTGCCATAATTTCCCATCTGACCAAATATGAAAGGCAGACCCTACACCAAAGAAGCTTAGGCCCAGGACGGACTCACCTGTTTGGAGCTCACAGGAGCAAGCACGGAGCATGTTGGAAGAGAAACATTCCCCACGTGAAGCCATCGGAGCAGGCTTTTGGGCCAGTTTCAGGAACACAACGTGAATCTACAAAAGGTCTCTATCTTCTCTGTATTCGAATGTGCATTCTGGTATCTACTCTGAAGATAATTTCTTTAGGAAGGAGAGCTCATCGAGTGCCCAAAGGCTGGCCCTTGAGAGAGTCTCAGTTGTGTGTGACAAGCCCTCTGGGGTTGTGTTGTGGCTGTCCACTCTCCTGTGGGCTCATCCTCTGCAGAGGCTCTCCTTGCCTTCCATTCAGAGTGAGTGGTTTCCGGGCCAAATATGTTGAGTTTAAGCTTTGCGGGTCTGGTGTGCCTGTGAAACATGAACTTAAAACCACTCCACAAAACTTAAGGCCTGCTGAACTCTGTGGCCAGGTGAGAGGATGTGG
Organism: Meles meles; assembly: GCF_922984935.1. NCBI lineage: Eukaryota > Metazoa > Chordata > Mammalia > Carnivora > Mustelidae > Meles > Meles meles. The sequence goes on from NC_060088.1 coordinate 18,227,089, forward strand.
GCAGGGCTTTCTTCTAGTCCTCTGCAGGATTTTCTGTTCTCCTTGAGCTAAGCAACTTGCCCTGAAGAAGGCAGTCCCAACCGTGTTCCAGGTTTGGGATTCCGTGATTGCAGGTTGGGCAGCTAATGAGCTCACCGTCCTGCCGGTGGCCACTTCTCAGTCTTGGTGCTGGCGGTTGAAGTGCCCAAGTATCTTTCACACCCATCGAGGCATCTGCACCAACTCTGCCCATCACGAATGCACACAAAGAAATAATAATCTTACCATGGTGTCAACAGATATTCTCTCTGATCACGCTTTCCAGGCTGTCTGTACCTGGTTGCTTGCTGGGGTCCTCTCCAGTAGATACAGTGCTCACTGGAGTCGATGTCTGCAAAGCATGCTGCTCTGGAATCCCCCGGCCTCAAGATCCTTAGGTTGCAAGTACTCGTGTCATTCAGACACTCTCCTTTTCTCTGCCAACACCTATGGGTCAACATTGAAATTGTGGGTTCTATGGTGCTCCTTGTCCCTGGTCCTTTTTGTCTTTGGTCATGGCTCCCTGCCCTCTGAAGCACCAAACGTCTAATTCTCCCATAAGCCCTGTCTACACAATTCCCCCATGGTCTCTGTGACTTCTTCTCTCTTTCGCTGTGGAGTTTGATTTCTAGGCTTCAGGTCCATTTATGCCATGTTTCCATGGATGTGGTATTCTTCTGGTTGTGCTGATGGCTGAAGACAATCCTAGAGCTCCCAGACACTTCTAGAGTCTCCCTGTCCTCCAGATGCACTGCGGACTCTTATGGGGCCATAAGCAAGAAGGCTTTCTTGCTCCTTGTGACATGTGGCGGAAAGCGAGAGAGGATTCGGCTGTGTCATATCTGTCAGTCACAGAAAGACAACTACCATACGATTTTACTCGTTCATGGGAGTAAAAAACATGTGAAAAAGCGAGAAAAAGGGACAGGCAATGAGACTCTAACCAGGCACACAAAAATTGGTGTTTGTCCCAGGCAGGCTAGTCAGAATCTGTCTTTCTAAAAGTGGATCAAATGGGACATTCAATGCAGGAAATGTGGCCGAATGTGATGGAACGTGAGTTTCCACAGTGTTTGAAGATGAATTGTGATCTGGAATAGAGCAGCTTCATAGCTCCTAAAATATCATTTTTTTGCGTTTTGTGAAACACACACACACACACAAACACACACACACACACTTAAAATAGTCCCACATTAGTTAGGGAGCAAGTGAGGAATAGGACTCATGGAAGCAAAACTCAGAGAAAGTACCGTAAAAAACAAAAGCTTAGAGACTGAAAGTATCAAACCATCCAATCTGGATATGTTAAGTCCTTACCTATCTAGAATTAATTAAATAATTATTTAATTAATTAGTTAAGTAACCTTACCTAAAGACACCTACACACAACTCTGCCAGAAAATCCAATACCGGAGAGAAAAGGATAAATTCCAAGACACATACCCACTACCATGACAAGATCATGAGTCATACATATCTGACATCTTAGGTGTTGACGAAAGCTTTTGAAGCAGTCCTCAAACATCTCCCAACACACAGAAAGCCAGGTTCAAATCAATTCCCTGATCCACAATTCGAGACATATAATGGTAATGTCGGCTTTTCTCATCCATTCTCAAAATGTAGGAAGAGGAAAGACTCTCATTGACAATATCCAAAGACCCAATTCACATAAGGACCTTATAAGAAACCTATTATATACCATTTTAATCAGTAAGTTAATAAAACTAGAATTCATTACTCTTCTCTTTCTTTCTTCATCTCCGTGTGAAATGGCCTGTTTTGCTTTCTATTCACTTTTTTTCTGATATACGGCAAGTCACCATTTCACCCATCCTATGTTTTTTGAAATAGTGTTCCCTGATTCTTTAATGGCATATGCTACCAAGTACTCATCCTCATATAATGCCACACCACCTCCATACCAATTAATCAGTTCCCTTTTTAGGGAATGACTTATCCTCCTGTAACCCACAGCTTGGTCCCGAAAGTCCTGAGTCTCTCCTGCTGTTACTCCCTGTCTGACTTCTTCTCCTTCCATTTTCCCTTACTACTACTCGTATATATGATATTGCTCATGAGCCACATAGGAGCGAAGCCAAATTATATTTCCCTCGGTCGGCTTTCATTTTCATTTGGAAATCATTTTCTTATCATCATCTTCATATTCATCTTTATCCACTTGCCCTGAAAAGGGTATCTCAGCTCCTTCCACAGTGATGCTAGATTGGGCATGGCAGGCCATCGTTGTTGGCCGTTCATTTTCATCTGAATAAAGAGAGTTGCTCAACATGGCTCTCCCCATGACTATGGCATGTAGCATCAAATAATGATGACAAGGAGAGCTGACCAGGGATCTTTCTCTCAGGGTAGTGATCATTGAGAATTTCACTCTCCATGAAGCCTTTGCAATGGTGTTTCAGGTAATGACAGGTCGACAAGCTTTCATCCCTTAGGACTGCTGTTTCAAGACAATAACAGATAAGGACATGGACAGCACAATGGATCCCTGCCCTGGCACTTTTCCTGGAATGGTGACTTTCCTTCCCTTCTTCCTTCCATCACATTCCAGGTCAACAAGCAACAAGGCCGACCTTGCACCCGAGAAACCATAGAGAACAGAAGCTAAGAATGGACCCTCTCACCCAAGGATATCCATCGTCCCGAGACCTAATGGTAGCCAGGGGGCCTCGCTGTTGATTGAGATCTCTAGAAATTGCAGTGGAAATAGGAACACCTTGCTCTCTCTGGAGAAATGTTGGTCTAATGAATGGTATACAGAACATCGTTTCCTTTTCTCTTTGTATAGAAATTTGAAGTGGGAAAGAAACAGAAAGGAACACCCGAGTTCATGATCAGGCTAACAGGGCTCTTTCTTGTTCCTTCCCTGCTCTTTCTACTTAAAGCCATAGGACTCCTATGTCATGAGAATGGGATTGCTGCTTCAGTGCAGTCATCTTCTGTCATGTCAGAAAACTCTGAGATCCTAGCAACCACTGCTCACCAAACCACGCCTCATCACTTCACCTGTCTGGAGTAGTTCTGAGTCAGCCAGGTGTATAAAAATCACTCCAAATTGCTGGAGTTGCCTGGGTATTTCACCAAGAGAGTGTGTGAATCGATTTGGGGTCAACTTCCCCATGGCCGAATTTTAGTCTTTGGACGTGCCTGTCACTACCACCCCTCTGGACTCCGGGGAAGGGCAAGAATCCACAATTCCATCTTACCCATGTAAGGTCAAGAAAGAGTTCGGAGTATAAGCAGCCTCACACGGGGAACTCCACCAAATTCATATGTTCATGGTCCTCACATCTTCTCTGGATGATTCTGTCCAGGAAAAGTGCTCCCAACCCTAAGAGGTAAGGTCAGAGTTAACACCCCCAACCCTACCAAAGACATTTCTGGAGTCTTCAACGGTGAGGACACGAGTTCTTCTTGCATCTCCAGAAATCGTGCCATAAATGCCTCCCAAATTTCCCACTTGACCAAATATGAAAGGCAGAACCTACACCCTAGAAGCTTAGGCCCAGGACAGACTCATCTGTTTGGAGCTCACGGGAGCAAGCACTGAGCATGTTGGAAGAGAAACATTCCCCACGTGAAGCCATCGGAACAGTCTCTTGGGCCAGTTTCAGGAATACAGCGTGAATCTTCAAAAGGTCTCTGTCTTCTCTGTATTCGAAACGCGCCTTCTGGTATCTACCCTGAAGTTAATTTCTTTAGGAAGTAGAGCTCATGGAGTGCCCATGGGCTGGCACTTGAGAGAGTCTCTGGTGTGTGTGCCATGCCCTCTGGGGTTGTGCTGCGGCTGTCCACTCTCCTGTGGGCTTGTCCTCTGCAGAGGCTCTCCTTGCCTTTCATTCAGATTGCATGGTGTCTGGGCCAAATATGTTGAGTTTAAGCTTCCTGGGTCTGGTGTGCCTGTGAAACCTGAACTTAAAACCACTCCAGAAAACTTAAGGCCTGCTGAACTCTGTGGCCAGTTGAGAGGAAGTGGGCAGGGCTTTCTTCTAGTCCCCTGCAGGATTTTCTCTTCTACTGGGACTAAGCAACGTGGCCCGAAGAAGAAACTGTTCCAGGTTTGGGGTTCCGTGATTGCAGGTTGGACAGCTAATGTGCTCACCGTCCTGCCTGTGGCCAATTCTCAGTCTTGATGCTGGTGTTGGTAGAGCCCAAGTATCTTTCGCGCCCATCGAGGCATCTCCACCAACACTGCCTATCACGAATGCACACAAAAAAAATAATAATCTTACCATGGTGTCAACAGGTATTGTCTCTGATCACAGTTTCCAGGATGTCTGTACCTGGTTGCTTACTGGTGTCCTCTCCAGGAGATACACAGTGTTCTCTGGAGTCTATGTCTGCAAAGCATTCTGATCTGGAATCCCCCGGCCTCAAGACCCTTAGGTTGCAAGAACTCGTGTCATTCAGACACTCTCTTTTTCCGCCAACACCTATGGGTCAACATTCATATTGTGGGTTCTAAGGTTCTCCTCTCCCCTGGGCCTTTTTGTCTTTGGCCATTGCTCCCTGCCCTCTCTAGCACCAAACGTCCAATTCTCCCATAAGCCCTGTCTACACAATTCTCCCATGGTCTCTGTGACTTCTTCTCTCTTTCGCTGTGGAGTTTGATTTCTAGGCTTCAGGTCCATTTTTGCCATGTTTCCATGGATGTGGTCATTTTCTGGTTGTGCTGATGGCTGTAGACAAGCCTAGACTTCCCAGACACTTGTAGAGTTTCTCTGTCCTCCAGATGCACTGCGGACTCTTATGGAGCCATAAGCAAGAGGGTATTCTTGCTCCTTTTGATATGAGGCATAATGCGAGAGAGGATTGGGCTGTGTCATATCTGTCAGTCACAGAACGACAACTACCATATGATTTTACTCACTCATGGGAGTAAAAAACAGGTGAAAAAGCACGAAAAAGGGACAGGCAATTTTGCTCTAAGCAGGCATTCAAAATTTCGTGTTTGTTTCAGGCAGGCTAGTCAGAATTTGCATTTCTAAAAGTGGATCAAAGGGACATTCAATACAGGAAATGTGGCCGAACGGGATGTAACGTGAGTTTCCACTGTGTTTGAAGGTGAAGTGTGATCTGGAATAGAGCAGCTTCATATCTCTTAAAATATCATATTTAGATTTGTGAAATTCACACACACATACACACACACACTTAAAAGTGTACCTCAGAAGTTAGGGAGCTTGTGAGGAATAGCCCTCATGGAAGCAATATTCAGTTAAAGTACCATAAAAAACAAAATCTTAGGGAATCAAAGTATGAAACTGTCCATATTGGATAAGTTAACTTCTTACCTATCAATAATTAATTAATTATGGGGCACATGGGTGGCTCAGTGGATTAAGTCACTGCCTTCGGCTCAGGTCATGATCTCAGAATCCTGGGATCGAGCCACACATCGGACTCTCTGCACTGCAGGGAGGTTGCTCCCTGCTCTCTCTCGGCCTTCCTCACTGCCTACTCATGTTCTCTCTCTCTGTTTAATAAATAAATAATTTTTTAAAAAAGTAATTAATTAATTAATTAATTTGTTAAACAACCTTACCTAAAAGACCACCCCATACAAGTATGCAAGCAAATATAATACCGGAAAGAAAAGGGTAAAATAACAAGACACATATGCACTACCATGACAAGATCATGAGTCATGCATATCTTACGTCTCAGGTAATGACTTTTGAAGGAGCTTTTGTGGCTTTTGAAGCAGACCTCAAACATCTCCCAACACACAGAAAGCCAGGTACAAATCAATTCCCTGGCCATCATTCGACACATTTAATAGTAATGTCGGCTTTTCTCAACTCTTCCCAAAGTGTAGGAAGAGGGAAGACTAATTTACAATGACCAAAGACCCAATTTAGTTAAGGACTTTATAGGAAACCAATTGCATACAATTTTAAACTGTAAGATAGTAAAACTTGAATTCATTTCTCTTCTCTTACTTTCTTCATTTCCATGGGAAACGGCCAGTTTTGTTTCTATTCACTATTTTTCTTATAATCGGCAAGCCAGCCTTTCATCCATCCTATGTTTTTTGACATAGTGTCCCTAATTCTTTAATTGCATATACCACCACGTGCTCATCCTCATACAATGCCACACCACCTCCATACCCATTATCCAGTTCCCTCTATATGGCAGTTCTTATCCACCTGCAACCCTCAGCTTGGTCCCCAAAGTCCTGAGTCTCTCCTGGTGTGACACCCTGTCTGACTTCTTCTCCTTCCGTTTTCCCTTACTACTACTCATGTCCATGGCATTTCTCATGGGCCACATATGAGTGAAGCCATAGGATATTTCCCTTGGTCTGCTTGCATTTTCATTTGGGAATCACCTTTTTTATCATCATCTTCAAAATCATCTTTATACACAGCGCTTAAAAGGGTATCTCAGCTCCTTCCACAGTGATGCTAAAGTGGGCAAGGCAGGCCATAGATGATGTCCGTTCATTTTCATCTGAATAAAGAGAGTTGCTCAACATGGCTCTCCCCATGACTATGGTATGTAGCATTAACTATTGATGACAAGGAGTGCTGACCAGGGCTCTTTCTTTCGGTGTAGCGATCATGCAGAATTTCATTCTCCATGAAGAATTTGCAACGGTGTTTAAGGTAATGACAGGTCGACAAGCCTTCATCTCTTAGGACTGTTCTTTCAAGGCAATAGCAGATAAGGACACGGACAGCACAATGGATCCCTGCCCTGGCACTTTTCCTGGAATGGTGACTTTCCTTCCCTTCTTCCTTCCATCACCTCCCAAGCTGACCAAGCACAAAGGCAGACCTTACCCCCGAGAAACCATAGAGAACAGAAGCTAAGAATGGACCGTCTCACTCAAGGATATCCAACCTCCCAGAAACCTAATGGTAGCCAAGAGGCCTCACAGTTGATTGAGAACTCTAGAAATTGCAGTGAAAATAGGAACACCTTGCTCTCTCTGGAGAAATGTTGGTCTAAGGAATGGTAGACTGTACATCGTTTTCTTTTCACTTTTATAAAACGTGGAAGTGGGAAAGAAACAGAAAAGACCCCCTGAGCTCATGATCAGGATAACAGGGCTCTTTCTAGTTGTTTCCCATGTCTTTCTATTTAAAGCACTAGGACTCATATGTCATGAGAATAGGATTGCTGCTTCAGTGAAGTCAGCTTCTGTGACGTCACAAAGCTCTGAGGTCCTAGCAACCACTCCTCACCAAACCACGCCTCATCACTTCACGTGACTGGAGTAGTTCTGGGTCAGCCAGGATTATCAAAATCACTCCAAATTGCTGGGCCGCCTGGGCATTTCCTCAAGAGAGTTTGTGAAGGGATTTGGGTTCACGTTCTCCAGGGCCGAATTTGTAGTCTTTGCCCGTGAATGTTACAAACGCCCCTCTGGACACCTGAGAAGGGCAAGAATCCACAATTCCATCTTACCCCCGTAAGGTCAAGAAAGAGTCAGGATTACAAGCAGCCTCATATGGGGAACTCCACACCATACACATGTTCATGGTCCTCACACAATATCAGGATATTTCTGACCAGGAAAAGTGCCCCCCACCCTCTGAGGAAAGCTCAGTGTTAACATCCCCCACCTTTCCAAAGCCATGTCTGGAGTTTTCAACAATAAGGACACGAGTTCTTCTTGCATCTTCAGAAATTATCCCATAAATGCCTCCCAATTTTCCCACCTGACCAAACATTAAAGGCAGACAATACACCCTATAAACTTAGGCCCAGGACGGACTCATCTGTTTGGAGCTCACTGGAGCAAGCAAGGAGCATGTTGGAAGAGAACCAATCCCCATGGGAAGCCATCGGAAAAGGCTTTCGGGCCAGTTTCAGGAATAAAACGTGAATGTACAAAAGGTCTCTGTCTCCTCTGTATTCGAAATGCGCATTCTGTTATCTAACCTGAAGATAATTTCTTTAGGATGAAGTGCTCATGGAGTGCCCAAGGGCTGGCACTTGAGAGAGTCTCAGGTGTGTGTGACATGCACTCTGGGGTTGTGTGTGGCTGTCCACTCTCCTTTGGGTCGTCCTCTCCAGAGGCTCTCCTTGCCTTCCATTCAAAGTTTTTGTTGCCTGGGCCAAATATGGTGAGGTTAAGCCTCGTGGGTGTGGTGTGTCAGTGAAACTTGACTTTCAACCCACTCCACAAAACTTAAAGCCTGCTGAATTCTGGGGCCGAGTGAGAGGATGTGGCCGGGGCTTTCTTCTAGTCCCCTGCAGGATTTTCTGTTCTCATGGGACTAAGCAACGTGGCCTCAAGAAGGCAGTGCCAACAGTGTTCCAGGTTTGGGAATCCGTGATGGCAGGTTGGGCAGCGAATATTCTCACCGTCCTGCCTGTGGCCACTTCTCAGTCTTGATGCTGGTGGGAGTAGAGCCAAAGTATCTTTGGCGCCCATCAATCCTTCTCCACCAACACTCCCCATCAGGAATGCACCCAAAGAAATAATAATCTTACCAAGGTGTCAACAGGTATTGTCTCTGAGCATGGTTTCCAGGCTGTCTGCACCTGGTTGCTTGCTGCTGTCCTCTCCAGGAGATACAGAATATTATCTGGAGTCTATGTCTGCAAAGCATGCTGATCTGGAATCGCCAGGCCTCAAGAACCTTGGGTTGCAAGAACTCGTGTCCTTCAGACACTCTCCGTTTCTCCTCCAACAGCTATGGGTGAGCATTCAAATTGTGGGTTCTAAGGGGGTTCCTCTCCAATGGGCCTTTGTGTTTGGCCAGGGCTCCCTGCCCTCTAAAGCACCAAACTTCCAACTCTCCCATAAGCCCTCTTTACACCCTTCTCCCATGGTCTCTGTGACTTCTTCTCTCTTTCAATGTGGAGTGTGATTTCTAGGCTTCAGGTCCATTTATGCCATGTTTGCATTGATGTGGTCATCTTCTGGTGGTGCTGATGGCTGAAGTCAAGACTGGGGTTCCTAGGCACTTCTACCATCTCCCTTTCCTCCAAATTCACTGCGGTCCCTTATGGAGCCATAAGCACGAAGGCGTTCCTGCTCCTTGTGACAATCTCAGAAAGGAGAGAGCATTTTGCTGTATCATATCTGTTAGTCATAGAAAGACAACTAGCATACGATTTCACTCACTCATGGAAGTAAAGAAACATGGGAAAAAGTAAGGAAAAGGGACAGGCAATGAGACTCTAACCAGGCACACAAAATTTGGTGTTTGTTCCAGGCAGGCTAGTCCAAATCTGCCTTTCTAAAAGTGGATCAAATGGGACATCCAATGCAGGAAATGTGGCTGAACGGGATGTAACGTGAGTTTCCACTGTGTTTGTAGGTGAATAGTGGTCTGGAATAGAGCAGCTTCATATCTCTTAAAATATCATTTTTAGCTTTTGGTACAACAGACACACACACACAGAAACACACACACACACACACACACACACACACTCTCTTAAATGGGACCCACAGAAGGTAGGGAGCAGAAACACACACACACACACACACACACACACACACACACACACACACACACACACACTCTTAAATGGGACCCACAGAAGGTAGGGAGCTAGTTAGGAATAGTACTCATGGAAGCAAAATTCAGAGAAAATACCATAAATTAAGAAAAGCTTAGAGAATCAAATAAAAAACAGTCCAAACTGGATAAGTTAACTCTATACCAATCAAGAATTAATTAATTAATAAACAACCTTACTTAAAAGACCCCTACACAGAAGTCTGCCAGCAAATCAAATACCGGGGAGAAAAGGATAAATTCCAAGACCATACACACTACCATGACAAGATCATGAGTCATACATCTCGGACGTCTCATGTAAAGAATTTTGATGCAGATTTTGTGGCTTTTGAAGCAGTACTCAACATCTCCCAACACACAGAAAGCCAGGTTCAAATCAATTCCCTGGTCAACAATTCGAGACATTTAATGCAACGTGAGCTTTTCTCATCTATTCCCAAAATGTAGGAAGAAGGAAGTCTAATTTACAATGTCCAAAGACCCAATTCATATAAGGTCCTTATAGGAAACCAATTGCATACAATTCTAATCAGTAAGATAATAAAACTAAAATTCAATTCTCTTCTCTTTCTTTCTTGATCTCCACGTGTAACGACCTGTTTTGCTTTCTATTTACTCTATTTTTTTATATTCGGCAAGCCAGCCTTTCATCCATCCTACGTATATTGACATAGTGTTCCCTGATGCTTTAATTGCATATACCACCAAGTGCTCATCCTCATATAATGCCACACTACCTCCAAACCCATTATCCAGTTCCCTCATTATGGCATGACTTATCCTCCTATAACCCTCAGCTTGGTCCCCAAAGTCCTGACTGTCTCCTGGGGCATCTCCCTGTCTGACTTCTTCTCCTTCCGTTTTCCCTTACTACTACTCATGTCCATGGTATTCCTCATGGGTCACATAGGAGTGAAGCCATAGGATATTTTCCTTGGTCGGCTTGCATTTTGATTTGGAAATCATCTTCTTTATAATCATCTACATAACCATCTTTATTCACTAGCCCTTAAAACGGTATCTCGGCTCCTTCCACAGTGATGCCAGTACGGGAATGGCAGGCCATCGATGTTGGCCGTTCATTTTCACCTGAATAAAGAGCGTTGCTCAACATGGCTCTCCCCATGACTATGGCATGTAGCATTAACTAATGATGACAAGGATTGCTGCCCAAGGGCTCTTTCTTTCGGCGTATCGATCATGCAGAATTTCACTCTCCATAAGGCCTTTGCAACGGAGTTTAAGGTAAGGTCAGGTATTCAGAGCCTTCATCCCTTAGGACTGTTGTTTCAGGACACTAGCAGATAAGGACATGGACAGCACAACGCTTCCCTGCCCTGGCAATTTTCCTGGAATTGTGACTTTCCTTCCCTTCTTCCTTCCCTCCCCTTCCAAGCTAAGCAAGCACCAAAGGCAGACCTTACACCTGAGAAACCATAGGGAAGAGAAGCTAAGAATGGACCCTTCACCCAAGGATATCGAAGCTCCCAGAGACATAGTTGTACCCAAGAGGCCCCGCTGTTGATTGAGATCTCTAGAAATTGCAGTGGAAATAGGAACACCTTGCTCTCTCTGGAAAAAAATTGGTCTTAAGAGTGGTAGACAGAACATCATTTTCTTTTATCTTTGTACAGAAAGGGGAAGTGGGAAAGAAACAGAAAAGACCACCTGGGTTCATGACCAGGCTAACAGGGCTCTTTCTTGTTCCTTCCAAGTCATTCTACTTAAAGCTATAGGAGTCATATGTCATGAGAATGGGATTGCTGCTTCAGTGAAGTCAGCTTCTGTGACGTCACAAATCTCTGAGGTCCTAGAAACCACTACTCACAAAACCACACCTCATCACTTCACCTGGCTGGAATAGTTCTGGGTCAGCCAGGAGTATCAAAATCACTCCAAACCGCTGGAGCTGCCGGGGGATTTCCCCAAGACAGTTTGTGAAGCGATTTGGGGTCACCTTCTCCATGGCCGAATTGGTAGTCTTTGACCCTGACTGTCACCACCACCCCTCTGGACTCCTGAGAAGGGCAAGAATCCAGAATTCCATCTTACACACGTAAGGTCAAGAAAGAGTCAGGAGTACAAGCAGCCTCACATGGGGAACTCCACGCCAAACACATGTTCATGGTCCTCATATCCTATCAGGATGCTTCTGACCAGGAAAAGTGCCCCCCGCCCTCTGAGGAAAGCTAAGAGGTAACACCCACAACCAAACCAAGTACATATCTCGAGTCTTCAAGAATGAGGACACGAGTTCTTCTTGCATCTCCGGAAATCGTGCCATGAATGCCTCCCAAATTTCCCAGCTGACCAAACATGAAAGGCAGAACCTACACCATAGAAGCTTAGGCCCAGGATGGACTCATCTGTTTGGAGCTCACAGGAGCAAGCATGCAGCATGATGGAAGAAAACCAATGCCCATGGGAAGCCATCGGAAAAAGCTTTTTGGCCAGTTTCAGGAATAAGCCTGAATCTACAAAAGGTCACTATGTTCTCTGTATTCGACACTTCCATTCCCTTATCTACCCTGAAGCTAATTTCTTTAGGAAGAAGAGATCATGGAGTGCGCAAGTTCTGGCACATGAGAGAGTCTCGGGTGGGTGTGACATGCCCTCTGGGGTTTTGTTGTGGCTGTCCACTCTCCTGTGGGCTCATCCTCTGCAGAGGCTCTCCTTGCCTTCCATTCAGAGTGTGTGGTGTCTGGCCTAAATATGGTGTGCCTGTGAAACGTGACTTTCAACCCACTCCACAAAACTTAAGGCCTGCGGAATTCTGTGGCCAAGTGAGAGGATGAGGGCAGGGCTTTCTTCTAATCCCCTGCACGATTTTCTGTTCTCCTGGGACTAAGGTACTTGGCCTGAAGAAGGTATTCCCAACAGTTACAGGTTTGGAAATCCGTGATTGCAAGTTGGGCAGCTAATGTCCTCACCATCCTGGCTGTGGCCATTCTCAGTCTGAATGCCCTGGATCGTAGAGTCCAAGTTTCTTTTGTGCCCATCGAGGCATATCCACCAACACTGCCCATCATGAATTCACACAAAGAAATAATCTTACCACTGTGTCAACAGGTATTGTCTATGATCATGGTTTCTTGCATGTCTGCACCTGGTTCCTTGCTGGTGTCCTCTCCAGGGGATACACAGTGTTCTGCAATTCTGGAGTCTTTGTCTGCAAAGCATGCTGATCTGGAATCCCTGGGCCTCAAGACCCTTGGGTTGCAGGAACTAATGTCATTCAGACACTCTCCTTTTCTCCCGCAACAACTATGGGTCAACATTCAAATTGTGGGTTCTAAGTGTGCTCCTCTCCAATGGGCCTTTATCTTTGGCCTGGCTTCCTGCCCTCTGACCCACCAACCGTCCAATTCTCCCATAAGACCTGTCTACACATTTCTCTATTGGTATCTGTGACTTCTTCTCTCTTTTGCTGTGGATTGTTATTTCTATGCTTCAGTCCATTTATGCCATGTTTACATTGATGTGGTCATATTCTGTTTGTGCTGATGGCTGAAGACATACCTGAGCTCGCAGACACTTCTACTGTCTCACTCTCTTCCAGATGCACTGCGGTCTCTTATGGAGCCATAATTAAGAAGGCATGCTTGAGGAGTCAAGATGACGGGAAGTAGGAGGAGGCACCATTTCAACCTGTACCCTAAAGTGAGCTGATTTCCTACCAAAGAACTCCAACCACCCATGAAATCAGCCTGTGATCAGAATTATACACATCTGGATCTCTACAGGAGCAGAAGACATCAGTCTCAGGTAAAGCAGACTGGGAGCTTCAGACTGATATCGGAAGATAAACAAAAGGGGGTGGGAGCCACCAGAGGTGACTGATTGGAAAGTAATATCACAACACGAGAGTGCTCTGCATCTGGGGACCAGCATTAACTTGGAGTCTGGGTGAAAGCACTCAAATAACAAAGAGCAAAGGATTATGGGTGGTAATAATGGTAACCTGGGTGGTAAGGGTCAGTGACCTAAGTCCCCGGACCCAGGACGGCCTCCCCTGGCACTGAGCCAGAGACAGTGTGGAGCAGAAATCAGGTCTCTGTCCTTGAGCCACCAGTGCGCCTGAACGCCAGCACACCCGAGAAAGAGTGGTGTCTGGCTCCCATGAAGGGCTGGGAGCCTGGCCAGTGGCAATCCTGAAACGCGAGCGTCCCACACCCTCCCTTGGGATAGGTGCTCATAGGCGCTAGCCTGGAGCTCTGGCATCCAGAAAAACCAGACATTCCCAGCCCAGGACAGCCAGTAAATCTCAGTGTGCGATCTCTGTTCAGAACCTCTTGGCGGTCTGGAGCTGCCCAGACAGCCAACGCTGCCCTGGTTTTGGGCACAACGAGGAGCTCCTGCATCCCCAGGGACAGTGACTCAGAACCGACTCTGCCAGCAGCCTTTGCAAAACATTCTGATGCTTCTCTTTGAGAGGGGGTTGGGGAGCAGTTTACTCTCCTCTAAACCTCCAAAAACCATCAAAAGCTGTCAAGGCGAGAGAAAGCAGATGCAAGAACATAAAAAAACCCCAGAGAACAAAAGGCTGAAAAAAACAGTTTCCTCAGAGCTCACCCCCTTGAGGGGAGCGGGAGGACCTAACTCAGGGAACATCATTGTCTGAAAACTCACGTGGCAGGCTGCTCCCCCAGAAAACCAACCAGGAAGGAAGAAAAAAAAAAGACTACAAGAGAACAACCACCACTACTTCATAAATACTACTTTTATTTTTAACTCTTTACCAATATTCTGGTTCTTTTTTTTATACATACATATAATTTTTTAACCTATTTAACACCACACTGAGATGTCCAGTACATCAAATTCTTTAATAACCTTCTAACCTGAACTTTTTGATACATACACCCGTGTTTTTCTTTTGCTTTTCTATTTTTTAAATTCTTTTTTAATTTTAACTTAGTTTAGTCTAGTTTATTCTTTTTTAATTTTTATTTTCTACTATACATATAGAGTTAAACTTCGAGGTAATCCAATTTCCCCAATCAATGCTACCCCTATAGGCAAAACAGTTTCTATTCCCCCTGTAACTTAGGAAGGTTGAGTCCCTTAACAAAAACATCAAGATACCTTCAGGAAGAATCAAAATAAACTTCCTCACCCACACTGAGAATTTATAACCACCCTCCCAATTTTTCCTTCTGTCAGTGTTTCTGTGAATTTGTGTTTGTCCTGATAATATATAAATCTTATACTTGGGGTTCTTTCTGATGAGGTTCTTCCCTTTTTTCTGGTCATATATTTTAACTCTTGTCATATACTTTTATCAGTCTTTTTGTTTGTCTGTTTTTGTTTGTATACTTCATAAATCTTACCTTGTGGCCCATTTGGGCTGAGCCTTCTTTTTTATCTTCCCTTTTTTTCCTATCTCTCTCTCTCTCTTTTTTTTCCTTTTTTCTTTCCCCTTTTTTCTGTCTTCTTCTCTATTTCTTTTTCTTTTCTTTTTTCTCTCATTTGGGTGGGGAATCGTGATTGCACAGAAGTATTCCAAGGTGCACATTGACTGCACCACAATCGATAAGTCCATCTGCATCTGTTCGGTCATCTCTTGCCAAAATGACTAGGAGGAGGAATACCCAACAGAAGAAAAATACAGAGGATGGGCCTTCTGCCACAGAGTTAATGGCTATCGACATAGACAATATGTCAGAAAAGGAACTCAGACTAACAATTATCCAGGCAATAGCTCGGTTGGGGAAAGCCATGGATGACCAAATGGAATTTATTAGGGCAGAACTGAAAGCCACCAGGGATGATGTTCAAAATGCTCTCAATGAGTTCCAATCTAATCTAAATTCTCTAAAAGCTAGGGTAACTGAGACAGAAGATAGAATTAGTGATCTGGAGGACAAAAAGATAGAGAGAAAGGATCAGGAGGAAGCCTGGAACAAACAGCTCAGAAGCCACGAAAACAGAATCAGGGAAAATATGGGCCAAATATGGTGTTCCTGTGAAACGTGACTTTCAACCCACTCCACAAAACTTAAGGCCTGCTGAATTCTGTGGTCAAGAGAGAGGATGTGGTCAGGACTTTCTTCTAATCTCCTGCAGGATTTTCTCTTCTCCTGGGACTAAGCAACGTGGCCCTCAGAAGGCAGGCCCAACAGTGTTCCAGGTTTGGGATTCCGTGTTTGCATTTTGGGCAGCTAATGTCCTCACTGTCCTGCCTGTGACCACTTCTCAGTCTTGATGCTGGCGGTCATAGAGCCCAAGTATCTTTGGCGCCCATCAAGTCATCTCCACCAACACTGCCCTTCACAAATGCCCACAAAGAAATAATAATCTTACCACGGTATCAACAGGTAAGCCTTTGCAACAGTGTTTAAGGTAATGACAGGTCGACAAGCCTTCATCCCTTAGGACTGCTGTTTCAGGACAATAGCAGATAAGGACACGGAGAGCACAACGCATCCCTGCCCTGGCAATTTTCCTGGAATGGTGACTTTCCTTCCCTTCTTCCTTCCATCACCTTCCAAGCTGACCAAGCATCAAAGGCAGACCTTACACCGGAGAAACCATAGGGAACAAAAGCTAAGAATGGACCCACTCACCAAGGATATCCAACCTACCAGAGCCCTAATGGTAGCCAAGAGGCCTAGCTGTTGATTGAGATCTCTAGAAATTGCAGTGGAAATGGGAACACCATGCTCTCTCTGGAGAAATGTTGGTCTAAAGAATGGTATACAGACCTCGTTTTCTTTTCTCTTTGTATAGAATGTGGAACTGGGAAAGAAACAGAAAAGACCACGTGATCAGGCTAACAGGGCTCCATCTTGTTCCTTCCCAAGTCTTTCTACTTAAAGCCATAGGACTCATATGTCTCAAGAATGGGATGGCTGCTTCAGTGAAGTCAACTTCTGTGACGTCACAAAGCTCTGAGTCCTAGCAACCACTCCTCACCAAACCACGCCTCATCACTTCACCTGGCTGGAGTAGTTCTGGGTCAAAAGGAGTATCAAAATAACCCCAAGCCGCTGGAGCTGCCTGGGTATTTCCCCAAGAGAGTTTGTGAAGCAATTTGGGGTCACCTTCTCCATGGCCAAATTTGTAGTCTTTGGCCATGACTGTCACCACCACCCCTTTGGACTCCCGGAAAGGGCAAGAATCCACAATTCCATCTTACCAACGTAAGGTGAAGAAAGAGTCAGGAGTACAAACAACTTCACACCAGGAACTCAAGTATCTTTGGCGCCCAACAAGGCATCACCACCAACACTACCCATCATGAATGCACAGAAAGAAATAATATTCTTACCACGTTCTCAACACGTATTGTCTCTGATCTTGGTTTCCAGGCTGTCTGCACCTGGTTGCTTGCTGGTGTCCTCTCCAGGAGTTACACAGTGTTCTCTGGGTCTATGTCTGCAAAGCATGGTGACCTGGAATCCCTGGGCCTCAAGGCTCTTGGATTGCAAGAACTCATGTCCTTCAGTTACTCTCCTTTTCTCCACCAATATCTATGGGCCAACATTCAAACTGTGGGTTCCAAGTGTGCTCCTCTCCCCTAGGCCTATGTCTTTGGCCATGGGTCCCTGCCCTCTGAAGCACAAACCATCCAATTCTCCCATAAGCCCTGTATACACCCTTCTCCCATGGTCTCTGTGACTTCTTCTCTCTTTCGCTGTTGAATGTGATTTCTAGGCTTCAGGTCCATTTATGCCATGTCTACATTGATGTGGACATCTTCTAGTTGTGTTGATGAGTGAAGACAAGCCTGAGCTCGTAGACACATCTACTGTCTCCCTGTCTTCCAGATGCACAGCGGACTGTTATGGAGCCATAAGCAAGAAGGCATTTCTGTTCCTTCTTACATGTGGCAGAATGGTAGAAAGCATTGGGCTGTGCATATCTGTCAGTCACAGAAAGACAGATATCATACGATTTCACTCACTCATGGAAGTAAAGAAACATGTGAAAAAGCAAGAAAAAGGGACAGTCAATGAGATTCTAACCAGGCACACAAAATTTGGTGTCTGTTCTAGGCAGGCTAGTCAGAAACTGCCTTTCTAAAAATGGTTCAAATGGGACATTCAATGCAGGAATTGTGGCCAAATGTGTAATGTGAATTTCCACTGTGTTTGAAGGTGAATTGTGATATTGAATAGAGCAGCTTCATATCTCTTAAAATATCATTTTTAGCGTTTTCTGAAACACACAGACACACACACACACACAGACACACACAAACACACTTAAAAGAGTCCCACAGATGTTAGGCAGCAAGTGAGGAATAGCACTCATGGAAGCAAAATTCAGAGAAAATACCATAAAAAACAAAAGCTTAGAGAATCAAAGTAACAAACTGTCCAAACTGGCTATGTTAAATCTTTACGTGCCAAGAATTAATTAATTAATTAAGAAATAATCTAATTAATTAATTCAATTAATTAATTAATAATAGTTTATTAATATTAATTATTATTGATTATTATTTTTATATTAATATAGTATATATTAATATATAATCATTATATATGAATATATGTTAATCATTATTTTTAATTAATATTAATTATTTTATTGTTTTTATTTTATTTTTATGACTATTTTATTATTATATATTATATTCTATTGTATTATATTATACATACATAATAATATATTATATATTATTATATACACAATATATTAATATATTATATATTAATATATATTAATTATTAATTAATATTAATTATTTTAATTAATCGAATAATATTTAATAATTAATTAATTTAATTGATTGATTAGATTGATTAATTAGATTGATTAATTTATTAATTTAATTAATTAATTAAACAATCTTACCTAAGAGTCCCCAACACAAATGTCACCCAGCAAACCAAATCCGGAGGGAAAAGGATAAATTCCAAGACACATTTGCAGTACCTTGACAAGGTCATGAGTCATACATATCTGACCTCTCAGTTTATGGCTTTTTAAACAGGTTTTGAGGCTTTTAAAGCCATCCTCAAACATCTCCCCGCACACAGAAATCCAGGTTCAAATCAATTCCCTGGTCCTAAGTTTGAGACATTTAGTGGTAATGTCGGCTTTTCTCATCTGTTCCCAAAATGTAGGAAGAGAGAAGACTCTAATTTACAATGTCCAAAGACCTAATTCACATAGGGACCTCATAGGAAACTAACTGCATACAATTTTAATCAGTAAGATAATAAAACTTGAATTCATTTGTCTTCACTCTCTTTCTTCATCTCCATGTGAAACGGCCTGTTTGGCTTTCTATTCAGTATTTTTTCTAATATTCGTCAAGCCAGGCTTCCATCCATCCTGCATTTTTTGACATAGTGTTCCCTGATTCTTTAATTGCATATATCACCAAGTGCTCATCCTCATATAATGCCAAACCACCTCCATATCCATTATCCAGTTCCCTTTTTATGGCATCTTATCCTCCTATAACCCTTAGCTTGGTCCCCAAAGTCCTGAGTCTGTCCTCGTGTGTCTCCCTGTCTGACTTCTTCTCATTCCGTTTTCTCATAATACTAGTCATGTACATGGTATTCCTCATGGGCCAAATAGGAGTGAAGCCACTGCCCATCAAGAATGCACACAAAGACAA
The DNA here is from genome assembly GCF_922984935.1 of Meles meles. NCBI lineage: Eukaryota > Metazoa > Chordata > Mammalia > Carnivora > Mustelidae > Meles > Meles meles. Next base: position 18,246,196 of record NC_060088.1, read on the forward strand.
AAACAGACTCATAGATCAATGGAACAGAATAGAGAGCCCAGAAATTGACCCTCAACTCTAAGGTCAACTAATCTTCTACAAAGCAGGAAAGAATGTCCAGTGGAAAAAAGAAAGCCTCTTCAATAAATGGTGCTGGGAAAATTGGACAGCCACAGGCAGAAAAATGAAATTGGACCACTTCCTTACACCACACACGAAAATAGACTCAAAATGGATGAAGGACCTCAATGTGAGAAAGGGATCCATCAAAATCCTTGAGGAGAACACAGGCAGCAACCTCTTCGACCTCAGCCACAGCAACATCTTCCTAGAAACATCGGCAAAGGTAAGGGAAGCAAGGGCATAAATGAACTATTGGGGTTTCATCAAGATCAAAAGCTTTTGCACAGAAAAGGAAACAGTTAACAAAACCAAAAGACAACTGACAGAATGGGAGAAGATATTTGCAAACGACATATCAGATAAAGGGCTAGTATTAAAAAATCTATAAGGAACTTAGCAAACTCAACACCCAAAGAACAAACAATCCAATCAAGAAACGGGCAGAGGACATGAACAGACATTTCTGCAAAGAAGACATCCAGATGGCCAACAGACACATGAAAAAGTGCTCCACGTCACTCGGCATCAGGGAAATACAAATCAAAACCACAATGAGATATCACCTCACACCAGTCAGAATGGCTAAAATGAACAAGTCAGGAAATGACAGTTACTGGCGAGGATGCGGAGAAAGGGGAACCCTCCTCCACTGTTGGTGGGAATGCAAGCTGGTGCAACCACTCTGGAGGTTCCTCAAAATGTTGAAAATAGAACTACCCTATGACCCAGCATTCGCACTACTGGGTATTTACCCTAAAGATACAAATGTAGTGATCCGAAGGGGCACGTGTACCCAAATGTTTATAGCAGCCATGTCTACAATAGCCAAACTATGGAAAGAACCTAGATGTCCATCAACAGATGAATGGATAAAGAAGATGTGGTATATATACACAATGGAATAATATGCAGCCATCAAAAGAAATTATCTTGCCATTTGCGACAAAGTGGATGGAACTAGAGGGTATCATGCTTAGTAAAATAAGTCATTCAGAGAAAGACAACTATCATATGATCTCCCTGATATGAGGACGCGGAGATGCAACATGGGGGGTTAGGGCGATAATAGAAGAATAAATGAAATAAGATGGGATTGGGAGGGAGACAAACCATAAATGACTCTTAATCTCACAAAACAAACTGGGGGTTGCCGGGGGGATGCGGTGTTGGGAGGGGAGGGAGGAGGTTATGGACTTCGGGAAGGGTATGCGCTCTCGTGAGTGCTGTGAAATGTGTAAACCTGGTGATTCACAGACCTGTACCCCTGGGGATAAAAATACATTATATGTTTACTAAAAAAAAAGGGGGTGAATACCCAACTTTTGTAGCAACAACGACGGGACTGGAAGTGATTATGCTGAGTGAAATAAGTCAAGCAGAGAGAGTCCAGTATCATATGGTTTCACTTATTTGTGGATCATAACAAATGACATGAAGGACATTGGGAGATGGAGAGGAGAAGGAAGTTGGAGGAAATTTGAAGGGGAGGCGAACCATGAGAGACTGTGGACTCTGAGAAACAACCTGGGGTATTTGAAGGGGTCGGGGTGGGAGGTTGAGGGAACCAGGTGGTGGGTATTAGGGAGGGAACGTGTTGCATGGAGCACTGGGTGTTGTGCAAAAACAATGAATACTGTTACACAGAAAAAATAAATAAATTAATAAGAATGCACACAAAGAAATAATAATCTTACTACGGTGTCAACAGGTATTGTCTGTGATCATGGTATCCAGGCTGTCTGCACCTGCTTGCTTGATACACAGTGTTCTGCAGTTCTGGTGTCTATGACTGCAAAGCATGCTGATCTGGAATCCCCAGGCCTCAAGACCCTTGGGTTGCAAGAAGTCATGTCCTTCAGACACTCTTCTTTTCTTCGGCAACAACTTGGGTCAACATTCAAATTGTGGGTTCTATGTGTGCTCCTCTCCCCTGGACTTTTGTTTTTGGTCATGGGTCCCTGCCCTCTGATGCACCAACCGTCTAATTCTACCATAAGCCATGTCTACATCCTTCTCCCTTGGTCTCTGTGACTTCTTCTCTCTTTCGCTGTGGAGTGTGATTCTAGGCTTCAGCTCCATTTAGGCCATGTTTCCATTGATGTGGTCATCTTCTGGTTGTGCTGAAGGATAAGGATAAACCTGGATCCCCAGACACTTCTACTGTCTCTCTGTCCTCCAAATGAACTGCAGACGCTATGGAGCCATAGGCAAGAAGGCATTCTTGCTCCTTGTGACATGTGGCAGAAAAGGAGAGAGCATTGGGATTTGTCAAATCTGTCAGTCACAGAAAACAACTACCATACGATTTCACTCACTTGTGGAAGTAAGGAAACATGTGAAAAAGCAAGAAAAAGGGACAGGCAATTAGACTCTAACTAGGCACCCAAAATTTGGTGTTTGTTCCAAGCAGGCTAGTCAGAGTCTGCGTTTCTCAAAATGGATCAAATGAGACATTCAATGCAGGAAATGTGGCCAAACGGGATGTAACGAGAGTATCCACTGTGTTTGAAGGTGAATTGTGATCTGGAATAGAGCAGCTCCATATCTCTTAAAATATCATTTTTAGCGTTTTCTGAAACACACATGCACACTTAAAAGATTCACACAGAAGTTAGGAGCAAGTGAGGAATAGCACTCATGGAAGCAAAATTCAGAGAAAATACCATAAAAAACAAAAGCTTAGAGAATCAAAGTAAGAAACCATCCAAACTGGATAAGTTAACTCATTACCTATCAAGAATTAATTAATTAATAAACAACCTTACCTAAAAGATCCCTCCACACAAGTATACCAGCAAGTGTCATACGTGAATGAAAAGGGTAAATTCCAAGACACATACATACTTCCATGACAAGATCATGGGTCATACATATCTGACGTCTCAGGTAATGACTTTTGAAGGAGACTTTGAGGCTTTTAGAGCAGTCCTCAAACATCTCCCATCACACAGAATGCCAGGTTCAAATCAATTCCCTGGTCCACAATTCGAGACATTTAATGGTAATGTCAGCTTTTCTCAATCTATTCCCAAAATGTAGGAAGAGGAAAGATACTAATTTACAAAGTCCAAAGACCCAATTCAGATAAGGACCTTATAGGAAACCAAAAGCATACAATTTTAATCCGTAAAATAATAAAGCTAGAATTCATTTCTCTTCTCTTTATTTCTTCATCTCCACGTGAAACGGCCTGTTTGCTTTCTATTCTCTATTTTTTCTTATATTCGGCAAGCCAGCCTTTACTCCATCCTACGTTTTTTGACATAGTGGTCCCTGATTCTTTAATTGCATATACCACCACGTGCTCATCGTCATATAATGCCACACCACCTCCAAACCCATTATCCAGTTCCCTCTTTATGGCATGACTTATCCTCCTGTGACCCTCAGCTTGGTCCCCAAAGTCCTGAGTCTCTCGTGGTGCGTCTCCCTGTCTGACTTCTTCTAGTTCCGTTTTCCCTTACTACTACTCATGTCCATGGTATACTTCATGGGCCACATATGAGTGAAGCCATAGGATATTTCCTTTGGTCTGCTTGCATTTTCATTTGGAAATCATCTTCTATATCATCATCTTCATAATCATCTTTATCCTCTAGCCCTTAAAACTGTATCTGGGCTCCTTCCACACTGATGCTAGATTGGGCATGGCAGGGCCCTCAATGTTGGCGGTTCATTTCTATCTGAATAAAGAGAGTTGCTCAACATGGCTCTCCCCATGACTATGGCATGTAGCGTTAACTAACGATGAAAAGGAGTGCTGACCAAGGCTCTTTCTTTAGGTGTAGATATTATGCAGAGTTTCACTATCCATGAAGCCTTTGCAACGGTGTTTAAGGTAGTGTCAGGTAGACAGAGCCTTCAACCCTTGGCACTGGTGTTTCAGGACAGTAGCAGATAAGACACGGACAGCACAATGCATCCCTGCCCTGGCAGTTTTCCTGGAATTGTGACTTTCCTTCCCTTCTTCCTTACTTCACGTTCCAAGCTGACCAAGCACCAAAGGCAGACCTTACACCCGAGAAACCATAGAGAACAGAAGCTAAGAATGGACCCTCTCACCCAAGGATATCCAACAACCCAGAGACTTAACGGTTGTGAAGAGGCCTCGCTGTTGATTGAGATCTCTGGAAATTGCAGTGGAAATAGGAACACCATTCTCTCTCTGGAGAAATGTTGGTCTAAAGCATAGTATACAGAACATCGTTTTCTCTTCTCTTTGTATAGAAAGTGGAAGTGGGAAAGAAACAGAAAAGACCACCTGAGTTCAGGATCAGGCTAACAGGGCTCTTTCTTGTTCCTTCCCAGGTCTTCCTACTTAAAGAAATAGGATTTATATGTTGAGAATGGGATTGCTGCTTCAGTGACGTCAGCTTCTGTGACGTCACAAAGCTCTGAGGTCCTAGCAACCATTCCTCACCAAACCACGCCTCATCACATACATGGCTCGAGTAGTTCTGCATCAGCCAGGTTTATCAAATCACTCCAAACCGCTGGACCCACGTGCGGATTTCCCCATGACAGTTTGTGAAGCGATCTTTGGTCACCTTCACCATGGCCGAATTTGTAGTCTTTGGCCATGACTGTCACCACCACCCTATGGAATCCTGAGAAGGGCAAGAATTCACAATTCCATCTTACCGACGAAAGGTCAAAAAAGAATCAGGAGCACAAGAGCCTCACATGGGGAATTCCACGCCATACACATGTTCATGGTGCTCACACCCTATCAGGACGCTTCTGACCAGAAAAGCGCCACACGCCCTCCGAGGAAAGCTCAGATTTAACACCCGCAACCATACCAAAGACATGTCTGGAGTCTTCAACAGTGAGGACATGAGGTCTTCTTGGATCTCCAGAAATCGTGCCATAAATGCCTCCCAATTTTCCCAGCTGACCAAACATTAAAGGCAGACCCTACACCATAGGCGCTTAGGCCTAGGAGGGACTCATCTGTTTGGAGATCACAGGAACAAGCACGGAGCATGTTGGAAGAGAACCAACCCCCATGTAAAGTCATTAGAAAAGGCTTTCGGGCCAGTATCAGGAATACAACGTGAATCTACAAGAGGTCTCTGTCTTCTCTGTATTCGAAACCCACGTTCTCTTATCTACCCTGAAGATAATTTCTTTAGGAAGAACTCATAGAGTGCCCAAGTTCTGGCACTTGAGAGAGTCTCAGGTGTGTGTGACATGCTCTCTGGGGTTGTGTTGTGGCTCTCCACTCTCCTGTGTGCTCGTCCTCTGCAGAGGCTCTCCTTGACTTCCATTCAGAGTGTTTGGTTTCTGGACCAAATATGGTGTGCCTGTGAAATGTGACTTTCAACCCACTTCACAAAACTTAAGGCCTACTGAATTGTGTGGCCAGGTGAGAAGATGTGGACAGGGCTTTCTTCTAGTCCCCTGCAGGATTTTCTCTTCTCCTAGGACTAAGCATCTTGGTCTGAAAAAGGCAGTTCCAACAGTGTTCCAGGTTCGGGAATCCGGGATGCAGGTTTGGCAGCTAATGTGTTCACCATCCTGCCTGTGGCCACTTTTCAGTCTGAATGCTGGTGGTCGTAGAGCCCAATTATCTTTGGCTCCCATTGCGGCATCTCCACCAACACTGCCCATCACCAATGCACACGAGGAAATAATAATCTTACCAAGGCGTCAACAGGTATTGTCTCTGATCATGGTTTCCAGGCTGTCTGCTCCTTGTTGCTTGCTGGTGTCCTCTCCAGGAGATACAAAGTGTTCTCTGGAGTCTATGTCGGCAAAGAATGCTGATCTGGAATCCCGGGGCCTCAGCACCCTTGGTTGCAAGTACTCTTATCATTCAGTAACTCTCCTTTTCTCCGCAAGCAGCTTTGAGTCAACATTCACATTGTGGGTTCTAAGTGTTCTTCTCTCCCCTTGGCATTTGTCTTTGCCATCGCTCCCTGCCCTCTGAAGAACCAACCGTCCAATTCTCCCATTAGACCCGTCTACACCCTTCTCCCATGGTCTCTGCTACTTCTTCTCTCTTTCGCTGTGGAGGGTGATTTCTAGGCTTCAGGTCCATTTATTCCATGTTTACATTGATGTAAACATCTGTTTGTGCTGTTGTCTGTTTGTGCTGATGGCTGAAGACAAGCCTGCAGCACCCAGAAACTTCTACCATCTCCCTGTCCTCCGAATGCACTGCAGACTCTTATGGAGCCATAAGCAAGAAGGTATTTTTGCTTCTTGAGCCTCGTGGCAGAAAGGGAGAGAGCATTGGGCTGTGTCATATCTGTCAGTCAGATAAAGACAACTACCATACGATTTCACTCACTCATGGAAGTAAAGAAACATGTGAAAAAGCAAGAAAAGGGGACAGGCAATGAGAATCTAACCAGGCACACAAAATTTGGTGTTTGTTCCAGGCAGGCTAGTCAGAATCTGTGTTTCAAAAAGTGGATCAAATGGGACATTCAGCAGAAATGTGGCCAAACGGAATATAACGTGACTTTCGACTGTGTTTGAAGGTGAATTGTGTTCTGCAATAGAGCAGCTTCTTATCTCTTAAATATCATTTTTAGCGTTTTGTGAAACACACATACACACACACACACACACACACACACACACACTCTTAAAAGAGTCCCACAGAAGTTAGGGAGCAAGTGAGGAATAGCACTTATGGAAGCAAAATTCAGAGAAAATACCATAAAAAAAAAAAAAAAAAGCTTAGAGAATCAAAGTACCAAACCGTCCAAACTGGATAAATTAACTCCTTAACAATCAAGAATAATTAATTAATTAATTATTAAACAATGACCCCTAAACAGAATTCTGGCAGTAAATCCAATACTGGAGATAAAAGGATAAATTTAAAGACACATATGCACTACCATGACAAGATCAGGAGTCATACATATCTGACGTCTCAGGTACTGATTTTTGAAGCAGTCATCGAACATTTCGCAACACACAGAAAGCCAGGTTCAAATCAAATCCCTGTCCATAATTCCAGACAATAAATGGTAATGTCGGCTTTTCTCATCTATTCCCAAAATGTAGATAGAGGGAAGAATCTAAGTTATATTGTCCAAAGACCGAATTCACATGAGGACCTTATAGGAAAACAAACGGCATACAATTTTAATCAGTAAGTTAGTAAAACTAGAATTAATTTCTGTTCTCTTTCCATCTTCGACTCCACGTGAAAGTACCTGTTATGCTTCCTATTCACTATATTTTCTTATATTCGGCAAGACAGCCTTTCATTCATCCTATATTTTGTGACATAGTGTTCCCTGATTCTTTAATTGCATATACCACAAAATCCTCATGCTCATATAAATGTCACACCACCTCAATACCTATTATCCAGTTCCCTCTTTATGGCAGGTCTTATGCTCCTGTAACCCACAGCTTGGTCCCCAAAGTCCTGAGTATCTCCTGGTGCATCTCCCTTTCTGAGTCCTCCTTCCGTTTTCCCTTACTACTACTCATGTCCAAGGTATTCCTCATGGGCCACATAGGAGTGAAGCCATAGGATATTTCCCTTGGTCTGCTTGAATTTTCATTTGGAAATCCTCTTCTTTATCATCGTCTTCATTATCATCTTTATCCACTAGCGCTTAAAAGTTATCTCAGTTCCTTCCACAGTGATGATACAGTGGGCAAGGCAGGCCATCTATGTTGGTCATTCATTTTCATCTGAGTAAAGAGAGTTGCTCAACATGGCTCTCCCCATGACTATGGCATGTGGCATTAACTAATGATGACAAGGAGTGCTGACCAGGGCTCTTCTTTAGGGGTAGCGATCATGCAGATTTTCACTCTCCATGAAGACTTTGCAATGGAGTTTCAGGTAATGTCAGGTAGAGAGAGCCTCCATCCCGTGGGACTGGTGTTTCAAGAAACCAGCAGATAAGGACACGGACAGCACAATGCATCCCTGCTCTCGCAATTTTCCTGGAATTGTGACTTTCGTTCCCTTCTTCCTTCCCTCAACTTCCAAGTTGACCAAGCACCAAAGGCAGACCTTACTCCCTACAAACCATAGAGAATAGAAGATAAAAATGCACCCTCACACCCAAGGATATCAAACCTCCCAGATACCTATTGGTAGCCAAGTGGCCACGATGTTGATTGGGAACTCTAGAAATTTCAGAGGATATAGGAACACCTTGCTCTCTCTGGAGAAATGTTGTCTAAGGAATGGTATACAGAACATCGTTTTCTTTTCTCTTTGTATAGAAAGTGGAAGTGGAAAAGAAATAGAAAAGACCACCTCAGTTCATGATCAGGCTAACAGGGCTCTTTCTTGTTCCTTCCCAGGTCTTTCTACTTAAAGCCATAGGACTCCTATGTCATGAGAATGGGATTGCTGCTTCAGTGCAGTCAGCTTCTGTGACGTCACAAATCTCTGAGGTCCTAGCAACCACTCCTCACCAAACCACGCCTCATCACTTCACCTGGCTGGAGTAGGAGTAATGCTGGGTCAGCCAGGAGTATCAAAATTACTCGAAACCGCTGGAGCCGCCTGGGTATTTCCCAAAGACAGTTGTGAAGAGATTTGGGGTCACTTTCTCCATGGCCTGATTTGTAGTCATTGGACAGGACTGTCACCATCACCTCTCTGGTCTCTGGAGAAGGGCAGGAATTCACAATTCCATCTTACCGACGTAATGTTAAGAGTCAGTAGTACAAGCAGCCTCACACTGCATATGCATACACATGTTCATGGTCCTCACATCCTATCAGTATGCTTCTGACCAGGGGAAGTGCCCCCCGCCCTCCGAGGAAAGCTCAGAATTAACACAAGCAACCATACCAAAGACATGTCTGGAGTCTTCAACAGTGAGGACACGAGTTCTTTTTGCATCTCCAGAAATCTTGCCATAAATACCTCCCAATTTTCCCAGCTGACCAAACATTAAGGGCAGACACTACACCATAGACGCATAGGCCCAGGACGGACTCATCGGTTTGGAGCTCACAGGAGAAAACACGGAGCGTGTTGGAAGAGAACCAGTCCCCATGTGAAGCCATCAGAAAAGGCTTTTGGGCCAGTTTCAGGAATACAACGTGAATCTACAAAATTTCTCTGTCTTCTCTGTATTCGAAATGCGCATTCTGTTATCTACCCTGAAGATAATTTCTTTAGGAAGAAGAGCTCATGGAGTGCCTAAAGGCTGGCACTTGAGAGAGTCTCAGGTGTGTGTGACATGCCCTCTGGGGTTGTGTTGTGTCTGTCCACTCTCCTGTGGGCTCGTCTTCTGCAGAGGCTCTCCTTGCCTTCCAGTCAGAATGTTTGGTGTCTGGGCCATATATGGTGTGCCTGTGAAACATGACTTTCAACCCGCTCCACAAAACTTAAGGCCTGCTGAATTCTGTGGTCAGGTGAGGAGATGTGGGCAGGGCTTTCTTCTAGTCCCCTGCAGGATTTTCTGTTGTCCTGGGATGAAGCAACGTGTCCTGATGAAGGCAGTTCCAACAGTGTTCCAGGTTTGGGAATCCGTGATTGCAGTTTGGGCAGCTAATATGCTCACCGTCCTGCCCGTGTCCACATCTCAGTCTTGGTGTTGACGGTCATAGAGCCCAAGTATCTTTGGTGCCCATCGAGGCATCTCCCCCAACACTGCCCATCACCAATGCACACAAAGAAATAATCTTAACAAGTTGTCAACAGGTATTGTTACTGATCATGGTTTCCAGGCTGTCTGCACCTGGTTGCTTACTGGTGTCCTCTCCAGTAGATACACAGTGTTCTCTGGAGTCTATGTCTGCTAAGCATTCTGATCTGGAATTCCCGGGACTCAGTACCCTTTAGTAGCAAGTACTCATGTCATTCAGACACTCTCCTATTCTTCGCCAATAACTTTGGGTCATCATTCAAACTGTAGGTTCTAAGTGTGCTTCTCTACCCTGGGCCTTTGTCTTTGGCCAAGCCTCCCTGCCCTCTGAAGCCCCAAACGTCCAATTCTCCCATAAGCTCTGTCTACACCCTTCTCCCATGGTATTTGTGACTTCTTCTCTCTTTCGATGTGGAGTGTGATTTCTAGGCTTCAGGTCCATTTATACCATGTTTACATTGATGTGGTCATCTTCTGTTTGTGCTGATGGCTGGAGACAGGCCTGGAGCACCCAGACACTTCACCATCTCCCTGTCCTCCAAATGCACTGCAGGCTCTTATGGAGTCATAAGCAAGAAGACATTTTTGCTCCTTGTTCCTGGTGGCAGAAAGGGAGAGGGCATTGGGCTGTGTCATATCTGTCAGTCAGAGAAATAGAACTACCATACGATTTCACTCACTCATGGAAGTAACGAAACATGTGAAAAATCAAAAAAAAAAAAAAAAAAAAAGGGACAGGCAATTCGACTCTAACCAGGCACACAAAATTTGGTGTTTGTTCCAGGCAAGCTAGTCAGAATCTGCGTTTCTAAAAGTGGATCAAATGGAACATTCAATGCGGGGAATGTGGCCGAATGGAATATAATGTGAGTTTCCACTGTGTTTTAAGGTGAATTGTGATCTGGAATAGAGCAGCTTCATATCTCTTAAAATATCATTTTTAGCGTTTTATGAAACACAGAACACAAACACACACACACACACACACACTCTTAAAAGAGTCACACAGAATTTAGGGAGCAATTGAGGAATAGCACTCATGGAAGCAAAATTCAGAGAAAAAACCATAAAAAAGAAAACGTAGAGAATCAAACTAACAAACCATCCAAACTAGATAAGTTAACTCCTTACCTATCCAGAATTTTTTAAATAATTAATTAATTAGTTAATTAAGCAATCTTATCTAAAAGACCCCTACACAGAAGTCTGCCAGCAAATCCAATACCGGAGAGAAAAGGATAAATTCCAAGACACATATGCACTACAATGACAAGATCATGAGTCATATATATCTGACAACTCAATTAATGACATTTGAAGCCGATTTTGAGGCTTATGAAGCAGTCCTCAAACATCTCCCAACACACAGAGAGCCAAGTTCAAATCATTTCCCTGTTTCACATTTCGAGACATTTAATGGTAATGTCGGCTTTTATCATCTATTCCCAAAATGTAGAAAGAGGGAAGACTCTAACGTACAATGTCCAAAGATCCAATTCACATGAGGAACTTATAGGAAAACCAATTGCATACAATTTTAATAAGTAAAATAATAAAACTAGAATTTATTTCTCTTCTCTTTCTTTCTTCATCTCCACGTGAAACGGCTTGTTTTTCTTCCTATTCACTGTATTTTCTTATATTCGGCATGCCAGACTTTCATCCATCCTACGTTTTGTGGCATAGTGTTCCCTGATTTTTTAAATGCATATATCACCAAGTGCTCATCCTCATATAATGCCACACCACCTCCATACCCATTATCCAGTTCCCTCTTTATGTCATGTCTTATCCTCCTGTTACCCTCAGGTTGGTCCACAAATTCCCGAGTCTCTCCTTGTGCGACTCCCTGTCTGACTTCTTCTCCTTCTGATTTCCCTTACTACTACTCATGTCCATGGTATTCCTCATGGGCCACATATGAGTGAAGAAATAGGATATTTCCTTTGTTCTCCTTCCATTTTCATTTGGAAACAATCTTCTTTATTATCATCTTCATAATCATCTTTATCCACAAGCATTTAAAATGGTATCTCAGCTTCTTCCACAGTGATGCTAGGGTGGGCATGCCAGGGCATTGACATAGGCCATTCATTTTCACTTGAATAAAGAGTCTTGCTCAACATGACTCTCCCCAAGGTTATGACATGTAGCATAAACTAATGATGACAAGGAGTGCTGACCAGGGCTCTTTCTTTAGGGATAGCTATCATGTAGATTTTCCCTCTCCATGAAGCCTTTGCAATGGCATGGCAATGTCGGGTAGACAGAACCTTCATCCCTTGGGACTGGTGTTCCAAGATACTAGCAGATACGGACACAGACAGCACAACGAATCTATGCCCTGGCAATTTTCCTGGAATTGTGACTTCCCTTCCCTTCTTCCTTCCCTCACCTTCCAAGCTGACCAAGCAGCAAAGGCAGACCTTACACCCGAGAAAGCATAGGGACCAGAAGCTAAGAATGGACCCTCTCACCCAAGGATATCCAACCTCCCAGATAACTAATGGGAGCCAAGAGGCCTCGCTGTAGATTGCGATCTCTAGAAATTGCAGTGGAAATAGGAACAACTTGCTCTCTCTGGAGAAATGTTGGTCTAAAGAATGGTATACAGAACCTCGTTTTCTTTTCTCTTTGTACAGAAAGGTGAAGTGGGAAAGAAAGAGAAAAAACCACCTGAGTTCATGATCAGGCTAACAGGGCTCTTTCTTGTTCCTTCCCAGGTCTTTCTACTTAAAGCATTAGACTCATATGTCATGAGAATGGGATTGCTGCTTCAGTGCAGTCAGCTTCTGTGGCGTCACAAAGCTCTGAGTTCCTAGCAACATCTCCTCACCAAACCATGACTCATCACTTCACCTGGCTGCAGTAGTTCTGGGTCAGCCAGGGGTATCATAATCATTCCAAACCACTGGAGCTGCCTGGGTATTTCCCCAAGACAGTTGGTTAAGAGATTCGGCCATTCCCCATGGCCGAATTTGTAGTCTTTTCCCGAGACTGTCACCACCACCGCTCTGGACTCCTGAGAGGGGCAAGAATCCACAATTCCAACTTACCGACGTAAGATCAAGAAAGAGTCAGGAGTACAAAGAGCCTCGCACGGAGAACTCCACGCCATACACATGTTCATAGTCCTCAGACCCTATATGGATGCTTTTGACCAGGAAAAGCGCCCGCCGCCTCTGAGTAAAACTCCGAGTTAACACCCCCAACCATACCAAATACATGTCAGGAGTCTTCAACAGGGAGGACACGAATTCTTCTTGCATTCTCAAAAATCGTGCCACAAATGCCTCCCAAATTTCCCAGCTGACCAAACATTAAAAGCAGACCCTACACGCTAGAAGCTTAGGCCCTGGATGCACTCTTCTGTTTGGAGTTCACAGGAACAAGCATGGAGCATGTTGGAAGAGAACCAATCCCCATGTGAAGCCATCGGAAAAGGCTGTCGGGCCAGTTTCAGGAATACAACGTGAATCTACAAAAGGTCTCTCTCTTCTCTTTATTCGAAATTCCCATTCTGTTATCTACCCTGAAGATAATTTCTTTAGGAAGAAGAGCTCATGGAGTGCCTAAGGGCTGGCACGTGAGAGAGTCTCCGGTGTGTGTCACATGCCCTCTGGGGTGGTGTTGTGGCTGTCCACTCTCCTGTTTGCTCATCCTCTGCAGAGGCTCTCCTTGACTTCCATTCAGAGTGTTTGGTGTCTGGGCTAAATATGGCGAGGTTAAGCTCCGTGGGTCTGGTGTGCCTGTGAAACGTGACTTTCTACCCCCTCCCCAAAACTTAAGGCCTGCTGAATTCTGTGGCCAGGGGAGAGGATGTGGGCAGGGCTTTTTTCTAGTCCCCTGCATGATTTTCTCTTTTACTGGGACTAAGCGACGTGGCCTGAAGAAGGCAGTCCCAACAGTGTTCCAGGTTTGGGAATCCGTGATTGCAGGTTGATCAGCTAATGCCCTCACCATCCTGCCTGTGGCCACTTCTCAGTCTTAATGCTGGCAGTCGTAGAGCCCAAGTATCTTGGGCGCCCATTGAGGCATCTCCAACAACAATGCCCATCACCAATGCACAGAAAGAAATAAAAATCTTTCCACCTTGTCAAAAGTTATTGTTTCTGATCATGGTTTCCAAACTGTCTGCACCTGGTTCCTTGCTGTTGTCCTCTCCAGGAGATACACAGTGTTCTCTGGAGTCTATGTCTGCAAAGCATGCTAATCTGGAATCCTCAGTCCTCAGGACCCTGGGGCTGCAAGAACTCGTGTCATTCAAACACTCTCCTTTTCTCTGCCAACAACTATGGCTCTATGGTTCTAAGTGTGCTCCACTCCCCTGGGATCTTGTCTTTGGATACGGCTCCATTTATGCCATGTTTACATTGATGTAGTCATCTTCTGGTTGTGCTGATAGCTTAAGACATGCCTGGAGATCCCAGACACTTCTACCATCTCCTTTTCCTCCAAATGCACTGCGGACTCTTATGAGGCCATAAGCAAGAAGGCATTCTTGCTCCTTGTGACATGGGGTAGAAAGGGAGAGAGCATTGGGCTGTGTCCTATCTGTTAGTCACAGAAACACAACTACCATACGATTTCACTCACTCATAAAAGTAAAGAAACATGTGAGAAAGCAAGAAAAAGGGACAGGCAATGAGACTCTTACCAGGCACGCAAAATATGGTGTTTGATATAGGCAGGCTAGTCAGAATCTGCCTTTCTAAAAGTGGATCAAATGTACATTCAATGCAGGAAATATGGCCGAACAGAATGTAACGTGAGTTTCTACTTTGTTTGAAGGTGAATTGTGATCTGGAATAGAGCGGCTTCAAATCTCCTATAATATCATTTTTAGCGTTTTGTGAAACACACACACACACACACACACACACACACACACACACATACACACACTTAAAAATGTCCCACAGAATTTACGGAGTAAGTTTGAAATAGCACTCTTGGAAGCAAAATTCAGAGGAAATACCATAAAAAACAAAAGTATCGACGTAACAAACTGTCCCAACTGTATAAGTTAACTCCTTACCTATCAAGCATTAAATTAATTAATTAAACAACCTTACCTAAAATACCCCTACACAGAAGTCTGCCAGAAAATCCAATACCGGGAGAAAAGGATAAATTCCAAGGCACATACACACTACCATGGCAAGATCATGAGTCATACATATCCTACGTCTCAGGTAATGACTTTTCAAGCAGCTATTGAGGCTTTTGAAGCAGTCCTCAAACATCTCCAAACACACAGAAAGCCATGTTCAAATCAATTCCCTGGTCCACAATTCGAGGTATTTAATGGTAATATCGGCTTTAATAATCTATTCCCAAAACATAAGAGGGAAGACTCGAATTTACAATGTCCAAAGACCCAATTCACATAAGGACCTTATAGGAAAACAATTGCATACCATTTTAATCAGTAAGATAATAAAACTAGAATTCATTTCTCGTCTCTTTCTTTCTTCATATCTACGTGAAACGGCCTGTTGTGCTTTATATTCACTATATTTTTCTGATATTAGGCAAGGCAGACTTTCATCCATCCTACGTTTTTTGACATAGTGTTCCCTGATTCTTTAATTGAATATACCACCAAGGACTCATCCTCATATAATGCCACACCACATCCATACCCATGAACCAGTTCCCTCTTTATGGCATGTCTTATCTTCCTGTAAACCTCAGATTGGTCCCCAAAGTCCTGAGTCTCTCCTGGTGCGTCTCCCTCTCTGACTTCTCCTTCCATTTTCCCTTACTACTACTCATGTCCATGGTATTCCTCATGGGCCACAAAGGAGTGAAGCCATAGGATATTTCCCTTGGTCTGCTTGCATTTTCATTTGGAAATCTTCTTTATCATCATCTTCATAATCATCTTTATCCACTAGCCCTTAAATGTGTATCTCGGCTCCTTCCACAGTGATGCTAAAGTGGGCATGGCAGGCCGTAGATGTTGGCCATTCATTTTCATCTGAATAAAGAGAGTTGCCCAACATGGCTCTCCCCATGACTATGGCATGTAGCATTAACTAATGATGACAAGGAGTGCTGGCCAGGGCTCCTTCTTATCTTTTTTTTTAATAAACATATAATGTACTTTAATCCCCAGGGATACAGGTCTGTGAATCACCTGGTTTACACTCTTTACAGTACTCATGATAGCACATACCCTCCCCAATGTCCATAACCCCCTCCCCCTCTCAACCCCACCTCCCCCAGCAACCCCAGTTTTTTTTTGTGAGATTAAGAGTCATTTATGGTTTGTCTCCCTCCCAATCCCATCTTGTTTCATTTATTCATTTCCTGTCCCCCTAACCCCCCATGTTTCATCTCCATGTCCTCATATCAGGGATATCATATGATAGTTGTCTTTCTCCAATTGACTTATTTCACTAAGCATGATACCCTGTAGTTCGATCCATGTCATCGCAAATGGCAAGATTTCATTTCTTTTGATGGCTGCATAGTATTCCATTGTGTATATATACCACATCTTCTTTATCCTTCATTTGTTGATGGACATCTAGGTTCTTTCCATAGTTTGGCTATTGTTGACATTGCTGCTATAAACATTCTGGTACACGTGCCCCTTTGGATCACTGGGTTTGTATCTTTAGGGTGAATACCCAATAGTGCAATTGCTGGGTCATAGGGTAGTTCTTTTTTTTTTTTAAGTTTTTATGTATTTATTTGACAGAGAGAGATCACAAGTAGACAGAGAGGCAGGCAGAAAGAGTGAGAGGGTAGCAGAGAGAACCGGACGTGGGACTCGATGCCAGGACCCTGAGATCATGACCTGAGCCAAAGGCAGCGGCTTAAACCACTGAGCCACCCAGGCGCCCCACATAAGGTAATTCTATTTTCAACATGTTGAGGAACCTCCATGCTGTTTTCCAGAGTGGTTGCACCAGCTTGCATTCCCACCAACAGTAAAGGAGTGTTCCACTTTCTCCACATCCTCGCCAGCATCTGTCATTTCCTGAATGTTCATTTTAGCCATTCTGACGGGTGTGAGGTGGTATCTCATTGTGGTTTTGATTTGTATTTCCCTGATGCCGAGTGACGTGGAGCACTTTTTCATGTGTCTGTTGGCCATCTGGATGTCTTCTTTGCAGAAATGTCTGTTCATGTCCTCTGCCCATTTCTTGTTTGGATTGTTTGTTCTTTGGGTGTTGAGATTGTTATGTTCCTTATAGATTTTGGACACTAGCCCTTTATCTGATATGTCGTTTGCAAATATCTTCTCCCATTCTGTCACTTGTCTTTTGGTTTTGTACACTGTTTCCTTTGCTGTGCAAAAGATTTTGATCTTGATGAAACCCCAATAGTTCATTTATGCCCTTTCTTCCTTTGCCATTGCCGATGTTCCTAGGAAGATGTTGCTGCGGCTGAGGTCGAAGAGGTTGCTGTCTGCATTCTCCTCAAGGATTTTGATGGATTCCTTTCTCACATTGAGGTCCTTCATCCATTTTGAGTCTATTTTCGTGTGTGGTAAGGAAGTGGTCCAATTTCATTTTTCTGCCTGTGGCTGTCCAATTTTCCCAGCACCATTTATTGAAGAGGCTTTCTTTTTTCCACTGGACATTCTATCCTGCTTTGTCGAAAAGTAGTTGATGTAGAGTTGAGGGTCCATTTCTGGGCTCTCTATTCTGTTGCATTGATCTATGTGTCTGTTTTTGTGCCAGTATCATGCTGTCTTGATGATGACAGCTTTGTAATAGAGCTTGAAGTCCGGAATTGTGATGCTGCCAACTTTGGCTTTCTTTTTCAATATTCCTTTGGCTATTTGAAGTCTTTTCGGGTTCCATATAAATTTTAGGATTATTTGTTCCATTTCTTTGAAAAAAAATGGATGGTATTTTGATAGGGATTGCATTAAATATGTAGATTGCTTTAGGTAGCATGGACATTTTCACAATATTTATTCTTCCAATCCAGGAGCATGGAACATTTATCCATTTGTTTGTGTCTTCCTCAATTCCTTTCATGAGTACTTTATAGTTTTCTGCGTATAGATTCTTAGCCTCTTTAATTAGGTTTATTCCTAGGTATCTTATAGTTTTGGGTGCAATTGTAAATGGGATTCACTCCTTAATTTCTCTTTCTTCTGTCTTGTTGTTGGTGTACAGAAATGCAACTGATTTCTGTGCATTGATTTTATATCCTGACACTTTACTGAATTCCTGGACAAGTTCTAGAAGTTTTGGAGTGGAGTCTTTTGGGTTTTCCACATAGAGTATCATATCATCTGCGAAGAGTGATAGTTTGACTTCTTCTTTGCCAATTTGGATGCCTTTAATTTCTTTTTGTTGTCTGATTGCTGAGGCTAGGACTTCTAGTACTATGTTGAAAAGCAGTGGTGATAATGGACATCCCTGCCGTGTTCCTGAACTTAATGGAAAAGCTTTCAGTTTTTCTCCATTGAGAATGGTATTTGCGGTGGGTTTTCCATAGATGGCTTTGATAATATTGAGGTATGTTCCCTCTATCCCTACACTTTGAAGAGTTTTGATCAGGAAGGGATGCTGTACTTTGTCAAATGCTTTTTCAGCATCTATTGAGAGTATCATATGGTCCTTGTTCTTTCTTTTATTAATGTGTTGTGTCACATTGACTGATTTGTGGATGTTGAACCAACCCTGCAGCCCTGGAATAAATCCCACTTGATCGTGGTGAATAATCCTTTTAATGTACTGTTGAATCCTATTGGCTAGTATTTTGGCGAGAAGTTTTGCGTCTGTGTTCATCAAGGATATTGGTCTGTAGTTCTCTCTTTTGGTGGGATCCTTGTCTGGTTTTGGGATCAAGGTGATGCTGGCCTTATAAAATGAGTTTGGAAGTTTTCCTTCCATTTCTATTTTGTGGAACAGTTTCAGGAGAAGAGGAATTAGTTCTTCTTTAAATGTTTGGTAGAATTCCCCTGGGAAGCCATCTGGCCTTGGGCTTTTGTTTGTTTGGAGATTTTTGATGACTGTTTCAAACTCCTTACTGGTTATGGGCCTGTTCAGGTTTTCTATTTCTTCCTGGTTCAGTTGTGGTAGTTTATATGTCTCTAGGAATGCATCCATTTCTTCC
This sequence comes from Meles meles, assembly GCF_922984935.1. Classification (NCBI taxonomy): domain Eukaryota; kingdom Metazoa; phylum Chordata; class Mammalia; order Carnivora; family Mustelidae; genus Meles; species Meles meles. Next base: position 18,264,972 of record NC_060088.1, read on the forward strand.
AGATTGTCGAAATTGTTGGCGTAGAGTTGCTCATAGTATGTTCTTATAATTGTCTGTATTTTTTGGTGTTGTGATCTCTCCTCTTTCATTCATGATTTTATTGATTTGGGTCCTTTCTCTTTTCTTTTTGATGAGTCTGGCCAGGGCGTTATAAATCTTATTGATTCTTTCAAAGAACCAGCTCTTGGTTTCATTGTTTTTTTTTCTATTTTTTTTTTTTTTTGGTTTGTATTTCATTGATTTCTGCTCTGATCTTTATGCTTTCTCTTCTCCTGCTGGGTTTAGGGTTTCTTTCTTGTTCTTTCTCCAGCTCTTTTACGTGTAGGGTTAGGTTGTGTACTTGACACCTTTCTTGTTTCTTGACAAAGGCTTGTACAGCTATATATTTTCCTCTCAGGACTGCGTTTTCTGTGTCCCACAGATTTAGAATCGTTGTGTTTTCATTATCATTTGTTTCCATTAATTTTTTCAATCCTTCTTTATTTTCCTGGTTGACCCCCTCATTCTTTAGAAGGATGCTGTTTAGTCTCCATGTATTTGGGTTCTATCCATCTTTCCTCTTGTGGTTGAGTTCTAGCTTCAGAGCATTATGGTCTGAAAATATGCAGGGATTGATCCTAATCTTTTGATACCAGTTGAGACCTGATTTGTGACCCATGATGTGATCTATTCCATAGTGCACATATGTTCCTTGTGCACTAGAGAAGAATGTGTATTCTGTTGCTTTGGGATGAAATGTTCTGAATATATCTGTGATGTCCATCTGGTTCTGTGTGTCATTTAAGGCCTTTATTCCCTTGTTGATCTTTTGCTTGGTTGATCTGTCCATTTCAGTGAGGAGGATTTTAAAGTCCCTTACTATTATTGTATTATTATTGATGTGTTTCTTTGATTTTGTTATTGATTGGTTTATATAGTTGGCTACTCCCACGTTAGGGGCATAGATATTTAAAATTGTTAGATCTTCTTCTTGGACAGTCCCTTTGAGTAGGATATAGTGTCCTTCCTCATCTCTTATTATAGTCTTTGGCTTAAAATCTAATTGATGTGATATAAGGATCGCTACCCCAGATTTCTTCTGATGCCCATTAGCATGGTAAATTGTTTTCCATCCCCTCACTTTAAATCTGGAGGTGTCTTCATGTCTAAAATGAGTTTCTTGTAGGCAACATACTGATGGGTTTTGATTTTTTATCCATTCTGATACCCTGTGCCTTTTGATTGGGGCATTTAGCCCATTAACATCAGGGTAACTATTGAGAGATATGAATTTAGTGCCATTATTAGCCTTTAAGATGACTGTTACTGTATATTTTCTCTGAACCTTTCTGATCTACTACTTTTAGGCTTTCTCTTTGCTTAGAGGACCCCTTTCAATATTTCCCGTAGAGCTGGTTTGGTGTTTGCAAATTCTTTCAGTTTTTGTTTGTCCTGGAAGCTTTTTATCTCTCCTTCTATTTTCAATGATAGCCTAGCAGGATAGAGTATTCTTGGCTGCATGTTTTTCTCGTTTAGTGCTCTGAATATATCATGCCAGCTCTTTCTGGCCTGCCAGGTCTCTGTGGATAAGTCTGCTGCCAATCTAATATATTTTCCACTGTATGTTACAGACTTCTTTTCCCAGGCTGCTTTCAGGATTTTCTCTTTTTCACTAAGATTGTAAATTTTACTATTAGGTGACGGGGTGTGGACCTATTCTTGTTGACTTTGAGGGGGGTTCTCTGCATCTTCTGGATTTTTTTAATATTTTTTATTTATTTATTTGACAGAGAGAGGTCACAGTAGGCAGAGAGCCAGGCCGAGAGATAGGGAGAAACAGGCTCCCTACTGAGCAGAGAGTCCGATGCGGGGCTCGATCCCAGGACCCTGAGATCATGACCTGAGCCGAAGACAGAGGCTTAAACCGCTGAGCCACCCAGGAGACCCTCTCCTGGATTTTGATGCTTGTTCCCGTTGCCATATTAGGGAAATTCTCTCCAATGATTCTCTCCAATAGCTTTTCTGTCCCCCTCTCTCTTTCTTCTTCTTCTGGAATCCCAATTATTCTAAAGTTGTTTCATCTTATGGTGTCACTTATCTCTCGAATTCTCCTCTCATGGTCCAAGAGCTGTTTGTCCGTCTTTTGCTCGGCTTCTTTATTCTCTGTCATTTGGTCTTCTATATCACTAATTCTTTTTTCTTCCTCATTTATACTAGCAGTGAGAGCCTCCATTTTTGATTGCACCTCATTAATAGCTTTTTTTGATTTCTACTTGGTTAGATTTTAGTTCTTTAATTTCTCCAGAAAGGGCTTTTATATCTCCAGAGAGGGTTTCTAAAATATCTTCCATGCCTTTTTCAAACCCGGCTAGAATGTTCAGAATCGTCATTCTGAACTCTTGATCTGACATATTACCAATGTCTGTGTTGATTAGGTCCCTAGCCGTCGGTACTGCCTCTTGTTGTTTTGTTTGTAGTGATTTTTTCTGCCTTGTCATTTTGTCCAGATAAGAGGATATGAAGGATCAAATAAAATACTATAAGGTTGGGAAAGACCCCAGAAAATTGCGCTGTAACTAAATCAGAAGAGACCTCAAATTGTGGGGGAGAAAGGGGATAAAAAGAGGTTCAGAAATAAAAGAAAAAAATTTAAAAAACAAAACAAATAAATAAAAAATATAAAAAAGAAAGAAAATATATATATTTATATAAACTAGTCAAAAAACTTTAAAAAAGAAAAGGATAAAAGTTTTTAAAAATTTGGCAGAAGAAGAAAAAAGAAAGAAAAAAAATTGAAAAAAGAAAAAAAAATGAATTAACCACAAGACTAAAGAATCATGGGGAGAGATCCATGTGTTCTGTGCTCTGCTTTCTCCTCCTCTGGATTTACGCTGCTGTCTTAGGAATTGAACCTGCTTTCCTTGATAGATGAACTTCGTCCTGGGTGGATATTTTGTTGATCTTCTGGGGAGGGGCCTGTTGTAGTGACTCTCAAGTGTCTTTGCCTGTGGCGGGATTGCAGCACCCTTACCAGGGGCCGGACTAAGTAATCAGCTAGGGTTCGCTTTTGGGAGCTTCTATTCTCTGAACATTTTCTGTAGAGTTCTGGAGGACGGGAATGAAAATGGCGGCTCCCAGTCTCCAGACCATAGGAGCCGAGAGCCTGGGGCCCCACTCCTCAGTGCCCCCAGAGGACAGCACCCAATCACACCCGTATCCCCAGCCTCCAGCCGAGCTCCGAGCTCACCCAGCCCGTGACCAGTTCAAGGTAACCCCGAGCTGAGAGTTCAGTCCTCGGCTCTGTCTCTGTAGCCAGCTTCTCGGTTCTAATACCTGCGAGCTCTGCGACACTCCAACACCCCCGATCCTTCTGTGACCCTGCGGGACGTGGGGCCATGCTGACCCTGCACGGGTTTCACCCCAGTTTAGCCTCTGGAGCAATGTCCCTCAGTGGAACAGACTTTTAAAAGTCCTGATTTTGTGTTCCGTTGCTCTGCTGCTTACCAGGAGCCCCTCCCCTGTGGTCTATCTTCCTGACGTTTTAGATTCACTTCTCCGCCTGTCTTACCTTTCAGAAAGTGGTGTATTTTCTGTTTCTATAATTGCTGTTCTTCTTTTCTTCAATCTCCAGTTGGATTTGTAGGTGTTTGCAATGTTTAGATAAGCTATTGAGCTGATCTCCTGCTACCTGATGTAGTCTCAGACTGCTACTAATCCACCATCTTGACTCCTTTCCCCAGGGCTCTTTCTTGACGGGTAGTGATCATGCAGAGTTCCACTCTCCATGAAGCCTTTGTAATGGTGTTTAAAGTAATGTCAGGTAGACAGAGTCTTCATCCCTTAGGACTTGTGTTTCGTGACACTAGCAGATAAGGACACAGACAGCAAAACACATCCTTGCTCTGGCAATTTTCCTGGAATTGTGACTTTCCTTCCCTTATTACTTCCCTCACCTTGAAGCTGACCAAACACCAAAGGCAGACCTTACACCGGAGAACCCATAGGAACAGAAGCTAAGAATCGACCCTCTCACCCAAAGATATCAAGCCTCCAGAGACCTAATGGTAGCCAAGAGGCCTCGCTGTTGATTGAGATCATTCAGACTCTCTCCTTTTCTATGCCAACAGCTATGGGTCAACATTCAAATTGTGTGTTCAATGTGTGCTCCTGTCCCCTGGGCCTTTGTCTTTAGCCATGGCTCTCTGCACTCTAAGGCAACAACCATCCAATTCTCAAGTAAGCCCTGTCTACACCCTTCTCCCATGGTCTCTGTGACTATTCTCTCTTTTGCTGCGGAGTGTGATATCTAGGCTTCAGGTTCACTTATGCCATGCTCTAACCAGGCACACAAAGTTTGTTGTTTGTTCCAGGCAGGCTAGTTAGAATCTGCGTTTCTGAAAGTGGATCAAATGGGACATTCAATGCAGGAAATATGGCTGAACGGGATGTAACGTGAGTTTCCACTGTTTCAAGGTGAATTGTCATCTCTTAAAATATCTCTTCTCTTCATATGTCTTAAAATATCATTTTTAGCGTTTTGTGAAACACACACACACACACACACACACACACACACACACACACACACACTTAAAAGAGTCCCACAGAAGTTAGGAAGCAAGGGAGGAATAGCACTCATAGAAGCAAAATTCAGAGAAAATACCATAAAAAACAAAACTTAGAGTATCAAAGTAACAAACTGTCCAAACTGGATAAGTTAATTCCTTACCTATCAAGAATTACTTACTTAATTAATAAATTAATTAATTACACAACCTCACCTAAAACACCCCTACACACAAGTATGCGAGCAAATCCAATACCAGAGAGAAAAGGATATATTCCAAGACAATAGCCTTCACTCATGCACTACCATGGCAAGATCATGAGTCAGACATAGCTGACATCTCAGATAATGAAAAAAGATTTTGAAGCATTCTTCAAACACCCTCAAAACACAGAATGCCATGTTCAAATCAATTCCCTGGTCCACAATTCGAGACATTTAATGGTAATGTCAGCTTTTCTCATCTATTCCCAAAATGTAGGAAGAGCGAAGACTAATTTACAATGTCCAAAGACCCAATTCATATAAGGAACTTATAGGAATCCAATGGCATACAATTCTAATCAGTAAGATAATAAAACTAGAATTAATTTCTCTTCTCTTTCTTTCTTTATGTCCATGTGATACGGCCTGTTTTGCTTTCTATTCAGTATTGTTTCTTATATTCGGTGAGCCAGCCTTTCATCCATCCTACATTTTTGACATAGTGTTCCCTTATTCTTTATTTGCATATACCACCAAGTGCTCATCTTCATATAATGCTACACCACCTCCATACCCATTCACCACTTCCTTCTTTATGGCTTGTCTCTCCTCCTGTAAACCTCAGTTTGGTCTCCAAATTCCTGAGTCTCTCCTGTGTCTCCCTGTCTGACTTCTTCTCCTTCCATTCCCTTACTACTACTCATATCCATGGTATTCCTCATGGGCCACATATGAGTGAAGCCATAGGATATTTCCCTTGGTCTGCTTGCATTTTCATTTGGAAAACATCTTCTTTATCATCATCTTCATTATTATCTTTATACACACGCCTTTAAAACCTTATGACGGCTCCTTCCACAGTGATGCTAGAGTGGGCATGACAGGCCATCTATGTTGGCCGTTCATTTTCATCTGAATAAAGAGCGTTGCTCAACATGGCTCTCCCCATGACTATGGCATTTAGCATTATCTAATGATGACAAGGAGTGCTGACAAGGGCTCTTTCTTTCGGGGTAGCGACCATGCAGTTTCACTCTCCATGAAGCCTTTGCAATGGTGTTTATGGTAAAGTCAGTTAGACAGAGCCTTCATCTCTTAGTACTGGTGTTTCATGACACAAGCTGATAAGGACACAGACAGCACAATGAATCCCTTCCCTGGCTCTTTTACTGGAATTGTGACTTTCCTAGCCTTCCTTCCTTCGACTTCCAAGATGACCAAGCACCAAAGGCAGACCTTACTGTGAGAAACCATAGGGAACAAAAGCTAAGAATGGACCCTCTCACACAAGGACATCAAACATCCCAGAGAATTAATGGTAGCCAAGTGGCCTTGCGGTTGATTGTGATCTCTAGAAATTGCAGTGGAAATAGGAACACCATGCTCTCCGGGAGAAATGTTGGTCTAAAGAATGGTATACAGAACATCGTTTTCTTTTCTCTTTGTATAGAAAGTGGAGGTGAGAAAGAAAAATAAAAGACAACCGGAGTGCATGAACAGGCTAACAGGGCTCTTTCTAGTTCCCTCCCAGGTCTTTTTACTTAAAGCCATAGGATGCATATGTCATGAGAGTGGGATTGCTGCTTCAGTGAAGTTATCTTATGTGATGTCACAGCTCTCTGAGGTCCTAGCAACTAGTCCTCACAAAACCATGCCTCATCACTTCACCTGGATGGAGTAATTCTGGTTCAGCCAGACGTTTCAAAATCACTCCATACAGCTGGGGCCATCTGGGGATTTCCCCAAGAGAGTTTGTGAAGTGATATGGGTTCACCTTCTCCATGGCCAAATTTGTAGTCTTTGGCCGTGACTGTCACCACCACCGCTCTGGCCTCCTGAGAAGGGCAGGTATCCACAATTCCATCCTACCCACGTAAGTTCAAGAAAGTGTCAGGAGTACAAGCAGCCTCACACAGTGAACTCCATGCCATACACACGCTCATGGTCCTCACACCCTATGAGTATGCCTCTGACCAGGAAAAGCGCCCACCACCCTCCAAGGAAAGCTCAGAGTTAACACCCGCAACCATACCAAAGACCTGTCTGGAGTCTTCAAGAGTGAGGACACGAGTTCTTCTTGAATCCCAAGAAATCGTGCATTAATGCCTCCCAATTTTCCCAGCTGACCAAATATTAAAGGCAGACCCTACACCCTAGAAGCTTAGGCCCAGGACGGAATCATCTGTTTGGAGCTCACAGGAGCAAGCACGGAGCATGTTGGAAGAGAACCAATCCCCAATGTGAAGCCAGTGGAAAGGCTCTTGGGCCATTTCAGGAATACAGGGTGAACCTACAAAAGGTCTCTCTCTTCTCTGTATTCGAAACGTGCATTTTGTTATCTACCCTTAAGATAATTCTTTAGGAAGAAGACCTCATGGAGTGCCCAAGGGCTGGCACTTGAGAGACTCTCAGGTATGTCTGATATGCCTTCTGTGGTTGTGTTGTGGCTGTCCACTCTCCTGTGGGCTCGTCCTATGCAGAGGCTCTCCTTGCCTTCCATTCAGAGTGTTTGGTGTCTGCGCCAAATATGGTGAGTTTATGCTTCATGGGTCTGGTGTGTGTGTGAAACGTGTCTTTCAATCCCCATGGGAAGCCATTGGAAAAGGCTTATGGGCCAGAATTAGGAATACAATGTCAATCTACAAAAGGTCTCTGTCTTCTCTGTGTTCGAAACACGCATTCCTTTATCTACCCTGAAGTTTATTTTTTAGGAAGAAGAGTTCATGGAGTGCCCAAGGCCTGGCACTTGAGAGAGTCTCAGGTGTGTGTGACATGCCCTCTGGGGTTGTTTTGTGGCTGTCCACTCTCCTGTGGGCTCGTCCTCTGCAGAATCTTCCTTGCCTTCCATTCAGAGAGTTTGGTGTCTGGGACAAATACGGCGTGCTTGTGAAACGTGACTTTCAACCAACTCCACAAAACTTAAGGCCTGCTGAATTCTGTGGTCAAGGGAGAGGATGTGGGCAGGGCTTTCTTCAAATCCCCTGCAGGATTTTCTCTTCTCCTGGGACTAAGCAACGTGGCCCTCAGAAGGCAGGCCCAATAGTGTTCCAGGTTGGGGATTCCGTGATTGCAGGTTGGGCAGCTAATGTCCTCACTGTCCTGCCTCTGGCCACTTCTCAGACTTGTTGCTGGCGGCCATAGAGCCCAAGAATCTCTGGCGCCCATCCAGGCATCTCCACCAACACTGCCCATCAGGAATGCACACAAAGAAATAGTGATCTTACCACGGTGTCAACAGGTATTGTCTCTGATCATGGTTTCCAGGCTATCTGCACCTGGTAGCTTGCTGGTGTCCTCTCCAGGAGATACACAGTGTTCTATAGTTCTGGAATCTCTGTCTGCAATGCATGCTGCTCTGGAGTCCCTGGGCCTCAAGACCCTTGGGTTGCAAGAACTCATGTCATTCAGACACTCTCCTTTTGTCCGCCAACAGCTAGGGGTCAATATTCAAATTGTGGGTTCTAAGTGTGCTCCTCTCCCCTGGGCCTTTGTCTTTGTCCATGGCTTTCTGCCCTCTAAAGCTCCAACCATTCAATTCTCCAATAAGACCTGTCTACAAAATTCTCCCATGGTCTCTGTGACTTCTTCTTTCTTTCGCTGTGGAGGGTGATTTCTAGGCTTCAGGTCCAATTATTCCATGTTTACATTGATGTGGTCATCGTCTGGTTGTGATGATGCCTGGAGCTCCCAGACGCTTCTACCATCTCCAAATGCACTGCGGACTCTTATGGAGCCATAAGCAAGAAGGCATTCTTGCTCCTTGTGTCATGTGGCAGAAAGGGAGAGAGCATTGGGCTTGTCATATCTGTAAGTCACAGAAAGAAAATTTCCATACGGTTTCACTCACTCATGGAAGAAAAGAAACATGTGAAAAAGCAAAAAATACACTCTAACCAGGTACACAAAATTTGGTGATTATCCAAGGCAGGCTATTCAGAATCTGCTTTGCTAAAAGTGGATCAAATGGGACATTCAATGCAGGAAATGTGGCGAACGGGATGGAACATGAGTTTCCAGTGTGTTTGAAGTAAAATTGTGATCTGGAATAGAGCAGCTTCATATTTCTAAAAATATCATTTTTAGCGTTTTGTGAAACACACACACTCACACACACACATTTAAGTGGGTCCAACAGAAATTAGGGTGCAAGTGAGGAATAGCACTCATGGAAGCAAAATTAAGAGAAAATACCATAAAAAACAGAAGCTTAGAGAATCAAAGTAAAAAACAGTCCAAACTGGATAACTTAAATCCTCTCCCTAGAATTATTTATTTATTTATTTATTTATTTGTTTATTTATTTATTTATTTATTTAATAAAACAACCTTATCTAAAGGACCCCTCCACACAACTATGCCAGCAAATCCAATACCGGAGAGAAAAGGATAAATTCCAAGACACATACACACTAACATGGCAAGATCATGAGACATACATATCTTACATCTCAAGTAATGACTTTAGAAGCAGCTTTTGAGGCTTTTGAAGCCATCCTCAAAGTGTTCCCAACACACAGAAAGCCAGGTTCAAATCATTCCCTAATCCACAATTCGAGACATTTAATGGTAATGTCGGTTTTTCTCATCTATTCCCAAATATAGGAAGAGGAAAGACTCTAATTTCCAAGTCTAAAGACCCAATTCACATAAGGACCTTATAGGAAACCAAATGCATACAATTTTAATCAGTAAGATAATAAAACTAGAATTCATTTCTCTTCTCTTTCTTTCTTCCTCTCTTTGTGAAATGGCCTGTTTTGCTTTCTATTCACTATTTTTCTTTATATTCGGCAAGCCAGCCTTTCATCCATCCTACGTTTTTTGACAGAGTGTTCCCTGAGTCTTTAATTGCATATATTGCATACATTGGATGATACCAAGTGATCATCCTCATATAATGCCATCCCAACTCCATTCCCATTAACCAGTTCCATCTTTATGGCATGATTTATCCTCCTGTAAACCTCAGCTTGGTCCCCAAATTCCTGAGTCTCTCCTGGTGCGTCTCCTTGTCTGACAACTTCTCCTTCCGTTTTTCCTTACTACTACTAATGTCCAAGGTATTCCTCATGGGAATCATAGGAGTGAAGCCATAGGATATTTCCCTTAGTCTGCTAGCATTTTCATTTGGAAATCATCTTCTTTACCATCATCTGCATAATCATTTTTATCCAAGCCCTTAAAAGGGTCTCTCAGCTCCTTTCACAGTTATGTTTGAATGGGCATGGCAGGCCATCAATGTTTTCCATTCATTTTCATCTGAATAAAGAGAGATGCTCAACAGGGCTATGCCCATGACTATGGCATGTAGCTTTAACTAATGATGACAAGGAGTGCTGAACAGGGCTCTTTCTTTAGGGGTCGCGATCATGCAGAGATTCACTCTTCATGAAGCCTTTGCAATGGTGTTTAAGTTAATGTCAGGTATACAGATCATTCATCCCTTAGGACTGGTGTTTCAAGAAACTAGCAGATAAGGACATGGAGAGCACAACACATCCCTGCCCTGGCAATTTTCCTGGAATTGTGACTTTCCTTCCCTTATTACTTCCCTCGCCTTCCAAACTGACCAAGCACCAAAGGCAGACCTTACATCCGAGAAACCATAGGGAAGAGAAGCTAAGAATGGACCCTCTCACCGAAGGATATCCAACCTCCAAGAGACCTAATGGTAGCCAAGAGGCTTCGCTGTTGATTGAGATCTCTAGAAATTGCAGTGTAAATAGGAACACCTTGCTATCTCTGGAGAAATGTTGGTCTAAAGATGGTATACAGAACATCGTTTTATTTTCTCTTTGTATAGAAAGTGGAAGAGGGAAAGAAATAGAAAAGGACCCCTGAGTTCATTGTCAGGCTAACAGGGCTCTTTCTTATTCCTTCCCATGTCTTTCTACTTAAAGCCATTGGACTCATATGACATGAGAATTGGATGGCTGCTTCTGTGAAGTCACAAAATTCTTAGGTACTAGCAACCACTCCTCACCAAACCATGACTCAACACTTCACCTGGCTGGAGTAGTTCTGGGTCAGCCAGGAGTATCAAAACCACTCCAAACCTCTGGAGCCTCCTGGGTATTTCCCCAAGACAGTTTGTGGATCGATTTGGGGTCATCTTCTCCATGGCTGATTTTGTAGTCTTTGTCCATGACTGTCACCACCACCACTCTGGACTACTGAGAAGGGCAAGAATCCACAATTCTATCTTACCCACTTAAGGTCAAGAAAGAGTCAGGAGTACAAGCAGCCTCACACAGGGAACTTCATGCCATACACATGTTCATGGTCCTCACACACTATCTGGATGCTTCAGAACAGGAAAAGTGTCACCGCCCTCCGAGGAAAGTTCAGAGTTAACAACTGCTACCTTACCAAAGACATGCCTGGAGTCTTCAACAGTGAGGTCAAGAGTTCTTCTTGATGTCCAGAAATAATGCAATAAATGCCTCCCAATTTTCCCATCTGAACAATAATTAAAGGCAGACCCTACACCCTAGACGCTAAGGCCCAGGACGGACTCATCTGTTTGGAGTTCACAGGAGCAAGCACGGAGCAGGTTGGAAGAGAACCAATCCCCATGTGAAGCCATGGGAAAAGGCTTTAGGATCTCTTTCAGGAATACAACGTGAATCTACAAAAGGTCTCTATTTCTCTGTATTCAAAACACACATTCTGTTATCTACCCTGAAGTTAATTTCTTTAGGAAGAAGAGATCATGGAGTGCCCAAGGGCTGGCATTTGAGCGAGTCTCTGGTGTGTGTGCCATGCCCTCTGGTATTGTGTTGTGGCTGTCCACTCTCCTGTGGGCTCGTCGTCAGCAGAGGCTCTCCTTGCCTTCCATTCAGAGTGTGTGCTATGTGGGCCAAATATATTGGGTTTAAGCTCCGTGCGTCTGGTGTGCCTGTGAAACATGAACTTAAACCCACTCCACAAAACTTAAGGCCTGCTGAATTCTGTGGCCAGGTGAGAGGATGTGGGCAGGGCTTTCTTCAGGTCCCCTGCAGGATTATCTGTTCTACTGGGACTAAGCAACGTGGCCTGAAGAAGGCAGTCCCAACAGTTTTTCAAGTTTGGGATTCTGTGATTGCAGGTTGGGCAGCTAATGTGCTCACCGTCCTGCCGGTGGACACTTCTCAGTCTTGATGCTGGCGGTTGTAGAACCCAGGTATCTGTCGAGCCCATCGAGGCATCTCCACCAACACTGCCCATCCCGAATGCACACAAAGAAATAATAATCTTACCATGGTGTCAAAAGGTATTGACTCTGATCATGGTTTCCAGGCTCTCTGCACCTGGTTACTTGCTGGTGACCACTCCAGGAGTTACACAGTGTTCTCTGGAGTGTATGTTTGCAAAGCATGCTGATCTGGAATAACCAGGCCTCAAGACCCTTAGGTTGGAAGAACACGTGTTCTTCAGACAATCTCCTTTTCTCTGCCAACAGCTAGGGGTCAACATTCAAATTGAGGGTTCTAAGTGTGCTCTTCTCCCCTGGGCCTTTGTCTTTGCCCATGGCTCCCTGCCCTCTGTAGCACCAACCGTCCAATTCTCCCATAAGCTCTCTCTGTACAATTCTCCCATGGTCTCTGGGACTTCTCTCTTTCGCTGTGGAGAGTGATTTCTAGGCTTCAGGTCCATTTATGCCATGTTTCCCTTGATGTGCTCAACTTCTGGTGGTGCTGATTGCTGAAAACAAGCCTAGAAATCTCAGAGACTTCTAGAGTCTCCCTGTCCTCCAGATGCTCTGTGGACTCTTATGGAGAAATAAGTGAGAAGGCATTCTAGCTCCTTGTTACATGTGGTGGAATGCGAGAGAGCATTGGGCTGTGTAATATCTGCAAGTCACAGAAAGACAACGACCATACGATTTTACTCACTCATGGGAGTAAAAAAACATGTGAAAAGGCAAGAAAAAGGGACAGGCAATTCAACAGTAACCAGGCACACAAAATTTGGTGTTTGTTCCAGGCAGGCTAGTCAGAATCTGCCTTTCTAAATGTGGATCAGTATGGACATACAATGCAGGAAATGTGGCTGAACGGGATGTAATGCTTTTTCAGCACCTATTGAGAGTATCATATGGTTCTTGTTCTTTCTTTTATTAATGTGTTGTGTCACATTGATTGATTTGCGGATGTTGAACCAACCCTGCAGCCCTGGAATAAATCCCACTTGATCGTGGTGAATAATCCTTTTAATGTACTGTTGAATCCTATTGGCTAGTATTTTAGCGAGAATTTTTGCGTCTGTGTTCATCAAGGATATTGGTCTGTAGTTCTCTTTTTTGGTGGGATCCTTGTCTGGTTTGGGGATCAAGGTGATGCTGGCCTCATAAAATGAGTTTGGAAGTTTTCCTTCCATTTCTATTTTTTGGAACAGTTTCAGGAGAAGAGGAATTAGTTCTTCTTTAAATGTTTGGTAGAATTCCCCTGGGAAGCCATCTGGCCCTGGGCTTTTGTTTGTTTGGAGATTTTTGATGACTGTTTCAATCTCCTTACTGGTTATGGGCCTGTTCAGGTTTTCTATTTCTTCCTGGTTCAGTTGTGGTAGTTTATACATCTCTAGGAATGCATCCATTTCTTCCAGATTGTCGAATTTGTTGGCGTAGAGTTGCTCATAGTATGTTCTTATAATTATCTGTATTTCTTTGGTGTTAGTTGTGATCTCTCCTCTTTCATTCATGATTTTATGGATTTGGGTCCTTTCTCTTTTCTTTTTGATGAGTCTGGCCAGGGGTTTATCAATCTTATTGATTCTTTCAAAGAACCAGCTCCTAGTTTCATTGATTTGTTCTATTGTTTTTTTGGTTTCTATTTCATTGATTTCTGCTCTGATATTTATGATTTCTCTTCTCCTACTGGTTTTACTATTAGGTGACGGGGTGTGGACCTCCTGCTGATCTACTACCCCTGCTGGGTTGTTCTTTCTCCAGCTCCTTTACGCGTAGGGTTAGGTTGTGTACTTGAGACCTTTCTTGTTTCTTGAGAAAGGCTTGTACCGCTATATATTTTCCTCTCAGGACTGCCTTTGCTGTGTCCCACAGATTTTGAACTGTTGTGTTTTCATTATCATTTGTTTCCATGATTTTTTTCAATTCTTCTTTAATTTCCTGGTTAACCCATTCATTCTTTAGAAGGATGCTGTTTAGTCTCCATGTATTTGGGTTCTTTCCAGCTTTCCTCTTGGGATTGAGTTCTAGCTTCAGAGCATTGTGGTCTGAAAATATACAGTGAATGATCCTAATCTTTTGATACCAGTTGAGACCTGATTTGTGACCCAGGATGTGATCTATTCTGGAGAAGGTTCCATGTGCACTAGAAAAGAATGTGTATTCTGTTGCTTTGGGATGAAATGTACTGAATATATCTAGTGATGTCCATCTGGTTCAGTGTGTCATTTAAGGCCTATATTTCCTTGTTGATCTTTTACTTGGATGATCTGTCCATTTCAGTGAGGGGAGTGTTCAAGTCCCATACTATTATTGTATTATTATTGATGTTTTTCTTTTATTTTGTTATTAATTGGTTGATATAGTTGGCTGCTCCCACGTTAGGGGCATAGATATTTAAAATTGTTAGATCTTCTTGTTGGACAGACCCTTTGAGTAGGAAATAGTGTCCTTCCTCATCTCTTATTATAGTCTTTGGCTTAAAATCTAATTGATCTGATATAAATATTGCCACCCCAGCTTTCTTCTGATGCCCATTAGCATGGTAAATTGTTTTCCACCCCCTCACTTTAAATCTGGAGGTGTCTTTGCCTCTAAAATGAGTTTCTTGTAGGCAACATACTGATGGGTTTTGTTTTTTTATCCATTCTGATACTCTGTGTCTTTTGATTGGGGCATTTAGCCCATTAACATTCAGGGTAACTATTGAGAGATATGAATTTAGTGCCATTATTAGCCTGTAAGATGACTGTTACTGTGTATTGTCTCTGTACCTTTCTGATCTACTACTTTTAGGCTCTCTCTTTGCTTAGAGGACCCCTTTCAATATTTCCTGTAGAGCTGGTTTTGTGTTTGCAAATTCTTTCAGTTTTTGTTTGTCCTGGAAGCTTTTTATCTCTCCTTCTATTTTCAATGATAGCCTAGCTGGATAGAGTATTCTTGGCTGCATGTTTTTCTCGTGTAGTGCTCTGAATATATCATGCCAGCTCTTTCTGGCCTGCCAGGTCTCTGTGGATAAGTCTGCCGCCAATCTAATATTTTTACCATTGTATGTTACAGACTTCTTTTCTCACGCTGCTTTCAGGATTTTCTCTTTGTCACTAAGACTTGTCAATTTTACTATTAGGTGACGGGGTGTGGACCTATTCTTGTTGACTTTGAGGGGGTTCTCTGCATCTCCTGGATTTTAATGCTTGTTCCCTTTGCCATATTAGGGAAATTCTCTCCAATGATTCATTCCAATATACCTTCTGCTCCCCTCTCTGTTTCTTCTTCTGGAATCCCAATTATTCTAATGTTGTTTCGTCTTATGGTGTCACTTATCTCTCGAATTCTCCCCTCATGGTCCAGTAGCTGTTTGTCCCTCTTTTGCTCGGCTTCCTTATTCTCTGTCATTAGGTCTTCTATATCACTAATTCTTTCTTCTGCCTCATTGATCCTAGCAGTGAGAGCCTCCATTTTTGATTGCACCTCATTAATAGCTTTTTTTATTTCAACTTGGTTAGATTTTAGTTCTTTAATTTTTCCAGAAAGGGCTTTAATATCTCCAGAGAGGGTTTCTCTAATATCTTCCATGCCTTTTTCGAGCCCGGCTAGAATGTTCAGAATCGTCATTCTGAACTCTTGATCTGACATATTACCAATGTCTGTGTTAATTAAGTCCCTAGCCTTTGGTACTGTCTCTTGTTCTTTTGTTTGTGGTGATTTTTTCTGCCTTGTCATTTTGTCCAGATAAGAGGATATGAAGGAGCAAATAAACTACTAAATGGGTGGCAAAGACCCCGGAAGAATGCACTGTAACCAAATCAGAAGAGACCCCAAATTATGGGGGGGAGAAAGGGGATAAAAAACAGGTTCTGAAAAAAAAAGAGAAGAAAAAAAAAAAGAAAAAAATTTAAAAAAAAAAACAAAAAATATAAAAAAGAAAGAAAAAATATATATATTTAGATGAACTAGTCAAAAAACGTTAAGAAAAAGAAAAGGGTAAAAGTTTTAAAAAATTTAGCAGAAGAAGAAAAAAGAAAGAAGAAAAAAAATTGAAAAAAGAAAAAAAATTGAAGTAGCCGCAAGACTAAAGAATCATGGGGAGAAAGCCATGAGTTCCGTGCTTTGCTTTCTCCTCCTCTGGAATTGCTCTGCTGTCTTAGGAATTGAATCTGCTTTCTCCTTGATAGATGAACTTTGTCCTGGCTGGATATTTTGTTGATCTTCTGGGGGAGGGGCCTGTTGTAGTGACTCTCAAGTGTCTTTGCCCGAGGCGGGATTGCACCGCCCTTACAGGCGGCTGGACTAAGTAATCGGCTCAGGTTCGCTTTTGGGAGCTTCTGTTCCCTGAACGCTTTCCGTAGAATTCTGGAGGACGGGAATGAAAATGACGGCCTCCCAGTCTCCGGCCCAGAGGAGCCGAGAGCCTGGGGCCCCACTCCTCAGTGCGCCCCCAGAGGACAGCACCCAATCACTCCCGTATCCCCAGCCTCTAGCCGCGCTCCAAGCTCACCCAGCCTGCGACCAGTTCAAGGTAACCCCGAGCTGAGAGTTCAGTCCTTGGCTCTGTCTCTGCAGCCGGCTTCTCCGTTCTAATACCTGCAAGCTCTCCGACACTCCGACACCCCCAATCCTTCTGTGACCCTGCGGGGCCTGGGGCCACGCTGGCCCCGCGTGGGCTTCACCCTGGTTTAGCCTCTGGAGCAATGTCCCTCAGTGGAACAGACTTTTAAAAGTCCTGATTTTGTGCTCCGTTGCTCCGCCGCTTGCCGGGAGCCGGCCCCTCCCCCCGCGGTCTATCTTCCCGTCGTTTTAGATTCACTTCTCTGCCATTCCTACCTCTCAGAAAGTGGTTGATTTTCTGTTTCTAGAGTTGCTGTTCTTCTTCTTTTCACTCTCCCGTTGGATTTGTAGGTGTTTGCAATGTTTAGATAAGCTATCGAGCAGATCTCCTGCTACCTGATGTAGTCTCAGACTGCTACTTCTCCACCATCTTGACTCCTCCCCCAATCCTACGTTTTTGACATAGAGTTCCCTGATTCCTTAATTGCATATACCACCAAGGACGCAACTTCATATAATGCCACACCACCTCCATACCCATGAACCAGTCCCTCTTTATGGCAGCGCTTATCCTCATGTAACCCTCAGCTTGGTCCCCAAAGTCCTGAGTCTTTCCTGGTGTGTCTCCCTGTCTGACTTCCTCTCCTTCCGTTTTCCCTTACTACTACTCATGTCCATAATATTCTCATGGGCCAAATAGGAGTGAAGCCATAGGATATTTCCCTTGGTCGGCTTGCATTTTCAATTGGAAATCATCTTCTTTATCATCATCTTCATAATCATCTTTATCCACTAGCCCTTAAAAGGTTATCTCAGCTCCTCCAGAGTGATGCTAGAGTGGGCATGGCAGGCCATCGATGTTGGCCGTTCATTTTCATCTGAATAAAGAGCGTTGATCAACATGGCTCTCCCCATGACTATGGCATGTAGTATGAACTAATGATGACAAGGTGTGCTTCCCAGGGCTCTTTCTTTAAGGGTAGTGATCACGCAGATTTTCACTCTCCATAAAGCCTTTGCAACGGTATTTAAGGTAATGTCGGCTCCACAAGCCTTCATCCCTTAGGACTGCGGTTTCAGGACAATAGCAGATAAGGACATGGAGAGCACAACGCATCCCTGCCCTGGCAATTTTCCTGGAATGGTGACTTTCCTTCCTTTCTTCCTTCCATCAGCTTCCAAGCAGACCTAGCATCAAAGGCAGACCTTACGCCCAAGAAAACATAGAGAACAGATGCTAAGAATGGACTCTCTCACCCAAGGATATCCAACCTCCCAGACCTAATGGGAGCCAAGAGGCCTCGCTGTTGATTGAGATATCTAGAAATGGCAGTGGAAATAGGAAGACCTTGCTCTCTCTGGAGAAATGTTGGTCTAAAGAATGGTATATAGAACATCGTTTTCTTTTCTCTTTGTAGAGAAAGTGGAAGTGGGAAAGAAACAGAAAACACCACCCGAGTTCATGATCAGGCTAACAGGGCTCTTTCTTTTCCTTCTTGGTCTTTCTTCTTAAAGCCATTGGACTCATATGTCATGAGAATGGGATTGCTGCTTCAGTGCAGTCATCTTGTGATGTCACCAAGCTCTGAGGTCCTAGGAACCACTCCTCACCAAACCACGCCTCATCACTTCACCTGGGTGGAGTAGTTCTGGGTCAGCCAGTTGTATCAAAATCACTCCAAACCGCTGGAGCCACCTGGGTACTTCCCCAAGACAGTTTGTGAAGCGATTTGGGGTCACCTTCTCCATGGCCGAATTTGTAGTCATGGACGTGACTGTCACCAACACCGCTCTGTTCTCTGGGGAAGGGCAAGATCCACAATTCTATCTTACCCATATAAGGTCAAGAAAGAGTCAGGAGTACAAGCTGCCTCACATGGGGAACTCCACGCCATACACATGTCCATGGTCCTCACAACTTATCAGGATGCTTCTGTCCAGGAAAAGCGCCCCCAACCCTAAGAGGAATGCTCAGAGTTACCACCCGCAAACATGCCAGAGACTCCATTTCTGGAGTCTTCAAATGCGAGGACACGAGTTCTTTTGCAACTCCAGAAATCGTGCCAAAATGCCTCCCAAATTTCCCACCTGACCAAATATTAAAGTCAGACCCTACACCCTAGAAACTTAGGCCCAGGACGGAATCATCTGTTTGGAGCTTACAGGAGCAAGCACGGAGCATGTTGGAAGGGAACCATTCCCCACGTGAAGCCATCGTAACAGGCTTTCGGGCCAGTTTCAGGAATACAACGTGAATCTACAAAAGGTCTCTGTCTTCTTTGTATTTGAAAGGCACATTGTGTTATCTACTCTGAAGAAAATTTCTTTAGAAAGAAGAGCTCATGGAATGCCCAAGGGCTGGCACTTGAGAGAGTCTCAGGTATGTGTGCCATGCCCTCTGGTGTTGTGTTGTGGCTGTCCACTCTCCTGTGGGCTCGTCCTCTGCAGAGGCTCTCCTTGCCTTCCATTCAGAGTGTGTGCTGTCTGTTACAAATATGTTGAGTTTGAGTTTCTTGGGTCTGGTGTGCCTGTGAAACGTGAACTTAAATCCATTCCACAAAACTTAAGGCCTGCTGAACCCTGTGGCCAGGTGAGAGGATGTGGGCAGGGCTTTCTTCAGGTCCCCTGCAGGATTTTCTGTTCTCCTGGGACTAAGCAACCTGGCCTGAAGAAGGTAGTCCCAACAGTGTTCCAGGTTTGGGATACCGTGATTGCAGTTTGGGCAGCTAATGTCCTCACCATCCTGCCTATGG
Organism: Meles meles; assembly: GCF_922984935.1. Lineage (NCBI taxonomy): Eukaryota > Metazoa > Chordata > Mammalia > Carnivora > Mustelidae > Meles > Meles meles. The sequence continues at coordinate 18,284,188 of NC_060088.1, forward strand.
CCATGTCTCAGTCTTGATGCTGGAGGTTGTAGAACCCAGGTATGTTCCTCGCCCATCGAGGTATCTCGACCAACAGTACCCATCTCGAATGCACACAAAGAAATAATCATCTTACCACTGTGTCAACAGGTATTGTCTCTGATCATGGTTTCGAGGCTGTCTGCACCTGGTTGCTTGCTGGTGTCCTCACCAGGAGATACACAGTGTTCTCTGGAGTCTATGTCTGCAAAGCATGCTGGTCTGGAATCCCCCGGCCTGAAGACCCTTACGTTGCATGAACTCTTGTCCTTCAGACAGTCTCCTTTTCTCCGCCAACAGCTATGGGTCAACATTCAAATTGTGGGTTCAAAGTGTGCTTATCTCCCCTGGGCCTTTGTCTTTGTCCATGGCTCCCTGCCCTCTGAAGTACCAACCATCCTATTCTCCCATAAGCCCTGTCTAAAACCTTCTCCCATGGTCTCTGTGACTTCTTCTCTCTTTCACTGTGGAGTGCTATTTCTAGTCTTCAGGTCCATTTATGCCATGTGTCCATTGATGTGGTCATATTCTGGTTGTGCTGATAGCTAAGAAAACCCTGAGCTTGCAGACACCGCTATGATCTCACTGTCTTCCAGATGCACTGCGGACTCTAATGGAGGCATAAGCAAGAAGACATTCTTGCTCCTTGTGACATGTGGCAGAAAGGGAGAGAGCATTGGACTGTGCCATATCTGTCAGTCACAGAAAGACAACTACCATACAATAGCACTCACTCATGGAAAAAAAGAAACATGGGCAAAAGCAGGAAAAAGGGACAGGCAATGAGACTCGAACCAGGCACACAAAATTTGGTGTTTGTTCCAGGCAGGCTAGTCAGAAACTGCGTATCTAAAAGTGGATCAAATGGGATATTCCATGCAGGTATTTTGGCCGAATGGGGTGTAACGTGAGTTTCCACTGTGTTTGAAGGTGAATTGTGATCTGGAATAGAGCAGCTTCATATCTCTTAAAATGTCATTTTTAGGGTTCTGAAACATACAGAGACTCACACACACACACACACACACACACACACACACAGTCCCACAGAAGTTACGGAGCAAGTGAGGAATAGCACTCGTGGAAGCAATATTCAGAGAAAATACCATAAAAAAACTAAAGATTAGAGAATCAAAGTATCAACCCGTCCAAAGAGTATAAGTTAACTCCTTACCTATCAAGAATTCATGAATTAATTAAACAACTTATCAAAAAGACCCCTCCATACAAATCCAATACCTTAGAGAAAAGGATAAATTCCAAGACACCTATGCACTACCATTACGAGATCATGGGTCATCCATATCTGACATCTCAGGTAATGACTTTTGAAGCAGTTTTGGAGGCTTTTGAAGCTGTCCTCAAACATCTCCCCACACACAGAAATCCAGGTTCAAATCAATTCCCTGGTACACAACTCGAGACATTTAATGGTAAGTCGGGTTTTCATTCCTATTCCCAAAATGTAGGAAGAGGGAAGACTCGAATTTACAATGTCAAAACCCAATTCACATCAGGACCTTATAGGAAACCAATGGCATACCATTTTAATCAGTAAGATAAAAAAAAACTAGAATTCATTTCTCTTCTCTTTCTTTCTTCATATCCGTGTGAATCAGCCTGTTTTGCTTTCTATTCACTATTTTTTCTTAATTTCGGCAAGCCAGGCTTTCATCAGTCCTACGTTTTTTGTCATAGTGTTCCCTGATTTTTAAATGGAATATACCACCAATTTCAACCTCATATAATGCCAAACCACCTCCATACCCATTAACCAGTTCCCTCTTTATGGCATGTCTTCTCCTCCTGTAACCAAGCTTGGTCCCCAAAGTCTTGAGTCTCTCTTGGTGTGTCTCCCTCTCTGACTTCTTCTCCTTCTGTAATCCCTAACTACTATTCATGCCTATCGTATTCCTCATGGGCCACATATCAGTGAACCCATAGGATATGTCCCTTGGTCTGCTTTCATTTTCATCTGGAAATCATCATCTTTATCATCATCTTCATAATCATCTTAAATCACAAGCCCTTAAAAGTGTATCCCTGTTCCTTTCACAGTGATGCTAGAGTGGGCATGGCAGGCCATCGATGTTGTCCGTTCATTTTCATCTGAATAAGGAGAGTTGCTCAACATGGCTCTCCCAATGTCTATGGCATTTAGCATTAACTACTGATGACAAGGAGTGCTGACCAGGGCTCTTTATTTTGGGGTAGGGATCATGCAGCATTTCACTATCCATGAAGCCCTTGCAACGGAGTTTAAGGTAATGTCATGTAGACAGAGCTTTCATCCCTTAGGACTGGGGATTCAGGACATGAGCAGATAAGGACACGCATCCCTGCCCTCACAATTTTCCTGGAATAGTGACTGTCCTTCCTTCCTTTCTTCCTTTCCTCACCTTCCAAGCTGACCAAGCCCCAAAGGCAGACCTTCCACCCGAGAAACCATAGGGAACAGAAGCTAAGAATGGACCCTCTCACCCAAGGATATCCAACCTCACAGAGACCAAAAGGGAGCCAAGAGGCCTCGCTCTAGATTGAGATCTCTAGAAATTGCAGTTTAAATAGGAACACCTTGCTCTCTCTGGAGAAATGCTGGTCTAAAGAATGGTATACAGAACATCGTTTTCTTTACTCTTTGTAAAGAAAGGGAAAGAGGAAAAGAAACAGAAAAGACCCTCTGGGATCATGATCAGACTAACAGGGATCTTTCTTGTTCCTTCCCAAGTCTCTAATTAAACCCATAAGAATCATATGTCTTGAGAATGGGGTTGCTGCTTCAGTGAAGTCAGCTTCTGTGATGTCACAAAACTCTGAGGTCCTAGCAACCACTGCTCACCAAAACATGCCTCATCACTTCACCTGGCTGGAGTAGTCCTGGGTCAGCCAGGAGTATCAAAATCATTCCAAACCGCTGGAGCCGCCTGGGGATTTCCCCAAGACAGTTCGTGGAGCGATTTGGGGTCACCATCTCCATTGCCGAATTTCTAGTCTTTGGCCGTGACTGTCACCACCACCCCTATGGACTCCAGAGAAGGGCAAGCATCCACAATTCCACAATTCCATCTTACCCACGTAAGGTGAAGAAAGTAGTACAATCAGCATCACACGGAGAACTCCAAGCAATACACATATTCATGATCCTCACACCCTATCAGGATGGTTCTGACCAGGAAAAGCGCCTCCCGCCCTCTGAGGAAAACTCAGTGTAAACACCCTCAACCATACCAAAGACCTGTCTGGAATCTTCAACAGTGAGGACACAAGTTCTTCTTGCATCTCCAGAAATCGCGCCATAAATGCCTCCCCATTTTCATACCTGACCAAACATGAAAGGCAGACCATACACCCTAAGCTTAGGCTCAGGACGGGCTCATCTATGTGGAGCTCACAGGAGCAAGCACGGAGCATGTTGGAAGAGAACCAATCCCCATGTGAGGCATCCAAAAAGGCTTTCGGGCCAATCTCAGGATTACAACGTGAATCTACAAAAGGTCTCTGTCTTCTCTGTATTCGAAACGTGCCTTCTGTTATCTACCCTGAAGATCATTTCTTTAGGAAGAAGAGTTCATGGAGTGCCCAAGAGCTGGCACTTGAGAGAGTCTCAGCTGTGGTCGGCATGCCCTCTGGCGTTGTGTTTTGGCTGTTCACTCTCCTGTCGGCTCGTCCTCTGCAGAGGCTCTCGTTGCCTTCCATTCAGAAGGTTTGGTGTTTGGGCCAAATATGGTGTTTTTCCCAGGTTACCTTCGTGGGTCTGGTGTGCCTGAGAAACGTGACATCTACCCACTCCACAAAACTTAAGGCCTGCTGAATTCTGTGGTCAGGTGAGAGGATGTGGGCAGGGCTTTCTTTTAGTCCCCTGCAGGATTTTCTGTTCTCCTGCAACTAAGCAACTTGACCTGAAGAAGGCCGTCCCAACAGCGTTCCAGGTTTGGGAATCCGTGATTGCAGGTTGTTCAGCTAATGTCCTCACCTTCCTGCCTGTGGCCACTTCTCAGTCTTGATGCTGGCGGTGGTGGAGCCCAAGTATCTTTGGCGCCCATCGAGGCATCTCCACCAACACTGTCCATCACCAATGCACACAAAGAATAATAATATTACCACGGTGTCATCTGGTATTGTCTCTGATCATGGTTTCCAGGGTGTCTGCACCTGGTTGCTTGATGGTGTCCTCTCCAGGAGATACACAGTGTTCTCTGGAGTCTATGTCTGCATAGCATGCTGATCTGGAATCCCCGATCCTCAAGATCCTTCGGTTGCAAGAACTTGTGTCATTCAGACACTCTCCCTGTCTCCACCAACCACTATGTGTCAACATTCAAATTGTGGGTTCTAAGGTTGCTCCTCTCCCCTGGGCCTTTGCTTTTGGCCATGGCTCACTGCCCTCTGAAGCCCCAACCATCCACTTTTCTCATGAGCCCTGTCTACACCCTTCTCCAATGGTCTCTGTGACTTCTTCTCTCTTTCACTTGTGGAGTGCGATTTCTAGGCTGCAGGTCCATTAGTGCCATGTTTCCATTGATGTGGTCATCTTCTGGTTGTGATGATGGCTAAGACAAGCCTCAGCTGCAGACAGCTCTATGGTCTCCCTGTCTTCCAGATGCACTGCGGACTCTTATGGAGCCATATGCAAGAAGGCATTCTTGCTCCTTGTGGCATGTGGCAGAAAGGGAGAGAGCATTGGGCTGTGTCATATCTGTCAGTCACAGAAAGACAACTACCATGAAATATCACTCACTCATAGAAGTAAAGAAACATGGGGAAAATCAAGAAAAACGGTCAGGCAATGAGACTTGGACCAGCAAACAAAATTTGGTGTTTGTTCCAGGCAGACTAGTCAGAATCTGCTTTTCTAAAAGTGGATCAAATGGGATATTCTATGCAGGATTTGTGGCCGAATGGGGTGTAACGTGAGTTTCCACTGTGTTTGAAGGTGAATTGTGATCTGGAATAGAGCAGCTTCATATCTCTTATAATATCATTTTTAGCGTTTTATAAAACCTACACAAACACACACACACACACACACACACACACACACACACACTTAAAAGAGTCCCACAGAAGTTAGGGAGCAAGTGAGCAATTGCACTCATGGAAGCAAAATTTAGAGCAAATACCATAAAAAAAACAAAAGCTTAGGGAATCAAAGTAACACCCCGTCCAAACAGTATAAGTTAACTCCTAACCTATCAAGAATTCATTAATTAATTAAACAACCTTACCTAAAAAACCCCTCCACACAAGTATGCCAGCAAATCCAATACCTTAGTGAAAAGGATAAATTCTAAGACACCTACGTTTTATCATGACAAGATCATGAGTCATACATATCTGATGTCCCAGGTAATGACTTTTGAAGCCGTTTTGGAGGCTTTTGAAGCTGTCCTCAAACATCTCCCAACACACAGAAAGCCAGCCTCAAATAAATTCCCTGGTCCCCAATTCGAGACTTTTAATGGTAAGTCGGCTTTTCTCATCTATTCCCAAGGTGTAGGAAGAGGGAAGACTCGAATTTACTATGTCCAAAGACCCAAATCACATTACGACCTTATAGGAAACAAATGGCATAGAATTTTAATCAGGAAGATAATAAAACTAGAATTCATTTCACTTCTCTTTCTTTCTTCATATCCATGTGAAACGGCCTGTTTTCCATTCTATTAACTATTTTTTCTTAATTTCGGCAAGCCAGGCTTTCATTCATCCTACGTTTTTTGTCATAGTGTTCCCTGATCCTTTAATGGCATATACCACCAATTTCATCCTCATATAATGTCACACAACCTCCATACCCATTAACCAGTTCCCTCTTTATGGCAGGACTTATCATCCTCTAACCCTCAGCTCGGTCCCCAAAGTCCTGAGTCTCTGCTGGTGCATCTCCCTGTCTGACTTCTTCTCCTTCCGTTTTCCCTTACTACTACTCATGTCCATGGTATTCCTCCTGGGCCTCATATGAGTGAACCCATAGATATTTCCCTTGGTCTGCTTGCATTTTCATTTGGAAATCATCATCTTTATCATCATCTTCATAATCATCTTTATTCACGAGCCCTTAAAAGGGTATCTCTGCTCCTTCCACAGTGATGCTAGAGTGGGCCTGGCAGGCCATCGATGTTGGCCGTTCATTTTTATCTGAATAAGGAGAGTTGCTCAACATGGCTCTCCCCATGTCTATGGCATGTAGCATTAACTACTGATGCCAAGGAGTGCTGATAAGGGCTCTTTCTTTCGGGGTAGTGATCATGCAGAATTTAACTCTCCATGAAGCCCTTGCAACGGAGTTTAAGGGAATGTCATGTAGACAGAGCCTTCATTCCTTAGGACTGGTGATTCAGGACACGAGCAGATAAGGACATGGGCCTCACAACGCATCCCTGCATGACAATTTTCCTGGAATTGTGACTGTCCTTCCCTTCTTCCTTTCCTCACCTTCCAAACCGACCAAGCACCAAAGGCAGACCTTCCACCCAAGAAACCATAGGGAACAGAAGCTCAGAATGGACCCTCTCACCCAAGGATATCCAACCTCCCAGAGACCTAATGGGAGCCAAGAGGCCTCGCTGTTGATTGAGATCTCTAGAAATTTCAGTGGAAGTAGGAACACCTTGCTCTCTCTGGAGAAATGTTGTTCTGAAGGATGGTATACAGAACAGCGTTTTCTTTTCTCTTTGTATAAAAAGTAGAAGAGGGAAAGAAACAGAAAAGACCCCCTGAGCTCATGATCAGGCTAACAGGGCTCTTTCTTGTTCCTACACAAGTTTTTCTAATCAAAGCCATAGGACTCATATGTATTGAGAATGGGGTGGCTGGGTCAGTGAAGTCAGCTTCTGTGACGTCACAAAGCTCTGATGTCCTAGTACCACTCCTCACCAAACCACGCCTAATCACTTCACCGGCTGGAGTAGTCGTGGGTCAGCCAGGAGTATCAAAATCACTCCAAACCGCTGGAGCTGCCTGGGGATTTACCCAAGACAGTTTTTGGAGAGATTGGGGTCACTTTCTCCATGTCCGAATTTCTAGCCTATGGCCATGACTGTCACCACAACCCCTCTGGAATCCGGAGAAGGGCAAGAATCCACAATTCCATCAACCCACGTAAGGTCAAGAAAGTGTCCGGAGTACAAGCAGCCTCACACGGGGAACTCCAGGCAATACACATATTCATGATCCTCACACCCTATCAGAATACTTCTGACCAGGAAAAGCGCCCCCCGCCCTCCGAGGAAAGCTCAGAGTTAACACCCGCAACCCTACCAAAGACCTGTCTGCAGTCTTCAAGAGTGAGGACACAAGTTATTCTTGCATCTAAAGAAATCGTGCCATAAATGACTGCTCATTTTCCCAGCTGACAAACATGAAAGGCAGAACCTACAACCTAAGCTTAGGCTCAGGATGGACTCATCTATGTGGAGCTCACAGGAGCAAGCACGGAGCATGTTGCAAGACAACCAATCTCCAGGGGAAGCCATTGGAAAAGGCTTTCGGGCCAATCTCAGGATTACAACATGAATCTACAAAAGGTCTCTGTCTTCTCTGTATTTGAAACACGCCTTCTTTTATCTACCCTGAAGATAATTTCTTTAGGAAGAAGAGCTCATGAAGTGCCCAAGGGCTGGTACTTGAGAGAGTCTCAGCTGTGTTCATCATGCCCTCTGGGGCTGTGTTGTGGCTGTCCTAATCCTGTGGGCTCGTCCTCTGCAGAGGCTCTCCTTGCTTTCCATTCAGAGTGTTTGGTGTCTGGGCCAAATATTGTGAGGTTACCTTCGTGCGTCTGGTGTGCCTGTGAAACGTGACTTTCTACCCACTCCACAAAACTTAAGGCCTGCTGAATTCTGTGGCCACGTGAAAGGATGTGGGCAGGGCTTTCTACTAGACCCCTGCAGGATTTTCTGTTCTCCTGGGACTAAGCAACGTGGCCTGAGGAATGCAGTCGCAACAGTGGTCCAGGTTTGGGAATCCGTGATTGCAGGTTGTGCAGCTAATGTCCTCACCGTCCTGCCTGTGGCCACTTCTCAGTCTTGATGCTGGCGGTGGTGGAGCCCAAGTATCTTTGGCGCCCATCGAGGCATCTCCACCAACACTGTCCATCACCAATGCACACAAAGAATAATAATATTACCACGGTGTCATCTGGTATTGTCTCTGATCATGGTTTCCAGGGTGTCTGCACCTGGTTGCTTGATGGTGTCCTCTCCAGGAGATACACAGTGTTTTCTGGAGTCTATGTCTGCATAGCATGCTGATCTGGAATCCCCGAACCTCAAGATCCTTCAGTTGCAAGAACTTGTGTCATTCAGACACTCTCCCTTTCTCCACCAACCGCTATGGATCAACAATCAAATTGTGGGTTCTAAGTGTGCTCCTCTCCCCTGAGCCTTAGCTTTTGGCAATGGCTCCCTGTCCTCTGAAGTCCCAACCGTCAAAATTTCCCATAAGTCCTGTCTACACCCTTCTCCCATGGTCTCTGTGACTTCTTCTCTCTTTCACTTGTGGAGTGCGATTTCTAGTCTTCAGGTCCATTTATGCCATGTTTCCACTGATGTGGTCACCTTCTGGTTGTGATGATGGCTAAGACAAGCCTGAGTTCGTAGACAGCTCTATGGTCTCCCTTCTTCCAGATGCACTGCGGACTCTTATGGAGCCATAAGCAAGAAGGCATTCTTGCTCCTTGTGGCATGTGGCAGAAAGGGAGAGAGCATTGGGCTGTGTCATATCTGTCAGTCACAGAAAGACAGCTACCATGCAATGTCACTCACTCATGGAAGTAAAGAAAGTTGGGAAAAATCAAGAAAAATGGACAGGCAATGAGACTCGAACCAGGCACACAAAATTTGGTGTTTGTTGCAGGCAGGCTATTCAGAATCTGCTTTTCTAAAAGTGGATCAAATGGGATATTCTATGCAGGATTTGTTGCCAAATGGGGTGTAACGTGAGTTTCCACTGTGTTTGAAGGTGTATTGTGATCTGGAATAGAGCAGCTTCATATCTCTTATAATATCATTTTTAGCATTTTTTAAAACCTACACACACACACACACACACACACACACACTTAAAAGAGTCCCACAGAAGTTAGGGAGCAAGTGAGGAATGGCACTCATGGAAGCAAAATTCAGAGCAAATACCATAAAAAAAAAAGCTTAGGGAATCAAAGTAACACCCCGTCCAAACAGTATAAGTTAACTCCTTACCTATCAAGAATTCATTAATTAATTAAACAACCTTACCTAAAAGATCCCTCCACACAAGTATGCCAGCAAATCCAATACCTTAGAGAAAAGGATAAATTCCAAGACACCAACGTGTTATCATGAAAAGATCATGAGTCATACATATCTGACATCTCAGGTAATGACTTTTGAAGCAGCTTTGGAGGCTTTTGAAGCTGTCCTCAAACATCCTCCAACACACAGAAATCCAGGTTCAAATCAATTCCCTGGTCCCCAATTCGAGACTTTTAATGGTAAGTCGGCTTTTCTCGTCTATTCCCAAAATGTTGGAAGAGGGAAGACTCGAATTTACAATGTCAAAAGACCCAATTCACATTATGAACTTATAGGAAACCAATGGCATACAATTTTAATCAGGAAGATCATAAAACTAGAATTCATTTCACTTCTCTTTCTTTCTTCATATCCATGTGAAACGTCCTGTTTTGCTTTCTATTCACTACTTTTTCTTAATTTCGGCAAGCCAGGCTTTCATCCATCCTATGTTTTTTGTCACAGTGTTCCCTGATTCTTTAATGGCATATACCACCAATTTCACCGTCATATAATGCCAAACCACCTCCATACCCTTTAACCAGTTCCCTCTTTATGGCATGTCTTCTCCTCTTGTAACCAAGCTTGGTCCCAAAAGGCCTGAGTCTCTCCTGGTGCCTGTCCCTCTCTGACTTCTTCTCCTTCCATTTTCCCTTACTACTACTTATGTCCATGGTATTCCTTCTGGGCCACATATGAGTGAACCCATAGGATATGTCCCTTGGTCTGCTTGCATTTTCATTTGGAAATCATCATCTTCATAATCATCTTTATTCACGAGGCCTTAAAATAGTATCTCTTCTCCTTCCACAGTGATGCTAGAGTGGGCCTGGCAGGCCATCGATGTTGGCCGTTCATTTTCATCTGAATAAAGAGAGTTGCTCAACATGGCTCTCCCCAAGTCTATGGCATGTACGATTAACTACTGATGACAAGGAGTGCTGACCAAGGCTCGATCTTTCGGAGTAGCGATCATGCAGCATTTCACTCTCCATGAAGCCCTTGCAACGGAGTTTAAGGTAATGTCAGATAGACAGAGCCTTCATCCCTTAGGACTAGTGATTCAGGACACGAGCAGATAAGGACACACATCCCTGCCCTGACAATGTTCCTGGAATTGTGACTGTCCTTCCCTTCTTCCTTTCCTCACCTTCCAAGCTGACCAAGCACCAAAGGCAGACCTTCTACCCGAGAAACCATAGGGAACAGAAGCTAAGAATGGACCCTCTCACCCAAGGATATCCAACCTCCCAGAGACGTAATCGTAGCCAAGAGGCCTCGCTGTTGATTGAGATCGCTAGAAATTGCAGTGGAATTAGGAACACCTTGCTCCCTCTGGAGAAAGGTTGGTCTAAAGAATGGTACACAGAACATCATTTTCTTTTCTCATTGTATAGAATGTCGAAGAGGGAAAGAAACAGAAAAGACCCCCTGAGCTCATGATCAGGCTAACAGGGCTCTTTCTTGTTCCTTCCCAAGTTTTTCTAATTAATGCCATAGGACTCATATGTCTTGAGAATGGGGTGGCTGCGTCAGTGATGTCAGCTTCTGTGACCTCACAAAGCTCTGAATTCCTAGCAACCACTCCTCACCAAACCACGCCTCATCACTTCTCCTGGCTGCAGTAGTCCTGGGTCAGCCAGGAGTATCAAAATCACTCCAAACTGCTGGAGCTGACTGAGGATTTCCCCAAGACAGTTTGTGGAGCGATTTGGGGTCACATTCTCCATGGCCGAATTTTTACTCTTTGGCCGTGACTGTCACTACAACCCCTCTGGACTCCGGAGAAGGGAAAGCATCCACAATCCATCTTAAACACGTAAGGACAATAAAGAGTCAGGAGTACAAGCAGCCTCACACGGGGAACTCCAGGCAATACACATATTCATGATCCTCACACCCTATCAGGATGCTTCTGACCACGAAAAGCACCCCCGCCCTCCGAGGAAAGCTCAGAGTTAACACCCGCAACCCTACCAAAGACCTGTGTGCAGTCTTCAAGAGTGAGGACACAATTTCTTCTTGCATCTCCAGAAATCATGCCATAAATGCCTCCCCATTTACCCAGCTGACCAAACATGAAAGGCAGACCCTACACCCTAAACATAGGCACAGGAGCAAGCACGGAGCATGTTTCAAGACAACCAATCCCCATGGGAAGCCATTGGAAAAGGCTTTTGGGCCAATCTCACGATTAAAACATGAATCTACAAGATGTCTCTGTCTTCTCAGTATTCGAAACGCGCCTTCTGTTATCTACCCTGAAGATAATTTCTTAGGAAGAATAGCTCATGGTGTGCCCAAGGGCTGGCACTTGAGAGACTCTCAGATATTTTGGACATGCCTTCTGGGTTTGTGTTGTGGCTGTCCACTCTCCTGTCGGCTCGTCCTCTGCAGAAGCTCTCGTTGCCTTCCATTCAGTGGGTTTTCTGTCTGGGCCAAATATTGTGAGGTTACCTTCGTGGGTCTGGTGTGCCTGTGAAAGGTGACTTTCTACCCACTCCAAAAAACTTAAGACCTGCTGAATTCTGTGGTCAGGTGAGAGGATGTGGGCAGGGCTTTCTTTTAATCCCCTGCAGGATTTTCTGTCCTCCTGGGACTAAGCAACATTGCCTGAAAAATGCAGTCCCAACAGTGTTCCTGGTTTGGGAATCTGTGATTGCAGATTGTGCAGCTAATGTCCTCACGGTCCTGCCTGTGGCCACTTCTCAGTCTTGATGCTGGCGGAGGTGGAGCCCAAGTATCTTTGGCGCCCATCGAGGCATCTCCACCAACACTGTCCATCACCAATACACACAAAGAATAATAATATTACCACGGTGTCATCTGGTATTGTCTCTGATCATGGTTTCCAGGGTGTCTGCACCTGGTTGCTTGATGGTGTCCTCTCCAGGAGATACACAGTGTTTTCTGGAGTCAATGTCTGCAGAGCATGCTGATCCGGAATCCCCGACCCTCAAGATCCTTCAGTTGCAATAACTTGTGTCATTCAGACACTCTCCCTTTCTCCACCAACCGCTATGTGTCAACATTCAAATTGTGGGTTCTAAGTGTGCTCCTCTCCACTGGGCCTTTGTTTTTGGCCATGGCTCCCTGCCCTCTGAAGCCCCAACCGTCCTATTCTCCCAAAAGCCCTATTCTCCCATGGTCTCTGTGACTTCTTCTCAATTTCACTGTGGAGTGTGTTCTAAGCTTGAGGTCAATTTAACCATGTTTCCATTGATGTGGTCATCTCTTGTTGTGCTGATGGCTAAGACAAGCCTCAGCTCGCAGACAGCTCTATGGTCTCCCTGTCTTCCAGATGCACTGCGGACTTTTATGGAGTCATATGCAAGAAGACATTCTTGCTCCTTGTGACATGCGGCAGCAAAGGAGAGAGCATTGGGCTGTGTCAAATCTGTCAGTCACAGAAAGACAACTATCATACAGTATCACTAACTCATGGAAGTAAAAAAAAAACATGGGAAAAAGATAGAAATAGGGACAGGCAATGAGACACGAACCAGGCAAACAAAATTTGGTGTTTGTTCCAGGCAGGCTAGTCAGAATCTGCGTAATTAAAAGTGGATCAAATGGGATATTCCATGCAGGAATTGTGGCTGAATGGGGTGTAACGTGAGTTTCCACTGTGTTTGAAGGTGAACTGTGATCTGGAATAGAGCAGCTTCATATCTCTTAAGATATCATTTTTAGCGTTTTCTCAAACATACGCACACACACACACACACACACACACACACACACACACTTAATAGAGTCCCACAGAAATTAGGGAGCAAGTGGGGAATAGCACTCATGGAAGCAAAATTCAGAGAAAATACCATAAAAAAACAAAAGCTTAGGGAGGAGTCAAGATGGCGGAGAAGTAGCAGCCTGAGACTACATCAGGTAGCAGGAGATCAGCTCGATAGCTTATCTAAACATTGCAAACACCTACAAATCCAACGGGAGAGCAAAGAGAAGAAGAACAGCAACTCTAGAAACAGAATATCAACCACTTTCTGAAAGGTAGGACTGGCGGAGAAGTGAATCTAAAACGACGGGAAGATAGACCGCGGGGGGAGGGGCCGGACCTGGGAAGCGGCAGAGCAACGAGCACAAAATCAGGACTTTTAAAATTCTGTTCCACTGAGGGACATTGCTCCAGAGGCTAAACCAGGGTGAAGCCCACGCGGGGTCCGCGTGGCCCCAGGTCCCGCAGGGTCACAGAAGGATTGGGGCTGTCAGAGTGTCGGAGAGCTCGCAGGTATTAGAACGGAGAAGCCGGCTGCAGAGACAGAGTTGAGGACCTAATCAACACAGACATTTGTAATATGTCAGATCAAGAGTTCAGAATGACGATTCTGAACATCCTAGCCGGGCTCGAAAAAGGCATGGAAGATATTAGAGAAACCCTCTCTGGAGATGATAAAGCCCTTTCTGGAGAAATTAAAGAACTAAAATCTAACCAAGTTGAAATAAAAAAAGCTATTAATGAGGTGCAATCAAAAATGGAGGCTCTCACTGCTAGGATAAATGAGGCTGAAGAAAGAATTAGTGATATTGGAGACCAAATGACAGAGAATAAGGAAGCCGAGCAAAAGAGGGACAAACAGCTACTGGACCATGAGGGGAGAATTCGAGAGATAAGTGACACCATAAGACGAAACAACATTAGAATAATTGGGATTCCAGAAGAAGAAACAGAGAGGGGAGCAGAAGGTCTGTTGGAATGAATCATTGGAGAGAATTTCCCTAATACGGCAAAGGGAACAAGCATCAAAATCCAGGAGATGCAGAGAACTCCCGTCAAAGTCAACAAGAAGAGGTCCACACCCCGTCACCTAATAGTAAAATTTACAAGTCTTAGTGACAAAGAGAAAATCCTGAAAGCAGCGTGAGAAAAGAAGTCTGTAACATACAATGGTAAAAATATTAGATTGGCGGCAGACTTATCCACAGAGACCTGGCAGGCCAGAAAGAGCTGGCATGATATATTCAGAGCACTACACGAGAAAAACATGCAGCCAAGAATACTCTATCCAGCTAGGCTATCATTGAAAATAGAAGGAGAGATAAAAAGCTTCCAGGACAAACAAAAACTGAAAGAATTTGCAAACACCAAACCAGCTCTACAGGAAATATTGAAAGGGGTCCTCTAAGCAAAGAGAGAGCCTAAAAGTAGTAGATCAGAAAGGTACAGAGACAATATACAGTAACAGTCATCTTAAAGGCTAATAATGGCACTAAATTCATATCTCTCAATAGTTACCCTGAATGTTAATGGGCTAAATGCCCCAATCAAAAGACACAGGGTATCAGAATGGATAAAAAAACAAAACCCATCGGGATGTTGCCTACAAGAAACTCATTTTAGATGCGACGACACCTCCAGATTTAAAGTGAGGGGGTGGAAAACAATTTACTATACTAATGGGCATCAGAAGAAAGCTGGGGTGGCAATATTTATATCAGATCAATTAGATTTTAAGCCAAAGACTATAATAAGAGATGAGGAAGGACACTATATCCTACTCAAAGCGCCTGTCCAACAAGAAGATCAAACAATTTTAAATATCTATGCCCCAAACGTGGGAGCAGCCAACTATATCAACCAATTAATACAAAATCAAAGAAAAACATCAATAATAATACAATAATAGTAGGGGACTTGAACACTCCCCTCACTGAAATGGACAGATCATCCAAGCCAACGATCAACAAGGAAATAAAGGCCTTAAATGACACACTGGACCAGATGGACATCACAGATATATTCAGAACATTTCATGCCAAAGCAACAGAATACACATTCTTCTCTAGTGCACATGGAACCTTCTCCAGAATAGATCACATCCTGGATCACAAATCAGATCTCAACCGGTATCAAAAAATTAGGATTATTCCCTGCATATTTTCAAACCACAGTGCTCTGAAGCTAGAACTCAATCACAAGAGGAAAGCTGGAAAGACCCAAATACATGGAGACTAAACAGCATCCTTCTAAAAATGAATGGGTTAACCAGGAAATTAAAGAAGAATTGAAAAAATTCATGGAAACAAATGATAATGAAAACACAACTGTTCAAAATCTGTGGGACACAGCAAAGGCAGTCCTGAGAGGAAAATATTTAGCGGTACAAGCCTTTCTCAAGAAACAAGAAAGGTCTCAAGTACACAACCTAACCCTACACGTAAAGGAGCTGGAGAAAGAACAAGAAAGAAACCCTAAACCCAGCAGGAGAAGAGAAATCATAAAGATCAGAACAGAAATCAATGAAATAGAAACCAAAAAAAAAAAAAAAAAAAAATAGAAAAATCAATGAAACTAGGAGCTGGTTCTTTGAAAGAATCAATAAGATTGATAAACCCCTGGCCAGACTCATCAAAAAGAAAAGAGAAAGGACCCAAATCAATAAAATCATGAATGAAAGAGGAGAGATCACAACTAACACCAAAGAAATACAGACAATTATAAGAACATACTATGAGCAACTCTACGCCAACAAATTGGACAATCTGGAAGAAATGGATGCATTCCTAGAGACATATAAACTACCACAACTGAACCAGGAAGAACTAGAAAACCTGAACAGGCCCATAACCAGTAAGGAGATTGAAACAGTCATCAAAAATCTCCAAACAAACAAAAGCCCAGGCCAGACGGCTTCCCAGGGGAATTCTACCAAACATTAAAAGAACTAATTCCTATTCTCCTGAAACTGTTCCAAAAAATAGAAGTGGAAGTAAAACTTCCAAACTCATTTTATGAGGCCAGCATCACCTTGATCCCCAAACCAGACAAGGATCCCACCAAAAAAGAGAACTACAGACCAATATCCTTGATGAACACAGACGCAAAACTTCTCGCCAAAATACTATCCAATAGGATTCAACAGTACATTAAAAGGATTATTCACCATGTATCAAGTGGGATTAATTCCAGGGCTGCAGGGTTGGTTCAACATCCGCAAATCAATCAATGTGATACAACACATTAATAAAAGAAAGAACAAGAACCATATGATACTCTCAACAGATGCTGAAAAAGCATTTGACAAAGTACAGCATCCCTTCCTGATCAAAACTCTTCAAAGTGTAGGGATAGAGGGCACATACCTCAATATTATCAAAGCCATCTATGAAAAACCTACCGCAAATATCATTCTCAATGGAGAAAAACTGAAAGCTTTTCCGCAAAGGCCAGGAACACGGCAGGGATGTCCATTATCACCACTGCTATTCAACATAGTTCTAGAAGTCCTAGCCTCAGCAATCAGACCACAAAAAGAAATTAAAGGCATCCAAATTGGTAAAGAAGAAGTCAAACTATCACTCTTCGCAGATGATATGATACTATATGTGGAAAACCCAAAAGACTCCACTCCAAAACTGCTAGAACTTGTACAGGAATTCAGTAAAGTGTCAGGATATAAAATCAATGCACAGAAATCAGTTGCATTTCTGTACACCAACAACAAGACAGAAGAAAGAGAAATTAAGGAGTCAATCCCATTTACAATTGTACCCAAAACTATAAGATACCTAGGAATAAACCTAACCAAAGAGGCTAAGAATCTATACACAGAAAATTATAAAGTACTCATGAAAGAAATTGAGGAAGAACCAAAGAAATGGAAAAATGTTCCATGCTCCTGGATTGGAAGAATAAATATTGTGAAAATGTCCATGCTACCTAAAGCAATCTACACATTTAATGCAATCCTTATCAAAATACCATCCATTTTTTCAAAGAAATGGAACAAATAATCCTAAAATTTATATGGAACCAGAAAAGACCTCGAATAGCCAAAGGAATATTGAAAAAGAAAGCCAAAGTTGGTGGCATCACAATTCCGGACTTCAAGCTCTATTACAAAACTGGCATCATCAAGACAGCATGGTACTGGCACAAAAACAGACACATAGATCAGTGGAACAGAATAGAGAGCCCAGAAATCGACCCTCAACTCTATGGTCAACTCATCTTTGACAAAGCAGGAAAGAATGTCCAATGGAAAAAAGACAGCCTCTTCAATAAATGGTGCTGGGAAAATTGGACAGCCACATGCAGAAAAATGAAATTGGACCACTTCCGTACACCACACACGAAAATAGACTCCAAATGGATGAAGGACCTCAATGTGAGAAAGGAATCCATCAAAATCCTTGAGGAGAATGCAGGCAGCAACCTCTTCGACCTCAGCCGCAGCAACATCTTCCTAGGAACAACGGCAAAGGCAAGGGAAGCAAGGGCAAAAATGAACTATTGGGATTTCATCAAGATCAAAAGCTTTTGCACAGCAAAGCAAACAGTTAACAAAACCAAAAGACAACTGACAGAATGGGAGAAGATATTTGCAAATGACATATCAGATAAAGGGCTAGTATCCAAAATCTATAAGGAACTTAGCAAACTCAACACCCAAAGAACAAACAATCCAATCAAGAAATGGGCAGAGGACATGAACAGACATTTCTGCAAAGAAGACATCCAGATGGCCAACAGACACATGAAAAAGTGCTCCACGTCACTCGGCATCAGGGAAATACAAATCAAAACCACAATGAGATATCACCTCACACCAGTCAGAATGGCTAAAATTAACAAGTCAGGAAATGACAGATGCTGGCGAGGATGTGGAGAAAGGGGAACCCTCCTCCACTGTTGGTGGGAATTCAAGCTGGTGCAACCACTCTGGAAAACAGCATGGAGGTTCCTCAAAATGTTGAAAATAGAACTACCCTATGACCCAGCCATTGCACTACTGGGTATTTACCCTAAAGATACAAACATAGTGATCCGAAGGGGCACGTGTACCCGAATGTTTATAGCAGCAATGTCTACAATAGCCAAACTATGGAAAGAACCTAGATGTCCATCAACAGATGAATGGATAAAGAAGACGTGGTATATATACACAATGGAATACTATGCAGCCATCAAAAGAAATGAAATCTTGCCATTTGCGACGACGTGGATGGCACTAGAGCGTATCATGCTTAGTGAAATAAGTCAATCGGAGAAAGAGAACTATCATATGATCTCCCTGATATGAGGATATGGAGAAGCAACATGGGGAGGCAGGGGGATAGGAGAAGAATAAATGAAACAAGATGGGATTGGGAGGGAGACAAACCATAAATGACTCTTAATCTCACAAAACAAACTGGGGGTTGCTGGGGGGAGGTGGGATTGGGAGAGCGGGAGGGGCCTATGGACATTGGGGAGGGTATGTGCTATCATGAGTGCTGTGAAGTGTGTAAACTTGGCGATTCACAGACCTGTTCCCCTGGGGATAAAAATACATTATATGTTTATTAAAAGAAAAAAAAATAATTTGGAAGGGGAGGCGAACAATAAGAGACTATGGACTCTGAAAAACAAAATGAGGGTTTTGAAGGGTCAGGGATGGGAGGTTGGGGGAACAGGTGGTGGGTAATGGTAGGGCACGTTTTGCATGGAGCACTGGGTGTTGTGCAAAAACAATGAATACTGCTACGCTGAAAAAATAAATAAAATGAAAAAAAAAAAGATACTTGGGCTCTACGACCGCCAGCATCCAGACTGAGATGTGGCCACATGCAGGACGATGAGGATATTAGCTTCCCAACCTGGAATCACGGATTCCCAAACCTGGAACACTGTTGGGACTGCCTTCTTCAGGCCACATTGCTTAGTCCCAGGAGAACAGAAAATCCTGCAGGGGACTAGAAGAAAGCCCTGCCCACATTCTCTCACCTGCCCACAGAATTCATCAGGCCTTAAGTTTTGTGGAGAGGGTTGAAAGTCACGTTTCACAGGCACACCATGTTTGCCCCAAACACCAAACACTCTGAATGGAAGGCAAGGAGAGCCTCTGCAGAGGATAAATCTACAGGAGAATGGACAGCCACAACACAACCACAGAAGGCATGTCACACACACCCGAGACCCTCTCAATGCTCAGCCTTTGGGCAATCCATGAGCCCTTCTTCCTAAAGAAATGATTTGCAGGGTAGATAACAGAATGCACGTATCGAATACAGAGAAGACAGAGTCCTTTTGTAGATTCACTATGTATTCCTGAAACTGGCCCGAAAGCCTTTTCCGATGGCTTCAGATGGGGATTGGTTCTCATCCAGCATACACCGTGCTTGCTCCTGTGAGCTCCAAACAGATGAGTCCGTGCTGGGCCTAAGCTTCCAGGGTGTAGGGTCTGCCTTTCATGTTTGGTCAGCTGGGAAAATTGGGAGGCATTTATTGCACTATTATTGGAGATGCAAGAAGAACTCGTTCCTCACTGTTGAACACTATAGACAGGTCTTTGGTATGGTTGCGGGTGTTAACTCTGAGCTTCCCTCGGAGGGACGGTGGCGCTTTTCCTGGCCAGAAGCATCCTGATAGGGTGTGAGGAACACGAACATGTGTATGGCATGGAGTTCCCCATGTGAGGTTGCTTGTACTCCTGACTCTTTCTTGACCTTACATGGGTAAGATGCAATTGTGGATTCTTGCCCTTCTCAGGAGTCCAGAGGGATGGTGGTGACAAACACGGCCAAAGACTACAAATTCGGCCATGGAGAAGGTGACCCCAAATTGCTTCAGACACTGTGTTGGGGAAATACCCAGGCGGCTCCAGCGGATTGGAATGATTTTGATACTCCTGGCTGAACCATAACTACTGCAGCCAGGTGAAGTTATGAGGCGTGGTTTGGTGAGGTGTGGTTTATACGACCTTAGAGCTTTTTGACGTCACAGAATCTGAGATCCTTTGGGATTGGTACTCTTCCAACATGCTCCGTGCTTGCTCCTCTGAGCTCCAAAGAAATGAGTCAGTCCTGGGTCTAAGCTTCAGGGTGTTGGTCTGCCTTTAATGTTTGGTCAGCTGGGAAAATGGGGAGGCATTTATGGCACGATTTCTTCAGATGCAAGAAGAACTCGTGTCCTCACTTTGAAGACCCCAGTCACGTCCTTGGTATGGTTGTGGGTGTTAACTCGGAGCTTTCCTTGGATGGAGGGGGTGCATTTCCTTGTCAGACGCATCCTGATAGCGTGTGAGAGCCCGTGTGAGGCTACTTGTACTCCT
The DNA here is from genome assembly GCF_922984935.1 of Meles meles. NCBI lineage: Eukaryota > Metazoa > Chordata > Mammalia > Carnivora > Mustelidae > Meles > Meles meles. Next base: position 18,304,523 of record NC_060088.1, read on the forward strand.
GACTCTTTCTTGACTTACGTGGGTTGATGGAATTGTGGATTCTTGCCCTTCTCCAGAGTCCGGAGTCCAGAGGGGTAGTGGTGACAGTCCTGGCCAAAGACTACAAATTCGGCCATGGAGAAGGTGACCCCAAATTGCTTCACACACTGCATTGGTGAAATACCCAGGCGGCTCTAATGGTTTGGAGTGATTTTGATACACACCAAACGTCACTGCCAGGTGAAATGATGAGGCGTGATTTGGTGAGAAGTGATTGCTAGGACCTCAGAGCTTTGTGACGTCACAGATGCTGACTTCACGGAAGCAGCAATCCCATTCTCATGACATATGAGTCCTATAGCTTTAAGTAGGAAGACCTGAGAAGGAACAAGAAGGAGCCCTGTTAGCCTGATCATGAACTCAGGGGTTTTTTTCTGTTTCTTTCCCACTTCCACTTTCTATACAAAGAGAAAAGAAAACGATGTTCTGTCTACCATTTTTAGGCCCACATTTCTCGAGAGAGAGCAAGGTGTTCCTATTTCCACTGCAATTTCTAGAGATCTCAATCAACAGTGATGCCTCTTGGCTAACATTTGTTCTCTGAGAGGTATGATAACCTTGGGTGAGAGGGTCCATTCTTAGCTTCTGTTCCGTATGGTATCTCGGGTGTGAAGTCTGCCTTTGGTGCTTGTTCAGCTTGGAAGGTGAGGGAAGTAAAAAGGGAAGGAAAGTCACAATTTGAGGAAAATGGCCAGGGAAGGGATGCGTCGTGCTGCGCATTTCCTTATCTACTAGTGAGCTGAAACACCAGTCCCAAGGGATGAAATCTTTCTGTGCCTGACATTACCTTAAACACCGTTGCAAAGGCTTCATGGAGAGTGAAATTCTGAATGATCGCTACCCCTAAAGAGAGAGTCCTGGTCAGCACTCCTTGTCATCATTAGTGAAGGCTACATGCCCCAGTCATGGGGAGAGCCATGTTGAGCAACTCTCTTTATTCAGATGAAAATGAATGGCCAACGTCGATGGCCTGCCATGCCCGTACTGGCATCACTGTGGAAGGAGCCGTGGTACACTCTTAAGGGCTAGTGGATAAAAATTATTTTGAAGATGATGATAAAGAAGATGATTTCCAAATGAAAATGCAAGCAGACCAAAGGAAATATCCTATGTCTTCACTCATATGTGGCCCATGAGGAATACCATGGACATGAGTAATAGTAAGGGAAAATGGAAGGAGAAGAAGTCAGACAGGGAGCCCCACCAGGAGAAACTCAGGAATTTGGGGACCAGGCTGAGGGTTACAAGAGGATAAGACATGCCATAAAGAGGGAACCGGTTAATGGGCATGGAGGTGGTGTGGCATTATAAGAGGATGAGCACTTGGTGGTATATGCAATTAAAGAATCAGGGAACACGATGTCAAAAAACGTAGGATGGATGAAAGGCTGGCTTGCAGAATATAAGAAAATATAATGAAAAAACTCAGAACTGGTAATTTCACGTGGAGAAGAAGAAAGAAAGAGAAGAGAAATGAATTCTAGCTTTATTATCTTACTGATAAAAATTGTATGCAATTGGTTTCCTATAAGTTCGTTATGTGAATTGGGTCTTTGGATGTTGTAAATTAAAGTCTTACCTCTTCCTACATTTATGAATAGATGAGAAAAGCCGACATTACCATTAAATGTCTCGATTTGTGGACCAGGTAATTGATTAGATACTGGGATTCTGTTTGTTGGGAGATGTTTGAGGACTACTTCTAAAGCCTCAAAAGCTGCTTCAAAATTCATTACGGGAGACGTCATTATGTATGACTCATGATCTTGTCATGGTAGTACGTATGTGTCTTGGAATTTATCCTTTTCTCTCCGGTATTGGATTTGCTGGCGTACTGTTTGTAGGGGTCTTTTAGGTAAGGTTGTTTAATTAATATAATTAATTAGTTAATTAATTAATTCGTGATAGATATGGAGTTAACTTATCCAGTTTTGACAGTATGTTGCTTTGATTCTCTAAGCTTTTGTATTTTATGGAATATTCTATGAATTTTGCTTCCATGAGTGCTATTCTTCCCTTGCACCCTAACTTCTGTGGGACACTTTTAAGTGTGTGTGTGTGTGTGTGTGTGTGTGTGTGTGTGTGTGCGTTTCACCTAATGATAAAAATGATATTCTAGGAGGTACAAACCTGCTCTTTTCCAGATCACAATTCATCGTCAAACACAGTGGAAACTCATGTTACATCCCGTTCGGCCACATTTCCTGTGTACCATTTGATCCACTTTTAGAACGACAGTTTCTGACTAGCCTGCCTGAAAAAAACACCAAATTTTGTGTCCCTGGTTAGAGTCTATCTTCCTGTCCCTTTTTCTTGCTTTTTCACTTGTTAGTTTACTTCCATGAGTGAGTGAAATCGTATGGTCTTTGTCTTTCTGTGACTGACAGATATGACACGGTTCAATGCTCTCTCCCTTTCTGCCACAGGTCACAAGGAACAAGCATGCCTTCTTACTTATTGCTCCTTAAGTGAAGGCAGTGCATCTGGAAGACCTTGAGACGGTAGAATTAACTGTGAGCTCAGGCTTGTCTTCAGCCATCAGCACAACCAGAAGATGAACACATCAATGGAAACATGGCATAAATGGACCTGAAGCCTAGAAATCACATTCCAGAGTGAAAGAGAGAAGAAGTGACAGAGAACATAGGAGAAGTGTGTAGACCGAGCTTATGGGAGAACTGGACAGTTGGTACGTCAGAGGGCAGAGAGCCATGGCCAAAGACAAAGGCCCAGGGGAGTGAAGCACACTTAGAACCCACAATTTGAATGTTGAACCATAGCTGTTGGCGGAGAAATGGAGAGTGTCTGAATGACACGAGTTCTTGCAACCCAAGGACTTGAGGCCCAGGGATTCCAGATCAGCATGATTTGCGGACATAGACTCCAGAGAACACTGTGTATCTCCTGGAGAGGACCCCAGCAAGCAAACAGGTGTAGACAGCCTGGAAACCATGATCAGAGACAATACCTGTTGACACCGTGGTAAGATTATTATTCCCTTGTGTGCATTGGTGATGGGCAGTGTTGGTGGAGATGCCTCAATGGGCACCAAAGATACCTGGGCTCTACGAACGCCACCATCAAGACTGAGAAGTGGTCACAGGCAAGACACTGAGGACATTAGCTGCCCAACCTGCAATCACGGATTCCCAAACCTGGAACACTGTTTGGACTGCCTTCTTCAGGCCACGTTGCTTAGTCCCAGGAGAACAAAAAATCCTGCAGGGGACTCAAAGAAAGCCCTGCCCGCATCCTCTCACATGGCCACAGAATTCAGCAGGCCTTAAGTTTTGTGGAGTGGGTTGAAATACACGTTTCACAAGCACACCAGAACCACCAAGCTTAACCTCACCATATTTGAAGGCAAGGAGAGCCTGTGCAGAGGACGAGCCCACAGGAGAGTGGACAACCACAACACAACCCCATAGGGCATGTCCCACACAGCTGAGACTCTCTCAAGTGCCAGCCCGTGGGCACTCCATGAGCCCTTCTTCCTAAAGAAATTATCTTCAGTGTAGATAAAAGAAGGTGCGTTTCAAATGCAGAGAAGACAGAGACCGTTTTTAGATTCATGTTGTATTCCTGTCTGGCCCGAAAGACTTTTCAGGGGGCTTCCCTTTGGGATTGGTTCTCTTCCAACATGCTCCGTGCTTGCTCCTCAGAGCTCCAAAGATATGAGTCCATCCTGGGTCTAAGCTTCTAAGGTGTTGGTCTGCCTTTAATGTTTGGTCAGCTGGGAAAATGGGGAGGCATTTATGGCACGATTTCTGGAGATGCAAGAAGAAACCTTGTCCTCACTTTGAAGACCCCAGACACGTCTTTGTTATGAATGTGTGTGTTAACTCGGAGCTTTCCTTTTAGGGCGGGGGTGCATTTCCCGGTCAGAAACATCCTGATAGGGTGTGGGGATCATGAACATGTGTATGGCTTGGAGAGCCCGTGTGAGGCTGCTTGTACTCCTGACTCTTTCTTGACTTACGTGGGTTGATGGAATTGTGGATTCTTGCCCTTTGCAGGAGTCCAGAAGGGTGGTGGTGACAGTCCTGGCCAAAGACTACAAATTCGGCCATGGAGAAGGTGACCCCAAATTGCTTCACATGCTGCCTTGGTGAAATACCCAGGCAGCTCTAATGGTTTGGAGTGATTTTGATACACACCAAACGTCACTGCCAGGTGAAATGATGAGGCGTGTTTTGGTGAGGAGTGGTTGCTAGGACCTCAGAGCTTTGTGACATCACAGATGCTGACTTCACTGAAGCAGCAATCCCATTCTCATTACATATGAGTCCTATGGCTTTAAGTAGGAAGACCTGGGAAGGAATAAGAAAGAGCCCTGTTAGCCTGATCATGAGCTCAGGGGGTCTTTTCTGTTTCTTTCCCACTTCTACTTTCTATACAAAGAGAAAAGAAAACGATGTTCTGTGTACCATTCTTTAGTCCCACATTTCTCCAGAGAAAGCAAGGTGTTCCTATTTCCACCGCAATTTCTAGAGATCTCAATGAACAGCGATGCCTCTTGGCTAATATTTTTCTCTGAGAGGTTTGATAAACTTGGGTGAGAGGGTCAATTCTTAGCTTCTGTTCCGTATGGTTTCCCGGGTGTGAAGTCTGCCTTTGGTTCTTGATCAGCTTGGAAGTTGTGGGAAGTAAAAAGGGAAGGAAAGTCACAATTTGAGGAAAATGGCCAGGGCAGGGATGTGTTGTGCTGTCCGTGTTCTTACCTACTAGTGAGCTGAAACACCAGTCCCAAGGGATGAAGTCTTTCTCTGCCTGACATCACCTTATACACCACTGCAAAGTCTTCATGGAGAGTGAATTTCTTAATGATCGCTACCCCTAAAGAGAGAGCCCTGGCCAGCAATCCTTGTCATCATTAGTTAAGGCTACATGCCCCAGTCATGGGGAGAGCCATGTTGAGCAACTCTCTTTATTCAGATGAAAATGAATGGCCAACGTCGATGGCCTGCCATGCCCGTACTTGCATCACTGTGGAAGGAGCCGTGGTACCCTTTTAAGGGCTAGTGAATAAAGATGATTTTGAAGATGATGATAAAGAATATGATTTCCAAATAAAAATGCAAGCGGACCAAGGGAAATATCCTGTCTTCACTCATATGTGACCCATGAGGAATACCATGGACATGAGTAGTAGTAAGGGAAAACGGAAGGAGAAGAAGTCAGACAGGCTGCCCCACCAGGAGAGACTCAGGACTTTGGGGACCAAGCTGAGGGTTACAGGAAGATAAGACATGCCATAAAGAGGGAACCGGTTAATGGGCATGGAGGTGGTGTGGCATTATAAGAGGATGAGCACTTGGTGGTATATGCAATTAAAGAATCAGGGAACACGATGTCAAAAAACGTAGGATGGATGAAAGGCTGGCTTGCAGAATATAAGAAAATATAATGAAAAAACTCAGAACTGGTAATTTCACGTGGAGAAGAAGAAAGAAAGAGAAGAGAAATGAATTCTAGCTTTATTATCTTACTGATAAAAATTGTATGCAATTGGTTTCCTATAAGTTCGTTATGTGAATTGGGTCTTTGGATGTTGTAAATTAAAGTCTTACCTCTTCCTACATTTATGAATAGATGAGAAAAGCCGACATTACCATTAAATGTCTCGATTTGTGGACCAGGTAATTGATTAGATACTGGGATTCTGTTTGTTGGGAGATGTTTGAGGACTACTTCTAAAGCCTCAAAAGCTGCTTCAAAATTCATTACGGGAGACGTCATTATGTATGACTCATGATCTTGTCATGGTAGTACGTATGTGTCTTGGAATTTATCCTTTTCTCTCCGGTATTGGATTTGCTGGCGTACTGTTTGTAGGGGTCTTTTAGGTAAGGTTGTTTAATTAATTAATTAAATAGTTAATTAATTATTTCTTGACAGATATGGAGTTAACTTATCCAGTTTTGACAGTATGTTGCTTTGATTCTCTAAGCTTTTGTATTTTATGGAATATTCTATGAATTTTGCTTCCATGAGTGCTATTCTTCCCTTGCACCCTAACTTCTGTGGGACACTTTTAAGTGTGTGTGCGTGTGTGTGTGTGTGTGTGTGTGTGTGTGTGTGTGTGTGTGTTTCACAAAACACTAAGAATGATATTCTAGGAGATATGAACCTGATCTTTTCCAGATCAGAATTCACCATCAAACACAGTGGAAATTCATATTACATCCCATTCGGCCACATTTCCTGCATTGAATGTACCATTTGATCCTCTTTTAGAATGGCAGTTTCTGATTAGCCTGCCTGAAAAAAACACCAAACTTTGTGTCCCTGTTTAGAGTCTATCTTCCTGTCTATTTTTCTTGCTTTTTCACATGTTTCTTTACTTCCATGAGTGAGTGAAATCTTATATTCTTTGACTTTCTGTGACTGACAGATATGATACAGCCCAATGCTCTCTCCCTTTCTGCCACATGTCACAAGGAACAAGCATGCCTTCTTACTTATTGCTCCATAAGGGAACGCAGTGCATCTGGAAGACCGTGAGAGGATAGAATTGTCTGCGAGCTCAGGCTTGTCTTCAGCCATCAATCAGCACAACCAGAAGATGAACACCTCAATGGAAACATGGCATAAATGGACCTGAAGCCTAGAAATCACATTCCAGAGCGAAAGAGAGAAGAAGTCACAGAGACCATAGGAGAAGTGTGTAGACCGAGCTTATGGGAGAACTGGACGGTTGGTGCGTCAGAGGGCAGGGAGCCATGGCAAAGACAAAGGCCCAGGAGAGTGAAGCACACGTAGAACCCACAATTTGAATGTTGAAGCAGAGCTGTTGGTGGAGAAATGGAGAGTGTCTGAATGACACGAGTTCTTGCAAACCAAGGACCTGAGGCCCGGAGACTGCAGATCAGCATGATTTGCGGACATAGACTCCAGAGAACACTGTGTATCTCCTGGAGAGGACCCCAGCAAGCAACCAGGTGTAGACAGCCTGAAAACCATGATCAGAGACAATACCTGTTGACAACTTGGTAAGATTATTATTTCTGTGTGTGCATTGGTGATGGGCAGTGTTGGTGGAGATGCCTCGATGTGCGCCAAAGATACCTGGGCTCTATGACCGCCAGCATCAAGACTGAGAAGTGGCCACAGGCAAGACACTGAGGACATTAGCTGCCCAACCTGCAATCACGGATTCCCAAAACTGGAACACTGTTGGGACTGCCTTCTTCAGGCCACGTTGCTTAGTCCCAGGAGAAAAGAAAATCCGACAGGGGACTAAAAGAAAGCCCTGCCCGCATCCTCTCACCTGGCCACAGAATTCAACAGGCCTTAAGTTTTGTGGAGTGGGTTGAAAGTCACGTTTCCCAGGCACACCAGACCCACGAAGCTTAACCTCACCATATTTGGAACAGGCACCACACACTCTGAATGGAAGTCAAGGAGAGCCTCTGCAGAAGTCGAGCCCACAGGAGAGTGGACAACCACAACCCAACCCCATAGGGCATGTCCCACACAGCTGAGACTCTCTCAAGTGCCAGCCAGTGGGCACTCCATGAGCACTTCTTCCTAAAGAAATTATCTTCAGTGTAGATAAGAGAAGGTGCATTTTGAATGCAGAGAAGACAGAGACCGTTTGTAGATTCATGTTGTATTCCTGTCTGGCCTGAAAGCCTTTTCAGGGGGCTTCCCTTTGGAATGGGTTCTCTTCCAACATGCTCCGTGCTTGCTCCTCAGAGCTCCAAAGAAATGAGTCCGTCCTGGGTCTAAGCTTCAGGGTGTTGGTCTGCCTTTAATGTTTGGTCAGCTGGGAAAATGGGGAGGCATTGATGGCACGATTTCTTCAGATGCAAGAAGAACTCGTGTCCTCACTTTGAAGACCCCAGACACATCCTTGGTATGGTTGTGGGTGTTAACTCAGAGCTTTTCTTGGAGGGCGGGGGTACATTTCCTGGTCAGAAGCATCCTGATAGGGTGTGAGGACCATGAACATGTGTATGGCTTGGAGAGCCCGTGTGAGGCTGCTTGTACTCCTGACTCTTTCTTGACTTACGTGGGTTGATGGAATTGTGGATTCTTGCCCTTTGCAGGAGTCCAGAGGGGTGGTGGTGACAGTCAAGGCCAAATACTACAAATTCGGCCATGGAGAAGGTGACCCCAAATTGCTTCACACGCTGCCATGGTGAAATACCCAGGCAGCTCTAATGGTTTGGAGTTATTTTGGTACACACCAAACTTCACTGCCAGGTGAAATGATGAGGCGTGGTTTGGTGAGGAGTGGTTGCTAGGGCCTCAGAGCTTTGTGATGTCACAGATGCTGACTTCACTGAAGCAGCAATCCCATTCTCATGACCTATGAGTCCTATGGCTTTAAGTAGGAAGACCTGGGAAGGAACAAGAAAGAGCCCTGTTAGCCTGATCATGAGATCAGGGGGTCTTTTCTGTTTCTTTCCCACTTCTACTTTCTATACAAAGAGAAAAGAAAACGATGTTCTGTCTACCATTCTTTAGACCCACATTTCTCCAGAGAAAGCAAGGACTTCCTATTTCCACCGCAATTTCTAGAGATCTCAATGAACAGCGATGCCTCTTGGCTAACATTTTTTTCTCTGAGAGATTTGATAACCTTGGGTGAGAGGGTCCATTCTTCGCTTCTGTTCCATATGGTTTCCCGGGTGTGAAGTCTGGCTTTGGTGCTTGTTCAGCTTGGAAGGTGAGGGAAGTAAAAAAGGAAGGAAAGTCACAATTTGAGGAAATTGGCCAAGGCAGGGATGCATTGAGCTGTCCGTGTCCTTACGTACTGGTGACCTAGTATGAAGTCTTTCTCTGCCTGACATTACCTTAAACACCGTTGCAAAGGCTTCGTGGAGTGTGAAATTCTGAATTTTCATTTGGAAATCATCTTCTTTATCATCATCTTCATAACCATCTTTATCCACTAGTGCTTAAATGGGTATCTCGGTTCCTTCCAGAGTGATGCTAGAGTGGCAAGGCAGGCCATCAATGTTCAATGTACATTTTCATCTGAGTAAAGAGAGTTGCTCAACATGGCTCTCCCCATGACTATGGCATGTAACATTAACTAATGATGACAAGGAGTGGTGCCCAGGACTCGCTCTTTAGGGGTAGCGATCATGCAGAGTTTCACTCTCAATGAAGCCTTTGCATCCGTGTTTCAGGTAATATCAGGTAGACAGAGCCTTCATCCCTTAGGACTGGTGATTCAGGACACGAGCAGATAGGGATATCCATCCCTGCCCTGATAATTTTCCTGGAATTGTGACTCTCCTTCCCTTTTTCCTTTCCTCCCCTTCCAAGCTGACCAAGCACCAAAGGCAGACCTTACACCCGAGAAACCATAGGGAACAGAAGCTAAAATGCACCCTCACACCCAAGATATCAAACATCCCAGATACCTATTGTTAGCCAAGAGGCCTCGATGTTGATTGGGATCTCCAGAAATTTCAGAAGAAATAGGAACAATTTGCTCTCTCTGGAGAAATGTTGGTCTAAAGAATGGTATACAGAACATCATTTTCTTTTCTCTTTGTATAGAATGTGGAAGAGGGAAACAAACAGAAAAGACGCCCTGAGCTCATGATCAGTCTAAGAGGGGTCTTCTTTGTTCCTCCCCAGGACTTTTTACTTAAAGCCATGGGACACATATGTCATAAGAATAGGATTGCTGCTTCAGTGAAGTCAGCTTCTGTGACATCACAAAGCTCAGAGTTCCTAGCCACCACTCCTCACCAAACCACACCTCATCACTTCACCTGTCTGGAGGAGTTCTGCATCAGCCAGGGGTATCAAAATCAGTCCAAACCGCTGGAGCCGCCTTGGAATTTCCCCAAGACAGTTTGTTAAGCGACTTGGGGTCACGTTCTCCATAGCCGAATTTCGAGTCTTTGGCCGTGACTGTCACCACCACCCCTCTGGATTCCTGAGAAGGGCAAGAATGCAAAATTCCATCTTACCGACGAAAGGTCAAGACAGAGTCAGGAGTACCAGTAGCCTCACAGGGAGAACTCCACCCCATACACATGTTCATGGTCCTCACACATTATCAGGATGCTTCTGACCAGGAAAAAGCTCCCCCGCACTCTGAGGAAAGCGCAGAGTTAACAACCGCAACCATACCAAAGACCTGTCTGGAGTCTTCCACAGTGAGGACACGAGTTCTTCTTGCATCTCCAGAAATCATGCCATAATGCCTCCCAATTTTCCCAGCTGACCAAATATTAAAGGCAGACCCTACACCAAAGAAGTTTAGGCCCAGGCGGACTTATCTGTTTGGAGCTAGCAGGAGCAAGCACGGAGCATGTTGGAAGAGAACCAATCCCCATGGGAAGCCATCAGAAAAGGCTTTCGGGCCAGTTTCAGGAATACAACGTGAATCTACAAAATGTGCTCACCGTCCTGCCTCTGGCCACTTCTCAGTCTCGATGTTGGCGGTCGTAGAGCCCAAATCTTTGGCGCTCATCCAGGCATCTCCAACAACACTGTTGTTGTTGAGAGAAAAGGATAAATTCCAAGACCCATATGCATTACCATGATAAGATCATGAGTCATACGTATCTGAGGTCTCAGGTAATGACTTTGAAGCAGCTTTTGAGGCTTTTGAAGCCATCCACAAACATCTCCCCGCCCTCACTGAAAGCCAGGTTCAAATCAATTCCCTGGTCAACAGTTCGAGACATTTAATGGTAATGTCGGCTTTTCTCATCTATTCACAAAATGTACGAAGAGAGAAGACTCTAATTTACAATGTCCAAAGACCTAATTCAATTAGGGACCTCGTAGGAGACCAACGGCATACAATTTTAATCAGTAAGATAATAAAACTCATCAAAAATGCACACAAAGAAACAATAGTCTTACCACGGTGTCAACAGGTATTGTCTCTGATCATGTTTTCCAGGCTGTCTCAACCAGGTTCCTTGCTGGTGTCCTCTCCAGGAGATACACTGTGTTCTCTGGAGTCTATGTCTGAAAAGCATGTTGATCTGGAATCCCCGGGCCTCAAGACGCTTGGGTTGCAAGAACTCGTGTCCTTCAGACACTCTCCTTTTCTCTGCCAACAGCTATGGATCAACATTCAAACTGTGGGTTCTAAGTGTGCTCCTCTCACGTGGGCCTTTGTCTTTGTTCATGGAACCCTGCCCTCTGAAGCACCACCCGTCCAATTCTCCCATAAGACCTGTCTACTCCCTTCTCCCATGGTCTCTGTGACTTCTTCTCTTTTCACTGTGGAGTGTGATTTCTAGGCTTCAGTTCCATTTATGCCATGTTTACTTGGATGTGGTCATCTTCTGGTTGTGCTGTTGGCTGAAGAGAAGCCTGAAGCTTCCAGAAACTTCTACCATCTCCCTGTCCTCCAAATGCACTGCCCACTCTTATGGAGCCATAAGCAAGAGGGAATTCTTGCTCCTTGTGACATGTGGCGGAAAGGGAGAGAGCATTGGGCTGCGTCATATCTGTCAGTCACAGAAAGACAATGACCATACGATTTCACTCACTCCTGGAAGTAAAGAAACATTTGAAAAAGCAAGAAAAAAGGACAGGCAATTCAAATCTAACCAGGCACATACAATTTGGTGTTTGTTCCAGGCAGGCTAGTCAGAATCTGCATGTCTCAAAGTGGATCAAATGGGACATTCAAGGCAGGAAATGTGGCCAGACGGGATGTAACGTGAGTTTCCACTGTGTTTGAAGGTGAATTGTGATCTGGAATAGAGCAGCTTCATATCTCTTAAAATATCATTTTTAGCGTTTTGTGAAACGACAGAAACACACACACACACACACACACAACACACTTAAAAGTGTCTCACAGAAGTTAGGGAGCAAATGAGGAATAGCACTCATGGAATTAAAATTCAGAGAAAATATCATAAAAAAAAAGCTTAGAGAATCAAAGTAACAAACCGTCCAAACTGGATAAGTTATCTCCTTACCAATCAAGAATTAATTAAACAACCTTACCTAAAAGACCCCTCCACAGAAGTATGCCAACAAATCAAATTCCGGAGAGAAAAGGATAAATTCCAAGACCCATATGCATTACCATGATAAGATCATGAGTCATCCGTATCTGAGGTCTCAGGTAATGACTTTGAAGCAGCTTTTGAGGCTTTTGAAGCCATCCACAAACATCTCCCCCCCTCACCGAAAGCCAGGTTCAAATCAATTCCCTGGTCAACAGTTCGAGACATTTAATGGTAATGTCGGCTTTTCTCATCTATTCCCAAAATGTACGAAGAGAGAAGACTCTAATTTACAATGTCCAAAGACCTAATTCACCTAGGGACCTCGTAGGAGACCAACGGCATACAATTTTAATCAGTAAGATAGTAAAGCTACAATTCATTTCTCTTCACTTTCTTTCTTCATCTTCACGTGATATGGCCTGTTTTGCTTTCTATTCATTATTTTCTTTCTAATATTCGGCAAGCCAGCCTTTTATCCATCCTACGTTTATTGACATAGTGTTCCCTGAATCTTTAATTGCGTATATCACCAAGTGCTCATCCTCATATAATGCCACACCACCTCCATACCCATTATCCAGTTTCCTCTTTATGGCAGGTCTTATCCTCCTGTAACCCTCAGCTTGGTCCCCAAAGTCCTGAGTCTCGAATGGTGAGTCTCCCTGTCTGTGTTATTCTGCTTCCATTTTCCCTTACTACTACTCATGTCCATGGTATTATTCATGGGCCACATATGAGTGAAGCCGTAGGATATTTCCCTTGGTCTGCTTGCATTTTCATTTGAAAATCATCTTCTTTATCGTCATCTTCATAATCATCTTTATCCAGTAGCCCTTGAAAGGGTCTCTCGGCTCCTTCCACAGAGATGCTAGAGTGGCATGGCAGGCCATTGATGTTGGCCATTCATTTTCATCTGAATAAAGAGAGTTGCTCGACAGGACTCTCCCTATGACTATGGTATGTAGCATTATCTAATGATGACAAGGAGTGCTGCCCACGGCTCTTTCTTTTTTTATATATATATACATAAAATGTATTTTTATCCCCAGGTATACAGGTCTGTGAATCACCAGGTTTACACATTTCACAGTACTCACTATAGCACATACCCTCTCCAACGTCCATAACTGCCTCCCCCTCTCTCAAACACACTCCCACCAGCAACCCCCAGTTTTTTTGTGTGAGGTTAAGAGTCATTTATGGTTTGTCTCCCTCCCAATCCCATCTTGTTTCATTTATTCTTCTCCTGTCCCCCTAACCCCCGATGTTGCTTCTCCATGTCCTCATATCAGGGAGATCATATGATAGTTGTCTTTCTCTGATTGACTTATTTCCCTAAGCATGATACACTCTAGTTCCATCCATGTCATCACAACTGGCAAGATTTCATATATTTTGATGGCTCCATAGTATTCCATTGTGTATATATACCAATTCTTCTTTATCCATTCATCTGTTGATGGACATCTAGGTTCTTTCCATAGTTTGGCTATTGTAGACATTGCTGCTATAAACATTCGGGTACACATGCCCCTTCTGATCACTGCGTTTGTATCTTTATGGTAAATACCAAGTAGTGCAATAGTTGGGTCATAGCGTAGTTCTATTTTCAACATGTTGAGGAACCTCCATGCTGTTTTCCAGAGTGGTTGCACTAGATTGCATCCCACCAACAGTGGAGGAGGTTTCCCCTTCTCCGCATTCTCCCCAGCATCTGTCATTTCCTGACTTGTTCATTTTAGCCGTTCTGACTGGTGTGAGGTGGTATCTCATTGTGGTTTTGATTTGTATTTCCCTGATGCCAAGAGACGTGGAACACTTTTTCATGTGTCTGTTGGCCCTCTGGATGTCTTCTTTGCAGAAATGTCTGTTCATGTCCTCTGCCCATTTCTTGATTAGATTGTTTGTTCTTTGGGTGTTGAGATTTTTATGTTCCTTATACATTTTGGACACTAGCCCTTTATCTGATGTGTCGTTTGCAAATATCTTCTCCCATTCTGTCAGTTGTCTTTTGGTTTTGTTAACTGTTTGCTTTGCTGTGCAAAAGCTTTTGATCTTGATGAAATCCCAATAGTTCATTTTTGCCCTTGCTTCCCTTGCCTTTGCCGTTGTTCCTAGGAAGATGTTGCTACGGCTGAGGTCGAAGAGGTTGCTGCCTGCATTCTCCTCAAGGATTTTGATGGATTCCTTTCTCACATTGAGGTCCTTCATCCATTTGGAGTCTACTTTCGTGTGTGGTGTAAGGAAGTGGTCCAATTTCATTTTTCTGCATGTGGCTGTCCAATTTTCCCAGCACCATTTATTGAAGAGGCTGTCTTTTTTCCATTGGACATTCTTTCCTGCTTTGTCAAATATGAGTGGACCATAGAGTTGAGGGTCTATTTCTGGGCTCTCTATTCTCTTCCATTGATCTATGTGTCTGTTTTTGTGCCAGTACCATGCTGTATTGATGATGACAGCTTTGTAATAGAGCTTGAGTCTGGAATTGTGATGCCACTAACTTTGACTTTCTTTTTCAAAATTCCTTTGGCTATTCGAGGTCTTTTCTGGTTCCATATAAATTGTAGGATAATTTGTTCCCTTTCTTTGAAAAAATGGATGGTATTTTGATAGGTATTGCATTAAATGTGTAGATTGCTTTAGGTAGCATAGACATTTTCACAATATTTATTCTTCCAACCAGGAGCATGGAACATTTTTCCATTTGTTTGTGTCTTCCTCAATTTCTTTCATGAGTACTTTATAGTTTTCTGTGTATAGATACTTAGTGCCTTTGGTTAGGTTTATTCCTAGGTATCTAATAGTTTTGGGTGCAATTGTAAATGGGATTGACTCCTTAATTTCTCTTTCTTCTGTCTTGTTGGTGTACAGAAATGCAACTGATTTCTGTGCATTGATTTTATATCCTGACACTTTACTGAATTCCTGTACAAGTTCTAGCAGTTTTGGAGTGGAGTCTTTTGGGTTTTCCACATATAGTACCATATAATCTGTGAAGAGTGATAGTTTGACTTCTTCTTTGCCAATTTGGATGCCTTTAATCTCCTTTTTTTGTCTGATTACTGAGAGTAGGACTTCTAGTACTATGTTGAAGAGCAGTGGTGATAATGGGCATCCCTGCCCTGTTCCTGACCTTAGCGGAAAAGCTTTCAGTTTTTCTCCATTGAGAATGATATTTGCGGTGGGTTTTTCATAGATGTCTTTGACAATATTGAGGTATGTGCCCTCTATCCCTGCACTTTGAAGAGTTTTGATCAGGAAGTGATGTATTTTGTCAAATGCTTTTTCAGCATCTATTGAGAATATCATATGGTTCTTGTTCTTTCTTTTATTAATGTGTTGTATCACATTGATTGATTTGCGGATGTTGAATCAACCCTGCAGCCCTGGAATAAATCCCACTTGATCGTGGTGAATAATCCTTTCAATGTACTGTTGAATCTTTTTGGCTAGTATTTTGGCGAGAATTTTTGCATCTGTGTTCATCAAGGATATTGGTCTGTAGTTCTCTTTTTTGGTGGGATCCTTGTCTGGTTTTGGGATTAAGGTGATGCTGGCCTCATCAAATGAGTTTGGAAGTTTTCCTTCCATTTCTATTTTTTGGAACAGTTTCAGGAGAAGAGGAATACGTTCTTCTTTAAATGTTTGGGAGAATTCCCCTGGGAAGCCATCTGGCGCTGGGCGTTTGTTTGTTTGGAGATTTTTGATGACTGTTTCAATCTCCTTACTGGTTATGGGCCTGTTCAGGTTTTCTATTTCTTCCTGGTTCAGTTGTGGTATTTTATACGTCTCTAGGAATGCATCCATTTCTTCCAGATTGTCATATTTGTTGTCATAGATCTGCTCATAGTATTTTCTTATAATTGTCTGTATTTCTTTGGTGTTAGTTGTGATCTCTCCTCTTTCATTCATGATTTTATTTATTTGGGTCCTTTCTCTTTTCTTTTTGATGAGTCTGGCCAGGGGTTTATCAATCTTATTGATTCTCTCAAAGAACCAGCTCCTAGTTTCATTGATTTGTTCTATTGTTTTTTTGGTTTCGATTTCATTGATTTCTGCTCTGATCTTTATGATTTCTCTTCTCCTGCTGGGTTTAGGGTTTCTTTCTTGTTCTTTCTCCAGCTCCTTTACGTGTAGGGTTAGGTTGTGTACTTGAGACCTTTCTTGTTTCTTGAGAAAGGCTTGTACCGCTATATATTTCCCTCTCAGGACTGCCTTTGCTGTGTCCCACAGATTTAGAACTCTTGTGTTTTCATTATCATTTGTTTACATGAATTTTTTCAATTCTTCTTTAATTTCCTGGTTGACCCATTCATTCTTTAGAAGGATGCTGTTTAGTCTCCATGTTTTGGGTTCTTTCCAGCTTTCCTCTTGTGATTGAGTTCTAGTTTCAGAGCATTTTGGTCTGAAAATATGCAGGGAATGATCCTAATCTTTTGATACTGGATGTGACCTGATTTGTGACCCAGGATGTGATCTATTCACATAGAGAAGGTTCCATGTGCACTAGAGAAGAATGTGTATTCTGTTGCTTTGGGATGAAATGTTCTGAATATATCTGTAATGTCCATCTGGTCCAGTGTGTCATTTAAGGCCTATATTTCCTTGTTGATCTTTTGCTTGGATGATCTGTCCATTTCAGTGAGGGGAGTGTTCAAGTCCCCTACTATTATTGTATTATTATTGATGTGTTTCTTTGATTTTGTTATTAATTGGTTGATATAGTTGGCTGCTCCCACGTTAGGGGCATAGATATTTAAAATTGTTAGATCTTCTTGTTGGACAGACCCTTTGAGTAGGATATAGTGTCCTTCCTCATCTCTTATTATAGTCGCTGGCTTAAAATCTAATTGATCTGATATAAGAATCGCCACCCCAGCTTTCTTCTGATGCCCATTAGCATGGTAAATTGTTTTCCAACCCCTCACTTTAAATCTGGAGGTGTCTTTGCCTCTAAAATGAGTTTCTTGTAGGCAACATCCTGATGGGTTTTTTTTTTTTTTTTTTTATCCATTCTGATACCCTGTGTCTTTTGATTGGGGCTTTTAGTCCACTAACATTCAGGGTAACTATTGAGAGATATGAATTTAATGCCATTATTAGCCTGTAAGATGACTGTTACTGTATATTGTCTCTGTACCTTTCTGATCTACTACTTTTAGGCTCTCTCTTTGCTTAGAGGACCCCTCTCAATATTTCCTGTAGAGCTGGTTTGGTGTTTGCAAATTCTTTCAGTTTTTGTTTGTCCTGGAAGCTTTTTATCTCTCCTTCTATTTTCAATGATAGTCTAGCTGGATAGAGTATTCTTGGATGCATGTTTTTCTCGTTGAGTGCTCTGAATATATCATGCCAGCTCTTTCTGGCCTGCCAGGTCACTGTTTTATAAGTCTGCTGCCAATCAAATATTTTTACCATTGTATGTTATAGACTTCTTTTCCCGGGCTGCTTTCAGGGTTTTCTCTTTGTCACTAAGACTTATAAATTTTACTATTAGGTGACAGGGTGTGGACCTATTCTTGTTGACTTTGAGCGGGGTTCTCTGCATCTCCTGGATTTTTAATATATTATTTATTTATTTATTTGACAGAGAGAGAGGTCACAGTAGGCAGAGAGGCAGGCAGAGAGAGAGGTAGAAACAGGCTCCCTACTGAGCAGAGAGCCCAATGCGGGGCTCGTTCCCCGGACCTTGAGATCATGACCTGAGCCGAAGTCAGAGGCTTAAACCGCTGAGACACCCATGGGCCCGTCTCCTGGATTTTGATGCTTGTTTCCATTGCCATATTAGGGAAATTCTCTCTAATAATTCTCTCGAATAGACTTTCTTCTATCCTCTCTTTCTTCTTCTTCTGGAATCCCAATTATTTTAATGTTGTTTCATCTTATGGTGTCACTTATCTCTCGAATTCTCTTCTCATGGCCCAGTAGATGTTTGTCCCTCTTTTGCTCGGCTTCTTTATTCTCTGTCATTTGGTTCTATATCACTAATTCTTTTTCTGCCTCATTTATCCTAGCAGTGAGAGCCTCCTTTTTTTATTGCAGTTCATTAATAGCTTTTTTGATTTCTACTTGGTTAGATTTTAGTTCTTTAATTTCTCCAGAAAGGGCTTTTATATCTCCAGAGAGGGTTTCTCTAATATCTTCCATGCCTTTTTCAAGCCCGTCTAGAATGTTCAGAATCGTCATTCTGAACTCTTGATCTGACATATTACCAATGTCTGTGTTGATTAGGTCCCTAGCATTTGGTTCTGCCTCTTGTTCTTTTGTTTGTGGTGATTTTTTCCGCTTCTCATTTTGTTCAGATAAAAGGATATGAAGGATCAAATAAAATACTAAAAGGGTGGCAAAGACCCCAGAAAAATGCGCTGTAACCAAATCAGAAGAGACCCCAAATTTTGGGGGGGGGAAAGGGTATAAAAAGAGGTTAAGAAAACAAAGAAAAAAATTTAAAAAATAAAACAAATAAAGAAAAAGTATAAAAAAGAAAGAAAATATATATACATTTAGATAAACTAGTCAAAAAAACGTTAAAAAAGAAAAGGGTAAAAGTCTTAAAAAATTTAGCAGAAGAAGAAAAAAGAAAGAAAAAAAATTGAAAAAAGAAAAAAAAATTGAATTAACCACAAGACTAAAGAATCATGGGGTGAAAGCCATGAGTTCTGTGCTTTGTTTTCTCTTCCTCTGGAATTGCGCTGCTGTCTTAGGAATTGAACCTGCTTTCCTTTATAGATGAACTTCGTTCTGGCTGGATATTTTGTTGATCTTCTGGGAGAGGGTCCTGTTGTAGTGACCCTCAAGTGTTTTTGCCCGAGGCGGGATTGCACCGCCCTTACCGGGGGCCAGACTAAGTAATCGGCTCGGGTTCGCTTTTGGGAGCTTCTGTTCCCTGAACGCTTTCTGTAGAGTTCTGGATGACGGGAAAGAAAACGGAGGCCTCCCATTCTCTGGCCCAGAGATGCTGAGACCCCGGGGCCCCACTGCTCAGTGCGCCCCCAGAGGACATCATCCAATCACTAACGTATCCCCAGCCTCTCGCCGCGCTCCACGATCACCCAGCCCGCGACCAGTTCAAGGTAACCCTGAGCTGAGAGTTCAGTCCTCGGCTCTGTCTCTGTAGCTGGCTTCTCTGTTCTAATACCTGTGAGCTCTGAGACACTCTGACACCCCCGATCCTTCTGTGACCCGCGTGACCTGGGGCCACGCTGACCCTGCGTGGGTTTCACCTCTGTTTAGCCTCTGGAGCAATGTCCCTCAGTGGAACAGACTTTTTAAATTCCTGATTTTGTACTCCGTTGTTCCACCGATTGCAGGCAGCCCCTCCCCACGCAGTCTATCTTCCCATCGATTTAGATTCACTTCTCCGCCAATCCTACCTTTCAGAAAGTGGTTGATTTTCTGTTTCTAGAATTGCTGTTCTTCTTTTCTTCAAACTTCTGTTGGATTTGGAGGAGTTTGCAATGTTTAGATAAGCTATTGAGGTGATCTCTTGCTACCTGATGTAGTCTCAGCCTGCTACTTCTCGGCCATCTTGACTCCTCTCCCCAGGGCTCTTTCTTTATGGGTAGCGATCATGCAGAGTTTCACTCTCAAAAAGCCTTTGCATCGGTGTTTAAGTTAATGTCAGGTAGACCGAGCCTTCATCCCTTAGGACTGGGGTTTCATGACCCTAGCAGATAAGGACACGGACAGCACAATGCATCCCTGCCCTGGCAATTTTCTTGGAATCGTGACTTTCCTTCCCTTCTTCCTTCCCTCACCATCCAAGCTAACCAAGCGCCAAACACAGATCTTACACCCAAGAAACCATAGGGAACAGAAGCTAAGAATGGTCCCTCTCACCCAAGGATATCAAAACTCCCAGAGACTTAATGGTAGTAAAGAGGCCTTGCTGTTGATTGAAATCTCTAGAAATTGCAGTGGAAATAGGAAAACCTTGCTCTCTCTGGAGAAATGTTGGTCTAAGGAATGGTATACAGAACATAAAAAACAAAAGCTAAGAGAATCAAAGTAACAAAACCTACCAACTGGATAAATTAACTCCTTACCTATTAATTAATTACTTAATTAATTAAACAAACATACCTAAAAGACCCCTACACACAAGTCTCCCAGCAAACCAATACTGGAGAGAAAAGGATAAATTCCAAGAAACATACGCACGACCATGACAAGATCGTGAGTCATACATATCTGACGTCTCTGGTAAAGACGAAAGCTTTTGAAGCAGTCCTCAAACATCTCCCAAAACACAGAAAGTAAGGTTCAAATCAATTCCCTGTTCCTCAATTCGAGACATTTAATGGAAATGTCGGGTTTCCTCATCTATTCCCAAAATGTAGGAAGAGGGAAGACTCTAATTTACAATGTCCAAAGACCCAATTCACATAAGGACCTTATAGGAAAACAATTGCATACCATTTTAATCATTAAGATAATAAAACTAGAATCAATTTCTCTTCTCTTTCTTTCTTCATCTCCATGTGAAACAGCCTGTTTTGCTTCCTATTCACTATGTTTTCTTATATTCGGCAAGCCAGCCTTTCATCCATCCTATGTTTTGTGACATAGTGTGCCCTGATTCTTTAATTGCATATACCACCAAGTGCTCATCTTCATACCCATTAACCAGGTCTCACTTTGTGGCAGCTCTTATCCTCCTGTAACTCTCAGCCTGGTCCCCAAAGTCCTGAGTGTCTCCTGGTGCGTCTCCCTTTCTGACTTCTTCTCCTTCCATTTTCCCTTACTACTTCTCATGTCCATGGTATTCCTCATGGGCCACATATGAGTGAAGCCATAGGATATGTCCCTTGGTCTACTTGCATTTCATTTGGAAATCATCTTCTTTATCATCATCTTCTTAATCATCTTTATCCACTAGCCCCTAAAAGGGTATCTCGGCTCCTTCCACAGTGATGCTAGAATGGGCATGGCAGGCCATCGATGTTGGCCGTTCATTTTCATCTGAATAAAGAGCATTGCTCAACATGGCTCTCCCCATGACTATAGCATGTAGCATTAACTAATGCTGTCAAGGAGTGCTGACCAGGGCTCCTTCTTTTGGGGTAGAGATCATGCAGAGTTTCACTCTCCATGAAACATTTTGAATGGCATATAAGGTAATGTCAGGTAGACAGAGCCTTCATCCCTTAGGGCTGATGTTTCAGGACACTAGCAGAAAAGGACACGGACAGCACAACGAATCCCTGCCCTGGCAATTTTCCTGAAATTGTGACTTTCCTTCCCTTCTTCCTTCCCTCACCTTCCTAGCTGACCAAGCACCAAAGGCAGACCTTACACCTGAGATACCATAAGGAACAGAAGCTAAGAATAGACCCTCTAACCCAAGGATATCAAACCTCACAAAGACCTAATTGGAGCCTCGCTGTTGATAGAGATCTCTAGAAATTGCAGTGGAAATAAGAATGCCTTGCTCTCTCTGGAGAAATGTTGGTCTAAAGAATGGTATACAGAACATCATTTTCTTTTCTCTTTGTATATAAAGTGGAAGAGGGAAAGAAACAGAAAAGGCCACCTGAGTTCATGATCAGGCTCACAGGGCTCTTTCTTATTCCTTTCCATTTCTTTATACTTAAAGCCATAGGACTCATATGACATGAGAATTGCACTGCTGCTTCAGAAATCAGCTTCTGTGACATCACAAAACTGTGAGTTCCTAAGAACCACTCCTCACCAAACAATGCCTCAACACTTCACCTGGCTGGAGTAGTTCTGGGTCAGCCAGGAATATCAAAACCACTCCAAACAGCTGGAGCCGCCTGGGTATTTCACCAATACAGTTTTTGGAGAGTATTGGGGCCATCTTCCCGTGGCCAATTTTGTAGACTTTCCCGTGTTTGTCACCACCACCACTCTGGACTACTCAGAAAGGCAAGAATCCACAATTCCATCTTACCCATGTAAGGTCAAGAAAGAGTCAGGAGTACAAGAAGCCTCACACGGAGAACTCCACGCCATACACATGTTCATGGTCCTCACACACTATCAGGATGCTTCTGACCAGGAAAAGCGCCCCCTGAACTCTGAGGAAAGCTCAGAGTTAACACCCGCAACCATAACAAAGACATGCATGCAGTCTTCAACAGTGAGGTCAAGAGTTCTTCTTGCATGTCCAGAAATAATGCCATAAATGCCTCCCCATTTTCCCAGCCTACCAAACATTAAAGGCAGACCCTACACTCTCGACGCTTAGGCCCAGGACGTACTCATCTGTTTGGAGCTCACAGGAGCATGCACGGAGCCTGTTGGAAGAGAACCAATACCCATGTGAAGCCAACGGAAAAGGCTTTTGGGCCAGTTTCAGGAATACAATGTGGCATTTACAAAAGGTCTCTATCTTCTCTGTATTTGAAACCTGCACTCTGTTATCTAAACTGAAGATAATTTCCGTAGGAAGAAGAGCTCATGGAGTGCCCAAGGGTTAGCACTTGAGAGAGTCTCAGGTGTGTGTGCCATGCCCTCTGGGATTGTGTTGTGGCTGTCTACTCTCCTGTGGGCTCGTCCTCTGCAGAGGCTCTCCTTGCCTTCCATTCAGAGTGTTTGGTGTCTGGCCCAACTGTATGAGGTTAAGCTTCGTTGGTCTTGTGTGTCTGGAAACCTACTTTCAACCCACTCCACAAAACTTAAGGCCTGCTGAATTCTGTGGCCAGGTGAGAGGATGCAGGCATGGCTTTCTTCTTGTCCCCTGCAGGATTTTCTGTTCTCCTGGGACTAAGCAAGTTTGCCTGAAGAAGGCAGTCCCAACAGTGTTCCAGGTTTCGGAATCTGTGATTGCATGTTGTGCAGCTAATGTCCTCACTGTCCTGCCTGTGGCCATTCACAGTCTGAATGCTGGCAGTCGTATAGTCCAAGTTTCTTTTACGCCCATGGAGGCATCTCCACCAACACTGCCCATCATGAATGCACACAAAGAAATAATAATCTTACCACGGTGTCAACAGGCATTGTCTCTGATCATGGTTTATTAGATGTCTGCACCTGGTTGCTTGCTGGTGTCCTCTCCAGGAGATACACAGTGTTCTGCAGTTCTGGAGTCTTTCTCTGCAAAGCATGCTGATCTGGAATCCCTGGGCTTCACGACCCTTGGGTTGCAAGATCTAATGTCATTCAGACACTCTGCTTTTCTCCCGCAACAGCTATGGGTCAACATTCAAATTGTGGGTTTTAAGTGTGCTCCTCTCCCTATTGATCCCTGCCCTCTGACGCACCCATCGTCCAATTCTCCCATAAGCCCTTCTTCTATGGTCTCTGTGACTTCTTCTCTCTTTCACTCTGGAGTGTGATTTCTAGGCTTCAGGTCCATTTATGCCATGTTTCCATTTATGTGGTCATCTTCTGGTTGTGCTGATGGCTGAAGACATGCCTGAGCTCGCAGACACTTCTACTGTCTCACTCTCTTCCAGATGCACTGCGGACTCTTATGGAGCCATAATTAAGAACCCATTCTTGAGGAGTCAAGATGGCGGGGAAGTAGGAGTAGGCACCATTTCAACCTGTACCCTAAAGTGAACTGATTACCTACCAAAGAACTCCGACCACCCATGAAATCAGACTGTGATCAGAATTATACATGTCTGGATCTCTACTGGAGCAGAAGACGTCAGTGGCAGGTAAAGCAGACTAGGAGCGTCGGACTGATATCGGAAGATAAACAAAAGGGGGTCGGAGCCACCAGAGGTGACCGATTGGAAAGTAATATCCCAACACGAGAGTGCTCTGCATCTGAGGAACAGCATTAACTTGGAGTCTGGTTGGAAGCACTCAAATAACAAAGAATAAAGGATCGTGGGGGGTAATAGTTGGAACCTGGGCGGTTAGGGACAGGGACCTAAGTCCCCAGACCCAGGACAGCCTCCCCTGGTGCTGAGCCAGAGAGAGTGCGGCTGAGAAATCAGGTCTCTGTCCTTGAGCCACCAGTGCGCCTGAATGCCAGCACACCCAAAAAGGAGTGGTGTCTGGCTCCCATGAAGGGCTGGGAGCCTGGCCAGTGGCAATCCTGAAATGCACGTGTCCCAAACCCTCCCTTGGGATAGGTGCTCATAGGTGCTAGCCTGGAGCTCTGGCATTCAGAAAAACCAGACATTCCCAGTCTGGGACAGCGGGAAAATCTCAGTGTGCGATCTCTGTTCGGAACCTCTCTGGTGGTCTGGAGCTGCCCAGATAGCCACCGCTGCCCTGGTTTTGGGTACAACGAGGAGCTCCCGCATCCCCAGGGACAGTGACTCAGAACCGACTCTGCCAGCAGCGTTTTCAAAACATTCTGAGGTTTCTCTCTGAGAGGGAGTTCGGGGAGCAGTTTACTCTCCTCTAAACCTCCAAAAACCATCAAAAGCTGTCAAGGCGAGAGAAAGCAGATGAAAGAACATAAAAACCCCCAGAGAACAAAGGGCTGAAAAAAAAGAGTTTCCTCAGAGCTCACCCCCTTGAGGGGAGCGGGAGGACCTAACTTAGGGAACATCATTGTCTGAAAACCCACGTGGCAGGCCCCTCCCCAGAAAACCAAACAGGAAGGAAGAAAAAAAAAAAGACTACAAGAGAACAACCACCACTACTTCATAAATACAACTTTTATTTTTAACTCTTTACCAATATTCTGGTTCTTTTTTTAAAATACATACAGATAATTTTTTAACCTATTTACCACCACACGGAGATGTCCAGTACATCAAATTCTTTAATAACCTTCTAACCTGAACGTTTTGATACATACACCCGTGTTTTTCTTTTGCTTTTCTATTTTTTTAATTCTTTTTAAATTTTAACTTAGTTTAGTCTTTTTTTAATTTTTATTTTCTACTATACATATAGAGTTAAACTTCAAGGTAATCCCCTTTCCCCCATCAATGCTACCACTATAGGCAAACCAGTTTCTAATCCCCCTGTAACTTAGGAAAGTTGAGTCCCTTAACAAAAACATCAAGATACCTTCAGGAAGAATCAAAATAAACTTCCTCACCCACACTGAGAATTTATAACCACTCTCCCAATTTTTCCTTCTGTCAGTGTTTCTGTGAATTTGTGTTTATCCTGATAATATATACATCTTATACTTGGGGTTCTTTCTGATGAGGTTCTTCCCTTTTTTTGCTTATATATACATTTTTTTTTCTCTTGTCATATACTTTTATCAGTCTTTTTGTTTGTCTGTTTTTGTTTGTATACTTCATAAATCTTACCTTGTGGCCCATTTGGGCTGAGCCTTCTCTTTCATCTTCCCTTTTTTTCCTATCTCTTTCTCTCTCTCTCTCTTTTTAATGTCTCTGTGGACCATGGAATTGATTTGATTGATTTGATTGATTGATTTGATTGACCATGGAATTGAATTGATTTGATTGATTTGATTGATTGATTTGATTGACCATGGAATTGAATTGATTTGAACCTGGCTTTCTGTGTGTTGGGAGATGTTTGAGGACTGATTCAAAAGCCTCAAAAGCTGCTTCAAACGTCATTATCTGAGACGTCAGATATGTCTGACTCATGATCTTGTCATGGTAGTGCGTTTGTGTCTTGGAATTTATCCTTTTCTCTCCGCTATTGCATTTGCTGACAACTTCTGTGGAGGGGTGTTTTAGGTAAGGTTGTTTAATTAATTAATCAATTAATTAATTAATTAATTAATTAATTCTTGATGGATAAGGATTTAACTTATCAGGTTGGACGGTTTGTTACTTTGACTCTCCTAATTTTTTTTATGGTATTTTCTCTGAATTTTGCTTCCATGAGTGCTATTTCTCACTTGCTCCCTAAATTCTGTGGGACTCTTTTAAGTGTGTGTGTGTATATGTGTGTGTCTGTGTTTGTCTGTGTGTGTCTGTGTGTGTGTCTGTGTTTCATAAGACGCTAAAAATGACTTTTTAAGAGATATGAGGCTGCTCTATTCCAGATCACAATTCACCTTCAAACAGTGGAAACCCACATTACATCCCATTCATCAAAATTTCCTGCATTGAATATCACATTTTATCCACTATTAGAAATGCAGATTCTGACTAGCCTGCCTGGAACAAACACCAAATTTTGTGTGCCTGGCTAGATTCTAATTGCCTGTCCCTTTTCCTTGCTTTTTCATATGTTTCCTTACTTCCATGAATGAGTGAAATCGTAAGGGATTTGTCTTTCTGTGACTGACAGAGATGACACAGCCCAATGCTCTCTCACTTTCTATCACATGTTTCAAGGAGCAAGAATGATTTCTTGCTTATGGCTCCTACGAGTATGCAGAGCATTTGGAGGAAAGGGAGATGGTAGAAGTGTCTGGAAGCTCCAGGATTTTCTTCAGCCATCAGCACAATCAAAAGATGACCACATCAATGTGAACATGGCATAAATGGACCAGAAACCTAGAAATCACACTCCACAGGGAAAGAGAGAAGAAGTCACAGAGACCATGGGAGAAGGGTGTAGACATGGCTTATTGGAGAATTACACGGTTGCTTCTTCTGAGCGTAGGAGCCCTGGCCAAAGACAAAGGCCCAGGGGAGAGGAGAACACTTAGAGCCCACAATTTAAATGTTGACCCATAGCTGTTGGCGGAGAATGGTGAGTGTCTGAAGGACACGAGTTCTTGCAACCCAAGGGTATTTAGGTCCTGGGATTCCAGATCAGCATGCATTGCAGACATAGACTCCAGAGAACACTGTGTATCTCCTGGAGAGGACACCAGAGAGCAACCAAGTGCAGACAGGGTGGAAACCATGATTAGAGACAATACCTGGTGACACCTTGGTAGGATTATTATTTCTTTGTGTGCATTTGTGATGGGCAGTGTTGGTGGAGATGCCTCGATGAGCGCCAAAGATACTGGGGCTGTCAACTCTATGGTCAAATAATCTTTGACAAAACAGGAAAAATATACAATGGAAAAAAGACAGTCTCTTCTACAAATGGTGCTGGGAAAACTGGACAGCAATATGTAGAAGAATGAAACTCAACCATTCTCTTACACCGTACACAAAGATAAACTCTAAATGGTTAAAAGACCTCAACGTGAGACAGGAATCCATCAGCATCCTCGAGGAGAACATAGGCAGTAACCTCTTTGATATCAGCCACAGCAACTTCTTTCAAGATATATCTCCAAAGGCCAAGGAAACAAAAGCAGAAATGAACTTTTGAGTCTTCATCAAGATCAAAATCTTCTCCACAGCAAAGGAAACAGTCAACCATACAAAAAGGCAACCCACGGAATGGGAGAAGATATTTGCAAATGACAGTACAGGCAAAAGGTTGATATCCAGGATCTATAAAGAACTTCTCAAACTTAACATACAAAAAATAGATAATCCGATCAAAAAATGGGCAGAAGATATGAACAGACACTTCTCCAATGAAGACATACAAATGGCTATCAGACATATGAAAAAATATTCATTATCACTAGCGATCAGGGAGATTCAAGTTAAAACAACACCAGATAGAATGGCCAAAATTAGCAAGACAGGAAACAACGAGTGTTGGAAGGATGTGGAGAAAGGGGTACCCTCTTAAACTGTTGTTGTTAATGCAAGTTAGTGCCGCCACTTTGGAGAACAGTGTGGAGATGCCTAAAGAAATTAAGAATAGAGCTTCCCTATGACCCTGCAATTGCACTGCTAGGTATTTACCCCCAAAGATGTTTATTTCATTACCCCAAAGATGCAATGTTTATTGCAGCAATGGCTACGTTTGCCAAACTGTGGAAAGAACCAAGATGTCCTTCAATGGATGAATGGATAAGGAAGATATGATACATATACACAATGGAGTATTATCTCTCCTTCAGAAAGGAGGAATACCCAGCTTTTGTAGCAACATGGACGGGACTGGAAGAGATTATGCTGAGTGAAATAAGTCAAGCAGAGAGAGTCAAGTATCATATGGTCTCACTTATTTGTGGAGGATAACAAAGAACATGGAGGACATGGGGAGATGGACAGGAGAGGGAGTTGAGGGAAACTGGAAGGGGAGATGAACCATGAGAGACTATGGACTCTGAAAAACAACCAGAGTGTTTTGAAGGGGCGGGTGTGGGAGGTTGAGAAACCAGGTGGTGGGTAATAGGGAGGGCACGTACTGCATGGAGCACTGGGTGTGATGCCAAAACAATGAACACTGTTATGCTGTAAAAAAAAAAAAAAAAATTAAGGAAAAAAAAAAAAAAAGATACTTGGGCTCTATGACCGCCAGCATCAAGACTGAGAAGTGGCCTCAGAGAGGACGGTGAGGATATTAGCTGCACCTGCATCATGGATTTCTAAACCTGGAACACTGTTGGGACTGCCTTCTTCAGGCCACATTGCTGAGTCTCAGGAGAACAGAAATTCCTGCAGTATTAGTAGTGTAGGACAAAGAAGCTCCTTACATACAGAGGAAAGCCCATTAGAATAACGTCAGACCTTTCCACAGAGACCTGGCAAGCCAGGAAGGGCTGGCAAAATATATTCAGAATACTAAAATGAGAAGAACATGCAACAAAGAATACTCTATCCAGCAAGACTGACATTTAAAATGGATGGAGAGATAAAGAGTTTCCAAGACCGGCAAGTCTTAAAAGACTATGCGACCACTAAGCCGACACTGCAGGAAATATTAAGGGGGGTCCTATAAAAGAGAAAAAATCCTATGAATATACTTGAACAGAAATATAGAAACAATCTACAGACAGAAAGACTTCAAAGGCAACACGATGTCAATAAAAACCTATCTCTCAATAATCACTCTCAAGGTGAATGGCCTAAATGCGCCCATAAACAAGACAGGGTTGCAGATTGGATAAAACGACAGGACCATGCATATTTTGTCTACAAGAGACCCATTTTGAACCTAAGGATACACACAGACTGAAAGTGAAGGGATGGAGAAGCATCTTTCATGCCAATGGGCCTCAAAAGAAAGGCTGGGGTAGCGATTCTCATATCAGATAAATTAGATTTTAAACTAAAGAATGTAGTCAGAGATACAGAAGGACACTACATAATTCTTAAAGGGACTATCCGCCAAGATGATCTAACAATTGTGAATATCTATGCCACCAATATGGGAGCACCCAATTACATAAGAAAACTATTAATCAAGATAAAGAGTCATTTTGACATGAATACAATAATAGTAGGAGATCTTAATACGCCTCTCTCAGAAATAGACAGATGATCAAAGCAGAAAATTAATAAAGAAATAAGAGCATTGAATGAAACATTGGACCAGATGGACCTCATAGACATATACAGAACATTCCACCCTAAAACAACAGAATACTCATTCTTCTCAAGTGCACATGGAACCTTCTCCAGAATAGACCACATACTGGGTCACAAACCAGGACTCAACCGATACCAAAAGACTGATATTATTCCCTGAATATTCTCAGATCACAATGCTTTGAAACTGGAACTCAATCACAAGGAAAAGTTCAGAAGGAACTCAAACACCTGGAAGCTAAAGACTACCTTGTTTAAGAATGCTTGGATCAAACAGGAGATCAAAGATGAACTTAAGCAATTCCTGGAAACCAATGAGAATGAAGACACTTCAGTCCAAAACCTATGGGATACAGCAAAGGCGGTTGTAAGGGGGAAATACATAGCCATCCAATCCTCCCTCAAAAGAAATTGAAAAATCCAGAATACACCAGCTGTCTCTACACCTTAAAGAAATGGAGAATCAACAACAATCCCTTTGGTATTCTACCAAACTTTCAAAGAAGAAATAACACCAATTATCCTGAAGCTGTTCCAAAAAATTGAAGCAGAAGGAAAACTTCCAGACTCTTTTTATGATCCCCAAACCAGGCAAAGACCCTACCAAAAAGGAGAATTTCAGACCAATATCACTGATGAATATGGTTGCAAATATTCTCAACAAGATCCTAGCAAACAGGATCCAGCAGCACATTCAAAAGATTATCCACCATTACCAGGTGGGATTCATCCCTGGGTTGCAAGTTTGGTTCAACATTTGCAAATCAATCAATGTGATAGAACAAATCAATAAGAGAAGAGAGAAGAACCACATGGTCCTCTCAATTGATGCAGAAAAAGAATTTGACAAAATCCAGCATCCGTTCTTGATGAAAACGCTTCAAAGTATAGGGATAGTGGGAACATTCCTGAACTTCATAAAATCTATCTATGAAAGAACCACAGCAAATACAATCCTCAATGGGAAAAAGCTTGCAGCCTTCCCGTTGAGATCAGGAACACGACAAGGATGCCCACTCTCACCACTCTTGTTCAACATAGTATTAGAAGTTCTAGCAATGGCAATCAGACAACAAAGAGAAATAAAAGGTAACCAAATTGGCAAAGAAGAAGTCAAACTCTCTCTCTTCACAGATGACATGATTCTTTATATAAAAACCCAAAGACTCCACCCCCAAACTACTAGAACTCATAAAGCAATCCAATAACGTGGCAGGACACAAATTCAACGTACAGAAATCAGTGGCTTTCTTATACACTAACAATGAAAATACAGAAAGGGAAATTAGAGAATTGATTCCATTTACTATAGCACCAAGAACCATAAGATACCTGGGAATAAAGCTAACCAAAGAGGTAAAGGACCTGTACTCGAGGAACTACAGAACACTCATGAAAGAAATTGAAGAAGACACAAAAAGATGGAAGACTGTTCCTTGCTCTTGGATTGGAAGAATAAACATTGTTAAAATGTCTATACTGCCTAGAGGAATCTATACTTTTAATGACATTCCGATCAAAATTCCACCGGTAGTTTTCAAAGAGCTGGAGCAAATAATGCTAAAATTTGTATGGAATCAGAAGAGACCCCAAATTGCTAAGTAAATGTTGAAAAACAAAAACAAACCTGGCGGCATCATGTTACCCCGATTTCAAGCTTTACTACAAAGCTTGAAATCTATCACCAAGACAGCGTGGTACTGGCATAAAAACAGAAACATAGACCAGTGGAATAGAGTGGAGAGCCAAGTTATGGACCCTCAACTCTATGGTGTAATAATCTTCGACAAAACAGGAAAAATATTCAATGGAAAAAAGACAGTCTCTTCAATAAATGGTGCTGGGAAAACTGGACAGCGATATGTAGAAGAATGAAACTCGACCATTCTCTTACACCGAACACAAAGATAACCTCGAAATGGATAAAAGACCTCAACGTGAGACAGGAATCTATCAGAATCCTAGAGGAGAACATAGGCAGTAACCTCTTCGATATCAGCCACAGCAACTTCTTTCAAGATATGTCTCCAAAAGCCAAGGAAACAAAAGCGAAAATGAATTTTGGGACTTCATCAAGATCAAATGTTTCTGCACAGCAAAGAAATAGTCAAAAAAAAAAAAAAAAGAAACCCCACGGAATGGGAGAAGATATTTGCAAATGACAGTACAGACAAAAGATTGATATCCAGGATCTATAAAGAACTTCTCAAACTCAACACACACAAAACAGATAATCATATCGAAAAATGGGCAGAAGATGAACAGACATTTCTGCAAAGAAGACAAACAAATGGCTATCAGACACATGAAAAATGTTCATCATCACTAGCCATCAGGGAGATTCAAATTAAAACAACATTGAGATACCACGTGACACCAGTTAGAATGGCCAAAATTAGCAAGATAGGAAACAACGTGTGTTGGAGAGGATGTGGAGAAAGGGGAACCCTCTTACACTGTTGGTGGGAATGCAAGTTAGTGCAGCCACTTTGCAGAACAGTGTGGAGATTCCTGAAGAAATTAAGAATAGAGCTTCCCTATGACCCTGCAATTACACTGCTGGGTATTTACCCCAAAGATACAGATGTAGTGAAAAGAAGGGCCATCTGTACCCCAATGTTTATTGCAGCAATGGCTACGGTCGCCAAACTGTGGAAAGAACCAAGATGCCCTTCAACGGATGAATGGATAAGGAAGATGTGGTACATATACACGATGGAGTATTATGCCTCCATCAGAAAGGATGAATACCCAACTTTTGTAGCAACATGGACGGGACTGGAAAGAATTATGCTGAGAGAAATAAGTCAAAGAGAGAGTCAAGTATCATATGGACTCACTTATTTGTGGAGCATAACAAATAACATGGAGAATATGGGGGAGATGGAGAGGAGAGGGAATTGAGGGAAAGTGGAAGGGGAGATGAACCATGAGAGACTATGGACTCTGAAAAACAACCAGAGGGTTTGAAGGGGCGGGGGGAGTGGGAGGTTGAGGAACCAGGTGGTGGGTAATAGGGAGGGCATGTACTGCATGGAGCACTAGGTGTGATGCCAAAACAATGAACACTGTTATGCTGTAAATAAACAAATAAACAAATAATAAAAAGAAGGCATTCTTGTTCCTTGTGACATGTGGCAGAAACAGAGAGAACATTGGGCTGTGTCATATCTGTCATTTATAGAAAGACAACTACCATACAATTTCACTCACTCATGGAAGTAAAGAAACATGTGAAAAAGCAAGAAAAAGGGACAGGCAATGAGAAACTAACCAGACACTCAAAATTTGGTGTTTGTTCCAGGCAGGCTACTCAGAAATAGCCTTTCTAAAAGTGGATCAAATGGGACATTCAGTGCAGGAATTGTGGCCGAATGGGGTGAAACGTGAGTTTCCACTGTGTTTGAAAGTGAACTGTGATCTGGAATAGAGCAGGTTAATATGTCTTAAAATATCATTTTAAGCGTTTTGTGAAACACACACACACACACACACACACACACACACACACACATGCACACACCCCAAACACAATTAAAAGGGGTCCCACAGAAGTTAGGGAGCAAGTGAGGTATAACACTCATGGAAGGAAATTCAGGGAAAATACCATAAAAAAAAAAGCTTAGAGAATCAAAGTAACAACCCACTCAAACTGGATAAGTTAACTCCTTACCTATCAAGAATTAATTAATTCATTCATTAATTATTAAACGACTTTACCTAAAAGACCCCTACAGAAAAGAATGCCAGCAAATCCAATACTGGAGAGAAAAGTATAAATTCCAAAACACATACGCACTACCATGACAAAATCATGAGTCATATATATCTGCCGTCTCAGGTAATGACTTTTGAAGCAGCTTTTGAGGCTTTAGAAGCAGTCCTTAAAGATCTCCCAACACACAGAAAGCTATGTTCAAATCAGTACCCTGGTTCACAATTCGAGACATTTAAGGATAATGTCGGCTTTTCTCATCTATTCCCAAAATGTAGGAAGAGGGAAGACTCTAATTGAAAATGTCCAAAGACCCAATTCACATAAGGACCTGATAGGAAACCAGCTACATACCATTTGAATCAGTAAGATCATAAAACTAGAATTCATTTCTCTTCTCATTCTTTCTTCATCTCCATGTGAAACGGCCTGTTTTGCTTTCTATTCGCTATTTTTTTTTTCTGATATTCGGCAAGTCAGCCTTTCATCCATCCTACGTTTTTTGACATAGTGTTCTCTGATTCTTTAATTGCATATACCACCACATGCTAATCCTCATATAATGCCACACCACCTCCATACCCATGAACCAGGTCCCTCTATATGGCAGGACTTATCCTCTTGTAACCCTCAGCTTGGTCCCCAAAGTCCTGAGTCTCTCCTGGTGTGTCTCCCTGTCTGACTTCTTCTCCTTCCCTTTTCCCTTACTACTACTCATGCCCATGATATTGCTCATAGGAGGGAAGCCATAGGATATTTCCCTCGGTCTGCTTGCATTTTCATTTTGAAATCATCTTCTTTATCATCATCTTCATAATCATCTTTATCCACTAGCCCTTAAAAGGGTATCACGGCTCCTTCCACAGTGATGATAGAGTGGGCAGGGCAGGCCATCGATGTTGGCCATTCATTTTCATCTGAATAAAGAGCGTTGCTCAACATGGCTCTCCCCATGAATATGGCATGTATCATTAAATAATGATGACAAGGAATGCTGCCAAGGGCTCTTTCTTTCGGGGTAGTGATCATGCAGATTTTCACTCTCCATGAAGCCTTTGCAATGGTGTATAAGGTAATGTCAGGTAGACAGAGCCTTCATCCCTACGACTGGTGTTTCAGGACACTAACAGATAAGGACACGGACAGCACAACGCATCCCTTCAATGGCAATTTTCCATGAATTGTGACTTTCCTTCCCTTCTTCCTTCCCTCAAACTAAAGCTGACCAAGCACCAAAGGCAAATCTTACACCCAGAAACATTAGGGAACAGAAGCTAAGAATGCACCGTCTCATCCAAGGATATCAAACCTCCCAGAGACCTAATGGTAGCCAGAGGCCTCGCAGTTGATTGAGATCTCTAGAAATTGCAGTGGGAATAGGAAGGCCTTGCTCTCCCTGGAGAAATGTTGGTCTAAAGAATGGTATACAGAACATCGTTTTCTTTTCTCTTTGTATAGAATGAGAAAGTGGGAAAGAAACAGAAAAAACCACCTGAGTTCATGATCAGGCTAATAGGGCTCTTTCTTGTTCCTTCTCAGGTCTTTCTACTTAAAGCCGTAGGACTCATAAGTCATAAGAATGGGATGGCTGCTTCAGTACAGTCATCTTCTGTGATGTCACAAAGCTCTGATGTCCTAGCAACCACTACTCACCAAATCATTCCTCATCTCTTCACCTGGCTGGAGTAGTTCTGTAGTATCAAAATAATTCCAAACCGCTGGAGTCGCCTGGGTATTTCCCCAAGATAGTGTGTGAAGCGATTTGGGGTATCTTCTCCGTGGCCAAATTTGTAGTCTTTGGCCGGGAGTGTCACCATCACCCCTCTGGACTCCTGAGAGAGGCACAAATCC
Source organism: Meles meles (assembly GCF_922984935.1). Lineage (NCBI taxonomy): Eukaryota > Metazoa > Chordata > Mammalia > Carnivora > Mustelidae > Meles > Meles meles. The sequence goes on from NC_060088.1 coordinate 18,339,268, forward strand.
ACAATTCCATGTTACCCACGGAACGTCAAGAAAGAGTCAGGAGTATAAGCAGTCTCACACGGGGAACTCCACGCCATACACATGTTCATTGTCCTCAAACCCTATCAGGATGCTCTGACCAGGAAAAGCGCCCCCCGCCCTCTGAGGAAAGCTCAGAGTTAACACCCGTAACCTGACCAAAGACCTGTCTGGAGTCTTGAACAGTGACAACACGAGTTCTTCTTGCATCTCCAGAATTCGTGCCATAAAGGCCTCCCTAATTTCCCAGCTGGCCAAACATTAAAGGCAGACCCTACACCCTAGAAGCTTAGGCCAAGGACGGATTCATCTGTTTGGAGCTCAAAGGAGCAAGCAAGGAACGTGTAGGAAGATAACCAATACCCATGGGAAGGCATTTGAAAAGGCTTTTGAGCCAGTTTCAGGAATACAACGTGAATCTACAAAAGGTCCATGTCTTCTCTGTATTTGAAACGCACCTTCTGTTATCTAACCTGAAGATAATTTCTTTAGGAATAAGAGCTCAGGGAGTGCCCAGGGCTGGCACTTGAGAGAGTCTCATGTGTGTGTGACATGCCCTCTGGGGTTGTGTTCTGGCTGTCCACTCTCCTGTGGGCTCGTCCCCTGTGGAGGCTCTCCTTGCCTTCCATTCAGAGTGTGTGGTGTCTGGGACAAAAATGGTGAGGTTAAGATTCGTTGGTCTGGTGTGCCTGTGAAACGTGATTTTCAACCCACTCCACAAAAATTAAGGCCTGCTGAATTCTGTGGCCAAGATGAGAAGATGTGGCAGGGCTTTCTTCTTGTCTCCTGCAGGATTTTCTGATCGCCTGGGACTAAGCATCATAGCCTGAAGAAGGCAATCCCTACAGTGTTCCAAGTTTGGGAATCCGTGATTACAGGTTGGGCATCTAATGTCCTCACTGTACTGCCTGTGGCCACTTCTCACTCTTGAGGCTGGCAGTCGTAGAGTCCAAGTATCTTTGGCGCCCTTCGAGGCAACTCCACCAACACTGCCCATCACCAATGCACACAAAGAAATAAATAATCTTACTACGGTGTCAACAGTTATTGTCTCTGATCATGGTTCCAGGCTTTCTGCCCCTGGTTGCTTGCTGTTGTCCTCTCCAGGAGATACACAGTGTTCTCTGGAGTCTATGTCCACAAATCATTCTGATCTGGAATACCCGGGCTTCAAGTGCTTGGGTTGCAAGAACTCATATCCTTCAGACAATCTCCTTTACTCCGCCAACAGCTATGGGTCAACATTCAAATTGTGGGTTCTAAGTGTGCTCCTCTCCCCTGGGCCTTTGGCTTTGGACATGACTCCATGCCCTCTGAAGCACCAACTGTCCAATTCTCCCATCAGCCCTGTCTACACCCATCTCCCATGGTCTCTGTGACTTCTTCTCTCTTTCGCTGTGGAGTGTGATTTCTAGGGTCAGGTCCATTTTTGCCATGTTTACATTGATATGGGCATCTTCTGGTTGTGCTAATGGCTGAAGACAGGCCTGGAGCTCCCAGACACTTCTACCATCTCCCTGTACTCCAAATGCACTCTGGAAACTTATGGAGACATAAGCAAGAAGGCCTTCTTGCTCCTTGTGACATGTGGCAGAACGGGAGAGAGCATTGGGCTGTGTCATATCTGTCAGTCACAAAAAGACAATTCCCATACGATTTCACTCACTCATGGAAGCAAAGAAACATGTGAAAAAATCAAGAAAGAAGGACAGACAATTATACTCTTACCAGGCACACAAAATTTGGTGTTTGTTCCAGGCTGGATGTTCAGTATCTGCCTTTCTAAAAGTGGATCAAATGGGACATTCAATGCCCGAAATTTGGCCGAACGGGTTGTAACGTGAGTTTCCACTGTTTTAGAAGGTGAATTGTGATCTGGAATAGAGCAGCTTCATGTCTCTTAAAATATCATTTTTAGCTTTTTGTAAAACAGACACCCCGGCCCCCAACCCCCACACACACTCTCTCTTAAAGGTGTCCCTCAGAAGTTAGGGAGCCAGTGAGAAATAGCACTTATGGAATCAAAATTCGGAGAATGTAGCATAAAAAACAAGCTTACAGAATCAAAGTAACAGACCATCCAAACTGGATAAGTTAACTCCTTACCTATCAAGACTTAATTAACTAATTAACTAATTATTTAAACAACATTACCTAAAAGACCCCTAAACAGAAATCTGCCAGCAAATCGCATACCGGAGAGAAAAGGATAAATTCCAAGACACATACGCACTACCATGACAAGTTCAATGGTCATACATATCTGATGTCTCAGGTAATGACTTTTGAAGCAGCTTTTGAGGCTTTGAAGCAGTCCTCAAACATCTCCCAACACACAGAAAGCCAGGTTCAAATCAATTCCCTGGACCACAATTAGAGACATTTAATGGTAATGTCGGCTTTTCTCATCTATTCCCAAAATGTACAAAGAGGGAAACTCTAATTGACAATGTCCAAAGACCCAATTCACATAAGGACCTTATAGGAAACCAATTGCATACCATTTTAATCAGTAAGATAATAAAACTAGAATACATTTCTCTCCTCTTTCTTTCTTCTTCTCCACGTGAAACGACCTGTTTGCTTACTATTCACTATATTTTCTTATATTGGGCAAGCCAGGCTTACATCCATTCTACGTTTTTTGACATAGTGTTCCCTGATTCTTTAATTGCATATACCAACAAGTGCTCATCCTCATAAAATGCCAAACCACCTCCATACCCATTATCCCATTCCATCTTTATGGCATCTTATCCTCCTGTAACCCTCAGCTGGGTCCCCAAATTCCTGAGTCTGTCCTGGTGCGTCTCCCTCTCTGACTTCTCCTTCCATTTTCCCTTACTACTACTCATGTCCATGGTATTCCTCATGGGCCACATAGGAGTGAAGCCATAGTATATTTCCCTTGGTCTGCTTGCATGTTCATTTGGAAATCAACTTCTTTATCATCATCTTCATAATCATCTTTATATACTAGGACTTAAAAGTGTACTCGGCTCCTCCACAGTGATGCTGGACTGGACTTGGCAAGCCATCGATGTTGGCCATTCATTTTCATCTGAATAAAAAGAGGAGCTGTACATGGCTCTCCCCATCACTATGGCATGTAACATTAACTAATGATGACAAGGAGTGCTGACCAGGGCTCTATCTTTTGGGGTAGCGATCATGCAGAATTTCACTCTCCATGAAGCCTTTGCAACGGTGTTTAAGGTAATGTCAGGTAGACAGAGCCTTAATCCCTTGGGACTGGTGTTTCAGGACACTAGCAGATAAGGACATGGACAGCAAAATACATCCATGCCCTGGCAATTTTGCTGGAATTGCGACTTTACTTCCCTTCTTCTTCCCTCAACTTAAAAGCTGACCAAGCACCAATGGCAGAACTTACACCGAAGAAACCATACGGACCAGAAGCTAAGAACGGACCCTCTCACCCAAGGATATCAAACTTCTGAGAGACCTAATGGTAGCCAAGAGGCATCACGGTTGATTGAGATCTCTAGAAATTGCAGTGGAAATAGGAACACCTTGCTCTCCCTGGAGAAATATTGGTCTAAAGAATGGTGTACAGAACATCGTTTTCTTTTCTCTTTGTATAGAATGTGGAAATGGGAAAGAAACAGAAAAGACCAGCTGAGTTCATGATGAGGCTAACAGGGCTCTTTCTTTTTCCTTCCCAGATCTTTCTACTTAAAGCCATAGGACTGATATGTCATGAGAATGGGATTGCTGCTTCAGTGAAGTCAGCTTCTGTGACGTCACAAAGCTCTGAGGTCCTAGCAACCACTCCTCACCAAACAATGTCTCAACACTTCACCTGTCTGGAGTAGTTCTGGGTCAGCCAGGAGTATCAAAATCACTCCAATCCGCTGGAGACGCCTGGGTATTTCCCCAAGACAGTGTGTGAAGCGATTTAGGGTCACCTTCTCCATGGCGGGAATTGTAGTCTTTGGCCGGGACTGTCACCAAAACCTCTTGGACTCCTGAGAGTGGTAAGAATCTACAATTCCTTCTTACCCACGTAAGGTCAAGAAACAGTCAGGAGTACAAGCAGCCTCACACGGGGAACTCCATGCCATACACACGCTCATGGTACTCACACCCTATCAAGATGCTTCTGACCAGGAAAAGCGCCCCCCGCCCTCCGAGGAAAGCTCTGAGTTAACACTCGCAACAATACCAAAGACATGTCTGGAGTCTTCAACAGTAAGGACACGAGTTCTTCTTGCATCTCCAGAAATCGTGCCATAAATGCCTCCTATTATTCCCAGCTCAGCAAACATTAAAGGCAGACCCTACACCATAGAAGCTTAAGCCCAGGACAGACTCATCTGTTTGGAGCTCACAGGAGGAATCACGGAGCATGTTGGAAGAGAACCATCCCCATGTGAAGCCATCTGAAAAGGCTTTTGGGCCTGATTCAGGAATACAACGTGAATGTACAAAAGGTCTCTCTTCTCTCTATTTGAAACGCGCCTTCTGTTTTCTACCCTGAAGTTAATTTCTTAGGAAAAAGAGCTCATGGAGTTCCCAAGGACTGGCACTTGATAGAGTCTCAGGTGTGTGTGACATGCCCTCTGCGGTTGTGTTGTGGCTGTCCACTCTCCTGTGGGCTTGTCCTCTGTGGAGTCTCTCCATGCCTCCATTCAGAGTGTGTGTGGTGTCTGGGACAAAAATGGTGAGGTTAAGCTTCGTGGGTCTGGTGTGCCTGTGAAACGTGGCTTTCAACCCACTCCACAAAACTTAAGGCCTGCTGAATTCTGTGGCCAAGATGAGAAGATGTGTGCAGGGCTTTCCTCTAGTCCCCTGCAGGATTTTCTGCTCTCCTGGGAATAAGCAACATGGCCTGAAGAAGGCAGTCCCAACACTGTTCCAAGTTTGGGAATCCGTGATTGCATGTTTGGCAGCTAATGTCCTCACCGTCCTGCCTGTGGCCACTTCTCAGTCTTCATGCTGGCAGTCATAGAGCCCAAGTATCTTTGGCGCCTTTCGAGACACCTCCACCAACACTGCCCATCACCAATGCACCCAAAGAAATAATAAACTTACCACGGTGTCAACAGATATTTTCTCTGATCATGGTCCAAGGATGTCTGCAACTGGTTGCTTGCTGGTGTCTTCTCCTTGAGATACAGTGTTCTCTGGAGTCTATGTCCACAAATCATTCTGATCTGGAATACCTGGGCCTCAAGTACTTGGGTTGCAAGAACTCTTGTCCTTCAGACACTCTCCTTTTCTCCGCCAACAGCTATGGGTCAACGTTCAAATTGTGGGTTCTAAGTGTTCTCCTCTCCCCTGGGCCTTTGTCTTCGGACATGCCTCCCTGCCCTCTAAAACACCAACAGTCCAATTCTACGATAAGCCCTGTCTACACCCTTCTCCCATGGTCTCTGTGACTTCTTCTCTCTTTCGCTGTGGAGTGTGATTTCTAGGGTCAGGTCCATTTATGCCATGGTTACATTGATATGGTCATCTTCCTGTTGTGCTAAAGGCTGAAGACAGGCCTGGAACTCCCAGACACTTCTACCATCTCCCTGTACTCCAAATGCACTGCCGACTCTTATGGAGCCATAATCAAGAAGGCCTTCTTGCTCCTTGTGACATGTGGCAGAACGGGAGAGAGCATTGAGCTGTGTCATATCTGTCAGTCACAAAAAGACAGCTCCTATATGATTTCACTCACTTATGGAAGCAAAGAAACATGTGAAAAATCAAGAAAGAAGGACAGGCAATTATACTCTAACCAGGCACACAAAAAATGGTGTTTGTTCCAGGCAAGGTAGTCAGAATCTGCGTTTCTAAAAGTGGATCAAATGGGACATTCAATGCAGGAAATTTGGCCAAACGGTATGTAACGTAGTTTCCACTGTTTTGGAAGGTGAAATGTGATCTGGGATAGATCATTTTATCAATTTATCAAAATGATAAAAATATCATTTTTAGCGTTTTGTGAAACAGACACACACACACACACACACACACACACACACACACTCTCTTAAAGGAGTCCCTCAGAAGTTAGGGTGCAAGGGAGGAATAGCACTCATGGAATCAATATTCAGAGAAAATACCATAAAAAACAAAGCTTACAGAATCAAAGTAACAAACCTTCCAAACTGGATATGTTAACTCCTTAACTATCAAGAATTAGTTAAATAATTAACTAATTATTTAAACAATATTACCTAAAAGACCCCTACACAAAATCGCTGCAAAACCAGTACTGGAAAAAAAAAAAAAAAACAGTACTGGTGTGTAAAGGATAAATTCCAAGATACATGCACACTACTATGACTAGTTCATGAGACATACATATCTGATGTCTCAGGTAATGACTTGTGCGGCAGCTTTTGAGGCTTTTGAAGCAGTCCTCAAACATTTCCCAACACACAGAAAGCCAGGTTCAAATCAATTCCCTAGTCCACAATTCATGACATTTAATGGTCATGACGGCTTTTCTCATCTATTCCTAAAATGTAGGATGAGGGAAGACTCTAATTTACAATGTCCAAAGACCCAATTCACATAAGGACCTTAGAGGAACCCAATTGCATACCATTTTAATCAGTAAGATAATGAAACTAGAATTCTTTTCTCTTCTATTTCTTTCTTCATCTCCACGTGAAACAAGCTGTTTGCTTTCTATTCACTATATTTTCTTATATTCGGCAAGCCAGCCTTTCATCCATCCTACGTTTTTTGACATAGTGTTCCCTGATTCTTTAATTGCATACACCTCAAAGTGCTCATCCTCATATAATGCCACACTACCTCCATACCCATTAAGAACTTCCCTCTTTATGGCATGTCTTATCCTCCTGCCACCCTCAGCTTGTTCCCCAAAGTCCTGGTGTCTCCCTGTCTGCCTTCTTCTCCTTTCGTTTTCCCTTACTATGACTCATGTCCATGATATCCCTCACTTGCCACATATGAGTGCAGCCATAGGATATTTCCCTTGCTCTGCTTACATTTTCATTGGGAAATCATCTTCTTTATGGTCATCTTCATAATCATCTTTATCCTCTAGCCCTTAAAAGGTATCTCAGCTCCTTCCACAGGTATGTTATAGTGGACAAGGCAAGCCATCGATGTTGGCCGTTAATTTTCATCTGAATAAATTGAGTTGCTCATCATGGCTCTCGCCATGACTATGGCATGTAGCGTTAACTAATGATGACAAGGAGTGCTGACCAGGGCTCTTTTTTTAAGGGTAGCGTTCACGCAGAATTTCACTCTCCATGAAGCCTTTGCAACGATGTTTAAGGTAATGTCAGGTAGACAGAGCCTTCTGTGACTCTGTTGGGACTGGTGTTTCAGGACACTATCACATAAGGACACGAACAGGGCATCTCTGCCCTGGGAATTTTCCTGGAATTGTGACTATCCTTCCCTTCTTCCTTCCCTCACCTTCCAAGCTGACAAAGCAACAAAGGCAGACCTTACATATGGGAAACCAGAGGGAACAGAATCTAGGATTGGACCCTCTCACACAAGGATGTCCAACCTCCCAGGGACCTAATGGTAGCTAAGAGGCCTCGCCGTTTATTGAGATTTGTAGAAATTGCAGTGGAAATAGGAACACCTTGCTCTCTCTGGAGAAATGTTGGTCTGAAGTTTGGTATACAGAACATCGTTTTCTTTTCTCTTTGTATAGAAATTGGAAGTGGGAAAGAAACAGAATAAACCAACTGTCTTCATGATCAGGCTAACAGGACTCTTTCTTGTTCCTTCCCAGGTCTTTCTACTTAAAGCCATAGGACACATATGTCATGAGAATGGGATGGCTGCTTCAGTGAAATCAGCTTCTGTGACGTCACAAAGCTCTGAGGTCCTAGCAACCACTCCTCACCACACCATGCCTCAACATTTCACCTGGGTCGAGTAGTTCTGGGTCAGCCAGGAGTATCAAAATCACTCCAATCTGCTGGAGCCACCTGGGGATTTCCCCAAGACAGTTTGTGAAGCGATTTGGGGTCACCTTCTCCATGGCCAATTAGTAGTCTTTTTCCGTGACTGTCACCACCACCCCTCTGGACTCCTTTAAAGAGCAAGAGTCCACAATTCCATCTTACCCATGTAAGGCCAAGAACGAGTCAAGAGTACAAGCAGCCTCACACTGGGAACTCCACTCTATTCACATGTCCATGGTCCTCACACCCTATCAGGATGCTTCTTTTCTTTTTTTTTTTATTTTTTTATTTTTCTGTTTTTAATCTTTTTTATTTAATTAATTTATTTTTTTAAGCATAACAGTATTCATTGTTTTTGCACAACACCCAGTGCTCCATGCAATACATTCCCTCCATATTACTCACCTCCTCTTCCCCCTACCTCCCACCCCCGACCCTTCAAACCCTCAGGTTGTTTTTCAGATACCACAATCTCTTATGGTTGCCTCCCCTTCCAATTTTTTTTAAATAAACATATAATGTATTTTTATCCCCAGGGGTACAGGTATGTGATTCGCCAGGTTTACACACTTCACAGCACTCACAATAGCACATACCCTCCCCAATGTGGATAACCCCCTCCACCTCTCCCAACCCCACCTCCCCCCAGCATCACCCAATATGTTCTGTGAGATTAAGAGTCAATTATGATTTGTCTCCCTCCCAATCCCATCTTGTTTCATTTATTCTTCTCCTATCCCCCTCACCCCCCATGTCGCATCTCCATGTCCTCATATCAGGGTTATCATATGATAGTTGTCTTTCTATGATTGACTTATTTCCCTAAGTATGATACCCTCTAGTTCCATCCATGTCATCGCAAATGGCAAGATTTCATTTCTTTTGATGGCTGCATAGTATTCCATTGTGTATATATACCACTTTTTCTTTATACATGCATCTTTTGATGGACATCTAGGTTCTTTCCATAGTTTGGCTATTGTAGACATTGTTGCTATAAACATTCAGGTACACGTGCCCCTTCAGATCACTGCGTTTGTATCTTTAGGGTAAATACCCAGTAGTGCAATTGCTGGGTCATAGGGTAGTACTATTTTCAACATTTTGAGGAACCTCCATGCAGTTTTCCAGAGTGGTTGCACCAGCTTGCATTCCCACCAACAGTGGAGGAGGCCTCCCCTTTCTCCGCATCCTCGTCAGCAATTGTCATTTCCTGACTTGTTCATTTTAGTCATTCTGACTGATGTGAGGTGATATCTCATTGTTGTTTTGATTTGTATTTCCCTGATGCCGAGTGACATGGAGCACTTTTTCATGTGTCTGTTGGCCCTCTGGATGTCTTCATTGCAGAAATGTCTGTTCATGTCCTCTGCCCATTTCTTGATTGGATTGTTTGTTCTTTGGCTGGTGAGTTTGCTAAGTTCCTTATAGATTTTGGATACTAGCCCATTTATCTGATGTGTCATTTGCAAATATCTTCTCCCATTCTGTCAGTTGTCTTTTGGTTTTGTTAACTGTTTCCTTTGCTGTGCAAAAGCTTTTGATCTTGATGAAATCCCAATAGTTCATTTTTGCCCTTGTTCCCTTTCCTTTGCCGATGTTCCTAGGAAGATGTTGCTGCGGCTGAGGTCAAAGAGGTTGCTGCCTGCTTTCTCCTCAAGGATTTTGACGGATTCCTTTCTCACATTGAGGTCCTCCATCCATTTTGAGTCTATTTTTGTGTGTGATGTAAGGAAGTGGTCCAATTTCATTTTTCTGCATGTGGCTGTCCAATTTTCCCTGCACCATTTATTGAAGAGGCTGTCTTTTTTTCCATTGAACATTCTTTCCTGCTTTGTCGAAGATGAGTTGACCATAGAGTTGAGGGTCTATTTCTGGGCTCTCTATTCTGTTCCATTGATATATGTGTCTGTTTTTTTGTCAGTACCATGGTGTCTTGATGATGACAGCTTTGTAATAGAGCTTGAAGTCCGGAATTGTGATGCCACCAACTTTGGCTTTCTTTTCCAATATTTCTTTTGCTATTCGAGGTCTTTTCTGGTTCCACATAAATTTTAGGATTATTTGTTCCATTTCTTGAAAAAAATGGATGGTATTTTGATAGGGATTGCATTGAATGTGTAGATTGCTTTAGGTAGCATAGACATTTTCACAATATTTATTCCTCCAACCAGGAGCATGGAACATTTTTCCATTTGTTTGTGTCTTCCTCAATTTCTTTCATGAGTGCTTTATAGTTTTCTGTGTATAGATTCTTAGCATCTTTGGTTAGGTTTATTCCTAGGTATCTTATAGTTTTGGGTGCAGTTGTAAATGGGGTTGACTCCTTAATTTCTCTTTCTTCTGTCTTGTTGTTGGTGTACAGAAATGCAACTGATTTATGTGCATTGATTTTATATCCTGACACTTTACTGAATTCCTGTACAAGTTCTAGCAGTTTTGGAGTGGAGTCTTTTGGGTTTTCCACATATATTATCATATCATCTGCGAAGAGTGATAGTTTGACTTCTTCTTTGCCAATTTGGATGCCTTTAATCTCCTTTTGTTGTCTGATTGCTGAGGCTAGGACTTCTAGTATTATGTTGAATAGCAGTGTTGAAAATGGACATCCCTGCCCTGTTCCCGACCTTAGCGGAAAAGCTTTCAGTTTTTCTCCATTGAGAATGATATTTGCGGTGGGTTTTTCATAGATGTCTTGGACAATATTGAGGTATGTGCCCTCTATCCCTACACTTTGAAGAGTTTTGATCAGGAAGGGATGCTGTACTTTGTCAAATGCTTTTTCAGCATCTATTGAGAGTATCATATGGTTCTTGTTCTTTCTTTATTAATGTGTTCTATCACATTGATTGTTTTGCCGATGTTGAATCAACCTTGCAGCGCTGGAATAAATCCCACTTGATCGTGGTGAATAATCCTGTTAATGTACTGTTGAATCCTATTGGTTAATATTTTGGTGAGAATTTTTGCATCTGTGTTCATCAAGGATATTGGTCTCTTGTTCTCTTTTTTGGTGGGATCCAAAAGCCCCACTCCTCAGTGTGCCCCCATAGGACAGCACTAAATCACTCCCATATCCCAGCCTCCAGCCGTGCTCCGAGCTCACCCAGCCTGCGACAAGTTCAAGGTTACCCCGACCTGAGAGTTCAGTTCTCGGCTCTCTCTCTGTAACCGGCTTCACTGTTCTAATACCTGAGAGCTCTGTGACACTCCAACACCCCTGATCCTTGTGTGACCCTTGCAGGATCTGGGTCCACGCTGACCCCAAGTGGGCTTCACCCCTCTTTAGTCTCTGGAGCAATGTCCCTCAGTGCAACAGACATTAAAAAGTATTGATTGTGTGCTCCGTTGCTCCGGCGCTTGCCGGAAGCTGGCTCCTCCCCTGCAGACTATCTTCCCGTCGTTTTAGATTCACATCTATGCGAGTCCTACCTTTCAGAAAATGGTTGATTTTAAGTTTCTAGAATTTCTCTTCTTCTTCTCTTCGAACTCCCATTGGATTTGTAGGTGTTTGCAATGTTTAGAAAAGCTATTGAGCTGATCACCTGCTACCTGAGGTAGTCTCAGCCTACTACTTCTCCGTCATCTTGACTCCTCCACACAGTCAGGATGCTTCTGACCAGGAAAAGCGCCCCACGCCCTCCCAGGAAAGCTCAGAGTTAACATCGGCAAGCATACCAAAGACATGTCTGGAGTCTTCAATAGTGAGGACAGGTGTTCTTCTTTCATCTCCAGAAATCGTGCCATAAATGCCTCCCAATTCTCCCACAGACCCAAACATTAAAAGCAGACCTTACACCCTAGAAGCTTAGGCCCAGCACGGACTCATCTGTTTGGAGCTCACAGGAGCAAGCACGGAGCATGTTGGAAGAGAACCAATCCCCATGTGAAGCCATCTCAAAGGCTTTCAGGCCAGTTTTAGGAATACATCGTGAATCTAAAAAAGGTCTCTGTCTTCTGTGTATTCGAAACCCGCACTCTGTTTTCTAAACTGAAGATAATTTACTTAGGAAGAAGAGCTCATGGAGTGTCCAAGGGCTGGCACTTGAGAGAGTCTCAGGTGTGTGTGACAGGCCTTCTGGTGTTGTGTTGTGGCTGTCCATTCTCCTGTGGGCTCGTCCTCTGCAGAGTCTCTCCTTGCCTTCCATTCAGAGTGTGTGGTGTCTGGGCCAAATATGGTGAGGTTAAGCTTCGTGGGTGTGTTGTGCCTGTGAAACGTGAACTTAAACACATTCCACAAAATTTAAGGCCTGCTGAATTCTGTGGCTAGGTGAGAGGATGTGAGCATGGCTTTCTTCCAGTCCCTGCAGGATTTTCTGTTCTCCAGGGATTAAGCAAAGTTGCCTGAAGAAGGTAGTCACAAGTGTTCCAGGTTTGGTGTTCGGTGATTGCATCTAATGTCCTCACCGTCTTGGCTATAGCCACTTCTCAGTCTTGATGCTGGCGGTTGAAGAGCCCAAGTGTCTTAGGCGCCCATAGAGGCATCTCCACCAACACTTCCCATCACGAATGCAACACAAAGAAATAATAATCTTACCATGGTGTCAACAGGTATTACCTCTGACCATGGTTTCCATGCTGTCTGCACATGGTTGCTTGCTGGTGACCTCTCCAGGAGACTCAGTGTTCTCTGGATTTTTTGTCTTCAAAGCATGCTCATCTGGTATCCCTGGGCCTCAAGTCCTTGGGTTTCAAGAACTCGTGTCCTTCAGACACTCTCCTTTACTCAGGCAACAACTATGGTTCAACATTCAAATTGTGGGTTCTAAGTGAGCTCCTCACCCCTGGGCCTATGTCTTTGTTCATGACTCCCTGCCTCTGAAGCATCAAACGTCCAATTCTCCCATAAGCCCTGTCTACATCCTTCTCCCATGGTCTCTGTGACTTCTTCTCTCTTTCGCTGTGGACTGTGATTTCTAGTATTCAGATCTATTTATGCCCTGTTTACATTGATTTGCTCTTCTTCCAATTGTGCTGATGGCTAAGACAAGCCTGGAGCTCCCAGAAACGTCTACCATCTCCCTGTCCTGCAAATACACTGCGGACTCTTATGAAGCCATAAGCAAGAAGGCATTCTTGCTCCTTGTGACATGTGGCAGAAAGGGAGAGAGCATTGTGCTGTGTCATATCTGTCAGTCACAGAAAGACGACTACCATACAATATCACTCACTCATGGAAGTAAAGAAACATGGGGAAAAGCAAAAAAAAAAAAAAAAAAAAAGGGACAGGCAATGAGACTCGAACCAGGCACACAAAATTTGGTGTTTGTTCCAGGCAGGCTAGTCAGAATCTGCATATCTAAATGTGGATCAAATGGAATATTCCATGTAGGAATTGTGGCCAAATGGGGTATAACGTGAGTTTCCACTGTGTTTTAAGGTGAATTGTGATTTGGAATAGAGCAACTTCATATCTCTTAAAATATCATTCTTAGCGTTTTAGGAACACACACACACACATAAACAAACACACACACACACACTCACACATACACTTAAAAGAGTCCCACAGAAGTTAGGGAGCAAATTAGGAATAGCACTCATGCAAGCAAAATTCAGAAAAAATACCATTAAAAAAAAAAAAAGCTTAGAGAATCAAAATAAAAATCGGTCCAAACAGGATAAGTTAACTCCTAACCTATCAAGAATTAATTAATTAATTAATTAAACAACCATACCTAAAAGACCCCTACACAGAAGTTTGCCAGCAAATCCAATACCGGAGAGAAAAGGATAAATTCCAAGACACATATCCACTACCATGACAAGATCATGAGTCATACATATCTGACGTCTCAGGTAATGACTTTGAAGCAGCTTTTGAGGCTTTTTTTTTTATTCGTTTATTTGTTTATTTACAGCATAACAGTGTTCATTTTTTTGGCATAACACCCAGTGCTCCATGCAGTTCGTGCCCTCCCTGTTAACCACCACCTGGTTCCTCAACCTCCCACCAACCCCCCCGCCCCTTCAAAATCCTCTGGTTGTTTTTCAGAGTCCATAGTCTCTCATGGTTCATCTCCCTTTCCAGTTTCCCTAAACTCCCTCTCCTCTCCATCTCCCCATGTCCTCCAAGTTCTTCATTATGCTCCACAAATAAGTGAGATCATATGATACTTGACTCTCTCTGCTTGACTTATTTCGCTCAGCATAATTTCTTCCAGTCCCGTCCATGTTGCTACAAAAGTTGGGTATTCATCCATTCTGATGGAGGCATAATACTCCACTGTGTATATGTACCACATATTCCTTATCCACTCATCCGTTGAAGGGCATCTTGGTTCTTTCCACAGTTTGGTGACCATAGCCATTGCTGCAATAAACATTGGGGTTCAGATGGCCCTTCTCTTCACTACATCTGTATCTTTGGGGTAAATACCCAGCAGTGCAATTGCAGGGTCATAGGGAAGCTCTATTCTTAATTTCTTCAGGAATCTCCACACTGTTCTCCAAAGTGGCTGCACTAACTTGCATTCCCACCAACAGTGTAAGAGGGTTCCCCTTTCTCCACATCCTCTCCAACACACGTTGTTTCCTGTCTTGCTAATTTTGGCCATTCTAACTGGTGTCACGTGGTATCTCAATGTTGTTTTAATTTGAATCTCCCTGATGGCAAGTGATGATGAACATTTTTTCATGTGTCTGATAGCCATTTGTATGTCTTCGTTGGAGAAGTGTCTGTTCATATCTTCTGCCCATTTTTCGATATGATTACCTGTTTTGTGTGTGTTGAGTTTGAGAAGTTCTTTGTAGATCCTGGATATCAACCTTTTGTCTGTACTGTCATTTGCAAATATCTTCTCCCATTCCGTGGTTGCCTTTTTGTTTTGTTGACTGTTTCCTTTGCTGTGCAGAAGCTTTTGATCTTGATGAAGTCCCAAAAGTTCATTTTTGCTTTTGTTTCCTTTGCCTTTGGAGACATATCTTGAAAGAAGTTGCTGTGGCTGATATCGAAGAGGTTACTGCCTATGTTCTCCTCTAGGATTCTGATGGATTCCTGTCTCACGTTGACCCCTCCACTCTAGTATGACAGCAAATCCAATACTGGAAAGAAAAGGATAAATTCCAAGACACAGATGCACTACCATGACAAGATCATAAGACATACATATCTGAAGTCTAAGGTAATGCCTTTTGAAGCAGCTTTTGAGGCTTTTGAAGCAGTCCTCAAACATCTCTCAACAAACAGAAAGCCAGGTTCAAATCAATTCCCAGGTCCACAATTCGAGACATTTAATAGTAATGCGGGCTTATCTCATCTATTCCCAAAATGTAGGAAGAGGGAAGACTCTAATTTACAATATCCAAAGACACAATTTATATAAGGACCTTATAGGAAACCGATTGTATACAATTCTAATATGTAAGATAATAAAACTATAATTCATTTCTCTTCTCTTTCTTTCTTCAACTCCATGTGAAACAGCCTGTTTTGCTTTCTATTCACTATTTTTACTTGTATTCGGTAAGCCAGCCTTTCATCCATCCTACGTTTTTTGACATAGTGTTCCCTGATTCTTTAATTGCATATACCACCACGTGCTCATCCTCATATAATGCCACACTACCTCCATACCCATGAACCAGTTCCCTCTTTATGGGAGGACTTATCCTCCTGTAACCCTCAGCTTGGTCCCCAAATTCCTGTGTCTGTCCGGGTGCATCTCCCTGTCTGAATTCTTCTCCTTCCGTTTAACCTTACTACAACTCATGTCCATGGTATTCCTCATGGACCACAAATTAGTGAAGCCATTGGATATTTCCCTTGGTCTGCTTGAATTTTCATTTGGAAATCACCTTTTTTATCATCATCTTCATAATCATATTTATTCACTAGCCCCTAAAAGTTTATCTTGTCTCATTCCACAGTGATGCTAGAGTGGCATGGTAGGCAATCGATGTTGTTGGTTCATTTCATCTGAATAAAGAGTTGATCAACATGACTTTCCCCAAGACTATGGCATGTTGCATTAACTAATGATGACATGGAGTGCTGACCAGGGTTCTTTCTTTAGGGGTAGCTTTCATGCAGCGTTTCACTCTCCATGACGCCTTTGCAATGGTATTTAAGGTAATGTCAGGTAGACAGAGATTTCATCCCTTGGCAATGGTGTTCCAGGAAACTAGAAGATAAGGACAGGGACAGCACAACGCATCCCAACCCTGGCAATTTTCCTGGAATTGTGACTTTCCATTTCTTCTTCCTTCCCTCAACTTCCAAGCTGACCAAACATCAAAGGCAGAGAAACCATAGGGAAGAGAAGCTAAGAATGCACACTCTCACCCAAGGATATCCAACCTCCCAGAGACCTAATGTTAGCCAAGAGGCCTCGGTGTTGATTTAGATCTCTAGAAATTGCAGTGGAAATAGAAACACCTTGCTCTCTCTGGAGAAATATTTGTCTAAATAATGATATACAGAACATCGTTTTGTTTTCTCTTTGTACAGAAAGTGGAAGTTGGAAAGAAACAGAAAAGACCACCTGAGTTCATGATCAGGCTAGCAGGGCTCTTTTTTGTTCCTTACCAGGTCTTTCTACATAAAGCCATAGGACTCATATGTCAGGAGAATGGGATTGCTGCTTCAGTGAAGTCAGCTTCTGTGACGTCACAAACCTCTGAGGCCCTAGAAACCACTTCTCTCCAAACCACAACTCATCACTTCACCTGGCTGGAGTAGTTCTGGGTCAGCCAGGAGTATCAAAATCACTCCCAACCGCTGGAGCCGCCGGGGTATTTCCCCAAGATAGTTTGAGAAGCGATTTGGGGTCACTTTGTAGTCTTTGGACGTGACTGTCATCACTATCCCTCTGGACTATTGAGGAGGGCAAGAATCCACAATACCCTCTTACCGACGTATCATTAGAGAGTCAGGAGTACAAGCAGCCTAACACGGGGAACTCCACGCCATACACATGTTCATGGTCCTCACACCCCAACAGGATGCTTCTGACCAGGAAAAGCAACCCCGTCCTCCGAGGGAAGCTCCTAATTAACACCCACAACCATACAAAAGTCATGTATGGAGTCTTCAAGAATGAGGACACAAGTTCTTCTTGCATCTCCAGAAATCGTGCCATAGTGTGTCCAATTTTCCCAGCTGACCAAACATTAATTGAAGACCCTATTTCCTAGAAGCTTAGACCCAGGACGGACTCATTTGTTTGGAGCTCACCAGAGCAAGCATGGAGCATGTTGGAAGAGAACCAAACCCCATGTGAAGCCATCGAAAAAAGCATTCAGACCAGATTCAGAATAAATCGTGAATCTTCCAAAGATCACAGTCTTCTCTGTTTTCGAAACACGCATTCTGTTAACTACCGTGAAGATTATTTCTTTAGGAAGAACAGCTCATGGATTGCCCAAGGGCTGGCACTTGAGAGTGTCTCAGGTATGTGTGACATGTCCACTGGGGTGGTGTTGTGGCTGTCCACTCTCCTGTGGGCTCGTCCTCTGCAGAGGATCTCCTTTCCTTCCATTCAGAATGCTTCGTGTCTGGGCCAGATATGTTGAGGTTAAGCTTCGTGGGTCTGGTATGCCTGTGAAACGTGACTTTCAAACCAATCCACAAAACTTAAGGCCTGCTGAACTCTGTGGCCAGCTGAGAGGATGTGGGCAGGGCTTTCTTTTAGTCCCCTGCAGGATTTTCCGTTCTCCTGGGACTAAGCAACGTGGCCTGAAGAAGGCAGTCCCAACAGTGTTCCTGGTTTGGGAATCCGTGATTGCAGGTTTTGCAGCTAATGTCCTCACCATCCTGCCTGTGGCCACTTCTCAGTCTGAATGCTGGCGTTCTTAGAGTCCAAGTCTCTTTGGCGCCCATCGAGGCATCTCGACCAATAATGCCCACCATGAATGCACACAAGGAAATAATAATCTTACCATGATGTCAATAGGTATTTTCTGTGATCATGGTTTCCATGCTGTCTTCACCTGGTTGCTTGCTGGTGTCCTCTCCAGGAGATACACAGTGTTCTCTGGAGTCTATGTCTGCAAAGCATGCTGATCTGGAGTCCCCGGACGTCAAGATCCTTGGGTTGCAAGAACTCGTGTCGTTCACACACTCTCCTTTCCCCCAGCAACAACTATGGGTCAGCATTCAAATTGTGGGTTCTAAGTGTTCTCTTCTCTCCTGGGCCTTTGTCTTTGGCTATGGCTCCCTGCCCTCTGAAGCACCAACCGTACAATTCTCCCATAAGCCCTGTCTACCCTTCTCAGATGCTCTCTGTGACTTCTTCTCTCTTTCATTGTGAAGTGTGATTTCTAGGCTTCAAGTTCATTTATACCACGTTTCCATTGATGTGGTCATCTTCTCATTTTGCTGATGGCTGAAGACAAGCCTTGAGCTCCAAGACACTTCTAGAGACTCCCTGTCCTCCAGATGCACTGCGGACTCTTATGGAGCTCACAGGAGCAAGCACGGAGCATGTTGTGAGAGAAACAATCCCCATGTTAAGCAATCTGAAAAGGCTTTTGGACCAGTTTCCAGATTATAACGTGAATCTACAAATGGACTTTGACTTCTCAGTATTCGAAAAAAGCATTCTGTTATCTACACTGAAGACAATTTCTTTAGGAAGAAGAGCTCATGGAGAGCCCAAGGACTGGCACTTGAGAGAGTCTCAGGTGTGTGTGACATGCCCTCTGTGGTTGTTTGTGGCTGGCCTCTCTCCTGTGGGTTCATCCTATGCCGAGGCTCTCCTTGCCTTCCCTTCAGAGTGTGTGGTGTCTGGGCCAAATATGGTGAGGTTAAGCATCGTTGGTCTGGTACTCCTGTGAAACGTGACTTTCAACACACTCCACAAAACTTAAGGCCTGCTGTATTCTGTGGCCAGGTGAGAGATGTGGGCATGGCTTTCTTCTAGTCCCCAGCAGGATTTTCTGTTCTCCTGGGACTAAGCAAGGTGGCCTGAAGAAGGCAATCCCAACAGTGTTCCAGGTTTTGGCAGTTTTGGCAGCAATGTCCTAAACTTCCTGCCTGTGGCCACTTCTCAGTCTGAATGCTGGGGGTCGTAGGGTCCAAGTTTCTTTTGCGCCCATCGAGGCATCTCCACCAACACTGCCCATCATGAATGCACACAAAGAAATAATAATATAGTCCCGGTGTCAACAGGTATTGTCTGTGATCATGGTTTCTTGGATGTCTGCACCTGGTTGCTTGCTGGTGTACTCTCCAGGAGATACACAGAGTTTTGCGGTTCTTGAGTCTCTGTCTGCAAAGCATGCTGATCTGGAATACCTGGGCTTCAAGACCCTTGGCTTGTAAGATCTAATGTCATTCAGACACTCTCTTTTTCTCCACCAAAAGCTATGGGTCAACATTCAAATTGTGGATTCTAAGTGTGCTCCTCACCCTGGGCCTTTGTTTTTGGCCATGGCTCCCTGCAGTCTAAAGCACCAACCATCCAATTCTCCCATAAGCCCTATCTACACCCTTCTCCCATGGTCTCTGTGACTTCTTCTCTCTTTCAATGTGGAGTGTGATTTCTAGGCTTCAGGTGCATTTATGCCATGTTTCCATTGATGTGGTCATCTTCTAGTTTTGCTGATGGCTAAAGACAAGCCTGGAGCTCCCAGACACTTCTACCATCTCCCTGTTATCCAAATGCACTGCGGACTCTTATGGAGCCATAAGTAAGAAGGCGTTCCTGTTCTTGTGACATGTGGCAGAATAGGAGAGCGCATTGAGCTCTGTCATATCAGTCAGTCACAGAAAGAAAACTACCATACAAATTCACTCAGTCATGGGAGTAAAGACATATGTGAAAAAACAAGAAAAAGGGGCAAGCATATAGACTCTAACCAGGCACACAAAATTTGGTGTTTGTTCCAGGCAGGCTAGTCAGAATCTGCCTTTCTAAAATTGGATCAAATGGGATATTCAATGCAGGAATTGTGGCCGAATGGGGTGGAACGTGAGTTTCCACTGTGTTTGAAGGTGAATTGTGATCTGGAATAGAGCAGCTTCATATCTCTTAAAATATCATTTTTAGCGTATTGAGAAACAAACACACACATCAACAAACTCACACACACACAGTTAAAAGAGTCCCACAAAAGTTAGAGAGCAAGTTAGGAATAGCACTCAAGGAAGCAAAATTTAGAGAAAATACAAAAAAACCCAAAAGCTTAGAGAGTCACAGTAAGTTAACTCCTAACCTATAAAGAATTAATTAATTAATTAATTAATTAATTAATTAATTAATTAAACAACCATACTTAAAAGACCCCTACAAAGAAGACTGCCAGCAAATCCAATACTGGAGAGAAAAGTAAAAATCACAAAGAATAATAATATTACCACGGTGTCATCTGGTATAGTCTCTGATCATGATTTCCAGGGTGTCTGCACCTGGTTGCTTGATGGTGTGCTCTCCAGGATATACACAGTGTTCTCTGGAGTCTATGTCTGCATAGCATGCTGATCTGGCATCCACGAACCTCAAGATACTTTGGTTGCAAGAACTTGTGTCATTCAGACACTCCCCCTTTCTCCACCAACCGCTATGTGTCAACATTCAAATTATGGGTTCTAAGTGTGCTCCTGTCCCCTGGGCCTTTATTGTTGGCCATGGCTCCCTGCCCTCTGAGGCACCAACTGTCCAATTCACACATAAACACTGTCTACACCCTTCTCCCGTGGTCTCTGTGACTTCTTCTCTCTTTCACTGTGGAGTGTGACTTCTAGGCTTCAGGTCCATTTATGCCATCTTTCCATTGATGTGGACATCTTCTGGTTGTGCTGATGGCTAACACAAGCCTGAGCTCACAGACAGCTTTATGGTCTCTCTGTCTTCCAGATGCACTGCGGACTCTTATGGAGCCAAAAGAAAGAAGGCATTCTTGCTCCTTGTGACATGTGGCAGAAAGGGGAGAGCATTGATCTGTGTCATATCTGTCAGTCACAGAAAGACATCTACCATACAATAGCACTCACTCATGGATGAAAAGAATCATGTGAAAAAGCAAGAACAAGCGACAGGCAATGAGACTCGAACCAGGCACACAAAATTTGGTGTTTGTTCCAGGCAGGCTAGTCAGAATCTGTGTATCTAAAAGTTGAACAAATGGGATATTCCATGCAGGAATTGTGGCCCAATGGGGTGTAACATGAGTTTCCACTGTGGTTGAAAGTGAATTGTGATCTGGAATACAGCAGCTTCATATCTCTTAAAATAACATTTTTAGCGTTTTCTGAAACATACACACACACACACACTTAAAAGAGTCCCACAGAAGTTAGGGAGCAAGTGAGGAATAGCACTCATGGAAGCAAAATTCAGAGAAAATACCATAAAAAAACTAAAGCTTAGAGAATCAAAGTATCAACCCCTCCAAACAGTATAAGTTAATTCCTTACCAATCAAGAATTCATGAATACTTAAACAACCTTACCTAAAAGACCCCTCCACTCAAGTATGCCAGCAAATCCAATACCTTAGAGAAAGGGATAAATTCCAAGACACCTACGCACTACCATGACGACATCATGAGTCATCGATATCTGACGTCTCAGGTATTGACTTTTGAAGCAGCTTTGGAGGCTTTTGAAGTTGTCCTCAAACATCTCCCAACACACAGAAATCCAGGTTCAAATCATTTCCCTGGTCCACAATTTGAGACATTTAATGGTAAGTCGGCTTTTCTCATCTATTCCCAAAATGTAGGAAGAGGGAAGAGGGAAGACTCGAATTTACAATGTCCAAAGACTCAATTCACATCAGGACCTTATAGGAAACCAATGGCATACAATTTTAATCAGTAAGATAATAAAACTAGAATTCATTTCTCTTCTCTTTCTTTCTTCATATCCATGTGAAAAGGCCTGTTTTGCTTTCTATTCACTATTTTTCGTAATTTCGGCAAGCCAGGCTTTCATATGTCCTAGGTTTTTTTCATAGTGTTCCCTGATATTTTAATGGCATATACCACCATTTTCATCCTCCTATAATGCCACACCACCTCCATACCCATTAACCAGTTCGTTCTTTATGGCATGTCTTATCCTCCTGTAACCAAGCTTGGTCCCCAAAATCCTGAGTCTCTCATGGTGCGTCTCCCAGTCAGACTTCTTCTCCTTCCATTTTCCCTTACTACTACTCCTGTCCATGTTATTCCTCATGGGCCACATAGGAGTGAAGCCATAGGATATTGCCCTTGGTCTGCTTGCATTTTCATTTGGAAATCATCATCTTTATCATCATCTTCATAATCCATGAGGATTCACAAGCCCTTAAAAGGGTATCTCTGCTCCTTCCACAGTGATGCTAGAGTGGGCATGGCAGGCCATCGATGTTGGCCGTTCCTTTTCATCTGAATAAAGAGAGTTGCTCAACATGGCTCTACTCATGTCTATGGCATGTAGCATTAACTACTGATGACAAGGAGTGCTGACAAGGGCTCTTCTTTCGGGGTAGCTATCATGCAGCATTTCACTCTCCATGAAGCCCTTGCAACGGAGTTTAAGGTAATGTCAGGTAGAGAGAGACTTCTCTCCTGGAGACTTCTCTCCTTTTTCCTGGAATTGTGACGGTCCTTTCCTTCGTCTTTTCCTCACCTTCCAAGATGACCAAGCACCAAAGGCAGCCTTTCCACCCGAGAAACCATAGGGAACAGAAGCTAAGAATGGACCCTCTCACCCAAGGATATCCAACATCCCAGAGACCTAATGGTGCCCAAGAGGCCTCGCTGTTGATTGAGATCTCTAGTAATTGCAGGGGAAAAAGGAACACCTTGCTCTCTCTGGAGAAATGTGGTCCTAAGAATGGTATACAGAACATCGTTTTCTTTTCTCTTTGTATAGAAAGTTGAAGAGGGAAAGAAACAGAAAAGACGTCCTGAGCTCATGATCAGACTAAGAGGGCTCTTTCTTCTTCCTTCTCAGTTCTTTCTACTTAAAGACATAGGACTCATATGTCTTCAGAATGGGGTTGCTGCTTCAGTGCAGTCCGCTTCTGTGACCTCACAAAGCTCTGAGATCGTAGCAACCACTTCTCACCAAAACACACCTCATCACTTCACCTGGCTGGAGTAGTCCTGGGTCAGCCAAGGGTCTCAGAATGACTCCAAACCGCTGGAACCGCCTGTGGATTTCCCCAAGACAGTGTGTGGAGCGACTTGAGGTCAATTTCTTCATGGCCGAATTTCTAGTCTTTGGCCGTGACTATCACCACAACCCCTCTGGACTCCGGAGAAGGGCAAGAATCCACAATTCCTTCTTACCAACGTAAGGTCAAGAAAGAGTCAGGAGTACAAGGAGCCTCACACGGGGAACTCCAGGCAATACACATATTCATGATCCTCACACCCTATCAGGATGCTTCTGACCAGGAAAAGCGCCCCCAGCCCTCTGAGGAAAGCTCAGAGTTAACACCCGCAAAAATACCAAAGACATGTCTGGAGTCTTCAAGAGTGAGGACACGAGTTCTTCTTGCATCTCCAGAAATCGTGCCATACATGCCTCCCCATTTTCCCAGCTGACCAAACATGAAAGGCAGACCCTACACCCTAAGCTTAGGCTCAGGATGGACTCATGTATGTGGAGCTCAGAGGAGCAAGCACGGAGCATGTTGGAAGAGAACCAGTCCCCATGGGAAGCCATCGGAAATGGCTTTCGGGCCAATCTCAGGATTACAACGTGAATGTACAAAAGGTCACTGTCTTCTCTGTATTCGAAAAGTGCCTTCTGTTATCTACCCTGAAGATCATTTCTTAGGTAGAGGAGCTCATGGAGTGACCAAGGGCTGTCACTTGAGAGAGTCTCCGCAGTGTTCGACATGCCATCTGGGGTTGTGTTGTGTCTGTCCACTCTCCTGTCGGCTCGTCCTCTGCAGAGGCTCTCGTTGCCTTCCATGCATAGGGTTTGGTATCTGGGGCCAAAAATTGTGTTTTGCCCAGGTTACCTTCGTGGGTCTGGTGTACCTGTGAAAAGTGACTTCTACTCACTCCAAAAAACTTAAGGCCTGCTGAATTCTGTGGTCAGGTGAGAGGATGTGGGCACGGCTTTCTTTTAGGCCCCTGCAGGATTTCCTGTTCTCCTGGGACTAAGCAACGTGGCCTGAAGGATGCAATCCCAACAGTGTTCCAGGTTTGGGAATCCGTGATTGCAAGTTGTGCAGCTAATGTCCTCACTGTCCTGCCTATGGCCACTTCTCAGTCTTGATGCTGGTGGTGGTGGAGCCCAAGTATCTTTTGCACCCATTGAGGCACCTCCACCAACACTGTCCATCACCAACGCACACAAAGAATGATAATATTACCACGGTGTCATCTGGTATTGTCTCTGATCATGGTTTCCAGGGTGTCTGCTCCTGGTTGCATGATGGTGCCTGTCCAGGAGATACACAGTGTTCTCTGGAGTCTATGTCTGCATAGCATGCTAATCTGGAATCCCCGATCCTCAAGATCCTTCGGTTGCAAGAATATGTGTCATTCAGACACTCTCCCTTTCTCCACCAAACGCTATGTGTCAACATTCAAATTGTGGGTTCTAAGTGTGCTCCTCTCCACTGGGCCTTTGTTTTTGGCCATGGCTCCCTGCCCTCTGAAGCACCAACTGTCCAATTCTCCCATAAGCCCTGTCTACACCCTTCTCCCGTGGTCTCTGTGACGTCTTCTCTCTTTCACTGTGGAGTGTGATTTCTAGGCTTCAGGTCCATTTATGCCATGTTTCCATGGATGTGGTCATCTTCTGGTTGCGCTGATGGCTAAGACAAGCCCGAGTTCGCAGACACCGCTACGGTCTCCCTGTCTTCCAGATGCACTGTGGACTCTTATGGAGCCATAGGCAAGAAGGCATTCTTTCTCCTTGTGGCATGTGGCAGAAAGGGAGAGAGCATTGGGCTAAGTCATATCTGTCAGTCACAGAAAGACAACTACCATACAATATCATTCACTCATGGAAGTAAAGAAACATGTGAAAAAGCAAGAAAAACGGACAGGCAATGAGACTCGAACCAGGCACACAAAATTTGGTGTTTGATCCAGGCAGGCCAATCTGAATCGTCGTAACTAAAATTGGATCAAATGGGATATTCCATGCAGGAAATGTGGCCGAATGGGGTGTAACATGAGTTTCCACTGTGTTTGAAGGTGAATTGTGATCTGGAATAGAGCAGCTTCATATCTCTCAAATTATCATTTTTAGCGTTTTCTGAAACTTAAACACACACACACATACACACACAGACACACACACACACACACACACACACACACACACACTTAAAAGAGTCCCACAGAATTTAGGGAGCAAGTGATGAATAGCTATCATAGAAGCAAAATTCAGAGAATATACCATAAAAATACAAAAGCTTAGAGAATCAAAGAGTCAACCCGTCCAAACAGAATTAATTAACTCCTTACCTATCAAGAATTCATGAATTAATTAAAAAACCTTACCGAAAAGACCCCTCCACACAAGTATGCCAGCCAATCCAATACCTTAGAGAAAAGGATAAATTCCAAGACAGCTATGCACAACCATGGTGAGATCATGGGTCATCCATATCGGACGTCTCAGGCAATGACTTTTGAAGCAGCTTTGGAGGCTTTTGAAGCTGTCCTCAAACATCTCCCAACACACAGAAATCCAGGTTCAAATCAATTCCCTGGTCCACAATTCGAGCCATTTAATGGTAAGTTGGGTTTTCACACCTATTCCCAAAATGTAGGAAGAGGGAAGACTCGAATTTACAATGTCCAAAGACCAAATTCAAATCAGGACCTTATAGGAAACCAATGGCATACAATTTTAATCAGTAAATAATAAAACTAGAATTCATTTCTCTTCTCTTTCTTTCTTCATATGCATGTGAAACGGCCTGTTTTGGTTTCTATTCACTATTTTTTCTTAATTTCGACAAGCAAGGCTTTCATCCATCCTACGTTTTTTGTCTTAGTGTTCGCTGATTTTTTAATGGCATACCACCAATTTCACCCCCATATAATGCCACACCACCTGCATACACATTAACCAGTTCCCTCTTTATGGCATGTCTTATCCTCCTCTAACCAAGCTTGGTCCCCAAAGTCCTGAGTCTCTCCTGGTGCTTCTCCCTGTCTGACTTCTTCTCCTTCCGTTTTCCCTTACCACTACTCATCTCCGTGGTATTCCTCATGGGCCACATATGAGTGAACCCATAGGATATATCCCTTGGTCTCCTTGCATTTTCATTTAGAAATCATCATCTTTATCATAATCTTCATAATCATCTTTATTCACGAGCCCTTAAAAGGGTATCTCTGCTCCTTCCTTAGTGATGCTAGAGTGGGCATGGCAGGCCATTGATGTTGGCCGTTCATTTTCATCTAAATAAAGAGAGTTGCTCTACTTGGCTCTCCCCATGTCTATGGCATGTAGCATTAATTACTGATGATAAGGAGTGCTGACCAGGGCTCTTTCTTTCTGGGTAGCTATCATGCAGCATTTCACTCTCCATGAAGCCCTTGCAACGCAGTTTAACCTAATGTCAGGTAGAAGAGCCTTCATTCCTTAGGACTGGTGATTCAGGACACAAGCAGATAAGGACACGCATCCCTGCCCTGACAATTTTCCTGGAATTGTGGCTGTCCTTCCCTTCGTCCTTTCCTCCCCTTCCAAGGTGACCAAGCACCAAAGGCAGACCTTCCACCCGAGAAACCATAGGGAACAGAAGCTAAGAATGGATCCTCTAAACCAAGGATATCCAACCTCCCAGAGACCTAATGGGAGCCAAGAGGCCTCACTGTTGATTGAGATCTCTAGAAATTGCAGTGGAAGTAGGAACACCTTGCTCTGTCTGGAGACATTTTGGTCTAAAGAATGATATACAGAACATCGTTTTCTTTTCTCTTTCTATAGAAAGTGGAAGAGGGCAGGAAACAGAAAAGACCCCATGTGCTCATGATCAGGCTAGCAGGGCTCTTTCTTGTTCCTTCTGAAGTCTTTCTAATTAAAGCCATAAGACTCATATGTCTTGAGAATAGGGTGGCTGCTTCAGTGAAGTCAGCTTCTGTGATGTCACAAATCTCTGAGGTCCTAGCAACCACTGCTCACCAAACCATGCTTCATCACTTCACCAGGTTGGAATAGTCCTGGGTCAGCCAGGAGTATCAAAATCACTCCAAACAGCTGGAGCTGCCTGGGGATTTCCCCAAGACAGTGTGTGGAGCGATTTGGGGTCACTTTCTCCCTGGCTGAATTTCTAATCTTTGGCCGTGACTGTCACCACAACCCCTCTGGACTCCGGAGAAGGGCAAGAATCCACTATTACATCTTACCCACGTAAGGGGAAGGAAGAGTCAGGAGTACAAGCAGCCTCACAAGGGGGACTCAAGGCAATACATATATTCGTTATCCTCACACCCTATCAGGATGATTCTGTCCAGGAAAAGCGCCCCTGGCGCTCAGATGAAAGCTCAAAGTTAACACCCACAACCATAAAAAGACCTGTCTGGAGTCTTCAACAGCGAGGACCCAAATTCTTCTTGCATCTCCAGAAATCGTGCCATATGTGTCTCCCCATTTTCCCAGCTGACCAAACATGAAAGGCAGACCTGACACCCTAAGCTTAGGCTCAGGACGGACTCATCTATGTGGAGCTCACAGGAGCAAGCATGGAGCATGTTGCAAGAAATCAGTACCCATGGGAATCCATCGGAAAAGGCTTTTGGGCCAATCTCAGGATTACAACGTGAATCACCAAAATTCTCAGTCTTCTCTGTATTTGGAACACGCCTTCTGTTATCTACCCTGAAGATCATTTCTTTAGGGAGAAGAGCTCATGGAGTGACCAAGGGCTGGCACTTGAGAGAGTCTCAGCTGTGTTCTGCATGCCTTCTGGCGTTGTGTTGTGGCTGTCCACTCTCCTGTCGGCTCGTCCTCTGCAGAGGCTCTCGTTGCCTTCCATTCAGAGGTTTTGGAGTCTGGGCCAAATATTGTGTTTTGCCCAGGGTACCTTCGTGGGTCTGGTGTGCCTGTGAAACGTGATATTCTACCCACTCCACAAAACTTAAGGCCTGCTGAATTCTGTGGCCAGGTGAGAGGATGTGGGCAGGGTTTTCTTTTAGTCCCCTGCAGGATTTCCTGTTCTCTTGGGACTAAGCAACGTGGCCTGAAGGAGGCAATCCCAACAGTGTTCCAGGTTGGGAATCCAACCTGATTGCAGGTTGTGCAGCTAATGTCCTCACTGTCCTGCCTGTGGCCATTTCTCAGTCTTGATGCTGGCGGTGGTAGAGCCCAAGTATCTTTGGTGCCCATTGAGGCATCTCCACCAACACTGTCCATCACCAATACACAAAAAGAATAATAATATTACCACGGTGTCATCTGGTATTGTCTCTGATCATGGTTTCAAGGTGTCTGCACCTGGTTGCTTGATGGTGTTCTCCCCAGGAGATACACAGTGTTCTCTGCTATGCAGTCTATGTCTGCATAGCATGCTGATTTGGAATCCTCGACCCTCAAGATCCTTCGGTTGCAAGAACTTGTGTCATTCAGACACTCTCCCTTTCTCCACTAACCGCTATGTGTCAACATTCAAATTTTGGGTTCTAAGTGTACTCCTCTCCCCTGGGCCTTTGTTTTTGACCAATTCTCCCTGCCCATGAAGCACCAACCGTCCAATTCTCCCAAAAGCTCTGTCTACACGTTTCTCCAATGGTCTCTGTGACTTCTTCTCTCTTTCACTGTGGAATGCGATTTCTAGGCTTTAGGTCCATTTATGCCATGTTTCCATGGATGTGGTCATCTTCTGGTTGTGATGATGGCTAAGACAAGCCTGAGCTCGCAGACACCTCTACGGTCTCCCTGTCTTCCAGATGCACTGTGGACTCTTATGGAGCCATAAGCAAGAAGGCATTCTTGCTCCTTGTGACATGTGGCAGAAAGGGAGAGAGCATTGTGCTGTGTCATATCCGTCAGCCACAGAAAGACAATTACCATACCATATCACTCACACGTGGAAGTAAAGAAACCTGATTAAAAGCAAGAAAAATGGACAGGCAATGAGACTCGAACCAGGCACACAAAATTTCGTGTTTGTTCCAGGCAGGCTAGTCAGAATCTGCGTATATAAAAGTGGATCAAATGGGATATTCCATGCAGGAATTGTGGCCGAATGGGGTGTAACGCGAGTTTCCGCTGTGTTTGAAGGTGAATTGTGATGTGAAATAGAGCAGCTTCATATCTCTTAAAGTATCATTTTTACCGTTTTGTGAAACACACACACACACACACACACACACACACACCCTTAAAAGAGTCCCACAGAAGTTAGGGAGCAAGTGAGGAATTGCACTCATGGAAGCAAAATTCAGAGAAAATAGCATAAAAAAAACAAAAGCTTAGAGAATCAAAGTATCAACCCGTCCAAACAGTATAAGTTAACTCCTTACCTATCAAGAATTCATGAATTAATTAAAAAACCTTACCGAAAAGGCCCCTCCACACAAGTATGCCAGCAAATCCAATACCTTAGAGAAAAGGATAAATTCCAAGACACCTACGCACTACCATGATGACATCATGGGTCATTCATATTGGACGTCTCAGGTAATGACTTTTGAACCAGCTTTGGAGGCTTTTGAAGCTGTCCTCAAACATCTCCCAACACACAGAAATCCAGGTTCAAATCAATTTCCTTGTCCACAACTCGAGATATTTAATGGTAAGTCAGCTTTTCTCACCTATTCCCAAAATGTAGGAAGAGGGAAGACTCGCATTTACAATGTCCAAAGACCTTCAGGACCTTATAGGACACCAAAGGCATACAATTTTAAACAGTAAGATAATAAAACTAGAATGCATTTCTCTTCTCTTTCTTTCTTCATATCCATGTGAAATGGCCTGTTTTGCTTTCTATTCACTATTTTTTCTTAATTTCGGCAAGCCAGGCTTTCATGCATCCTACGTTTTTTGTCATAGTGTTCCCTGATTCTTTAATGATATATACCACCAATTTCACCCTCATATAATGCCACACCACCTGCATACACATTAACCAGTTCCCTCTTTATGGCATGTCTTATGCTCCTCTATCCAAGCTTGATCCCCAAAGTCCTGAGTCTCTCCTGGTGCATCTCCCTGTCTGACTTCTTTTCCTTCCGTTTTCCCTTACTACTACTCATCTCCGTGGTATTACTCATGAGCCACATAGGAGTGAACCCATAGGATATATCCCTTGGTCTGCATGCATTTTCATTTGGAAATCATCATCTTTATCATAATCTTCATAATCATCTTTATTCACGAGTCCTTAAAAGGGTATCTCTGCTCCATCCAATAGTGATGCTAGAGTGGGCATGGCAGGCCATCGATGTTGGCCGTTCATTTTCATCCGAATAAAGAGAGTTGCTCAATATGGCTCTCCCCATGTCTATGGCATGTAGCATTAGCTACTGATGATAAGATGTGCTGACCAGGGCTCTTTCTTTCTGGGTGGTGATAATGCAACATTTCCCTATCCATGAAGCCCTTGCCACGCAGTTTAACCTAATGTCAGGTAGACAGAGCCTTCATCCCTTAGGACTGGTGATTCAGGACACAAGCAGATAAGGACACGCATCCCTGCCCTGACAATTTTCCTGGAATTGTGACTGTCCTTCCCTTCTTCCTTTCCGCACCTTCAAAGCTGACCAAGCACCAAAGGCAGACCTTCCACCCGAGAAACCATAGGGAACAGAAGCTAAGAATGGACCCTCTCATCCAAGGATATCCAACCTCCCAGAGACCTAATGGGAGCCAAGAGGCCTCGCTGTTGATTGAGATCTCTAGAAGTTGCAGTGGAAATAGGAACACCTTGCTCTCTCTGGAGAAATGTTGGTCTAAAGAATGGTATACAGAACATTTTCTTTTCTCTTTGTATAAAAAGTGGAAGAGGGAAAGATCTGAGCTCATGATCAGGCTAAGAGGGCTCTTTCTTGTTCCTTCGCAATCTTTCTAATAAAAGGCATACGACTCATATGTCTTGAGAATGGGGTGGCTGCTTCAGTGAAGTCAGCTTCTGTGATGTCACAAAGCTCTGAGGTCCTAGCAACCACTCCTCACCAAACCACGCCTCCTCACTTCACCAGGTAGGAATAGTCCTGGGTCAGCCAGTAGTATCAAAATCACTCCAAACCGCTGGAGTCGCCTAGGGATTTCCCCAAGGGAGTGTGTGGAGCGATTTGGGGTCACTTTCTCCCTGGCCGAATTTCTAATCTTTGGCCGTGACTGTCACCACAACCGCTCTGGAAACCGGAGAAGGACAAGGGTCCACAATTCCATCTTACCCACGTAAGGTCAAGAAAGAGTCAGGAGTACAAGCAGCCTTACACGGGGAATTCCAGGCAATACACATATTCACGATCCTCACACCCTATCAGGATGCTTCTGACCAGGAAATGCGCCCCTCGCCCTCCGAGTAAAGATCAGAGTTAACAACCGCAACCATACCAAAGACCTGTCTGGAGTCTTCAACAGTGAGGACACAAGTTGTTCTTGCATCTCCAGAAATCATGCCATACATGCCTCCCCATTTTCCCAGCTGACCAAATATGAAATGCAGACCGTACACCCTAAGCATAGGCTCAGGATGGACTCATCTATGTGGAGCTCACAGGACCAAGCATGGAGCATGTTGCAAGAAAACCAGTACCCATGGGAAGCCATCGGAAAAGGCTTTCAGGCCAATCTCAGGATTACAAAATCAATCTACAAAAGGTCTCATTCTTCTCTGTATTCGAAACGCGATTTCTGTTATCTACCTTGAAGATCATTTCTTAGGAAGAAGAGCTCTTGGAGTGCCCAAGGGTTTGCACTTGAGAGAGTCTCAGCTGTGTTCGGCATGCCCTCTGGGTTTGTGTTGTGTCTGTCCACTCTCCTGTCAGCTCGTCCTCTGCAGAGGCTCTCCTTGCCTTCCATTCAGAGGGTTTGGTGTCTGGGCCAAATATGGTGTTTTCCCCCAGGTTACCTTCGCGGTCTGGTGTGCCTGTGAAACGTGACTTTCTACCCATTCCACAAAACTTAAGGCCTGCTGAATTCTGTGGCCAGGTGAGAGGATGTGGGCAGAGCTTTCTTCAGTCCCCTGCAGGATTTTCTGTTCTCCTGGGACTAAGCAACGTGGCCTGAAGAAGGCATTCCCAACAGTGTTCCAGGTTTGGGAATCCGTGATTGCAGGTTGTGCAGCTAATGTCCTCACCGTCCTGACTGTGGCCACTTCTCAGACTTGATGCTGGTGATTGTGGAGCCCACGTATCTTTGGCGCCCTTTGAGGCATCTCCAACAACACTGTCCATGACCAATGCACACCAAGAATAATAATATTACCACAGTGTCATCTGGTATTGTCTCTGATAATGTTTCCAGGGTGTCTGCACCGGGTTGCTTCATGGTGTCCTCTCCAGGAGATACAAAGTGTTCTCTGGAGTCTATGTCTGCATAGCATGCTGATCTGGAATCCCCGACCCTCAAGATCCTTCAGTTGCAATAACTTGTGTCATTCTGACACTCTCCCTTTATCCACCAACCGCTATGTGTCAACATTCAAATTGTGGGTTCTAAGTGTGCTTCTCTCCGCTAGACCTTTGTTTTTGGACATGGCTCCCTGCCCTCTGACGCACCAACTGTCCAATTCTCCCATAAGACCACTCTACACCCTTCTTCCATGGTCTCTGTGACTTCTTCTCTCTTTCATTGTGGAGTGTGATTTATAGGCTTCAGGTCCATTTATACCATGTTTCCATTGATGTGGTCATCTTCTGGTTGTGCTGATGGCTAACACAAGCCTGAGCTCGCAGACACTTCTATGGTCTCCCTGTCTTCCAGATGCAGTGGGGACTCTGATGGAGCCATAAGCAAGAAGACATTCTTGCTTCTTGTGACATGTGGCAGAAAGGGAGAGAGCATTTGGGCTGTGTCATATCTGTCAGTCACAGAAAGACAACTACCATACAATAGCACTCACTCAGGGAAGAAAAGAAACATGTGAAAAAGCAAGAAAAAGGGACAGCCAATGAGACTCGAACCAGGCACACAAAATTTGGTGTTTGATATAGGCAGGCTATTCAGAATCTCCGTATCTAAAAGTATATCAAATGGGATATTCCATGCACGAATTGTGGCCAAATGGGGTGTAACGTGAGTTCCCACTGTGTTTGAAGGTGAATTGTGATCTGCAATAGAGCAGCTTCATATCTCTTAAAATATCATTTTTGGCATTTACTGAAACACACACACACACACACACACACACACACACACACACACACATACTAAAAAAGTCCCACAGAACTTAGGGAGCAAGTGAGGAATAGCACTCATGGAAGCAAAATTCAGAGAAAATACCATAAAAATACAAAAGCTTAGAGAATCAATGTATCAACCCGTCCAAACAGAACAAGTTAACTCCTTACCTAACATGAATTCATGAATTAATTAAAAAACCTTACCGAGAAGACCCCTTCACTCATATATGGCAGCAAATCCAATACCTTAGAGAAAAAGGATAAATTCCAAGACACCTACCCACTACCATGATGACATCATGATTCATCCATATCTGACGTCTCAGGTAATGACTTTTGAAGAAGCTTTGGAGGCTTTTGAAGCAGTCTTCAAACATCTCCCAACACACAGAAATCCAGGTTCAAATCAATTCCCTGGTCCACAACTCGAGACATTTAATGGTAAGTCGGGTTTTCACACCTATTCCCAAAATGTAGGAAGAGGAAAGACTCGAATTTACAATGTCCAAAGACCCAATTCACATAAGGACCTTATAGGAAACCAAAGGCATACAATTTTAATCAGTAAGATAATAAAACTAGAATTCATTTCTCTTCTCTTTCTTTCTTCATATCCATTGAAACGGCCTGTTTTGCTTTCTATTCACTATTTTTTCTTAATTTCGGCAAGCCAGGCTTTCATCCGTGCTAGGTTTTTTTCATAGTGTTCCCTGATTCTTTAATGGCATATACCACCAATTTCATCCTCATATAATGCCACACCACCTCCATACCCTTTAACCAGTTCCCTCTTTATGGCATGTCTTATCCCATGTAACCAAGCTTGGTCCCCAAAGTCCTGAATGTCTCCTGGTGCATCTCCCTGTCTGACTTCTTCTTCTGTTTTCCCTTACTACGACTCATGTCCATGGTATTCCTCATGGGCCACATAGGAGTGAACCCATAGGATATGTCCCTTGGTCGGTTTGCATTTTCATCTAGAAATCATCATCTTTATTATCATCTTCATAATCATCTTTATTCACGAGCCCTTAAAAGGGTATCCTGCTCCTTCCACAGTGATGCTAGAGTGGGCATAGCAGGCCATCGATGTTGGCCGTTCATTTTCATCTGAATAAAGAGAGTTGCTCAACATGGCTCTCCCCATATCTATGGCATGTAGCATTAACTACTGATGACAAGGTGTGCTGAACAGGACTCTTCTTTCGGGGTAGCAATCATGCAGCATTTCACACTCCATGAAGTCCTTGCAAAGGAGTTTAAGGTAATGACAGGTAGACAGAGCATTCATCCCTTAGGACTGGTGATTCAGGACACGAGCAGATAAGCACACACATCCCGGCCGTAACAATGTTCCTGGAATTGTGGCTGTCCTTCCCTTCTTCCTTTCCTCACCTTCCAAGCTGACCAAGCAACAAAGACAGACCTTCCACCCGAGAAACCATAGGGAACAGAAGCTAAGAATGGACCCTCTCACCCAAGGATATCCAACCTCCCAGATACTTAATGGGAGCCAAGATGCCTCGCTGTTGAATGAGATCTCTAGAAATTGCAGTGGAAAGAGGAACACCTTGCTCTCTGTGGAGAAAATTTGGTCTAAAGTATGGTATACAGAGCATCGTTTTCTGTTCTCTTTGCATAGAAAGTGGAAGAGGGAAAGAAACAGAAAAGACGCCCTGAGCTCATGATCAGGCTAAGAGGGCTCTTTCTTGTTCCTTCCCAAGTCTTTCTAATTAAAGCCATTGGACTCATATGTCTTGAGAATGGGGTGGATGCTTCAGTGAAGTCAGCTTCTGTGACGTCACAAAGCTCAGAGTTCCTAACAACCACTGCTAACGAAACCATGTCTCATCACTTCACCTGGCTGGAGTAGTCCTGGGTCAGCCAGGAGTATCAAAATCACTCCAAACCGCTGGAGCCACCTGGGCATTTCCCCAAGACATTTTCGGAGCGATTTGTGGTCACTTTCTCCATGGCCGATTTCTAGTCTTTCGCCGTGACTGTCACCAACACCCCTCGGGACTGCGGAGAAAGGCAAACATCCACAATTCCATCTTACCCACGTATGGTCAAGAAAGAGTCAGGACTACAAGCAGCCTCACACGGGGAAATCCAGGCAATACACATATTCATGATCCTCACACCCTATCAGGATGCTTCTGACCAGGAAATGCGCCCCCCCACCCTCCAAGGAAAGCTCAGAGTTAACACCTGTCTGGAGTCTTCAACAGTGAGGAAACAAGTTCTTCTTGCATCTCCAGAAATCGTGCCATAAATGCCTCCCCATTTTCCCAGCTGACCAAACATGAAAGGCAGACCTGACACCCTAAGCTTAGGCTCAGGACGGGCTCATCTATGTGGAGCTCACAGGAGCAAGCACGGAGCATGTTGGAAGAGAACCAATCCCCATGGAAGCCATCGGAAAAGGCTTTCGGGCCAATCTCAGGATTACAACGTGAGTCACCTAAATTCTCTGTCTTCTCTGTATTGGAAATGCGCCTTCTGTTATCTACCCTGAATATCATTTCTTTAGGGAGAAGAGCTCATGGAGTGCCCGAGGGCTGGCACTTGAGAGAGTCAGCTGTGTTCGGCATGCCTTCTGGGGTTGTGTTGTGGCTGTCCATTCTCCTATCTGCTCATCCTCTGCAGAGGCTGTCGTTGCCTTCCATTCAGAGTGTTTGGTGTCTGGGCCAAATATTGTGTTTTGTCCAGGTTACCTTCGTGGGTCTTGCGTGCCTGTGAAACATGACTTTCTACCCACTCCACAAAACTTAAGGCCTGCTGAATTCTGTGGCCAGGTGAGAGGATGTGGGCAGTGCTTTCTTTTAGTCCCCTGCACGATTTTCTGTTCTCCTGGGACTAAGCAATGTGGCCTGAAGAAGGCAGTCCCAACAGTGTTCCAGGTCTGGGAATCCATGATTGCAGTTTGTGCAGCTAAAGTCCTCACCGTCCTGCCTGTGGCCACATATAAATCCTGATGCTGGCGGTTGTGGATCCCAAGTATCTTCGGCGCCCAACGAGGCATCTCCACCAACACTGTCCATCACCAATGCACACAATGAATGATAATATTACCACGGTGTCTTCTGGTATTTTTTCTGATCATGGTTTCCGGTGTGTCTGCACCTGGTTGCTTGATGGTGTCCTCTCCAGGAGATACACAGTATTCTCTGGAGTCTATGTCTGCAAAGCATGCTGACCTGGAATCCCCAGGCTTCAAGAACCCAGAGTTGTAAGAACTTGTGTCACTCAGATACTCTCCTTTTCTCCTCCAACAGCTATGGGTCAAAATTCAAATTGTGTGATCTAAGTGTGCTCCTCTCTCCTGGGCCTTTGTTTTTGTCCATGGCATCCTGCCCTCTGAAGCACCAACAGTCCAATTCTCCAATAAGCCCTGCCTACACACTTTTCCCATGGTCTCTGTAACTTCTTCTCTCTTTCATTGTGGAGTGAGATTTCTAGGCCTAAGGTCCATTTATGCCATGTTTCCATTGATGTGGTCATATTCTGGTTGTACTGATGGCTAAGACAAGCCTGAGCTCTCAGACAATGCTACGATCTCCCTGTCTTCCAGATGCACTTCAGACTCTTATGGAGTCATAAGCAAGAAGACATTCTTGCTTCCTGTGACATGTGGCAGAAAGGGAGAGAGCATTGGGCAGTGTCATATCTGTCAGTCACAGAAAGACAAACACCATACAATATCACTCACACATGGAAGTAAAGAAACATGGGAAAAAGCAAAAAAAAAAAAAAAAAAAAGGGACAGGCAATGAGACTCAAACCAGGCACACAAAATTTGGTGTTTGTTCCAGGCAGGCTAGTCAGAATCTGCTTTTCTAAAAGTGGATTAAATGGGATATACCATGCAGGAATTGTGGCTGAATGGAGTGTAACGTGAGTTTCCACTGTGTTTGAAGGTGAATTGTGATCTGGAATAGAGCACCTTCATATCTCTTAAAATACCATTTTTAGCGTTTTCTGAAACATACACACACACACACACACACACACACACACTTAAAAGAGTCCCACAGAACTTAGGGAGCAAGTGAGGAATAGCACTCATGGAAGCAAAATTCAGAGAAAATACCATAAAAAAACTAAAGCTTAGAGAATCAAAGTATCAACCCCTCCAAACAGTTTAAGTTAACTCCTTACCTATCAAGAATTCATGAGGGACTCAGGAATCTATAGACGTCCCCAGGAGAAGCCCGAATATCACCTTGACCTGGCTTCACACTTAGGGTTGCCAGATTTCACAAATAAAAATATAGAACACTCAGTAAAATTTGAATTTCAGGTGACAATACATAATTTTCTATTACATCCATGCACTATTTGGAACCTATGTACTAAAAACAAATTCATCGTTTATCTGAAATTCAGCTTTAACTGGGCCTCCTGTATTTGATCTGGCAATCCCCTTCACAATCCCACTTGTGGGAGCCTCCCGGCTCTCCCTCCACATCCATTTACCTACGTCGCTTTTAAAATAAACACCTTGGTTATCGGGGACTGAAAAAAAAAAAAAAAAGAATTCATGAATTAATTAAGCAACCTTACCGAAAAGACCCCTTCACACAATTATGCCAGCAAATCCAATACCTTAGAGAAAAGGATAAATTCCAAGACACCTACGCACTACCATGACGAGATCATGGGTCATCCATATCGGACGTCTCAGGTAATGACTTTTGAAGCAGCTTTGGAGGCTTTTGAAGCTGTCCTCAAACATCTCCCAACACACAGAAATCCAGGTTCAAATCAATTCCCTGGCCCACAAACTCGAGACATTTAATGGTAAGTCGGGTTTTCACACATATTCCCAAAATGTAGTAAGAGGGAAGACTCGAATTTACAATGTCGAAAGACCCAATTCACATAAGGTCCTTATAGGAAACAAATGGCATACAATTTTAATCAGTAAGATAATAAAACTAGAATTCATTTCTCTTCTCTTTCTTTCTTCATGTCCATATGAAACGGGCTGTTTTTATTTCTATTCACTTTTTTTTTTTTTAATTTCGGCAAGCCAGGC
Organism: Meles meles; assembly: GCF_922984935.1. Classification (NCBI taxonomy): domain Eukaryota; kingdom Metazoa; phylum Chordata; class Mammalia; order Carnivora; family Mustelidae; genus Meles; species Meles meles. The sequence goes on from NC_060088.1 coordinate 18,377,443, forward strand.
TTTCATCCGTACTAGGTATTTTTCAGTGTTCCCTGATTTTTTAATGGCATATACCACCAATTTAATCCTCATATAATGCCACACCATGTCCATACCCATTAACCAGTTCCCTCTTTATGGCATGTCTTATCCACCTGTTACCAAGCTTGGTCCCCAAATTCCTGAGTCTCTCCTGGTGCGTCTCCCTGTCTGACATCTTTTCCATCCTTTTTCCCTTACTACTACTCATGTCCATGGTATTCCTCATGGGTCACATATGAATGAAGCCATAGGATATGTCCCTTGGTTTCTTGCATTTTCATTTGGAAATCATCTACTTCATCATCATCTTCATAATCATCTTTATTCATGAGCCCTTAAAAGGGTATCTCTGCATTTTCCACAGTGATGCTAGAGTGCGCATGACAGGCCATCGATGTTGGCCGTTCATTTTCATCTGAATAAAGAGAGTTGCTCAACATGGCTCTCCCCATGTCTATGGCATGTAGCATTAACTAGTGATGACAAGGACTGCTGACCAGGGCTCTTTCCTTCGGGGTAGCGATCATGCAGCATTTCACTCTCCATGAAGCCCTTGCAATGGAGTTTAACTTAATATCAGATAGACAGAGCCTTCATCCCTTAGGACTGGTGATTCAGGACACGAGCAGATAAGGACACGCATCCCTGTCCTGACAATTTTCCTGGAGTTGTGACTGTCCTTCCCTTCTTCCTTTCCTCACCTTCCAAGCTGACCAAGCACCAAAGGCAGACCTTCCACCCGAGAAAACATAGGGAACAGAAGCTAAGAATGGACCCTCTCACCCAAGGATATCCAACCTCCCAGAGACCTAATGGTTGCCAAGACGCCTCGCTGTTGATTGAGATCTCTATAAATTGAAGTGGAAATAGGAACACCTTGCTCTCTCTGGAGAAAAGTTGATCTAAAGAATGGTATACAGAACATCGTTTTCTGTTCTCTTTGTATAGAAAGTGGAAGAGGGAAAGAAACAGAAAAGACCCCCTGAGCTCATGATCAGGCTAAGAGGGCTCTTTCTTGTTCCTTCCCAAGTCTTTTTTATTAAAGCCATAGGACTCATATGTCTTGAGAATGGGGTTGCTGCTTCAGTGAAGTCAGCTTCTGTGACGTCACAAAGCTCTGAGGTCCTAGCAACCACTCCTCACCAAACCACTCTTCTTCACTTCACCTGGCTGGAGTAATCCTGGGTCAGCCAGAAGTATCAGAATCACTCCAAACAGATGGAACCGCCTGTAGTTTTCCCCAAGACAGTTTGTGGAGCGATTTGGGGTCACTTTCTCCATGGCCGAATTTCTAGTCTTTTGCCTTGACTGTCACCACCACCCCGCTGGACTCCGGAGAAGAACAAGAATCCACAATTCCATCTTACCCACGTAAGGTCAAGAAAGAGTCAGTAGTACAAGAAACCTCTCGTGGGGAACTGCAGGCAATATACAGATTCATGATCCTCACACCTTATCAGGATGCTTCTGAAGAGGAAATGCGCCCCTGCCCTCCAAGGAAAGCTCAGACTTAACACCCGCAACCATACCAAAAACCTGTCTGGAGTCTTCAAAAGTGAGGACACAAGTTCTTCTTGCATCTCCAGAAATCGTGCCATAAATTCCTCCCCATTTTCCCAGATGACCAAACATGAAAGTCAGACCCTACAACCTAAGCTTAGGCTCAGGATGGGCTCATCTATGTGGAGCTCACAGGAGCAAGGCAGACCCTACACCCTAAACATAAGCACAGGAGCAAGCACGGAGCATGTTTCAAGACAACCAATCCCCATGGAAAGCCATCGGAAAAGGCTTTTGGGCCAATCTCACTATTACAACATGAATCTACAAGACGTCTCTGTCTTCTCAGTATTCGAAACACGCCTTCTGTTATCTATCCTGAAGATAATTTCTTAGGAAGAATAGCTCATGGTGTGCCCAAGGGCTGGCACTTGAGAGACTCTCAGATATTTTGGATATGCCTTCTGGGTTTGTGTTGTGGCTGTCCACTCTCCTGTCTGCTCATCCTCTGCAGAGGCTCTCGTTGCATTCCATTCAGTGGAATGTCTGGGCCAAATATTGTGAGGTTACCTTCGTGGGTCTGGTGTGCCTGTGAAAGGTGACTTTCTACCCACTCCACAAAACTTAAGGCCTGCTGAATTCTGTGGCCAGGTGAGAGGATGTGGGCAGGGCTTTCTTTTAATCCCCTGCAGGATTTTCTGTTCTCCTGGGACTAAGCAACGTTGCCTGAAAAAGGCAATCCCAACAGTGTTCTCAGGTTTGGGAATCCGTGATTGCAGGTTGTGCAGCTAATGTCCTCACCGTCCTGCCTGTGGCCACTTCTCAGTCTTGATGCTGGCGTTGGTGGAGCCCAAGTATCTTTGGCGCCCATCGAGGCATCTCCACCAACACTGTCCATCACCAATTCACACAAAGAATGATAATATTACCACGGTGTCATCTGGTATTGTCTCTGATCATGGTTTCCAGGGTGTCTGCACCTGGTTGCATGATGGTGTCCTCTCCACGGGGTACACAGTGTTCTCTGGAGTCAATGTCTGCATAGCATGCTGATCTGGAATCCCTGACCCTCAAGATCCTTCGGTTGCAAGAACTTGTGTCATTCAGACACTCTCCCTTTCTCCACCAACCGCTGTGTGTCAACATTCAAATTGTGGGTTCTAAGTGTGCTCCTCTCCACTGGGCCTTTGTTTTTGGCCATGGCTCCCTGCCCTCTGAAGCCCCAACCGACCTATTCTCCCATAAGCCCTGTCTACACGCTTCTCCCATGGTCTCTGTGACTTCTTCTCTCTTTCACTGTGGAGTGCGTTCTAAGCTTGAGGTCAATTTAACCATGCTTCCATTGATGTGGTCATCTCTGGTTGTCCTGATGGCTAAAACAAGCCTCAGCTCGCAGACAGCTCTATGGTTTCCCTGTCTTCCAGATGCACTGCGGCCTTTTATGGAATCATAAGCAAGAAGACATTCTTGCTCCTTGTGACATGTGGTAGAAAGGGAGAGAGCATTGGGCTGTGTCATATCTGTCAGTCACAGAAAGACAACTATCATACAATATCACTCACTCATGGAAGTAAAAAAACATGGGAAAAAGCAAGAAAAGGGGACAGGCAATGAGAGTCGAACCAGGCACACAAAATTTGGTGTTTGTTCCAGGCAGGCTAGTCAGAATCTGCGTAATTAAAAGTGGATCAAATGGGATATACCATGCAGGAATTGTGGCTGAATGGGGTGTAACATGAGTTTCCACTGTGTTTGAAGGTGAATTGTGATCTGGAATAGAGCACCTTCATATCTCTTAAGATATCATTTTTAGCATTTTCTGAAACATACACACACACACACACACACACACACACACACACACACACACACTTAATAGAGTCCCACAGAAATTAGGGAGCAAGTGGGGAATAGCACTCATGGAAGCAAAATTCAGAGAAAGTACCATAAAAAAACAAAAGCTTAGAGAATCAAAGTATCAACCCGTCCAAACAGTATAAGTTAACTCCTTACCTATCAAGAATTAATGAGTTAATTAAACAACCTTACCGAAAACCCCTCCACACAAGTATGCCAGCAAATCCAATACCTTAGAGGAAAGGATAAATTCCAAGACACCTACGCTTTACCATGACAATATCATGAGTCATCCATCTGACGTCCCAGGTAATGACTTTTTAAGCAGCTTGGGGGCTTTTAAAGCTGTCCTCAAACATCTCCCAACACACAGAAATCCAGGTTCAAATCAATTCCCTGGTCCACAATTCGAGACATTTAATGGTAAGTCGGCTTTTCTCATCTATTCCCAAAATGTAGGAAAAGGGAAGACTCAAATTTACAATCTCCAAAGACCCAATTCACATTAGGACCTTATAGGAAACCAATGGCATACAATTTTAATTAGTAAGATAATAAAACTAGAATTCATTACTCTTCTCTTTCTTTCTTCATATCCATGTGAAACGGCCTGTTTTGCTTTCTATTCACTATTTTTTCTTAATTTCAGCAAGCCAGGCTTTCATCCATTCTATGTTTTTTGTCATAGTGTTCCCTGATTCTTTAATGGCATATACCACCAATTTCATCCTCATATATATCCACACCACCTCCATACCCAATAACCAGTTCTCTCTTTATGGCATGTCTTATCCTTCTGTAACAATGCTTGGTCCCCAAAGTCCTGAGTCTCTCCTAGTGCGTTTCCCTGTCTGACTTCTTCTCTTTCCGTTTTCCCTATTACTCATGTCCATGGAAATCTTCCTGAGCCGCATATGAGTGAACCCATAGGATATTTCCCTTGGTCTGCTTGCATTTTCATTTGGAAATCATCATCTTTATCATCATCTTCATAATCATCTTTATTCACGAGCCCTTAATAGGGTATCTCTGCTCCTTCCACAGTGATGCTACAGTGGGCATGGCAGGCCATCGATGTAGGCCTTTCATTTTCATCTGAATAAAGAGAGTTGCTCAACATGGCTCTCCCCATGTCTATGGCATTTAGCATTAACTACTGAGGACAAGGAGTGCAGACCAGGGCTCTTTCTTTCTTGGTAGCGATCATGCATAATTTCACTCTCCATGAAGACCTTGCAATGGAGATTAAGGTAATGTCAGGTAGAGAGAGCCTTCATCCCTTAGGACTGGTGATTCAGGACACGAGCAGATAAGGACACGCATCCATGCCCTGACAATTTTCCTGTAATTGTGACTGTCCTTCCCTTCTTCCTTTCCTCACCTTACAAGCTGACCAAGCACCAAAGGCAGATCTTCCACCCGAGAAAAAATGCGGAACAGAAGCTTAGAATCGACCCTCTCACCCAAGAATATCTAACCTCCTAGAGACTTAATGGGAGCCAAGAGGCCTCGCTGTTGATTGAGATCTCTAGTAATTGCAGGGGAGAAAGGAACACCTTGCTCTCTCTGGAGAAATGTTGGTCTAAAGAATGGTATACAGAACATCGTTTTCTTTTCTCTTTGTATAGAAAGTGGAAGAGGGAAAGAAACAGAAAAGACCCCTGAGCTCATGATCAGGCTAACAGGGCTCTTTCGTGTTCCTTCCCAAATCTTTCTAATTAAAGCCATAGGACTCATATGTCATGAGAATTGGGTTTCTGCTTCAGTGAAGTCAGCTTCTGTGAAGTCACAAAGCTCTGAGGTCCTAGCAACCACTCCTCACCAAACCACGCCTCATCACTTCACCTGGCTGGAGTAGTCCTGGGTCAGCCAGGAGTATCAAAATCACTCGAAACCGCTGGAGCTGCCTGGGTATTTCATCAATAGAGTTTGTGAAGCGATTTGGTGTCACCATCTCCATGGGCAAATTTGTAATCTTTGGCCGAGACTCTCACCACAACCCCTGTGGACTCCTGAGAATGGCAAAAATCCACAATTCCATTTTACCCACGTAAGGTCAAGAAAGAGTCAGGAGTACAAGGAGCCTCAAAAGGGGAACTCCACCCTATACATATGTTCTTTGTCCTCACAACCCATCAGGATGCTTCTGTCCAGGAAATCCCCCCCCCCACCCTCTGAGGAAAGCTCAGATTTAACAACCACAACCATACCAAAGACATGTCTGGAGTCTTCAACAGTGAGGACTCGAGTTCTTCTTGCATCTCCAGAAACCGTGCCATAAATGCCTCCAAGCTGACCAGATATTAAAGGCACACCCTACACCCCAGAAGCTTAGGCCCAGGACGAACTCATCTGTTTGCAGCTCAAAGGAGCAATCACGGAGCATGTTGGAAGAGAACCAATCCCCATGTGAACCCATAGGAAAAGGCTTTCGGGCCAGTTTCATGAATACAACGTGAATCTACAAAATGTCTCTGTCTTCCCTGTATTCAAAATGTGGATTCTGTTATCTACCGTGAAGACAATTTCATTAGGAACAAGAGCTCATGGAGTGCCCAAGCTCTGGCAGCTGAGAGTCTCAGGTGTGTGTGAATGCCCTCTGAGGTTGTGTTGTGGCTGTCCACTCTCCTGTGGGCTCATCCTCTGCAGAGTCTCTCCTTGCCTTCCATTCAGAGTATTGGTGTCTGGGCCTAAAATATTGTGCCTGTGAAACGTGAACTTAAACCCACTCCACAAAAGTTAAAGCCTGCTGAATTCTGTGACCAGGTGAGAGGATGTGGGCAGGGCTTTCTTCTAGTTCCCTGCAGGATTTTCTTTACCCCTATGACTAAGCAGTGTGGCCTGAAGAAGGCAGTCCCAACAGTTTTCCAGGTTTGGGAATCCGTGATTACAGGTTATGCAGCTAATGTCCTCATCGTCCTGCTAGTGGCCACTTCTCAGTCTTGATGCTGGCGGTGGTAGAGCCCAAGTATCCTTGGCGCCAATTGAGGTATCTCCGCCATCACTGCCCATCAAGAATGCACCCAAAGAAATAAGAATCTTACCATGGTGTCAACAGGTATTGTCTCTGATCATGGTTTCCAGGCTGTCTGCACCTGGTTGCTTGCTGGTGTCCTCTCCAGGAGATACACAGTATTCTACAGTTCTGGAGTCTATGTCTGCAAAGCATGCTGATCTGGAATCCCCGGGCCTCAAGACCCCAGGGTTGTAAGAACTCGTGTCATTCAGACACTCTCCTTTTCTCTGCCAAAAGCTATGGGTAAACATTCAAATTGTGGGTTCTAATTGTGCTCCTCTCACATGGGCCTTTTTCTTTGGCCATGGCTCCCTGCCCTCTGAAGAACCAAGTGTACAATTCTCCCATAATCCCTGTCTACACTCTTTTCCCATGGTCTCTGTGACATCTTCTCTCTTTCGCTGTGGACTGTGATTTCTAGGTTTCAGGTTCATTTATGCCATGTTTACATTGATGTGGTCATCTTCTGGTTGTTCTGATGGCTGAAGAAAAGCCTGGAGCTCCCAGACCCTTCTACCATCTCCCTGTCCTCCAAATGCACTGCGGACTCTTATGGAGCCATAGGCAAGAAGGCATTCTTGCTCCTTGTGACATGTTGCAGAAAGAGAGAGAGCTTTTGCTGTGTCATATCTGTCAGTTATAGAAAGACAACTCCCATACGATTTCCCTCATTCCTGGAAGTAAAAAAACATGTGAAAAAGCAAGATAAAGGGACAGGCAATTATACTCTACACAGGCACACAAAATTTTGTGTTTGTTCCACACAGGCTAGTCATAATCTGCACTTCAGAAAGTCGATCAAATAGGACATTCAAAGCAGGAAATGTGGCCGAACGGGATGTAACGTGATTTTCAACTATGTTCGAAGGTGAATTGTGATCTGTAATAGAGCAGCTTCATATCTCTTAAAATATCATTTTTAGCGTTTTGTGAAACACATACACACACACACACACACACACACACACACACACACACAGACTTAAAAGACTGAAGTTATGGAGCAAGTGAGGAATAGTCCTCATGGAAGCAATATTCAGAGAAAATACCAGAAAAATCAAAATCTTAGAGAATCAAAGTAACAAACAATCTGAACTGGATAAGTTAACTCCTTTCCTATCAAGAATTAACTAATTAATTAATTAGTTAATTAAACAACCTTACCTAAAAGACCCCTACACAGAAGTCTGCCAGCAAATCCAATACCAGAGAAAAGGATAAATTCCAAGACACATAAGCACTACCATGACAAGATCATGAGTCATACATATCTGACGTCTTAGGTGTTGACGAAAGCTTTTGAAGCAGTCCTCAAACATCTCCCAACATACAGAAAGCCAGGTTCAAATCAATTCCCTGGTCCACAATTTGAGACAGTTAATGGTAATGTCGGTTTTTTTCATTTTTCCCAAAATGTAGTATGAGGGAAGACTCTAATTTACAATGTCCAAAGGCCCAATTCAGATAAGGACTTTTTTTTTAATTTTTTTTATTTTATTCGTTTGACAGAGAGAGATCACAAGTAGATGGAGAGGCAGGCAAAGATAGAGAGAGAAAGAGAGAGAGAGGGAAGCAGGCTCCCCGCTGAGCAGAAAGCCCAATGCGGTACTGGATTCGAGGACCCTGAGATCATGACCTGAGCCAAAGGCAGCGGCTTAACCCACTGAGCCACCCAGGCGCCCAGATAAGGACTTTAATAGGAAACAAATTGCATACAATTTTAATCAGTAAGATAATCAAACTAGAATTCATTTCATTTCTATTTCTTTCTTCATTTCCACGTGGAACTACTGGTTTTGCTTTCCATTCACTATATTTTCTTACAATCGACAAGCCAACTTTTCAACCATCCTACGTTTTTTGACATGCTGTTCCCTGATTCTTTAACTGCATATACCACCAACTGCTCTTCCTCATATAATGCCACACCACCTCCATACCCATTGTCCATTTCCCTCTTTATGACATGTTTTATCTTCCTTTAACCCTCAGCTTGGTTCCCAAAGTCCTGAGACTGTCTCGGTGCGTCTCCCTGTCTGACATCTTCTCCTTCCATTTTCCCTTACTACTACTAATGTCCATGGTATTCCTCATGGGTCATATATGAGTGAATCCAAAGGATATTTCCCCTGGTCCGTTAGCATTTTCATTTAGAAATAATCTTCTTTATCATCATCTTCATAATAATTTTTATCCACTAGCCCTTGAAGGGTATATCGGATCCTTCCACAGTGATGCTGGAGTGGCCATGGCAAGCCATCAATGTTGGCCATTCATTTTCATCTGAATAAAGAGAGTTGCTCAACATTGCTCTCCACATGACTATGGCATGTAACATTAACTAATGATGACAAGGAGTGCTGACCAGGGATCTTTCTTTACGGGGAGCAATCATGCAGAATTTCACTCCATGAAGCCTTTGCAACGCTGTTTAAAGTAATGTCAGGCTGACAGAGCCTTCATCCCTTGGGGTTGGTGTTTCAGGACACTAACACATAATTGCACCGACAGCACAATCTATCACTGCCCTGGCAATTTTCCTGGAATCATGACTTTTCTTCCCTTCTTCATCCCCTCATCTTCCAAGCTTACCAAGCACCAAAAACAGACCTTACACCTGAAAAACCATAGAGAACAGAAGCTAAGAATGGACACTCTCACCTAAGGATATCAAACCTCCCAGAGACCTAATGGTAGCCAAGAGGCCTCGCTGTTGATTGAGATCTCTAGAAATTGCAATGGAAATAGGAACCCCTTGCTCTCTCTGGAGAAATGTTGGTCTATAAAATGGTATAAAGAGCATCACTTTCTATTCTCTTTGTATAGAAAGTGGAAGTGGGAAAGAAACAGAAAAGACCACCCGAGTTCATGATCAGGCTAGCAGGGCTCTTTCTTTTTCCTTCCCAGGACTTTCTACTTATAGCCATAGGACTCATATGTCATGAGAATGGGAGCTGCTTCAGTCAAGTCAGCTTCTGTGACGTCACAAAGCTCTGAGGTCCTAGCAACCACTCCTCACCGAACAACGCCTCATCACTTCACCTGGATTGAGTAGATCTGGGTCAGCCAGGTGTATCAAAATCACTCTAAACCGCTGGATCCACCTGGGTATTTCCCCAAGACAGTTTGTGAAGCTATTTGGGGTCACCTTCTCCATAGCCAAATTTGTTGTCTTCGACCGTGACTGTCACCACTACCCCTCTGGATTCCTGAGAAGGGCATGAATTCACAATTCCATCTTACCGATGTAACGTCAAGAAAGAAGCAAGAGTACAAATGCACTGCGACCTCTTATGGAGCCATAAGCAAGTACACATTCTTGCTCCTTGTGACATGTGGCAGAAAGGGAGAGAGCATTGGGCTGCGTCATATCCGTCAGTCACAGAAAGACAACTACCATACGATTTCTCTGACTCATGGGAGTAAAGAAACCTGTGAAAAATCAAGAAAAAGGGAAAGGCACTTAGACTCTAACCAGGTACACAAATTTTGTTGTTTGTTCCAGGCAGGATAGTCAGACTCTGCTTTTGTAAAATTGGATCAAATGGGACATTCAATGCAGGAAATGTGGCAGAACAGGATGTAACGTGAGTTTCCACTGTGTTTGAAGGTGAATTGTGATCAGGAATAGAGCAGCTTCATATATCTTGAAATATCATTTTTTGCATTTTGTGAAACACACACACACACACACACACACACACACACACACACACACTCTCTTTTTTTTATTTGTTTATTTACAGCATAACAGTGTTCATTGTTTTGGCATCACACTGAGTGCTCCATGCAGTAAGGGCCCTCTCTATTACCCACCACCTGGTTCCTCATCCTCCCACCCATGCCGCCCCTTCAAAACCCTTGAGTTGTTTTTCAGAGTCCATAGTCTCTCATGGTTCTTCTCCCCTTCCAGTTTCCCTCAACCCCCTCTCCTTTCCATCTCCCCATGTCCTCCATGTTATTTGTTATGCTCCACAAATAAGTGAGACCATATGATACTTGACTCTCTCTGCTTGACTTATTTCATTCAGCATAATTCCTTCCAGTCCCATCCATGTTGCTACAAAAGTTGGGTATTCATCCTTTCTGATGGAGGCATAATACTCCAGTGTGTATATGTACCACATCTTCCCTATCCATTCATCCGTTGAAGGGCATCTTGGTTCTTTCCACAGTTTGGCGACCATAGCCATTGCTGCAATAAACATTGGGGAAGAGTTGGCCCTTCTTTTCACTACATCTGTATCTTTGGGGTAAATACCCAGCAGTGCAATTGCAGAGTCATAGGGAAGCGCTATTCTTAATTTCTTCAGGAGTCTCCACACTGTTCTCCAAAGTGACTGCACTAACTTGCATTCCCAACAACAGTATAAGAGGGTTCCCCTTTCTCCACATCCTCTCCAACACACGATGTTTCCTGTCTTGCTAATTTTGGCCATTCTAACTGGTGTCAGGTGGTATCTCAATGTGGTTTTAACTTGAATCTCCCTGATGGCTAGTGATGATGAACATTTTTCATGTGTCTGATAGCCATTTGTATGTCTTCGTTGCAGAAGTGTCTGTTCATATCTTCTGCCCATTTTTCGATATGATTATCTGTTTTGTGTGTGTTGAGTTTGAGGAGTTCTTTATAGATCCTGGATATCAACCTTTTGTCTGTACTGTCATTTGCAAATATCTTCTCCCTTTCCGTGGTTGCCTTTTTGTTTTGTTGACTGTTTCCTTTGCTGTGCAGAAGCTTTTCATCTTGATGAAGTCCCAAAAGTTCATTTTCGCTTTTGTTTCCTTGGCCTTTGGAAACGTATCTTGAAAGAAGTTGCTGTGGCTGATATCGAAGAGGTTACTGCCTATGTTCTCCTCTAGGATTCTGATGGATTCCTGTCTCACTTTGAGGTCTTTTATCCATTTCGAGTTTATCTTTGTGTATGGTGTAAGAGAATGGTTTCATTCTTCTACATATCGCTGTCTAGTTTTCCCAGCACCATTTATTGAAGAGACTGTCTTTTTTCCATTGTATATTTTTTTCCTGTTTTGTAGAAGACTATTTCACCATAGAGTTGAGGGTCAATATCTGGGATCTCCACTCTGCTCCACTGGCCTTAGTGTCCGTTTTTATGCCAGTACCATGCTGTCTTGGTGATCACAGCTTTGTAGTAAAGCTTGTAATTGGGTAACGTGATGCCGCCAGTTTTGTTTTTGTTTTTCAACATTTCCTTAGCAATTTGGGGTCTCTTCTGATTCCATACAAATTTTAGGATTATTTGCTCCAGCTCTTTGAAAAATACCAGTTCAATTTTGATCGGAATGTCATTAAAAGTATAGATTGCTCTAGGCAGTATAGACATTTTAACAATGTTTATTCTTCCAATCCAAGATCATGGAACAGTCTTCCATCTTTTTGTGCCGTCTTCAATTTTTTTCATGAGTGTTCTGTAGTTCCTTGAGTACAGGTCATTTACCACTTTGGTTAGATTTATTCCAGAATAGACCACATACTGGGTCACAAACGGGACTCAACCGATACCAAAAGACTGACATTAATCCCTGCATATTCTCAATTACAATGCTTTGAAACTGGAACTCAATCACAAGGAAAATTCAGAAGGAACTCAAACCCCTGGAAGCTAAAGAACACCTTGCTTAAGAATGCTTGGATCAACCAGGAGATCAAAGATGAACTTAAACAATTCATGGAAACCAAAGAGAATGAAGACAATTTGGTCCAATACCTATGGGATACAGCAAAGGCAGTTCTAAGAGGGAAATACATAGCCATCCAAGCCTCCATCAAAAAAATTGAAACATCCAGAATACACCAGCTGTCTCTACACCTTACAGAACTGGAGAATCAACAACAAATCAAACCAACTCCGCATGCAAGAAGGGAAATAATCAAGATTAGAGCAGAGATCAATGAGGTAGAAACCAGAGATACAGTAGAACGTATCAATGAAAATAGAATCTGCTTTTTTGAAAGAATCAATAAGATCGATAAACCATTGGCCACCCTAATCCAAAAGAAAAGAGAAAAAACCCAAATTAATAAAATTATGAATGAAAAGGGAGAGATCACAACTAACACCAAGGAAATAGAAACAATCATCAGAAATTATTACCAACAGTTATATGCCAATAAGCTAAGAAACCTAGATGAAATGGATGCATTCCTGGAAAACTACAAACTCCCAAAATTGAACCAGGAAGAAATTGATAACCTGAATAGACTGATATCTAGTAACGAGATTGAAGCAGTGATCAAAAACCTCCCAAAAAACAAGAGCCCAGGACCTGACGGATTCCCTGGGGAATTCTACCAAACTTTCAAAGAAGAAATAACACCAATTCTCCTGAAGCTGTTCCAAAAAATTGAAGCAGAAGGAAAACTTCCAGACTCTTTTTATGAAGCCAGCATTACCCTGATCCCCAAACCAGGCAAAGACCCTACCAAAAAGGAAAATTTCAGACCAATATCACTGATGAATATGGATGCTAAGATTCTCAACAAGATCCTAGCAAACAAAATCCAAAAGTACATTAAAAAGTTTATCCACCATGAGCTGGTGGGATTCATCCCTGGGTTACAAGGTTTGTTCAACATTTGCAAATCAATCGATGTGATAGAACACATCAATAAGAGAAGAGAGAAGAACCATATGGTGCTCTCAATTGATGCAGAAAAAGCATTTGACAAAATCCAGCATCCGTTCTTGATGAAAACGCTTCAAAGTATAGGGATAGCGGGAACATTCCTGAACTTCATAAAATCTATCTATGAAAGAACCACAGCAAATGCAATCCTAAAGGGCAAAAAGCTTGCAGCCTTCCCGTTGAGATCAGGAACACGACAAGGATGCCCACTCTCACCAATCTTGTTCAACATAGTATTAGAAGTTCTAGCAATGGCAATCAGACAACAAAGAGAAATAAAATGTGTCCAAATTGGCAAGGAAGAAGTCAAACTCTTTCTCTTCACAGATGACATAATTCTTTATATGGAAAACCACAAAGACTCCACCCCCAAAATACTAGAACTCATACAGCAATTCAGTAACGTGGCAGGAAACAAAGTCGATGTACAGAAATCAGTGGCTTTCTTATACACTAACAATGAAAACACAGAAAGGGAAATTAGAGAATCACTTCCATTTACTATAGCACCAAGAACCATAAGATACCTGGTAATAAACACACACACACTCTTAAAAGAGTCCCATAGAAGTTAGGGAGCAAATGAGGAATAGCAATCAAAATTTAGAGAAAATACCATAAAAAAAAAAAAAAAGCTTAGATAATCAAAGTAACAAACCGTCCAAACGGGATAAGTTAACTCCTTACCTATCAAGAATTAATTAACTAATTAAGTAATTAAGTAGTTAATTAATATATTAATCAACTTTACCTAAGAGACCCTTACACAGAAGTCTGCCAGCAAATCCAAAACCGGAGAAAAAAGGATAAATTCCAAGACACATACGCACTACCATGACAAGATCATGAGTCATACATATCTGATGTCTCAGGTAATGACTTTTGAAGCAGGTTTTGAGGCTTTTGAAGCAGTCCTCAAACATCTCCCAAAACACAGAAATCCAGGTTCAAATCAATCCCCTGGTCCACAATTCGAGATATTTAATGCTAAGTCAGATTTTCTCATCTATTCCCAAAATGTAGGAAGAGGGAATATTCTAATTAACAATGTCCAAAGACAAAATTCACATAAGGACCTTATAGGAAATCAATTGCATACCATTTTAATCAGTAAGATAATAAAACTACAATTCATTTCTCTTCTCTTTCTTTCTTCATCTCCATGTGAAATGACCTGTTCTGTTTTCTATTCACTATGTTTTCTTATATTCGGCTAGCCAGGCTTTCATCCATCCTACGTTTTTTGGCATACTGTTCCCAGATTCTTTAATTGCATATACCACCAAGTGTTCATCCTCATATAATGCCATAACACCTCCATACCCATTATCCAGTTCCCTCTTTATGGGAGGTCTTATCCTCCTGTAACCTTCAGCTGGGTCCCCAAAGTCTTGAGTCTGACTTCTTCTCCTTCCATTTTTCCTTACAACTACTCATGTCATTCTTCATGGGCCACTTATGAGTGAAGCCATAGGATATTTCCCTTGGTCAGCTTGCATTTTCATTTGGAAATAATCTTCTATATCATAAACTTCATAATCATCTTTATCCACTAGCCCTTAAAAGGGTATCTCGGCACCTTCCACAGTGATGCTAGAGTGTGCATGGAAGGCCATCGATGTTGGCCATTCATTTTCATCTGAATAAAGAGAGTTGCTCAACATGGCTCTCCTTATGACTATGGCATGTAGCATTTACTAATGATGACAAGGAGTGGTGCCCAGGGCTCTTTCTTTCAGGGTAGCGATCATGCAGAGTTTCACTCTCCATGAAGCCTTTGCAACTGTGTTTAAGGTAATGTCAGGTAGACAGAGCCTTCATCCCTTAGGACTGGTGTTTCAGGACACTAGCAGATAAGGACACGGACAGCACAACGCGTCCCTGTCCTGGCAATTTTCCTGGATTAGTGACTTTCCTTCCCTCCTTCATTCCCTCACCTTCCAAGCTGAGCAAGCACCAAAGGCAGACCTTCCACCCGAGAAACCATAGGGAACAGTAGCTCAGAATGGACCCTCTCACCCTCTCACCCAAGGATATCCAACCTTCCAGAGACCTAATGGGAGCCAAGAGGCCTCGCTGTTGATTGAGATCTCTAGAAATTGCAGTGGAAATAGGAACACATTGCTCTCTCTGGAGAAATGTTGGTATAAAGAATGGTATACAGAACATCATTTTCTTTTCTCTTTGTATAGAAAATGGGATTGGGAAAGAAACAGAAAGGAACAGCTGAGTTTATGATCATGCTAGCAGTGCTCTTTCTTGTTCCTTCCCAAGTCTTTCTACTTAAAGCCATAGGACTCATATGTCATGAGAATTGGATTGCTGCTTCAGTTAAGGCAGCTTTTGTGACATCACAAAGCTCTGAGGTCCTAGCAACCACTCCTCACCAAACCACGCCTCATAACTTCACCTGGCTGGAGTAGTCCTTTGTCAGCCAGGAGTATCAAAATCACTCCAATCTGCTGGAGCCGTCTGGGTATTTCCCCAAGACAGTTTGTGAAGCGATTTGGGGTCAACTTCGGCATGGCCAATTTTGTAGTCTTTGGCCGTGACTGTCACCACCACCCCTCTGGACTCCTGAGAAGGGCAAGAATCCACAATTCCATCTTACCGACATAAGGTCAAGAAAGAGTCAGGAGTACAACAGCCTTACATGGGAACTCCACGTAATACACATGTTCATGACCTCACACCCAATACGGAGGCTTCAGACCAGGAAAAGCGCCCCCCGCCCTCCGAGGAAAGCTCTGAGCTAACACCCGCAACCATACCAATGACATGTGTGGAGGCTTCAGCAGTGAAGACACAAGTTCTTCTTGCATCTCCAGAAATGGTGCCATAAAAGCCTCCCAATTTTCCCAGCAGACCAAATATTAAACTCAGACCCTACACTGTAAAAGCTTAGGCCCAGGACCTACTCATCTGTTTGGAGCTCACAGGAGCAAGCATTGAGCATGTTGCAAGAGAAGCAATCCCCATGTGAAGCCATTGGAAAAGTCGTTCAGGCCAGTTTCCAGAATAGAACGTGAATCTACAAAAGGTCTCTGTCTTCTCTATATTCAAAGCGCACCTTCTGTTATGTACCCTGAAGTTAATTTATTTAGGAAGAAAAGCTCATGTGATGCCCATGGGCTGGCACTTGAGAAAGTCTCAGGTGTTTGTGACATGCCCTCTGGTGTTGTGTTGTGGCTGTCCACTCTCCTGTGGGCTCGTCCTCTGCAGAGGCTCTCCTTGCCTTCCATTCAGAGTGTTTGGTGTCTGGGCCAAATTTGGTTTGCCTGTGAAATGTAACTTTCAATCCACTCCACAAAACATAGGGCCTGCTGAATTCTGTGGCCAGGTGAGAGGATGTGGGCAGGGATTTCTTCTAGTCCCCTGCAGGATTTTCTGTTCTCCTGGGACTAAGCAACCTGGCCTGAAGAAGGCAGTCCCAACAGTGTTCCAGGTTTGGGAAATCGTTATTGCAAGTTGGGCAGCTAATGTCCTCAACTTCCTGAATGTGACCACTTCTCAGTCTTGATGTTGGGGGTCGTAGTGCACGAGTATCTTTGGCGCCCATTGAGGCATCACCACCAACACTGCCCATCACGAATGCACCCACAGAAATAATAATCTTACCACGGTGCCAACAGGTATAGTCTCTGATCATGGTTTCCAGGCTATCTGCACCTGGTTGCTTGATGGTGTCCTCTCCAGTGTTTTCTGGCCTATATGATTGCAAAGCATGCTGATCTGGTATCTGCGGGCCTCAAGACCCTTGGGTTTCAAGAAATCATGTCCTTCAGACACTCTCCATTTCTACGCCAACATCTATGGATCAACATTCAAATTGTGGGTTTTAAGTGTGCTTCCTTCCTCTAGGCCTTTGTCATTGGCCATGGCTCCCTGACCTCTGAAGCACCAACCGTCCAACTCTCCCATAAGCCCTGTCTACACCCTTATCCCAATGCCTTTCTGACATCTTCTCTGATTTCTAGGCTTCAGGTACATTTATGCCATGTTTACATTGATGTGGACATTTCTGGTTGTGCTGATGGCTGAAGACATGCCTAGAGCTCCCAGACACTTCTACCATCTCCCTGTCTTCCAAATGCACTGTGGACTCTTATGGAGCCATAGGCAAGAAGGTATTATTGCTCCTTGTGACATAATGCAGAAAGGGAGAGAGGATTGGGCTGTGTCATAACTGTCAGTCACAGAAAGACAACTACCATACGATTTCACTCACTCATGGAAGTAAAGAAACATGTGAAAAAGCAAGAAAAAGGAACAAACAAATAGACTCTAACCAGGCACACAAAATTTGGTGTTTGTTCCAGGCAGGCTAGTCAGAATCTGCGTATCTAAAAGTGGATCAAATGGGACATTCAATACAGGAAATGTGGCTGAACGGGATGTAATGTGAGTTTCCAAAGTGTTTGAAGGTGAAATGTGATCTGAAATAGAGCAGATTCATATCTCTTAAAATATCATTTTTAGTGTTTTGTGAAACACACACACACTCACTCACAGACACACACACACACACACACACTCTTAAAAGACTCCACAGAAGTTAGGGAGCAAGAGAGGAAAACACTCACAGAAGCAAAATTCAGAGAAAATACCATAAAAAACAAAAGCTTAGAATATTGAAGTAACAAACCGTCCAAACTGGATAAGGCAACTACTTACCTATCAAGAATTAATTAAGTAAGTAAGAAAGTAATAAGTAAATAAATAATTAATTAAACAACCTTACCTAAAAGACCTCTCCATGCAAGTCTTATAGCAAATCCAATACTGGAGAAAAAAGGATAAATTCCAAGACACATATGCACTACCATGACAATATAGAGTCATACATATCTGACATCTCAGGTGTTGACAAAAGCTTTTGAAGCTGTCTCAAACATGTCCAACACTCAGAAAGCCAAGTTCAAATCAATTCCCTGGTCCACAATTCGAGATATTTAATGGTAATGTCGGCTTTTCTCATCTATTCCCAAAATATAGGAAGAGAGAAGACTCTAATTTACCATGCCCAAAACCCAATTCAGATAAGGACCATATAGAAACCAATAGCATACAATGTAATCATTACGATAATAAAACTAGAATTCATTTCTCTTCTCTTTCTTTCTTCATCTCCATGTGAAACGTCCTGTATTGCTTTCTATTCACTATTTTGACTTGTATTCGGCAAACCAGCCTTTCATCCATCCTACTTTTTTGACATAGTGTTCTTATATTTAATTGCATATACCACCAAGTACACATCCTCATATAATGCCACACCACCTCCATACCCATTAACCAGTTCCCTCTTTATGGCAGGACTTATCATCCTGTAACCCACAGCTTGGTCCCCAAAGTACTGAGTCTCTCCTTGTGTGACAACCTGTCTCACTTCTTCTCTTTCCGTTTTCCTCTCTGGAGAGAGCAGCTTCATATCTCTTAAAATATCATTTTCAGCATTTTATGAAACACACACGCACACACACACACACACTTAAAAGTGTCCCACAGAGGTTAGGGAGCAAGTGAGGAATAGAACTCATGGAAGCAAAATTCAGAGAAAATACCATAAAAAACAAAAGCTTAGAGAATCAAAGTAACAAACCATCCAAACTAGATAAGTTAACTCCTTACCTATCAAGAATTAATTAAATAATTATTTAATTAATTACTTAATTAAATAACCTTACCTAAAACACCCTACACACAAGTATGCCAGCATATCCAATACCGGAGAGAAAAGGATAAATTCCAAGATACATATGCTCTACGATGACAATATCAAGAGTCATACATATCTGCCGTCTCAGGTTATGAATTTTGAAGCAGCTTTAGAGGCTTTTGAAGCAGTCCTCAAACATCTCCCAACACACAGAATGCCAGGTTCAAATCAAATACCTGGACCACATTTTGATACATTTAATGGAAATGTCACAGTTTGTCATCTATTCCCAAATTGTTGGAAGAGGGAAATATCTAATTTACAATGTCCAAAGACACAAGTCAGATATGACCTTATAGGAAACCAATTGCATACCATTTTTATCAGTAAGATAATAAAAGGAGAATTCATTTCTCTTCTCTTTCTTTCTTCATCTCCATGTGAAACGACCTGTTTTGCTTTCTATTCACTATTTTTTATTATATTCTGCAAGCCAGTCTTTAATCCACCCTCGTTTATAGACATAGTGTGCCCTGATTCTTTAATTGCATATACCACCAAGTGCTCATCCTCATATAATTCCACACCAACTCCATACTCATTATCCAGTACCCTCTTTATGACGTGTCTTATCCTCCTGTAGCCCTCAGCTTGGTCCCCAATGTCATGAGTCTCTCCTGGTGCATCTCCCTGTCTGACTTCTTCTCCTTCCGTTTTCCCTTACTACTACTCATGTCCATGGTATTCCTCAGGGGCCACATATGAGTTAAGCCATAGGATATTTCCCTTGTTCTGCTTGCATTTTCATTTGGATATCATCTTCTTTATCATCATATTCATAATCATATTTATCCACTAGACCTTAAAGGGGTATCTCGGCTCCTTCCAAAGTGATGCTAGAGTGGCCATGGCAGGCCATCGATGTTGGCCGTTCATTTTCATCTGAATAAAGAGAGTTGTTCAACATGGCTCTCCCCATGACTATACCATGTAGCCTTAACTAATGATGACAAGGAATGCCGACCATGGTTCTTTCTTTAGGGGTAGCGATCATGCAGAATTTCAAGCGAAATGAAGACTTTGCAACGGTTTTTAAGGTAATGTCAGTTAGACAGAGCTTTCACCCCTTGGGACTGGTGATTCAGGACACTGGCAGATAATGATACGGACAGCAGAACACATTCCTGCCCTGGCAATTTTCTTGGATTGTGATTTTCCTTCACTTTTTCGTTTCCTCAACTTCCAAGCTGACCAAGCACCAAAGGCACACCTTACACCCGAGAAACCATAGGGAACAAAAGGTATGAATGGACCCTCTCACCCCAGGTTATCCAAACTCCCAGAGACCTAATGGTAGCCAAGTGGCCTCGCTGCGGATTGAGATCTCTAGAAATTGCAGTGGAAATAGGAAAGCCTTGCTCTCTCTGGAGGAATGTTGTTCTAAAGAATGGTATACAGAACATCGTTTTCTTTTCTCTTTGTATAGAAAGTGGAAGTGGGAAAGAAAAAGAAAAGACCACCTGAGTTCATGATCAGGCAAAAGGTCACTTTCTTGTTCCTTTCCAGGTCTTTCAACTTAAAGCCATCGGACTCATATGTCATGAGAATGAGATTGCTGCTTCAGTGAAGTTAGGTTCTGTGATGTCACAGAGCTCTGAGGTCCTAGCAGCCACTCCTCACCAAACCATGCTTCATCACTTCACCGTGTTGGAGTAGTTCTGGATCAGCCAGGAGTGTCAAAATCACTCCAAACCGCTGAAGAAGTCTGGTTATTTCCCCAAGACAGTTTGTGAAGCGATTTGTGGTCATCTTCTCCATGGCCGAATTTGTAGTGTTTGGACGTGACTGTCACCACCACCCAACTCCAGAGAAGGGCAAAATCCACAATTCCATCTTAACCATGGAAGGTCAAGAAAGAGTCAGGAGTACAAGCAGCCTCACACGGGGCTACTCCACGCCAAACACATGTTCATGGTCCTCACACCTTATCAGGATGCTTCTGTCCAGGAAAAGCGCCCCCAACCCTAAGAGGGAAGCTCAGAGTTAACATCCCCAACCCTACCAAAGACATTTCTGGAATCTTCAATGGTGAGGACACGAATTATTCTTGCATCTCCAGAAATCGTGCCATAAATGCCTCCCAAATTTCCCACCTGACCAAATATTAAAGGCAGACCCTACACCCTAGAAGCTAAGGCCCAGGACGGAATCAACTGTTTGGAGCACACAGGCGCAAGCACGGAGCATGTTGGAAGAGAACCATTCCCCACGCAAAGCCATCGGAACTGGCTTTCAGGCCAGTTTCTGGAATACAACGTGAATCTACAAAAGGTCTCTGTCTTCTCTGTATTTGAAACACGCCTTCTGTTATGTACCCTGAAGATCATTTCTTTAGGAAGAAGAGCTCATGGAGTGTCCAAGAGCTATCACTTGAGAGAGACTCAGGTGTGTGTGACATGCCCTCTGGTGTTGTGTTGTGACTGTCCACTCTCCTGTGGGCTTTTCCTCTGCAGAGGCTCTCCTTGCCTTCCATTCAGAGCGTGTCATGTCTGGTCCAAATATGTTGAGTTTAACTTTCTTGGGTCTGGTGTGCCTGTGAAACGTGAACTTAAACCCACTCCACAAAACTTAAGGCCTGCTGAACTCTCTGGCCAGGTGAGAGGATGTGGGCAGGGCTTTCTTCTAGTCCCCTGCAGGATTTCCTGTTCTCCTGGGACTAAGTAACGTGACCTGAAGAAGGCAGTCCCAACAGTCTTCCAGGTTTGGGATTCCGTGATTGCAGGTTGGGCAGCTAATGTCCTCACCGTCCTGCCTGTGGCCACTTCTCAGTCTTGATGCTGGCGGTTGTAGAGCCCAAGTGTCTTTGGTGCCCATCGAGGCATCTCCACCAACACTGCCCATCATGGATGCACACAAAGAAATAATAATCTTACCACGGTGTCAACAGGTATTGTCTCTGATCACGGTTTCCAGGCTGTCTGTACCTGGTTGCTTGCTGGTGTCCTCTCCAGGAGATACACAGTGTTCTCTGGAGTCTATGTCTGCAAAGCATGCTGATTTGGAATCCCCCGGCCTCTAGACCCTTAGGTTGCAAAAGCTCGTGTCATTCAGACACTGTCCTTTTCTCCGCCAACACCTATGGGTCAACATTCAAATTGTGGGTTCTAAGGTGCTCCTCTCCCCTGGGCCTTTTTGTCTTTGGCCATGGCTCTCTGCCCTCTGAAGCACCAACCGTCCAATTCTCCCATAAGCGCTGTCTACACAATTCTCCCATGGTCTCTGTGACTTCTTCTCTCTTTTGCTGTGGAGTGTGATTTCTAGGCTGCAGGTCCATTTATGCCATGTTTCTATTGATGTGGTCATCTTCTGGTGGTGCTGACGGCTGAAGAAAAGCCTGGAGCTCCCAGACACTTCTAGAGTCTCCCTGTCCTCCAGATGCAATGCGGACTCTTATGGAGCCATAAGCAAGAAGGCATTCTTGCTCCTTGTGACATGTGGCGGAAAGCGAGAGAGGATTGGGCTGTTTCATATCTGTCAGTCACAGAAAGACAACTGCCATAGGATTTTACTCACTCATGGGAGTAAAAAACAACTGAAAAAGCAAGAAAAAGGGACAGGCAATTAGACTCCAACAAGGCACACAAAATTTGGTGTTTGTCCCAGAAGGCTAGTCAGAATGTGCCTTTCTAAAAGTGGATCAAATGGGACATTCAATGCAGGAAAGGTGGCCGAACCCGATGTAACGTGAGTTTCCACAATGTTTGAAGGTGAATTGTGATCTGGAATAGAGCAGCTTCATATCTCCTAAAATACCACTTTTTGCCTTTTGTGAAACACACACACACACACACACACACACACACACACACACACACACACACTTAAGAGTCCCACAGAAGTTAGGGAGCAAGTGAGGAATAGGACTCATGGAAGCAAAACTCAGAGAAAGTACCAAAAAACAAACGCTTAGAGACTCAAAGTATCAAATCGTCCAATCTGGATATGTTAACTTCTTACCTATCAAGAATTAATTAATTAATAAACAACCTTAACTAAAGACACCTACACACAACTCTGTCACAAAATCCAGTACCGGAGAAAAAAGAATAAATTCAAAGACGCATACGCACTACCATTACAAGATCATCAGTCATACATATCTGACGTTTTAGATGTTGACGAAAGCTTTTGAAGCAGTCCTCAAACATCTCCAACACACAGAAAGCCAGGTTCAAATCAATTCCCTGGTCCACAATTCGAGACATTTAATGGTAATGTAGGCTTTTCTCATCTATTCCCAAAACGTAGGAAGAGGCAAGAATCTAATTGACAATGTCCAAAGACCCAATTCACATAAGGACGTTATAAGAAACCAATTGCATAACATTTTAATCAGAAAGATAATATAATGAGAATTCATTTCTCTTCTCTTTCTTTCTTCATCTCCATGTGAAACGGTCTGTTTTTCTTTCTATTCCCTATTTTTTTCTGATATTCGGCAAGCCATCCTTTCATCCATCCTACTTTTTTGACATAGTATTCCCTGATTATTTAACTGCATATACCACCAAGAGCGCATCCTCATATAATGCCACACCGCCTCCATACCCATTAAACAATTCCCTCTTTATGGAAGAACTTATCCTCCTGTAATCCACAGCTTGGTCCCCAAAGTCCTGAGTCTCTCCTGGTGTGACTCCCTGTCTGACTTCTTCTCCTTCCATTTTCACTTACTACTACTCATGTCCATGATATTGTTCATGGGCCACATATGTGTAAAGCCATAGGATATTTCCCTCGGTTGGCTTTCATTTTCATTTGTAAATCATCTTCTTTACGATCATCTTCATAATCATCTTTATCCACTAGCCCTTAAATGTGTATCTCAGCTCCTTCCACAGTGATGCTAGAGTGGGCATGGCAGGCCATCGATGTTGGACGTTCATTTTCATCTGAATAAAGAGAGTTGCTCAACATGGCTCTCCCCATGATTATGGCATGTAGCATTAACTACTGATGACAAGGTGTGCTGAACAGGGCTCTTTCTTTCGGGGTAGCGATCATGCAGATTTTCACTCTCCATGAAGACTTTGCAACGGTATTTAAGGTAATGACAGGTCGACAAGTCTTCATCCCTTAGGACTGTTCTTTCAGGACAACAGCAGATAAGGACATGGAGAAAACAACGCATCCCTGCCCTGGTTTTTTCTGGAAAGTTTACTTTCCTTCCCTTCATCCTTCCATCAACTTCCAAGCTGACCAAGCACCAAAGGCAGACCTTACAACTGAGAAACCATAGAGAACAGAAGCTAAGAATGGACCCTATCACCTAAGGATATCCATCCTGCCTAGACCTAATGGTAGCCAAGAGGCCTCGCTGTTGATTGAGATCTAGAAATGGCGGTGGAAATAGGAACACTTTGCTCTCTCTGGAGAAATGTTGGTCTAAAGAATGATATACAGATCATCGTTTTCTGTTCTCTTTGTATAGAAAGTGGAAGTGGGAAAGAGACAGAGAAGACAACCTGAGTTCATTATCGGGCTAACAGGTCTCTTTCTTGTTCCTTCCAAGGTCTTTCTACTTAAAGCTGTAGGACTCCTATGTCATGAGAATGGGATTGCTGCTTCAGTGAAGTCAGATTCTGTGATGTCACAAAGCTCTGATGTCCTTGAAACCACTCCTCACCAAACCGCGCCTCATCACTTCACCTGGCTGGAGTAGTTCTGGGTCAGCCAGGAGTATCATAATCACTCCAATCCGCTGGAGCCGCCTTGGTATTTCACCAAGAGAATACGTGAAGCGATTTGGGGTCACTTTCTCCATGGCGGAATTTGTAGTCTTTGGAGGTGACTGTCACCACCACGCCTCTGGACTCTTGGGAAGGGCAAGAATCCACAATTCCATCTTACCCATGTAAAGTCAAGAAAGACTCATGAGTACAAGCACCGTCACACTGGGAACTCCATGTCATAAACATGTTCCTATTCCTCACACCTTATCATGATGCTTCTGTCCAGGAGAAGCGCCCCCAACCCTAAGAGGAAAGCTCAGAGTTAACACCCGCAACCATACCAAAGACATTTCTGGAGTCTTCAACTGTGAGGACACGAGTTCTTCTTGCATCTCCAGAAATCGTGCCATAAATGTCTCCCAAATTTCCCACTTGACCAAATATGAAAGGCAGACCCTACACCCTAGAGCTTAGGCCCAGTACTGACTCATCTGTTTGGAGCTCACAGGAGCAAGCACAGAGCATGTTGGAAAAGAACCATTCCCCACGTGGAGCCATCGGAACAGGCTTTGGGGCCAGTTTCAGAAATTCAACGTGAATCTACAAAAGGTCTCTGTCTTCTCTGTATTTGAAACGAGCCTTCTGTTATCTACCCTGAAGATAATTTCTTTAGGAAGGAGAGCTCATGGAGTGCCCAAGGGCTGGCACTTGAGAGAGTCTCAAGTGTGTATGACATGCCTTCTGTGGTTTTGTTGTGGCTGTCTACTCTCCTGTGGGATCATCCTCTGCAGAGGCTCTCCTTGCCTTCCATTCAGAGTATGTGGTGTCTGGACCAAATATGTTGAGCTTAAGTTTCTTGGGTCTGGTGTGCCTGTGAAACGTGAAATTAAATCCACTCCACAATACTTAAGGCCTACTAAATTCTGTGGCCAGGTGAGAGTATGTGGGCAGGGCATTCTTCTTGTCCCCTGCAGGATTTTCTGTTCTCCTGGGACTAAGCAACGTGGCGTGAAGAAGGCAGTCCCAACAGTCTTTCAGGTTTGGGATTCCAGATTGCAGGTTGGGCAGCTAATGTCCTCACCGTCCTGCCTGTGGCCATTTCTCAGTCCTGATGCTGGCGGTTGTGGAACTCAAGTATTTTTCGTGCCCATTGAGGCAACTTCACCAACACTGCCCATCATGAATGCACACAAATAAATAATAATCTTACCATGGTGTCAACAGGTATTGTCTCTGATCATGGTTTCCAGGATGTCTGCACCTGGTTGCTTGCTGGTGTCCTCTCCAGGAGATACACAGTGTTCTCGGGAGTCTATGTCTTCAAAGCAATCTGCTATGGACTCCCCCGGCCTCAAGACCCAAGTCTGGCACTTGTGAGAATCTCAGGGGTGTGTTATATGCCCTCTGGGTTTGTGTGGTGGCTGTCCATTCTCCTGTGGGCTTGTTTTCTGCACAGTCTCTCCTTGACTTCCATTCCGAGTGTGTGGTGTCTGTGCCAAATATTGTGAGGTTAAGCTTCGTGGGTCTGCTGTGCCTGTGTAACGTGACTTTCAACCCACTCCCCAAAACTTAAGGCCTGCTGAAATCTGTGGACAGGTGAGAGACTGTGAGCAGGGCTTTATTCTACTCCCCTGCAGGATTTTCTGTTTTCCTGGGACAAAGCAACATGGCCTGAAGAAGGCAGTCCCAATAGTGTTTCAGGTTTGGGATTCCGTGATTGCATGTTGGGCAGTTAATGTCTTCACCGTCCTGCCTGTGGCCACTTCTCAGTCTTGATGCAGGAGGTCATAGAGCCCAAGTATCTTTGGCGCCCATTGAGGCATTTCCAACAACACTGCCCATCAATGCACACATAGAAATAATAATCGTTCCCCGGTGTCAACAGGTATTGTCTCTAATCATGGTTTCCAGGCTTTCTGCACCTGGTTGCTTGCTGGTGTCCTCTCCAGGAGATACACAGTGTTCTCTGGAGTCTATGTCAGCAAAGCATATTTATGTTGAATCCCTTGTCCTCAAGATCCTTGGGTTGCAAGAACTCATGTCCTAGAGACTCTCTCCTTTTCTCTGGTAACAGCTATGGGTAAATATACAAATTGTCGTTTCTAAGTGTGCTCCTCTCCCCTGGTCCTTTGTCTTTGGCCATGGCTCCCTGTCCTCTGAAACACCAACCGTCCAATTCTCCCATAAGCTCTGTCTACACAATTCTCATATGGTCTCTGTGACTTCTTCTCTCTTTCGTTGTAGAGTGTGATTTCTATAATTCAGGTCCATTTATGCCATGTTTCCATTGATGTGGTCATCTTCTGGTTTTGCTGATGGCTGAAGACAAGCCTGGAGCTCCCAGACATTTCTACCATCTCTCTGTCCTCCAAATGCACTGCGGATTCGTATGGAGCCATAAGGAAGAAGGCATTCTTGCTCCTTGTGACATGTGGTAGACAGGGAGAGAACATTGGTCTGTGTCATATCTGTCAGTCACAGAAAGACAACTACCATACGATTTCACTCACTCATGGAAGTAAAGAAACATGTGAAAAAGCATGAAAAAGGGAATGGCAATTAGACACTAAACAGGTACCCAAAATTTGGTGTTTGTGCCAGGCAGACTAGTCCGAATCTGCATTTCTAAATGTGGTTCAAATGGGACAATCAATGCAGGAAATGAGGAAGAACGGGATGTAACGTGAGTTTCCCCTGTTTTTGAAGGTGAATTGTGATCTGGAATAGAGCAGCTTCAAATCTCTTAAAATATCATTTTTAGCAGTCCTGAGAGGAAAATATATAGCGGTACAATCCTTTCTCAAGAAACAAGAAATGTATCAAGTACACAACCTAGCCCTATACGTAAAGGAGCTGGAGAAAGAAGAAGAAAGAAACTCTAAACCCAGCAGGAGAAGAGAAATCATAAAGATCAGAGCAGAAATCAATGAAATAGAAACCAAAAAAAAAAAAAAAATAGAAAAAATCAATGAAACTAGGAGCTGGTTCTTTGAAAGAATCAATAAGATTGATAAACCCCTGGTCAGACTCATCGAAAAGAAAAGAGAAAGGACCCAAATCAATAAAATCATGAATGAAAGAGGAGAGATCACAACTAACACCAAAGAAATACAGACAATTATAAGAAAATACTATGAGCAACTCTACGCCAACAAATTTGACAATCTGGTAGAAATGGATGCATTCCTAGAGACGTATAAACTACCACAACTGAACCAGGAAGAAATAGAAAACCTGAACTGGCCCATAACCAGTAAGGAGATTGAAACAGTCATCAAAAATCTCCAAACAAACAAAAGCCCAGGGCCAGATTGCTTCCCAGGGGAATACTATGAAACATTTCAAGAAGAACTAATTCCTATTCTCCTGAAACTGTTCCAAAAAATAGAAAAGGAAGGAAAACTTCCAAACTCATTTTATGAGGCCAGCATCACCTTGAGCCCAAAACCAGACAAGGATCCCACCAAAAAAGAGAACTACAGACCAATATCCTTGATGAACACAGATGCAAAAATGCTCGCCAAAATACTAGCCAATAGGATTCAACAGTACATTAAAAGGATTATTCACCACGATCAAGTGGGATTTATTCCAGGGCTGCAGGGTTGGTTCAACATCCGCAAATCAATCAATGTGATACAACACATTAATAAAAGAAAGAAGAAGAACCATATGATACTCTCAATAGATGCTGAAAAAGCATTTGACAAAGTACAGCATCCCTTTCTCATCAAAACTCTTCAAAGTGTAGGGATAGAGGGCACATACCTCAATATTATCCAAGCCATCTATGAAAAACCTACCACAAATATCATTCTCAATGGAGAAAAACTGAAAGCTTTTCCGCTAAGGTCAGGAACACGGCAGGGATGTCCATTATCACCACTGCTATTCAACATAGTACTAGAAGTCCTAGCCTCAGCAATCAGACAACAAAAAGAAATTAAAGGCATCCAAATTGGTAAAGAAGAAGTCAAACTATCACTCTTTGCAGATGATATGATACTATATGTGGAAAACCCAAAAGACTCCACTCCAAAACTGCTAGAACTTGTACAGGAATTCAGTAAAGTGTCAGGATATGAAATCAATGCACGGAAATCAGTTGCATTTCTGTACACCAACAACAAGACAGAAGAAAGAGAATTTAAGGAGTCAATCCCATTTACAATTGTACCCCAAACAACAAGATACCTAGGAATAAACCTAACCAAAGAGGCTAAGAATCTATACACAGAAAATTATAAAGTACTCATGAAAGAAATTAAGGAAGACACAAACAAATGGAAAAATGTTCCATGCTCCTGGATTGGAAGAATAAATATTGTGAAAATGTACATGCTACCTAAAGCAATCTACACATTTAATGCAACCCCTATCAAAATACCATCCATTTTTTTCAAAGAAATGGAACAAATAATCCTCAAATTCATATGGAACCAGAAAAGACCTCGAATAGCAAAAGGAATATTGAACAAGAAAGCCAAAGTTGGTGGCATCACAATTCCGGACTTCAAGCTCTATTACAAAGCTGTCATCATCAAGACACCATGGTACTGGCACAAAAACAGACACATAGATCAGTGGAACAGAATAGAGAGCCCAGAAATCGACCCTCAACTCTATGGTCAACTAATCTTCGACAAAGCAGGAAAGAATGTCCAATGGAAAAAAGACAGCCTCTTCAATAAATGGTGCTGGGAAAATTGGACAGCCACATGCAGAAAAATGAAATTGGACCACTTCCAATTCGTGTACACCACACACGAAAATAGACTCCAAATGGATGAAGGACCTCAATGTGAGAAAGGAATCCATCAAAATCCTTGAGAAGAATGCAGGCAGCAACCTCTTCGACCTCAGCCGCAGCAACATCTTCCTAGGGACAACGGCAAAGGCAAGGGAAGCAAGGGCAAAAATGAACTATTGAGATTTCATCAAGATCAAAAGCTTTTGCACAGCAAAGGAAACAGTTAACAAAACCAAAAGACAGCTGACAGAATGGGAGAAGATATTTGCAAACGACATATCAAAGGGTTAGTATCCAAAATCTATAAGGAACTTAGCAAACTCAACACCCAAAGAACAAACAATCCAATCAAGAAATGGGCAGAGGACATGAACAGACATTTCTGCAAAGAAGACATCCAGATGGCCAACAGACACATGAAAAAGTGCTCCACGTCACTCGGCATCAGGGAAATACAAATCAAAACCACAATGAGATATCACCTCACACCAGTCAGAATGGCTAAAATTAACAAGTCAGGAAATGACAGATGCTGGAGAGGATGCGGAGAAAGGGGAACGTTTCTACACTGTTGGTGGGAATGCAAGCTGGTGCAACCACTCTGGAAAACAGCATGGAGGTTCCTCAAAATGTTGAAAATAGAACTACCCTATGACCCAGCCATTGCACTACTGGGTATTTACCCTAAAGATACATAGTGATCCGAAGGGGCACGTGTACCCGAATGTTTATAGCAGCAATGTCTACAATAGCCAGACTATGGAAAGAACCTAGATGTCCATCAACAGATGAATGGATAAAGAAGAAGTGGTATATATACACAATGGAATACTATGCAGCCATCAAAAGAAATGAAATCTTGCCATTTGCGACGACGTGGATGGCACTAGAGCGAATCATGCTTAGTGAAATAAGTCAATCGGAGAAAGAGAACTATCATATGATCTCCCTGATATGAGGACATGGAGAAGCAACATGGGGGGTAGGGGGATAGGAGAAGAATAAATGAAACAAGATGGGATTGTGAGGGAGACAAACCATAAATGACTCTTCATCTCACAAAACAAACTGGGGGTTGCTGGGGGGAAGTGGTATTGGGAGGGGGTAGGGAATATGGACATTGGGGAGGGGAGGCGAACCATAAGAGACTATGGACTCTGAAAAACAACCTGAGGGTTTTGAAGGGTCAGGGGTGGGAGGTTGGGGGAACAGGTGGTGGGTAATATGGAGGGCACGTTTTGCATGGAACACCGGTTGTTGTGCAAAAACAATGAACACTGTTACGCTGAGAAAAATAAATAAAATGGAAAAAAATAAATAAATATCATTTTTAGTGTTTTGTGAAACACACACACACACACAGAAACACCCCCCCCCACACACACACACTTAAAAGAGTCCCACAGAAGTTAGGGACCAAGTGAGGAATAGCACTCTTGGAAGCAAAATTCAGAGAAAATGCCAAAAAAAAAAAAAAATAAATAAATAAACTTAGAGAATCAAAGTAGCAAATCATCCAAACTGGATAAATTAACTACTTACCTTTCAAGAATTAATTAATTAATTAAACAACCATACCTAAAGACGCCTACACACAAGTATGCCAGAAAATCCAATACTGGAGAGGAAAGGATAAATTCCAAGACACATACGCACTACCAAGACGTATCTATCACACGATACACACTTGATATCTATCACTTGATATGCACTTGATATCTATCACTTGATATGCACTATCAAGATCATGAGTCATACATATCTGACATCTCAGGTAATGACGAAAGCTTTAAAGCAGTCCTCAAACATCTCTCAACACACAGAAAGCCAAGTTCAAATCAGTTCTCTGGTCCACAATTCGAGACATTTAATGGTCATATCGGCTTTTCTCATATATTCCCAAATTGTAGGAAGAGGGAAGTCTCTAATTTCCAATCTCCAAAGACCCAATTCAGATAAGAACCTTATAGGAAACCAATTGCATACAATTTTAATCAGTAAGATAATAAAACTAGAATTCATTTCTTTTCTTTCCTTCTTCATCTCCATGAGAAACGGCCTGTTTTGCTTTCTATTCACTATTTTTTCTTATATTCGGCAAGCCAGCCTTTCATCCATCCTATGTTTTTTGACATAGTGTGCCCTGATCTTTAATTGCATATACCACCAAGTGCTCATCCTCATATAATGCCACACCACCTCCATACCCATTAACCATTTCACTCTTTATGGCATGTCTTATCCTCCTGTAACCCTCAGCTTGGTCCCCAATGTCCTGAGTCTCTCCTGGTGCGTCTCCCTATCTGACTTCTACTCTTTTCGTTTTCCCTTACTACTACTAATGTCCATGGTATTCCTCATGGGCCACATACGAGTGAAGCCATGAGATATTTCCCTTGGTCTGCTTGTTTTTCATTTGGAAATTATCTTCTTTTTTATATATATATTTTTTTATTTACAGCATTAACAGTGTTCATTGTTTTGGCATCACATCCAGTGCTCAATGCAGTACGTGCCCTCTCTATTACCCATCACCTCATTCCTCAACCTCCCACCCCTCGCCCCTTCAATACCCTCTGGTTGTTTTTCAGAGTCCATAGTCACTCATGGTTCATCTCCCCTTCCAGTTTCCGTCAACTTCCTCTCCTCTCCATCTCCTCATGTCCTCCATGTTATTTGTTATCCTCCACAAATAAGTCAGACCATATGATACTTGACTCTCTCTGCTTGACTTATTTCACTTAGCATAATCTAATCCAGTCCCGTCCATGTTGCTACAAAAGTTGGGTATTCATCCTTTCTAATGCAGGCATAATACTCCATTGTGTATATGTACCACATCTTCCTTATCCATTCATCCATTGAATGGCATCTTGGTTCTTTACACAGTTTGGCTACCGTAGCCATTGCTGCAATAATCATTGGGGTACAGATGGCCCTTCTTTTCACTACATCTGTATCTTTGGGGTAAATACACAGCAGTGCAACTGCAGGGTCATAGGGAGGATCTATTCTTAATTTCTTTAGGAATCTCTACACTGTTCTCCAAAGTGGCTGCACTAACTTGCATTCCCACCAACAGTGTAAGAGGGTTCCCCTTTCTCCACATCCTCTCCAACACAAGATGTTTCCTTTCTTGCTAATTTTGGCCTTTCTAACTGGTGTCAGGTGGTATCTCAATGTGGTTTTAATTTGAATCTCCCTGATGGCTAGTGATGATGAACATTTTTCATGTGTCTGATAGCCATTGTATGTCTTTGTTGGAGAAGTTTCTGTTCATATCTTCTGCCCATTTTTCGATATGATTATCTGTTTTGTGTGTGTTGAGTATGAGAAGTTCTTTATAGATCCTGGATATCAACCTTTTGTCTGTACTGTCATTTGCCAATATCTTCTCCCATTCCGTGGGTTGCCTTTTTGTATGGTTGACTGTTTCCTTTGCTGTGCAGAAGCTTTTGATCTTGATGAAGTCCCAAAAGTTCATTTTCGCTTTTGTTTCCTTGGCCTTTGGAGACATATCGTGAAATAAGTTGCTGTGGCTGATATCAAAGAGGTTACTGCCTATGTTCTCCTCTAGGATTCTGATGGATTCCTGTCTCATGTTGAGGTCTTTTATCCATTTCGAGTTTATCTTTGTGTACGGTGTAAGAGAATGGTTTCATTCTTCTACATATCGCTGTCCAGTTTTCCCAGCACCATTTATTGAAGAGACTGTCTTTTTTCCATTGAATATTTTTCCTGTTTTGTCAAAGATTATTTCACCATAGAGTTGAGGGTCCATATCTGGGCTCTCCACTCTGTTCCACTGGTCTATGTGTCTGTTTTTATGCTAGTACCACGCTGTCTTGGTGATCATAGCTTTGTAGTAAAGATTGAAATCGGGTAACGTTATGCCGCCAGTTTTGTTTTTGTTTTCAGCATTTCCTTAGCAATTTGGAGTCTCTTCTGATTCCATACAAATTATAGGATTATTTGCTCCAACTCTTTGAAAAATACCGGTGGAATTTTGATCGGAATGGCATTAAAAGTATAGATTGCTCTAGGCAGTATAGACATTTTAACAATGTTTATTCTTCCAATCCAAGATCATGGAACAGTCTTCCATCTTTTTGTGTCTTCTTCAATTTCTTTCATGAGTGTTCTGTAGTTCCTCGAGTACAGGTCCTTTACCTCTTTGGTTAGGTTTATGCCCAGGTATCTTTTGGTTCTTGGTGCTATAGTAAATGGAAGTGATTCTCTAATTTCCCTTTCTGTATTTTCATTGTTAGTGTATAAGAAAGCCACTGATTTCTGTACATCGACTTTGTTTCCTGCCACCTTACTGAATTGCTGTATGAGTTCTAGTATTTTGGGGGTGGAGTCTTTGTGGTTTTCCGTATAAAGAATTATGTCATCTGCGAAGAGAAAGAGTTTGACTACTTCCTTGCCAATTTGGATACATTTTGTTTCTCTTTGTTGCCTGATTGCCATTGCTAGAACTTCTAATACTATGTTGAACAAGATTGGTGAGAGTGGGCATCCTTGTCGTGTTCCTGATCTCAGCGGGAAGGCTGCAAGCTTTTTGCCATTTAGTATTGTATTTGCTGTGGTTCTTTCATAGATAGATTTTATGAAGTTCAGGAATGTTCCCTCTATCCCTATACTTTGAAGCGTTTTCCTCAGGAACGGATGCTGGATTGTGTCAAATGCTTTTTCTGCATCTATGGAGAAGAACGGATGCTGGATTTTGTCAAATGCTTTTTCTGCATCAATGGAGAAGACCATGTGGTTCTTCTCTCTTCTCTTATTGATTTGTCCTATCACATTGATTTATTTGCGAATGTTGAACCAACCTTGAAACCCAGGGATGAATCCCACATGGTCATGGTGGATAATCTTTTTAATGTGCTGCTGGATCCTGTTCGCTAGGATCTTGTTGAGAATCTTTGCATCCATATTCATCAGTGATATTGGTCCGAAATTCTCCTTTTTGGTAGGGTCTTTGCCTGGTTTGGGGATCAGGGTAATGCTGGCTTCATAAAAAGAGTCTGGAAATTTTCCTTCTGCTTAAGTTTTTTGGAACAGCTTCCGGAGAATTAGTGTTATTTCTTCTTTGAAAGTTTGGTAGAATTCCCCAGGCAATCCGTCAGGTCCTGGGCTCTTGTTTTTTGGAGATTTGTGATCACTGCTTCAATCTCTTTTCTAGATATCGGTCTATTCAGGTTGTCAATTTCTTCCTGGTTCAATTTTGGGAGTTTGTAGTTTTCCAGGAATGCATCCATTTCATCTAGGTTTCTTAGCTTATTAGCATATAACTGTTGGTAATAATTTCTGATGATTGTTTCTATTTCCTTGGTGTTAGTTGTGATCTCTCCCTTTTCATTCATAATTTTATTAATTTGGGTTTTTTCTCTTTTCTTTTGGATTAGGGTGGCCAATGGTTTATCGATCTTATTGATTCTTTCAAAAAAACAGCTTCTAGTTTCTTTGATACGTTTTACTGTATCTCTCATTTCTACCTCATTGATCTTTGCTCTAATCTTGATTATTTCCCTTCTTGCGTGTGGAGTTTGATTTGTTGTTGATTCTCCATTTCTTTAAGGTGTAGAGACAGCTGGTGTATTCTGGATTTTTCAATTTTTTTGAGGGAGGTTTGGATGGCTATGTATTTCCCCCTTAGAACCACCTTTGCTGTATCCCATAGTTTTTGGACCAAAGTGTCTTCATTCTCATTGGTTTCCAGGAATTGTGTAAGTTCATCTTTGATCTCCTGTTTGATCCAATCATTCTTAAGCAAGGTGGTCTTTAGCTTCCAGGTGTTGGATTTCCTTCTGAACTTTTCCTTGTGATTGAGTTCCAGTTTCAAAGCATTGTGATCTGAGAATATACAGGGAATAATGTCATTCTTTTGGTATCTGTTGAGTCCTGCTTTGTGACCCAGTATGTGGTCTATTCTGGAGAAGGTTCCATGTGCACTTGAGAAGATGAGTATTCTGTAGTTTTAGGGTGGAATGTTCTGTATATGTCTATGAGGTCCATCTGGTCGAATGTTTCATTCAATGCTCGTATTTCTTTATTAATTTTCTGCTTCGATGATCTGTCTATTTCTGAGAGAGGCATATTAATCTCCTACTATTATTGTATTCATATCAATAGACTCATTATCTTGATTAATAGTTTTCTTATGTCATTGGGTGCTCCCATATAGGGGACATAGATCTTCACAATTGTTAGATCATCATGGCGGATAGTCCCTAGAGAATTATGTAGTGTCCTTCTGTATCTCTGACTACAGTCTTTAGATTAAAATCTAATTTATCTGATATGAGAATCGCTACCCTGGCCTTCTTTTGAGGCCCATTGGCATGAAAGATGCTTTTCTATCCCTTCACTTTCAGTCTGGGTGTATCTTTAGGTTCAAAATGGGTCTCTTGTAGACAGAATATGGATGCGTCCTGTCGTTTTATCCAATATGCAATCCTGTGTTGTTTTATAGGCAAATTTAGGCCATTCACATTGAGAGTGATTATTGAGAGATAGGTTTTTATTGACATCGTGTTGCCTTTAAAGTCTTTCTGTCTGTAGATTGTTTCTATATTTCTGTTCAATGATATTCTTAGGATTTTTTTCTCTTTTATAGGACCCCCCTTAATATTTTCTGCAGTGTCGGCTTGGTGGTTGCATAGTCTTTTAAGCCTTGCCGGTCTTGGAAACTCTTTATCTCTCCATCCATTTTAAATGTCAGTCTTGCAGGATAGAGTATTCTTGGTTTCATGTTCTTCTCATTTAGTACTCTGAATATATTTTGCCAGCCCTTCCTGGCTTGCCAGGTCTCTGTGGAAAGGTCTGACGTTAGTCTAATGGGCTTTCCTCTGTATGTAAGGAGCTTCTTTGTCCTACACTACCAGATAAGGACACGGACAGCACAATGCTTCCCTGCACTGGCAATATTCCTGGAATTGTGATTTTCCTTCCCTTCTTCCTTCCCTCGCCTTCCAAGCTGACCAAGCAACAACGGAAGGCCTTACACCCGAGAATCCATAGGGAACAGAAGCTAAGAATGGACCCTCTCAACCAAGGCTATCTAACCTCCCAGAGCCCTAATGGTAGCCAAGAGGCCTCGCTGTTGATTGAGATCTCTAGAAATTGCAGTGGAAATAGGAACACCTTGCTCTCTCTAGAGAAATGTTGGTCTAATGATGGGTATACAAAACATCATTTTGTTTTCTCTTTGTATAGAAAGTGGAAATGGGAAAGAAACAGAAAAGACCACCTGAGTTCATGATCAGGCTAACAGGGCTCTTTCTTGTTCCATCCCAGTTCTTTCTAATTAAAGCCATAGGACTCATATGTCTTGAGAATGGGGTTGCTGCTTCAGTGAAGTCAGCTTCTGTGACGTCACAAAGCTCTGAGTTCCCAGCAACCACTCCTCACCAAACCATGCCTCATCACTTCACCTGGCTGGAGTAGTCCTGGGTAAGCCAGGTTTATCAAAATATTTCAAACTGCAGGAGCCACCTGGGTATTTCCCCAAGACCGTTTGTGAAACGATTTGGGGTCACCTTTTCCATGGCCGACTTTGTAGTCTTTGGCCATGACTGCCACAAACACCTCTGGACTCCTGAGAAGGGCAAGAATCCACAATTCCATCTTACCCATGTAACATCAAGAAAGAGTCAGGAGTACAAGCAGCCTCACATGGGGAACTGCAGGCAATACACATGTTGATGGTCCTTACACCCTATCAGGAAATGGGCCCCCTGCCCTCCAAAGAAAGCAAAGAGTTAAGACCCACAACCATACCAAAGACACGTCTGGAGTCTTCAAGAGTGAGGACACGAGTTCTTCTTGCATCTCCAGAAATCGTGCCATAAATGCCTCCCCGTTTTCCCAGCTGACCAAACATTAAAGGCAGATCCTACACCCTAGAAGCTTAGGCCCAGGATGGACTCATCTGTTTGTAGCTCACAGGAGCAAGCACGGAGCATGTTGGAAGAGAACCAATCCCCTTTGGAAGCCATCGGAAAAGGATTTCGGCCAGTTTCAGGAATACAAAATGAATCTACAAAAGGTCTCTGTTTTCTCTGTATTCAAAACAAGCATTCTGTTATCTACCCTGAAGATAATTTCTTTAGGAAGAAGAGCTCATGGAGTGCCCAAGGGCTGGCACTTGAGTCTCAGGTGTGTGTGACATGCTCTCTGAGGTTCTGTTGTGGCTGTCCACTCTCCTGTGGGCTCGTCCTCTGCAGAGGCTCTCCTTGCCTTCCATTCAGAGTGTTTGGTGTCTGGGCCAAATACGGTGAGGTTAATCTTCGTGGGTCTGGTGTGCCTGTGAAACGTGAGTTTCAACCCAATTCCCAAAACTTAAAGCCTACTGAATTCTGTAGCCAGATGAGATGATGTGGTCAGGGCTTTCTTCTAGTCCCCTGAAGGATTTTCTGTTCTCCAGGGACTAAGCAACGTGGCCTGAAGAAGGCAGTCGCAACAGTGTTCCAGACTTGGGATTCCATGATTGCAGGTTGTGCAGCTAATGTCCTCACCGTCCTGCCGGTGGCCTCTTCTCAGTCTTGATGCTGGCGGTCATAGAGCCCAAGTATCTTTTTTTTTTTTTTGCCTTAATTTTTTTTTTTTACAGCATAACAGTGCTCATTGTTTTGGCATCACACCCAGTGCCCCATGCAGTACGTGCCCTCCCTCTTACCCACCACCTGGTTTCTCAACCTCCCACACCACGCCCCTTCAAAACCCTCTGGTTGTTTTTCAGAGTCCATAGTCTCTCATGGTTCATCTTCACTTCCAGTTTCCCTCAACTCCCTCTCCTCTCCATCTCCCCATGTCCTCCATGTTCTTTGTTATCCTTCACAAATAAGTGAGACCATATGATACTTGACTCTCATTGCTTGACTTATTTCACTCAGCATAATCTCTTCCAGTCCCGTCCATGTTGCTACAAAAGTTGGGTATTCCTCCTTTCTGATGGAGGGATAATACTCCATTGTGTATATGTACCATATCTTCCTTATCCATTCATCCATTGAAGGGCATCTTGGTTCTTTCCACAGTTTGGTGAACGTAGCCATTGCTGCAATAAACATTGCATCTTTGGGGTAATGAAATAAACATCTTTGGGGTAAATACCTAGCAGTGCAATTGCAGGGTCATAGGGAAGCTCTATTCTTAATTTCTTCAGGAATCTCCACACTGTTCTCCAAAGTGGCGGCACTAACTTGCATTACCAACAACAGTTTAAGAGGGTTTCCCTTTCTCCACATCCTTCCAACACTCGTTGTTTCCTGTCTTGCTAATTTTGGCCATTCTATCTGGTGTTGTTTTAACTTGAATCTCCCTGATCGCTAGTGATAATGAATATTTTTTCATATGTCTGATAGCCATTTGTATGTCTTCGTTGGAGAAGTGTCTGTTCATATATTCTGCCCATTTTTTGATCGGATTATCTATTTTATGTGTGTTAAGTTTGAGAAGTACTTTATAGATCCTGGATATCAACCTTTTGCTTGTACTGTCATTTGCAAATATCTTCTCCCATTCCGTGGGTTGCCTTTTTGTATGGTTGACTGTTTCCTTTGCTGTGCAGAAGATTTTGATCTTGATGAAGTCTCAAAAGTTCATTTCCGCTTTTGTTTCCTTGGCCTTTGGAGATATATCTTGAAAGAAGTTGCTGTAGCTGATATCAAAGAGGTTACTGCCTATGTTCTCCTCGAGGATGCTGATGGATTCCTGTTTCACGTTGAGGTCTTTTATCCATTTAGAGTTTATCTTTGTGTATGGTGTAAGAGAATGGTTGAGTTTCATTCTTCTATATATTGCTGTCCAGTTTTCCCAGGACCATTTGTAGAAGAGACTGTCTTTTTTCCATTGTATATTTTTTACTGTTTTGTCAAAGATTATTTGACCATAGAGTTGAGAGCCCCCGTATCTTTGGCGCTCATCGAGGCATCTCCAGCAACACTGCCCATCACAAATGCACACAAAGAAAAAATAATCTTACCAAGGTGTCACCAGGTATTGTCTCTGATCATGGTTTCCAGCCTGTCTGCACTTGAATGCTCTCTGGTGTCCTCTCCAGGAGATACACAGTGTTCTCTGGAGTCTATGTCTGCAATGCATGCTGATCTGGAATCCCAGGACCTCAATACCCTTGGGTTGCAAGAACTCCTGTCCTTCAGACACTCACCTTTCTCCGCCAACAGCTATGGGTCAACATTTAAATTGTGGGCTCTAAGTGTGCTCCTCTCCCCTGGGCCTTTGTCTTTGGCCAGGGCTTCTACGCTCAGAAGAAGCAACCGTATAATTCTCCAATAAGCCATGTCTACACCCTTCTCCCATGGTCTCTGTGACTTCTTCTCTATTTCACTGTGGAGTGTGATTTCTAGGCTTCTGGTCCATTTATGCCATGCTTCCATTGATGAGGTCATCTTCTGATTGTGCTTATGGCTAAAGAAAACCTGGAGCTCCCAGACATTTCTACCATCTCCCTTTCCTCCAAATGCTCTGCATACTCTTAGGAGCCATAAGCAAGAAATCATTCTTGCTCCTTGCAACATGTGACAGAAAGTGAGGGAGCATTGGGCTGGGTCATCTCTGTCAGTCACAGAAAGACAAATCCCTTACAATTTCACTCATTCTTGGAAGTAAGGAAACATATGAAAAAGCAAGAAAAAGGGACAGGCAATTAGAATCTAGTTAGGCACACAAAATTTGGTGTTTGTTCCAGGCAGGCTAGTCAGAATCTGCGTTTCTAATAGTGGATAAAATGTGACATTCAATGCAGGAGATTTTGATGAATGGGATGTAATGTGAGTTTCCACTGTTTGAAGGTGAATTGTGATCTGGAATAGAGCAGCCTCATATCTATTAAAAAGTCATTTTTAGCGTCTTATGAAACACAGACACACATACAGACACACACAGGCAAACACAGACACACAGAT
Source organism: Meles meles (assembly GCF_922984935.1). Classification (NCBI taxonomy): domain Eukaryota; kingdom Metazoa; phylum Chordata; class Mammalia; order Carnivora; family Mustelidae; genus Meles; species Meles meles. The sequence continues at coordinate 18,417,557 of NC_060088.1, forward strand.
ATATACACACACACTTAAAAGAGTCCCACAGAATTTAGGGAGCAAGTGAGAAATAGCACTCATGGAAGCAAAATTCAGAGAAAATACCATAAAAAAATTAGGAGAGTTAAAGTAACAAACCGTCCAAACTGGATAAGTTAACTCCTTATCCATCAAGAATTAATCAATTAATTAATTGATTAATTAAACAACCTTACCTAAACACCCCTCCACAGAAGTTGCCAGCAAATGCAATAGCGGAGAGAAAAGGATAAATTCCAAGACACAAACGCACTACCATGACAAGATCATGAGTCAGACATATCTGACGTCTCAGGTAATGACGTTTGAAGCAGCTTTTGAGGCTTTTGAAGCAGTCCTCAAACATCTCCCATCACATAGAAAGCCAGGTTCAAATCAATTCCATGGTCCACAATTCAAGACATTTATTGGTAATGTCATATTTTCCCATCTATTCCCAAAATGTAGGAAGAGGGAAGACTCTAATTTACAATGTCCAAAGACCCAATTCACATAAGGACCATATAGGAAACCAATCGCATACAATTTTAATCAGTAAGATAATAAAACAAGAATTCATTTCTCTTTCTTTCTTCATCTCCATGGGAAATGGCCTGTTTTGCTTTCTATTCAATATTTTTTCTTATATTCGGATACACAGCCTTTCATACATCCTACATTTTTGACATAGTACTCCCTGATTCTTTAACTGCATATACCACCAAGGGCTCATCCTCAAATAATGACACACCAACTCCATACCCATTAACCAGTTCCCTCTTTATGGCAGGACTTATCCTCCTGTAACCCTCCGCTTGGTCCCCAAAGTCCTGAATCTCTCCTGGTGGGTCTCCGTGTTTGACTTCTCCTTCCATTTTCCTTACTACTACTCATGTCAATGGTATTCCTCATGAGCCACATATAAGTGAAGCCATAGGATATTTCCCGTGGTCGGCTTGCATTTTCATTTGAAAATAATCTTCTTTATCATCATCTTCAAAATCATCTTTATCCACTAGCCCTTAAAAGGTTATCTCATCTCCTTCCACAGTGATGCTAGAGTGGGCATGGCAGGCCATCGATATTGGCCATTCATTTTCATCTGAATAAAGAGCGTTGCTCAACATGGCTGTCCCCATGGCTATAGGATGTAGCATTAACTAGTGATGACAAGGAGTGCTGACCAGGGCTCTTTCCTTAGGGGTAGCTATCATGCAGAGTTTCACTCTCAATGAAGCCTTTGCAATGGTGTTTAAGGTAATACCAGGTAGACAGAGCCTTCATTCTTAAGACTGGTGTTTCAGGACACTAGCAGATAAGGACACAGCACAATGCATTCCTGCCCTAGCATTTTTCCTGGAATTGTGACTACGCTTCCCTTTTTCCTTCTCTCAGCTTCCAACCTGACCAAGCACCAAAGGGAGACCTTACACCTGAGAAACCATAGGGAACAGAAGCTAAGAATGGACCCTCTCACGCAAGGATATCCAACTTCCCAGAGACCTAATCGTAGCCAAGAGGCCTCGCCATAAATTGAGATCTCTAGAAATTGCAGTGGAAATAGGAACGCCGTGCTCTCTCTGGAGAATTGTTGGTCTAAAGAATAGTATACAGAACATCATTTTCTTTTCTCTTTGTATAGAAAGTGGAAGTGGGAAATAAACAGAAAAGACCACCTGAGTTCATGATCAGGCTAACAGGGCTCTTTATTGTTCCTTCCCATGTCTTTCTACTTAAAGACATAGGACTCATATGTCATGTGTATGGGATTGGTGCTTCAGTGAAGTCAGTTTCTGTGAAGTTACAAAGCTCTGAGGTCCTAGGAACCACTCCTCACCAAACCACGGCTCATCACTTCACCTGGCTGGAGTAGACCTGGGTCAGGCAGGAGTATCAAAATCACTCCAACATCTGGACTCGCCTGGGGATTTCACCAAGACAGTTTGTGAAGCGATTTGGGGTCACCTTCTCCATGGCTGAACTTGTAGTCTTTGTCCAGGACTGTCACCACCACCCCTCTGGACTCATGAGAGGGGCAAGAATCCACAATTCCATCTTACCCATGTAAGGTCAAGAAAGAGTCAGGAGTACAAGCAGACTCACACGGGGAACTAAACGCCATACACATGTTCATGGTCCTCACACCTTATCAGGATGCTTCTGACCAGGAAAAGCGCCCCCAACCCTAAGGGGAAAGCTCAGAGTTAACACCTGCAACCATACCAAAGACATGTCTGGAGTCTCCAACACTGAGGACACGAGTACTTCTTGCATCGCCAGAAATCGTGCCATAAATGTCTGTTTATAGCTCACAGGAGCAAGCATGGAGCATGTTGGAAGAGAAGCAGTCCCTATGTGAAGTCATCAGAAAAGGATTTCGGGCCAATTTCAGGAATACAACTTGAATCTACAAAAAGTGTCTTTCTCTTCTGTATTCTGTTATCTGCCCTGAAGATTTTTTTTTTTTTTTTTTACGAAGAAGAGCTCTTGGAGTGCCCGAAGGTTGGCACTTGAGAGAGTCTCAGGTGTGTGTGACATGCCCTCTGGAGTTGTGTTGTGGCTGTCCACTCTCCTGTGGGCTCATCATATGCAGAGTCTCTTCTTGCCTTCTATTCAGATTGTTTGGTGTCTGGGCCAAATATGGTGTGGTTAAGCTTTGTGGGTCTGGTGTGCCTGTGAAACGTGAACTTAAAACCACTCCACAAAACTTACGGCCTGCTGAATTCTGTGCCCATATGAGAGGATGTGGACAGGGCTTTCTTCTAGTCCCCAGCAGGATTTTCTGTTCTCCTGGGATTAAGCAACATGGCCTGAAGAAGGACTCCCAACAGATTTCCAGGTTTGAGAATACGTGATTGCAGGTCGGGAAGCTAATGTCCTCACCGTCCTGCCTGTGGCCACTTCTCAGTCTTGATGTTGGCGGTCATAGGGCCCAAGTTTATTTGGCGCCCATCGAGGCATCTTCACCAACCTGCTCTTCACGAATTCACACAAAGAAAAAATAATCGTACCACGGTGTCAACAGGTATTGTCTCTGAACTTATTTTCCAGGCTGTCTGCACCTGTTTGCTTGATGGTGTCCTCTCCAGGAGATACACAGTGTTCTCTGGAGTCTATGTCAGCAAAGCATGCTGATCTGGAATCGCTGGGCCTCAAGAGCCTTGGGTTGCAAGAACTCGTGTCCTTCAGACACTCCTTTTCTTTGACAACAGCTAAGGGTCAACATTAGTTTTGAGGGTTTTAAGTGTGCTCCTCTCCCCTGGGCTTTTTTTTTTTTTTTTTTTTTTTTTTTTTTTTTTTTTTTTGGCCATGGCTCCTTGTCTTCTAAAGTACCAACCATCCAATTCTCCCATAAGCCCTGTCTACACCATTCTCCCATGGTCTCTGTGACTTCTTCTCTTTTTCGCTCTGGAGTGTGATTTCTAAGCTTCAGGTCCATTTATGTCATGTTTCCATTGATGTGGTCATCTTTTGGTTGTGATAATGGCTGAAGACAAGGCTGAAATCGCAGACACATCTACCGTCTCCCTGTCTTCCAGATGTACTGCGGACTGTTATGGAGCCATAAGCAAGAAGGCATTCCTGTTCCTTGTGACGTGTGGCAGAAATGCAGAGAGCATTGGGCTGTGTCATATCTCTCAGTCACAGAAAGACAACTCCCATACGATTTCACTCACTCATGGAAGTAAAGAAACATGTGAAAAAGTAAGAAAAAGGGACAGGCAATGAGACTCTAATCATGCACACAAAATTTGGTGTTTGTTCCAGGCAGGCTAACACGAGTGGCACCGCCCCATGCACTGCCCAGAGCAGCAGCAGCAGTTGCAACACCATGACTGGCACCGTCCCGAGCACCAGAGCAGCAGCGGCAGTGGTGCCACCACGAGGGGCACTGCCCAGAGGAGCAGCGTCAGCGGTGCTGCCAAGAGCGACACAGAGTATCAGCAGCAGTGCCCCTGCAAGCAGCCAGGCCACCTCGTGCAGTGCCGCCATCAGGAGCAGCCACTCAGGAGCCAACGGTGCAGCCCGCTGGGAGTGGGTCTGTGGTACGGTGAGGGTGAGGCAGGGAGCCTCCAAGAGGGACCCCAGCAACTGGGTGGCGGTGGTCCCAGTAAGACTCGGGCACCTACCAATCAGTTTGGTTTTTAAAGCAGTTTGGTTTCTAAAGCAGTTTGGTTTCTAAAGCAGTTTGGTTTCTAAAGCAGTTTGGTTTCTGATGCAGTTTGGATTCTGATGCAGTTTGGTATCTGATGCAGTTTGGTTTCGATGCATGGCGTGAAATAAAACTTTGCTTGATTTTGCCTTCTGTCAGACTCGTTCCTTTGATCATGGACCCTAACACCACGAAGCTTAAATTCACCATATTTGGCGCAGACACCAAAACCTCTGAATGGAAGGCAAGGAGAGACTCTGCAGAGGACGAGTTAACATGAGATTGGACAGACAAAACAAAACCCTAGATGGAATGTCACACACACCTGAGACTCTCAAGTGCCAGCCTTCGGGCACTCCATGAGCTCTAAATCCTAAAGAAATTATCTTCAGGTTAGATAACAGAATGCGCGTTTCGAATACACAGAAGACAGAGACCTTTTGTAGATTCACTTTGTATTCCTGAAAATGGACCGAAAGCCTTTTCCGATGGATTCACATGGGGATTGGTTCTCTTCCAACATGCTCCCTGCTTGCTGCTGTGAGCACCAAACAGATGAGTCCATCCTGGGCCTAAGTTTCTAGGGTGTAGGGTCTGAATTTTATGTTTGGTCAGCTGGGAAAATGGGAGGCATTTATGGCACAATTTCTGGAGATGCAAGAGAATTGACGTCCTCACTGTTGAAGACTCCAAACATGTCTTTGGTATGCCTGCGGGTGTTAACTCTGAGCATTCCTCTGAGGGCGGCGGTGCTTTTCCTGGTCAGAAGCATCCTGATAGGGTATGAGGACCATGAACATGTGTTTGGCGTGGAGTTACCCGTGTGAGGCTGCTTATACTCCTGAATCTTCCTTGATCTTACATGGGTAAGATGGAATAGTGGATTCTTGCCCTTCCCAGGAGACCAATGGGGAGTCGTGACAGTCACGGCCAAAGACTAGAAATTTGGCCATGGAGAAGGTGACCCAAATCATTTCACAAACTGTCTTGTTTAAATCCCAAGGCGACTCCAGATGTTGGAGTGATTATGTTACTCCTGGCTGACCCAGAACAAATCAGCCAGGTGAAGTGATGAGGCGTGGATTGGTGAGGAGTGGTTGCTGGGACCTCAGAGCTTTGTGACGTCACAGAAGCTGACTTCACTGAAGCAGCAATCCCATTCTCATGACATAAAGTCCTATGGCTTTAAGTAGAAAGACCTGGGAAGGAACAAGAAAGAGCCCTGTTACCTTGACCATGAACTCAGGTGGTCTTTTCTTTTTCTTTCCCACTTCCAATTTCTATACAAAGACAATAGAAAATGATGCCCTGTATACCATTCTTTAGACCAACATTTCTCCAGAGAGAGCAAGGTGTTCCTATTTCCACTGCAATTTCTAGAGATCTCAATCAACAGCGAGGCCTCTTGGCTCCCATTAGGTCTCTGGGAGGTTGTATATCCTTGGGTGAGAGGGTCCATTCTAAGCTTCTGTTCCCTATGGTTTCTCAGGTGTAAGGTCTGCCTTTGGTGCTTGTTCAGTTTGGAAGTTGAGGGAAGGAAAAGGGAAGGAAAGTCACAATTCCAGGAAAATAGGAGAGTGATGCATTGTGCTGTCCATGTCATTGTCTGCTAGTGCCTGAAACACCGGTCCTAAGGGATGAGGCTCTGTCTAACTGACATTATCTTAAACACCGTTGCAAAGACTTCATGGAGAGTGAAATTCTGCCAGATCGCTACCCCGAAAGAAAGAGCCCTTGTCAGCACTCCTTGTCATCTTTAGTTAATGCTGCATGCCATAGTAATGGGGAGAGCCATGTTGAGCAATTCTCTTTATTCAGATGAAAATGAACGACCAAAATTGATGGCTTGCCCACTCATGTATCACTGTGGAAGGAGCCGAGATACACTTTGAAGGGCTAGTGGATAAAGATGATTATGAACATGATGATAAAGAAGATGATTTCCAAATGAAAATGCAAGCCGACCAAGGGACATATCCTATGGCTTCACTCTTATATAGCGCAGGAGGTATACCTTGGACATGAGTATTAGTAAGGGAAAACGGATGGAGAAACGTCAAACTGGGAGATGCACGAAAGAGGCTTAGGACTTTGGGACCAAGCTGAGGGTAATAGGAAGATAACACCTGTCATAAAGAGGGAACTGGTTAATGGGTATGGAGGAAATTTGGCAGTATATGAGGATGAGCACTTGGTGGTATATGCAATTAAAGAATCAGGGAGCACTATGTAAAAAACGTAGGATGGATGAAAGGCTGGCTTGCCAAATATCAGAAAAAATAGTTAATAGAAAGCAAAAGAGGTCTTTTAACGTGGAGGTGAAGAAAGAAAGAGAGGAGAAATGAATTCAAGCTTTATTATCTTACTGATTAAAATTGTATGCAATTGGTTTCCTATCAGGTCCTTATCTGAATTGGGTCTTTGGACATTGTCAGTTAGAGACTTCCCTCTTCCTACATTTTAATAATAGATGAGAAAAGCCGACATTATCATTAAATGTTTCGAATTGTGGACTAGGGAATTGATTTGAACTCTCATTATATCCCAGATGGCCACATTTCCTGCATTGATTGTCCGTTTTGATCCACTTTTAGAAACGCAGATTCTGACTAGCCTGCCTGGGACAAACATCAAATTTTGTGTGTCGGTTGGAGTCTAATTGCCTGTCCGTTTTTCTTGATTTTTCCCAGCTTTATTTACTTCCATGAGTGAGAGAAATCGTATGGTAGTTGTCTTTCTGTGACTGACCGATATGACACAGCCCAATGCTCTCTCCTTTCTGCCATTGTCACAAGGAGCAAGAACTCCTTGGTGCTTATGGCTCCATAAGGGTCCGCAGTGCATTCGGAGGAAAGGGAGATTGTAGAAGTGTCTAGGACCTCCAGGCATGCCTTCAGCCAACAGCACAACCAGAAGATGACCACATCAATGCAAACATGGCATAAATGGACCTGAAGCATAGAAATCACACTCCACAGCGAAAGAGAGAAGAAGTCACAGAGACCATGGGAGAAGGGTGTAGACAGGGCTTATGGGAGAGTTGGACGCTTGGTGTTTTAGAGGACAGGGAGCCCTGGCCAAAGACAAAGTCCCATTGGAGAGGAGCACTCTTAGAACCCATAATTTGAATGCTGACCCATAGCTGTTGGCGGAGAAACAGAGAGTGTCTGAAGGACACGAGTTCTTGCAACCCATGGTTCTTGATGCATGGCAATTCCAGATCAGCTTGCTTTGCAGATATAGACTCCAGATAACATTCTGTATCTCCTGGAGAGGTCACCAGCAAGCACCCAGGTGCAGACAGCCTGGAAACCATGATCAGAGACAATACCTGTTGACACCATGGTACGATTCTTATTTCTTTCTGTGCAAACCTGATGGGCAGTGTTGGTGGAGAAGCCTCGATGGGAGCCAAAGTAACTTGGGCTCTACGACCGCCAGCATCAAGACTGAGAAGTGGCCACAGGCAGGAAGGTGAGGACATTGGCTGCTCAAACAGCAATCAC